>NC_090936.1:276093303-277428296 GCF_040938575.1 Ambystoma mexicanum | reverse complement strand
TGTGCGGGTTCACTGCGGTTGGGACATCCTCAACTCAACTTCTGCTGCTGCGGAATCTACACGACGCCGAGACATCCCCTGCTCGTATCTGAACCTGCCAGCACTGAAACTGACGCGGAGAAGCCTGGGTCTGCCTGCATCGGGGACCGTTGAGTAGCATCGCTAGGAACTGGTCGCCCTCCTGCAGTAGCCCATCGCTTTTCCCTGATGTGTCTAACAGCACGCCTTTCCGTACTCGCACTCTGCTTCTGCCCACAGTGGAGGCTGCGCTTGAGTCGCAGAGCTCTGTTCATCTTCATTTGTTCATCGAACTGAACTGCCTGATTCCCTCCAAGAGACGCCCCTTTTGCCTGTTGGCACCAGCGTGTGCAGGTACTTTGAGCACAAGGCTCCACTCTTCGTAGGGCTTGAACTTCCTGTTAGTTAGGTGCCTATGAAGGTGGACTGAGTCTAATTATTATTCGCACTGCCTGTTTTCCTCCCCATCTAGGTGGTCTACACATTTCGTGTGTCTAACTCATTAGACTCGTTTGTATTTGTATATATATTGTATTGGATTGGTATGTGTTGGTTTACGTGAGTTTTATTGTGATTTCTCGCTACGGTCAATGTTACAAAGGCCTTGTAATAAATGCGTATATATATATTTAATATAACACTTGCTTGGAGTAATTTGCAAGTGTCCTTGCTTTGTGTGCTCATTGCGGGCTTTCAGTCACCCTCACCCCTCTTCAGACCTAGTCTTGACCGGCGCGATCGCTACCCTGATTGGTCTGGCTTGTCCAGAGGTTACCCTGTTCCAAGAAACTAGGCTGGCCTTCTGAACCTCTGCCCCTCCAGGACAGAGTTCAGAAATCCATCTTAACAGAGGGTGACAGAGCAAGGGGAAGGTAAAGGGAGGGGCAGGGAGATGCAGGTGGGAAGGGGCGCAAGTGGCTGGTTAAGTGCTAGGGGAAGCCATGGGGGGCGCAAGTGCTAGCTGAGGCCTGGAGGGCAAGTGCTATGGGGGAAGAGGAAGGGTCAGGTAGTGCGGGGAGGTGGGGGGGTTGACCCGACTCAGTAGGCTGATCAGGGAAGGGAGCCCGAAGGCAAGTGGAGGGTGCTGAGGCAGACTGGTTGAGGTGGGGTCTGGCCGCTGTATGACTCAGAAGGGACCAGGCAGCCAGTCGTATCAGTGGAGGCGCCTTAGAAAGGAAGGTGAGAGAGAAGGAGGAAGAGAAGAGGAAGGTCTTGAGAAGCTTCTTAAGGAGATCCGACTCAAGTCTTAGAGGGCCAGGGAGGGTGTTCCAGAGGGAGGAGAAAGAGATCTGCCCCCCACTCTCTGCTTGTAAAAGCGACTCACCCGCAGAGAGTTAGTGCTGGAGGACCGAAGTACTGTAGTAGGGTGGTATTTAGTGAAAGTTTAATGTAGTGCAGTCCCAGGACCCAGAAAGCCTTGTGGATGATGCAGAGGGTCTTAAATTTGATCCTTACATTCACTTGGAGCCAGTGGAGAGCTAATTCGGCTGGAGAGATGTGGTCCCTGGGCTTGAGTCCAAGGATAAGTATTGCAGTCCTATTCTGGATTAGTTGAAGGTGGCGAAGGGAGGAAAAGGGCAGATTAAGGGAGAGGCTGTTACAATAGTCCAGTCTGGAGAGGACTAGAGCTCTAAAGTCATTAAGTTTCTGGGGGAAGGTGAGGAAAGGGAGAATGCCTGTGAGGAGGTGAAGCTGAAAGTGAGTCTTCTTGGCAAGGTCAGCAATATGAGGTGAGAAAGAGAGAGAGAGGAGTCAAAGATGACACCCATGTCTTTTGCCTCACAAGAGGGTGAGGGGAGGTAGCCCAAGGAGTGGGGGCAGAGAGTAAGGGGAACAAAGGGGGGCAGAACCAATGAGACAAATCTCAGTCTTAATGGCATTGATACAAAGATCATTAGCAGCACACCATGCCTAAATAGCAAACAGACAATCAGGAATGAGAGAGAAAGAAGATGAGGTGTGGGAGGGAAGCTTAGAAGAGAGCTGAGTGTCATCTGCATTACAGTGGAAGTGAGGAGAGAAGGTGGAGAACAGGTGGGCAAGAGGAGCAAGGTAAATGTGAAGAAGCCACAGCGATAGGATAGAACCCTGAAGGACGCAACAGGTAGAGAGTGGGGTAGAGGAGAGAAAGGCTGATTTGAAAGGAAAGAGGTCAGCCGAGCCAGCCCCCAGTCTGTGATACCCAGGGTATCATGGAGTCAGTTGAGGATGGCATGATTCACTGTGTCGAAAGCAGAGGACAGATGAAGGAGCATGAGAGCAGAGGGAGAGTTGGTATTGGGGTTTGAGAGCAAGTGTTCATGGCTGTTCAGGAGAGTCATTTCGGTGCCTTTGGCTGCTCTGAAGCCAGCCAGCCTGGTGGTTGTGAAGACAGCCAACAGATTCAGTGTGACAGATTAGTTGGGAGATGACCAACTTCTCCAACAGTTTGCCCAAGAAGGGGGTTGTGGAGATAGGGCAGTAGTTTGCCGGGCAGGAAGGGTTTGCAGACAGCTTTTTAGGAGGTGATGGGAAGGTGATATTGGCAAAAGAGTGATTGCAGAACAATATTGTCCTTGATAGTTCTTGATGAGCAGAAAAGCACCTGTCTGTAGAGCAAACAGTCTTGGTCACCTCATCGGTTCTAAGGGAGAGAAGGAGGAGGGAGGGGAGTGAGGGAGAGTGAGGACAGGCTGTCCTGAGGTTTTGTTGAGAATTGCGAACCAAAGCCATGCAGTGGGCCTGGGAAGGAAGAGGAGAAGTAGAGACTGCAGTAGGAATGGCGAGTTCCTTACCGATTTTAAAAAGTTCAGCCGCGAAATTGGTGGCTCCAGAGATGCGGGTTTGGACAAGGGTCCGCTTCTTAGATGGTATGGAAAGTCTTTAATGCCTTTGGAGAAGGGGGCAGGCCAGTTTGTCAGAGAATGTGTGATAAGCTAGCCATTTCCGTTCTGCAACTCACTTGCAGAGTCCCTGTGAGTGGCAAGCTCTGTGCTGCGTTTAACGCATCAGTGAGTACTTTTCTGATCTACACTGTCCGGGGCCAGAAATTAAAACACAAATTCAACAAATCTAATTTCACATGTTTGATCCGGAGTGTAGTCTGGGGAAGAAATATTTCACCCAGATGGTCAGGAGGTCAAGGTCCACAGGTGGATCCATTACCGCCGAAGTGAATTGGGCCAGATGGTTATGATATGCCTTGCTTGAGAGAACAAAGATGATACACAGGATTGACCTTGGGACTGGCATCAGACCTAAGAATGTAAAATTCTTCTGGTACCTGGTAACCTGGGAGGAGAAGGACCATAGCCCCTAGTTTGGGAGTAATATTCATAGCAATTTTCAATTTCAAATGCTAGTATAGAAAAGATAAGACAGGAATGAGAAGCCTGAGGGAGGCCCATGTCCAAGGCAGATGAAATCTGCACTGGGTTCAAGTTTGTGTCTGACACCTGCTGACACTTTACTGGTTCTAAGCTACGTAAAGTCTGTGAAAGCGCCAGATAGCTTTTGCCAATGAGAACTAAACCGGTCAAATTCTCTGGTTCCAGGAAATCTAAACTCTTTAACTAAAATTCCACCTTGACATCCTGCCATTTAATGTGATTACAGGCAAATTGGCTAAGCATTAGCCTCATGAATGACTTTGTGAATGTGGCCAAGGGCATGAATCTGTGTCACTCTGTCTTGTGTAAAGATCAAAGCATTATTTTGTGGATAACACCTAGACCCCTTCTCATTGTGACAAGAATAACACAATTGCAAGGGCACTTGTGTAGGCATTTTTACTGCAAGCACATTCTTTTTTTCTGCTGTAGCCATTTTAATTTTTATTACATGGGAGTCTCTGAACATTCTCCAGCGTGGAGTCCCCACGCAGGAGAGCTGGACTCCAGTCTCCCTTTAACTTCTAGTGCGGTATTGACTATATGCCTGGTGTATATCCTGCCTGTCTCATGTGTTTATGTACTGTAGCATTTTGTTGTTAGTCTGTACTGTCATTTATTTGTGCATTATAATGACCTTTGCACTGAACAAGTAAACATGACTTGACTCTACACGACATTCTAAAAACAAACACATTTAACTATTTAAATAAATGGTAATTTAATGACTTCAAAACATACACCGGCAATCACACCTTATAGTCAATAAACGCAAAACATACACCGACAGATATTAACATAACTAACCACGAACAATAGGTATTCTTCCAACCGTTTTCAAACCACATTTCGTAACAACTAACACCACACGCCACGTATTCACTAGCAAAGCACAAGCACACAGGCAACATGAGGACACAAACTAAAAATGAAACACTATTGGTAGATTAACAGCAATTCAAAATGAGAGGTTAAGTAACAGTTTCAGAAATGTTAGCTTTAATTAAAGTTTTTATTTGATTTGTTGGTGTTAATAATACTTTAATCCTACACGTTGGCATTCCCAGAGTTAATAGATTTACCCTTGTATGGATATCGGGTACCACTTATATATATAATTGTTGCTGTTTGGCTGTGTCTATGCTCGTGGTGGAAGGGACATTTCTTGCTAAAGCTAAAGCAGAAACATGTTATCCCTTTGCCGCAGACTGATTTGAATGGTTGTTGATATCGGGAGCAGTGTGTGCTGATTGATGGCTCTTAATAATGTTTAAACTGCGTTTTATGACATAAATCCTTTTCGGAGCAATGGGTGTAGGGAGAGGCGAAGCTACTCTGCCAATGGAGCAGTTTCAATTTAGGGAATATTTGTGCTTCTGAGCACGCAGCTGGGTACTTAACTTCATACATAGTCACGTGGCTGACAACACTCTTTGGAAACTATTATAAATAGCCCATACACAATATGGGAAACAAGTTGAATACCGAACTCTCTCTACAGCCTTTGATAAAGACGTCAGCAGCCCTTAGTCTACCTATCATTGAATCACACTTTTCTGTTCCTACTTTTTGGACATTTTTAAAATATTAATTGGAAAGATTAACACCAAATTTGCAAAAGCAAAGTTTTGGAACCAGGCCACAAATCCTTGCGTTATTTTGGTGATAGTCCATTGAGCAGTTTGGACTGTAGGCACAACACATTTATTTTTTCAAGTCTTTTTAATATGAGCCCATCATGATTTCAAAAATGAGCGGGCTCAGCTAAAACTTGGTGGCGCTTGATGAAAATGCACCAAACGTTCCCAAAGGAATGGTCAGGTTTGTATTTATTTGCAAAGTTTCCTGACTCTTCGTTGTCCTACGAGGAGTGAATCTTAAACAGCTTGCATGTGATAGGGCTGGTAGGTTGGCAGGTGCAGACCTACCTTTAAGATAAAACCAACTTAGCATTGACAATTTACTAAGTTCTAATGCTAATAACCTTTGACTCACTGAACGGATCCGGGAAGAAATTATCCGCAAAAAATGTCTGGTGCGGGCACTCCAAAATGGAAGTTAGGAGACAAATTATTAAATGGTTTAAAGCATAGACAAACATCTGTTTTTGGCCTACTCCCATTCATGTTCCTATAAATAAAAAGGTGTTTCCATTGAAAAGGCACACTACGAAAATCGCTGCATTGATTGATATCAAATAAGAAACAAGTTGCGCAAAAAGTATCACATATATTTATTTTTTTGATTTGGTGTAAACCGTGTAGTTTTTTTTAATTAAAATTGGACAGAGAATGGGGTCCCTCGGTCTAAAAAAAACCTTTTAATATCTACCATGGGCCATTTCAGCACTGAAGCTTTTTAAAAATAAAAATCTGCAATGTTTCTTTCTTTTACTCCATGTGAGTGATCCAGTGATAATCCTGCACGAATACAAAAAAAAAATGCACAAAAAGACATTTGGAGGAAAGAATTGCCTCACAGGAAATAGTGGAGGAAAGAGGATAATTTGGGAATGTCTGGAGGGAATTACACAACAGGGAGAAGGTGGGAAGACCTAAAAAGGAGGAGGGTTGAACATGCAGAGTGGGTGTGTGGATGAGTACGATTTGTTCATTTTTATCCATTTGCGTAACCACAGTAATTGGAAAGCAATCTATTTCCATTGGAACAATTCCCGTGGCGATGTGGCCTCACATTGTTGATCATGGTTATGTTTCTGTTTCAAAATTCTGAAGGACAGGAAAAGTGACTAAGGAGTCTTTTAGACTAATAGTTGCCATGGTCGATGGGACCTGGTTTCTTACTAGTGAGGGGGATATGGGTCACAGCCCTAGACTGTGGCAAGTGGGACCTGGTTATTTACTAGTGAGCTGGGGGGATCGGCCTTCGCCTTTCAACCCATTTGTAATGTGGGCAGTGGACACAATGCCAGTGGGAACTGGTTGTTTACTAGTCAGGAGGGTAAGACCAATGGGACAAGGTATTTTATACTAATTGTTGCAGAGTGAGAATTGTTGCTCTCATCTACAGAAAAGAATGCCTTACAGAATTGGATCAAAGTTTTGCGAGGAGTGGGCATTTGGGCCAACTTTAATCCTTTTGCTTGGCTTGGTGAAAACCTTGAAACATTATCTTTAAAAACCATAGGTAATTTTTATCTATGTATATGTAGATTTAACAACCACAATATGCATATATTTGAATTGAAAAGCATCGATTTGATTGGTTGAAAAGAAAATATTTAAATGTCATTGATTAACCATGAATTTATGATGTCAGAATGGGAGAGTGTTTTGATTGGCTGATCTATAACTGAAAACTGTTATCAGCCATCTTTAACCTGTGCGTCTTATGTAGGAAATGCGGATCCAGTACAAACAAGTGCAATGAAAGAATTTTGGAAAGGGTCACATAAGAATTCTTTCAGGCATGTGATGATGATAAAGTGGATGATTACATTTCCCAGAGGGACCGAATATTGCATTTCTTATCTAAAAAAAAAAAAAGGGTTTTATCAGCTAAGGGATAAGTGGTTCTTTAGCGGATCTGCAGATTGTGCATTTTGGAAAATAAATCAGAGTTGTGAGGTAGTATGGCTCCTCTAGTGTAGGTTAGAGGGCAGCAGGAGGAGAATATGATGAGCTGTTGTGCAGTGTGGCATCGAGGTTGCCATGCATGTTATATCCACGTTTGCGGATCTCTTTCTGTGTTCTCACTGATCCTGTGCAAAGAGTGCCTCGTAAAAACATAAAACACGGCTATATAGAACACCATTGAGGCCCCTGAACGGTTGAAAGTGGCCTTGTTTTGGTAAGAAAACAATTATTTTTAGTCACACGATCAACAGACCTGCAGTAGATCCATGGATCAGAAGCAGTTGAAACAAATCAGATTTGGAGTGTACAGGCGTTGTTTAGGGTAAGCTAAAGGACAGAGTGGGGAGGAAATGCTGAATTATTGTGTAAGGTGTATTTCTTTTAATATTTTTTTTTTAATCTGTTCACTTGGTATCTTTGGATCTATTTCTGAGCAAAACAAAAGAGGTGATGGCTGGAAGGTTTAGAATACATCTTAACCTCTGGTATTGCTCAGGGCAACCCTCCAGACCATTGTTCTTTGCCTGCGAAGCCATTAGAAAAGGGGAAAACCAATGTGCAAATCAGGCTTGGTCCCACCCCCAAAGGGGTGTAGACCAGCCAGAACTGCTAGGTCACACCCCTTCTGCACGAGCCCACAAGCATCCCCAGACATGTTTCAGCATTGATTGGGGTCATCAGTGAGGCGTAGCTTGGGTCTCTAGGCTCAGCAGGCACGGACCCACATCTGGGCATACCCGTCCCACTCGGGGTGACAATAGCAAAACAAAAGTGGTGATGACTGGAAGGTTTAGAATAAATCTTAACCTCTGAACCACAGAACCAATGCAGGAATGCACACTCAAAATAGGTTAGACAAGCAACATAAAGGATCCTTTCAAGGCCTTTGATGATAGGGTGGATGGTGGCATGGTGGAAAAGTATGGCAAATTGACTTGTTTGAGTGCAACAGAGATTTCTGGTCACGAGAACAACAGACCCTTGGTCAATCTGTAATACTGGGCATTACTATCATGTAACTAAGTATACTGTAATGCACAATGTATATAATTTAATCCGTTTAAACATAACATGTTGGAATGTGGAACCATAGAATATGGCTTACGGCCCTGCTTTGTTGGCAGACATGGGGCCTCATTACGACCCTGGCGTTGGACCATGGTGCTAATAGCACCATGGTCCATGCTGGTAACTTACCGACTCCGCCATGGCGTAATGGGGAATTACCGCCCCATTCCGAGGTTGGCGGGGCGGTAATTCCCCATGCCGCCATGGCCCTTCCCCATTCCCATTTTTGCCCCATAGGGCTCAATGGGAATGGGGAAGGTGGCACCGTACTTAGCACCAAGGTCCCTTTGCGGGTTGGTTTTTAACGCCTGCAAAAAGCAGGCGTTAAAGTCTCCAACCCGCAAAGGGACCTCGTAATCAGGCGCTAAGGGATTACCAGTACGGGTACCCTTACCGGTATCGGTAATCCCTTAGCGCCAGGGTCGTAATGAGGCCCATGGCCTTTAATTTCCTCAGCCCGAGCCTAGGTAGGCCCGAGCAAAGTGAGGGCCTGAGTGAGGGCTGGCGGCTGTTAAAGGTCATGTCCGCCTCTCACAGTGGGGGTGAAAGCCATTCGCACCCTAGGGTTTAATAGGAGTGCAAATGGCTTATTTCCTTTCCTCAGAGATTGGTGAGCAAACAACACCAATATCCTGAGGAAAAAAAAAACAAAAAAAGAAACAAAGATGAACGCCGCATAGAGAAAAGGAACTAATTGCCTTTTCCATTTCTATGGCGGTGGCTTGGGAAGGAGGAGTGCCGAGACCGGAGCACAAAGCTCTCTTCCAGCAGGTATATGGGGAAGGAGGGAGGGAGTGGGGAAGAGATTTGGATTGTTTTGGGGGGTGGAGAGGTGGGATGGCAATGGAGAGAGGCTGCTTGTTACCGCCCCACATAAAAACAAAATTGTGCCACACGGGGAAGAGCCTCGGGTGGCTGGAACAGCGGCATGAGAATGTGTATTCTCGGCTGCTGTTCCAGCTACTTGATTGTCTACTCTCACATCCCTTGATGTGAATGAAGCTAGTGGAATGGGTTGATTTGGAGGGACAGTTGAAGAAGGATGAGCAGCAGAATGGAACATCTGGGGGTCTTAATACCCATGTACTGAGTGTTTCAAGAATAAAGCTGTCGCCTGGTAAAACGTACCTGCTTATCAACATTGCAGT
This sequence comes from Ambystoma mexicanum, assembly GCF_040938575.1. Lineage (NCBI taxonomy): Eukaryota > Metazoa > Chordata > Amphibia > Caudata > Ambystomatidae > Ambystoma > Ambystoma mexicanum. Next base: position 277,419,098 of record NC_090936.1, on the reverse strand, counting down.
GACTCCAATAATGTGCAGCGCAGCTCTGATATTAGAACCAGCTACCTGGATTGCAGGCTGGAGCAAAATACTCCCAGAATTTCGGGTGTTTGACAGCTGTGTATGTGCTGTGGTGGCAGTGGTGCACAGAGTGTGCTGGGTGTAAGGTACTTTCACACAAATCCCTCCAGTTGCGGATTGCGAAGCAGATGCCCACAAGAGCAGAATAACCCCAAACATTGGTCCACCAGGGCAACACAGCAAAAGCACGAAAGCAGTGCATGCCTGAGAGCGCGGCCTGCCGGTGAAAGCCGCATGGGTTCGTACAGGAGCAAGTCGAGCAATGCTCGAGTAAAGCACCTGTGGATGTGGCTCGCGTACATACGGACCATATCGGAGGAGGGCACCCTCCCCTTTTGGGTGTGTACTATTTTGAGAAGGTTTGCTGTGACAACCTCAGCGTTTCAGTAAGAGTCAGCGTGGAGTGCTTTTCATGGAGAGGAGCACAACATCACGATTTGTTCTAGCACTTGGCTGATTTTATTTTTGTTTCTAGGATTTGGTCGGAGCCAACAGGGTGTTGTGGTGCACTGGCTGGATGGACATTACGTTCTGGAATATTGAACCTTGAATGTTGAATCTACTAATTGTGTGAGAAGGAACAAAGGAGGAGAGTTTGTGTTTTGCCTTACATCCTGTCCCCTTCCTTTGCTGCTTCTCATGTCTAAAAACCACCATGAGGAACGTGCCCCCTCCCTGTCTTCCCATTCTAGGTGAACCACCAGTCAAATGGGAGACATGGAAAGATGATTTCCAAGACTATTTTCTGGCAATAAATGGACCTTCTTATAGCCTGGAAAGACAATGAGCTCTCCTTATGCACAGCTTGGGATTCGAAGGCCGAAGGATCCTAAAGAGCCTGTCTGAACTGGGACATGTTGGGACTGGGGTGAAAGGGGAAGAATCTGGTGGAGGTGAGTCTTTAAATGTGTGTGAGGCCATTCTCCAAAAGATGGATTTACATCTTGAAAAAAAGGCGAGGATAATTCTCGCGAGGTACTACTTTGGTATCCAGGAACAAGGGAAAGGGGAATCGATTGAAGATTTAATTACAGGACTCAGAGATCTAGCAAATAGGTGCAGAATTGGTCTGGCGTGTAACAAACACCATTGGGACCAGTTCATGTTAAAGGTGTCAGAAAGCAAGATCCGACAGACTCCAGTTTAGATGACGTACTTGATATTGCAAAAACATTGAACATATGATGTTGTGCGTCAGAGAGGTAGCTAAAAAGGATTTGCAGGGTTTAGACTAAATATGTGCTGCTGTTGGAGAGCATGAAGAGATAAAGAGATTGTGGAAGGGGTGAGTTGGTCTGACAGTCAGGTGGGGTTCGGACCAAAATGGGGTGAAAAGCCACACACTTTGGTGATAGTGAATGTGGTGGGAGTCCCACTACTAGTGCACTCTGTGACGGATTACACCACAATTGATAGCAGTGTGTGTCAACTAGCAGATTAAAAGTGCTTAAACTTAAGTCTTCTGGCAGGACAGCAAATGGCAATGGAGGAGCACACATTGAGATACTGGGCACGTCGCAGGCTCAACTAGAGCAGAAGGGGAGGGCAGCTGTTTTAGATGTGTATGTATTTTAGAAAGGGGGAAACGTGTTGGGCTGGAACGAAGACAGTGAAATGGGGATTATGATAGATCCCAGCTTTCCGGGATTCATGGCAGTTGTGAACAAGCAGGAGCTGGGAGGCCAAAGGAGCGATTTTGTGGTGTGTTTAATGAAACTCTGGAATGTTTGAAGGGTTTTCATCCTTGCATAGACTTAAGAGAGGGTGCTGCACCGTGGTAGCCAAGGTTGTGGGTGTTGGAGTGTTATGGGTTGATTCGGAGAGAGAGTTAAAGACTGAGAGAGAGTGGCTGACCAGTTGATGGACCATCTGGGGTGGTGGAGGGGTCTTCATACCCATGTACCAAGTGCTTCAAGAATAAAGCCGTTCGGGGTGTGGCCAGCGAGTGCGCGATGAAGACGTGAATCTTCGGCGCTCCTGTGGCCGCCTGAAACATCCTGCAAAATCCTGCCATATGGATCGTGTAAAAGCAAAATAAAGATAACTCCGGCAGCCGAACCTCGGGGCAATACACGGCGGAGAACAGAGCTAAGTTTGCAAAGGAAAAAACACAAGATATCGGCGTTGGAAGTTTCACCCGGGAACTTCCCGAGCCCGAACAAGATGGCCACCGCCAAGACCTGCGTGACAGGGATCAGCGAATGCAGCCCACGAGTCCCGACAGCTGAACGCAGCAGCCGCGCCTAGCATCTCGGGGTGATCCGAGGGTGCGCCGGCACCGAACCCTGTCATCTGTCCCCCGTACGGCCGGGGCGGGGAAGACCATAGTGGGCGAGCCCCCGGCCTGCGACATTGGCTGGTTCTGCTGCCGGAGCCGCGTGGTGCGGTCAGGGGACGGGGTGAGGACAACTCGGACCGCCCCCGGAGACGGAGAGCGGATCCCCCCAGAGGGGGAACCCGATGTCAGGTTTCGTGGGATTTGGTTGAATGTGGTAGAATGAGGATATGATTAACATAAAGTATGGTTTGGGCCTTAACTTTCTGTGCAGAGTGTGGAGAGCTTCCCAAGTCAAAATGGAGACTTCCAAAAGGATCAGTGATTGGTCAGAAGTAACAGAAAGGCATTGTTGGAACATTCTAAACCGCCTTTCATTGTCAGAAGCCCAGCTGGAAGGTCCTATGTTTGAAGCTCTTAAGATTTAGAAAACTTTAGTTAGGCCCTTGTGCCTAAAATTAGTTATTTTGGTTCTGGAAAGTGTTGGAGATTTAAGAAGAAACTTAGAAAACGTTCCGGTGAAAGAAAGAAGCAAGCTAAGTGAATTCATTATCTTTTATGGATCTTTGTGATTTTCAAGCAGGAGTTAAATATTAATACCATTAATTAACTTGTTCCTGTTTTTATTAGTTTTTGTTAAAATAGTAGTTCATTTCGTTCTTTCATGAATCTATTTTTGAACTTCTGGAACTGTATTTAAATTTACTGAACTGCGTCACATTTTTTGCAACTGGCTAGTTGGAGTGTGGAAGTCTGTTTATCATTTTAGCGTCGTGTGTTTTTTCGGCCGTATAAAATATTGAGTATTGTACCCTTTTTCGGTAACAGTGCTTTTATTAGCGTCGGACTAGCGTTAGAAATCTTACACTGTCTGCGCAAGTGACAGTGTGGTAGCCACGCGTCTCTGAAGCGTTATGTTTAATTTACTAACATTCTAACCTGGCGCGTGATCATCACTGGGCTGCCTCTTCAAGGATTAGTGTCCGGAACTGAGGACTTTCTCCTTCCTGTTTGAACACTTCATATTAAGAAGAGTGGAATACTATTCATTTACGCATGCGCCCATGCCAGTTTCATTTTTGAACTCATTTCCTTGTTTTTGTGCGCTTCCATTTTAGAAGGAGTAAACAATATCTTCACGCATGCGCATATTCTGGTTAAAAGAACGCTTCTTTTATGAGCGATCATCTTTGCCAGCAAAAGATCCAATTAATGAACACTTTTATATATTCAGGAAACAAACAATTTTAACTTGAATAGCCAGAGTGTCATTTTTGGAATTGGTATTGAAGCAGCTAGAAATCATCAATACAAACTACATGTATAATATTTCCAGCGGGTTGTTTGGGTAAATGACATTGGAACTGCTTGAAGATTAACTCATTAAACTGAGAGAGATTAGCAGCTTTTTCACAACCGAATTGAAGAAATTAGTAAGAGCATCTGAGACTCTATTTTTCTGTTTTCTTCATTTGAATTCACACACACGTCCTCTAAGTTATTCACAGAGGATAATCAGGTATGGTGGCGTGTTTATTTACTTAATATTATAACGAGAAGTCAGAGCCAAGGAATTCAAAGGTTAGTGACTAAAGTGAATTTGTTGTTATTTTCACCAACAGGTTGACAGATAAAGAAGCTGAGCAAAACCTGAAGTTTATTATTTTGTCCCATTTTCCCCCTTTCCCTTGGGGGTGCTCTCAACTGAACTGTTTGATACCAGTTAAGAGGTTAGCATCCAAAGGGGACTGCGGGGGTTCAGCAGCTTCCGGGGACAACATCAGATTTGAGAAAGCCTGACAGTATGAAAGGCCAGAAAAAATAGTCCTCCTAAGCTGTCATGAACCCCGAGTTCTCAATGGAAGCGTTAAGTGTTTTAGTGAGGGAATTACAGGAAGAATTAAAGGTGGCATATCAAGAGAATAAAAAATTAGGACAACGAGTAGATGAGTTAAGTGAAAAGATGGCACAGACGCAGGGAATTGGGAGAGAAGAATTTCCCCCGGAATTGGTAAGGGTTGGTGAGGAGAGAGGTGTGGGTAGAGGTGATGGGGCAGAGGGAGGTTTTAGGGCATTAGTTATGCCAGTACCTTTGGCAGCTCCAGAGCGTTACTACGGAGATTCAAGTAAATTTCAGACATTTGTAACCCAATGTGAGTTGCACTTTCTTAGTAGGCCCGAACTATTTCCTTCTGATGCTTCCAAAGTTACTTTTATGATGTCTTATTTATCTGGAGAGGCTTCTACTTGGGCAGGTTTATTGGTCAGGCAGAAGAGTTTATCTTTAAAAAATGTTTCTCTTTTTATGGAAGAATTTAAGAAAATGTTTGATAAAAGACAAATGTCCTTAGAAATTGATGGTGAATTATTAGATTTGCGTCAAGGAAACAGAGACTTGGTTACATATATCACACAGTTTAGGTCTTTGGTTTTAGAATCCCAGTGGCCAGCAGAGAAGAGGTCTTCTCTTTTTTATAGAGGCCTCAAGGAGGAGTTGAAGGATGCCTTGTCCAGTGTAGTCCAACGCCCTTCTTCTTGTGAGGAATTGATTGATTTAGTAGTTCAGTTGGACTATCGTATAAGTGAAAGGAAAGCAGAAAGGCGTCGTTGTACTCAGGGGGAGGTGAGGTCAGTCATTAGAGGAGAGCGTTCAAAGCTTGAGGTGGGTAGTAAAGAAGTGAAACCAAGGGTGAATGATCAACAAATTAGAATAAAAGGTCCTTTATCAAAAGAGGAAAAAACTAGGAGGCGTGAGAATAATTTGTGTTTATATTGTGGTAGGGGCGGTCATTTTTTAGGAAATTGTCCCTTTACACCCAAAAAATTTTCATCAGCCGGAGGAAAAGCACAGCAGGTTGCAAATACAGTTCAGTCAGCGGTTCCACACATAACTGTAAATGTATCCTTGTATTTGAAGGAGGAAAAGAAAGGGTATGGACCGGTAGTGATTGATTCAGGAGCCACCGGGAACTTTATGGATTGGGGAGTAGCTAAGGCATTGGGAATACCACTAGTGAGGAAGGAAGTTGTGGAACAGGTTCGGGCTGTAGATGGAACTTCTCTTTCATCAGGTCCTATAACTCATGAAACTGGTGTCTTGGTTATGGAATTACTTGGAGGTCATAGAGAAGAAATCTCATTTGATTTAATTGATACACCAATTTTGAAAATAATTTTAGGCATGCCATGGCTAACCTTGCATAATCCTCACATTGATTGGAGTAGACGAGTGGTAGAATTACAGTCTAGTTTCTGTTTAGAAAATTGCCTTTTGAAAGGTAATCCTGGGAGGGAAGAAACACAAGGTTTAGTTTCCTCTTTTCTGACTGATGCAGGTATTACAGGACATAATATAGGAGCGGTGTTAGGACATCTTCCGGAGTGTTATCAAGGGTACAAGGAGGTGTTTGATGAAAAGGAGGCAGGAGAATTACCTCCACATAGGAGTTTTGACTGTAAAATTGATTTGGAGCCCGGGGCGGTTTTACCAAGTAGTCGAGTGTATGCATTAACTGAAAAGGAGAATGATTATCTTAAAGAGTACCTTGCAGAAAATTTGGCTAAAGGTTTTATTCGTCATTCTCAATCTCCAGCCGCATCTCCATTATTTTTTGTACCAAAGCCAGATGGGTCTCTCAGAACATGCATTGATTATAGAGCTGTGAATAGAATTACAATCAAAAACAAGTATCCTCTCCCTCTAATTTCGGAAATCTTGAATCAGGTCCAGGGAGCCACAATTTTTTCCAAACTAGATTTACGTGGTGCCTATCATCTGGTGAGAGTCCAGGAGGGTGATGAGTGGAAGACGGCATTCAAAACCCGATTTGGGCTTTATGAGTACTTGGTGATGCCTTTTGGTTTATGCAATGCTCCAGCTGCCTTTCAATTCTTTATGGATGAAATTTTAAGAGATTTTTTAGATATATTCGTAGTAGTATATATTGATGATATTTTGATTTATTCTCAGGATTTAGAGTCTCATAAAATTCATGTGGGAAAGGTTCTACAAAGACTCAAAGAGAATCATTTGTTTGCTAAATTAGAAAAATCTCAGTTTCATACTAATTCAGTGGAATTTTTAGGATACATTGTTTCTCCCAAGGGATTGGAAATGAATCCGAACAAAGTTCAAGCCATCACGGATTGGCCAACACCAACGAAAGTAAAAGAAATTCAAAGCTTTTTAGGTTTTGCGAATTTTTATAGAAGATTTATTGAAGGATTTTCTCAATTGATTACTCCCATAACAAAACTTTTAAAGAAAGGTGCCAAATTTGTGTGGTCGACAGAGGCAGAGGAGGCATTTCAAGAATTAAAGAAAAGGTTCAGTTCGGCCCCTATTTTAATGCATCCAGATCCATCTCAGCCTTTTTATGTAGAAGCGGATGCATCGAATCTTGCCATGGGGGCTGTTCTTTCTCAGAGACATCGAGAGACCGGACAACTTCATCCAGTGGCTTACTATTCTAAAAAATTCTCTATGGCAGAACAAAATTATACGATCTCAGATCGAGAATTATTGGCAATCAAGTTTGCTTTTGAAGAGTGGAGGCATTTTTTAAAAGGAGCAAGACATACAGTGACTGTGTTAACAGACCATAGAAATTTGCTTTTTCTGAAATCAGCCAAGACTCTCACACCAAGGCAGTTAAGATGGTCATTGTTCTTTGCTGATTACGATTTTGTAGTGACATTTAAGCCAGGTAGGCTTAATGGAAAGGCTGATGCTTTATCACGTCAATTTCCTGGAAGTGAGATGGAATCAGAAAAGGAGATGATATCCATTATCGATCCATGCTGTTTTATTTCTGCCGGAATACAGAAAATTGAGGATGTTGAGGAAGAAGTTCGAAAGTCCATGTCAATTGCACAAATGGAGGAATGGGTCCGAAAGGATCCGGTTCGAAAAATTGAGAAAGGATTGCCGTTCTTTGAAAATAAACTTTACTTACCTATTTTGGAATTGAGAGAGAGAGTAATAAGAGACTGTCATGAATCTATGCTGTCCGGACACCCAGGTTTTAGAAAGACGCTAGAATTGGTCAGGAGGAGCTTCTGGTGGGAAAAAATGCGTCAGGACATCTTAAATTTTGTAAAAACTTGTGCTATTTGCGCTCAAATGAAGAGTCAAACCGGAAAACCAGTCGGGTTGTTGGAGCCGTTGCCTATTCCACCTCGTCCTTGGCATACAATTTCCCTGGACTTCATTACAGATCTTCCTTGTGACAAGGGTTGTACATCTATTCTAGTTGTGGTGGACCTCTTGTCAAAAGAGGCTCACTTTGTTCCAATGGAGGGAGAGGTTACTGCAGACAATTTGGCCAAAGTCTTTTTGCGAGAAATAGTTAGACTGCATGGTCTGCCTAATCAAATTATCTCAGATAGAGGTCCTCAATTTATTTCTAGATTTTGGAGGGTTTTTTGTAAGGATTTGGGTGTGGAAGTCAGTTTATCATCAGGTTATCATCCCGAGACCAATGGACAAGTAGAAAGAGTAAATCAAGAACTGGAGAAGTATTTGAGGTGTTATCTACAGGCAGGGGAAGAGTGGGTGGATTTGATTTGGCTTGCCGAATTTGCTTATAATAATTGTGCTAAAGATTCAACTAACATGTCTCCATTTTATCTTGGAAGAGGTTTTCACCCACGGTTTTTAAGTTTTGAAATTACTGAAGAGTCAGAAAATCCTGGAGTTGAGGTTCGATTAAAAACTATGAGAAAAAATTTGGAAAGAGCAAAAAGGGTACTTTTCGATAGTAAACAGAAGTACAAAAGATTTGCAGATCAAAAAAGGAGGTTGGGTCCTAAATATAAGGTTGGTGACTTGGTTTGGCTTTCGACGAGACATTTGAGAATTAAGGGCAAAAACAAATTTACTCCACGTTTTGTAGGTCCATTTAAAGTAGAAAAGATAATCAATCCAGTGTCAGTACGGTTAAAACTACCTACTTCCTTGAAAATACATCCAACTTTTCACATTAGTCTATTAAAACCTGTGATTCCGGGGACTAGAGTTGTACATCCACCTTCACCAGTTCAGTTAGAGAATTCATCCGAAGAGTTTGTGGTGAAAAGAAATGTAGATTCCAGGAGGTTAAGAGGGAAACTACAATATTTAATAGACTGGGAAGGTTTCGGACCTGAGGAACGTACATGGGAAGATGAGGTGAATGTGCATGCACCACAATTAGTCTCAAAATTTCATAGAAAGTATCCTTCTAAAGTTGGCCCTGGGACAGGGCATTAAGGGGGGGGTACTGTCAGGTTTCGTGGGATTTGGTTGAATGTGGTAGAATGAGGATATGATTAACATAAAGTATGGTTTGGGCCTTAACTTTCTGTGCAGAGTGTGGAGAGCTTCCCAAGTCAAAATGGAGACTTCCAAAAGGATCAGTGATTGGTCAGAAGTAACAGAAAGGCATTGTTGGAACATTCTAAACCGCCTTTCATTGTCAGAAGCCCAGCTGGAAGGTCCTATGTTTGAAGCTCTTAAGATTTAGAAAACTTTAGTTAGGCCCTTGTGCCTAAAATTAGTTATTTTGGTTCTGGAAAGTGTTGGAGATTTAAGAAGAAACTTAGAAAACGTTCCGGTGAAAGAAAGAAGCAAGCTAAGTGAATTCATTATCTTTTATGGATCTTTGTGATTTTCAAGCAGGAGTTAAATATTAATACCATTAATTAACTTGTTCCTGTTTTTATTAGTTTTTGTTAAAATAGTAGTTCATTTCGTTCTTTCATGAATCTATTTTTGAACTTCTAGAACTGTATTTAAATTTACTGAACTGCGTCACATTTTTTGCAACTGGCTAGTTGGAGTGTGGAGGTCTGTTTATCATTTTAGCGTCGTGTGTTTTTTCGGCCGTATAAAATATTGAGTATTGTACCCTTTTTCGGTAACAGTGCTTTTATTAGCGTCGGACTAGCGTTAGAAATCTTACACTGTCTGCGCAAGTGACAGTGTGGTAGCCATGCGTCTCTGAAGCGTTATGTTTAATTTACTAACATTCTAACCTGGCGCGTGATCATCACTGGGCTGCCTCTTCAAGGATTAGTGTCCGGAACTGAGGACTTTCTCCTTCCTGTTTGAACACTTCATATTAAGAAGAGTGGAATACTATTCATTTACGCATGCGCCCATGCCAGTTTCATTTTTGAACTCATTTCCTTGTTTTTGTGCGCTTCCATTTTAGAAGGAGTAAACAATATCTTCACGCATGCGCATATTCTGGTTAAAAGAACGCTTCTTTTATGAGCGATCATCTTTGCCAGCAAAAGATCCAATTAATGAACACTTTTATATATTCAGGAAACAAACAATTTTAACTTGAATAGCCAGAGTGTCATTTTTGGAATTGGTATTGAAGCAGCTAGAAATCATCAATACAAACTACATGTATAATATTTCCAGCGGGTTGTTTGGGTAAATGACATTGGAACTGCTTGAAGATTAACTCATTAAACTGAGAGAGATTAGCAGCTTTTTCACAACCGAATTGAAGAAATTAGTAAGAGCATCTGAGACTCTATTTTTCTGTTTTCTTCATTTGAATTCACACACACGTCCTCTAAGTTATTCACAGAGGATAATCAGGTATGGTGGCGTGTTTATTTACTTAATATTATAACGAGAAGTCAGAGCCAAGGAATTCAAAGGTTAGTGACTAAAGTGAATTTGTTGTTATTTTCACCAACAGGTTGACAGATAAAGAAGCTGAGCAAAACCTGAAGTTTATTATTTTGTCCCATTTTCCCCCTTTCCCTTGGGGGTGCTCTCAACTGAACTGTTTGATACCAGTTAAGAGGTTAGCATCCAAAGGGGACTGCGGGGGTTCAGCAGCTTCCGGGGACAACATCAGATTTGAGAAAGCCTGACACCCGACACAGGTGGCGACAGCTCGGAATCCAACCTTCCACCCCCCTGGACCCTGGAACTAAAGCAAACGGCCATGGTAAGCCGCCACGCTTGACCTGCCAACCCGAATCCGGTGTGCCCATAGGGAGTGCCCCTGGGGGAAACAGTAACTTACGCCCGTACACGCAATACGGGCAGAAGCATACCGACATCTCCAGTGCGCAAAAGAAGCCAATCCTGTCGAACGGGGCCTCCTCCACTGGCACTGACAGATATACGGGGCCCTACACAAAGCAACACCATGGGCAAAGAAAAGAGCAGAAAGACCTCGACACAAAGCACCATGGACCAATACGCCACAAGCACATCCACTGTACAGGGCACTGAGGACCATGGGGTGAGACACCCTCCGCCAGACGCGACCATCTCGCTTAAGGATGTGATGGCCGCCATCGCCAGCTCGCGCTCCTTGGTCGAGCAAAAAATGGACGCCATCTCTACCGAGGTCTCATTCCTACGCCATGACCTCCAAAAACTGTCCTCCCGAACTGGGGAGGCGGAACAACGTATCTCCGGTGTGGAGGATGGCCTCGGTGGGGTACACCAACAACTGGCGCAAGCATTAACCAGATTGAAAACCCTGGAGGCCCGAGGGGATGAGGGTGAAGGCAGGTCCCGCCGCAACAATATTCACATCCTGGGACTGCCGGAACACGAAGAGGGACCTAGCATGGAGCTTTTTCTGGAGGAATGGTTGGCAGACCTGTATGCGCCAAAGACTCTCTCGAACTTTTTCTCGGTGGAACGTGCACACCGCATACCCGCAGGCCGCTCGACCCTGGGTGCACCCCCAAGGATAATCATCGCAAGGCTGCTCAATTATCGAGACAGGGACGCCATCTTACAAATGGCCCGAACCAAAGGGACAATGACATATAACAAAGCTAGAATTGCCTTCTATCCAGATTATATCCGCGAGGTCCAGAAAGCCAGACAATCCTTCGAGCACCTTAAAAGGAAACTCCACTCTATGAACGTGAGATATGGGCTGCTATTCCCGGCCCAGTTAAAAATCCAGCATGAAGGTAAAACCGTCCACTTCACCGATCCTCAGGAAGCCTGGAAATGGGCCGAGACCCACATCGTAGGGGACTGGACTGCACCCGTTCAAAACCTCAGAGGTAGACCAAGACCCCGAACACGGGGAGAGAGACCCGCCCAACGACCCATACCAGAGATCCCAGCGGACCCGGATGAAGACCGCGACAAGGTTCCTGGAACAGTCATGTTTGCCAGAGAGGGGAACTCACGGTAACATCAGTACCCTCAACGATCGATCCCTTTCTTGGCAACCATTTGCAATGCAACGCTCCTCCCGGGACGACACCAGTGATGGGATGCTGTCGCTCCCACACAATTGATCATAGAGCCATGCGCTGCCATCGCTAACACACCATGCCATCGGCCCACACCACGCCCCTGATCCGATTTACCAGACCCGCAAGCGAGTAGTAAGTTGGTGGGAAGGTGACCACAGTTCACATTAAGTTAATCTGGCGACACTGTTTTGAGCACCAGTAGAGTTTGGGCCACAGATACTTCATATTGGGGAGGAGCATGGGGAGGGGGGAAGGGATACAGTTCTACGTTAGATACTTTCCGGGAAATCACACTATATCCACATTGATCAAGATGCCACCGAACACACCATGTCCGATGCCAACGCCTCCACCTCACACATACGCCACATCTCCACGGCCAAACGCACCATGCACCCATCTGGCACAACCTTCCAGATCTCTAGACAGCAATGACCACACAGCGCCAAGATGACCCCACTTATGGAAACGCACTAGCCCCAACGACACCCAACGAACGCCACAGGTCACTCAAAATCATTACTTGGAACGTAAACGGCATGGGCTCAAGTATCAAACGCCGATTAGTCACGCAATTCCTTAACAGATGCTCTCCCGACATAGCCCTCCTAACCGAGACCCACTTAGTGGGTACAACCTGCCAGTTCTTTCGCAGAACTAATTACCGACTAGCATACCATGCAGGGTACACCATGGGCTCCTGGGGCGCCCTGATCCTTTTACATAAGTCGACCCCCGTTTGATCTATCTGCTGTGCTACAGGACCCCTCGGGCCATTTTGTGATGATCCGGGGCGTGCTGAGGGGAGAGACAGTGGCCATTCTAGCGATATATTCCCCGCCAGGGTTGAGGCAGGGTCTCCTGAGGGAGGTGACGGCCCTGATGGCACAACAGCAAGCAGAGGTGTGGATTGTGGGGAGGAGGATTTTAACGATGTTATGTGCAATACACTTGACCGGACCCACATCCGCAGCCGGAACCCAGACCGTCCCACGCGGCTGGCGACCTTCACATCAGTGCTTGGTCTGAGTGACGTGTGGCGAGAACTCCACCCTACAGACCAAAGATTTTCCTTCCACTCGGGGGTCCATGCATCCTTATCCAGGTTGGATTACCTATTCCTCCCGTCCCCAGAAGCATATAGGGTTATATCGGCAGATTTCCTTCCCTGGGGCATATCAGACCACTCTCCCCTGGAGGTGACGCTCCGTACGGATCGTCCCTTGCTGCCCAAAACATGGCGGCTAAATGGCTACTACATGGGCCTCACCGAGTTCGTGGAGCACATCACGGACAAATCCAATGAATTCTTTGAGATCAATACAGGCTCGGTAGTAGACCCTGTGATATTATGGGAGGCACATAAGACAGTGCTTAGGGGGGAAATGACAGCCTGGATCTGTAACCAAAAGAGAGAACATCACAGGAAGGTGACAGAGGCAGAGGAGGAAATAAAGAAATGGGAAACCAGATATATATCTAACGCTTCCCCGGAAATGCACCACTCCCTCCTGAAGGCTAGAGCATCACTCCATAACAGGGCGCTTGATAACGCACGGCAGGCGCATTGGGAATCAAAGACTAGAATTTATGAGCAAGGGGACAAAGCCGGCAAACTATTGGCATGGCTGGAAAGACGGGAGGAGGGGCACAGACATGTCAGACAGATCACCGACGGACCGAACGGGCCGGCCCAAACAGATCCAGAAATAGTGGAGGCCTTGGCCAAATTCTATAGTACGCTTTACGCCGCCCCAACGGTCCCCACAGACGCTTCCCTCCTGGATGAGATTGTGCTTCCGCAATTATCGGAATTGCAGAAAACTCACTTAGACAGGGGATTAGATGAAACCGAAATAGCAGAAGCCATGACCCAGCTGCAATCTGGGAAGACACCTGGCCCAAACGGCTTCCCAGCCGAGACCTGGAAGAAATTGGGCAGCAATAAGATGGCCGCCCCCTCTGGGACCTGTTCCTCACCGCTAAAGAACAGGGCACCCTCCCACCGGATCTACGAACGGCCAACATAGTGGTCATTCCCAAAAAAGACAAACCCCCCGATCAGTGCACATCGTATAGACCGATATCGCTTCTCAACAGCAAAACTAAAATCCTTGCCAAATTACTGGCCAACAGGCTCCAAGGGGTAATATCCTCACTGGTCCATTAAGATCAATGCGGCTTCATGCCGCAAAGATCGACCAAAATGAACCTACGCCGATTACACCTGCTTTTGGAAGAGGCCCCAACCCTTAACACTCCACTCGCACTCCTCGCAATTGATTTCGAGAAAGCGTTCGATTCGGTGGTGTGGGCTAGCCTCTGGGCAACAATGAGGCGCATGGGCATCGGAGAAATGTTCCTTAGCTGGATTCAACTCCTATACGAAACCCCACTAGCTACAGTAAGGGTGAACGTCTGGACCTCCGGGACCTTCCCGCTGGGCAGAGGCACCCGGCAGGGCTGTCCTCTGTCTCCCCTCCTCTTCACCCTAGCAATCGAGCCACTGGCCCGATGGCTCCGACAGATCGCCACGTGGTCCGGATTCCGTTGGCCAAATGGACGGGAGAATAAGCTTTCCCTTTATGCGGACGACCTATTACTCTACCTGAGTAACCCAGACCAAGCTTGCCCAATCATAACCCAAATGTTAAAGACCTATGGAGACTTCAGTGGCCTTAGAGTAAACTGGGGGAAATCAGTTCTCTTCCCAGTAAAAGGGGATGATCTGGCAATCCCCCGGGACTCCCCATACTGAATAGAAAGAGAAGGCTTCCGCTATCTGGGCATATGGGTTTCCGGGGCTCTCTCAGACTATGGGCCTCATTACACAGAAGGCGGTGATCCAGGGTGCTATTAGCACCCTGGACCATGCCGGTAAATTACCGGCACCGCCTTGGCGGAAAGGGGATTTACCGCCCCATTCCAAGGTTGGTGGGGCGGTAAATCCCCCTTCCGCCATTGCCCTTCCCCATTCCCATTTCTGCCCCATAGGGCTCTATGGGAATGGGGAAGGCGCTAATTACGGCACCGCAATTTTGCGGTGCCGTAATTAGCTCCGAGGTCCCTTAGCGGGTTGGTTTTTAACGCCTGCAAAAAGCAGGCGTTAAAGCACCAACCCGCTAAGGGACCTCGTAGTAAGGCGGTAATGGTTAGCGGTCACCGTTACCATTAACGGTGGCCGTTACCCATTACCGCCTTCCGTGTAATGAGGCCCTATGTGCGTCACAACCTGCACCCACTGACGCCCGCTTCGCGGGGCATGTACAACATTGGATGCACCTCCCCCTCACACTCATGGGAAGGGCGTCCCTCTTCAAAATGATGGAACTTCCACGGTTTCTCTATGTACTGCAGAACGCCCCACTGGCCATACCAAACTCGGAATTTTTCTGGGTGGAACGCCTCCTCAGGGAATTGATATGGAAGGGGGGGCAACCTTGAATTGTGCTGACCACGCTGCAGCAATCAATCTGGGAGGGGGGTATTGGAGTCCCACACCTGAAGTCCTACTACTGGGCCAGTCAACTAAACATAGTCAATGACCTCCTCCATGGGGACCGTGACCTACCACACATCAGAGCAGAACTACCCTTCAGGCAAGATACTCCACCACTCGCAATGATGTATCAACGCCTATCCAGACCCCCTGCACAGACAATGTCCTCTCACATCGCGATCGTCTGGAGGCAGGCACACAAGCACATAGGCTGGGGGAATAAGATTACCATGGCACAACCACTATGGAATAACCACATGCTGACGCAAGTGTGGAAGCTGCTCGCCTGGACCAGGTGGGTGAGGGCTGGAATAACCACGATAGGAAATATCTTAACAAAGGGCTGAATACTTTCATTTTAAATGCTCCAGCAGGAATATGGTATTTCGGCAGTAGAACACTACCACTACACACAATGATCACACACACTTAGTGGCCACAGGCAAGCACTTGCTGACGCCCCAGACTACGCGCCCCTGGAACGCAACTTACTTCCACAACACATCCCCACCAAGGTAACCACCACCCTATATAAAGCTATTAATGCATTCGCCACCCCAAAGCTGACCAGCCTGAAAGCCAGATGGGAGCTGGATGTCGGGGATATTGAGCCTGAGGACTGGATCCAGGTTCTCATGCATCCACGTGAAATCTCTATAGACTCCAGAATAAGACTGGTACAGCTAAAGATACTACACAGGGTATACTACCCCCGAGTGGCCCTTTTTGGTTGGGGAAGGGGCAACGGATCCAAACTGTTTGAAATGCTGGGGGGAAGAGGGCACCTTCATCCATCTCTTTTGGGACGGCCCTAAAATCAAGACATTCTGGACAGAATGCTTACAAATTTTGGCAAGAGCACTGGGTCGCACGATAGAACTGCGACCCGCAATAATGTTACTGGGGTCCCAGATGAGAAAATCTCAAACAAATGGGAGGGCATTCTTCTCTCCACAGCAATGGGCCTAATAAAACTTGACATTGCACAGAAATGGGGAGCCCCGGAGTGCCCGACAGCGCCTCAGTGGTCCAACGAAATGGACATCTGCGCGGCGAAAGAACTCAGAATTTATACAGCATGGGAATGCCCGGCAAGGGCCACTAAAATCTGGGGAAAGTGGGAAGAACGTGTGACCTGAGATCGGTCTCAGGGGTGGGAGAGCGGGAAGCGCAGGAGCACAACATGGACATGGCAAAGAACATATTACTGGACAGGTGATGTACAGAGTGGCAAGAGACGAACAGATTGACGATCGACCCGGCAAAGGGAGACGAAGGGTGGGGGGAAACAGTTGGTATGTTGTATGAATGTTCAAAAACCTTCAATAAAATATGTTATTAAAAAAAAGAATAAAGCCGTTCCCTGGAAAAACGTGCCTGTGTGTGGTCAACTTCTTATCAGGATCTGAGTATGGTGTGAATTGAACTAGCATCTGCCAATCCCATTTGTATGGCTCATGGGGCTGTTCACTTTATGGGATGGTAAGAAACATGGAGGCTGCCAGCGGCAGGTCAAAGTCTTGCTCTAGTCATGTAGCCTGTAAACTGTAAACCCCCATTTCATATCCTGTTTAGTCTTCGTGGACAGTGCACCTTTGGGAAGGAAAATGCTGTATGTTTTGTTTTATTTTCCTGTAGAGATTGTTAGTTCAGTAGAATAAATTAATTTTCAATGTTAGTGAGTGTGTTTATGTTAAAGACATTTGCAGAGCTTGCCATGTTTTACTGTGTGAAGGAAATGTTGTATTAGGTTGCACAGTGATTTAGCAGTACATGAAAAGTGTGAATAGAGTTTTACTGTGCACCTGTCTCTCAACTGGGAATCATTTTAATTCTTCGTAAGATAATTTAACATTTAAAGCACGAGGAGACAAATATGCACATACAAGCTGGAGGAATCCATTATGAAGCGCTATTTAAAATATGAAGTATTGCTCTTGTTACTTTAGTAACAGTCAACCTGATAATAACACTTAGTATTGCAGTGCATACACGTGGAAGAAGCTGGCTTTATACAAACATAATGTTTTTTTATAATACTAATTCAATTTGTGAATTGTTCCAAAGCAACTTGTTTTCTTTTCTGAATTGCTTAAGCACTTGGCACATAAAAGTTGTCTCTGCATCAGGGCCATTGTTCCCCAACGATTACCTCTGTGTCTACTGCACACACTCAAGACTCTGTGGATGCTAATAGCAGTGTTTTTGGAAATGTACATTTTATCTTTACCTACTATACTTTCATACAGGTGGGGTTCATTTAAAATCGCTTCGTTCAAGCATTAGTAGCCCACCACACCAATTAGCAAAGTCAATTGGAATGATTGCAAATATCTATATCTATGTTTGCATTAATGATGTTATAACCCTATCATATAAACACATTTTAAGTTGTTTCCACATGTGGGATCAGAAATCGAGGATTAAGCTAATAGGAATACTCAGTGGTTGAAGGCATCTGCTTTAAAATAGGCCTGGGCAAGTTAGTTATGGAGTAGTTTAAGCCACCTGAATTTTGGGTATTTTGAGGCCCTAATAACGTTTTGGGAAATTCATCTGAGAATGTGTTTAACTCAGGGATCAACAACAAAGGCCCTGCTAGGCAGGACAGGGTCCTGCACCCCCGCACAGGGCCCAACACCATGTGACAACTGCGCTGCTGGAACCAGGTAGGCTCCTGCGGGACAATGGGGCATGTTAGATGTATTTCTATTTCTACCTATCTTCTGCTTGAAATGTTGACAATCCTTGAGGGTTGTGGGGGACAGGGAACCATGTGGTGCAGCGAGTGGAAGGTGAAGGGCACATATGGATGTTTTGCATATTGATCAAACAAATAGCTCTGCACTTAAGTTCTCATTATCATGCTTTGAACTCCTCTGTATTTCATGCTGGATAAATACATTTATTTGCATTAAACATAGAAACAGTCGAACCGCAGTAGAGTGCCAATTCAGATGTGGAATGGCATGCTTTAATTAGATTCTAGTGGCAGTCAGTGTAGCATACACTGATCAAGAAACTCTCTCTCTCTCTCTCTCTCTCTCTCTCTCTCTCTCTCTCTCTCTTTCTCTCTCTTTCTCCCAGAGGCGTTGCTAGGGGGGGGTGGGCTAAGGGGGCTATAGCCCCTGGGTTTTTGGTTGTAGCCCCGGATAGAATCTCAGGAGCTACAGCCAAAAGGCTAGCTAGCCCCCAGTCCCAACAGTTCTGACGTCAGCGTAGGCCCAGGTCTTTTCCAGACCTAGCAACACCCCTGCTTTCTCCTCTAATTCCCTTTCTCTCCTTGTGCTCTCTTTCTCACAATCTATCTCACTCTGTCTCTGTGTTTCTTTTGGCAGGAGTTGCATTGCCTGGTGCACATTTGCTGTAGCCCCTCAGCCTTTGCTGGCAACAGCGTGGCCAGAGAAATTGCTCAGATAACTTGATGTCAGGAAGGGTGGGTAACGCTGTGTTTTTTATGGTTAAAAGTAGAACGAGAGCAGCATCAATGGAGTCACCTCACGAGGTGGGGACTTTCTCTTATTTGAAAGGATACATTGTCATTGCATGCCTCCTGAAGGAAAGTCAATATACGCTTTGAGAGAACATTGTCTCAAAGCAGAGAGCTCGGGTGACACAAATAGGCTCCATGACAGTGCTGGCATCCCGACATGCACTATAAGGGACAAGGAGATCAGCTGGCTATACAAAATCTAATTACTTTGCATGCAAACAATCTAAACTGGCTCTTTATAAACTTTTATAATGCTTATTTTTATTGAGTTTCAATACATATATATCTATATATATGTGTCTTTTATTTCATACACTTTATTACAAACCATTAAAATACAGAAAGGAAAAAACAAAATAACAAATCAATTTTTATCATCATCACCCATAATAACATTGTAATACAAGGCCTTCAAATACATCTCTACTGGTCATGTATGTTATTCTTCACATCAGCTAATCTTTTTATCATGACCTCTACAATAAAGAGTGTCAGACCAATTGTTAACCTTCTATCAGATTCATCAAATATGACTTGCCACCAATCCTGTGCGCTTAGTGATTGTCTCTGGATGAAGAACCCTCCCAAATTCTTTGTTCTTTGCATGCAAAGAGCCATGCAAGAGAGAGTCAGGTGTTTTAATGTTTCCTCTTGATGGTTGCAAAGCCTACATGTAGATTTAATGCCAACATCCTTTGACCATATACTTAGTCTGTCATTAGTGTCAAGCAGATTGAGTTGAAATTTCATACAGGGATCTGCAATATCGGTCCGGGAATTTAACAAGATCATTTTGAATAACGTTAAATGCCCTTGCATCGCTTGGAACATTCTGCATTATCCTATGTTTCCGCCGCTCATCACCTGTCACAGACCAATCCTGATCCCATTGTTTTTTTTGGGCCAGGTTGGGATTGGTCTGAAGCGTAAGAAGGTCAACATTCAGATCTTTAAGTATTTCTTTAGCTCGGTCTACCCACAATGTCAGTATGCAGTGTTTGTCTCCTTTGCCTGGATCATATAGGACCTTATATTGAGGAGGAGTAATCTCCATTGTCATTTTTCAGTAAAGTGCAAGCATGTTCCAGCAAATGCGTGCATTCATAGATATTACATTTAGTTCAAAACGAATGCAGGCAGTTGGTGTTCCCTTAGGAAGCCATAAAACTTTTTACCAAAAGATGTTTTATATAGTGGCCCATAGTGTGTATGAACAGCCTAGAGCACGCTCAGATCAATAAATTAATGCCGGAACGGCTTTTTGATTGTAAAAATCAATCACTGTTTTTAAGGAAAATTTGCCATATTTCCTAATTAGCACTGAAGCTTGAATCGCCAGTTGTCTGCACTTACTTTTAGCATTTTCTACCCGAGGAGCGTCGTTCAGGGTTACACTAATCGTCATGCCCAGATATCTAGTATGCACTGCAATCTTGAGGGTCTCTTTTCCCAAGTGCCAGTGAAATTTTTTATTTGAACATACTGTGTTTTTCCTTGGGTCTTGCACGTAAGAATTTCAGATTTGGTCATGTTGACACACAAGCCGTTTTTTGGTGACATAATCTTCAAGAGCATGTTGAACCCCTATTGAAGTTGAATCCAGTAGACCAGATCGTCAGCATAAAAGATCCAACTTATATGGGAGTGGATTTTTGGCGGAAATGATGGAACAATTTGGATCGTATCACCAATGTTTGACAAGAAAAGGTTGAAAATAATTGAAGCTAGAGGGCACCCCTGTTTAACACCACAAAACGTTCTTATGGGCGAAGACAGAGTTCCCACACGATCCAGTCTGATCCTGACCTCTGTATAAGTGTGCAATTCTTTAATGGCCAGATGCAAGCTAGGCGGAAACACTTCAATTTTTCCATTTTGGCCCACAAGATTTCACAGTCAATGCTGTCGAAGGCGTGGGAGAGATCTTTAAAGGCCAGATACACCCTTCTGTTTGCTCTTATTGCTTCCATTTTCATGAGATTTATTATCGGGAGGTTTAGGTCACACCCCACGTGCTTGACAAAGCCTGATGGATCAACATGCTGACTGGAAATAGTCCACCTCAAAAGCTGTTGTTGGAGATGGGTTGCATATATGTTTCCCAATACGTCAAACAATGCAATGGGATGATGGTCCATAGGGTTTGCTCTGTTGCCTTTTTTAAAAATAGGCACGATAATCGCGCTCTTCCAAGATGATGGAGTTGCACACTGTGATGTAATTTTCTTAAACAGAGACACACAGAATTCGGCCCATTTCTCAGCATTCAGCTTCAACGTAAAGTTTGTCAAACCATCTTGCTGAGGGGCTCTTGATGCACTTATTTTTTTAATGATATTCAGAGTGTCTTCATTACCAATTTCAAGGTCCCATTGATTTAATTTTGGGAAGTCCGGCTCTTTACTATTTCCTTTTTTACTGTACAACTGGCTATAATAAGAGGTCTAGTAACTTTCTGTCACCATGTTCTGCTGGATTGCTGATTGATGACCATTTTCTTCATTTATAAGCCTCCAGAAATCACTTGAGTTTTTATTTGACATTTTGGATAACATTTTCTCCGCATCTTGCTGTTGAATTGCGACTTTGTAAAAAATGCACCAGTTCTTGTATTTCTGCTATATAGATCACTTTTCGGCAGAAGAACATGTTTTATTTGATTTACAGCATTGTCTGATTTCAAAACACATTTGTCGTTTTCTTCTTGAAATCTGAAGATAAAAAGAGTGCTTCAGTTTGAATCCACAGTTCGCAATCCCCTTTTATTTTTTAGACAAACTGTTTTAGTAGATATTGATACTCCAGTTTCTCATTTTCCACACAATATGCATTGTTATCGTATTTACCTCACTGTCTTTGAGTCGCTGTCAAATACTACTGGCTTCTAATACCACGTTATGATTTCACATCTGAGGGAGATCTTTTTCAGAATCAATAAGGTATAGTTTCATCAAATCGTGGTCACTCTCTGTTTGAGGCACGACTTCTAAGAAAATTGCACGTTTAAACATATTCTCAGACACGAAGAAGTAGTCCAAAATAGATTTCTGGCAGATTCTCCTCCACGTATAATGTGCGGGAACGTCAGCTGTTACATATCCATTTAACATTTCCATGTTTCTTAGTTCCATTTCAGAGTACCATTGAGTTGCCATGCGTGCATTATTGTGCTCTTACCATGTACACTCTTGTTTAGATTTTATACACTTTATATTTAAATCACCACACAGAATTATGTTATGCGAAGATTCATCCTCATTAATCTTATCGATTATTTCAGAGACCTGATCCATAAAAATAAAGGTTCCAGCAGATTTGTGTTGCCAATATACATTGATAACGTGTACATGGCCAATTTCAGGCATACTTTTCTCTTTTGACTTGATGACAGTTACTTGTATGTACATGGAGATGTTCCTGGAGTCAATGATTCTGTAACCAGAACCTTTCCGCACAAGAGTCAGGAGGCCTGCTATTGGTCTGCCTCTTTGCTTCTTACTAGCCTGATTAATGGAAATTTCAAAATCGTCAAACATTGGACATGCCTCAAGCCAAGCCTCTTGTAGGCAAGCTTGGTCTAGGTCATCCATCCAAGAGGACTGAAAAAGATGAGAAAAACCTCTGGTGTTCCAAGATCCAATGGCAATTATCGACTGTTCTTCCAGATCTTGATATTAACTTTGATTTTGCCAAGCTAGTGTTGCAGCAAGCCAATTCCAGTTATAAGATTCCTGCAAATGATTTTGCCACTGAAGCTTACTCAATGTTTCATTAGTCGTTATATTGCCGCAGGCAATGATTATTTGAATCCGTTCGCCAGCTTGCATCTCTTGCAAAGGATTTACAGCGTCTTTCAGAGTACAATCAAATTTTCTAGATGAACTAGCTGTGCTATCAATAGTCCCACTCTTCTGATTCAATTGATTTCCTTTCTCTGTGTTATGTGCAATTGAGCAACCAGCTACCTTTACAGTATTGAGTTTGTCTACACTTCTATTGACGTAATCAGCTTCCACTTCATAGAGGTCAAAACCCAATGATAACAACACAAGCGCTGCCTCTAGCAAGATGTTAATTATTATGCTGGAGTCAATGTGCAGTCTCACTCTGTCATGTTGGAACTCTTTTAGAAACTCCACAGTTTTCATGTCATTGGACTCAATTGTTCTAAGCATCGGTACATGGTGCAACAATCGCAGTACATTATGTCTATTCAGAATGAGACCATCCTTAATTGAAAGAATGCGTTCTAACACCAAGCAAAAAGTTGATTTAAGTTTTTTGGTAAGATTTTGCTGAGAAGGCTTTGCCAATTTGCTCTACTGCCAACAGTCATTCTCCACGTCTATATGTCGACTATGCGATCCTGGAACATGGCCTTGTGTCCAATGGTAGACACTGGGCATTTGACATTTTAACTAAGAGTCTTTGCAGTATCAATTGAACTTGTTCGTTTTAATCCCAAGCACTCAGTGTGTGACTGGTTCCTCAGCTGAGCATCAGCAAGTTGTTTCCATTTTTGTCCCAACTGAGTAAATATGGGACTCAAGGGTTAGCGACCTCATCTTGATTAGACACCTTCGGCAATAACAATGTACATGTTTGCCTTGAGATAGTCAACCTTGGCACATTCTAATTATCAATAGCATCTTTAGTTGTCATATTTGTGCCGCTCTGTTCTAAGCTGACGACAAATGGCAATTTAACAGGCACCTCTTCGTCATCTTCATATGTAGACAGTTTAAGTAAGTCAATCACATTTTCTTCGTCACTGTGAAGTTGCACCTCTGGGTTCTCTATTGCATGTGTTACATCCATCTTTACAGTTTTGATATTGCATAGAAATGTCCTTGAGCTGTTAGTGAGTCGAGTTTTCCATTTGGTTATATTTTTTGCCTTTTTAGTCTGGGAGCTTTAACTGCAGATATCTTAGCGGTTTGCATATTCTTGAGATTGAAAATTACAAACAGGCCATCCTTATTTCCATTGGCCTGTTCCCAAGATCAGGGTTGCCAATTTGACCTTCCGCTGCAGCTGAAGTGGATGGTTTTTGATGCATAACTTCCACATAACTCACCTTATTTCCACAATCGATACAAATAGTTCGCAAGACCAAATCATGATTACTGGATGAATTCTCGACTGCAGCGGAACTAAAGGATTTTAATTGTTCACCGCCAATACAATTTTCACTTTGTTTAGATACCAATGACGCATTTTCAAGTACGGGATCTCCCAGTGTTTCATCCACATAGATTATTTCAGCTTCATTCAGTGCTTGGACAACTTGCCCCATAGGGATGACTGTGTTAGATTCCCAGTCTCCAGTTCTTTCTTCAATGTCACCATTTCTATTCGTATATATATTTTAGTCATTATATATGGGATAAATTGCCCCCTATCTTTTTAAGGGTATTGCTAGTCACCAAGGATATTTGTGTCCAAATAGGGGAAGAAGGCAGAAAGCCAGATTTCTTTATAAGGTCAGGGAACTCCAAAATGGGAAAATTACAAATGGCACCAATGAGTGTCCCTGGCTGCATTGTATAAAATATGTTGTGATGTTGAGACCATTTTTGAAAGATAATAATGAGAACAGATCCTTACATTTGATAAATATTTCTGTATACAATGGATGTATTCCTTAATAAATAAGTACACAATGATCACTGGGGTTTGGGCTTATTTAATTATCCCCAAAACTCACCATTACATTTAAGTGTGTGTAACAATGAACCATATATACTGATTTGAACAGGCTCAGATTTTGAAAGTGAGGATAAAATGGCTGAGAGAACTGACAATGGTATCTGAGGACCTTGCTTGCTGAATTCTAGAAGAGGAGGGCACGTGAGGGGATTTTGGGTTTCAGGACAAGGATTTCTGTACACATGCATAATCCCCAATTCACAACACCCGTTCATCAATACAATAGTCCGGGGATGATTACCTTTATTATATTCTCTGCGTAATCGATTAGCAAAAGATTTCGTATGTCAAAAGTTGATGCAGAAGGAAAAAAACAAGTATCATCCAAAAGTGGTAATTTTGATATATATGTATTTTTTAACTTTTATTTATTAGCAAAAGCTTACAACACACATGTTTAGACATTCCTGACAGATCACATATACAGACCAGTTATACATGTATAGTTAGTAGTCGCAGGGCACGTTATAGCTATACAGTATTACCATTCATTTACACATCTTGAGCTTAGGTAATGGTCAAGGTAGACACAGTTCAGGTGATCAAGGAATGTTGTCAGAATGGTTGGATAGGTAGGCGAGTTCAGGCCATACATTTTCCGGGAGTGAGTGTGGGGGTAGTGAGTTTACATATTCTTCTTCGCATGTTTGGGTCTAGGTAAGCGCATTCAGCTACATTGCAAACGTCAGAGAGAGGATTGCTTCCAGTGTTGGAGGATACATTTGTTGGCCACCATACAGCTCACATTCAAAAAGGTTAACATTTTCTTATCTCTGATATCTTCCAATATCCCAAACAGGATCCCAGCTGAGTTCGGGCCAATAGTTGTAAACACAATCTCAGAAAATGCTTGTAAAATCTCTTTCCAAAAATGTTGAAGTTTGGTGCAAGTCAGAAACATATGTGTATGGTCGGCCTCAGCATTGTAGCACTCAGGCAAGTGTGAGGCGGGTGTCGGGAGAACCTGCTGAGTTTGTGAGGGGTGTAGTATAACCTATTCAAGAGTTTGTACTGCATACAACGGAACCGAAAGTTGAGGAAGACCTTGCGTGTATGGGAACACATACGTCTCCACACGGAGTCCAATATTTCGAGGTCTAGTTAATTCGCTCAAGCATCACACACTTTCAGAGGTTGGTCCGGGAGTTTCTCTAGTAGTATCTTACATATACGGAGGAGAGTATCCCGTGGGCCCCACTAGGGTTGACAATGTAGTGTATTTCTGGTGTATCAGGGGACTCATCTTGGTAACAGGGCAACATAGTGTGAAAGGAGGCACAGAGTCTATAGTATTGTTGCACTTTCTGTGCCGATCCTGTGTGCTCGGCCCGTCATGATTGGGGTGTGATGAACTTCCCCTCTGGATATAAATCGGTGAGCACCTTATATACCAGTCCCTGCCAAAGTTGTGTCAATGCTGAATCATGTTTGGGTTCGAGGCCAGGCAATCCCCAGATCAGGAGCCATTTATAGTAGGGGCACGACTCGTTAGTGGTTGCAGCACTCGATCCCATGCCAGAAATGTAGCGGCTGTGGGGTCCAGTAGGGAGTCATCTTTGTAGGTCCGATGTAGAATCAGCGTTTTTTGAGATTTACATCACTCGCTGCCAATTGTTCCAGTTTAACATGAGATGGGTTCCCAGAGTCAGCATACCAGTAGATGGCATATTGGGCCTGTGCTGCAATCCAATATAGTTTGAGGTTGGGGGCAGTGAAGCCGCCTCTCTCGTAGGGGAGGGTCACATGGGTCCACTTTTTATATACTGCCCCGGCGTGCCAGAGGAATTGTGCGCAGATGCCATGTAGCTTATCAAAGTATTTTTCCCCAGGTCAGACAGCGATACTTGCAAAGATATATAGTAGCTTCGGGACTAGGATCATCTTCACTAGTTACAACCTACCTGCCATGGCGATAGGGAGAGGCCACCATTTAGCAATTTTAGTTTCAACGTATTGTTCTGCGGTGAGATAATTATCGGTTAATAGAGTAGGTCTAGTCCTGGAAATATGGACCCATAGATATCTAATTCCATCGCGTGACCAGTGGAGGGGATATTCACATGTGGGTTGTTTGGTTGCATGGTGAGTGGGAAGATTTTAGATTTACTGTAATTCATTGTAAATCCAGAGAAGGTGCCCATTCGGATCACATCTCTCCGTATAGGGTCTAGATTCGTGGACGGGTCTCTAATGTATAAAAGTACATCGTCCGCATACAACGATATTATCTCAGGGTGGTTTTTCATCTGTATTACCTTTTGGACATGTCTAGCTCTAACATAGTTTGCCATATATTCTTTGACCAATGCGAAAAGGATGGGGGAGAATGGACATCCCTGCTGGGTGACTCTGCCCAATTTAAAGGGGGTGGGTCTCTGGGAGTTAACTAATACCCTTGCTGCAGGGCATGCATATAACAATTTGATGTACTTAATTGTTTCTGCCCCAATACCCATCTTTTCTAGCACCACCCACATGTACTGCCACAAGACCATGTCGAAAGCTTTCTGGACGTCAAGGGTGACAGCCACTGCTTCCGCCTTTTGGTCGATTCTGGACATTACGCTAAAGAGTCTTCCAATGTTAAGAGACATTGACCTTCCAGGGACAAATCCTCCTTGGTCATAGTGTATAAGGTGAGGCATGAGTAGGAGGAACCTATTTGCTAATGTCTTTGCAAAGATTTTAGTATCTATATTCATGGGTGATAAGGGTCTATATGATCTGCACCGATTTACCAGGCTTCAGGAGGATAGTAATGATAGCTTTGCATAGGGAAGAAGGGAGGGTGGACTCACAAAGTGATTCGTTCCAGACCTCCAGTAGCCGGGGGTCTAGGAGCGCTACATGCTCTTGGTAGAATTCAGGAGTGAGGCCATCCGGTCCCGGGGCCTTGCGTTTTGGGAGCCCAGTTATAGCTTCTACTATTTCGTCCAAGGTGATCGGTCTTTCAAGGCCATCTCTAGTTTGGGGACTAATGGAGGTCATAGGGATCTGATCGAGTAAAGCATGAATAGAGTGTACATCATGTGGTTGGCTTGACGTAGACAGGGTGCTATAAAATTTGAAGAAAACATCAAGAAAATGATAATCCACCCATTGTAGAGTGCCATGTTCATCGGCTATACATTCCACTTGTGTTTGACCCCCCTCCATCTTGGTCAACTTAGCTAGAGTCCTACCTGGTCTCTCCCCCTCACCATATTTTCTCGCCACCTGAGGGCATGAGAAGTAGGGAATTTCCCTAAGGGCATGTGACTCAAAGATCTCAAAATCAGCGCGTATCTGTACATGTTGCGCAGTCGCGCATTGCTGCTCCAGCTCACTTTCAGGGCGATGGAGATCATTCCTGATCACTCTTAGTATGCCTGCTTCCCTGGATATAGACATGCCCTGTATGTACACATCTTACCCCTACGGTCGTGTTGTGTGGGCTGTTGCACTCAAAAAAAATGTCGATGTCAGATTGGATCTCTGCTTTGAACACAGTATCCAATAGTGCCTCTGATTTAAAGCACCAGGTGGTCTGAGTAGGCGGTGTCGAACCCAAGACTATTGACAATGTCACTGCGGAGTGGTCTCACAGCGTGCGGGCTAGTATTTTGTGTTCTCAACTTTGCCAATCAGGGTACCGGATGTTAGAAACATATCAATTTGTGATGAACTATCATGTACTGATGAGTAATACGTGAATTGTTTTTCATGAGTGTGCAATACTCTCCAGGCATCCTGTAGGCCAAGTGTCGTCATGTATAAGGTTAGTCTATGGGCTTCCCGCGATAGGGGCCTAGAAACATCAAGTACCAGATTCATGTCCCCTCCCCAAATGATCTGCATTTCTATGTACCCTTTGAGGATGGAGGCCACTTCATCAAAGAACTCGGGGGTATCAACCTTAGGGCAATTTGTATTCACCAATAAGTACTCCCCACCTGCAATTATGCAATGCACAATTGTATATCTGCCTTCGGGGTCTATGTAATTCTTTTTCAGTGTAAATCTGATCGATTTATGAATTAGCATCAATCCCCCCCTTGCATGTGTTGAGATGGTAGTGTTTTATCGATTAGGTCCCCAGGATGGTGCCAGGCCCGCCGCTATGTCTTTTTTGGCGTGTGTCTCCTGCAGGAGGAGTATCTTAACCCCATGTCCCTGAGCATATGCATTAATTCTGCTCGCCTCAGTGAAGTTGTTCACTCCCCTTATATTCCATGACATTAACTTGGTTGCCATCTCACCACTCAGTGGACATCCCAAATGTTCCACCCTTGAACCCCGGATATTGCGTCTGTTACATTCATCCGTTCAGTGTCAAACGTGTGTGTTGCCATGCTGCCTCTGCAATTTTTGTTTTTACTCACCCCAAATTGAAAACCCGCCTCCCTCACTGCCCTCCCCAACCAAGCAGTTTATGCATCCCACCGCCCAATTCCGCCATCGGTCAGCCTAACCCAACTTGGCTCACATTCTCAGGTCCAATAAGGACCTGAGATTAACTGAACCGTCAATTTAACCATTGCAATGGCAGAGGGGGTACTTTGTCTGCCGCACAACCTCCAGAATCGGATCTAGAGTCATACATCCATGTTTGTAGCTTGTGTGTGGCGGCTAAAGTATTTGTGTGTCACTATCATGTTAGCAAGGAAAATAGAAATCTTTAATGGAGCAGTGTGAGCCAGGTGTCTTTAGTCAGCGTGGATGTCTTCCATTTGGTCGTCGGCAAAATTGTGCAGGGGTATTTGTGCTTTGATGAATTTCACTGCCTCCTCAAGGACGGTGAAGAAGTAGAGTTTGCCCCTAAAGGTAAGTTTGCGGCATGCCGGGAACAGCATTGCATATTGAATATTCCTTTCCCTGAGCATCTTTTTCACTACTAGGAATTGGCACTGCTCCTGTTGTACTCTGGTGGAGAAGTCGGGGAAGATTCAGAGAGCCCAGCTGAGTTCCTTTTTTCTCCCGGGCAAGTCGAAGTAGGTGATCCCTATCACGGAAGCTTAGTATCTTTGCGATAATGGGCCTGGGGAAATCTCCAGGTTTGGGGGGCGGGGCTAGCACACGGTGGGCATGCTCGACAGGAAAGAAGGAGGAGAGATCAGGGTTCCCCAAAAGGTGTTAAAGTAGATTTTCGGTGGCCGGTTCCATTTTACCTGTAAGTGCGTCCTCGGGTAACCCAACTATCTGGATATTATTCCTTCATGAGTGGGATTCGAGATCATTGCATTTGCTTTAAACAAACTTCAGATCTTGAGTAAGGACGGCTACCGTGTCTTGAAGTTTTTGCAGCCCGTCTTCATTGGCTCCTAGTCAAGTCTCAGCCTCAGTGATTCTGGTGCTGTTGTGGGCCATTTGGGATCGAAGTGATGCCATATTGGTGTTGATATCATCTAATTTTTCATGTATGGCTGCAATGTTCTTGGCCATTGCCTCCATCATGCTGGTGAGATCAGGGGCAGGCGCAGAGATAGGTATGAATTGTCGCACTAGCCCAGTGTTGGCTGGTCCTGATCGGGTCTAGGCATTGATTTTGCAAATGTGTCCATGGCTCCGGTTTTCTTTCCCCCTCTGACACCTTTGGTCATGGTGTGCGGATAGGTTTCTGTCCCGATCTCCTGCCCATGGTCTGGCGCTGGATATCTTACCATAGGTGATGGCTATTGACCAGCATAAGGGGTAAACAGGTGCGCCAGGTGGGGTACCATGAAGCATGGCAGGCAATAGGCTAGTTGAGAGGTTCCTGGGGGTAGTCCGGGTGTTTCTCGAGAGATTCAGGGATCCTAAGGTGTAATGTGGCCCGATCAGAGACCAATGGGCACTGCAGCAGGTTGCTGCGGAGCTGCAGTATGGATCTCCAGTCAGTTCCGGGTGATAGAAGAGCATGGGGAGTGTTAGGAAAGATTTCATAATTGTAGGTAATGTTCCTTCCATGTGGCAACCCCTAAACTTTTTGCTATTGTTTTTCACCTTGTTCTCGACTTTGCCAGAGAAGTGCAGCCTTCTGCCGCACTCCTCTGGGCTTTCGCTCCATTCTTACGGGGAAACTGACATGCCCTTAAGACAGTCAGTACCGGGAAACGCTGTTTTCGTAGTTTCTTTTATCATGTTGCGGCTTTCGTGCAACATGACACAAGAGGGCACTGTAAGCTAAGTTACTGCTCTCTTGGGTCTCTAGCCTTCTACAGGCCCTAGATACTCTTTTTGGATTGTAACTGATCGGTGCAAGTGATTCACGGACGGGAATGGTGGCAGCGATCGTTTCTTGTGTTTTGAGCTCCTTTTGGCGTTTTAAGCGCGTTTCTCGCGCTTAGCCCAAAATGGTGGCCTGGCTCCCAAAATGGCCAGACCACGAGGCTCCTTTGTCCTGTCCGCTGACCATCTTGCTCCCTTCACCTTCCCCAGGTCGAGCCGACCCGGGGCCTTCCTTATTTGGGCATGTACTTTCCCGCGAAACACAGATGCTTTCGCGGGCTTCTACATGCCTGGTGTGTGCCTCCAGGATCTGGGCTGGGATGTCTGGTCCCAATACACATTCTGGGTGCCAGAGAGTCTAGGGTGGTGTGAATGCCTGGGACCACCGTGGTCCGTGATAGGTCCACGTATGGTGTGAGTGTTGCCGAGCGGATCTCCCATTGGGTCCCCTCCATTTTGGCGCAAAGGGAACCGTGGATAAGAGGGGACTGGAAACACCACTACCATGTCGATCTCCTGAGTTCTCACGAACGAAGGAATACAGGAGCCAAGTATCCTGCAACCAAGAGGCTGAACCGAGGAATCGCTGGTGACCCGCTGAAGGACTGCTCCTCTGCACTGCTGTCGCCTTGTGAAACCCTTTTCACCTTTGATCGAAACAGAAGGCCTGTACTGGTACTTCGACCCTTGGAATAGCGGGAACAGCTATTCTCGGCATCTTCACCATCTCCTGCTCGTAAGCCTTCAGAAGCGTCTCTGGGCCATCCAGCAGACTGACCAGCCTACAGAGGAGTCTTGCTCTGTAACCGCCGCAAGGTTGTGTAGTATTTCGAGTCCTTGTCACTCTCACATGATTCATATACTTGGCGTTCCCAGGTCTGAAGTGAGTAGTGTACATTTGGCTCGGATACACACGGCCGCTCCGTTGCCCTGCTGAGGTAACAATCTGTGCGGGTCCACTTTGTTTGGGACGTCTTCTACTCAACTCTGCTGCTGCAGACTCAACACGACGACGAGACGTCCCCTGCTCTCCTGAAGCTGCCAGCGACTGAAACTGACGCGGAGAAGCCTCAGTCTGCTTGCATCGAGGACCGGTGAGTAGCATAGCTAGGAACTGGTCGCCCTCCTGCAGGAGCCCATAGCTTTTCCCCGCTGTCTCAAAACAGCACGCCTTTCCGTACTCGCGCTCTGCTTCTGCCCACAGTGGAGGCTGCGCTTGAGTCGCTGAACACTGTTCTTCTTCATTTGTGCACTAAACTGAACTGCCTGATTTCCCTCGAAGAGACTCCCCTTTTGCCCGTTGGCACCAGCGTGTGCAGGTACTTTTGAGCACAAGGCTCCACTCTTCGTAGGGCTCGGACTTCCTTTTAGTTAGGTGTCTCTGAAGGCGGACTGGGTCTAAGCATTATTTTGCACTGCCTGTTTTTCTTCCCTTTTAGGTGGACTACACATTTCGTGCAATTAACGCTTGAGACTTGTTTGTATTTGTATATATATTGTATTGGTATGGTATGTGTTGGTTTACTAGAGTTGTATTGTGATTTCTCGCTACGGTCATTGTTTTAAAGGCCTTGGAATAAATGTGTATATATTTTTAATATAACACTTGTTTGGAGTAGTTTGTAAGTGTCCTTGCTTTGTGTGCTCATTGCGGGCTTTCAGTCACCCTCACCCCTCTTGAGACCTAGTCTTGACCGCCGCAATCGCTACCCTGATTGGTCTGGCTTGTCCAGAGGTTACCCTGTTCCAAGTAATTAGGTTGGCCTTCTGAACTTCTGCGCCGCCAGGACAGAGTTCAGAAATCCGTCTTAACAGGGAGGGTTCCGGGTCAGTCACACCCCACCAATACCCCTGTGGATGTGATCACACTCCTCTGTGCATGTAGCAGCAGTGAGGACTCTGGGGGATGGTCAGGAAGGGCACTCAGCCAAGTTTAGTGGGCCCCGGGAGTCTGCAGGATTGATCAGAGGTCTTAGTTAATGCAGGGGAGGCCCGGTCAGGACAGCCGGAAGCACAGGGGGAATTATAGGGCCGCAAAAGTCAGTGCTAGCAGTTCCCCCAGGATCTATCAGAGGGGGGCTCTGGTTGGAGACCCCGTTTATCCAGCACTTACTTGATTAGTTGAATCAGGGGGCAGGTGCAAGTCCAGTGTTGAAAGTGCTGTAATGGTATTGCTGTCCCCCACCTGCAGCAGACAAGGGTTAATGATCTTCAGTATCAGCTCCTGTCATCAGCAGCATCCAAATGCACCGCACATTCAGGGAATATATTTACATGGGGCCACGAGAGCCCACAGGCCTCCAGTACAACCAGCCAACGCATCACAGTGAGGTGATAAAGCCTGGGGCTTGGCGCCCACTCCAGGCACAAGTTCGTTACCATCCCTGAAAAGCAGTTTCAGTGGCGTGAGTCCCCCTATTCAGCCATGGAGGAGAGTGTTGTCGGTTTTTCGGCTGTGCTCAGGGGATTCACGCAGGAGGTGGTGATTGAACTTGGGAGCTGGTATGGTGTTGTGGGCCGGCTTCCGGCGGCACCCCTGAGCGGGACTGCCACGTACACGGCTCCAGGTGTTCCTGTGAGGCAGGGCTGACGATGAATCGGCAGCATCTGTCATGCAGTGCCAAACCTGGCACTGATCAGGAGCAGGCTGGAGGAGTCCCTCCGATGAGGGGGCCGCGTCAACTGGTGGCAGGATCAGGCACCTTGCCGGCACCGGGGAAGCAGAGCCGCTCGCTAGTGTTCCAGCCCGCTCCCTATCTTTCAGTCTCTGGAAGGAGTCCGCACTATGATGCGCCAGCCGGGAGAAGGGGCTGGTGGGTGCCGCTCTCCAGGTCATGACCCGGAATCACACAGTGTGAGTGGGTGGATCGCCTCCGTGTAGCTATGTACCGGTGGTTGTCCGAAGTTTACGGAGAAGTCGGGAAGCGCCACTTAGGTGCACGGGCCCAGCACGGCTGCTTGCCATCTCCTTGTTCGCCGGCGATCAGATCTCAGTACAGGGGCACCCAATTCTGCCAGTATTTGAGCCGGCGGGGCCCAATACTCTCAGCATAGAGTATCTGTAATTTGAAAGTTGGATGCTTAACAAAACCGCAGTTTCAACAGGTTTCTTTCCGGTGCTGTGCGGAGCTAGCAAGCTAGGTGGCCATTTCCTGGCTGCTCAACAGCACCCCCCTACTTTTGATATTTTAGGCTGTTTGGTATTTATTTCTATTTTTAAAGTGTATTTAAGTTTACAAAGAAATGTTTCACACAAGTCTAAAAATAAAATTTAAAAACTATTATTTCTCAAATACATTTAACATTGGTCAATGGACGCAGAAACATAGTAATTTTATTCAAAAGACCTTGGGGGTCATTATGGTTTTGGTAGTGTCCTGCTTGTAAATCCAGCGGAATGCCACCCAAACAGAATTAGCATTCACGCCGGCTGATATCCTGGTATATCCGGGATATTACAGGTGGCAGGATTGCCGGTAATCCCTCAATGCATGACTCCATGGGAGGAATTACCTGAATTAATGGTATTACCGGTGCCGTTAATTCCAGCAGTTTTTTGCTGGCGGGGGCCTGATTTACCTCCATCTCTTGGCTGGAGGTACATCAGGTAACCCCCTGTGAAAACCTGTAGTTTGGCGGGGAAGTAAAAGTGCCTGTAACAGATTTACTGGCATTTTTATCACCACCTTTACCACTGCGCCAATACTGTAATGACCCCTTTTGTTCTTACATAGTATTACATTAAATGATGTTAGTAAATTTGTTTATCAAGTTAGTAAAAAAAGGCCTAAATAATTACACATATGAAGTGCCTGAATATATACCAAAAAGTCAGAATATCATCCTTTTTTTAGTGTGATTAGTTTAATAGAGTTTAAAAATCTAATTGGAGATATTGCCTTAGGGAGACCAGTAACTGCTACTAGTCGTTGCCATGCTAGTGAAAGGGAGGGTGCCTGTCTTGGTTCTGGGAAAGGGCAGGTGACCATGACAGTTCCAGCACAAAATGACTGAATATTGATAGTAGACAACTACCAGCATTGCATTATGTAATTTCCGGTGTATCAACCAAATCTCTGACATCACAGGGTGGGATCGAATCCCCAACCTTTTCCCCCATCTAGGAAAGTTGAATCTGGTGTTTTGCATTTTTGTAACTGTGGCACTGTTACTGGGTCTCTTTAGGATTCCACCCACGTTAGATCCCCCCGCAAGGCGTGCCGTTCACTGTTGTGTGTGACTTGCTCTCCCATGGTGTCTTCCTTTGTTGTGACCCTGCCCCCCACAACCCCTCACTGCGCATCCTGAGTTATGTGCCACAGGGCTGTGCGTCTCTCTTCCCTCAGACCTGTTTCCTCCCTCCTACCCCCTTTGCACTCTCTATGGTCCTCGCTGTTTCTCCCATCTTCGCTACCTGCTAATCTATCTCCTACACTATCCCTCTCACTAAGTCTGGTAGGAAGAAGTTCAGAAGGGGCATCCTGGTCTCCAACCCAGGGCCTCCCTGTCGCTGCTACCTACACCAGCGCTTCCTCCAGACAGACCCCTACTGACATCCTCTTTTTTGTCTCCTCTCCAGGCCTATCGACCCCCCCCCATATGGTCCCTGTCTTCTCTCCTTTTTCTTCCTCTTCCATTAATGATGGCACTCAGTGGGAGGTCTTCCTGGCCCCCTTACACTCCTCCAAGGACATCATTAGGGCTTACCTGAATGGCACCGACTTGGTTCAGGGCCCTCAGCCCAAACTCCTCCTTTTCGATAGACGTTTCCGAAAATTTTATCAACTTCCTTCCTTCTCCTGGTACGCCTACCTACACCCTTCTGGCTCCGCCACCACTTCCATCTTCCGCTACCTCCCTAGCATCCTCCTCATCTTCTCTGGCTACTCTGCCACCTTCTTCCTCCACCACCTCTCTGGCACCCTCTCCATCCTCTCTGTTTACTCTTCCACCTCCTTCTTCCTCCTCTGCCCAATCTCAGGCCCCTCTACCACCTTCGCATGGCATACCTCTTGCCTGTAGCCCTTCACGGAAGTCTTTCAAATGTGCCAATCTGCTCCACGTCGCTACTCTCAACTCTCGCTCTGACATCTGCCGACTCCTTGAAGAACTTGATCTGGATATCCTCGGTCTCACCGAGACATGTTTCACAGCCAGCTCTGTCACAAGTTTTGACACTCTCCTCCCCGATGGTTACAAGATGCTTTCGAACCCAGAACCAACCGTTCAAGAGATGGAGTGGCTCTGATCTTTCCGGAGTGGATCCCTGCTTCAGTCATTACTACGCAGGCCTTCTCCTCCTTTGAATGTCTGGTCTGCAGGCTCTCTATTTCTCCTGGCCTCTCTCTTACTGTGTCCACCATTTACAGAACCAATTTACACAACAAAAGGAGGTAAAGGGATATATAAACCACAAGAATACCCTTTAGACTAAAGGGATCAACCCTTAATACTTTGCAACACAAAGCTTGTGGTTATACTTGATACCTTGCTGGGAAGATGTCTATTCCAGTGCTCTAATTATTAGCAGCATTAGCAAGAACCTTTACTGACAAACCATTGTCTTTATACAAAAATATACATATTTTATTTTCAATTACATACAAACACTAAAAACACCACTTGGTGTATTGTAGTGTCTAACAAATCTTCTAAAATCAAACAAAAGAAGAAACATAATCACTGCGATATATGCAAGACTTTACCCCCTCAACAATTGAACATGTTAGTTCAGATGATTATGCAAAAAAGTGTTTTGTGCTGTGCTAATGTTCACACAAGGCCATACCTCAATCTACACTTCTCACTCAAACTCTTACTTCATTTGCTCCATTTTTCATTCACTTTGATAAATTCACTTAACAATCACGCATCATGCCCGACATGTTTCTTTCCGATCTTAATGTCTTGTGTTGAATACACCGAAATTCTTCAGGGGCTAGCATACGAGGTTAGTAAAGCATGCACAATTCAAAAAATTACACAAAAAAGAAAGAAAACCAAAAAAACATTGGTTTCTACTACACAACAATCTTTTGCAATGTCCTTCTTGAAGTTATAATGACTTTCTTAGTCCATGGGTTATCATTACCCTTCGGTCTTAATACCCGGAAGAAGAAGATCTCCTCCGTTTTGGTGTCGTGTACAGTGATTGTATCGTGTCATCAAGTCCTCAGGGTTGTATGTAGGAGTTTGATTGGAGAAAGAGCCGTCTCACCATTAACAACAGAGATGTCTCTGCACTAAATGCAGTAGCTAAGCGAGTCCATGTGCTTTGATCACGTCTTAGTTCATTCTCCTCGTGAAAAGCTTTGTAGGCAGAAGATGACTCTGTGCCATCTCACTTACTGCAGCTCCACGGATTCCAGCACAAGCCGGCCAAAAAAGGTCCTCATGTGCCGTGTAGTCGTCTGCGAGGCGTGTTAAGTCCTGTAGCGCTCCCGTGTCCGCCCACTATGTTTTGCCTGGAATCTCTCCGACACCAACTGCTTCCACCATTTACAGGCCATGAACAGGTTGCTCTCTTTCTCTCTGAGTGGGCCAACCTCTCCTCCTCTCTCCTTGCCTCTACCTCTCAACTACTCCCCCTTGAAGACCTCAGCATCCATCTGGATGCTTCTAACCCCTCCTTAGGGCTCTTTCGCAATCGCTGTGACTCCCTCTCTTTCTATTCTACCCTCTGTCCCGACACACTGCGCCGGGCACACTCTGGATATTCTCATCTCCTCTGACATCCCCCTCTCAAACCCTCTCAGCACGCCTCTCTCTTGGATCAATCACTTTCTTCTCTCTTCCTACCTGATGTTCTCTGTCGCCCAGGTGAAGCCGACCCCAGCACTGCCACCCACCTTCTCGGCCATCCGGCCCATGAAGCATGTGTCAGTGGTGGCTTTCGCTGTTACTTTCTCACCTCCTCCTATGCCTGCGGCTGACTCACACTCTGACACAGCCCTCTCTAACGTGCATCTCTTTATCACTAACACTATTGATGTCCGTGCCCCTGTCATGAGGATCCGTTTGAAGCCCACCTCCAAGTGCTGCTCTTGTTATGACTCCAACCTCGTCACCCTTAAACGCAAGTGCAGGGTGTCCGAGAGGACGTGGAGGGCAACAGGCGCATCCTCTGACAAACTGTCCTGTCACCTGCTCCAAAGGCAATACAGACTCTCTGTCCTGTCTATCCTGTCCAAGAAGAGAGCCTACATCCAAGCCTGCGTCTCTGCAGACTCTAACAACGTGGCCAAACTCTTCCAAATCTGAAAGGAGCTGGCCAATGCTGCTGCCGTCTCCACCTCTCCTGTTCCCTGCTAGGCTCTCTGCACAGCACTGGATGCTCACTTCACCACTACCGCTCAGGACATCCTGTCCTCTATCTCCCCCTTCTCTCCCTCTACCTCTCTCAGCCCCTCTCCAGGCCACCTCTCCCTCTCCTCCTTTCTCCTCTTTCCCCATGTTCACTCGTAACAAGGTTTCTAGACAACTCCGATCTATTAAAGTATCATCCAAGCAGGTGCTCCTGTGCTGCTCCAGAACCATCAAGGACCACATCGACACCCTTGCTCAGTCTTGACAGTCTTGACCGATTTCTGCAGTCACTCTTTTGGCACGGGAACCTTCTCCACCCCCTAAAGCACTCCTTTGTGCACCCCCTACTGAAGAAGCCTTCTGTAGATCCTTCCTCTCTGGCAAACTACCACCCATCTCTATCACTCCTTTCCTGGGCAAACTCCTGGTAAAACTGGCCCTCTCCCGGCTTTCTTTCCATACCAACTCTGTTGGTTGTCTCCATGACCATCACTCTGGCTTTAGAGGAGCCAGAAGCACCAAAACTGCTCCCCTGAACACGGTGAAGACCTGCTCTCAAATCTCGACTCTAGCCTTCCTTCTGTCCTCATCCTCCTTGATCTTTCCTCTGCTTTCGACACGGTCAAACACGCCATCCTGATCAATCATCTCTGTGACAACCTGGGCATCACGGATCAGGACTTAGTCTGGTTGGTCTCCTCCCTCTTCAATCGACCCTCCCAGGTCCAACTGAGCTCGTTTTTCTCCACCACCTCTCTCTCCATGGGTGGTGTTCCCCAAGGGCTCTAACGGCTCACCCTGGTGGCCCTTCTGTCTTGCACATCTGGCCCATCTCATCTCTACCTTCTCTGCTAACTTTCAGTGTTATGTAGATGACACTCAGCTCTCCTTCAGGCTCTCCTCAGCCTCCTCTCCTCTCTTGGTCATTCCTGATTGTCTATCCGCGAATCAGGAATGGTGTGCTTCTAACAATCTCTCCCTCAATGCCAATACGACTGAGATTCTTCTCATTGGGGCCCCTGCTCCCGCTTTTCCTTTTTCACTCGGGCCGCCCTCCTTGGGCCCTCGACCTGCGCCTTCCTGTGAGGCAAACAACCTTGGTGTCATCTTCAACTCCATCCTCTCCTTTTATCCTCACATCATGGATGTCTCTAAGAATTCCCACTACCAACTGCACCTCCTCAGAAGTATTCTTCCTTTTCTCACTTACCCCAGAAGCTCACTATCTCCAGAGACCTGGTTCTCTCTAGGCTGGACTACAGTAACAGCCTCTTTCTAAATCCGCCTGCCTCTACTTTTCACCCTCTGCAACTAATCTGGAACAGGACTGCAAGACTTGTCCTAGGCCTCAAGCCCAGGGGTTGTATCTCTCCAGCCCTGAAATCTCTACACTGGTTCCCGGTGGCTACAAGACCCTCTGCATTGTCCACAAGGCTTTCTGGGGCCAGGGACCATACTACATCCAACTCTCTCTTCGTAAGCACTTTCGTTCTTTAGCCCTCAGCTCATCCACCTCCAACTCTCTGAGGGTCAGACGCTTCTCCAGGCTGAGAGTGGGGGTAGATCTCTCTCCCCGGCTGGTGCCTCCCTCTGGAACAGCCTCCCTGCCTCTCTCAATCTCTCAAACTTGAGCAGGACCACCTCAGATTCGGAAGCAACCCAAGACCTTTCTTTTCGCTTGTGCTTTCACTCTCTCTCCCCTGCTGATGTTCTTGTATGCTGCACTAACTGGTTACCTGGCCTCCCTCCAAACCTTATGGGGATCAGGCTCCTTCACAACCAGTACTCCCATGCACTGTCTCTGGGCCTACCACGCACTAGGGACTGTATATGCAACCCTACAGTCCCCTGCCTCCTTGCACTTACTTAGAACCGACCATCCCGGTGGCACTTACTTGAGCTTTGCTATTGCACTCTCCCTTTCCCTCCCCCTGGCACTTCCCCTTGCACTTGCACGATCTGAATGACACAAGCCTTAGTAAGACTGTTTGTTTTTGTTCCCCTTTGTTTTCCCCTTCCTTGTCTTGTTGCGACTAGAAACACGTGTGTTCAGGCACGTTATAAATGACTTATCATATCATATCGTATCAGAAGGACTGTTTATTCACCCAGCCTATGTTGTCAACAAATTTTTCAAAGGTTTGACAATTCAAATTCTGAAGAGTGGGACATTCAATAGCCAAGTGCAAAAGAGATTCTGGGACATCTGGTACCTTACGAAATCTACAGATGTTTGAGATGTTATTCCTTATATAGTTAATTTCACACGTAGGCAACACTTTCATTCTAAACCTGATCAATTGTAGTTGTCAATCAAGTTCGATATGTTTGTCAAATATTTAGGAATAATGCCATGGCTCCTAGTGTCCCAGAAAATATGTTTGTACTATTCATAGATATTCCCTCCCTTGTGTCAGATCAGTCCTTGATAAAATGCCTACTTTTCACCTCTTAGAAATTGTCAATTAAGAGTCTTATAGACAATGCATTCGAGCTTAAAATGTTATCAGCTTTTGATTTAAAAGTGTCCATAGGTGATTTTGCTTTAATGTCTAATGAGAATACACCGTCTTTGCAAAAGGAATTCCTGAGTGGAGTTCAGAAATGTCTATAGCATTGTAATGCTTCCCACTGGAACCAGCCTTTCAGTGACATCCGCCCCAGTTCATGCTGTTTACTATTGATAATTTACCATATTCTCATTTTGCAAGATTAATTGTATGTGCAATAGGCTGATCAAATAGGAGGCATGGAATAGAGCATTTGCCGTAAAAAGGGGTACGTTTGTAAGTGGTGTCCTTAAAAGCAAAATCTATGCAGTGACTTGGTGCATGCCTACCTTGGAGTTTGCATTGCATGAAGGGGTGAATTTCAAGCTTGAAAGATAGCGGCTCTTATGCACAGAGCGTTTTCCAATGGGGGTTTTCCATTATAAAACGCTTCTGTGAATTAGGCCCTAACCTCTACGGTGGTTAAGACATTTTGACAAAATGTAAACTTGTTAAATGGAGGACATACCTGCTGACATTATCTCCGGTTCATTGGACAGACTTACATTGGCCAAGCAGAGGGACATGCTCGAAGATGTGTTCGTTGATGAAAAAGCTCCTCTTTCATATCGATACCTGAAACAGACCACAATTAACATGCATTCAGTGTGTTTCTTGTGTAAGATAGCGTTTTCCAGGCATATAGACCTGTCCACCACGTGATGTCTAAGAACATGATTAGGACAAACAATATAGCTGTGGATTTTCGGAAAGCAAAAGCAGGCTCTCATCCGACTTTCTTGAATGTATATGGCGTATAGTCTAGGGTTGATCCAAAATAAGTTTACATAGCATAGAGAGGAATTAGCAACAACATTCTGATTGATTGCAGACAAACGCTAAACATCTGACAATTTGAGTACAAAGCATAAAGACGTATTAGCAACACCATTCTGATTTCAGACAAACTCTAAACCACTTGAAATTTGACTACAAAGCATAGAGAGGTGTTAGCAACAGCATTCTGATTGCAGACAAACTCTAAACATCTCACAATTTGAGTACTCTAATCCCATTCCTCACCATCCTGGAACATTTAAGAACGTTTTATGATAAGTTGGAGATAGGCTTCGTAGTAGTTGCATTATTAGGAAATTTTCTGTATAAACAGTTTATTTATTTGGATTTGTCAAGCGCCCAGCGGCCCGGGGGCATTGTGGCGCTGTTACAGAATATTCAGCTTAGTACATGTTATCCACATTGGTTACTAAGTAAGATGAAGGTACATTTAAACATTGACGACGGGTGTTCTGTGGTTACAGAGGAACAGTGTTGGAGGCAGCTCAGAGTAATAAACGGTTTAGTTGAACAACTTTGTTTTGAGGGTTTTTCTGAATGTAAGGAGGGATTCTTTGCTTCTTAGACTGGGCGGTAGCGAGTTCCATGCTTTGGGGGCTAGAACCTCAAAGCTGGTTACGTCAGCTTTCGCTCTGTTGAAAGCTGGGACTGAGAGTTGGGGTGAGTATTTGTTGCGTTTTGGTCTGTGAGTTGGCGCTTGGTGTATTCTCTCTAGTAGGTACGCTGGTGTAGTTTGGGCATGGTATCTGTGTGTGATTGTGAGGGCTTTGAATGTTATGCGCTCTTTGACTGGGAGCCAGTGGGCATCTATTCTTGCCTGGGTGATGTGCTCTCTCCTGGGGATGCTGAGTGCCACTCTAAGAGCATTGTTTTGTGCCGTTTGCAATTGGTTGATGTTGTTTACAGACGTGCCAAGGAGTAGGATATTGCAGTAGTCTAGTTTCACACCTATTGTGGCTCTGGCAATGTTGAGGCGGTTCTTTGCTGATAGGTAAGGTTTCACAGCATTCATGATTTTAGAGGTGAGAGCAGCTGCTGATGAGATAGCGCTGACTTGCCTGTCCATAGATAGGGTGGAGTCCAGGTAGACGCCCAAGCTTTTCACTGCAGCTGAAGTTGTAATGACTGTGTCTTCAATGATGAAGAGCTACATGTGTTGTCTAGTCTTTTTAGGGCTTCTTGGGGCCTACCAGTAGTATTTCAGTTTTTTCCCCGTTTAGACATAAGCCATTGGCCACCATCCAAGCCTGGATGTGGGCATATATATCTTGGAGGGTTTTGAGGTCTTGCTCATAGTTGCCTGTTAGGGGAATGAGAATTTGTGTGTCATCGGCATAGTTAGTGAAGGCTATGCCAAATTCTTCTAAGTCGCTGAATAGGGGGAGGGAATAGGTTATAGAGCGTGGGAGATGTGCATGAGCCTTGTGGGACACCACAGTCGATGGGTGATGGCAGGGAAGATGCTTGGTCCGAGAAGACACTCATAGCTCGACCATCCATTAAGGAGGTGATCCATGCGGTGGCTTCTTTAGAGAAGTGAACTGTGTCAGTAAGATGTTTACAGAGGATCTTGTGGTCAACCAAGTCAAAGGCCGCCAAGAGGTCTAAGAGTAGGAGGAATGAAGTCTTGCCTTTGTCCATGGCTTCAAGTAGTTGGTTCTTGAGGTCGAGTAAGGCTGACTCTGTGCCATGGCGGGGGCGGAATCCTGATTGCCTTTTTCCAAGGATGTTGTGTGTTTCTAGGTAGGACTGAATCTGTAAATATGCAGCCTTATCCAGAATTCTCAGCAGAAAAGGCACTGTGGTGATAGGGTGGTAGTTGTTTGGAGAGTCCGGGTCAAGGGGTGTTTTTTTTTAGTAGGGGCCAAACCCAGGCTTCCTTGAGGGTGAGTGGGACAGTGCTGGTGGTGAAGGATGCATTGATGAAGGTGGTGACAAAAGGGGCCAGTGCTAAGGTGCAATCTTTGATTAGGTTGGCTGGGCAGATGTCGCCTTTGCATAGTGATGGTTTGATGTGCTTCATGATTTGGAGAACTTCAGGAATTGTTACTTCTCTGAAAGTGAAGGGTTTGGGTAGTGGATTTGTGCTATGTTTAGCGTTTTCATCTGGGTTGTTAGTACATAGCTTTGGTGGGGAGCTAGATTTGGGCAGTTTGTCAAATTGAGTTTTGATTTTGTTTTTGAGTGTTTTGACTTTATCTAACCTGGTTTATTGGATGTTGATGCACCATGTGGCATTTTACTCAGTAGGTTGTGCAGAAGTGGTGG
The DNA here is from genome assembly GCF_040938575.1 of Ambystoma mexicanum. Lineage (NCBI taxonomy): Eukaryota > Metazoa > Chordata > Amphibia > Caudata > Ambystomatidae > Ambystoma > Ambystoma mexicanum. The sequence continues at coordinate 277,375,722 of NC_090936.1, read as the reverse complement.
GGATAGTAAGCTCATTGCAGATGGTAAATAACTCTTTAGATTGTGAGTTAGCTTTCTCAATTCTGGCGTTGTATGTAGCTGCTTTGGCTGTAGAGATGGCCTTTTTATATTGTTTGTCGACAGTAAGGTAAGTGTCCCTTGTGATAGGGGAGGGATTAACCTGCAAGGCGGTTAGAGCTACTCTTTTAGCAGTACGTGCATCCTTGAGTTTTTGTGTGAACCAGGAGTTAGTATTTTTTTTGCTTAAATATTTTCCAGTGGAGCTACAACTTCTACTATAGCTTTTAGTGTGGTGTTGTAAATCTCGACTAGTATTGTCGGGCCATTAGAGGTAGAGTGAGCAAGTGCTGATGTTTCCAGGAGAGGGAGTAATCTATCTGCGGTGAACAGTTTTTTTGATCTTGCCATTGTGGCTGGTGCAGGTGGGTATGGGTTCCCTCCTGTTGTTTTTGCTGGTATGAAGAAGTGCAGTAAGTGGTGGTTGGTCCAAGGTCAAGGGGTGTTAGAGCTGATGTCGGCCACACAGTTGTGGTCGACGATCCATTTATTTTTATTTTATTTTATCTTTTACATTTATATAGCGCACAGACAGCCCAGGGGCATTGTGGCGCTGTTACTTGCAGCAAGCTTAGTTACATTATGCATAAGTTACAACATTGGAGCGCAGAGAGGTAATACAAGTTATACATAAAATGAACATAGTTAAAATATCCATGGACGTCATGAAAGGGGTATGGTGATCAGGCGAATAAGGTGGTTTTCAAGACTTTGTGGCAGGCGGTGAGTGATGGTTCAGCTCGCAGGGCAGTGGGGAGGGCATTCCAGTGCAGGGCAGCTAGGTAAGGGAAGCTGGCACCACCTGCTCTTGCTCTTTTTACCATGGGTACGGTGAATAGGTTGGCATAGGGGGTCCTAGTTGGTCTTGAGGATGAGGCAGGGTGGGTCCTTTGTGATAGGTATGCTGGTGCGGCGAGGTGAATGCATTTGTGGGTGAGGGTCAGGGCTTTGAAGATGATCCTCTCTTTTATGGGGAGCCAGTGGGAGGCTCTTCTGGCAGTAGAGATGTGTTCTCTTTTGGAAATGCCTTGTGCTGCACATAAGGCATTGTTCTGAATAAATTGCAGTTTCTCAAGATTTTTTGTGGAGGTCCCTAGGAAGAGAACGTTGAAGTAGTCCAACCGTGATCCAGTGATAGCTCTTGCTATATTTGTGCAAAGTGTAGGATACAACCTTTGGTGTGGGCAGGTTAATTCACTTGTTGTGTGAAACCTAGATCTATGAGGGCTTTGGCAAGGGCTTTGATTTTTTTATCTTTCGGGTCTTTGAAGCCCAGGTTGAGGTCACCTAAGAGTATGACTTCAGAGTCAGCTTTCAAGTTGTTGCATAGGATGTGGGTAATGTTAGATTGGAAGTCGAGAGTTGGGCCTGGAGGGCGGTACACAATGTGTATTGTTATGGTGTCATTTGGCGAGAGAGATCATTTATCTGATAGTGAGTTAAAGTTGACAGCCTCATTGGTCTTTAGCTGTCTAGCGTTGAGGGTTTCTTTGATGATTAGGGCGAACCCTCCTCCTTTACTAGATGTTCTGTCGTGGCGCAGGATGATGTACCCTGGTGGTAGGGTCTGACAAACGGCTTGTCCGGAGGCTTTGTGTAGCCAGGTCTCGGTTATGGCTAGTATGTCTAGGTCTAGATCAGTGATGAGATCATGGATCTCTATTGCATGTGCTGGTAGGGAACGAGCGTTGATGAGTGCACACTGGAACTGTGTTTACTGGTTGTCCTTAGGTTTAGTTATGTCAGGGGAGCTGTGAGGAGTTGGTTGGAAAGTTCAAAACCTTTCTTCAAACCATGCTTTCAAAAGAAACAAAGGGTTGCTTACAGGACTCAGTGCCTGCAGCTGATGTGGTAGTTTGTATCAGATCCAAAGCAAAAACATGTTGCTTCGAGATGGTAAAAAATAGCAATTCTGAGAAAACACTTACCTCAAAGATCTCCGGCCCTTTGACAGATACACAACTGCCCCGGATGTGTAACATTTCAATATTACATTTCCAAATGTTAGTCATTCCAGCAACATCACAATGCAGAATGTCTGCATCATGTATGCTTGCAATGTAACTGCCTCTGTCCAGCTCGATCAGCATTATTTCAGTGGTAGGTGTCTGTGAAATGCTCTCCTCTTTGCAATATATGGCACTCCTGCAGGGCACCTCAGAGGAATTCACGGCTGCATCATGCGTCCCTGACACTCACTCTGCCCCACAACCAGCAATCTATCTTAAAATGAAATGCCTACCATGAACTCTCCTTACTGTGACATTGCCACTTCTATGGTGCTTATGTAAGCAAGCAACCTAAGAAGGATATAAGACTATATCATGCACACTTGACATGTGACTGTATCTTTCGTAGCCCTACACACCTTTCTTTGGTTTAATCCTGCTATGACATCTTTTTATCGTTCTAGATCAAAAGACCTTTTTAAAGAAATTAAAACAAAAAAAGATCGATTTAGAAAGACCGCTCTGTGACCACACAGAGCGGTCTTTCTAAATCAATCTGTCAGCCCCTTTGACACACACGAGTGCACGTGGGGGCTGACAGGCTCGCCAGGACCCGGAATAGATGCCTTGGGAGTGTAAGGTAAGTGTATGTCTGTGTAAGCATATGGCCTTTTAAAAAGGTAGCAACCGTGCAGTAGATGGGTTGCAGAATAAATCTTACACCAAAAAATCAAACCAACTCAGGAAGATTTGCAAAGTTCATTTGACTGTTTTATTATCAATTGTCTAAAACGGAGTTACAACGAATGTCATACAGCAATTGCTTTCCACATAGCTCGTACATTTCAGAAAAAATAATCCTTTTATAACAAAAACTCATCATTCGTGATGTAATACTATGTGGCAAACTATGAAAAACCTATGCGGGGTTGCGGGTGGCTTAATGGGAACATCTAAGTATACTTTCTATAAGGGATCAGGTTGTGATTGGGTCCCTACAGTCATGCCCACCCCTAGTGTAGAGAAGCAGCTAAGTAGCCCCACCTCAACGACTTCACGCATATTACCTATAGATTGGGAACCAGAGTGTGAGACATGTGCAGTACCAGTGAAAATACTGATACCAAGAAGAATCCTGGAAGTAAGGTTCCCATTGTGCAAGCCACACCTACATAAGAGACAGTACGGTGGCCATTTGAATGAAATCCCGGAACAAACAGGACGGCTGAATGGCGAAGACGAATGGTGACGTCACACAGTGTCGAGCTGACATATATAGAAGAGATGCAGAGACTAGAAAATACAGATATTCTATAAGACATCAAGAAAGTATCGCAGATAAGTGACATTTTGGGATCAACATGAAGAAACTGATGTTACGAAATGGATGAAGATATCAAGTCATTTTACACGTGTACACATGCAAAGAAACACACGCAGATGAAGTATTCTTGAGGCTAGCTTATAGTGAATAGATTGTGGCATGCGCCAACATGTACATATATAATGGAGTGAGTAAAGAATGGATGTTTCCACTACATACTATATCAGAGCTGGGCTAAAGATGGAAGACCTCTTTTCCAGTGTGGCGCAGCTAGAAAACAAATGAATCGAAAGCGAATCTCAGAAAGGCTAGGCTGGATGAGCCAAGAAGCCAAGGACATATCAGGCCGAAGTGAACTGACATTGAATACAAATCGTGTGAAAGAACCAAACTCCTGTTCAGGAGGCTCGGACAAAAACAACGAAGACGTCAGAGGTCTATTAGAAAATAGTATTTTAATACACTAGAAGCTCGATTTTGGGGTCTTCAGTCATGTGGAGGGAAGAAGTTGGATGAGCATGATGGTCATACCTATGCTTGAGGGCAGAGCATGCCTTCTCTCCCCTGAATTTTCCAGAGCAAGGGAACACTCCCAAGGACAAGTTCCAAGCCCTAATTGACAGCAGACCACTGAGGTGATGATGGATGATTATGCTAATTGGTGGGAGGCTAAGGTTAAGACTAGGTCACCAGCACCTGGAAGCTCAGCCTACATGCTGCTAGCGTAGGTGGACAAGTACTGACAGAGATTAAAAGCCAACCAATGGTGGGTTACCACATGATTAAGGGTCCTATAGTTGTATAGCCAATGGGACGTTGTATATTTAGTGACGTTCATAGTGACCTGTTTGAGGGGAGGACTTAGTTGCCCCACTTGTTGTTAAGAAACAAATCACTTTTTTTCACATACTTAGATGAGTATGGATCGTATACTTAGATGATCTCTTATACCATATCACTCTCTTCAATAGGTTTTTGTAGTTTGCGATGTAGGATGACGTTAGTAATAGGTAGTTTGACGTCACCTATGATGATTTTCTGTTATAAAAGCAAGCTTTTTTTAAAGTGCATTGAGACTCCTTATGCTGAGACGTCCGTTGATGTCCGTTGTACTCCCTATTTTAGTTAATTTATATTAAAACAGTTAGCCTTTTGCCAACTACCTTAGTCGTTTAGATTATTGATGTTTGAATAATTTCTGCATCCCCATCCATATCAAGGGTATTGCTAGCTCATTAGAAAGGGCTGGAAGGTCCAGTTCATGTGGTAGCAGCGATTTGACGGTTAGATATCCGTCGAGATAAGTTAGCTTTGGGGTCCCGGAAATATTGCAAAAACTCTGCCATTCGGCTGAAAGGACGTGAAGCTCCCTGTAGAAAGCAGTTTAGTGTATCACAAAGTCTTGCAAGCCAGGTTAGACTGGTCCCTTGTTTTCAGTCAGAAACCCCTCCCGGCATCTACAGGAAGCTGAACAAACGGAAGGTTGAAGAGGCTACTGAGGAGGCGTACAATCCCGAGAGTCAGAAGTTGAAAATTCAAATGGTGAGTAAAAACTGAGTGAGGTGGCAAAAGTGTGAATGGGCAATGGGTAAAAAGAGTGACATGGGAAAACAAGTAATGGAGGGAGGTTGTGATAAAGTTACTTGAGAAATGATGAGTGTTGAGTATTGAGTAAAATTGACTTGAAGAGAGGCCAAGCAGTTAAGAGGTATCCTGAGGAGAGGCAACGATAAAAAGTACGCCCTAGTTTACCTGCGTTTTAAAGATAGAACAGAAAGAATCGCACATAGAGCCCTATTTACGGGTGACGTAGACAAAGAACTTGTTTAAAGACAGTTTAAAGAGGTTGATTCACATCCCAGACCAGGGTATTTTTACAGGGTAATACAGTCTTCGAGAGTAGACTGAGAGATATATTTGTCGTGTCCGTTGATTTCCATTGTACTCCCTAATTTAGATAACTGATATTAAAACAGTTATCCTTTTGCCAACTACCTTAGTCGTTTAGATTATTGATGTTTGAATAATTTCTGCATCCCCATCCATCTCAAGGGTATTGCTACCTCATCTTAAAGGGCTGGAAGTCCAGTTCACGTGGTAGCAGAGATATAATGGTTAGATATCCGTCAAGATAATTTAGGTTTGGGGTCCTGGAAATATCGCACGACCACTGCCATTCGGCTAAAAGGACGTGAAGCTCCCTGTAGGTAGCGGTTTAGTGTAACACAAACTCTTGCAAGCCATGTTAGACGTGTCCCTTTGTTTTCAGTCAGAAACCCCTCCTGACATCTACAGGAAGCTTAACAGATGGAAGGTTGAAGAGGCTACTGAGGAGGCGTACAATCCTGAGAGTCAGAAGTTGAAAATTCAAATGGTGAGTAAAAACTGAGTGAGGTGGCAAAAGTGTGAATGGGCAGTGAGTAAAGAGAGTTACATGGGAAAACGAGGAACGGAGGGAGGTTGGGATAAAATAACTTGAGAAATGATGAGTGTTGAGTATTGAGTAAAATTGACTTGAGGAGAGGCCAAGCAATTAAGAGGTATCGTGCGGAGAGACCACGATAATGAGTGCGCACTAGTTTACCTGCGTTTTAAAGAACAGAACAGAAGGAATCACACCTACAGCCCTTTTTATGGGTGGCGTAGACTAAGAACTTGTTTAAAGACAGTTTAAGGAGGTTGATTCACATCCCAGATCGGGGTATTTTTAGAGGGTAAGACAATCTTCGAGAGTAGACTGAGAGATATATGTGTCTGGTCGAGTACATCCATTTGTCTGTTTGTTTTATGTGACTGTATATGGTGAAAAAACAATAGAGATTTTGATAGACGTGAAAAATAGAACACGAGAATTGTGAATTCATTATTTATTTGTTGGTATTGAATTGAAGGTGTTTAGTGAAAACATAGATTAAAGTAAAAATTGTGATATAGAGGGTTTGGAGCCTGCGATGATTGGTGCACGCTCATATGTTTTGTTTTTGAAGTCTGCAAACTGTAAATGTGAGTACTGACAGTCAAAGAGTGACATGTCAACATGGAGGATATTACTCTGCTTATGCATCTCTGCAAGCAGCTACCCAAACACGCACCCAAACTCAGACAGTACAATGAAGAATGGTTTAAGGGCACAACAGGCAAAATGTTCATGCCATGGCCAGAAAGGGGATCACTATTGAAGGTAGTTCTGCAGCATATGACATATTTGCATGCTAGTTTTTCTACAGGGGTAACCCCCACGTTCTGGTGATATTCCCTCCTACTAAGTGAGGATAAATAATATGTATTTAAACAAAAGGAAGGAACATATAACAAACTACATCAACACAGTATATAACCTCAGACAGCAATTTCTTGTAGCAACCACGAAACAAATATGGGCTGCATTATGTGTTCTCAATAATCATCAAAAAGCAGTGTTACGAAAAAATATCATTTTTAATATATTAATCTCTCTTCAGCACAAGAAATACACACATTTGTTTAAAAAACATATACACATAACATAGTCATATACATTTTAAAATCATGCCACCTCACAGTGTACAGAATTAAATGCCCTAGGGCTGGTTCACACAATCGGGAATGAGAAAAATTGAGTTGCCATTGTTGTGTTGTGCTAATGAAATTTTTGGCATTTAATTCTGTACACTGTGAGGTGGCATGATTTTAAGATGTATACGACTGATGTAGTTTGTTATATGTTCCTTCCTTTTGTTTAAAGACATATTTGCATGCTGCATATACAGGAAAAAAGTTAGACAAGCGACTAGCGAGCTTAGAGCTCTAGAAGATGTATCAGGAGGAGAGAGAAGACCCGCCTCCTGTAGATTAGATACTTAATATATGCAAAGAGGGGGCTGAGGAGTCTTCCACTCCACTTGCCGCGCCTGAAGCAGACGGCGATTGTAAAAAAGATGATGGGCTATACCCATTAAGGGAGCTCAAGGCAGCAACGTGGTACAGTAACCCAGCATATGAGTCACCTGCGCAGAGCAGCGATGAAAGCCCAGAGAAAGTTCCCGAGCAAGCTATAATCTCTAAGGTCCCGAGAGACACAATAAAGAGAATAGTGAATGACCAAGTACATCTCTAGATATAGGGCAAGCAATAAAGAGAGGGAAAGGAGAGAAAGATAAGACTGATGAGTTAGCGCTTATACAGAACTAATGGATGGGTGGTCAGATTTTGCTCAAACTCGATGGTAAGAGCATCGAGGACATAAGGCAAAGGGAAGATCAAGTGAACAGGACAAAAAGGGCAGAGACAGAGAGGAAAGATTGAAAGATGATGGGATGAAAATAAAGGATAGACAGAAACTGGAACCGTTGTATCAAGAGGAGCAATTGAGAAAGCAGGAAAGAGCAGAAGAGCAGAGAAAATATGATAACAGACAGAGGGCAATCAAAGAGCAAGAAAGATTAGAAAGGTAAAGAAGGGAGGAGGAGGAACAGAAATTAAGGGATAAAAGAATACAAAGACGAAAAGAGAAAGAGATATGAAGGGCAAATGAAAGAAGAGATTTGAAGAGAAAATAGGAAGACAGATTAAAAGAGGAAGCAAGGAAGAGAAGAGAATTTGATGATGAATTAGAACGAAATAGAAGTCAGAGAGCATGCAACATTGATCGTATGGAAAAGGAAGTAATGGATCCTACTCCAGTAGTGGCATGGGAGGATTTGGAAGAGTTCTTCCGAGCACATGACCCCATAGCAGGTCCATCCAGAGGAAATCTGGAGGATGAGTTTAACTCTAGAAGCATTGGGCACGCAATCGATATAGCTATCATGATATGAAAACTAAGAAAGTACTACAGGGGAAGGGTAAAAATGATCGACTCTAGAGTATGCAGCTGTACGACAAAGAGGGAGCTTCATGTAGTTTTGAACGAAAGGAGCTGACTTTGGATAGACTGACTCTAAACAGAGATGATGAAGCGAGAAGTAACACAAGCCGGGCGGCAGGATATGAAAGAGAAACTTTCCATGGGGAAAAGAGAGATGATGCATGTGGCCCTGAAGGGTGTTTTTCAATGGATAAGGAAGTAAGATGGTCAGATTAAGACTTCCCTAAATCTCGGGCATCAGAATCATTGATGCGGCTAAATCGACCTAGAGAGTAGTCTCATGGTCAGAAGGGGGGACTCGCCACCATATCTGAGCAGGCTAAGGTCGCTGCCAGGTGGAAGGTGGTGCAGAGCCATTTTCCCTGCTATGGATAGACAGATGATGGGTGAAGAATGCGAGTTTGGGATTTTTCAGTTTCCTTTGTTAGAAAAGGGAGGGGCAAGGCCACAATGTATACCTTGGTCGCAGATGGATAAAGATAATTTAAATTTTAACTCTGGAAAAATGTATACATGAGTTAGAAAAAATGACAGGAGGAAACACGTTAGCTATAGGGAACATTAAGGTTCTCTTGATTGACATCCTTGGGGAGAGTGCTGATGATGTTTGGTCAAGAGCAGGGTATGCCAGTGTTACTACAAGAAACACTGCTCATGACAGAGCACCGTTCAATAACTGTAGGGCTGAGGTCTGGAAAGCGCTTAGACTACTGTATCCGGACAGGTCAAATATGGGAGCTATAATTGCAAGAAAGATGCAGGAAGGGGATGATCCTCTTGTTTACATTCATAATTTCCAAGAGCAGTGGAGCTTGGAGACATGGGGGGCTTGGAAGAATCTATACCTGTATTTTATCATATATTATGCCAAGGGCTGTCAGAGTCAGTACAGAAGCAGCTCAAGAAATGGGTGGGCATGGAGGCGAAAGCAGTGCTCATAAATACAGCTGACCATCACGCATTATTGCAGGCTTTTACAAGAGAAGAATCGAAAGAAAGATGATGTTAGGAAAGGAGAAAAGGCAAAGTTAGTGCCGAAAAAACTATCCAAGTAGGCCATTGAAGGGGCAATGTTGGTTAGTGGAGATGGGTCAGGTTCACAACACATAACAAACATGCCGCAAGTGAATAACCAAAGACAGTTTGACCAAAATAATAGTGGATTTGCACCAGATGGAAGGAGTGGCTTTTGAGGTAGAGGCTTCCAGAATAATCAGGGAAACTTCCAGAATAATCAAGGTGGGTTTCAAAACAGGCAGAATGATAGTCAAGGCATGCAGCGGTATCGGAACACCTCCTTCTATATGTGGGACATGTGGCATGACAGGGCACTTATCTCGCACATGTAGAAGTCAACAAGTTGTACAGAATGGGCAATTCTCAAGAGGGGGAGCTGCAAACCCGCCTGCGTATTCGCAGAAGAATGGAGATGGGTTTGCTCAGAATCAAACAGTGAAGCAAACACAAGCACAGAGAGTGCAGCAAGACTTTCAAATGCAGCAAGCACCAATGAATCTGCCACAAGGGCAGTCACAACAGTCACCCATGCAGATACAGCAAAGCACAAATATGGGACAATGAATGTCTCCTAGGTGTTACTGTCAATGGAGGGAATCCTTTCACAGGTACAGGGATGAGACTATATCCACAATAGGACAGCTCACTGGGAGACCTGATGTGTTTAGTACTATCAATAATGCCTAATCCTCAAGAGGAACCAAGGCTTGACGTTAATATAGGAGGCAAATCTTTTTTCGTTTTTAGGAGACACTGGTGCAACATGTCATGCATACGAGAGGGGACATTTTTGATGTCTGGAAATGCCAAGAGTTCACAGGAGCAGAGTTCCTTTTACTGACCATTGCTAATCTCTATAGGAGAGTGTGACATGTCTGTGCTATTATTGTATTCGATGCAGACACCTGTCAATATATTAGGTCGAGATTTAATGACCAAGTTGAACATGGCGATTTCATTTACTGATGAAGGCATAGTATGCTCAACACCAGGAATGTATTAGTTAAACGTAAGTGCGTTTGTTATGGCTTTTTCAGGAAAGTTGGCCATACAAGGAGTGCCATTAGAACTAGAGGTTTTTCACTATGGAGTACGCATTCTGTTGACATGACTACCAGGCTTAGTGGGCACAACTGTGGGAATACTTGATGAATTTTTATTCAGGCCATAGATACCTATGTTTGAAGAGGAAGGACAAGTCTTTCCTTTAGAGTTACGAGCAGCTATAGTGCGAGGAGAATTAGCTATGCTTGATGGAGTTGATTATGGAGCACAGTGATTGTCATTGGGGAAGGTTACAGGTCTGGGTGCTACCAAAAAATACAATAAATAAAATAAATTAAAATAAATACTGAGCGAATTCCGAACTCAGAATGAGAAAATGTTCTCGAACATGGGATGAGGGTCTGACTGGTCAGATGACTTCTTTGCATAGAAACAAAGCTTTGTCAAAAAATTAAGATTACGAGATTGGCAAGGGAATTATGAACATCTGGCGGCCTTGAAGTCATATCAGGAGTACTCATGATTGGGTAATTCTTTTATAAAAATGCAACACTATATGGAGATATGCCCTGCCCCAGAGCTAAGGAGATTTGTGTTACTAGTGAGGCTAGGCAGCCTTCCAAGATTTTCTGTAAGAGGTCCACAAAGGAGGTTACCAGCTGAGAAAAGTGTTTGTAGGATGTGTGAATGTGTTACCATTATAGAGACTAATAGAGACTAATAGACACACAAGAGGCTGGGGCTACCAATGTGTATCATCTGCGGAGGTCTGACCATGACTACGTAAATATAAAGTCTAACGAGTTTTGGGTGTATTACTTAAATACTGACAGCTTTGCAATTAAGGTAGTGATTTCTGCATGTGGTAATCAGAATAATGCCACGCTACGTGGCAATAGTGAAAAACCTATCAAGGGTTGGGACACATCTAGATATACAATCATATAGGAGCTATGTTTGTTATTGGGTGTCCGATATTAGGTGGACGACTCATGATTATCTCTTCAAACATGGTATTTTAAGAAAAATCAGTTACACAGCTTTTCATTGATTTCTCAAGTTATAAGGTCCTTCGTTATACAGACTTATACAATTGGTTTGGCACACTTGTGCCATGCCTGGAACATTCGGTTCAATTAGCAGCATGTAAGACAAGACCCAGGTGCAAGTAGATAGAAAATGAAGCTGCCCTACCAACCAATGAGCCCAACATCTCTCATCACCCATGCCTTCTGCCATTAAATTCTCTTTGTCCTTGGCCTTGCAGAGTATTCTTGTGCTCAGAATCCAACAGGAGTGAGGGCACTCGCTATCGTGTCTGGAACTCCAAGTTCAAGCCCTATTTCCATCCTCGACTGACGTGACAAGAGACTACAATTCTGTTAATTCTGCAAGCTTTTAAATGTTTTAAATTAATTAAGGCTGGGCATCCCTTGTGTTCTTGCTTGCACCTTAAGGTGAGAGGATTCATCCTCCGCACATATGCTCTTCTTCAGTGTAGATAGCTGACCTCGGCTTCTCAGTTCTTGACTTCCAGCCAGACAGCCTCACAACGCAGCTTCAACAACCTGCTATTCCACTGCGACACAGCCTTCCATTTTCTCTACATGGTTCTTTGGCTTACTTATTTCATGATACCAATGTCCAGTTTCTGTACAATGGCAGCTCTGCCTGCATTTTATTCACTACTTGTAGCTAGCCTATACGATGACTCGATCTATCTTATGTTTCAGCGTATGTACACACATTCAACTTCTGATTTCTGCAGCATTTTCTAACCTGTAATCTTCTTCTTTTACACTTTTAAGGTTCACTTGATTCTTTACTTCGTCATTTCTCCTCTAGCATCCATAAATTGTCTAAATTCAGTAATTCAGGACTTTGTGCACACTTTCTTATGATGTCATCAATTCATTTTCTTAGCTCTTTCTCATATTCCTTCAGGGAGTTCCTCCTGCAGGCTGTCATCAACTCAAGGGTACATTCGATATGGTCATCTTAATGTATACCGTCTTCCACATACTTGCTATGCTATTGGTACGATAGCTGGTGTTAGACAGGGCACGGTCTCATGACTCCAATTCAGGGGAGGTAGGGGAGTAGGATCTCCTGCAAATATGTACATCTGCTCCTCTACATATGCATTTGGAAAGCTCTTAAAAGGGGTTTAAGCCCCTCCCAACGTCTCCATGCTGGCTTGCAGCATAATGTTCAGAGCGGCATACAAGGGTGACTATGATCTTTTGGGTCCCTGGTTTTCTGCACAAAGATGTATGGTCCACAGGGAAACTAACTTTGCTTCTCTTTTACTCTCTGGTAGTCAAGGGGGTCATGTTGTACCCACAGCTTTCCCCTGCGCCTTTCTATCATTGGATCTCGCTGGTGTGGTGGTAACTAGGGAACCTTGAACATTTTCTGTATCTTGATTAGGTGATTTATGTTCCTTTTGTTCCTTGGTTCTTTTTAGGTCGGTTGTGCTTGAACAGCTCGGATCTGCAAAAAAAAGAGCAACACTGGCAAGCATTTTGGTCAAGAGGCATGGTTGGAGATAAGAGTCTGAATGCAAGAATTCTGCCACAATGGGGGAGGGAGGGCAGGAACTGAGGCCCTCTCTGCTGGCACGTCTACCTCAGGGATTGAAATGGCTCTGGATGTCTCCTAGGTAGGCCTCCCACCCCAGACTCTGTGCAGGTGCAGTCACCTCATGACAAGGCCTGGTTACTGACAGCATGCTAGCTGAAAGGTGGTGTCCCGGTGCCGCTGGAAACGGCGATTCCAGGGATCTCCCATTTCAATAATGCTTTTTTCATCATTACATAGTAATTAGTAGCAGCAACATAACCCCAGACCATAAGGGGTGGAAACAAGCAGACTGCTGATGAATGTTGTGGTTCACAGAATTGAAAGGAAATTCTTTACATGCCAATCGGCCTGTTTACTGTGGATAATTCAGAGTTGGTTTGAAGTGGGGTGCTCCGGTTTACCTACTCAGAAAATTCCAGTGTATTTCGGGAACACCTCTCTTGCGCATGTGCATCAGCACACAATTGGTTATTGGAGGACACGTTTATAGGAACTGGTTTTAGGTATGCAAAACAGAGGGGGGTCTGGGAAACTCTCTACCAGCACAGAGAGGCACAGCTTCACCTCACTGATGAGGCCCAACAAGGCTGAAACACGTGTATGGGGTTGCTGTTGGTACTCTTGTTCAGAGAGTAATTGCCATAGCATTTTGGTGCTGGACTGCCTATGTGGGCGGGACAAAGACTGATATGCAAATGGATATTTCCAATCTGTGAAAGGTACAGTGAGCAAAAAGCGTGTGCTGCAAACTCTCATCTCAGAACATGTTATCATGCCATGTTCATTCTGGAGAGGAGCACCTGCTACCCTTTTTTGAAATATTTGCAAGGAACTTGGGGTTGGTCACCCTGAGTTACCTGGGGGAAACCAGACGTGGACTCCCTGCTCACTGTGCTCAGAGAGGCACAGCTTCACCTCACTGGTGAGGCCCAACGAGGCTGAAACACGTGTATGGAGTTGCTGTTGGTACTCTTGTTCAGAGAGGAATTGCCATAGCATTTTGGTGCTGGACTGCCCATGTGGGCGGGACACAGACTGATATGCAAATGGATATTTCCAATCTGTGAAAGGTACAGTGAACAAAAAGCGTGTGCTGCAAACTCTCATCTCAGAACATGTTATCATGCCATGTTCATTCTGGAGAGGAGCACCTGCTACCCTTTTTTGAAATATTTGCAAGGAACTTGGGGTTGGTCACCCTGAGTTACCTGGGGGAAACCAGACGTGGACTCCCTGCTCACTGTGCTCAGAGAGGCACAGCTTCACCTCACTGGTGAGGCCCAACGAGGCTGAAACACGTGTATGGAGTTGCTGTTGGTACTCTTGTTCAGAGAGGAATTGCCATAGCATTTTGGTGCTGGACTGCCTATGTGGACGGGACAAAGACTGATATGCAAATAGATATTTCCCATCTGTGAAAGGTACAGTGAGCAAAAAGTGTGTGCTGCAAACTCTTATCTCAGAACAGGTTAACATGCCCTGTTCATTCTGGAGAGGAGCGCTTGCTACCCTTTTTTGAAATAGTTTTAGGTATGGTTGTTAAAAAAAGAATTTAGAGTGAATTATGGTTGTTGACCTAGTCAAAGACCGGGAGGGTCGAAACACGTGTGTGGGCTGGGTTCTTTGTGGGCTGGATTCTATAGGTAATATTTGTTTGAACTTGGTTGGGTGTCTCAGGACACCATTTGTCTAACATACGGGATTCATCCAACTCATGATTTGATTAAATAATAGATCATGGAAATACTCTAATCAAAAATAGTTTATATTCAGATTATTACCTAGCGCAGTGTGTCCGGGTACACCCTTCTTCATTTGTTCCCGTAGGCCGACTGGGCAACAGCCTCTCCACTTTCTCTGGACACCCGTAGCAGGGTCTTTGTAGATATTAGTACAGTTTACTAATGCTGGCGATGGGGTTCATACTTTCTTTGCCCATATCGAATATCCGCTGGTCACTGACCTTGTCACACAATGCTATGGAGTGTATCAGGAGTGTTAGCATACTACCTCACTATTCTTGTCAGAAGGAATTTTGGCTCAAAAGCTGAAAGTTTATATTTATAATAAAATTGTTTGACATTGTATACTTGTTACACATTCAATGCACAGAAAATGACAATTTGGATACTTGATGTAGGTGGATTTCCTTTTTCCTTTTTTTTATTGTGATAATTTGACAAAAAGTAATCTATGTTTGCTATGTTAAAGTTCATTTGGAAGTTATTTCTCTTCAGGGTTTGGCATTCTACATATTCTTATCTTTTCCTGTAAATGGTAACCATGTTTATCATTTATCAAATGCAGGGATTTTTTCGACTGTTGCAAAATCATAAGTCAATCAATAACAGTGAAAATGCAAAAGTAGTCATCTTTCCATAAAGATAAACCACTGTCATTTCTCTACACTAAGACCTCGTAGTGGGTTCTATTAAAATCTTTCAAATCTGAGAAATGTATCAAAAAATAGCCTTCCCCCACTGCTATATTCCCAGGCACAAGCAACATTTGCGGAAATATATACCTGTCAGAGTGGACTGTGTGGATCTCCCATGAAAACATAAAAGAGCTCTTGCTTCTCAAAGGAAAAAGGAATGCATTTTATATTAAATATAGCGTGGAATATAGCGTGGAGTAGCCAAATAATAATTGTACCGTACCTTTCAACAGGATCTTTCCACCTCCATTAGTTTCTCATTTCCTCTGTTCACAATCTTCTCCAAATTCCTTGTAGTCTCTCTGCAAGTCTTCCTTAGACCTACACTGGGGTCCTTGACTCATTTGCCCCAATGGACGGTCGCTAATTCATTTGTTCTTACAGTTCTGCTGACTCCTTAATTGAAGGTTCAGACATTGGATCCTAGATGAAGGGGCAATGCGCTAGATCAATCGCAGCACTTCAGGCTTGGGTATTAGTAGATCACCCTTCTTTCCCAGTTACACACGAATCTGAAGCAATGGCATGGCGTGCTTCCTATTCTTTTTTAGCTTTTCAATGAATTTGTTTCTCCACTTTTCTACTCTGCCACACATTTGGAATACCTTGTAAATGTTAATTCTAATCATCACTAATTTGTAACAAGTGTCTGTCAGTCGGTCTATCTCAGATCACTGTCTAGTAGTTCCATCCCACCTTCAGTCTTTTCCTATACTTGACATGAATGTTGGACTCACTGTTCCAGTATTCCCCTGAATGCATTACTCCCAAACCTCCTGGACCTGGATTGTACCTTGGGTTTTACAGTGCACTTCACATTTCAATGTTTATTAATACACAGTGTCTTGACTTGACACGTCATGAAGAATATATGGGCCTCTGTCCCAAAGTTCCACACAGAGAGAAAGAAAACTACTCCCTAAGCGAGCCTTGAGGCCACAGGTGGTTGTTGTTTTGCAGGATCAGACGCCGCCGAGGACCCCAGAGCTGTGGAATGAATTCAGGTATTAGCACAAACAAGCACAGTACTGCCAACAATGTAACTGTTATTGAAAAGGGCTTACCCAAGGGTGGGTGATTGACAGATGCCAGGAACTCTGAGGCTGTGGTGCAGGGAAGCGTCAGCAATCCTTAAAGCCAGGCGCCAGAACTCAGCGCTGGCTACACAGCTGATGATTCTTGGATGTATTCGTAACACTGTGGTACTCGTGCTTAAGGCACCGTAGCAGTTCAAGGAACCTTGAAGACCGTAGAACACTTGACAAAGCAGAGAAGGGTAATCCAAACAATCGGTTAGATGTTAGCCAAAAATCCAAAAGTCCGTAAATCCAAGCAGAAACCAAAACCACAAATCCAAGGAGCATGAATAACCAGTCCGTAATCCGTAGGCTTGAGGTCTGTTTCCAAATGAATCCAAAACGTGAATCGAAAAAACGCCAAACAGTGTCGTGAAACAGCTGTGAAGCGGCGAGTGGTTCAAAGTGCGCCGCTTTTATCTCTGGCGACTCCTGATCACGTGAGCGGAGCTCAAGGCACGTGACCGGGAAGTCGGCCCAGAACCAGGAAGTGGTTGCTGCCGACTGTTCCTGCTCCAGCCCGCTCGCAATCTCCATGGCAGTTGCCACTGGAAATAATATAGCCCTCTGACAGAGCCTTGGAGCTGGTGACGCTTCCCTCGCACCACAGGTAGCGTGACCATGTGAAGGGCTGTCTGTGACTTGGGGAGTCTAGCTGTGTTATGTGTCAGGGAGTCCCCGGTGGTTTGAGTTTTATATAAAGCGGTGTGCCTGACCTTCCTTCTGCGCATGACACACAGCATGAACCATACTTTCTTGTTCAGTAAGTGTTAGGCTTAATAAACTGGAATAAACTTTGCTTTCCAGCATGCTCCATACCCTCACAATCCATGTTTCACTCTAAACAGACCACATTTCCCACCAGGCGTAATGTTGGTGCTCTCTTGATGATGGTTTGTTTATACACATACGTTTTTTCCCATTTTCCAAGCACGCATTACTTGGCTCTCTCTTAATGAGCGTTCGTTTTTGACTAGAGATTTCATGTTCCTCCATGAATCAATCAACCCTTTACTAAATATTCGGACTGTGTGTTACAACATACATAAATTCTCTTTCAATATGTATCTGATGTGGTCTCAGCATGTGGGTTTTAGCTCACAGCAAGCATTACATTTTTTTGGTATTTTTACTTGGTATTTTGGACTGAATGTATTAGCATAAATAAATATTTCTTTCAATATGCGTTACTCCCATCCCTTTGAAGTGGATGACCTGGATATAGTTTTTTGTTCCTAATAATTCCAACTGTTATCTGCTCTGTTTGGGCTCTATCTGATTGCTCGTCTGATCCTGCACAGTTATTGCCCTTGTGTCTTCTAGCAGGTTCCTTAGTCCTGGACGTGCACCTTTTAACTCCACTTTGCCACCATGGCATCTTCGCCACTGATACCACCTGCCACCATTTTCTTCTTTTCTCTATCTGTGAGACACTCTCACCCTACAAGTCTCTTCTCGGGTCCATGTTTTATACCAGTTTTTCAACTCCTCTCGCCCTCTACAGTACTGATTTGTTAGTCTGTTCGTCAGCTTCACCCTCTCTTACTCAGTCATCATTCCTTTCAATATGCAGCTTTTATCTGTACCAGTGTCTTCCTCTGTGTGTCCAAAGCCAGCTCCATTGGCTGAAGATCTACGTCTCAAGACCCTGCTTTTTGTGGAACTTAAACTAATGGCTACCCTCCTTCGCCTGCCCAGCATGCCTCTGCTTTACCTCCAGAAGCTCACTCTTATTCCTTGCTCTCTATTTGTTTTGAAAGCAGTGGCTCTGCAGACCTTCATACAAGAGACTCTAATTTACTGACATCACCTAAATATGTTTTCCTAATAGGAGTCTGCTGTGATTTTAATAAAATGGATAGAGTGTGGATTCCTTTTAGATGGTCGAATGAATAAATGGCCAATGCATTGATGATCAAAGGAGTGAACAAGTTGGTATCAAGCTTAAAACTAAAATTGTTCACTCAACACTGATATTGGCCATCCTCCATAGAGTCAAGTCAATGATTTTGAGTTCTAGTCATGAGGATTGACTCATGAAACCATAACCCCCCTCTTTTCCCAGTTCAATTGCTATGAATTCTGCCACTACCAAACCGTGAGTGAGGAAATGCTGTTATTTAATAACTAGTCAGAAACCACTGGCCTCCAGCCAAATAGCACCTGACTAGGGTATAAGCGACACAAAAATAAATTGATAACCAAAGTTCCTTTAGGTGCAATTAATTATGAATAATGCTTGCAGCCCACACCATTGTATTCCTCTTCCATTCTTCCAAACCTACCAAAACGGATAGATACCAGTTCTAATCCAAGGGAATTCACCAAAGAGTATACTTGTACAGAGGCTCTTTACAAAGCCCAACACAGTCTTTGTAAATTATACACAAGTTCTTCACCACCAAAACCTCGCTTTTTTCAATGTTCCATTAAAATTAATGAATCATACGTACGTAAATATAATCAAAAGTGGAGTCCACTGATCGAGTATCTTAATGCCTCCTCAGCAGTGTCCTTTTAATTTTTTGCCTCAGTTTGTTTTGTCTGTTCTTCCTTTGCCTCTTGTGTCTTGTATTGTCCTGTCTGTTTTGTTCTTCTTTTGTGTTTTTGTAGTCCTTTCGGATATATATATTTCATATATTGCCGCAATAAATTCTTATGTTAGAGTTTTGCAAGGAAGTTTTAGTGCATTTCTACATTTATTGTAACCTTGACAAACTATGTTGTGCCTTTTAATTGTTAACTCAACTTAATTTGTATCTTGGACTATTGGTTAGCAAGCATTATAATGGTTAATTGTTGATGATTATATCCTGTATTTATCCATTACAAAGCCTAATAAAAATTACTAAACAAAAAAAAATGAATCATTTCAGGTCTCAAGGATACATTCTGAAAATATACAATTATATCTGAATGAGCATGGTCCTTGATATATATGCATCAACATACAAAGCACTGATGGAAAGTAACATTTTAGAAGAGATATTCTCAATCCTTCAACACAGCTTTCAAAATATGTGATCTGCATCTGTGCATCTGTGCTTCCTCATTATACCCCATTGCATTCTCAAAGTAATTTGTTCTCCAAGACTTTTTGTTTAATACCTAGAGAAACATGTTGAGCAAGTGAGGGAGCTAGTAGAGCAAAATCTCATGGAGCAAAAAATCAATGATCATCCTTGAGGAAGAGTCACCAGAAATATCACCCCGTCTAAATGTACAGCAAATCTTTGAGTGCCTAGTTAAATATTGTTTTATTTTCCTATTTTCATGTAAATTGTTCCACCACATGGGATACACAACTGTGAATCTTCTGTTATGCAGGTACTCCTCTAGATGTGAACTACCAGTAATTCCTGATTGGCTGATTGCTCATGACACCCTAGCCAGTAAGGGAACACTTTTTTTCACCTCAGTGATTTATTGGGTATTTTCCATGCAGAACTTTCAAAGTCAGACAACATATTTCAAATTCCAACATAATGGCCACTGGGCACCTAGGCCTCTAACATATCAGTCACCAGATGTGCCCCTACCCACAATGTGGACATATTGCAACCTTCAAAGCAGCTTTTTGGAAAGGACTTCGAACAAGTCATTACAAAAGTCTAGCAAAAAGTAAGTGATACACCCCAGTACCATTCACCTCTTATATTTTTGGATTCATTAATTAATCAGTTATAAAGCACTCAATACCGGACACCCGTCTCTAAGCACAGACCGGGTTTCAAACCTGCTTTGCTCTGTGTTGTCTTGCAAATGCTTTGCACCTGAGCTATCCTCACGGCCCATGATGTAGGCAGGTTTAAACTTAGCTTGACTTTGGATCATTCAAACAAAATAACCTGTCTAAATGGAGCTGAGCTGTACTCAGCTGTCCAAAATATGTGCATTTATTTATCTGGATTAATTGGTGATTTAGTAAAAACGTCCACACTGAATGCATATGGGTATCAGGACAATCTTGGGGTACAGTGAGCTGGGAAAAGGATTGATTG
The DNA here is from genome assembly GCF_040938575.1 of Ambystoma mexicanum. Lineage (NCBI taxonomy): Eukaryota > Metazoa > Chordata > Amphibia > Caudata > Ambystomatidae > Ambystoma > Ambystoma mexicanum. The sequence goes on along the minus strand of NC_090936.1, from coordinate 277,355,427 downwards.
TGAGCTGTGTGTTAAAAATTGTACGTTTTGGAAGCCGTTTTGACATAGGTTCTCTAAAACATAAAAACTGTGAACATATTTTGCTTTAGAAATCCTGAGCTATGCATGGATTCAGCTACCCACTTGTATTTACAGAACAAGTTTAGCATTTTATATAGCTAAGAACAGCTGCGAGAGAGTAAGTTGATGTCCTGGCCGAAGTACAGATTTAGCCAGGCAGGGTCAAAGAACTTTGTAAGACTACACTAACTGTAAAATGCATAACTGCTCTCTGTGTGAATGGGGAAGGGTAGACAATGACAGATAATGAGAGGGCAGGGGGTTCACATGGCACATTGTACGACCATGTGGAGTTGGCTGCAGCTATAATAAAAACCTGTGTCTCTGAGAATAAGACAGAATTCTGTTCCGGAGTTTCATTTTGCCTTAAAGTTATTTTCTGAACACAGGCGGGAATACAAATACGTATTTCCCAGAGTACAAAGCTTAACAATGATGCAAGTGTGAAGTATAAATGAACACAAACATGGCTGTAGTTGTGGGTGGTAGTAGTGATAAGGGGTCAATATTGACCAGACATGTTTCACAGGGGTTGAGGTTCTGCAGGGTAAATATACAGTTTAGACAGTCTGCAGCATAATTTCACAAGTAAGTAAGAGTTGCATGAGGTGAGGTGAGTACAAGGATATGGAAGATCTTGTTAAGTTTTTCTGATACCCTATCATATAGTTTTGTATTGTTCCTGTCGATCATTCACTAAAGAGCTGCATATAATCAGGCACTTGACTACCATTGCTACAATGATTTCCATCATTATGCTCATATAGATGTTGAACATGATTGGCATGAGAGAGGATAGCTGGGGCCCAAGCAACTATGCAAAGCTGACATGAATGCAAATAAGCCAAGAACAAATACCTTAGTTCTCGCCTTAAGAAATGGGGCATATAATTGCAGCACCCCAGTGTCTGTCTCTGCTATATTTGATAGGTGATCTAGCAGGGTTTAATGAAATCTGTGCAGCGATCTAGCATAAGGAAGAGACAGTGGTTCCAAGTGTCATCAATGGTGAAGATAGTGTCCCCGACATCCACCAGAGCTACTTCAGCACAGTGATTGCGTCTAACATCTGATTTCTTCATATGGAGCCACAGACTTGTCCTTGCATGTTTCACGTGTCCTTGAAACTGAGGTCTTTCAAAATAATACTGTCGTTAAAAAAACACTAACGTCTACAGAATTATTGCCAGTAATATTTGAATAGCGTAGTCTGTCTTTTTAAATGAGAGCTGGATCAGAGTTGCAACTTTTATTAGGGTTTTACCGTCCTACTCTTAAAAATAGTTAGTACTTACTCATGTCTTAAAAAGACATACAAAATATTTACTAGGCAAGAAGCTTGTGTGTCAGTCAGCACATTGTTGAATATCCCACCCATAATCCGTATAATTGGGTGAATAAGCAGGTTTGGGTCATTTAAAAAAGTGAAGTATTGTAGTATGCGGAGGATCTTCAAGTCTTGTCTGAAAAATATATTTTTATACTGAGTCGAAGCTTATTAGACATTGGGCCTCATTACGAGTTTGGGCGGCGGGTTGCAGCTGAACTCGTAACACTGTTTCTGCCGCCTGATTTCCCGGTGCCACGGGCACATTACAAGTCCCGGCCGCCCGGGATGTCTGGAGGCGGAGAGTGTAAGTCCCCATTCCCATGGAGTCCTATAGGACTCCATGGGAATGGGGACACAGAAGCACTGGCCCCATTGCTAATGATGCCGGTGCTACTGTGACAACTCTGCCTACCGGGGCCATCATGCAAACGGCCCAGGAAGGCAGAGTTGGAGTGTGGTGGTCCGGAAAGGGTGCCGGCCCCCTTATTTCCAGACCGCCACACTTGTAATGAGGCCCATTGAGGCATGGATGAAATAAGTTTGCCTACAATTCAATAATGCAAAAAGTGAATGTATTTGGTTTTGGGATGAAAAAACTTTGAAAATGTTCTCCTCCTGTTTTCATTCTTCATTTGGAATCTAATTTGGCTGTGAATTCTCTAGGATTCTTTTTCTTTGAAAGCTCACATCAATAAGAAAGTACAATTAGTTAACTATGAATTGCCTCTTCTTCGTAAGATGAAACAATTACAGCCTCATAGCTCTTTCTGTTCCCTCGTTCAGTCTTTGGTCCTATCACACATAGATGTGGGGAATGCACTGCTGACTGGGATTCAAGGCTCCACTCTAATGACCCTGCAATAGCTTTTCAAACTGCTGCTACATAGACCGAAGGTGCTAGGAAATTTGATCTTGTTACACCGTCCTGAAGTCCTTACACTGGCTTTCATTACACTCTCGGATACTTTTTAAACTGGGTTGCCTAACTTTTAAAACACTTTGGTTAGGCAACCCTTCTCATTTATCAAGCAAACTCTCTATTTTAGTCAGAAAGTAAAACTCTCGAAATAGAAGTACACTGGTTTTAGTAAGGAAGGAAGGGAAGGTAAGGAAAGCTCAAACCAAAAAACAGACATTTTCCATTGCTGCTCCAACTTTTTTAAATACTTTAGAGAGCTGTATTAATATAAGATAATATAACAGAATCCTTACTTCGCTTTATAAAATGACTGAAAGATGTTTTTTTTTAGGAATTGATTCTTTTTATGCAGATTTTATGATGCTTGACTTGATTCCCTGAATACCTTCTAAGTTATATTCTTATCAAAATGTATATGTGGTCTGTATATCATTCCTTCTCGAGCTCTCCGCTCATCTGCCTCCAACTCCCTCAGAGTCAGTCGCTTCTCTAAGCAACGAGTTGGTGGTAGATCTTTTTCTTCGGCCGGAGCCTCCCTCTGGAATAGCACTGCTGCCTCCCTTAAACTTGAGGAGGACCATCTCTGGTTCTGGAAGCACCTCGAAACCTTTCTCTTTGCTTCTGCTTTTTCTCCTCCTCTCCTCTGCTGACCTCCTGGGTGTTACCGGAACTCCACCGGCTACCTGGACACCCTCTGATCTCGGACCCTGTCACACACCTGCACTGCCCACCTGGCAACCCCCGCACTTGGGGGCGGTTTCTGTAGCCCTACAGTCCCCCTACCAGCCCTTAACACCTGATGTCTGCACTTACCCATGCACTGTCACATGATGGCTGTTACTTGTTGTTTTACCTATTCCCATGTACTGCACTGTCACTGCCCCCTCCCACGCATTTGCGCGATCTGAATGACACCTGGCATAGTAGGATCGCTGTCTGTCCTCCCTTTGTTCCCCTCCCTGGCCCCGTCGCGCCTTGAAACACTTGTGTATAGGCATTATAAATGCCATATCATATCATATGACAAAGTTTGCACTATATAAATAAATAAATAAAATAAATTAAATAAAAAATACAGCCAATATTTACAATGGATTGCTGAAACATTAGTGTTTTGGACATTTAGTGGTTCAATGTATTCAAAGTCATCAAACTTAAGGACTCTTAGTTGTGGAATAGAGTGCAATCTGATCAATAATTTAGTTTGTTTAAGCCAATCATGATCGTTATTTTGGTAGAGGTTCTTGATTATGCAAATACGGTTGCTGCTTATTGCTGGCTTCTGCCCTTCATTCTTACATACTGATTTCTGTAGTGCCCAAAGATGAGGGATTTGCCTCACAGTGTTCGGTGTAGATGAAATGTTTTCTACTATCTGTTCAGTTTGTGAGATACAAGGTTCAAGGGGCACTTCCTCTGCATCAGGTAGTTTTTTTTCTTTCTCAGGGGTAAGCCAGCTATTAAGGCGACCCTCTCTTTCCGAGTTTCTCTTTTCTCGCCCAAGCTGCTTTTTTCCTAGTTTTTTTCGTACTTTCAATCTGTGGAGCGGACTCTAGGAGTGGTGAAGGCACACTGCATGGACTTTTCCTCGTAGTTGACATTCTAGCTTATGTAGTAGCAGAGTAGGTTCTTTAATCATCCGTATGGCTTCTGTCAGATTATTCTCTGTTTCCTCAATGGCATCTTTCTCTATAGTGTTCAAAGTTGCCAAGTTAATTGTGTTTTCTAGAATACAACGACACATTTTTAGCAACATTTTTAATGCAAACTGCAGGGAGGCCATTGCAGATTGACAGACTGATTCATGGAATTAATGTGCGCTGGAAATTCCCGCGCAAGCGTGCGAAAGCGTGCGAATCGCAGCGCAAGTGCGAAAATCGCAGCGAAACCCGCGCACAGCGATTCATGGAAGTCTGTGCACTTGTCAATCCCTGGATGTGCGCTAAAATCCTGCGTGGCGCATGCTGGTGCACACGTCTCCAAACAGCGTACGCTACACGCACAGCGAAAGCGAACATAGCGCAGCGCACACAACTAAAGAAGGCAGAACAGGGGGCGTAACACACGGAATGGGGAACAACGCGTGAAAATGTGGCCGTCACGGGGGAAGTACAGGAGCCAAATGCGCGGAACGCCCACACGCGCTTTCACAACACGTATTGATGGAATTGAACGGGGCCAATGCGTGCGCCAAAAAAGATGCGCTAATCCGGAAACACGTACGCCAGTAGGAAGCAGGCGTACGTGGACCCACGCAGCATAAAAGTGTGCGCCAACAACAAACAAGCTCAGACGCCAAGATGAATATACCGTTCCTCGCAGCAGTGGTCGTGGGATACCGCAGGAGGAGGTGGAGGATAGTCAGGCCCAGAATTTTTACACCCAGAACCAGCCTTTTTGGGATGCCTGATGACCAGGTGTATGGGAGGTACAGGTTTCCACCTAACATAATACTCGACCTGGTGCGTGAGTGGGAGGATGACCTCACATCACCCACTCTCTGCTCTCAAGCACTGAGCCCCTTGGAAAAGGTGCTCAATGTATTGCACTTCTTGGCCACTGGTTCATTCCAGCGGACAAGTGCCATAGTGGGGGGGGGTCTCACAGGCCACGCAGTCACGCTGCCTGCACCGGGTGTTGGCCATCATGACTGCACGCCCACCAGTCTGCAGGCACATATACCTGCCCAGAACACCTTCAGAAAGGCAGGCTGTCGTCCAGGATTATTTACGGGGTGGCACACTTCCCCAAAGTGCTAGGTGCCATTGACTGCACCCATGTGGCTCTACGTCCTCCCAGAGCAATTGAGCACATCTACAGAAACAGCAAGCACTGGCATTCAATCAACATGCAGGTAGTATGTGATGCCAAGGGAATCATCACCTCAGTATATGCCAACTATCCAGGGTCCACCCATGATAGTTTCATTTACAGAATGTCAACCCTAAACCGGGACCTAGAAGCTGGGCGGCATGGTGATACATGGCTGCTTGGTGAGTATAAATGCCCCTGCACATGCATGCATGTCAGATACTGAGTAATGTCACAGCCCCACTAATGATACCCATCATCACCTCCCCAGGGGACAGTGCCTACCCACTGAGCACTTACATGATGACGCCAATTCGGAACCCCACCACACCACCCAAGGTAAGATACAACACAGCCCATATTGCAACCTGGGGCATAGTGGAGCGCACATTCGGAGTGCTCAAGTCACGCTTTCGCTCCCTTGACCTCTCTGGTGGGCAGCTGCTATATGCGCCCCCAGTAGTGTGCAGGATCATAGTGGCAGTATGTGTCCTGCACAACGTTGCAACATGCCGGGGCCTGCCCGTGGACATGGTGGTGCCCCCACATCCCCAAAAACAAGCATGGCTGCTGCGCATTGGAGAGGAAAGGGCACGTGGTGAGGCAGCCCGTAGGCAGCTGGTGGCTAATTACTTCGCCTAAAATCACACCCCTGTGGAGTGCACACAGGCCTGGCACATACCAGCTGACAATCAATGATGATGATATAAGGGACATTCAACTGTCACAACCATACCAGCCTGAGATTGGTCACCTGAAATTGTTACATTGTGTGCATCCCTACCTGCTGAAAGACAACCAATGCTGTGTCACAAAAAAAACACACATTTATGCTGCATGAATGACTACCCCCTTGGAAAATACAACATGAAAATAGCGCCATGTCACCGAACCCCTCCCCAGCTCTGCCACCCAACACACCATGGCATGTCATGCAATGTGAAAGCAAACAAAGCAAATGCACAAGACCTGACACAAGTGTCACAAAGTGCACTGTCTGAAATGGAAAATGCCCACAGACAATATGCTCCTAGTAATCAATAACCAACAGCACACATGAACAAATACTTACCACCAACACAATACAGCAACACACCATGAAACATTTCAAAAACATGACAGTACTAAGTCAAAGTAGTGGTAGTCTTACAACCTGAATAAGCCAGCACATCGACCCCTTCCAACTGTAGAGTGTTGCTGCCACGCAAATGTGTCAGTGTACTGCATACAACATGAACTCCATCTGCAAAGGAGACGGCCTTGTGAAGACATGAGGAAGGAACCTGCAAATTAGGAGGAAGACATGGATGCACAAGCACATATCAATACACCATGCAGTGTCCAATACAACAACAATACCCACTAGGGATGTACACACAGTATTGACTACAGACTGCCCACACAGCTCATGGGAGCCCAATGTCACTGTGTAAGTCACTGTCACTTGGTCACACCCTTTGCAAGCCCATGGAAACGGGAAGCAGGAGGGGTGTGTGTGTCACGAACCCAAGCATCTAACCCAAATTCAGGACAAGCCTGCATGTGCCCAGCCGGAATACAGTGGATGCCCATGGGAGCCACACAAGGCAACACACTGTAAAAAAAAAAAAATCAAAAATGGCCATGTGGGGGCCGGGGGGTGGGGGCACCCAGGAGCTTCGAGGACAGTGTGCACACCAACAACCACCTGCGTGGATGTTGCGGAAAAAAAAATACCTCCATGGGCTCATGGCCTGCACGGCTATGCCATTGTGGGAGAACTGCTGTCGGTCTCTTCACCCTCTGCTGCTGCATCAGGAGGTGGTGGCACTATGGGAGGCAGCCCACACAAAGCCCTGCTATGGTCCTCCATGACAGCAAGCATGTGGGTCTGGAAGGTCTGATTCTGGAGGATTAAAGTGCAGAGATCCCCATGCAGCACGTCACGGGTTGCCTGCACTTCTGCAAGCATGGCCTTGCGGGATGCCCGTATCTCCTCACGTGTTGCCTGCAGCTCAGCTGAGAGCGAACGTGTGAGCTGCTCCAGCTACTGTTCTACCCTAACATTTTGGGAAGCCTCAAGTTCAAGCAGACTCTGCCTGAGGTTATGGAGTTCCACCCTCAGGGCTTCCCTGTGGCCCTGTGACTCTATTGATATGGATTCGCGCAGAGTCTCCAGTGCCGCCCGTCGGTCCCTGTTGGACACCAACATGTCTTCCCTGTGTGATTGGCAAATGGAGTCTGTTGCCTGCTGTTGTTGCACCATCTGCCTTTCAGGGGGGATAATGGAAGTGGCCACCCTCTCCATTGCCTGAGCCATCATTTCTACTGATGCTGCCTGTTGGGTTGCCATACTGTACATGGAGTTTTCCCATACAGTATTGCCTGGTGGCGCACGGCCACTGCGTCGGCGGGCCCCACACCTTTTGGGGCAAGGCGATCTGCACCTTGCTGTGCTGGCACTGCCTGAGGCTGCAGGACTGCATTCCCCCTCTGATCTGCTGGACCAGGAACAGGATCAGATGCTGTGGAGTGTGACTCTGCATCCGTAACCGCCAAAGGCGGACCTACCAACACTGACATCCCCATTGAGAGTTCTACCCCTGGTCCAGATGGGTTGGACAGAACAGAATTCCTGCCAGAAGCACTGACCTGCGACAGCACATAAGTCTCATCATCCGACTCAGCACCTGAATAGAGGTCTGGGCAGCTGCACCCAGAGGCACCCCTCGACAGTATGGTCTGCAGTACCAAAGTGTTTTCACCCACCACCACACCACGTCCCCCACTGGAGCCTGGTCGTAGCTGAGAATCCTCCTGGGTCTGCACCATCTCCTGAACCTCATCAGCATCAAGTGCGTCATCACCTGCAAAAACATGAAACACAAGAAATGGAAACAGGCATGAGCACCATAGCACACACATAGGCCAGACAAGACAGAGATCCTGTACATGGTTAACACATTTCCCACATGACTATAACCCTGGCATGCATGCACTGTCAATGATTCTGAAGGGGAGTCAAAAAGGCAGACAATGAGGACACCAAGATGGAAAAGCAACACATTCGCAGCATGTCGTGTAGCACTGGCATCACACATCAGCCTGTGAGTGGCATGTCCAATACACATACACGACACATGCCAGCACACAGATGTCATATCGCATAGCCATGGTAAATTAGACAGATACAGCAACATGTCAGTGAATGAGTACTGTCACACATCCATGTCACATGGACATGATGAGAAGATTAATGCAGAATAGTGTTGCAAAATATGAATGTTCCGCACACTGCAACACATCCAGTGCACATTTAGACAGTGATTGTAGGCAGATGTACACATCAATGGTTGGTCACATGACAGGAAACAACTATCATGTTCCACATGCAAACAGGCCCTAAAAATAAATTTCTGCAGGCCAATACTCCCTCGCCCTGAATGGTTTAAACATTCACATAACAAGGTAACTAAAGTGGCACAATGTGGGGTGTAAACAATGACAGAAGCATGTCACATATGTGGCATTAGGGATGAAAAAAACATATGAAAAATGGGATAATCTAAACAATCAGCCAGAAAGAAAACAGAAAAAATTCAGAACAATGTTGTTGCAAGATGATAGTTCAAGTGCAACAGCAGTAATGTGGGGCTAATTGGCTACTGTGGGCAGAAGGGATACTGGCATACCCAAATCAAAGGCACATGAATGGATTGGAGGAAGCACATGGGTGACCCATTACACTCAAGAGTACACACCCTCACCTGGCACTCAATCAGAACCCGTCACCCAAACAACATACACATGGATTACACACACATGCATGGGCACTCACCGGACAATGCCTCGCAATCAGGTAGCTCTCCCACGCCTTGGATCTGTTCCTCTGTGATGAAGGTCCCAGCAACAGACTCATGTTCAGTGAGTTTGTTGTCCTCTGGTGGAGACCCACCGCCAGTCACCCAGAGTAGCGGCATGATTTGAGGCCAGCTTATTCTTTGCTCTGCGTTTCAGGTCATTCCACCGCTTGTAGCAATCATCAGCTGTGCGCCTCACAAATCCAAGGGCACTTATGCGGTCCACGATGGTCTGCCAGTGTGTCCTATGTTGACCAGGTGTGGTCTTGCACCCTGCAGTCACCACCATTTCGCGGCTATGTGCCGACACATAGGTCACAAGTGCATCAAGTTCTGGGTCATTAAAGCTAGGCTTCCTTGATGTGCCAGACTGTGTAGCCGTGTCTGGGGTCTCAGCCTGTATGGGATTCGCTCATTGGGTTGATGCATGTGAAAATGTGGGTTTACGCAATCAATGCCAACCAGTGTGTGTGTGTGACGGACATGTGTTGATGTACATAGTTGACTATTGGTTTGTGTCTTGAGATAGGCATGTCAGTGTGGGGTGGATTGGGAAATCATTGCGTCTCAAGAATGGGGTGGCGTGCTGTGGTATTTTGGTGTAGAGTGGGACATGATTGTGCATCTGTATTTCATGTAGGGGGGACATGAGTGGGGGCTTGCTGGCAGGTGTCCCTGACTGCTGGGGGTGGGGGTGCTGGGGAACATGAGTGGGGGCCTGCTGGCAGGTGCCCCTGACTGCTGGGGCGTGGGGGTTCTGGGGGACATGAATGGGGCCTGCTGGCAGGTGCCCCTGACTGCTGGGGGGTGGGGGTACTGGGGGACATGAGTGGGACATGCAGGCCCCGACTCATGTCCCCCAGCACCTCCATCCACCCAGCATTGAGGGGCACCTGCCAGCAGGCCCCGACTCATGTCCCCCAGCACCCCCATCCACCCAGCAGTGAGGGGCACCTGCCAGCAGGCCCGACTCATGTCCCCCAGCACCCCCATCCACCCAGCATTGAGGGGCACCTGCCAGCAGGCCCCGACTCATGTTCTTCAGCACCCCCATCCACCCAGCATTGAGGGGCACCTGTCAGCAGGCCCCGACTCATGTCCCCCTGCAACACGAAAGGAAGCTGCACAATCATGGGCCTCATGTGCACCAAAATACCACAGCACGCCACCCCAGTCTTGACATGCAATGATTTCAACAATCCACCCCACACCGACATGTCTAGCTCAGGACACAAATCAAAAGTCAACCATGTACATCAACATATGTCCATCAAACACACACTTGGTTTGCCATAGATTGTGTAAAACCACATTTTGACATGCATGAACCCAATGAGCGAATCCCAGCCATGGAATTAAAATATCAAAATGTATTATTAACAAAATCATTGTAATGAAATGAAAGGCAAAAAAATAATACAAACATGAAATGAAATGCATGTCCAAAAATATAAAAAATGAAATGTAGATGCAATCCAAATAAATCCAAAGAAAAATGGTCCAAATTCTCTGTCCACCAAAAGAAATCCAAAGGAAACGTAAAAATCTAATTCCATTGCCCCATGGTGAAATCCAAAGAAAATGTACACATAAATCCGGAGTCCAACTATGTACTAGCAATTTTGAAAGGGTCCATGAGCCCAACAAAAGAACTGAAACCTATCTAAGAAACTACCTAAGAAATAACTATATACAAAAGTGTGGGGCATAGTCCAATCACCCCAAAAGAAATGAAAAGAAAAATTAAACCTAACACTAAAAACTATTTACAATGGTGGCAAGCTAGTCCGACGGCTCACTTTCCGATGTCCCGGGCCAGGGCATCATCGAACTCCTGGTCAATGCGGTCCTCTTCCATAGCCCCGCGGGTTTGCAGGGACGATGCCATTTTGGACTCCAACTCCCTGCGAATAGCCTTGAGGCACTCCGCCCGCCTCAGTGCCCTCCGCATAGAGTTCTCCGCCCTGAACATTGTGAGCTGTGCCTCTTCCGCCCGCCGCCGCTCTGCATCTATATGCTGGCCCAACCGCAGCCACACGGAATACACACCCATTCCAGGTCCTCCTGCCCTCTGGCGGATGCCTGCCCCTCTGATGTTGATGGCCCCGAGCCATCATTGCTCCCACCTAGAGCCTGCTGCTGCTGCTGCTGTCCATGTGCCCTGTCCGATGATGCCTGCACATCCTCCATCTGCTGGTCTCCAGTTGTCGGGGTGTCCACCCCTGCTGGACCGCCGACTCCCGACTGTGGCAGGGATGAATCTCCACCAAGCTGGCTGTGTTGGTTGGGCGAGGTCCACAGGGGGCCCTGGTGGAATATGGGCCGGAAGACGGCAGGGAGAACGACTGGCGCATAGTCTCCACAGAGGGGGAGAGGTCTGCCAGAGTGCGCGACACATGTAGGAACCAACCGACCAGGGCCCCTCCCAACAGTGCCACGGCGCGACACTGCTCTTCGTGATGGCGTGCGTACTCCCCCCAGGAAGCACGCACGTCATCACGAATGACACACGTGCGCAACGCGACACCAATCAAGACGGAGCCCATACGGTCATGGGACTCCTTGTCCGCAGGTAGTGGAGAGGCAGATGACGTGGGCCTCCCCCTACCTGCGGATGGGCCTGGGACGGGGCATCCCTGCTGGTGCATGGTGGTGCAGTCACAGGGTCAGGGACAGTGACATGCACAGGCCCTCCGTGGTGACCTGTGCTGCCTCCTGACCCTGGCCCTGGACTGCACCACTTGCACCAGTGGTACTACCCCCACCAGGCCCCATGTGCGGCTCAGTAGCAGGCTCCTCCTCCTCTGTGGAGACCACCAACCTGGATGTCTCTGCACCGTCTTCCTCCATTGCAAGCCCATGTGGGTGCTCACCCGGCCCTTCCGCTACAGCCGTAGTGGCAGACGCGGCACCAGTCCCCTCTCTCCCGGATGATGGCTATTCCTGGGAGGGTGGCTGGGCCTTGCGTCGCCGCCCGGTGGATGCATCCCCGCCGCTTGGCTCCACAGCGCCATCTCCGCCCTCTTCTTCACTGGACGCTGCGTAGAGGGAGACATAGAACACAAGCATCAGGGTACTGTACAATAGTCCCCTAGACAGGAAGCAATAATACATTAGTGGCACTGTCAACGTCACTTCCATCCTGTCCCTCCACAACACATGGGTGAATGCACACAACACACATGCAGAAACAGGCATGGCGCATGCAATCAACATCAGCATCCATTTACAATGGCCTCTGTTAACCAAAATGTTGCCTTCAAACTCACATGCATCATGGCTCATACTAACCCCATGCACACACATCACCGGAGGGGCATCATCATGGCTTGTATACCACAGACACAGTGGATACAACAGTGACCAGACTGCATGAGTGAATCTACACATCATCACGGACATGTGTCATGCATCCATGGCGTTTCAAAGTGACACACGCTTCTCAGACACACAGACATGCACACCATACATGTACATGAGAGCAGCACCCATCCCTCACCCCCCTCCATGTCCAAGAACATAGACTGGCATACATTCATGTGTGCATTCCGCATACAGCTCCCCATGTTGCATTGGAGCACATGCACCATCCATGTGGTTCACACATTACTGGTCTCACATGCATGACCATGATGTCCCTGCACACACACATCCATACATGGCCTATGTCACACATACAGGCAGGTATCAGACTACCAGCACACTGCAACATGCCCTGTATCACACAGCAATGCATGGCCACTTACCGCTCGACTCCAGATGAGCCTGCATCCTGAGGATCTGGTGGCGACGCACTGGGCAAATGCGCTCCAGGGCCCTCATCTGCTGGTTGGTAAACTGGCCCCGGCGTCTCACTGCATCCTCTGCCCCTAAGAGGCGCCGGGCCTTCCTGAGGGTCCTGGACTTGTAGTCCTCCCAGCGCTTCAGGGCGTGTTTCAGGTCTCGGGGTCCCACCCCCTCCGCGTAGATGGCACCCACGATGTCCGTCCAGATCCTCCTCCGTCCTTACTTGTAGGCGCACGATGGTGTGAAGAGGGCATCATAATGCCCCAGGACACGCTCCACCAGGACACCAACTTCCTTCTCACTGAAGCTGGTGGCCCTCTGCCTCTCTGGCTGGGGATCGCCAGTGGTCTCGGATGGTGTTTGGCCCGACATGGTGACCCCCGAGGCAGGCGTGGGTGGGCAATCTGGTCCCTGGGCTGGGCTGTGGAGCGATGGTATCCCAGTCGGGAGTCTTTTTTTCCAGCAGGGGTGGACACAGCAACTGGACCCCTGCAGATGGCTGACGTGCAGGCACCAAATAGCAGGGCATGTGGGCAGCAGGCAGCAGCAGATGGCAGGTGGGAGCGTGCTCGGGGCTCTTGGAGGCAGGAAAAAGGCCTTTTGGGCAGGAGCGTGGTCTTCCGTGTGTTTTCGTGTGGCCAGCTTGATACAGAGTGATTTGGCACGTGAAAAAAGTGCATGTCAGCGTGAAATCTGAGGAAAAGAGATTAGCGCGTAAGCGCATCTGTGACGTTACGCACGCAGGCTTTTCCCTCGTGATGTGTGCATAGTGTTTCAGCGCATTAAATAACTGCATGTCCGCATGTGAATGCGTGTAATCCGAATAAAGGGCCTATGCACGTAAGTGACAAGATGCGATGCGCGCAGGAATTTCCCTCAGCATGGGTTAAAGGTGAGCGAGGCCAGCAGTTCGCTGTAGGTGCCTTTCGTTGAGACCAACGTGTGTGTTTCTATTTCGTGTTGTTTTGCGCGCCATCACAACTTCACAGCGGATCAAGGACGTATCTCTTCTTTTGGTGGGGGTATTGGCTATGCATGTTTTTCATCATCGCGCTAGTCTGACGGTGAGTCCCGCACGCTATTTTTCCCACTGCGGGTGCCCCTGTGTATCGCGTACCCGTTTCCGAGGTCATAGTAGCCTGGGTGTCCCACGCGTATGCGTTTTTCGTGTTCCTGGGTGCCACCGCGTACTGCGGGAGGTTAATTCCACGCATGTAGGCTGCAGGGGTTGCCTGCACAGTTTTACTGCAGTTTTGGGGTACCTGAGCATTGCGTGACCCATCACTACATCACCGGGGTCACATACAGCCTTGCAGGGGTGTTGTGAACATCTTGCATCCCACCCCCTTCACCCCAATTTCCCAGGGCAATTGTGGTGTACACCTCCCATCTGTGCCGGCACTACTCCATCTGTGCCATGGTTGGGAGGCCCCCAAAGGAGAGGAGCACCTCAGCTAGGCTTACTCCTTGTGGCAGACGTGGTCAGGGACGTGGCCGGGGTGACCAGGGATTAGGGGGACTCCAGGGTGTCCAGGGGGCTGCAGAGGGGGAAGAGGCAGGGGTGCGCCACTTGTACATGATGTTGTGCCATGTGTCAGTGCAGTCATGCCACCACCCCCTGTGGTTCAGGGAGATGCAGCTTCTGCATCTGGCAATGGTGCCCATATGACCCGGCAGTCCGTTTCATCGACTGCCACGGGCCCAAGGGTAGTGGTAGCTGCAGGTGCAGCTGTGGACACCACCACCCAGGCTCAGGGTCTGCCAGAGCAGGCTGCGTTGGCAGTTGAAGAGTCCTTGGAAGATTTCCAACAGGACAGGAGGCAAACCATAGGTGCACGCAGGGCTGCCCTGACCGAGATACGTGTCCCTGGGGCAGTAATGTCTTCTGCTGCCCCGACCAGCCGGGTGTTGGCAAGTGCAGGGGCAGATGCAGCCAACAACACCCTGGTTGTGAGTCTGCCAACCAGAACAGTCGCGGTCAATGACCCTGCCACAGCGGATGTTGCTGCACAGGGTCCATTAGAGGGCACCCAGCTGCCACTGACGCAAGTCAGGCCTTTGGTCGTCCCTCCACCTGCCACTCCCTTGGCTCAATCCACCAGTGCCACTGGCCATACTCATCAGGGCGGCATTTGCCAGCCAGGGTCTGCGCCACAATCCAAGAGGAGGAAGGTTGCACCTGTGGCACAGACTGGGACCCCACACACAGCCACGACCTCCTGCATGTCGAGGAAGAAGCCTTTCTGCAACCAGGAACTGTACTTCCTCATGGACTACGTGCGGGACCACAGCTGTGATATGCTAGTGGGACCTAATTGTCAGACTACGGTTGCCCACCGTGATACCCACTAGAAGCAAGTTGCAGAACATCTGAGTGCATTCGGCCATGAGGTGCACACGGCGCAAGAGTGCAAAAAGCGTTGGAATGGCCTCAAACGCAGCGCTAAGGCTAAGCGTGCCTCAAATTACAACTTGACTCTGGTGACTGGCAGTGGGCCTGCACCTGAGGAGGAAGACTTCACTCTGCACAAGTCACTCGTTGCGGAGTTCATACCACCTGAATCGGTCGAAGGAGTGGGACAGATGCCGGACTTTGATGCCCAGTCCAGTGAGTGTTGCTGTGTGTTTGTTGAGGACATGTGTGTTTTACTTGTATGATGTGTTGTGCAAGACTGCCACTACATGTCATGTGTACATGGTTCGGATGTGCGAGTAATGCAATTCTTCACTGATGCATGGCTGCGCTGTAGGATGGTGGACATGCGGACGGGGACTGTCCGCATCACCACTATTGCACCCTACTCACATGCTGGTCACCAGGATGCCCCTCCGGTCCATGTTCCAGCTCACTGGCCCTTCTGCATGTAGCCTGGGGTGACCTTGCTCTCAGCCCTGGGACTATGTCATAGCATGACTGACGTGCATGTGTCCTCTGCCTGCATGCAAGTACTCCATGTAGGCATGCTCCCTTGCCCCTCCACCCCCCCTCTGCACCCCAATTTCACCTTTGCACTGGTCTGCTTCAATTTTGCCGTTGAGTACTTGCCTGTTCATGCGTCCTGTGTACATGCTAACTTCCACCAGCCAATCTGCCGGACATATGCTGTGGGGTACATCCTTTGTACTTGATGCAGGGTGTCTCACTTGGACTGTGCAGAGGTCCGATGCCCTGCAGGGACATGAGTGCCCATTCATGCTCCATGTGGATTCCATGCATGCCCCTATGTGTCCTTGACTGGATGATCATTGTAGTACGTGTCCAGGGTGACCTACATTGTATGGCATTTCATCAGCCTTCCCATGGCCACTGTGGCTCAGTCCTGCGTCGCACACATGTTTAGGGTGTGACAGTCTGTGTGGGTCACAGGCCTCAGCCTGTTTCATGGCCAATGACTCTGTCCAACTGGTGTAGTGTCTTCGTCACACGTGGGTGTACTCATCATGTGTCCTGCTTACTGTCCGATCATCATCTGCTGTGTAGTCACTTGACTCACATGATGCAATTGATGCTAGTCAACACTGCCTATCAATACACAGGTCTATGGTCATCCTTTTGATACCATGCAAGGCATCCCTGCATTTGCACTTGGGGGGAGGGGTGGTTTGCTTGTAGCCATGCTACCTATTGCATGCACATTGCACGTGATGGCTGAAGTTGACCTTGCAATGCCTTCACATTTTCTGATACACATCATGAAGTACTTGTACATGTGGATAGTGAGTAACGTACAAATGTGCTGCACTGCATCGACCCACTTCAGAGCGATATAACACCCTTCTACATGCCTAATCACAGAAGCAATGTCAAGTTGACCCAGCATGCATGGCAGGTTCTCTTTTGTGTGTGACATGTCTGCTTCATGTGTTTGGTGTCTGTGTGATGTCTATGTGTGTGTGTGTTGTGTGCTTCTAACATGTGTAGTGAGCTTTTTTCTCTCTACTTTTCAGATGATGACGTAACGGAGCCAGAGGATGGTGTTATCATGCCAGGCACAGGGTTGTTATCACTACAGCAACCCGGCACAAGTGGGGGTCGTGGGGTGGTAGGCCATGAAAACCCACATGTGCTACAGTCCATTTTTCTTTGGCTGGCAATGAGTCCAGCCCTGATGACCACTCTGATGTCCATGTCGAGTTGGATGTGCATCAGGTCCATATGTCAGGGGTGAGTGATTCTGATGTGGGCACTCCTCTGTCCCTGACACCTGCACTGAGGGGTCGGACAGTCTTGGAACCTCCGCCTGTGGTGGATCGGTACACAGGGTCACCCTCCACACCAGTCACTGATGTGCCTGGGCCATCACGTCGACGGGGGCATGTAGTCGTGCAGCTGCGGGCAGTGCCAACACAACGAGGACACCCGGTCCTTGGTTCCCACAGGTGTCAAGCCCAGCAACGCGGTCGCCGCACGCGACCGCTATATACTGAGTGGGAGCAAGACATGACTGGCAATTCTGAACGCCAGGGGGCAGCAATGGAGAACACCGCTGTGAGCATGGAGCGTGTGGCCCAATCTGTGCTCCCCCCTGCTAGGCAGGTGCTTCTCCAGCAGCTGGCAGCACGGTCCACGGCCCGCTCGCTCAGGCTGGGCATGGGGGCCTCAGACAGGGCACGCCAGGCTGAAATGTTGTCTCTGCGTGAAACAATTGCTGCTCACGCAGAGGCACACATGAAGGCCCTGAGGGAAGAGTATAATTGCCTGAGATCTACTCTGGGTGTCCTTCTGATGTCCCAGAGGGAGCTGTCAGAGGAGAGGTTTGCGCAGCTTGAGCGTACCATCTCGGCTGAGCTACATGCTTGCCGGGAGGTGCATCAGTTTTCCAGCCAGGCCTTGCAGGAGGAACTCCTTGTTACACGTGTTACCTTGCAAGAGGAAGCACGCGTATCACGTGAGGTTCTGCATGCAGACCTACGTGTCATCGCTGCACAGAACCAGGCTCACCCGTTGTTAGGGAGAATTCTCTGTTTAGGCTGAATTTCCTAACCTAGTGAGTCCCCCAGCAGCTTTGCTGGATTGTTGGGGTTTATTTTTTTCTCCCGCCAAGAGTGAGACTCTTTTACCCTCACTCTTGGACATGATTTGAGTGTGTTTCTTTGAATCTAGATGTGTCAAATGGGCTATGGGGTCTTTTACTCCATAGGGTTTCATGTGTTTTTGTGATGTGTGTTACAGAGCACCCTCCGTGCAGTAACACAGGGGTGTCATAGTGACCCCCCAGTATAGACTCCATACCCTGGGACTGACTACTGTCTCCCAGGGCATGTAAAGTCACCATTGACTTTGCTAGTCTTAAATTCGGAACAGAACCAGTACAAACAATCATATTGTGGACATACTGGCTGGGGCAATTCGATCGAGTTTTGGCTGGTGGCAGTGGATACTACTTTTTATATTCAACCGCGAATATTTTCCTATGGGATTTCCCATTGTTTTAGGCTACTATCTTTATTTAATTATTTAAGGTAGCCTCGAACATACCGCCGGTTTATTAAATTAATATTAATTCTCCGGTTGGTATTTTTTGCCAAAACTTGATTCTAAAACGGCGGTTGTGTTCTCTTCTGTGACTTCAATCCAAGTCGAGCCCTTTGTTCCACTTTTTGGCGGGCTTCTCCACAGAAGCCCTCCAAAGTGGTGCCACTATGTCTGGGGTACTTAGGCGGGGTGGAGGGGAATTTAGGCACCCTGGACTGAGTTGCCGAGGCAACTCAAGTCGCACTCCGTCCTGATTGGCCCAAGTGGTGAGCCGGCCGGCTCACCACTTAGCATGTGTGAGTGACAGCTAGGCTGAGTGAATGGGGGTTTGCTGCATAAAAGCAGGGCTTTGGGGACTGGAACTTCAGAAGTCGCCACAGGACCTAAGAATCCGACGAGGGAGAAGCTGAGCCGACCTGCCACGACACCACGACCGGTGGAGCCCTGCTAGACCGTCTCACCACTTTTCCCAACGACAGAGGAGATCTCCCGCCGGAGAGTCTTCTTCCTTTAACTGGTGGGGATAACCAGTTTCACCATCTTTTCGCTTTCCCGACGTATCTCGTGGCCGCCTTGCCCGTGCTAAGCACTCCGGCAACCGGGATACCACGTTTTACCATGACCGCGAGATAAAGGTACCACCTTTTACCGGAAAACTCCCCGGCTGGTTTCTGCCCTGGTAGTGCAACGACCTGCATCTTTCCTCCACGTCGGGATCTTCTCTTCCCCTGGACGACGCCGCAACTTGCAACTACTACCAGGAACAACTGCCATCGCTGGAGGATCCTTCCCACTTAAGGTACCGTGTCCTGCCCGGCTTCCCTTGCAACCGACTGTACGGGGTAGATTTAGCCCCCGGCTTTCGAACCTGGGTTAGCCTGGGACACCCTGGCTAAACTTTTCTAAAGCCTCTCTAAACTCTTTTCTGAACCCTCTGCAAGACTTTCTACGCCTAGTGTAACTGTGTGATCTTGGGCGCATTTGTGCTCTGCTCTCTCTAAGAGTGGGCCCAGCCGTTGGACTTTGGCTCACCAGTGACTTTTTGCTCTCTGCCTTGCTAATAGTGTTCCTGAATCGTAGAGTGGTGTAATCCTGCATATTCTGTCTTTTTCCCTCCCTTTTCCACAACCTTAGTAGAGTGCAATCTAGTTAAGCGCTCACCTCTGTATGAAAATAAGTGGTGTTTACTGTGATTTTCTAATAAGGGGAAAAGGGGTGTATATATCATAATAGCAAGTGTGTTTAGAATATTTTACAATAAGAGTGCTGGAGTGTTTCACTGTGTGTTTATAAATAAATAATTATATACTTTGATACCAAAGCTCTGGTCAGTGTTTGCTTATATTATTGTATCTAAGTGCCTATTGAGTATACTTTGCATACTGCCTAACTCTCTTGAGGGAAGTCTGACTGCTCAGCCACAGCTACCAGGTAAACCTGGGTGGTACAGACTGCTACCATGTGGGTTTACTGCCAACACATGTAGTCTTAAATCTTTTGCAGTGGTCCCTAAGGGAACTGCACAGGTTTCTGCCTAACACTGGTGTACAGCGGTGGGATTTGTATTGAGTATACACTTTAAAGTGCTTGAGGATACCTTAGTACAACTAACCACAAAGCTTAGCACTGAAAAAGTAATCTTTCTAACATGTCAACTATGGAAACTTATAGTCAAGAGTCCCTTGCTACAAAAACTGCTGATTGTTTAAGAGTATTGTGTAAGCATAAGAACCTCCTGACTAAAGGCAAGAAAATGGAGTTAATAGTAAGGTTGTTAGCTAACCAAAATCTGGATGATGGGCCTGAGGAACCTACCATGCCAGAAAATGTAGATAGCAGTATAGAAATTGATATTGATCCAAATGTTGATAATCTTGAGGAAGAGTCAGACGAGGAGGGTGAGGCTGCTGTGACTGTCCCCCCTAGGCCTCTGCCTGCCCTACCTGCTGTACCTACTGGGTCTTTACCAAGTCCCACACTAAGTCCTCAACATCTCGAATTAGAGAAAATGAAACTTGAACTAGAGTTCAAGAGAATGAATACTCTGGCTGAACAGAGACATCAGGAAATGAATCAACAACTAAGGCTAAGGGAAATGGAGCTCAAGCATGAGCTAGAAATGAAGAAATTGTCTGTCGAAAAATGCTTCTCTCTCTGGCTCCTCTAGAAGTTCCAGTCCTAAAAGACCCCAGATGCCTAAGGAATTGGTTGGTATGTATGAGCCTAAGTTGGATGTGTTGGATTGGTTGTCTCTGTTTGAATATAATCATGGGCTCCAGAACATCACAGGAAATGACTTACTCACCTGGTTGTTCTCTAGGCTTCCCCCTGTTGCAACTGATGTGGTAATGGAGTTGGGGGAGGAGGATAGGAAAGAGTATGAATGTGTGAAACTAGTTTTGATAGCTAGGTTTGGGAAGACCCCTTCCCAGTATCCTAAGAGCTTTAGAACCCTCAAAAAGCATGATGGTACCCCTTGGGCTGCCTGGGTGAGTGAAGGGTTGAAAAACCTAGAGGGATGGATTAAGGGTTACAAAGTGAACACTTATGAAGGTATGAAGAATCTTATTATGTTGGAGTCAATTTATGATGCCTGCTCCCCTAAGCTCAGACAGCACTTGGCTGATTCAAAGGAATTAGATTCCCGAAAACTAGCTAAGGCTGCTGACTTGTGGGTTGCCAACAGGGCCACTCACAAGGATGCTGGGGTAACTCAGAAAAAGGATGAGGGGAAACAGCCTAAAAAGGACTCCAAAGAGAATTCTAATACTGCAAATTCCAAAGAGGGCCCCAAACAAAACCAGAAGGGTAAGCCACCAGGGAAACCACAGCAGAATAGTGTCTCCTCTGGTGCTAAACCAGAGGGAGGTCAGAACACCGCTCCATTCCAGAAGGCATTTGGTAAATGCTTTGTTTGTGGCTCTACTGACCATGTGAAAGGAGATCCCAGATGCAAGGGTAAACCTTCAGGGATCCAACATGCCTCCTTAGCCTTCGCTCCAGACGAGGAAGTCCCAATGGCAAGTGGAAACTTTCTACTGTTGGCTGATGAACCCATTGGAGTCTCAGCCAGTGTTTCTTTAGTCTCTCTGGGGTTGTGGGAACAACAGAATTTAGATGTGTATAATTCTATCCCAGATAATACTAAAGAATATTATAAAGACAGTGTCCAGGTAAATGGTCAGGATACTCCTGCCATTAGAGACAGTGGGGCCAGCATAACTGTGGTGGATGAATCTTTTTTCAAGGCAGAGGATGTTGCTAAGGCACCCAAATGCCTCACCAAGTTAGCTGGAGGGCCGGTGCAGATGTGTCCCCAGTTACCAGTTCTCATCCAGTGTAATGACATGGCTGTAAAAATACCTGTCAGTGTACAATGTGAAGTGCCAGGTAGGGTTCTGTTGGGTAATGACCTGAAAGCTCTTGGAGTTGTGTCCCATACCCCCAGACCACCCAGTAAGCGGTTACAGGAGCTCACAAAACCTGCCAGAGAGAAAACCCTGAGAGGGTTATCTCAGGAGATGATGAAAGAGATCACTCCTTTGCCACTGGAGCAACTCACTGCAGTAACTACCAGATCAGGAGCAAAGGGGCAACCCAAGACTCCTAGGAAAAAGTCAGCAGCAAGCACTCCAGTGCTTCCAACGGTTACACCTGTAACTCCCCCTCCAGCTGAGGCTGAGAGGGAGGTACAACCCTCTACGGTGGAACTAGACTCTGAAGAAGAGCTAGTGGGAGGCCCAGAACTTATTGGAGATCTAGACCCTGAGGACCATCCTGAGCTGCAGTCTTTACAGGCAGAAGGTGGGCCCAGCAGGGCAGCTTTCCGTAAGGGACAAAGAGAATGTCCAACTCTGGAGGGTCTCCATCAACAGGCAGCTGCTCAGGCTGATGGGCAAGAGCCTGGGAAGTATAGGTTGCACTGGGAAGATGGCCTCTTCTACAGTGAACCAACTGAGTCTGAACCTGGAGACTACAAACGCCTTGTAGTACCTCAAGAAAACAGACAACAGTTTTTGCACTTAGCCCACGAGATTCCTTTGGCTGGTCACTTGAGTTTCAAGAAGACCAAGGAAAGGCTCTCACTCTACTTCTACTGGCCAAAAATGGGGGCCGAAGTAGATAAGTTTTGCAAGAGCTGCCATACCTGCCAAACTTCTGGTAAGGTTGGCGCCAAGAATGTGGCACCATTAGTGCCTCTCCCAGTTGTGGGAGTCCCATTTGAGAGGGTAGGGATTGACATTGTTGGTCCCCTTGATCCCCCTACATCCTCAGGCAACAGGTTTATCCTTGTTGTAGTAGACCATGCTACTAGATATCCTGAGGCAATACCTGTGAGAACTGTTTCAGCCCCGGTGGTGGCTAAGGCCCTCCTTGGTATTTTTACCAGGGTTGGGTTTCCTAAGGAAGTAATTTCTGACAGGGGATCAAACTTTATGTCCCACTACATGAAAGCCATGTGGAAAACCTGTGGAGTTACTTACAAGTTCTCAACCGCCTACCACCCCCAAACCAATGGGCTGGTAGAAAGATTTAACAGAACCATAAAGAGCATGATAGGTGCTTTTGAAGAACCCCTGAAAAGAAAGTGGGACCTTCTATTGCCATGCCTTCTCTTTGCTTATAGAGAAGTCCCTCAGGAGGGAGTAGGTTACTCTCCCTTTGAACTTCTCTATGGCCATCCGGTCAGGGGTCCATTGGCCCTGATTGAGGAGGGGTTGGAAGGCGCTCCCCCCCTCAAGCCAGTCAGAGTGACTGACTATGTGATAGGTCTCCGAAGGAGAATGTCACACATGATGGCAGAAGCTAGTGATAACCTGAAAGCTGGACAAGCTTTGGTCAAGCATTGGCATGATCAAAAGGCTAACATGGTTGAGTTCACTCAAGACCAGCTAGTTCTCGTTATGCTCCCCACAAGGCAGAGGGCCTTGCAGGACAAATGGATGGGACCCTTCAAAGTTGTGGGAAAACTTGGATAGCTCAACTATCTGGTGGATCTGGGCAGACCCAGGGAAGCTCCTAGAGTCTTCCACACCAACCGACTGAAGGCGTACATCTCCAGACCTGAAGTAGGAGCCTTGCTTCTAGCTTCAGCAGCAGAGGAAGAAGAGAGTGAGTCTCTCCCTGATCTCCTCAGAGGTGTACCTTTGGATGAAAAAATTGAAGGAGTCAATCTCTCTTCAGATCTGACACCTGAGCAACAAGAGGAGTGCAAATCTATGTTAAATCAGTTTGCCTCCCTGTTCTCACTCTCACCAGGCTTGGCCCCTTGGGGACAGCATGAGATACTCACTGGTGACTGTCTGCCAGTCAAAAGCAGAGGATACCGAATGTCAGAAAATGTGAGAACCCATATCAAGGGGGAGGTCAAGAAGATGCTTGATATCGGGGTAATAGAACCCTCTACTAGTCCATGGTCTAGCCCAGTTATGTTAGTACCAAAGGCAGGATCCAAAGACTTGAGATTATGTGTGGACTATAGAGCTTTTAATGCAGTCACCAAGACTGATGCCCACCCTTTACCAAGGACAGATGGGTTGGTGGATAAACTTGGTGCCGCCAAGTACCTCAGCACATTTGAACTTACGTCAGGCTATTGGCAAATAGCCTTGACAGACCATGCCAAGGAGAAAACTGCATTTTCCACCCCAGTTGGCGTGTACCAGTTTAAGGTCATGCCTTTTGGATTAGAAAATGCACCTGCTACATTCCAAAGGATGGTAAACCAAGTTCTAGCTGGGATGGAGGACTTCTGCATGGCATACTTGGATGACATTGCAGTCTTCAGCCACTCCTGGGAGGATCATGTGAACCACCTAGGACATGTTTTGCAGGCTCTTGGACAGCCCAATTTGACTATCAAGGCAAGTAAATGCCAGATAGGTCAAAGTAAGGTGGTCTACCTTGGACATGAGGTAGGAGGTGGAGAAATAAGGCCTTTGCTCAGCAAGATTGAAGCTGTGCAAAATTGGACAACACCTACTACTCAAACCCAAGTGAGAGCCTTCCTAGGCCTCACTGGGTACTACAGGAATTTCATTGAGAACTATGGGACCATAGCTTCTCCACTGAATGTAATCTCCTCTCCAAAATTCCCTAAAAAGGTCAAATGGAATGAGGAATGCAATCAGGCCTTTGAAAAACTGAAGAAAGCTCTTTGCCAAGCTCCAGTATTGAGAGCTCCTGACTACCACCAAACTTTCATTGTACAAACTGATGCTTCCAATGTAGGTATAGGCGCAGTCCTCAGCCAACTGGATGAGAAGGGTAGGGAGCACCCCATTTGCTTCATCAGCCGTAAACTGAAGGATCCTGAGACAAGGTGGGCAACAATAGAAAGAGAATGCTTTGCTATTGTGTGGGCACTGAAGAAGTTTAGGCCATACTTGTATGGTTCTACTTTTGTCATTCAGACTGACCACCAACCCTTGAGATGGTTAATGCAAATGAAGGGAGAAAATCCAAAACTATTGAGATGGTCCATCTGCCTGCAAGGGTTTGATTTCACCATTGAGCACAGGTCAGGGTGTCACCATCAAAATGCTGATGGACTCTCTAGGATGTATGTCATCGACTAGAGGTATGAGGTTCATCCAGGAGTGGATTAAATCCTCCTGTCCCTTAGTCTGGGGGGGGCGAGCGTTAGGGAGAATTCTCTGTTTAGGCTGAATTTCCTAACCTAGTGAGTCCCCCAGCAGCTTTGTTGGATTTTTGGGGTTTATTTTTTTCTCCTGCCAAGAGTAAGACTCTTTTACCCTCACACTTGGACATGATTTGAGTATGTTTCTTTGAATCTAGATGTGTCTAATGGGCTATGGGGTCTTTTACTCCATAGGGTTTCATGTGTTTTTGTGATGTGTGTTACACAGCACCCTCCGGGCAGTAACACAGGGGTGTCATATTGACCCGCCAGTATAGACTCCATACCCTGGGACTCACTACTGTCTCCCAGGGCATGTAAAGTCACCATTGACTTTACTAGTCTTAAATTCTGAACAGAACCAGTACAAACCATCATATTGTGGACGTACTGGCTGGGGCAATTCGATTGTCCCAGGGTCTGTTAGTCGAGGGGGCACGTCTCCGTCCCCCCTGATCGAGTTTTGGCTGGTGGCAGTGGATACTACTTTTTATATTCAACCGCAAATATTTTCCTATGGGATTTCCCATTATTTTAGGCTACTATCTTTATTTAATTATTTAAGGTAGCCTTGAACATACCGCTGGTTTATTTAATTAATATTAATTCTCCGGTTGGTATTTTTTGCCAAAACTTGATTCTAAAATGGCGGTTGTGTTCTCTTCTGTGTCTCCAACCCAAGTCGAGCCCTTTGTTCCACTTTTTGGCGGGCTTCTCCACAGAAGCCCTCCAAAGTGGTGCCACTATGTCTGGGGTACTTAGGCGGGGTGGAGGGGAATTTAGGCACCCTGGACTGAGTTGCAGAGGCAACTCAAGTCGCACTCTGTCCTGATTGGCCCAAGTGGTGAGCCACGTCGAGATCTTCTCTTCCCCTGGATGACGCCGCAACTTGCAACCACTACCAGGAACAACTGCCACCGCTGGAGGATCCTTCCCACTTAAGGTACCGTGTCCTGCCCGGCTTCCCTTGCAACCGACTGTACGGGGTAGATTTAGCCCCTGGCTTTCGAACCTGGGTTAGCCTGGGACACCCTGGCTAAACTTTTCTAAAGCCTCTCTAAACTCTTTTCTGAACCCTCTGCAAGACTTTCTAAGCCTAGTGTAACTGTGTGATCTTGGGCGCATTTGTGCTCTGCTCTCTCTAAGAGTGGGCCCAGCCATTGGACTTTGGCTCACCAGTGACTTTTGCTCTCTGCCTTGCTAATGGTGTTCCTGAATCGTAGAGTGGTGTAATCCTGCATATTCTGTCTTTTTCCCTCCCTTTTCCACAATCTTAGTAGAGTGCAATCTAGTTAAGCGCTCACCTCTGTATGAAAATAAGTGGTGTTTACTGTGATTTTCTAATAAGGGGAAAAGGGGTGTATATATCATAATAGTAAGTGTGTTTAGAATATTTTACAATAAGGGTGCTGGAGTGTTTCACTGCGTGTTTATAAATAAATAATTATATACTTTGATACCAAAGCTCTGGTCAGTGTTTGCTTATATTATTGTATCTAAGTGCCTATTGAGTATACTTTGCATACTGCCTAACTCTCTTGAGGGAAGTCTGACTGCTCAGCCACAGCTACCAGGTAAACCTGGGTGGTACAGACTGCTACCAAGTGGGTTTACTGCCAACACCTGTAGTCTTAAATCTTTTGCAGTGGTCCCTAAGGGAACTGCACAGGTTTCTGCCTAACACCCATCCGGCAGACTTGCTGCCGACGAGGGGCAAGCTGTGGCTAGGCATGGTCAGGCTCCTGTGACACGTCCTCCTTTCTAGGAAGAGCCAGACTCAGACGACAAGGTATCTCCCACATAGGTCGGGCTGTGATTGCGTTGAGCCCATGGAGGCATTTTTTTTCCTCAACATCATCGCATGTGGGTGTTGAGCAGCACCCTGTACCTCCCCCCTCCTGGGTGCCTCGCCCCGATGGTTTGTATGTGGCCATTTTTGATTTTTCTTTTAATTTAGTTAGTTATGTTTGATAGTTAGTTTAATTAGGTAATGTAGGTTTTTGATAGTTAGTGTAATTAGTTAATATAGTTTAAAATTGCTTGTCTGTTGTGCTTTCATGTGATGGTGTGGTGTTTTGTGGATTTTGAAATCATCCACTGTCTGTTCCAGCTGGTCCCTTCAAGCTTGTCTCATGTATGTGTTTGCAGCTTGGGGTCCTGACTCACATATGCCACTCCTGCTTCCCTTATCCATGGGCTCGCAAGGATGGTTCGGTGTAACAGCCTATTACACAAGGGCTTTGGACTGTCATATCTGTGGCATGTCTGCTGCTGTACTACTTGTGATGACACCCCTAGTGGGGATGATAGGGGTTATTTTTACCACAGTTCTTCCTATGCTAGTTGGGTGGTTTCATGATTCATGTGTTCATTAATTGCTATACATTGTGTGGTGTGTTTCTTATCTTTGCTGTACATGTGCTTCATGAAATTCATGCTGTAGACAGTGGCTGACACACTTTGGCTGGGAAAGTTGCACTGATGGAGTGATTTCAGATGTACGTCTCTGGCATGGTCCACTCATGACATGCCTGAGGAGACACACACAGGGAAATTTCATGCATTAATCATGTGTTTTCTGCCCTTTCTGCAGGGGGATGAGCCTCCAGACCACCTTTCCCAGAAGACATGGCCCATTGGATGTCTGGAAGCTGGCCACGTTCGGTGGTGCAGACATGCACATGTGTGCACAGGCAGAGCCACAGGGATTGCGCTCATACATCATACAGAAGCTGACATGTTTCAAGGAACTCCAGGCAAGGTGAGCAGCACAAGGGGGCCACACCGCAGCCAACCGTCCACCAGGACAGTTGCACATGCATGCTAAGTAGCACCACTGACGGTGAGCTTAGACAGATATTGGTGTTGAAGCGCACAGTACAGCTAAAATGCGTTGGTGGAGTAATAGGTAGTTGATGGGAAAATTGTCAGGGGCACATGCAGGGGCAGTGGCACATATCCTCCGGTCCAACATGGTCCATTGAGGCAGTTGTATTAACCATGTAGCGTTCCAAGACAGGGAAAGAAGCAGCTCACAGGGACAGACAGCGAGGGACAGACTTGTGTGCAGTGCATTTCATTTACAGGTTTGAATTGCCACATGCACTACCTACTTTATTTAGGTTCTGCTGGAACACGACTTGTACTGAAGTCGTACCTTGCTAAATGCATCTGGATGCTTACCCAGGGAACATTGGATGTTGTGTGAATCTTGACACATGGGACTTACATTTGCCACGCACCCACCGGCGCATTACTTACTGCATTGACTTTGTATGAACCGGTGGTTAGTCATAATCTCGAATTTACAAATCTCGAAAATCTCGAAAATAAAAATCTCGAATTTTTTTGACCGAAAAATGTTTCACTATGATCTCGAAATCTTTTTAACTTTTTTTATATTCATATTTCAGGTAAATACATTACATTTAATGAAACAAACACATTATATTTTATGAAACAAACAACTTAATATTTTCTTAAGTGTTTCTGTTTTATTTGTGTTTTAACTTGTATTTTTGTTATATTTTTCAACAACTTTTTTAAATTAATAAATTAATAAAATGCAATTTATTTAATGCTAAATATATATATATCTGTCCATTTAACTTGAGTAATATTTTCAGTTTTCTAACTTGTAATATATCAATTTTTCACAAGATGGTGCTATTTCATCAATAATAACTAGTAGTATACATTTAATCTGTGTTGTTGTTTACATATGTAAATGCACGTTACGTTGGCCTACGTATGCGTAAGCACCATTTTTAAAGTTCATTCTGTATCCGGTTCTGCAGCGGTCGCGTCTCCGTCATTTTGCTTGTGGATTTTATGGACTTTTCTTTTTTTTTTCCATGGATTGCTTTTTTCCAGCGGATTTTCTTGGGTTCGATGGATTTGTATTTTCCCTGCCTTTGGATCATGGAGCATCGTGTTATTTTTCGCAATGGGATTTTTTTTTGGAGTTGCACTTTCTTTTCTGACTTCATTTGGATTTTTCTTGTTTTTTTTTATGGAGCAGCTTGGTTTTTTTTTGCGTATGTGTTTTTCCTGGATGTGCACTTTATTTCCCTCGTGGATTTGGATTCTTTGCATATTTTTTTCTTGTTGTCGATGCCAATGTTTTTTGGATGGTTTTTTGGGTTTGTTTCCATGGATTTCTGTTCCAGTTTCCGTATTTTGGACCACCAGGATGTCCTTTTTGGATTCATTTTTGCCATGGCACACTGGATTGGATATGTTCCCAAAACGTAAGTGATTTTTTAACATTTTAAGTTAAATGCAACCGAGTCTAAAAAGGTTTCCTTATTTTGTGGGTCAAAATTTTGTATTAACTGTACCAGTTTTCCCTCATAGTCCCTGTATTTTTTTCTTGGTTGTGCTTGGTTAGCTAATGAAACTGTTTGTGCTATTTTAAATTGCTGGTGTTGTTCTTCATTTTGTAAGTCTTTTAAAAAATGCCATAATGTGGGGTTATGGATGTTGAAGTTTTTATTCAACCTGCTGTGCCATCCCTCCAGGGCGTTATTTGTTCTTGGTGTATTTTCTAATGTTGCCTGATAACAATTCCATAAATTCACTGTGTATTTTGGCCTTCTTCGTGTGCCATTTCTGGTTAATTGTCCAATCCAGGTATTTTCAAAGTAGTCCAATAAATCACTATTTTCCTCTTCATGATTTTTGTAATAGGCACTGTCAATTAAATGTTCATAAAAATCAATAACATAATCTATCTGTACAAATGCTAATGCAAAAAGTTTCTTTATGTTAAACTGGTAGCAACTGTCCTCTGTGTATTTTGTGCTTAGTCCTAATTTTTGCAATTTGCGCCATATGCTCTGCGTGAAATGAAAAAAACATCCTTGAATTCGTGTATCTTTGTGTACTGATGAAAATCCTTTGATTTGTGCTGATTCGTAATCCATGATTATTGTTGTAGGGTTTGATTCAGGCGTAGTTTGCTTAATTTTATTAAACACGATTCTGTATGATTCTTCAGTTTTTTTTGGCATTAATATATACACAAGTGGAATGATTTTATCGTTTATTGTGCCATGTATTGTGTAAAACTGGAGGAATGGTTGCGGGCACACTTTGAAAGTTGCGTCACTTTGCCATTTGTCACTTTGAGTTAGATGGTGAAAATGACTAGTAGTGGAGAATATTAATATTTTCTCATTGTTCAAATCAAGTGTTGCATGGTGAAAAATGTCTCAGTTTTTTGTTATTTTAAAAACATCCGGGATTGTAATGTCTTGAAATAACACTGGTGCGGGTGGCAGATTTTCCTTTTGATTTCTTGTTCTGTTTATTGTACGTTGCATCAACTTCTCAGCTGGTAACTCTGCCGTTATATGTCTTGGTAATTGGTCACAAACTTTTGCCAATACCGATCCACTTGATACGCCGTGACTTTCTTCGGCTTTTCTTTTTAGCTCTGATAGTGTTTTCTTTATAATAATATTTGTTTGGTCAGGCAGATGGTTATGATCATTTTTACTTTTCTCATTCGTTCCCTCTGTAATAGCTCGAGCGCTGCATTTATTTTTTTTGTATTCAGTGCATTTCCAGTAAACTCAGTCATTTTCCTCATACTCCTTATGGAAAAAGTATCCATTTAAAATCAACTGCTTTCCTCCCTTTTGATTTGTCACAAATTCCATTTTGTTTTCCACTTCGTATTCTAAAACAAAAGAAAGAAATGTTTCCTGTCATATATTTCTATGTCGTATGATTATTTACTGTCTGTTTACATGTTTGTTCTATAAATAGTACCTGTTGTCTTGTGAAGTAAATCCAAGCGATTTCCTGCAGTACCGTGTCAAGTGACCTCCTGTCAGGTAATGACGGTTTGCCACAACCGTTATTGCTATCTTGGTACCTAAACAAGGTTCTTTACTCTTGGTTTTCACCTATGAGTTTAACCCTTTCTAAACTCTTGTGTTGATTACGTGGGGTGAGAGTAGGGTGGGGGGGTGGGGGCCATTGGCCAGGGGGTGGTAGAGGGGGGGTAGTTGGGGGGGAACCCCCCATTATAGTAAATGATACTCTCATTTTTTCTTTATTTCTACTTATTCATATTTGTAATTTTTTTTTTTTTCGATATTTACATTTTCGAGATATTGACCCTTTTAATTCTATGTATACGTTTTCGATATTTTCATTTTCGGTAATTTTTTTGGGAGATTTTTGTAGTTCGATATTTTTTTTCTCGATATTTTGACTATAAACCGTATGAACCATCACGGGAGGAATCTTATGTATGGGTACGAAGCACCACACCAGATAGTTTGTAGAGTATCTTGTTACTTTGGGGCATGCATGGTGGTGTGTGTGTGTGTGTGTTATGGGCACGCACAGATTAGTGACTCTGGCTTTCTTTGCAGCATTGAACTGCTCATGTTACCGGACCTGAGAGTGCGCAGGCAGGAGGCCAGCACTCACCCCAGAGATAAGTTTCTCTTTGACTTCAATTTGAGTAAGTTGGTACTATGTGCATGATGTACACGTTTGGTCTGATTGTGTATGTGTTAATGTGATTATTATGTTTTTGTACATTAGCTACTTTCCCTTGTCAATCCTACTCCCCTCTCCTGCCCCTCATTCCAGTTATCCAGTATACCAATGCCTGTCCCGACTGCATATCCCTGACCCTCCTTCCCCACCAGGGTCTCAGAGGCCTGTGTGAGTTTGACCTTGCAGGCACCCAGACCACGGTGGGGGTGGTTGGTTCGTGCCACTCCTGCACCTGTACATGGCAGCTGTGACAGTACACATCAGTCGTGGTGCATTATTCAATATTATGTACCACACATGGTACACATCCTGTTGTGACATTGTTTTACTGTGCTACCTTGTTTGTTCCATCATTGTGCTGGTACTTGGGCTTTGTGACGTACTGCTACTTCAAGTCATCTACTGGAGGCTCTTCTGGTTTGTTTTGCTGCCTGCATGTTTTTTGCTTCGCTTCTGTGTTCCCCTGCTTTGAGTTCTCTTTGATTTGGTGTTTTTGCAAGTCAAGGTGGCCTCTGAGGGTGCTGGACACTTTTTACATGCAAGGTGGAATACGGAGACAAAGGGGAAGGGTGATCCTGTGGCCAGGTGAACTTCAAGGATGAAGGCTACATACCCCATGCACAGTTGTTCAGTGGGTCATGGTGATATGTGAGGGAGGGGGGTATTTTGTTGTTGGACAGTTGCCTTGCCCCACAGTGTGATGGGCACCCTGACATTGTAATTGTTGTACCCTACGTACATGATGTATTCAGCTGATCAATGGCTGTTCATGTGTTGTGTTTACCTTTCAGGTGTGTGGGTACAGTTGTGGTTTGACATGCTGGGTTGTACACCTGGGCAATGTTCACATGTGATGAGGACACTGATGGTCACTTGATTGCACATGCATGTATTGAGTAAATGTCCCTACTGACACACACACTTGCACTATGATCCACAACATGTCGAACCACACTTCCATGTCGACATGTGCACACAGTTAGCCTTCTGGGAACCACTGTGTCCCTGCAGTACATGATCTATGACCATTTGTGGATCCTGTCCATGCGTGATTTGTTTTTTTATTTAGTTTGTCATTTTTATGTGATGCTCAGGGTGTACATCACACACAATGACTGGCCACTATGTTGTGTGCTGAGCAGTGTGTTGCAGGAGATGGACACAGCACACATACTATGCAGTGTTTATTTTGCCATGCACAATGTGCATGTGAACAGGCATTCATTGTTATGTTCAAGCTACAACTGTTGTTAGGCATTTGGGTATGACTTGCTTTGTGTGGGAGGTTGTTGGTCAGTCATTTCATCTGATTCCATGTCAGACATCATTGTCTGACGCCACTTTGCATTTTGCACATGTCAATGTGTACATTATTGTTATTGTGTTGGTGTTTTGCTATTGCTTGCCATGTCATGTTGTGGTTGTGGTGGCTTTGTGTGACATACCAGTGATTTTCATGGCCTGTTTTGCAAGTCTGTGTGATACACACCTTGCATGTGTACCTTTTGGTCACACAGTATTGGTTAGGTTTGAGTAGCTAGGGATGCACACAATGTGGCACTCCCATGGCAACATTCTCAGGGTGGTAAGGTTGTGACAGTTGACTGTCTCTTTGCCATCATCGATTGTCATCTGGTATGTGCCAGGCCTGTGTGCACTCCTCAGGGGTGGGAGTTTAGGTGAAAAATGTGGCCACAAGCTGGGTCCGGTTGCCTCGCCACTTGCCCTATCCCCTCCCATGGGCAGCACCTGTGCCTGTGGTTGGGGATGTGGGGGCACCACCATGTCCACCGGTAGTGTTGCAACATTGTGCAGGACACATGCTGCCACAATGATCCTGCACACTACTGGGGGTGCATAGAGTAGCTGGCCACCAGAGCGGTCAAGGGAGCGGAAGCGTGACTTGAGCACTCCGAATGTGCGCTCCACTATGGCTCTGGTTGCAATATGGGCAGCGTTGTATCTTACCTAGGGTTTTGTGGTGGGTTCCGGATTGGCGTCATCATTAGGTCGCTCAGAGGGTAGGCACTGTCCCCTGGAGAGGTGATAATGGTTGTGATTATTGGGGTTTGTGTATTTTTCTGTGTGTGACATACATGCATGTGCACGGTCATTTGTACTCACCTAGGAGCCATGTGTCGCCATACTGCCCAGCTTCTAGGGCCCGGCTCAGGGCGGACATTCTGTATATGAAACTGTCATGGGTGGAGCCAGGGTAGTTTGCATAGACAGAGGTGATGATTCCCTTGGCATCGCATACCACCTGCACGTTGATGGAATGCCAGTGCTTGCGGTTTCGGTAGATATGCTCAGTGGCCCTAGCTGGACGTAGAGCCAGATGGGTGCAATCCATGGCACCGAGCACTTTGGGGAAGTGTGCCACCCTGTAAAAAGTCCTGGACGATGGCCTGCCTGCCCGCAGACTGGGGGGCGCGCAGTCATGATTGCCAACACCTGATGTAGGCAGTGTGACTTTGTGGCCTGTGAGACCCCCCCACTATGGCAGTAGTCTGCTGAAATGAGCCAGTGGCCAAAAAATGCAGGACATTGAGCACCTTCTCCAAGGGGCTCAATGCTTGAGAGCAGAGGGTGGGTGATGTAAGGTCATCTTCCCACTCCCTGACCAGGTCTAGGATGATACGAGGTGGAAACCTATACCTGCCGTAGACCTGGTCGTCAGGCATCCCAAAAAGGCTTGTCTGGGGGAAAAAATGCGGGCCCTGGCTATTCTCCTCCTCCTACGGTGTCCCACGATCAGTGCTGCGACAAATGGGGCATTCATCGTAGCGGTATGTAAGTTTTTGTTGTTTGTGCGCGCTTTTATACTGTGCGCGGGGATGCTTAAGCCTGCCTTCCTGTGGCGGACGTGTTGACGCCTGTGCACGTCTTTTAACGTGCGCTTGTTTCTCGTATTCAAATCCATGAATACGAGTTGTTCGCGTGCGTGTGGGCGTTCCGTGTATTTCCCTGCAGTACATCCCCAGTTATGCCTTCTTTTTCACGCGTTGTTCCCCATTCCGTGCATTACGACCTGTGTCCTGCTCCCTTTTTGGTATGTGCGTGGACGTTGTGCGCTTTCCATGTGTGCGTCGCGCACGGCGTTCGGGATGTTGCAATGACGTGTGCGCCCGTGTGCGTCACGCACGGGTTTGGCGCACATCTCGATAAAAACACACGCAGGGACTTCCATGAATCGCACGTGTGCGCGTGCGCTTCCTTTTTCACGCTTGTGCCTGCTTGCGCCAGCTTGCGCCACTTTTTTCAGCACACATTTGTTCCATGAATCGGCCCCATAATTAATAGTCGGCATGTTTTCCAAACTTGTCCCTTATTTTATGTGCATTCTTGATACAAACAAATATGTCATTTTGGAAACACAATGGAACACTCCGTAAAGATGCTTCACTTTTATCAGTCCACAAATGCATAAAGCATTGTACATCAAATGTAATAAATACAGTTATATTCTGAGGGACCTGTGAATAAAAGTATTACGGGCAGAATGGGGTGATAGCCAATGGGAAAACATTGTGTCTTTTCCTCAGTAAAATAAACGTTTCCCTTCATTAAATGCAAGAACATATTTTACGTAGCGAATGCTGGACCCATGAAGTAAATATCTACATGTCATTCATTGAATAGGAATAATGCTCACTGTAATTTCTCTTTTGTGAAGGAACCTCTGTCACCCAGGTCCTCGTCCCGTAGGTGGTCTAGGTTCTAATGTTTGTGAATCCAGAAATCGTGGGAGTTTAATTTAAGTTTGGAAATGGCCATGAGCAAAATACTTGGAATCCCGTATGTTTTGATTCTGGTATTCATTTGTTGCTAGCAAACGTCAGGCAACTGATGGCCAAAAAATGTCCAAAGTCGCCCGGAAGGATAGATGGAGATCCACAACTGATGAATGACTGAAAGGCGTTCGGGGACGGTCTGCTTTTGATTTGGGGGCAGGGACGTTTTCAGAAGAAGCGCTTTGCCTGATAAACCGGATTTTATTTTTAAATCCTTTTTTAATATGTAAAGATAGTATTATCTGTTATTTTAAGATATTGAGATTGTGTTATTTGTGAGTGCTACCTTTATATTTGCATCTTCTGTCGTTGTGTGTATTATTATTCTCTTATAGTACATATATTTTCATTTTAAATGTTAATTAGGTTAATTAATTAAATAAATATAATGCCACATAACCAGCTGGTCAGATTCTTAACTATATTAGACACTGCGGGTCAGCAACAAAATCCTAGATATATGGAAATTGGCATCAACAAACTCCTCCCCCATGGAAGCACTAGTTCATATCTAATTCCCATTCCATCCTTCTGACTTCCTTCCCACTCTGTAGAGGAGACAAATCAGTTTGAGTTCCTCTTTAACTGTATCTGTTATGGGGGCATGATTGGCCATTGGCTATTTGCAGCAAGAGATCCATTGGATAAGTCATATTTTAGTTCTTTATTTTGATATTATTCACCTATTATTATCAGAGGCGTAAACAGGGTGTTGGGCCAACTACATTATCTTCAGGCCCCATCTGTTAGACAATCCTGGCTACGCCTATCATTATTATATCTATAAGATACTATAGCAAATGAATTAATAACACGCATAATTGAAAATAGTTCCACATCAGTTGTGTCGGTCTGCAAACATAATGACTAATTAAAAGAAGAGAAATAGAACAACACGAATTAAAAGGAACACTCTTGGCCTGACCTTGTACACAGGGCATACGTAAGTATCACACATTAATATAGGCATTCTGATGTTTGGAGAAATCAAAATGAAGAGGCATAAATACATTCACAACCCAGTTTAAAGGTTGCTCACAGTTATTTACATACCTTCCCATAAGCAGATGAGGCAGTGCTGTCAAACAGCATCCCAGGCACATGACTATGCAGCCAACAGCAATTATTCTTGGCCTGTGAAGCTTTGCTCCGAAGTAGCTCACAAATGCTATCACCAGTAAATTTCCTGAGAATCAGTGATGAGTGGGTGAGGAAGAGTGAGAGAGAGAAAGAGTGGGAGTGTGAGAGAGAGTACAAGAGTGAGAGATAGAGAGCAAGAGAGAGAGGGAAAAAGAGAGAGGGGCTGTTATCTTGAGGAAAAATCGCCATGGTCAGACATACACAATTATGCATCCATTACTGTTGTACTGTGATGTCAAATATGTATTTATATATGTATGTACTCATTTCTTTATTTGGTGTCTTAGCACAGGACTGCCCTTATCAGTATCATACTACGACACGTAGGACCAATACAATAGGATAGCATGATACAGTGGACGAATTAGCTGCCAGTGCAGGGAAACACATCCATAATCAAAGGTTGTACAAACTCAATTATACAGTGTCGAGGACT
Organism: Ambystoma mexicanum; assembly: GCF_040938575.1. Lineage (NCBI taxonomy): Eukaryota > Metazoa > Chordata > Amphibia > Caudata > Ambystomatidae > Ambystoma > Ambystoma mexicanum. Next base: position 277,318,680 of record NC_090936.1, on the reverse strand, counting down.
AGTCATTGAAACCATTGGTGATCCAAAGTGGTGGCATGGGGCTACACATGAGATGAGTGGTGTCCCAATGTGTGGTCTCAGAAACAAAATGTATAGTGTCATGAAGCCAAATAGGAGCAATATTAGGGAGACATGAAAATATATGTTTAAACAGAGGTTTCTTCATTTATTTACAGATTGGGGGAAACACAAAACATATACAATGTAAAGCATTGACAATCAGAGGCAGGCTTCTTTTTCAACTTGGGTCGCACCGGCTAACAGAACCACTGCGGCGAAGAGCGAAGGACGCTCTGTTGTGAGTAAGGGGGTCAAGGACTTACCCTGACGTACACCAACGCTCCATAGAGCTGTGCATGCCCCCTTGATTGTCGGGAATTACTTTCTCAGTGGTGATCGTGCACCATTCTGGTCGGCAAACACCAGCGTCATACATCGAGATATTGACCGAAGACTCAATGTGAGCTTTGTTGATGTAGTCTACCAGTTCTCTTTTCCATCTACATTCCTTCTGACCACGCTGGACCATAGTGCCCTTGAAGAATTTCTGGTGAACAAGATTTGTACAGAAAGAAACATGTCGGGTCTGGGATTGTACTGTTACTTGTAAACAGTTTTAATTGACACTAGTTGGAGCTGGAATAGACCGCACAATCAGCGGTGGCCCAGCTATGACAAACTCATGGTTCATATTGATAATGGACAAGAAACTGTATTGTTGTATTTCAGCATGATTGTTTTTTATGTTATAATTGAGTGAATTGATGAATTGTTTGAGTATGAATGTAGTATGGTCAGTGTGTGGTTTGGGATGGTTTTAGATGGAAATGATGTATCGCACTAGTCCAATTATGAATTTGATGATTTGTCTAACTAATGAATGTATTGATATACATATTTGCGACTGTTTTTTATAATGATGAGATCAGTCTTTTATAATGACTTTTTCTAATAAATATGTTTAATCATGATTAAGTGTCCACTGGGTTGGATTGAATTTGTTTCATCTCAGCATACAGTTTTTTGAGAGACACGTCACCTGACAGGTGTTGTCTAAGTCGTTAAGTTAGTGTGATCATGTAGATCGGTAGACTGCATCTGAACTCACCACATAAAAACACCAGTGCTCTGACCTTTGATGTTTAAATAAATATTTTGGTTCTATCCAGGCCAGGTCACAGTACCCAGATATGCCTGGTATCCCCTGTTACTCCTGTTGGTTTATATTATTTATTATTCTTTTTCAACTTAACAGTTTGTTTTTCTGTTCTGTCTCCTTGGGTATATAGATTCAGCTCCCTGTCACTCATAGACCTGGAAGTTTTAAGAGACCCCAGCATATCATTCTTGTCTCCTTGATCAATGATTTGTGATTATATGCATTTCATCTTTTGTTCTAGAAGATCCCTGCTCCTGGGTCCTTGGGCCCCGCACTAGGCTTGTATAAGGGTAGAAGCTACAGGTAACTGATCTTCCCCTAGAGGTTGGTAATCACTGGTTTCCTACAGAATAGCTTCTGCTATCTTGTTACCTCTTTGTCTCAGGCCCCTGTTGATGACTTTCAAAGCCCTATATTTACTCTTCTCCTTCTTGACAGGTAAACAACAGTCATGTCTAAGGGGACCACTCTTGCACTCTGTCGTCTTGCTTCCACATATATGTTCCACTGTCAACTCCTCTTAATGTCTTAACAAGTACACACATCGTTTCATGATCACATTGCAATGATCAAAGAATTTCTTACATTTGCAGTGGCTAATGATGTTTAATGGCACATTTTACAAACAAGAAGTGGGGATTGCTTTGTGTGCAAGTTTTGCACATGAACTTGCAAACAAATGTATGCATCACTTTGAACAAACGTATGCCCTGGTTAACCATCTGTATCAGCTTCATATACACCTTTGGCGCTGTTATATTGATGATGTTCTTTTGATTTGGAAAGACAATTTTTGTGAATTATCTGACTTTGTCTCATGCTTGAATCTGAATAACTGGGGCCTTTCCTTTACTTACATATCAAGTAGCTCCAGCATTGACTTTCTGGACCTGAAAATTAATATCACTCCTACAGGGTACTCGCTCATATCTTTCGGAAGGCCACTGCTGCCAACTCAATATTGCATGCCTGAAGCTGCCACCGGCAAACAGTGATTTCCAATATCCCAAAAGGGGAATTTATACAGGCCAAACAGAATTGCAGTTGAATGGAAGACTACAATCTGGAGTGTGACAATATTCACACCAGGTTTCTGGGCAGGGGCTACACACCTTCAGCACTTAGCCGAGCAGAAAGCCAAGTTAATACGATGGAGAGAGGCATGAATGATATAAGTCACCCTTAATGTATAACTTGTTATAACAAGGAAAGCCACAAAGTCTTTAGCATTCTTAAAAAAAACCACTGGCATTTACTTTGTCTTGACAAAGATTTAAATGTGTATCTAAACACCACCAGCCACATTACTTATAGCAAAGCACCTACACTTAAAAACATTTTCAGTCTGTCCTTTATGAGGGGGGAAATGCCCCATGCTAGAGAGTGGTTCTCCTTAAGCAGAAAAGGTGGCTCTTATAAGTGTGGTACCTGTACCATATGTCCTTTTGTCTTTCAAACTGATGCTGTGAAATATGGAATCTTGAGGACACACAAGATCCATCAGTTCATCAATTTTAATACTAAATTTGTAATCTGCTAATTCAAGTGCGTTTGTGACTTATGATGTATTGGGAGCATGATTTGCCCTTTAAAGATTAGAATCCGCAAACACCTGAGCACTTTCGCTAGATAAGACTCCAAGTATCCACATGCAACTCATTGGCATTCTCACCATCAACTGGACAATGTTAAAGATCTTCGGTTTGTTGGACTGATGCAAGTTACTTTGTCAAAAAGAGGAGGAAATCATAGGCTCAAACATAGACAATTAGAATCACGTCTTATATGTAAATATAGGACTGTTCATCATGGACTTAATACAGATCATGAGGTCTCTGTTTTTTGTGAACTTCTAATGGTATCTAGTATTTCTGAGCCATAGTTTTAATGTGTTATGCACCACTCACTGAGATTATTAGGATGTGTGTGCTCCCGACTCCCATTTATTGATCACCACGGCTAATATCAACAGGTGCATTTTCATCAGTATTGTTCCATGCCTGACCTATGGATTAAATATCTGTTCCATGTTTTGACATCAGCAGAATGTTTCTTATTTACCTCACAAGTGTGGTTCATTATTTGTGAAGTCAGGAACTGTGGTTTGTTCTTTTCTGTACCACACCCATTTGACTATTATGATACTGTGTGTTTTAAATAGGTCTGTTCGTATTTGTTGCTTGTTTCTGTATGTACTGTTCCTTATGGTTAACTAATATCTTGTGTTCGAGAGAGTACTTCATGTATTATTTGGGTCAAATGTAGCATTTGAAGTTGCTCCTTGTTAGGCAACAACTGAGCCATTGCTAATTTTTTTCATGTGTTTCTCCACTATACAGGGGCCCTTCAGCACTGCGTGCCCTTTCTTTGCTTTATAGACGTATGATATGGCCCGCCCCAACCTAGATGTTTATCCTTTCCACGTCAGCTGAATAAAAGACTAGTCATCCCCTTTCATGTGCTTTGTTAGAAGAATTATTGTATTACTTCAGTTCACCTGACTGGGCCTGCCCTTGGATGTGTTAAATGTATTATACTCAATAGGATCATTCAATTAATTGGTTTGTGACCCTGGCTTTTACATAAACTTAGCAATTTACCATATCACCTACCACGGTCTTACATGGTTTACTTTGTGTGTAGGTTGCTATCTGTTGGTTAACTAGCTCCACTCTAAGATAGGGCTCCACGTTATGTAATTATCGACTTCCGGCTTAGCGTGCTGGTTGTGCTTATAATACCAGGACATGTCGGCAGACACTGAGGGGTGGTTGAGAAACACCTAAACGCAGTTCCATACCAGGAAGTGCAGAATGGATATGTCATTGCATGTTATATTTCTTAATCTTCATATGTAAAGTGTGCAACACTAGTGTCGACCATCATTCGTGCTGTATGTGGGTGCTTGCATATTGTTATGCTCCTCCATGCAAACAAAATGAATTACCCTGAATCACTGAATCTTAGTTCTAATAGCAAGTTTCGTATCACAGTTTATACTGCAAAGCCGGGTTTTTATGATCTTAGTAAAAGGTATCTGTTTCTTAAATCCTGGTTGGTCTGGGTCTAACCTTAACGACTGGGTAACACTTTTGGGTTGGTTTCAATGTAAACATATGTTACTAAAGGACCTATCTTCTTGTTTGCAGTGTTCTACTCTCATCGACCATAAGTGTGGTTTGTTAAATCCGCTCCAGGTATGCTACCACTACGTTATCTAGGGGGAGGCCGCTTACTTGATAAACTTTTTTGACTAATTTCTGTCATATTTGAGTGTGTGGCATATTTGAATGTATTCAGGTCTCCCCGACCCTTCTCTGGGTCTTTTCGTGGGACCGTTACACATTTTCGCACATTGTCAAGTGGTCCATCATACATTTTTGTTTTTTCTTTGAGCGCATCAACTTTCGTTATGTATAAAGAGATTGGCCAATTAGAGTGATCTAAGTAGGTTTCCAGTAGAGATGTCACTTTGGGTGTAGAAGCGTTTGCCTGGATGCATGATTGAACTTGCCCACCCCAATGCACGGCTCGTCTGTCACCTCACATATGGTTAATTTGCAGTGCTGTTGAATTGATTTTGGTCAGTAACCTGTATCTATTTGTTCATGTTGTGTCCCTTTTTCTCCTTCCCTAACCATGTCTCTTTCCCTTGTGATTATGAATTTGTGCCGGGACTTTTTGATTTATACTGCCTTTTCTGTATAGCTTGGTTTTGTTTTTAGCTTTGTTGGATCAATGGTGTCTCTCACCATTAATACCTTTTCTCCCACAAAATGACTATTTTGATTTGTTGCACATCTATTGTCACTTGCACACCCTATTATTGTCAGGCTAATTTGTGTTGCTTTTGTTTTGATTTTACTTTTGTCAATTTGTGCAATTATTTTGAATATCTATATGTATTTGTGTTTGTTTTTCTGATATCGTAATTCTTATACAGCTTGGACAAAGACAGTGAGGTTGAAACACGTGTCGGCTTGTTTCATTGATTTAATTGTGCTTTTGACTTACTTGGTTTTGTGCAGTGGATTTGTGTACTTGTTAAAATTGTTTGCTTTGAAGAACTTGATGGTCCTTATTTACACGACCCCTTGCAGCAAACTCTCACCCCTTATTTAGGTTACTCTTATCTGTAAATCAAAGACAAGCGTAGCTCGTTTATGTCAGTTTGCCCCTTTTTTTAGTCCTCTTAATGTCCTAGCCACATCCCTTGGTCTGTCCATACACATGTCCCTTGGGAATGGGGACAGCTGTGAGCGGTTATCATGCTTGCTATAGAGTTAGAGCACCGCTCTGTCAGAATTAAATCATCTATGCGGATTTCAATCGCCATCTTGAATCTCACGCATGTGTGCGGAATGCCACTGAGCAGGCTGCCTTCCCACACTCACTTGCTGACTGCCACATGCTCTCCATTTGGCTTCTGAAAAAAGGGGAACTATATTGTAAAGACCTACAAGCGCACTGCCTACAATTCTGCAGTGTGTATTCCTGAAAGGGAAAAGGGGGTTGAGGGGCCACCACACATTACAATCCGCGCCCTATGCCTGTGCCAATGTGGCGCCCCCCATGTATCACCTCTTGGCCTAGGATTGCATGGAGGTTGGTGGCAGCCAGTCACTATGACCCCCTGCACCCACAACCCCAATCACAGCCACGGGCTTTTTCTTAGGCGTCTAGTGGCTCACTGAGACCTCATTCTTGTGGTACTAAAGGACACCTAGCACAATTTGATGAAAACATTGGATATAACAAGCTCAGCATTTGCCTTTATAATAAAAAAGCCCATCTCATGATGGCAACAATCAGAGGTACACACAAGGAAACAAGAGGACACAATCTAGGTTCAACCCATGTTGATCCCATGAGGATAGAAGACTAAAAATGCAGATGAGTTTTTGATAGTGCTTGAAAGACTCCTTAGGGAATTCCTGGTGCTGTACAGATGGGCTAAGATATTGCTATGAATGCAGTGAGACTGATTCAAGAAATATCACTTTTCATATGCATTTCGAAGTACAGATGGCAAAGTTTTATTCAGGAGGAATGTCTTTTAAAGGTTTGAGTTTGATCTGGGGCAGGTTTATAGAAAGGGAAAAGTGGACCTTCCGGTGAGACTCCATTTTCAACCTGTACCATTCTGATTAGACTGTTTCGTTTGTCTATATTCAAAGTCGAGGGTACACACGGGTGAACGGAGTCCACCCACTTTTTTTAGAGAAAAAGATGAGAAACATTGAAAGTCTTCCTTGAATTTATGAATCGGGGATCGAACCACAGTAGTCAGGTTTGCAGGCCTGATACTTCACCACTGCACTACCTCGTGAAAAATAAAGATGAAATGTAACATTTTGGTACTGCATGTTCCAGGGAAAACATTTGTATTGGTTCTTGGAGTTTAAAACATGCACACCTTTTAACGTTTTTAAAGACACTATTAGAAGAAAATATCCTCTCTTGGTTTTGTGTGTGTGTTGATTTTATGGAAGGCAAATTCCCTTCGTCCTGCGCAATTTGGGTGGTTATGCAAAACCAATTTAATGAAATGTGCATATTTCACCTTGATATGGCAATTTCTGGCGACGTCACATCCCATTGCGTTTGTTGATGAGTCCCCCCACTTTTATTTTTAGGATTTGACACTGGCTCATCAGAAATCTTTAAGCATAGAAGTTGTGCATTTTGTATCTGGTAAGCCACATTAATTTCGTATTCTTGCTTGATTCTATATTTCATTTTTCTGTCACTAAAGGGCAGTAGAGAGCATGTTTTTTTATCTTCATGTACATGTTAAAAGTAGACTCTGATAGGAAATTATATGAAGACTGAAAGCAGACAGACTTCCAGATTTTTCTTTTAAATGTCCTCTATGTCCAGGCAATAAGGACAAACAATCTACATTTAGTACCTACCTACACGACTTGAACGTGGGATTTTCAGGGGTTAGTTAGAAAAATTGTTGCAAAGTTGTTCAGAGTGTTTTCATTGTCCCCTAGCAAATATGCGTATTTTCCAGTAAGCTAAATCAGTGAGTATAGTGCTTCAGAGATCTGTGCATGATCGGCAGTCACAGGTTCGAATCCCAATGCTGGAGGAATCTAGAGAATACATATGTTTTCTTATTTGAACTCAGGTTTCATTCTGTCCAGTATTCGGTCTCACCTTTATATTTTGTTGGATGATTTTTCCAAAACAATCCAAATATGTTCTGGCCAGTTTGGTTTTGGGAGCTGCGTTGCTTAATGATTCTAATTTGCTATGTTGGATTGTTTGCACGGCTCTGACTGGCTTTCCAGATTGCACCATTCGTTTTCTTGACACGTTTGTTTTGAAAAAGAATGCACACTGTACAACACAAAACACTACATTTGATTAATTTAGGATGTAGGGGCTAGATACACTTTAACAGAGAGGAGAGGACAGATGCATGTCTGACAGATGGATTGTCACCTTCACATGCCTTTAAGATGCTTCTAGAGCAATAGAGCCATTGCTGGTATTAAGTGGTTGCCGTATTGTACCCTTAAGGCGTGTTCAAGACGATACTGTCATGTCTGCAGTTGGGTGAGGTGCCCTTCTAAAGGGACACTGATTTTATCTTGGAAAATACTTAATGATTCAGTACTTCCTAAGGAGGCCACCAAAGGGAACCACCCGGGGAAGAAAACTCTTGGAGGAGAACTAGACCAAGGCAACAGGCAGGCTGTAAAGGACCACAATGAAGCCACCAGGATCAGCAGGACCACGATGAAGAAACTGAAAGGAGACCGGAATAGGCTGGACAAGGACAGACAAGTCAGGAACGGATTAGGGAAGAAGGGCAAAGATCCAGAGGAAGACAGGGATTATAGAGCATCTGCACAAGGAGGTTACTTGAGCATAGTGATGCAAAGTCTAGCTGTTGAAGGCTGTTACATATTTTGTTCTAGGCATCCTTCCTAGATCCCCATGTCACTACAGCGGCTGCGTTCCTATGTAGCAGCCATCTTGGTGCTGGTGTGGGATGAATGTGGTGTTCCTCAGACCCTATACTGATTGAGGCAAGTCCCTCTGCGCATGTGTCGGTGTATTCATAAGGACCATTGTCTAAATGGCGATGTTCAGAGATTACACTGGGGTTCAGTGAAAATGGTAAATGAAGGAGATGTGGTGGTGGGTGAAGATATTACAGGAGCCGAGGGCCAGATGAGGCAGCGAACTAAAAATAATAGAAGATTGATTTTCCTGTGAATGAGGTGTAATGAGTGTCTGAACATGCCAGAATGTATGTAAGAAAGACTATTAAAGATCATGAACTATAGACCGGCAGTGAATGAAGGGAAAGAACATTGATGTGGGTTACGCCATACAGAGCCCCTCTTCCCTTTCCATGTGTTAGGCAGAATCCTATGCAGTGCCCTTAGGGACCACTGCACAGAGTTAAGACTACAAGTGGTAATACAAGTTTACCTTTGGTACAAGCCTGTACTACACAGAGGGAGTGGTAGCAGTGACTGAGCAGACAGACTTATCTCAAGAGCAAATGAGCAGTAGTAGAGATTACACAAAGGACTACAATTACTGTGACTTAAGCAAACACTGACTCAAGGTTTCTGGTAAAAAAATATAAGTACATTTATTTTTAAACCATCTGTTCACAAAACACTTCACTTCTAGAAAAATAAAACTACACTTCAAATACACTACACATAGCCAATTCCCCTTGTGCAGAAGAACTCAAGGTAAGTACCTTAGGATTTGACAGACCGTTGTTATGAAACAAAGACGTTACCGGGAATACATATGCGATCACTTTTTGACAGTAATGACAGTTCGGTCTTACTAAAGATACGCTATCAGCGGGAAGAAATGTTACCGGAGTTAAAACACACTTAGCACCTGAGTTAACACAAGAGAGGTGGGGATAAAAATCCTAGGCAATACTTTTTTCAAGGCAGACAGAATCAGAGAACACTTTCTAACAAGAAGATAAAAGTCAATAGGCCTGCGCCAGTGTCAAGTGGAACAGGATTCCTGTTGTCGAGGATCACACAGTCAGACAGTTTACGATTCAAGGTTGCCAGGAGTACTTGGATATTGTTGGAAGAGGAGGCAAAAGTTATAAGAGGGAAGGAAGAAAAGGGCAAGCCTTTAGTGAGGAAAAAGGGGTTCACCCTAGTTCCTCGAAGTCGGACACAGTACCTTATTCTTTGAAGAAGCTGGTGCCACGGCAGTTGCTTCTGGTAGTTTCCTGCAGACTCACGGTTTCTGGAGCTTCAGTAGTGGGACAAGAAGGAGGACATCTGAAGGGATCTGCACTACCCAGGGATGAAGCCATCAGCAGCAACAGTGAATAAAAGGTGTGCTCCTTTAAAACAGGAGAGGCTCTTCAGATGGCTATCCGGACAACTACAGCAGTGTGCAGCGATTTTGACCATGAAGAGGTTCCTCTAGCTGTGGAAAATGAGCTGGTTGACTCCACCAAGCTGAAGGGAAGACGACCCCGGACTGGATCTCCTCTGGTCGTTGAAGGGTAGATAGCTCAGGACTGCAGCAGGGCTTCACCGGGACTCAGGGTTGCAGCAGCCATCTTCTTCTCCACTTCTCTTCGGTTCCTTGCAGTTCCAGTGGCGACTCTGACTTCCAGCCCAAGAGTCCTGCCTTATATGCGAAAATCCCCCATTCACAAAGCCTGGCTGTCAATCACTCAGCAGGGGGGGTGTCCGGCCCGGACAACCACCTCAGCCAATCATCACAAAGTGCGACTTGGGTCTCCATGGAGACCCTGTGCAGGGGATGACTATACCCCACCCTCACATTCAGCCCACCTAGACAACCAGGCGCCAAGAGGAGGGCTTCTCTGTAGAAGCCCGCCAAAAGACGGTGACCAAAGAAGGCAAATCTGGTTTGCCGTGCAAAGTAAGACACAAGAAGGACTTTAACAAAAAGAAATGGTGACTAAATCCGACCGGAGCTGAAATTAAAAGTATTTGGGCAAGCAGGTTTAAGTTCGAGGCTACCACAATAGCCTGGAACAATACCACATTTATGTAGCAGAATCGCGGTAGAAACGTTAGGGTAGATACTACTGCCACCAGCCAAGTCTAATTATTAAAAGAGCAAAACAAAGCTCAGATAGGCACAGACAAAAAGGGTATGAATTAACCCTTTCCAATACTCCATGTAAAATGGGGTGTACTGGGTCTGTAGTTTAAAAGTGACTACATAAAGTTAATGGCAACTTTACAGGTTTCTGGGGGACAGTAGTCATCCCCAGAAAAATTGAGTCAGTGGGAAGTCTAAAAGACAACACTGTGTCACTGCACTGAAGGTGCTGTGTAGCACACACACAAAGTGGGGCTCATAGAGTGGTGTGCTCCAGAGCCCAAGATCACACAAACAGTAGAAATACACATGTAAGAGTGGGAAAAAGGCTCACACTCTTACCAGGTGGAAAAAATAAACCCAGAAATCCAGCAAAGCTGCTGAGGGACTCACTAGTTGAGGGAAATTAGACATAAATGAGAATTCTCCCTAACACCATGGCGGCCATCTTAAGACAGTATTTTGAGTCATTGAACGTGATGGGCGGGGTGCCCCGTTCAATGTCTGAAAATACAGTTTTTTAGCACTCCAGCTTACCTTTTTGGTAGTCTGGGTTTCTAATGGCTTAAGCCCCCATTCCAAGGGCTGGAACAGGGGATAATGGCCCGGAACCCTTGCTAATGGCCCTTGCTTTGCTCGGGAGTTAACTTGGGCTGCCGGTCTGTTACCCCCTGTTCCAGCCCTTGGAGTGGGGGTTTAACGCCACAATATTGATGATATCCTATTGTATTAGCAGTAACACCACCAGTACCAACACTTTATATAGACACTCTGCATTAATCTGAGATTGGCAATATACTTCCATGAACCTTAATCTATGCATACAAACATGTGTGATCCTGAGGATTCACATACAAACATTGACAATGTTGTTATTACCAATTTCAAAACTTCCATCAATGAGTCCAGCAAGGGAAGCAGGGATGTTAAATCTTCTCTCCAGTTGTGTGATCATGTTTTTGGAGTAAACGCCAGACATTGCTTTTGTTAAGTAGGCATAGGATAGAGCCAGAAGGAAAACCTGGAAACAAACAAACAATTGAGCATTTTAATTTTAAGAAACTGGAGCTAATGATCATTTAATGGCATTTGTTTTTAATTCTAATTCTATCAATTGATTATTCTCATGAAATATGTATCAATTAACTGCAATGATTTGGTTATTAATTGTTTTGGAAATTATATCCATTGTTATTGTATTATTTATTAGTGTCTGTACGTTTATGGTTTTAGCCTAGATAAAGATTTTACAATAAGGAAAAACAATTACATTAGGTTTAGATGACAGCAGGATGTGCTTACATCCCTTTACACTAGACCTTTATATTTTGGCTACATATCTTGAATCAGTGAATCAGTGGAAGATGTGTTCGATTGTATACAGTGATCAGAAAGACATTAGGTTAGAGAATACTTCAGAGGTTAATAAAACCTGCTGTTGCATGCGTGTAAATTGTGAAGTTTGACGTGTGGTGTAGATGAGGGTATTGAACTGCATTTTTACAAATAAAAGGGATGCAGATTATCTATATTTATGAAAAGTGAAAATGTGTGGGTGGCTGGGTGTGTGGCAAAGCGTTGTTCCTTATACAATTCCATACCGTTTCACCAATCTGCACTAAAGTTTGCATAGTTACCTGTTAGTACCCTCCGGACATTACTGGCCACATGACATGTGGACACCACACCCCCCTATCCCTGGATTTCAGCACGTCAAAATCTGTTTGTGGGTTTGTGGCTTGGCAAAGCGTTGTTCCTTATACAATTCCACACTGTTTCACCAATCTGCAGCACATTTAGCATGGTTACCTATTCAGACCCTCTGGACATTACAGCCTACGTGGCATCCCATCCCTTTCCCCAGATTTCAGCACCTTCACATATGAGACGGCTACCTGAAATCAGCAAAACCTTAATGTGGCCGAAGAGGGACCGGTCCTCAACCCTAAAATGTACGGCTTCTGTGACATTGGCACCACAATAAACCACAACGTACTACACCATGACAAGGTGAGGCAACAGCTGAAAAGAGAGCACAGTATCTCCCACTGTGCAGCAGCACACCAGCTTTTGCCTACTCCCAACTTCTGCTCTGGGGTATATCAGCCAGCCACATTCGCCCATTCTCATGTGCAGTTTACGTCAGAGTGCAAAGCACATCAAGTGGTAGGCTAATCGGAACAGCGACCTACAGGATCATTGATTTCAACAATAGATTAGAGTGTTGTCATGTCTGTCCTCGGAACCGTTCAAAGAACGGGTACTTTTTGCTGGTTTTACATAATATGGAAATACATTTTGCACATGTTCATTTCAGGGATGGCATTTGTTCATCCAGTTTCCTAAAGCAAGCACCCATCTGAAAATCTCACAAGGTCCTCAAAAGGCTTTGCAAATAAGTGGGGAAACAGCAGTTGCTCCTACGCTGCAAAAAGTTACAGGATGCTGAGCCACTTAAGAAGTGTTCCTACGATTTAACCGGGAATCCTCGTGTTGGATTTGTTATCTTATTTCTACTTCAAATTGTAAAGGTCTGTGCAGAGTAACAACAGAACTTTTGTTCTCCTTTCAGTGGTAAGGATGGGGATTTGAGCTACAAGACTTTACTCAGTGAAGGCACTTCACCCTGTGGCACGTAAAACAATAATTGGCTAAACTATCATGAGAGTGACAGCCTACACTAGCCCAATGCTTCAGAAGCCAAAATCAGTTCTATATAGAATATTGGTCAATGAACGCTTATTAATAAAACACTGTAATTACAACTCAATATTGATGATTATTAGATAGCAGTAGTTAATGGTCAGATGAGGCTCTGATCAGTAACCACGTGATCGTCTCCTAAACAGCTCTATTGAGCTGCATCTATTATTTATTTAGACAACCACACACAGGGCCTGTTTGCTCAGAAGCCACAACAGCACAGCAGGAAAACAATAATGCACCGTTCCTTCTGTTCCTAGGAACCACTGACACGCCTATCTCTGTCCTGTTTGACAAGAGATTAAAAAAAGATGCAGCAATATAAACGCCAACACAATTCCATTGCATCCGTTGCTCAGCCAAGATATTCAAAAGTCTGGTTGAAAATCTCCAGTATTTTTTACATAACTAGGGTTGAGATACAGGTCTCCCACCCACAAGGCTGTATCCTCCGGGACGCACAGGATTCCAGCCAATCAGAGCTGGATATCATTATTCAAACTTTTTCTTTTGTACCGGTCTTTTGATTTTAATATTAGTTTTCAATCCACCATGCGAGCCATACATTGACACACACGTCTCAAATCCAATCAAGGTGAGTCTGTGGAAGACAAACCAACTGTACTGAACAATATACGGTCAGATCCAAATCTTCATGCACTTTGAAGGAAACAAATCCAAGTACCAGTGATGCTGGTTTTTAGAGCCACAAGTATACCCTCACAGATGAGTTGTGTGATTCAGAAGTGTCAAAAAACAACAGCTGTAAGGAATGGTGCCACTATGACACGCAGAACAAGACTTTGGGTTGCATAGTCACATTATCATTTAGATTTACTAATAAGTAAGGGGCCTCATTACAAGTTTGGCATTGGGGGAGAAAAGCGTGTGGTAACGATTTATTGTTGTTTTTAATTGTTATTGATTATTTGTAAAGTGCTTATACACAAGTGAAGTGCTTCAAAGCACTTCAAGTCAGGAAGGGAACAAGGGAAACACAATCGTCATTCTTAGGCCTTGAAGATCATCAATGATCCAACAACAATAACTAGCATACTAGGCCAGTGGGGAAAGAAGGTGGGGGGACATACAGAAAAAAATTAACTACCGTTCTAGGCCTGGCGACATTTCAGATTGATTGGAGGTTGGTCATCTAATGCGCCTATATTTCAGGTACAACCAAGCTGGGGAGGGGAGACAGGGGGAGGACAGGACAAACAAACTTGCTAGACCTAGTGCATTCAAGAACGTGCAAGTGCGCAGAAAGGAAGTGCGCGGGGGGCAAGAGCACCTAGGGGCCTGAATGTGGCCTAGGGGCCTGGGTTGTGTGCAGAGTGGTTGCCCCTCTCAAGGAACATATTCTGAGTGCAGTAGTGCCAAGCAGAGTGCAGAGGCCCATAGGCAAGTGCAGGACTGGCGGGGAGCCTGGGACTTGTAAGGCTCTGGAGGTGGACCAGGCAACCAGTGAGCTAACTGAACAAGTTGGGCAAGAGAAAGAATGAGGGAAGCAGGAGAGAAGAGAAAGGAGGTTAGCAGGGGAGAGGGAGAGAGAAAGAGGAAGAGAAGAGAAAGGTCTTGAGGAGTTTCCAGAATTTAAGGAGGTCTGGCTCAAGACAGAGAGGGGCAGGGAGAGTGTTCCAGAGAGTGGCACTTGCAGAGGATCAGGATCTACCTCCGAATCTCTGTTTGGAAAAGCAGCTCACCCGCAGAGAGTTGGAGGAGACACAGCGGAGGGCTTTAACAGGAGAGTTTTTAGGAATATAGCTTTGTAAATAGTAAGGGCCCCAGACCCAGAAAGGCTTTTGGACTATGCAGAGGGCCTTGAACTTGATCCTTGCAGCCACAGGGAGCCAGTGGAGGGATATCAGTGCCAGAGAGATGCAGGCCCTGGGTTTGCGGCCAAGGATAAGTCTTGCAATTCTATTCTGGATAAGATGAAGAGGTCAGACGGTGGAAGTAGGAAGATTGAGAAAGAGACTGTTGCAGTAGTCCAGTCTGGAGAGAACCAGGGCTCTGGAGATGGTGAACCTCTGGGGGAAGGTGAGAAAGGGTAGAATACCTCTGAGGAGGTGCAGCTGGTGTGGGACTTTTTGGACATGTCCGAGATGTGAGAAGAGAAGAAGAGAGTAGAGTCGAAGATGACCCCCAGATGTTTTGCCTCATTGGTGGATGAGGGCACTGGGACAAGGGAGGCTGGCCAGAGTGAAATTGGGAAAGCGGGAGCAGGGGCCCGAATGAGGACAATCTCTGTCTCACTGGCATTAAGGCAGAGATCATTAGCAGTGCACCAGGACTGAATTTGGGCAGTCAGGAATGAGCGAGGCGGAGGAAGAGGCCCAGGGTAGCCTGAACGAGAGCTGTGAATCTGCTGCATAACACTGAAAGTTGGAGGTGAAGGCAGAGATCTTGTTAGCCAAAGGGGCCATGCAGACAGTGAAAAACCAGGGGGATATATTAGATCCCTGGGACACGACAAGTAGAGAGAGTGAGAGCGGAGAGAAAGGACCCAGGTTCCACCTGGAAAGGACAATAGTTTAGTTTAGTTTAGTTTATTATTTGATAATGCGCTCCAAAACCCAGGGGTAGCCGGGCGCAGCAGTTACAAGAATACTTAGGCTTAAGGTTGCGTACATACAAAAGGATACATACAGAATATGCATTGTATGAGTTATTAACATATATACAAAACCAATATACAAATATACAAGAAATACAGGAATGTGAATCCTTCTCATAGGTCTGGTATCGGGGGAGACAAAGGTAGTTATGCTCAATGATAGGGCCAGGTTCAGTGGGTTAGTTGTCGTTACTCCAGAGCCAAATTTTCACCTTACTCCTGAAACTAGAGTAGGGTAGATTAGCTCTCAATGCCATGGGGAGTGAATTCCAAGCGCAGGCCGCTCTAACAGGAAAGCTAGCTCCGCCTGCTTTAGTTAGTCTAAATCTGGGGGTTTCAAGTAGGGAGTGGATAGAGGCTCTGGTATGGTGAGTAGAAGATTTACTAGTCAGTCTAGCCGAGATGTAGGGGGGGCGCAGTGTTGTTCAGTCCTTTATGTGTGAGAGATAGTGTTTTAAGGAGAACTCTGTCATTGATTTTTAGCCAGTGGTTGTCTTTCCTAATATTAGATATATGTGCTCTGCGGGGTATGTCAAGGGCTGCTCTAAGAGCATTATTCTGCAATATTTGCAATTTGTTAGTGACAGTTTTATTGGCGCCCGCATAAAGGGCATTACAGTAATCCTGTTTGGACATTGCTAGGGCATTGGCTAGTGTGATACAATTGGTTGTGGACAGGTAAGGTCTGCAGGCCCTGATTAATTTGCAAGTGTAGGCTGTGGAGGAAGCCAAAGCGTTAACTTGTTTTTTGAAAGATAAAGTGGAATCAAGGTAGAAGCCTAGTGTTTTTACCTCCGTTGCCACTTTGATTATATTACCGTCTATATTGAAGGCACTGTAGTTAGGGCTCAGTTTTTTAAGGTTGGAGTCGGTACCCAGTATCAGTATCTCTGTTTTATCGTCATTCAGGCAGAGGCCATGTGAGGCCATCCATGCCTGAATGATGAGGTACATTTTATTTACTAGAGCTGTGTCTTCAACAAAGTTGCCAGATAGTGGTATGAGGATTTGCGTATCGTCCGCGTAGTTGGTGTAAGTTACCCCAATCTGTCAAGTTTGTCAAAGAGTGGCTTAGTAAATATATTGTACATTGTGGGGGAGACACATGAACCTTGTGGGACGCCACAGGTGATATGTATTGGGTCCGCTGAGGCTAATGGGGAGAACACTCTTATCGTACGGTTAGCTAGGAAGGATTGTACCCATGCTATAGCTTCACTTGAGAAATGGGCGGCAAATGCTAGATGGTTGCATAACACTGCGTGGTCCACTAGGTCTAAGGCCGCCGATAAGTCAAGGAGGAGGAGCATAGCTGTTTTACCTTTATCCTTCAACTCGTCGATTTGTGTCTTAAGGTCGATTAGGGCCGTTTCAGTACCATGTAGTGGTCTGAAGCCAGATTGGCGAGATCCTAGTAGTTCGTTTGTCTCCAGGTAGTTTTGGATCTGGAGGTAAGCTACTCTGTTAATGATTTTAAGGAGAAATGGGACCGTAGTAATGGGCCTATAATTAGTTGGGATGGCTGGGTCAAGGGTCTGTTTTTTCAGGAGAGGCAGCACCCAGGATTCTTTAAGGCTAGTGGGTACAGTGCTAGATCTGAATGAGGAATTTATTAATTTAGAGATAAAAGGCGCTAGGTCTCTGGCTGCATCCTTAATGACTTGTGCTGGGCAGCTGTCACCTTGGCAGTTGGATGGTTTCAAGGATAATATCACCTTTTCGGTTTCCAGTATAGATATGTTAGAGAAACTGAATGGTTTGCAGTTGTTTTGAGTGACTATTCTAGTTATATCTGCCATGTGGGAGGTATGGGTTCCAGTGTCATTTAGGGATGCTTTCTTCTTAGCAATTTTCGTTTGAAGAGTTGTGATTTTATTAGCTAGAGCATTTTGGATGCTAGTGCACCATTGTTTGTCCTTGGGGGCATTATCTGTGGGTATGATTGGGTTTTCCATTTCTCAGAGGATGGAGAAGAGTTCTTTGGAGTTAGAGTTAGCTTTGCTAATTCTCTCATTGAATGTATTCTTTTTGGTTTGGATTATTTCCTTCTTATATTTTTTGGCCAAATTGTCAAGTGAGGTTTTATTCTCAACTGAGGGTGTATGCCTCCAGATAGCTTGGAGTTTGCATTTTTGGATCCATAATTCCTTGAGGTAGGGGGTGAACCAGGTGTTAAGATGAGATTCTCGTTTGCTTTTGCGCAGTTTGATAGGGGCAATAGTATCCAGGGCCTTTGACATAGTGTTGTTGAATGTCTAAACTAGCATGTTAGGGTCAGAATTGATGGCGCTAGCGGAGAGGGCAGGTAGGAGGAGAGGAAGTAGTTTATCAGCTGTGATTTCTTTTTTGCTTCTAGTAGGCATAGGCGGAGCTGAAGTAAGCTTGTCTAGTTTGGGAGGCTCTATGGTAGATGAGAAACAAATAAGGTGGTGGTCAGTCTACGTTTGTGGTAAAATGTTGGATATGGTCATGGCGCAGTTTCGGTTAGCTATCCAATCTAGTGTCCGTCCTTTTGTGTGTGTAGGGGCTAAAACTTGTTGGGTAAGGCCATGATCGATTAGGATTGATTGGATGGAGTGGGCCTGTTTGTCTATGTCGTCATTAAATCCCAGGTTAAAGTCACCTAGTAACAGGAGCTGAGTGGAATCTTTGATGATATTCGAGAGGAGGCTAGATAGGTCTTCCTCAAAGTTACCTAATGGGCCTGGTGGTCTATACACCAGAAGGACAGTTAATGTACTGTTATTAGAGATAGGTATTTTATCAGAAAGAAGTTCACAGGGTGTGATGGCTGGGTGTGGGGTGCGCCTTACAGCTAGTTTCGTTTTGGCAATAATCGCCACGCCACCTCCCCTAGAGTTGGGTCGATCGACTCTTAGTATATCGTAGCCGTCTGGTATGGCAATCATAAGTGCAGGGCCCGCAGCATCATGGAGCCAGGTCCAGTAAGGGCTAGTAGCTCTAAATTGTCCGTCAATAAGAGAGAAAGGATGCTAGTCACGCCAGGGCCTGGTCTGTGATGTCCAGGGTATCAAGGAGACAGGAGATCAGGATGTTGTGGTTTACAGTATCGAAAGCAGAGGAGTGGTCAAGAAGAATGAGGACAGAGGGAGAGTTAGAGTCAAGGTTTGAGAGCAGATCTTCACAGGTGTTCAGTAGAGCAGTTTCTGTGCCTCTGGATGCTCTAAACCCGACTGATGGTCATGGAGACAACCAACAGATTCAGTGTGGAGGATAAGCTAATAGATAGCCAAATTCTCCGGGAGTTTGCCCAGGAAGGGAGTGATAGAGATTGGGCCGAGAGCTTGCTGGAATAGCATGGTCGGCAGAGGGTTTTTTGAGCAGAGGGGGCACAAGAGAATGCTGGAAAGAAATGGAGAAAACTCCAGTGGTGAAGGAGAGGTTGCAGAACTACAAGTTTAACCTTAAAGTGGAAGATTTTCCTCCAGCACCATGCTGGAAGTAAATCCAACACATTAAGGACACATATTGGAAGAATTAATGTGGCAGAATAATCGCCGGCTGTAATTCCAAAGAAATCCAATAATGGGGATTAACACTGCACTGCCACTAGCTGTAACCAAGTGGCTGTAATGTTAAGTGAGTTTGGTGGAAATTCTGCAGATGTACCGCCAAACTACCAACAAACTCATAACCAGGCCTAAAGTATTTTTTCAAAAAATAAGTGCTCGATATAGCACCCCACTTGATTGTGTGGTATAGATAGGAAGTAAAAACATATTACTCTCTTTTGGGGTGAAATATGCTTATACTGGCTGCCTTTTAAGGACATAATCTGGTTTAAGCTGAAATGCTTAATACAGTAAGCTTGTATACAGAAACAACCAACACACATAGGTGTGGTAAGTACCACAAACAGAATTAAGGTGGTGTCACCTGTGCACACATGCAGGTTTGTCTCATTCTAGTGCACCACATCCAGCACTGAAAGACCCATTTCAAGGTAGTCTTCCAATATGGTGTAGGGCTGGAACAAACTGGTCCCTGGGCATAATCTTTAAAGGCCAACCTCTCTGTACAGTGGATTGAGGCAGAATAGCACAAAGTGAAAATCATAGGGCCTCATTCTGAGTTTGGAGGTAGCCATGGCACTATTTGCGCCATGACTGCCTCCAAACCCGGGTCTGTGTCCGGTCTGGGTGAATGGGGACTTACCGGGACATTCCGACCTGTGCGGACCCGGTAAGTCCCCATTCAACCAACCATTCCCCATTCCTATTTGAGCCCCCACAGGGCTCAATGGGAATGGAGAAAGCGCTAATTACGGGCCCGTAAATTACGGGCCCGTTATTAGCGCCCTGGTCCCTTAGCGGGACCCACAAAGGACGTGTGGTCAGACCACACGGCCTTTACGGGTCCCGCTAAGGGACCTCTGAATTGGGCAGTAAGGGTTTAACGGCACCAGTCTCCTTACCGGGCACCATTAATCCTTACCGCGCAACTCGGAATGAGGGCCATACTTTCAGAGAGAATCTTTGCTATTAGACATAAAGCTGGGCTTAGCTGGAAATGTATCAAATATCAAGAAGTGTAGACAGGAGCAAAAGCAAAATGAGTGCCGCTTTCACACCTTTCACCTCATGAATAGAGAACGATTTTGGAAGTGCAACAATGTAGGAAAAATAGGTGTGGTAATGTGAGACGCAAGGGCACTTAGGGTTTCTGCCATTTAGGATGGCATTGTCTTGCTTCCTGTTCCTTGCACTGCCCTCACAGGTTGCCATCCTAATTATACAAAGGTAAAGTAAATGAGTGAGTTTCTAAAAACCCAGAAATTATAAATCTCCACCTTTGGGTTAATTTATAAGAAGTAGGATGAACATGGAAAACCTGTTTGCAATTGTCCCCTAGCACCTTGGCAAGGATCTGCAGGCAAGATCTAGATTAGAGTTTTGCATTGATTAGTTTTTGTGCTCTGCTTGTGCATGTAGCCGATCAGCTGAACAAGTGCTTTTGGAGTGATTTGTAATATAAAGTTCTAAAACATTTGGTATAGTTAAGTGTGGTGGCCACTGCAGTAAGAGAAGGAAGGGCACAGAAAATACAAATACAGGAACTTGTTTAAAATAAAGTCTGGGAAGATTGTAGATTCATTGTTAGTACCTGGCAGAGGTCAGGGGGGTGGCAGCCTCTCAACCAATGAGAAGACTCGGAACGGGGCATTACCACATGGTAATCCCGCTGCTCTGAGCCTCCTCAGGGCTGGAGGCGGCCATCTTCCCCCACCGGGGAACAAGGTAAGTGATCCTCCCTTCCCCTTCAGAGAATTCCCTTCCATTCACTCCCGGCCCCACCCTCTACTGACCTTTTTTTAAAATCCTTTTTGGGAGTAGACGCAATGGGAACACTTCTGTCCCTTGCACGTCCTTTCCCGATCTGCGACACGCTGTCATGGAAAGAAAGAAGGAACTACATGCAGTCTGTTACGTGTGATGAGAGATACTGGGCTAATTGAGTGGTGAGGTAGTTTCATGTCCTATTTCCCAGCACATTGGTCTGGGCTTATGTTTTGCTAAATGAACTGAATGTTCCAGACATGACACAAACATGCCAGCCAATTGTATTAGTCTGTATAACGAAGGAACTTTTAGCTTGTAAGACCAAAGAGAAACTGTGTGTATAATGTTTCTGAAATGACATGTTTTAAGAGGGTGGCATATGTTGTCCACCTGATAAAGGACAGCCAATAAAAAACTTAGCTCCTATGCAATTGTACATCTAGATGTTTCCTTAACCAATCCCGACCCTTGATAGGATTTTCATTATTGCCACATAGTATGACATCACTCTGACGCATAATGAGTATAATTGTATTTTTTGTGGAGATCATTGAGAGAATGAGCGTACGTCCGTTGATGTTCATTGTAATCTCCCTGTTTTAGATAATTGTTAATAAAACAGTAACTTGCCATCTTCTTGAGTTTGTCCGGTTATTTGGACTCAGAAATATTCTGCTGTAATTCCATCCAATATATATGCACGTACCAAAGGACCATAAGCTCAATAAGTAGGCGAAAAGGTTGTGGAATGAGTGAATTGAGAAGGTGGATCAGAAGGAGAGAGGGGAAAAGGGAGAGAGAACCGTTGGATGGAGGGAAATGGGTAGGAGTAGGGTGATGAGGAAAGAGCAGAGGGTCAAGACGGGAAAGATGAGAGAAGAGTAGGGAGAGAAAGGAGAGAACAAAATGAGAGGGGGAGTGGTAAATGGGGAAAATGGGTGGGGACATGGAAAAAGAGGGAGAGGACTAATGAGAGGGAGACAGAGAATAGGGTAAGAAGGGCGGCAGGGAAGATGGGTGTGGGAGTTAATGAAAGGGGACAGGAATTTAAAGGGGGAATGGGCTGAGTGGAGGTGCAAGTGGAAGGGTAGGAAGAGTGGACAGAGGGAGGGAGAGAGGGAAACTGCAGGGGATGGATGTAGAAGAAGAGGGAGAGAGTGAATACGGGAAGCGAAGTTCAGAGGATCAGAAGGTGGAATGGGTGAGTGTGGAAAGAGTATAAGACGGGATGTTCTGGTGGGAGGGAGGAGAGGAAGAGGAATTGAGGGATGGGAGAATTGGAGATGGAGGAGAGGGTGGTAAAAGGGAATGCAAGGGAAGAAAGAGGAGGAAAGGAGGAATTGGGGGAATTGAAATCAGTGAAGTGGAGTGGATCAAGATATGGGGCTAGGAGTATGGTGGTGACAGAAAGGGGGGAAGGTAGGAGGGGAGAGAGTAGAGGGGGAAGTGAGAAGAAAGAAGAGGAGTTGGAGATGTATGTATGGGAAAAATAGAACAGTTTATTAAAGAGAGGAACATAGTGGGGGAAAAGGAGGGGGAGAAGGGTGGCATCGGGGAGTAGGGCCCGTAGAAAGGGAATGAAAGGGAGAGCTAGAAGCGTGAGTGGAGAGGGGTTTAGCTCATGGATGTGGAGCCTGATGAGAGCAACAAGAAGGATGGGGTTTGCTATGGGTAAGCAGAGTGAGGGGGAGTAAGGAGGATAGGGTAAAGCAGATTATGGAGTGGGGAGTGAAAGGTTGATGGGGAGAACAGGGATGACGTAAATGGGGGAATGGGTGAAAAAGAAAGAAAGGAGGAGGGATGGGGATGGCTGTAAAATGGTGAGGTGAGGAGAGATTTGATAGCATAAGGGATAGGTTGGTGGGCAGGGAAGAGAGGTTAAGTGAGAGTACATTGGGGTAGGATAGAGGGGTCAGGGAGACATGAGTAGGATGAAGAGAGAGAGAGCACTTAGGAGAGCTTTTAGAAGGTATGGAGGGAGGGTGATTGGGAGAGGGAAGCAAGTAGAAATAGTAGGGTAAGGAGATGAAAGTGAGAGGGGAGAGAGACGGCGGGTGAAGAAATGGGTGGATTGGAAAGGCGGCTAGGGACGACAGAGTGAGAGGGGAGAGGGGGCAGGGGACGAGAGGTAGGTAGGAGAGAGATGATGATGAATGTAATGGTAAACAGAACATGGGAAAAGGATTGAAACAGGCAGAGGGAAGTGAGAATTAGAGGGAGAAGATGGAGGAGGGGGTTAGGGGTGGGGAAGTGGAGCTGGAGGTATGGAATTAAAGGAATTAAAGGAATATAGAAAAAAGAGAAGGGAGAGTAAGGGGAATACGATGGTGAATAACGTGATGGGGACGGGAAAATAAACATCTGGGGAAACATTTTGAGGGTATTGAGAGAGAGAAGATAGGGTGCATAAGGAGTGGGAGTTAGAGGATGGGTAAGGGGAGATGGCAAATAGAGAGGACAGAGGCATATAAAGGCATAGCAAGAGGGGCCGGGGAATGGGAAGATGGGGCTATGAGCAAGTGGGTGAGAGAGGAATGGTGAGAGGGGAGGGTATAGCGGAGATGATGACAAGGAAGAATGATTCCATGGTGCCCGTGGGAGTAAATGGGCTGAGGGGAGCGTGAAAGGGGTGAAGGGAGATGTGAAAGAGGGTGGGGAGTGCATGTGGGTGGGATATGAGGAGGAATGGAATATGGTGAGGGCGAGAGGCTTGGGGAAGTTGTTGAGAAGATGGAGTGAGGGATAAATGGATTTTTGGGGCATTGAGGAGGTAGGTGAAAGAATGGGATATATTCAGAGGGGAGTGAGGTGAGGGTGGTTTGCGGTAAGAAGTCCAAGGTGTGGAAAAATGTATTAGAGGAGTTTAGAATGTGTGTGTGCATTTTGGCCAATGCAAATGTGGGTAGGGATCCTTACTAGCTACCCATATTCAGCTGACATGTGGATGGGTGCTTTGAGGTTGTCTGGAGAGTATGCGAGTGCAGGAGACTCCTTATGTGTTTGGATAATCTTAATTTTTTGTCATGATTGATAGCTGCATTCTAATGGTAGAGGTGTTGTGCGATGTGTCATAAAATGATGTATGAGTCTAGTAATTTCATGGTGGGTTAATTGCGGCCCCAGTCTTCCAGAAAGGTGGTCAACTAGCCTGAAGACGGCATGAGTTTGTCACAATGAAGGGGAGAATACCCAGGTCTTGATGACCCAGAAAGCAAGGTGATCCTCTGTGCATCAGATGATAAGGGGAATTGAGTTCCAAATTGAGGGGGCTGGGCCAGAGAAGGTCTCTGTATTCTAGTGGATTTGAAGGGAGGCATCACAACGAGGACTCCAGTGTCTGAACAAAGGTTTTCTGTTGAGTTAATACTGGGTGAGCCTCTGTTGAAGGTATTCTGGGCCTGTCTTGTGGAGAGCATGGTGGGTGATGCGCATGGCTGTGAAAGTGGTCTATCTCCCGAAAGGGAGCCAGTGGAGGACACAACGAGTGGGAGTGATGTGCTTTCTAGAGCCAAGAACAAGGAGGAGCTTAGCTGCTGGAGTTCTGGACCTGTTGGATATTTCGGAGTTGATAGCAGTGGTGTATTGGTGTATTCTAGGTGGGAGGGTACAATGGCAAAGATTGCAGTGACACTGTGGGGGGAGGTAGGGGAAGATACGTCTGAGAATGCTAAGGTATAGGTAGCAAGATTTTGACACAGTGTTAATGTGGTGCAAGAGTGTCAGGTCAGTGTCCATGGTGCATCCCAGGTTTTTTACTGTGATGAAGGACGTGGGGTGGTGGGTCTAGGGAGGATAGCCAGGAGATGGGTGGGGGGAGAGAGCTGTCTTCCCACTGATCAATATTTCTGTTTTTTCTATCGGTTGAGGAGGAGGTGGTTGGCCGTCATCCAATGGTCGATGCCTGTGAGGGGGTGGAGGCAGACTTTGGATCCTAAAGATGATTTGGGTTTTATCATGATAGCTGTACAGGTTAGGTTATGAGAGTGAATAAGGGCAGGGAGGGGGCTCATGTAGAGCTTGAAGAGGAGGGGAGATAGGAAGGTGCCCTTTGGGACCCTGTTGGTGACAGTGCGGGGGCTGTAGTGAAGGAAGGGAGGAGGATAATTTGTGATCTGTTGACGAGGAATGAGGAAATCCACCTTAGTGATGTGTCCATTATGCCTAGTGAGTGGAGTCTGTCAGTGAGGATGCTGTAGTTGATGGTGTGGAAGGCTGCAGAGAAGTTGAGGGGTACAAGTGCAGCCAAGCCTTCTGCATCTGCAGTGCTTTTAAGGTCATCCCAGATTGAGACTAGGGGCGATTAAGTTCCACAGAGGGGTCTGAATCTGCACTGGGCAGGGTCGAGGAGGTGACTGGATTCAGTATAGAGGCAGAGCTGGGAGTAGGCTGTTCAGTAAGTAAGTTTGGCTACAAAGCGGTTGTTAGAAATGGGTCTGTAGTTGGCAGGAAGGAGGGGATGAAGGGAGTGTTTTATGAGACATATTTTCATGTGTGATGGCTTGAATTCTGCTGGGTATGCCAGAGCTGTTTCTAATCAGAAGTTACAGCCAATAGCTCACACAATCACTTACACATGACTGTACTGTATAAGGCTGATGGGTGATGTAGTCCAAAAAACCTAGGCATGTTCAAGGTGAGGAAGAGGAAGGTTGGGCAAAGGAGATACAGAGACCTGCTGAAAGGGAGAGGGAGTCAAGTGGAGCAGAGGATAGGGTCAGAAATAAGGGGGTGATAGGAGGGGTGATAGGAAGGCGAACCAAAATAAGGAAGGAGTTCCAAGGATGACCTTAGGGAAGCCAAGAGAGGGATGGGTGATGGGGAGGGGGACAAGACAAAGGTTTTTTTCAGAGGACGTCAGGGAGCAGTGAGAGGGGATGTGAAGGGAGTGAATGGAAGGTTTGGGAGGGGAACCGGGTAAGGGGAAACATTGGCAGAGGAATGTGGGTCAAGGGGTATAAACAGGAAGGGGCGAAACGAGAGTGTGTAATGGGAGGGTAGGGAATGTGGATGAGAGAGGGGAAAGGGAAGTCATGGGATCTATCAAAAAAACACAGGAGAGATTGAGGGAAGAGAGTTTGGGACAGGACAGGGTGCAAGTGGTGGAATCAGAAGAGTGCAGTAGGGAGCGAGAATGGGCAGGAAAGCTGGTGGGGATTTGAAAGGTTGTGAAGGGGATACAGGGAATGAAAAGGGGAGTGAATAAAGAAGAGATAGAGATGGCAGGGAGTAGAGGTGTAAGTGGAGGGGAAGGGGATAACATAGAGGCAGTTGGTGATGGGGAGAAATTAAAGTGGTTAGGAAGGTGTAGTATGAGTGGAGGAAAGGAGGACAAAGGCAGAGTATACAAAGGTGAGACATGTAAGGGAATAGAGGTAAGGGGAACAAGTTAGAATAAGGCAAGGTGATAGAGGGGAAGTGTAGAAGGGGTGAAGCAGAGATGGGAGAGGGCAAAGGGGGTGATGGTGAGAGGGTGTTGAGAGGATACAGGGGAGAGAAGGGGGAAGGCTGAAAGAGGAGTGGAGGAATGCCAGCAGTGAGGCAGTAAATAGGGAGGAGAGAAGGGAAAGTGACAACGTGGAAATAGTAAAAGAACAGAGAGGGAGAGAAATGTGGATAAGTTGCAGATGGAGTGTAGGCCAGGGGGGTATTAGTGTGCGGCAGAGAGGACAGGGGAGATTACCATTAGGATAGAGTGTGTGTTTGAAGGGGCAAGGAGTGAGATGGGGCTCTGTCTCCTCACGCTCACTCCTTGTCACTGAAGGTTTGCGGAGGGGAGGGTGATGGGAATAAGGAAGAAGATATAAGGGTGATTTCAGGCCTTGGGGTATAAAATGGACAGTTGGGTGATTGGGAAGGGAAAGCAGCAGACACGTGGTACGAGGTGATGAGGGTGGGGTGAGAGATATGAGGAGGAATCTGGAAAGGGAGGTTGGAGAGGGAGAGGGGGAAATGGGTAAAGGGAAGGTGTGGGGGGCACAAATGAGGAGGGGGAGAGGTGAGTGGGAAGAGGGTCGATAGGGAAGGGGCGTGAAGGGGAGAGAGGCATAGGATAGAAGGACATAGGAGGAATTGGACATGGGGGTTAGAGGACAGGACATGGGTTAAGAGGTGGAAACCAGGAGAGAGATATAGGGAGGCAGAGGGTAGACAGAAAGTGGGAGGTGGATTGTCAGATGGGGGAAGGGGATATAGATAGGGAAAAGAGAGGCAGAGAATAAAGAAGGAGAGGTAGGTGGCAAGTGAAGGGCACGTAGAATGGGAAAAGGGGAGAGTGATCCAGTGGCCAGATGGGACAAAGGTTGGATGTAAGAGAGGGGTTATATTGAGGATTAGTTGGGGAGAGGGAGAGGAGCAAAATGGGTTGAATTGGAGAGAAGAGAGAGTTGCGATATGAGTGTGTGGTAGGGAGAGGGGAAACATGCAGGAGAAGAGTAAGGGGAATGTTATGGAGGTATGAGGGTGAGAGGGAGTGGCAAGGGGGATATGGTAAGGAAAGTTGGGAAAATGGTGGCTATAAGAGAGGAAGGACTGAGGGGGAGGAGGAGACATGGAAAGAGAGTTTAAAGTGGGAGGGTGAGAGTTGAAAGGGGTAATGCGTTCACAGGGGGCAATTGAAAGGGGCAGTGGTGAGGGAGCGAGGGATGGGAAGGGCTACACGGAGATGGGGAAGGGAACATCTGAGGGGAATTGGGTTGCAGGGGCAGGAAAAGGGAAAGCAGATTCAAGGAGGGGAGGCTATGGTGAGCGTGGTGTGAGAACATACATAGATGGAAGGTGGAAAGAGGAGGGTAAGAGAGGGCACATGGGGAGACAAGGGAGGAGCAGAACATGAAAAGAAGGAGACTGGTGAGAGAAAGGGAGATGGAGTATGAGGGGAGGGAGGAGCTGCAAGAGCGAGGGATCTTGTTGCAGATGGATGAGATGGGTTGGGGGGAGGAGGGGCATAGATAGGGGAGTAGACAGGAAGTTGAGGAGAGAAACGAAGACAGAGTTGAGAAGGGAAGACATTTGGTTGCTACACAGAGTATTCTGCGCTTCTCCCAAAATGATTGTCAAAATTAAAAAATAAATGTAACCACTCTTAATTGTGTTTATGATGTTCCATTTTATAGAAGTACTAAGCAAACACGTGTTTTGACCACTGGTCATTCTCAAGGCTTCATAAATGCGCTGTTATTTGATAAATTCAACAATGATAAGTTTCTATCAATTATTCATCCAATACATGTTACACAACCATCACAAAGGTTATGAACATAAAAACACATATTTGTTTGCATAGAATACCGTTTAATTTGTCATGAGGTATTCAACACACCAGATAAACATAGTCAGAATAAAGTTATTTTCCCCAATATTTGACTTCATCACAATTAGGAAAAGTTCAAATAAGGTATTAGGAAAAGAAAAATATTGTTAGAGAGAGAAAAGAAAGAGAGAGAAGATGACATATATATAAAAAAACATCATCGCTCCATTGCACATAACAATATCATTATCTAGTCTTAATCACTGTATATCCCATCACCACTGTCTCTTGGCAATACATACAATGGTTCAATCAAGATGAACAGAGCTGTGCAACCACACCACCATATGGAATAGTAAGGTGCGTGCTTGTGTCACCAATTGTAATCATATCTTCCCAATAGGTGATATAGTGAGTAAACATATAATCTGTTAAACTCACCCTGAGTCTCTTCATCAAAAATTGTAGCCTTGTGTTCTAATAGTTTGTGGCTCTAATGACCTATATGGAAATGGAGATTCATTTGCAGTGTGCAATTATATAAACCAAGGGTTAAGCGATGGCCCTATGTTGGTCCGAATTGTCTTTAATTAATTCTCACCCCTTAAAGTTGGGCTGCTTCCATGTCTTCCCTATATATGTAACTCCTTGTGGTATTAAGCTAAAGGTATAGTGCTGGTGATTCGCGCTTTGCCCAGAATTATATGTACGTGTATAAATGTTCTCTCTCTATTATCACACAGTGATCTCCAATGTCCATTCAGTTGTGCTTGCAAATATTATATTTTCTAATTTTCAGTCGACACGTGTTTCAACACTAGGTCCTTCTCAAAGCTGTATATTGTCATCAGTTATCAAAAAAAATTATAACACATGATTTCAGAAAAAGTAATTAGCAGAAAACCTAAAATAAAAAATAATAAAGGTAATGTTACATGCCAATGACGGCAGGCGGTTGGCATATAGAAGAAAACATGCATTGACATTGTATCATTTAAAAACCACAGTGAATACTGATATTCATTCCATCATTAACATTGGATGGAATGGTTTGATCTTGTTGCTGAGTCCTATTATCATCATCACATTATACTTGATGTTTTCTGTTACTCTGCTTTGAATACCATTGCGTGTGGCACCCTATAGCCCGTGCCAGGTAGTGGATCTGTGGAGAAAGACCCCAAATTTGGGAGGGAGTTCGTGTGGCAACCTGATCACTAATCATTGCACGAATAATTCAAGTTAAGTGGCATGCACTATGGGATGCCACCCATTCGCTGCAACCTGGTGCTACCGTCACATAGGCTGTGTATAGTGAGTCTTACCAATTGGTCCTGACTGCGCGACCTGACGGTATGATAGAATGTTCAAGGTTAGAAATAGCAAGATATTCCTTATTGTGTTGTAGGGGTCGTCTTGTACAATGAGTATGAGCATAGGGTCCCTGACCCATGCATTTATTTTGCTGGTGCACTAGGGTCCACTATAAGCTTAAAATCTCATTTTAAATTCGTTTGCGTATTATTCTTCTAATGCATGCTGTGGGTCGAATAGATTTTAAATGGCTCAGTATTATTGACCTTTCTTGTCTGATGAATCCCACTGAATCTTACTGTGAGAGGTTAAGGTAATACCTCTAAGTGCAGGAGACGCAGCTAGCCAATGGAATAAACAGAACGGCCATAGCGCACCAATAAACGGTTATTATACCCTACGCAACTTAAACCCTTGTGGTATTGGGCTGAGGATATAATGTGTTGTCTGCTGTTGCTTGTCATCTGCAACAAACATTAACATAAGTAACATTCATTTAGCTGAGCTCCTGCGTATAACTAGTCCATGTGGGCTCATACATTTTGTCTGCTACTTACTCAGTAGTATGGAGCTCAATCCACCCTTCCTTGAATCCTGCTGAGGATGTCCTGTGATGATTTACCCCGATTTGGCGTTCCTCATGTCTATCGTAGCCGCCTGCCATTTTGTTTGTTATTAAAAAAATGACGGGCAGTTAGGTCACACACAACATGCTCGTTATGCCACAGCCGCCATTACCATTTATCAACAAATACCGCGGGCGAGGTAGTAGGCTTGTTTTATTGGGAATATCGTAAAATTTTAAAAGGAGTCATACAATATGTTTTATTCTCCATGAAGCTGATAGCATGGAAATAGATTCCATTGAATGTCATAATCATGTAGTATAAGAAATAATTCCGTTTTGGTGACGTAATAAATATCTAGATTCATGGTCTATTCCCTACAGTCTATACTACATATTATATGCCTCTTCTGATAAATTCAATATAAAGTCTAATTAGCAGTGTATACATTAAATACATTTGAATCAAAATGAGTCCATATTGCGATGCCCTTTGGGTAATTCGACTAATCATTGTTTTACCACATAAATTAGTGGGGTAATTGGCAACATCTTCATTTTTAATTAATATATATTTATATATATATATATATATATTCTTTTTTGTTTACTTTTCTTCTTTCTGTTTGTTGTGTTTGTTAGTTTTGTGTGTCTGTTTGTTGGGATGGGTTTTTATTTATAATTCATGGATTAGTTGAATTGTAGTTCTCTGGGTGCCTTTCACCTAGCATGAATTCTGTATTATTGGAGAGTATTGCATTGAAATTACTCTGTTGTTTATTACTTGTTGTTGAAAATGTAAATAAAATATAAAAAGTCTACCCTAATGAGGAAAGCCAGGAATACTACTTGAACTTGACAAAGTTGTACCAGTTATTTTAGTTATTTTAATCTTTATATATTATGGTATGAATTGTAATATTATGTCTGTTCTCGGGGAGTTCTTTTTTATGACTTGATACAATATCATAAAAGTACATTTATGCAACATGTCGTTTATCATCATAAATTAATAGTAAAGTCTTTACATGTGTATTTGACAAGTTATTCTATTGTTAAAATATCATCTGCAGTAGATAGTACATAATAAATAATTGCATATCTATACAATTGGATTACATGTCTTTATCAGTATCAGTCCAATAGGCTAGCACTTCAGAAAAGTAAACCTAAGCTCAGACCTTATAAAATTACATCATAAGTGTGCATTCTGTTGTGGTATTCCATATGTCAGAGGTCAACAAACTTTGGGTCACCAGAGATTTTTGATGACAACTCCCATCATCACCAGCCACCATCATTAATAGTGAGGGATCATGGGGGGTGAAGCCCAAAACATTAGGTGAACCACAGGTTGGAGGCCCCTGATGTGTATATGAGCCTCTCTCTGCCCTGTTAACTTTATTCTCAAGTACAGCAGAATTTACTCCCCATGGTCCATGCTCTACCCAAGTAGTGCCATACCAAAAGCAACAGTATAATTCTCAGTGGGCCGATCTTAATAAAGTGCATCATGCTGGATTTGAATACCAAAGATCTCAACATGGATCTCATCTAGCTGGCCTTTGATCTTTTGTCCAAAGGAGTACACAATCTCCATGATCTTCTCTGCCATTTGAATGATACAGGGACATCTTTAATGCATGTTCTAGACATTTAGGTACGATATTTTTAAAGACTGAATGGACACACACTTAAGATGTGTGGGTTGCATCCAGGGACGTCATTTCACCAAAATGTCAGAGGTAGTGGAAGTGACATTGGATGACCCTTGACCTCTGATGACATCAAAGGAAGTGAAGTCATTTGCCCCAACCCCCAAGTGACATCACAGGACGTGATGGCACACGACTTTCATATGTGTCTAACACCATTGTTTGCAGGTGCTCCCATTTCAACCATTTATGAGAACTGAACACAGGCAGGTGTGATTTGTCCACAATCCCACATTTGGGTAATGTAATTTTACAGATTCGACGTGCGACCTATATGTAAAACATACATAATGCAGTACTTGTAACTGAGTAACCAAAATATTTAAGGCAGGCTACAGGTAGTGTAGGAAACATATATAGATCAATGGACACAGAAGTACTAATTTTCTGTGGCCCTGATGTGTTTAAACAAGCCAAAAAAGTACTGACATGGGGAGGCATGCACCAAAAGTGCACAAACACATTTCCCAACGTATTGTCATGCCAGTCCCTTCAATGTATGCCAGTATAAAACACATTTTCATGCCGGCTTTGCCCATACATTTCCATGCTGGATCCATCAACATGCTAGAATTCTCATATAAGATGTTGCTTTGCGATGTTTTCTATAGTATCATTACTGACACTAGGCACAAAGCTAGCTCTGCCAATAAATGCCAAAACTCTCACGTTGATTTGGCCATTAAAAGTGACATGTCATCAGATTCCAAGATGGCCGCTGATCCCTGAGCAGCACGGCACCCGTGCTCCTTGAGCCGCATGAGCCTGACAGTGTAAAAGCAACAAATAGCAGCAAATTTGGCCCTCCCTGGCGATCATTGACATCGGAGAGCAGTGCCGGACTGAAGGATCCACGGAATGCATACAACGGTGGAGGCCACGGAAATAAACATACCCATTGGCGTTCTGGGCCCTCCCGGCGCTCCGGCCCCATCGAAACTGAAGTAACGGCCCTGTGGCGAAGAGATTGAGCTCCGCTGTAGCTCTCTATTGAAGGAGCTGACGAGGTGGGCAGATCTGGCATAGAACTGCCGCCCAACCAACACCTGGAATGCCCCCGGCTCCACTCGCCACCTTGGAGGGCCGGTTTGGTGACTCCCCATGGACCGTGCTAGCCGCATAGCTTCGCCCACCATTCTTCCGAGGGAGCAACAGCCCGCAAACCGCTGTTGGCTGACAGGCAGAGGCGGGAAGATCACCTGTACCAGTGTGTGCCCCAGGCGACACAGCCGCTGCACATCTGGAGAACCCGCGGCTGGGAAACGGTGTTGGAGCGGTCCCCTTTCGGAAATTGAGAGTCGGCCCCTGCTACGGTCCCCTGCACCACAGACGGGCGGCATAGCCTCAACCCCCCCCAGGCCACCGCAGCACTCAGGCACTACGCAACACCTGCAACTCAGTTGTCCTACGCTGGGAGTCTGGTACTTATCCAGCAGCTGCCTGAACTCCGACCTTACCCAAATCAGGCGAACCCGGTGAGGAACCGGGAAGGGCTCTCTCTCTGACTGACGGGAGCAGACGGCGCACTCCCCAAGGACTCCCGTGACCGCAACCCACATAGGAGTGCCCAACATAACTGGGCCGCTTGAGGGGCCACCCACAACCTGAGACTGCTACAGGACTCTATTGAAGCGGAACCCAAGCCCAACCAGACCTCGACTGACAGCACCGGCCTGCCGGCGCCGGGTGGACCCCAGTGGTGGGGAGGACCCAGCAGACCAATGGAGCAGCTTCAACCAACCTCGGCCCACCCTGGCCATCCACACCACTCTGGAGCCTGTGCAAG
Organism: Ambystoma mexicanum; assembly: GCF_040938575.1. Lineage (NCBI taxonomy): Eukaryota > Metazoa > Chordata > Amphibia > Caudata > Ambystomatidae > Ambystoma > Ambystoma mexicanum. Next base: position 277,285,185 of record NC_090936.1, on the reverse strand, counting down.
TTATTTGAAAGGGCACCGAATAAAAACCTATCGGTCCCTGGGAGGAAAGTCAAGCCGTTCCATATAGGGCGAACTAAAGTGCCCCACACAATTGCCCAGTCCACTCAAATGCCACCACCCCTCCTGAGACAAAAGTAGCTCAAAATTGAAACTGACCCCGGTAACACAAAAGGAGAGGACAACACTGTAACGGATCAGCACTAAGCTTCAACAACGAAGCGGTCCCGTACCCTGCACTGGGGGGCGGCCCTATTCCTGCGTTGAGCTCGCATCCAACAACATTTAGAATGCTCGTTAACACCCAATTCCCTGCAATGTCAAGAAACAGAGGGAAAGACCCTCCACCCGCCCTAAAAAATGGCAAAAAAGGCCAAGAAGGTTCCCTCACTCAAATATGGGCCAGAGATCCCGACCCGGAGGGAGATCAACCAACGGATGACTGGTCCTCCGAGCAAGGAACAGACCTCCAACAGGGAGAGCAGGATGGACCGGTTACACACTCGGCCTCCAAGCAATTTATGGGGGAGCTGGTGGACGAGATCACGGCGGCCACCAAAGACAGATGGACACTTTGAGGGAGGACTTGGCTGAGGGAATAAGGGAAATAAAAAGAGATATAAATAAAATAGAGGAGCAGGTGGACACCAATTAGAGGGCCATACAGGAACTAACGGAGGACTCGAGGAAAGCCAAAAATATCCTGGAGACATTGGCAGTGGCCACCCAAAGCCTGGTACTACAGGCAAAATATTTAGAAAATAGATCCAGGAGAATCAACATACACGTCAAATACCTGCCAGAGGCCATACAGGACCAGGACCTGTCACAAACTCTCACCACTATCTTCGCAGACCTCCTGGATTTGCAGTCAGCTGCAGACCTCCATCTCGATAGGATCCACAGGGTGGGTCCCCCCCGTTCCAAACCAGGAGCCAGGCCAAGAGATGTCCTGATGGCTTTCCATAGCTTCACAACAAAAGAAAAAATTCTGGAGAAAGCCAGAAAGGCAGGGCACATCACTTATAATGGTACGGAAATATTTCTATACCAGGACCTGGCACAAATAACCCTGATTAAAAGGAGGCGAATGAGTCCGGTCCTGACGCACTTACGAGCGCAGCAGGTCTGATATAGATGGACCCATCCATTCAGTCTGAGCTTTACCTGGCAGGGTAGACAACACAGGATCACATCCTACGACCAAGGGATGGAGTTGCTGGGCTTGGAGGAAGAACCCTTGGCGGGCCCCTCTGGCCCAGCTGACCACTGTAACACTCACAAACCATGGGAATGATCAACGGTGGGGCCTAAACGATCAAAAAGAGAGGACCCCCAGCCTACACACCGGAATGACCCAAAGAATATGCTGCCAGACCGTCAAAACCGTTCACCTGAAGGTGCTAGCAGAACCTCAGTCCCGGAGAGACAGCTGAGACCTTAACGTGATAAGATAAGATAAGTGTACTGATTTCAGAAAAAATTGGCATTTGTGAAGTATTCATCGCGGTGAGGGGGGGGTGCGCAATCTTGGAGTGGGAAAGGGTGATCCCGCGTCGGGTGAACCTGGGTCTGTCCTAGAGCTCAGATCTCATCTCTACGGAACGAGGGGGGCTGATAGTCAGCTGAGCTCACCCAGGGGTTATGGGGGCGGGGAAGGGTCGGGGGGAGGGAGAACGGGAATTATCCAGGCATTAGAAATGATTAAGGTGGCCTCCAGCACAGGCATAATCACGGAACCACTGAGGTGGGGGGAAGGAAATCCAGGGCTCTGCACACACTGGGGCATCTAAAGACGCAGTTAATAACCTGACATGGATCAGTTGAATATTCTATCCTTAAACGTCAATTGGTCAAATTCATTTGTGAAAAGGAAAAAAGTAGAGAGGTTCATACGGAAGGAACTTCCGCACATTGTGACGCTACAAGCAACCCACATCCACACTCGAGACCAACAAAGGATAAAGGTCTGGGGATATTCTAGATTAATTCAGGCCACACAACCCACCAAAAAAGGCCGGGTAGCGATCACTGTGAGGGATGACCTGGATCTGGCAATTAGGGCAACACAAAAAGACGACCAGGGAAGGCACCTAGCACTCGTGCTCGAGGGGATTGGGGAGACGTATACAGTTGCGACCATCTACGCGCCAAATGTATGCCAAGACGCCTTCATACAAAAGGCCCTCACCCATTTGGAAAAGTTACCCAGAGGCCGCATAATACTAATGGGGGATTTCAATATGGCTTGGAACCCATCTATAGACAGAAGCCTGACCTCGTGGGGACATGCGGGTGGGCCCTCAGGGGAGCTCAAGAGGAAAACACACGAGGTGGCCCTAGTAGATGCATGGAGAGAGATTCTGGGTAACACGAGAGGATACACATTCTATTCACATGCACAAAGGTCACACTCACGAATAGACTACATATGGGTATCCAACTCACTGCTAGGCGTCTTCACGTTATGAGCCATCGCGCACTCAGACCACACCCCAATGACCCTGAAAATACTCAGACTACGTGGCCCACCCGTGCTATGGAAATGGCGATACCAGACCCCACTGTTGAAGGACCCAATACTAACCCGGGAAATAGAAGGGAAGCTAGAAGAGTTTGCGCGTAACAACAAATGGGAAGACACATTTCCACAAATATAGTGGGATGTTCTTAAAGCCATGCTAAGAGGAAAGATGACTGCGATAAAAGCTAGAAGGGAAAGAGAGCTAAAATTGGAGGAACGACAGTTAGAGATAAAACTTAAAGACATAATGGCACAGATGGTCTCAAAACACACAGCTGCCATCAAAAAAGACTATCGATCAGTAAGAGGGCCTGTCCCAAAATTTCTACATCAAAGCCAATAAATCTGACTGGCTCCTAGCTAGAATGTTAAGAAAGGAGGAAAGGGATAAAACCATCTTAAAAATTAAAGGGGAGGGAGGCCAGATGCATACCAACTACAAGGACATAGAAAGGGAGTTCTGCCAGTTCTACACCCCCTTATACGCCTCTGATAACTCAGAGCCAGCAGACCAGGAGGCCTACCTGGACAAGATAAACCTCGTAACTATCTCGGAAGAGAAGAGGGAGCAGTTGGAAGGGGAAATAACAATAGACAGGTCAGAAGGGCAATTAACTCTATGCCTCCAAACAAATCCCCAGGCCCGACGGCTACATTACAGAATTCTATTACATTACATTAAAAAAACCTTAATCCCCCACCTTACCAAGCTATTCAATCAGGTCGGACCCACCTAAACTCTACCCAAATCAATGGAGGTGGCGAAGGTCGTACTTATACACAAGAAGGGAAAAGAACCGGTAGAATGCGGGTCCTATCGCCCGATTGCATTAATAAACGTAGATGCCAAGATACACACCAAAATCTTGGCCTCTAGGCTAGAAACGATTATGACCAGACTAGTGCAACCCAATCAGGTTGGCTTCATCAGAGGCAGGCAGACAGTGGACAATGTGAGAAGAATAGCCCATCTGATAGAGAAGAGAAAATGGAGATCCCTGCTCTCCTGCTGGAAATAGATGCCAAAAAAGCCTTCAATCGGGTGGAGTGGGGCTTTCTTTTTGCTACAATGACTAGGATGGGATTCGGACCTAAATTCATGGATAGGGTCAAGGCCAGCTATCAAAACCCAAGACTACGACTTGTAATCAACGGTCAGATCTTGGGGCTGGTCATAGTGGAGGCACAAAACAAGGATGCCTGCTCTCCCCTCTCCTATACGCTTTGCATCGGGAACCATTTCTGATGGTGATAAGGGAGGCAGATAACATAAAGGGAATACCATTTGGGGGGCACAACCATAAAGTGGCCACTTTTGCGGATGACATGCTCATTACACTGACCCACCCTGCCACCTCTCTCTCAGAGGTAGGTAGGGAGTTTGACTGATTCGGCAGGTGGCCGGATTAAAAGTGAACACCAACAAATCTGAGATACTCAGCCTGAACTTGGAGCCCACCACTGAGCAACACGTAAGGGGGACCTATGAATACAGGTGGGCACCCAAAACAGTGAAATACTTAGGGGTTCAACTGACAAAAACGGTGGGGGAATTGTACCATGCAAATTACCCCCACCCCTTGGAGAAACTTAAATCGCAACTGGTCGATTGGGGCCCGCTGACCATTATGTGGCTAGGACGCATCAATGTCTTAAAGATGGCGGTCCTGCCGCGACTGCTTTACCACTTTGCTGCCCTTCCGATAACTGTCCCACTCACTTTCTTTCTTTAGAGCCCTCCAAAAAATCATGAACTGCTTCATCTAGAACCAAAAGCACTCGAGATTAGCCACAAGCATAATGAGAACACCAACTTCCCGAGGGGGAATGGGAGAGTCGGACTTTAGGGTATACTACATTGCCGCACAAACTAGAATCATCAGGGACTGGCAAAGGGATGACAGGGACAAGATCTAGTGGCCAATGGATGGGGCGGTGGTAGCAGGGCACTTAGAGGGTATGCTGTGGAAACCGAGATTGGACAGAACTCCCCAAATGTACAGCAGTGAGATTATTTCGACGTTAGGAGAAGCATGGGACAACGAAGTACAAAGATTGTGCATTACAACCCTCCCTCTCCCTACACTCATTGATTTGAGAACCTGCAATTTACCGGGCACAGGTATGGCTATGTACAGTTGAGGCATTGGCTTCCACATCCGGAGATGAAGCAAGCTGGCACCCGAGCTCTCACCCCCTTTGAAAAATACTTACACACACACACGGTAGACAGGGGACTGGTGGCCGCAAGTTATAAACACATTAAGGAGGGGAAAACACAGCCAAACAGAACATACATGCAGAAATGGGAAGCAGACACAGGCAGAAAAATTGGGGATCTAGAGTGGCAATATTTATGGGCGCAGATACCAAAGCTAACCAGATCCCTCCACATCAGAGATACTTGGCTAAAGCTGATGTTTCAGTGGCATCTAACCCCGGCCAGATTAAATAGAATGTTCCCACATGTGTTGCGAAATGCTGGAGAGAGTGCGGGGAAGTCAGCACCTGGGCCCACATATGGTGGGACGCCCCAAAATTGACCAGTACTGGGGAAATATACGGCATGCCACAGCCCAGGTCCTGGGGATCACTGAGGGGAGGAATAGAGGGCTGGATATGATATGCCTGAACCGGGTGTTTGCAGGCATCCCAGCAAAGTCAAGCCACAAAGTACATGTCATTAAGATTATATTGGCAGCTATGGTGCTAGCGCGCAGGTGGAAATCGGAGGATCCCCCCCAAGAACATGAGTGGATCACAAAGATTTGGTCGCTGGTTGCCATGGAATGGCTCATATACTCAATACAAGGCGAGCATAAGAAGTTCAATACAGAGTGGGCTAGCCTCCTGAAGTACCTGAAGGAGGGAGCTCGTAGAGCATGGTGCCCCAGATCTATGATATTGTTAGGAATTATAGACCCTCAACAGGAGTCCGACCCATAATGGGGTAAAGGAGAGGGAGAAAATGTTGCACCTCGCAAGGACACATGGATGCTAAACCTCTGCATCAGTGACTGGAAAACCTGAGAGGATGATGAGCCCGAGGATCATTTCTGGGGGGGATGGCAAGGAGTGGGGGGGATGGGTAAGGGGGATTACAAATGTTGAATGTTGCATCTTTAAAAAATAAAAAGTGACATGTCATAATAAGAAAACATGTCCAGACTGGTTCCAATGTAAACCAGTCTAGACCCAAAAGAACACGTATCATCCTTGCTTCATCATAGATGCTGAGTTAATAAAAAGCCATGCTACAGTGAGATATATACAAGCCGTTAAAAAACATCAATCTAGTGAAGTAATACTAATCATGCTTGCTTTATCAAAGATGCAGATTAATAAATGTCATGCCACAGTAAGCAATGGTTAGACTGGCTGTACCAAAATGTCAGTCTAGCCAGGTAATGACACACATTAACTTGGCTTTGCCCGAACATACCAATAAAACATGCAAAGTCAATAATGGATGGGTCAAAAAAAACACACACATACATTCTCTCAGGTACAATCACACTGGAACCCACCCACCCAGAACATTAACACACACACTCACATTCCTACTCACTCACCCACCATTCACTCACCCATAAACATCTCACGTCCATGTGCACTGCATTCTCCACACAGGAACGCCCACACCCACCCACCCAGAACATTCAAACACACACTAACAAATTCCTACTCATTCACCCAACACTTACTGACCCATACACCTTCTCCAATGTCCATTCGCATTGCATTCTTCTCACAACACATACCCACCCAGAACATTGAGATACACTATCACATTCATACTCCCTCATACACCATCTCTTTCATCCACACTCACTGCATTCTCCAAACAAGCACACACCCACCCAGAAACTTCAAACACACACACTATCACATTTATTTTCATTCACCCACCACTCACAGACTCATAACATACATCTGATACGTACTTCACACATGCAAAATACACATCGCATTAAAAAAAAACCTTCTTCCCTGTTTTTCCAGCTTCGGTCCATCACAACAAGGCCACCCTCAGCTCCTCCGTGCTAATCACAAACAGGAACCAGGAAGCTGGGAGAGTTTCCTGGTTCCTGTAAAAAAGCCGCAAGGAAACCGGAGGAGAAGGGGTTGGTCACATGCCACGGTCAGCTCCAAACCTTACTGAGCGCTTGCTACTTGAGCTGCAAGCCTTGGCCGAGCCTTCACCGCGATGAGTTAACCCCATACTGCCAGGCCCAATATCTTTCCACAACTTGCTTAAAGCCTTGCTGGCTGCAGTATTGCAGCCCACAGATCTTAACTCTACACCAATTTAACCTTTAAAATAACAGTGTAGGCAGTAATCTTAATCTTTACATTTCCATCTTGCATTGAAAGCAGCCGAGGCAATATCCCTAAGAGTGCATATTCAGGTAGAACACATTCATCACAAAGTACGCAGTGGTATTAAAGTGGTATTAAAGTACCTTTTGAAAGTACAATGGACCTCATTACAAGTTTACTGGTCCGGTAGTAATGTGCCGGTAAGCTACCGGCACCGTTGCTACCGGACCAGCAAACTACGAGTTCTGCTCGGGGTGCCTTTCCGCCCGCCAGGTCTGACCTGGTGGGCGGATCGGCACCCGCGAGCAGAGCAAGTCAGATACACCGCCATCATTCACCTATGGGACTCAAATGGGAATGGGGAAGAATATTTTCCGGCGCCCGGGCATGGGCGATGACCGGGTCCGCCGGGGTTGGAATACCCCGGGAATTGCCCATTTGCAGGTGACGGAAACCACCGCCGAACTTGTTATGAGGCCTAATATGTTTGACAATTAGATATTGATGTGCTAAATTATCCACCTGATTGTTGCTTAATTCTTTTTTCAGTGCTTATTCATGGTATGAACTGTGGGTTCTGTACTGATCCTGGAATCTGCGGTGGGTGGCACTTCCCAAATAGAGGGAATATGAAGGTTGGTGGCCATCACTTTGATATGTTTGTTGAACCATGCCAAGGAAGACGCTCCATGCTCATCAAGCACATCCCGTGGTTCTTCCTTGTATCTAACAAGGTACAGCAATCTCCATAATTTAAGCCAATAATAAAAGGGTTGTGCTTGATCGTGTAAGCTATGCCTAATTGGCTTGGTTCCAATTTCAGGAGTACCTTTGGGAGGGTGAGCGTGTGCTCCTAAAGATTGTATTCTATTGAATCATCAAAGTGTCAGTATTAACAACTCGCCCGAGTTCTGCACCATCCATGGTAAATAAATGTTTAAAGTCTGGGACCTATATTTTTCCTTGCTGGTCCTTGTGCAGTAACCACCATGACTGAACTGCACCCCCTCCCCGACGTGATGAAATCAGAGCACGTTCTCCCATATCTGCACCCCAATTGCCATCCTAACTTAGATACACTCCAATGGAGTCTAATGTTTCTGCCTATTCTCGTTTTTTTACATTCAAATTATATTTAACTTTAGCTTTTTCTGAGAAGGGAAGATCATACATTTTCTTTTTGACACATTCATTTGCAGGCTGTTTTCTTTACAGGTCTTGTTAAACACAGTAAGTTGCCTTTGAAGGCCACTAGGAGTATTTGATATAAGGATCTCGTCACAAGCGAATAGAAGATTAGCTAACTTCTCTATGCTGAGGATGGGTGTTTCTGCCTTCAAAGCCATTACAACTTCTGCTTTCGTATTCATATAAATTGAGCACAGCTAGCGGGTAAAGGCTGCAGCCATCTCTCACACCCCTGTTCATAGGCAGAACACTTGTAGTCTCCTTCATCCTGCACAAATCTTACATTCAAATAGTTTCCATAGTTAGATTCTTGATTGTGGCCAATAATAAGTAGGCTGCTGATATGTATACAAGATGGCCTTAAAAATTCACAGAAATTGGGAAACAGTTGAAGTTTTTTTTTTCTTCGTAAACAAGTTGAGATATGCAGATGGTTCAGTTGTGATATAAGCAAATTGTTCAATCTATCGGGTGTTGCATATATTGTTGCATATATTGCACCATTCTAGAAAAGGGGTGCTGTACTAATGGGAGTTATCTCTCGTCTCTCGTGGACTTTCCTTTCCTTTCCCAGCCCATGCAACCCCAAACCCCAGGTTTCCAAACTAGCAATCAGTAAGACCGATTATCTATTGCTAGATTTGATGATGGCCTAAAGGCCAAAGCCATGACTCACTGGCCCTCTCCGACGTTGAACGAATCAACAGTTTCTTTCTGCCAATTGTAGGCACCTTGTTCCTTTCTCACATTCAACCCGCTGCCCTCTCCCATTTGCCATGCTCTTACTACTCCTCTCTCCTGCATTAATCCAATGTCCCCTCTCCTCCCACTCTCTGGATCTCCTTACCTTCTGTCCCACTCTCCCGTCCTTCGATGTTCCAAAATCTGCTACCTCCTCTTAGTTCATCTCCACACCCCTCCTTGCTCCTCTGCTCTCAGCCCCTCTTCACTCCTTCACCCCTCCTAGCTCTTCTATTCGTATCACCTCCTCACTCTTTCACCACTCATTGCTCCTCTAACCCCACCCTGTCTCTCCCACTCACACCTTTCCCCTTCTATTCTCATCACTATCTCCTCCCCTCTCACAGCCACTATCCTCTCACTCACTTCTCTGACTACCTCCCAACCCTACTGCTCTAACCCCTTCAACTCCCACAAACATTCTCCTGTTCAGAGCTATACACACATACACACACCTGTACACATGCGCACATGCACGTTTACGCACAAACACACATACACTACACACACAGACACACAGTGTGGGCCACACTTGTCTGTATCATCAATGAGCCTGTTTACTCATTGATTCTTTGTGTTAAAAAACATAAAAACATATCATGTAACCCTTCCTCACATGCAATTGGTTAATATATTGATAGGCTTGATTAATGTTATTAAATAATCTACATTGTATCTGAACATTCTGGGTCTTGAAGAAGGCAGGAGTGTTGACAATCAAATGCCCTCATTGTCGAAACTACAGTTGACTGCCCATTGTGAAGAATCCTATGTTTCTCTCACTGAAACCATGCCTAAAATCTCCTCCCAGTTGTCCAGGGGAAGGAAGATGCTTCCTGATCCCAACCCTGGAAGTGGTGTACTGAGGGAGGATGACCTGAGAACAGACAGGGCCCATGGTGGTGAGGAATTCCGTGGGATGAGTCACAGTATTTTTCCTCTGACAGGAAGATTCTAACAACTGTACCAAAAGAGGTCATGGCTTTTTGTCATTTGAATGTCTCTAAACCTCATATTAACTCTAAGTTTGTGAAACCGAAGGTTATAAAAACAGAACAAACTGCACCAAAAGAAATACCCTTATTCCCAAGGGTACAATGTAAAGTATTATGGAAATGTTGTCTTCTATAAACCATTGTCTTCTGTAATAACTAATTTTCACAGCTCCTCTGTTCATAGTCTTAAGGGACTAAAATCTACCCTCATAAATAATGTAGAAGTTCAGAAAACTAACTTTGCTGAGACAAAATACAAGTCCCAGAATCCTAGAGGTACTGAGACGAGGAAGAGGCCTAAATAGGCATGCAAATGTAGCAGTCAGGCAATTAACCCTAGTAGCCATTTCAGTAGTCAGGCAATGGAGACTAATAGACCACACCTGAAGCCTATTACTAAGTATAGGAGGCATAAAAGACCCCCTGAGTAGAGAAGTAGAAGGTTCTCGAATGGGAGCTTGAAGGCTGGCTGTAGTAGTAGTGGTAGTAGTAGTAGTAGTAGTAGTAGAGGAGAAATCGCAGATGTTAATTCACAAGGAAGTGGGAGTGCAGAAGGGACGCCGGAACGTGGAGACAGCAGATTTCACCTGCACGTTCGAAGAGAGTTCTTTTCTCCCAAACCTGAAGGACAGTGACATTGCAGTGGAAGACACTCAGGAGGCTGAGTTTTCCCCATCTGAGCCTTTTTGCAGTGATTGCAGAACTCTAAGTCTGCTGGAGACTAAGGAGAGAAGCAGAAGTCAGGCTGAGGGTCTAATGAGAAAATGAAACTCCAATTCAAGTGGCTGGACCGGAGGCTCCCGTGCTGGAGAAGGGTGTGGGTTCCCCGTGAGCCAGAAATAGCAGAAGTGGTTGAGGAATTTGGAAAAGCAGTGCAACCGGCAAAAGCAGTGTCCTTGTAGTGTCCAGTGTCCTTGTAGCCAGCAAGTAAAACACAGCAAGTAAAACCAGCTCCTAAGTGACTTGCATCTTGTTTAGAGAGTGAAAGCTGTTTGTTATACTTGAAGTATCATTCACAATGGAATTGTGGCACTCAAGTGAAAGACATGTTACTCACATGAGAGCTGTAGTCCTTAAACTCCATTGTTGAAGTCTTTAAACACGGTTTCTGACTAATGGAGTGGTTGCATGTCCTCAAATAAGAAGAAGGAATATTTTCTATAACATTCACGAAAAACGAATACTGACAATATACATGTTACAAGTAACCAAGTGTAAAAACTACATCAAGGGAAGGTTGTGTGTGCCCAATTGTTTCCCAAAGGAAGTTAGAGTTTGTCCTTTAACTTTACATGGAAACACAATTATTACTTCAACTTTAAACTTCAAAATCTATGAAAGGTTGAGATCTGCCCAATTGTGTTTAAGCTTGAAAGTTTGAATTCTATACTATATACAGAAGTGACATTCTTACTATTTCAAAGAAGTAAAGAGATGAAATTAGCCAAGAGAAGAGCACATATTGCCCAAGCCAAGAGGCACCCCCTTTGCATATTGACGTTCACCTTGGAAAGAGTTAAAGAGCCATGTAACTCCACTGTGAAGTTGTCAACAGTCTAGTGTCCTAAGATAAAAGTGTGGCATTATCACCTGAAGCTGAAAGAGTGGCACTACAGTTTGTGGGTAATTACTTGGGCTGATCACTTGTTAAACGGAAATCATATAGTGCCTCCTTTTGACTTCGCCGCTATTTTAGAATCGTCAGCCATTTTGATTTCTGTTCATACATTCTCTGTTCCAAAATGGTGGACTGTGTTTTCAACCTGCAACCAAGCTCCCGATCTTTGAGTTCTGTTAATGGTTAGACTATCCAAGGGCCGACTGTTTCGACTAGATAATGAGGCCTTGCACTATATGTGAACTGTTGTCCTAGCATTGTCTGCGCTAACAAGCCTCATCCGCGAATACACATCTGTAACAATGAAGTGCAAACGCCAAGCGTGGACACAGGCCGAACTACATTGTGAAGGGATATAGACTAAGGCTTACTGTGTGATCCGAGAATATACATCGCCATTGTAACTTGATGGAAAAACAAACTCATGTAATCCTTCTGCATATTATTGTATAAGCTGTATGTGAACTAGGCACAAACTCTAGACCACGAATTATTAACATGTAGAGGGGTTGGACAATATTTCTGAAAACTGCATAAAAGTATGAATGTTTAGATGTCCAGCACTCTCTCTCCTCTCTTTGACGGGCTGGTACTCATTGCGGGGTGTTGAGAGCCAGATAGCTATCTGTATCTATGTTTCTTTGTAACTGCGCAGAATAAAAGATCTGTGAATCTTTATAGCCCGTGTTTGATGTATTTCCGTTGTGGTACTTAGCCTCGATATTCTGTTGAGAGCCAGATAGTTATCTGTATCTATGTTTCTTTGTAACTGTGCAGAATAAAAGATCTGTGAATCTTTATAGCCCGTGTTTGGTGTATTTCCTTTGTGGTACTCAGCCTCCATTTTTCTCTTGTTTTTACACACTGGCAGAAAAGGTGTAAGCACATTTGGGGAAGAGGGAACTAAGTGATTGTGAAGAATATTCTGAAGTAAAGTGGCAGAAGACAGGAGAGGAAAAGAGGTTGCTCCTTTTTAGAAAGTCATCAAAAGGAAGAGTGCTTTGCCCACCTGTAAAAGTTGAAGCAAATCCTGTTGAAATCTGTATAATAATTCAAAGTACTGAGCTGTAGTGTTAACATTTAATCTTTGGTGGTATAAAAATTGTTGACAGTAGGAGTCACATTGAAGTGGTATGAAGTAATAACATGCTCTGGGACAAAGGTGGCTGTTCTCATAATACCAACATTAGACGTGTGATCGTCGAAGTTGAAGCCGCAGCACAGAGAAAACATCATCCTGACAAATATACCAACATACAGTTGTATCAAAAATTGAACTGAATAAGTCCATACAGTTGTAATTAAAGCTGAACTGAAGAAGTATTCATATGTTGACATTTGAGAAATATTACATCTTCTGTTGAAACCTTTACAAGTTGTTTGAAGGAGGAACAATGTATCCTAACCAGGAAAAGCATTGGTGCTATTTCTTTTCTGGGAGGTGGAAGAGGATCTCACATCCAGAAACACAGATTTGCTACCAGCTGATTTTTGTTTCATGAACTTTTTCTTTAACTTAGAAGTATCAAGAACTTGTTCAAGACTGGGTTTTTCCTTTGAAGAACATTTTGGTTTGGTGTTGAAACCTGGGGAAGGGATCTTACCCAGGATAAGAAAAGGTAATTTAGATATTAGGGTAATGTTGTTTATTTCATGGGTTTCATTTGTGTGAGGGTCAATTTAACCATACTAGATATTATTCCCTTAGCTTCTATACCAGGCAGGGAATTCCTCTGTAGAGTAGGGCAAGCAAGGCTTAATTTTATTTGTTTACTTTAATAAAATGTAATATTTGGACAAATCTACAAGCAGTTGTCCACCTCGCATTACTGACCCCTCACATATGGTTTTCAGGAGTGGGATCGGAATCAGCTGATACAAACTGTGGATCCACAATGTATTTGGCAGACTCTAATCAAACTAAAGCCGAGTCAGAAAGGGGTTGGTCTGAGCATATTCCTCCTGCTCGCACCACCTGTACTTCTCCAACACAACCTGGTTCTGATACCCCATTTACAAGGGAGGAAAGGAGCTTTGATTCCTTCTCCATAAAAAGAACTAGGGGGTTAAGAGAAGTCCCTTTTAATCATTGGGCCCCTTATGATGAATGTTGGTATACCTGAGAGTAAGGAGAATAACATCACATCTCCCAGTATATGGTCCAGACCTACACCTTTTATAACGGAAGACAGATTTAAAACAGTTAGATTATCTACAAGTGGGCTGGAACCCCTAGAAAGAAAGTGTGAACACCTTCTCTATCCCCATTCTTGGATGTTTTTTTTTTTACACCTAACCAACCAAGACATTCTTCCCACTAGGAAATAAGCAGAGGGTAACACTGATATCCTCTTCTTTCACCAGTTTTATCAAATACCCAGTAGGGACAAATCATCATTTCCCTAGAGTTTATTGTGGAAGTTCTATCAGGGATGGCTGTTTATCTTATGCCCATAAGTGAAGATAGAGAAAAGGGAATGTTAAGGGTGCTATCATTGTTGTTTGGTGAGAAATAAATAAAAATCACCCTTTTGAATTTGTCATATAAATTAGCACAAGTTGAGAGAGGCCCGCTGGTTGGACTTTTGGTATACAAAACCCCATGTAACTCTATGTTCCAGTGCTATTAGACAAGGAGATGCAGATTATGCAATTTGAGATGGGGGCAGGCAGAATTTGCTTTGTCTGACTCACAGTGGGTAACAGAGGAAATATCTAAATCCAGTTGAACACAGAATGAGTCGAGCTTAATACAGGAAGAAGCACAACTTCAGAAATGTCTATAATGTCAGAGATTCCTCTTCCTAAGAAAACAGGAAATTGTAATACAACTGAGCCTTTGGTTGTTCCAGTTGATGATTTAGAGAGTGATACAACATTGGAACAGCTAATAGAGGTATCTTTAGTGAAGGCTCCATATAAATAAAATCACAACATTTATGCCTTATTGCTACCTGTGGAAAACCTTGAAACTTTAGAGATAGAGACCTATGATGTCCTGCAGTCCATAAATGTTCAGACCTTCTTATTGGGTGATGTTTCCACCCTGTCTGAGCAAGATTTATTATCAAGATCAGCAAATTCCTTGACAGATGGGAAATCCGCCGGCGGTAAGAGCGCAAATTTTCCCCATTGAGCCCAATGGGGAATGGGGCATTCCCGAATGGGCTCAATGGGGAATGGGGAATTACGTTATCGCCGAAGTCGTGATCTGGCGCTATTAGCGCCGGGGAATTCGGCGGTAGGGCTAATACCGCCGGCGGTAATACTGCCGGCATTACCGCCAAAGTCGTGATCAGGCCCTAGGTAGGGAATTCCTCAGTAGAGTAAGGCAATCAAGGCTTAATTGTCATTTGTTTACTTTAGTAAAATGTAATATTCGGAAAAATGTATAAGCAGTGGTCTGCCTTGCATTACTGACCCTTCACACCATGTAATAGATACATGTTACTACATTTTCTGTCTGTGTCATTGTATCATTTATTTTCCACTTTGCAACAATGATCTGAATAAACCCTGTGGTAGAAACATGATGTCCACTTATGGTATTGTATGGTTTCTCCACAATCCATTGCCAAATCCATAGACTCCAAATGAACTATAATCTATACTTCAAAATCCACATCTCCATAAAACTAAAACATTCGGGTGTAAATGCCTACAATAATTCAAAACTTGCATGCTAAAGTCCAACTTCCAGGATGCAGTTTAGGTATGTGTCCTCTCATATATGCTGATATCAGTGTCAGAATTATGTTTTTATCCTGACAAAGCGGTACTTCATGGAATGCCTCAAGTTGTTCAGGTACAATGAAACCTCAATTATATTAATCACTTCCTGCTTCATCTACACTGCCCATCACAGAAGCCAGCAGGTTGATTAATTCATTTGGTAAATGTAAAGATGCCATGTGGTGATCTCTGCAATCTATTAATGACCACTGCCATTAAAAAGACTTGCAGTAATAGATCTAACCATGTCAATTAAACATTATCACTTTCTTGAGTTCCATGCACCCCCTGGAGTCCTGGACAGGAGTGAAGTCATAACTATGCCTAAACAGGAACACACAATAGCGGCTTATTCGGTCTATTCCAGGTGGATGTCCAGATGATTTGTCCTGCAGAGTCAATGGTAACAGATCATGGGGGTCATTGCTAAATTATGTGGAGAGCCACACGTTACAGCGCCCTGGTTTATGGCCACAGATAATGAAATGACCAGTCCCTCTTTTTTTCAAATCAGACGGGATGCAACCATTGCTCAATTCCTATTGATACCATGATCCTCTTTTGCAAACAGTAATATCCTATACAGTTGCATCTCTGAAATGCTACTGTATGAACCTTCGATTTCTGGGTACCCTTTTTACTGCTTTCATACACAACTCACCTTCAGTCGTATGCTGTTTCTCAACGCTGGGTACCTTATATAGAAATCCCCAACATAACATTGCATGCACCAGGAGCAGAAGCAATTTCCCTTTAAATAGCACAGCATAGGGTGTGGCCTACAGGACATCATTTTTCAATTGTTGTTTGCCTCTTGACAGAAATACCCCCATAGGGAAAACTATGGCGAAGATCATGGGGACAACATCTTAGAAGCAGCTCAACATATCAGTAAAGCATGGTTAAAGGTGTCAGAAGTAAGAGGGGAAGACAGGTAGCCAGCATCATGTTCAAACAAACTGCTGAAACAAAACTGAAAGCATCTCATAGCAGACGTCATATTTGCTCTTATTGTAGATGTAGAAGACCTACAAGGACTATGCAAGCCCATCACCACTAAAATCAAATAAGGCAACTACACTTCCCAGAAGGCTTGGAGGACCACAACACAAGCTCCAGCAATACACCCAGGACACACCCAAGCAAACATGTTTGCACGCGCAGTGAGTTCACAGCGGCGCTCGCGCTACAAATTGCAAGCACAACAGGCATGTTTCTCTGGCGTTCCTGAAGGCAGACCACAGTGCGGTCTAGCCCATGTCTGATTCCTCCCTGGCCCAGCGCAGACCTCAGATAATGAAGGCTGCAGAATCCGCTCCGCTCACAGCCATACAGACTTGCATGGATCGCAGCGATTTGTAAACGCATTCCAGTTTAAGGTCTCCCTGAGCACGCCATGGCTGCCTCCAAAACCGTGTCTGGGTCCGGGTTCCCTGAATGGGGGAAATACCGGGCCATTCTGAGTATGGAGGGCCCGGTATTTCCCCATTCAGGGAACCCGGACCTGGACCTTCCCCATTCGAGCCCCCATAGGGCGGAATGGGGAGGGAGCTAACAACGGGCCCATTACAAGAGGGCCCGTTGTTAGCTCCTTGGTCCCCTCGCGGGACCCGCTATGTACGTCTGGATAAACCAGACATCCAGAGCGGGTCCCGCGAGGGGGACCTCGTAATAGTGCGGAATGCGTTTAACGGCGCCGGCACCATTACCGGCGCCGTTAAACGCATTCCGCACAACTTGTAATGAGGCCCCATAGATTCAAAATGCCAACAAATCTATAGATCTTGATGCAGGATTCTGAAACGGACACAATTTTGTTTAAATGCTTTCTGGTGCTCCAATTCCTTATACCTCTTAAGCCACACTATTGTTTTCCCATTTCGTTGATGTTCTCTTGTGTTTTTTTCTGATCGTTTAAAACCCTGATTATTTATTTATTTATTTGTTTATTTATTTATTTATCTTTACATCCAATGTTCTAGTGTGTTTAAATCAGTGCCATCTTCTAAGTGCTCAAGATATGTGTGGGTCAGAATTAGGCTAAAATGGAAGCATAACGTTGACACACTGGGCCTTATTCCGAGTATGGCAGTAGGGAGTTAACAACACCAGTAAGGATGCCGGTGCCGTTAACCCCCTACCGCCACATTTCGAGGTCTCTTAGCGGGTCCCACCAGGAACGGCTGTTCTAACCAGCCGTTCTTAGCGGGACCCGTTAAGCTCCTTCCCCATTCCCATTGAGCCCTATGGGGGCTCCAATGGGAATGGGGAATGGTTTTCTAAATGGGGACTTACTGGGTCCTCCAAGGTTGGAATGACCCGGTAAGCCCCCATTCAGAGAACCCAGACTCAGGTTTGGAGGCAGCCATGGTGCTAATTGCACCACGGCTGCCTCCAAACTCGGAATGAGCCCCACCGTCTTATTTGGTACTTAGGGAAGATAATTAACGGGATATAATCTGTTTACCTTAAGTTTGGAAATGCCACAGCTTTTCTTTTTTGGAGCAGGATTTTGTATGTCTTTCATCTTGATTTTTTAAATGCTGTTGCTATACTGCTCTTTCGATTTTGCCACTCTGTAAGAAGAAGAGAAAATCATATCTTTTTTTTTCCTTTTATGCTTAACTTATATTTCACAAACAAATAAAGAAGTTGCAATCATAACAAGAATTAACATCTATATAGTAAGGATATTTAAGTTAGAATCATATTTCAGCTACCTACAAACCCTCCCAAAAAGTTACAACCTCTTATCTATCTATTCAGTTTCTTGAAACACCAGAAACAGGAGTGATTAAGACATCTAGACATCTTCTCTTGTCTTTACTCCTCCAATTAAAGACAGGGGCATCACAGAAGATTGGAAAGGAGGGGTGTATTGCTTTGCGACACTTGCCTAAAAAGCAGTCATAAACATATGTCATACCATGAAAAATGTTAGAAAAGCAGCTTTGAAAGTATAGTACACTACCCCGAGCAATAGAACCTGGAAACAACAGCCACAGCGTAACTGCTTCTGCAAGAGCACACCGCCACTTACACCACTGTTTCTATTGTCTTCTTCGCTATAAGCTCCTAAAATAAAATAAAAACAATGTTATGTATAACCTTGGCTCACAATTAGAAGAAGAAATGCAATTATTAGCACATACAAAGTTCCAAATCCCTTATGTTTGCTTATGGATCAATGCTCTGCATAAATAAAGGTGTGGTCTCTATGTTAAAGTGAGCCAATACTGCCATCAGATTCCTCTGAACTAAATGGGCCTGCATCGTGATGAAGACACATTGCACTCACCAGATAAGGTGGGCCAAGAGATTCTGGGGGCATGTTGGCATGTTATAAGCTCAAAACCTCAACAGAGACTTCAGGATAAATTAAGAACCTATGGGTTAATCCTGAACTGGTACACACTCAACACACCAATAAGCCCAAAGGGCCACGCAAATACTGTACAGAATATGTCTTTATTCAATGCAAGGCCCAAATCTAAATTTCTGATTAAATCTGTTTTAAAATTCAACATGTATAACACCCTAAGCACACATCTGAATACATAGGCAATGTCCCTAACACATGAATGTGGACTACTGTTAAAAAATAGATACTACACGCAGTGCCCTCTAGCCCCACACTCACCTCATTCATACCCGCCTAAAATACAAGTTTATGAAAAATATTCTCAATGCTACAATTCATATTGGTTTAGTCCACAGTTTTCACAAGACCTACACACATCTAGATGGTTAATATTCAGTGTCTTGTGTCAACACATTAATTCATGCTTGCCCAACATGTTTCGTTTAACGTGAAACCACTGTCCAGTCACATGAACTTTTTAAAGGGTCTTTAGGACATTGACATCTTACATTGTACCTCTAGGTCAATTTCCTAGTATGGCCTAACGGCTGTGAGTATCAACCAGTTCTCCTCAAATGCTAATTATCTTTAATGACAGCATTAATACACGTTGTCCAAAGTCCTATCATTCTAGGATGGTCAATTCCTCCAATATTCCAAGGGGATTCAATCATTCCTCTTGATCCAATCTCTAATGAATGAATCTATGCAGATTGCAGATTTTCAGTACACATTTGTGTGCTTCAACACATTAGAACACATTAGAACACATTAGAACAGACACATTAGAACAGACACATTAATTACACCTGCTTCCTTTTGTGTATTTAATTATTCTCAGCCTATCCAAAATGGCTGCCCATGGCTTCCCCTTGGAAGATTCGAGGAATTGACCATCCAAGAGTGATACGATATTGAAAAACGTATATGAATGCTGTCATTAAGGATCATTAGCATTTGAGGGCAACGGGTTGATACTCTCAGCCTTTAGGTCATAGTAGGACATTGATGTGGATGTACGTAGGGTGTTATATATGTTGAATATTAAAATAGATTTAATCAGAATTTTAGATTTGGGCCTTGCTTTGAAAAAAAATAACATTTTTTTGTACTTTATTTGATTGGTCCGTGGGTTCATTGGTTTGTTGGGCATGAGCAGCAGGGCAAAAACTGCACTAGTCAAAAAAGATGCATTTTGGATGCATGTTTGCACCAGGGCAACGTTTGCCTTAGTGCTAATAAGGAATGGTATTAGCTCTAGGGTAAGCCTTTCCCTGGTAAAAAAAAAATGCAGGGCAAATATATCTTTTTTGCACAAGGGCAATTTTTGCCGTGGTGCTTATAACATGCAACATTGCACCTGTCATGGTGTATGGTTTTCTAATATGCCCCAGTGTTTTGAGAAATACAGCAAACTTAGCCCCAATGCTAATACCGTGCAACCTTGCACTTGAACCAGTGCAAAGTTTCTGCAATCTCGCCCCTGGTAGGAGAGTCCTATCTCCATAATTCCACTATCCACGAAAAACCCACCCCATCACTTTCACAGGAACCCCTCCTTCTGGTGCTTGAGGAAAGAGAGTGATAGAGTCAGAACAATTCCAGGCAGTTCTTTCCAGGACATCCGGCAGTCCCAACGGGTGGCAGGAAAAGCCCTCTCCAAACATTTGAAAGATCATTTAGGGAGAAAAGCCATCACTTTAAATGGACTCATCTGCCACTATCCCAAGAGAACAAAAGCAAGGTACTCTAAAAACTCGTCTGGGGTGAAAGAAAGGTATCCAATCCTCTCTTCTTGCACAAACAATACCACTCTCTCACTGGGCATGAAACCCACCTCCATAAAGCAGCTGAGTTCGCGTAAACAACAGATTTAGTGCCAGGAGGATAGGTCAGGGGCAACGTGTTTGTCTTGGAAGCAAGACAACGCATAGCAACACAGGTTTGAATCCCTAGCTAGCGCTTAGAAACTGGTCCCTGGTAAACACGTTATAAAAGAACAATAATCATTTTCCCTTAAATCCTGTTCAAACACCAACTTTAAATTCCTAAGAAATGCGTAAAGCAGGATTGCCACATGGATTCGACATTCACAAGGTGGTAACCCCTTTAGTTGAATAGAAGGCACTAAATGAAGGAGAGATGTGAACCCCTTCATCACCCAACACACACTTCTAGACTGCATGAAATGAATTCCGAATGGCCATCGGACTTTATATCACACTCCAATTGTGATTCCCAAACAATTCACTGCAAGGAACCACCTGACCAATCAAGATAAATGAACAGGTGCCTGCTTCAGTAAGTATTATAGAAGCTCTGTTTCTGTTCTGGAGTGCAAACATGTCTTGCAGAGCTCTGCCAGAGGTACCCATGCAAGCCAAGAGGAGCTAGACGGCCCAGTATCTTGAGTGAGATTGTTGAGGTCTTGGCATCATACCGTACACATGGTGGGAAGAGCAACTTATCCCCTGTAGAGAAGGAAGCGTGAGGGGAAGGATGTCTCTGTATCAAAAAGAACTCAAGCATGAGATGGTGAAGAGAAAAAAGATATGAGAGAGGCTGGAGTTGGAGGAAGA
The DNA here is from genome assembly GCF_040938575.1 of Ambystoma mexicanum. Lineage (NCBI taxonomy): Eukaryota > Metazoa > Chordata > Amphibia > Caudata > Ambystomatidae > Ambystoma > Ambystoma mexicanum. The sequence continues at coordinate 277,264,130 of NC_090936.1, read as the reverse complement.
AAATATCAAAGAAAAACAAGAGAAAGAGAAGACAGATCAGAAGAGGTTGGAGGTGGATGAGAGACACATCAAGGAGTAGGAGAGATGCAGAGAAGGGGAAACATTTACATCGGAGGTGAGTGACGACAGACACAGTGAGAGGGGGATGAGAGAGAGAGAGGGAGGGGGAACGAGAGAGGGAGGGGGAGGAGGAGGATATTGTGTCACCATACCAATGGCATCTTGAGGTAGAATAACAGAGAGGCTGAAGATCATCACACACCCCGATGTTGTTAGGAAATGACCTATGCACCCGCGACTTATTAGGGGTTGTGGCCCTTGTGAGAGGTCAATGGAGAGAGAGAGAGATAGAGGCAATATGAGTTTGTCTTGCTGGAGGCTAGGTCTGTACCCAGAGGGAAGACGCAAGAGCCCTGGGAACTTGTGCGAGGAAGAAAAGCAGACGAAAGAGGAAAGGACTTTATATTTGGGACACAGTTTCATCTTTAAGTTGGCAGGGGGGAGACCTGTCGTGATGTCCTGATGCTGTAGTCAAAGTGAAGATCTACACAATTCCCAAACCTTAGTCTGTCGTTGGCTACTGAGAAACCTGAGCCTCTGCTGAGTGCCTGCAAGATTGGAGCCTTTGGTGGGCTCTTGCCTGAACTGATGCTGTCTATATGGGCACCCCAACGTGCACCCCATTAGTGGCTGGGGTGTGTCACAATAATGAATGAAGCCTGAAAATATACCCATTACAGACAGGAGGAAAACTGTCATCAGGAAGTTGCGCTACACATTGGGAACTGTGAGTGACTTTGTGTAATTAACACAGGGTGATACAACACAGACCCAGCCATTCATAATGTTGATATAATTGTATTCTTTTTTTAGATCATTGTGGGTATTTTTGTAATATCTCTGACTAGGACCCACATAAGAAACAGGTGCATATCTCTCCTATGTTAATTAAGTTGGAAATAAAATGAAACACTTAGAGACGTAACATGTCATCACTATCCCTAGAATGTCTTATATGGGTAAAATGATATTTTAACTCTGAAACAGGTGTCCTTGTCTAATCCATACTTATTTCCACTCGTAAATAAAAGAGATGTGCTTACCTTAAAGTTCCTCTTAATATTAGTAACCCTTCCTGTGCTACTGATATGCTGCTACCAATGACCCAAGCATTTCTCTGGAGGGAGTTGTGTTTGTATATTGAAAGCAGGGAGAAGGATCTTATGTATGTTTCAGATTTTGGAATATGTATATTTCGTTGTTAGTAGTTAGCTGAATTTAGCATGCAAAAATGGTTGGTGAGCCAGCTATCTGTATGCTTGTTTCTGACCATGTGCCACCAAGCTTCTGCCACCAGCGTGCCTGATCTGATAGTAGGGGAGACTTCAACATACGGCTGTAGTAAAATCAATGTATGCACTAGTGGTGATACCACTCGATCCTGCGCTAAGATAAAGTGGACCTGTGTCCCTACACAAAACACTGTAAAATGTTGGTATCTGAAGTCCCTTTACCTCTTCCCCTGTCCCCTTCCTCTCCTCTTCCTGCAAGGCAAACATTCAAAAGCTGTGTGCACTGTGAGAGGAGGGCTGCATCTGGGCTTGATGGGCCTGGGGCAGTATTTCAACAAGGGGTTCGCTATCAATAACAAAGATAAATGGGAAATGTGTGCTCTGACCATTGTCAACAAGAGGTACACATGACGGCTGGCTACAAAGGGAAGGAGTGCATACATCTTCATGCCATGTGAAACACAGCTGGGGCTATGATCGTTTCAGTCTCACTGTGTTCCTTTAGATTGATTTTGGTTAGCATTACTGTGCATGCTGGTAATTGTAGGATATGAATCAGAATGGTGAAAACAAAGCTACATCTGTCATCGTTTTTCGATAATGGTGTGTGTAGAAAAAAGAATATGTGTGAGTCGCAGCTTGCAAGAAAAAAAGGTATATCTAGCAGCACGTGTGGCTGTTTATTGTAAAACTCTGAATCATTTGTTTTATTTAAAGATACTGGGCCTCATTACGAGGCTGGTGGTAGCCGTGCCTGTAGTACAGGCACGGCTGCTGCCCGTATCAATTATTTTTTTTCTGATACCCGCGAATGGGCAATTACCGGGTCATGCCGAGTTTGGCAGACCTGGTAATTGCCCATTTGCAGGTGCCGGTAATGAGGGACTCCCCACCCCCATTCAGCCCTGCAGGGCTGAATGGGAATGGGACGTCAGATGCACCGGCACCATTCAGAGTGGTGCCGGTGCATCCGACGTGCTGGGCTCGCGGGTGCCGCTCTGGCCGCCAGGTCAGACCTGGCGGGCTGACAGGCGCCCACTAGCACAGCTCGTAGTATGGCGCTCCGGGAACTACAGTACCGGCATGCTTACCAGTACCGTAGTTCCCGGACCTCCATGCTTGTAATGAGGCCCAACGTGTTCACTTTTTAAGGTAGTAGTATTACAATTGTATTTAAGGTTAAGAATTTACCATGATATGGAGGAGCCCATCCCTATTCGTGTCGCAATACACGAGTTCAAGCACTTGCAGCAATTTTACATTTAAGTAAATGTGGAAAACTCTAGCTGCACTGCATTCTGGCACTTGCCCGCTTACATTTAAAAAACTAAACAGGAATATACAATGACGTGTTATTAATGAAAGGACTTATAAAACATGATTTGACAGTTCTTTTTCAGTCTATCTTTTACAAAACAAGAGTATGAATGAACCAATTAGGGAAGAAAAGTGCACAGTGGCTTGTATGTACATATTTTGATATCTATAGGATTAATATAGCTTGAACCTAGTTACTAAGTGACAGAGCACGGTGCAAAACAGGGTGGTGAATACAGGGAGAGAACATTGGGGAGATGGGATGGAAACACAATTAATAGGTTGATCCCCTTTGGCTATATACGCAAATTGGGAGATCTGTAGAGTTCTGTGGGGAACCTGTATGCCTATGTTCAAATTCTGGCAAACGAGTTTCAGCCTTTCTATAATGGGTTGAAATGGTGCTGTTTATGAGCAATGTTATTGCTAACAAATTTGGCAAAACACCATACAATTTACAAATAATTGTCGAACACATGGACAATTCCAATAGATACCTTGTCACCAACAGTACATCAGATATGCCAGCCCACCCTGCACTGCCACCATAAAACACATGTTGATGCCATTGCAAACAATATGTCGTCATTGTCATTTTAAAACATATTTGAGATGCTGTAGCCCTCAATATGTCTGAGAGAGCTGTACATGCAAGCCAGGCATGGGCCATTGCCATACACCAGTATGGCCTGCATGATGATTCCTGCAGGGAGGGGCAACAATCTGTGAGATGTTCTCTGTGATACTGCCTTTTTCACAAAGGGCAGATGGGTGTTAGGTCACAATCCGTTATGAATAAATCGCCCCTCATACAAACCATACTCTTTGCTAAGAAATGTCTCAAACATGTAATATAACTATTCATATATTGTCTGGTTGGGTTGTTATATGATTCATTTACGTTTTAAGTCATAGCTATCAACAGAATGTTATTTTAGCCCTGTGATTTACACTTTTGTTCCCCACATGTTACTTTTTTCAATCTTGCCAATTTTTTTGACATAAACATTTTCAAGGTCAGTCAGCAAAGTAGAGTTTGGCTTGCTTTTCCTTGTCTTAATTCTGTGACCTGCTATGTGAGCAATTTGTATGAATTTGGGATATGCTAAATTGGCAGTGGATTTTATTTTTTGACAAAGCAGAGCATTGTATATGCTAAAAATGTTTTAACCATATAATACATTGATTGAAATACTCCTCAGATTGTTTTTGCACATTCAGCCCCAAAAGAAATAAATAAACTACTCTTGTTCAAATCGCGGATGTAGACAAACCATCCATTACAAGGCAAAAGATGTTCCATTTCCGTCCACAGTGGGAAACCATTTCTTTTTCTTCTAGTATTTAAAGAAAATGTGCATCTTAGATGTACAGTGCCCAAGTTACAGTCGGAAAAAAGAGTAGCATTGTGAGGCATTTTGCAATAATACACAAATCATCAGCATTACTTTCCTAAAGGAAGCTGCCCAAGATCCTAAAAAGTAGTTCAACTAAACACTGCAATGCAAATGCTCTTACAGAGGCATCCTTCAAAGTTGCCAAATATTTACTGAAAAACAAATGTATTTTTACAGATGGTGCAATTGTGAAGGGCACAGTGACTCCCGTGGATGACTATGTTATAAGAGATTTTAAAAACTGTCCTGAATTTATGTCTGTCATGTCAGGTGTGCAGATCTGTGCAAACATAATGGCAAAGATGGTAACTGCACTACGAGCCAATGTGATTGCCCATGTCTGCAAATCAGCCCTTTTCACACATGAACTTCCTGAAATCAAAACTCTGACAGTGTTGTTGATGTTTCCAGCTACACACCAGATTACTCAGCACTGATTGATAGCATTCAGTATCAGCCTTCACATTGAATTTCCCAATTGGTTTCCTTCATTCTGATATGCTTGCCAATGTTTTAGGCGACCGCTACTAATAACAATTAAGGAAAGATGTTTTTGAAGTTACTAATACCATGGTAAATGCATATGGTGTTCGTTTTTTTTACATAAAGAGCAAATAAACCGCCACAAAAAATCTTGGTTCAAATTCTCATTCTTATGGACATCACCAAGCCAATAGCTCTCTCCAGTAGCTTCTGCCTATTGCCTATTAAGTCGTTCTTGCAAATGTAAAGGTTGGAGACCCATGCTCTAAATTGTTAACACTGTTGTGGCAGCAGGTTCAGGCTCTAAAGTAAGATGATGTGTTTACAAGAGCAATCTCTGGGGCCTATATTCTGATTTGGGAGTTTGTAGAACAGATACCACACCATTAGTCATCTTTGCTATAGATGTATGAGACTAATATATGTTTTAAAAAGATGGATTGTGGCATAGCTCATTCTGTGTTTTTCCTGTGGTAAACAAATGCACGAAATTGTGGGAAATGTGACCACAATAATCGTGACTCTGACGAGTAGGTACGTAACTTTAAGGTTGATGCAGTTATCACCCAGCTTCTATTCCTTCTCACAGTTGTGTGTTAAGTGCCAATTAACAAATCTTAGGCAGATTGGATATATGGTGTTGTAGAAAAAGATCATGCATAAAGAAGGAGAGAGGGCACAACCAACAATTGTAGAGCAAGAAATACAATTGCAGTAATATAAGGTACTAAATGTATAAAGAATCCTGCAGATACCCGATAGGTACTATCGGGTAAGAAACACTAAAGAAGACCAAGCAGTTGGTAAAGGTACTTTGTGCTCACAAACAGAGTTAATGCAAAACCCAGCTATTTAAACCAACAACAGCCAAATTGTTAGTAGAATTCCAGGCGCACAACTCAATGGCGGTGAACCTAATTCTTTTAGGAGTCCAATCAAAATACTGAATAATCTCCAATGGAGGAAGACAGATAACCAAGGTCAATGCATTTTGGATGGTATATCCATCATCAGGGCAAATCTACCGCTGCTCACATAATCCACAGTCAATATCTTCAGGTCATGTGCGGGACCATAATAATGAGCAGAGGTGTTTCTCATGAAAACACCACATGCGCTAGCAGGGGCAAGTATGATACAACCAAGACTGTAGAAAAAGATGCTAGCAAAAAGGTTCAAGTTGAAATGTGGATACTTTATGAAGTACCTTGCCAGATTGGTGCCGTGACTTGTATTTGCCAATATAAGCTAACGGCAGCAAGCACAACTTGCATTTAAATACAATACAGAGAGGATGAATGATTGCTGTAGTCAAATAATACATACATACATACATACAATGGTGACATTCATATTTGCCCATATAGATGAATAGCTTTATTTTGTTGTGGATATTAATAATGAAATCATTTGGCTATTTATAATGTCCCCTCAACACCATTAAACAATAGATATTTTAATTAAATCTAAGGTAATTATAATGTTGCCTACTCTAGCGCACTCATCATTAGTCATGCCTTCCACCCAATGTTTATTAGAAAGCATATTTATGTTTCACCATGATACACCTCTAAGGAGGGAATAGGCCTGTGTATTATATTGGAAATCGACTATTCCAAACAAGATAGAAAATAACATTATTGATGAAAGCCTAAAATACCAAACTGCAACAGCAACTATTAATACACACATTCACAATCATCACTCTTTACAATAACCCTGTCAGAAGAACTGCTGATTTATATATTTTAATTATAACGCATTGAAAAATTGAAAAACGTATCTCATATATATAACCAACTCATATAACAATACAAAACCGAATAAACCATCGAGGTATATAAAACAACCATGCATTTCCATTATAATAGCTACACAAACACACATTGAATAAAGGTTTATTTAGATGCAAATAAAGACACCAGAAAGATAACAAATGACCACAAACCACCTTCAATGTACAAATATGTAAATTTGGGTTTCGATCCCTAAACCTAATTTTAGATGTTCACTGGATGAGAAGGGCATCAAGACATTTCAATTTAGATGTAAATTAAAATGTTAATTATTACACTATTTCTACAATTACTTATATTGGACTCCACACCTAATTTTCTATATTCAAACTCCCCTAAATCCAAATAAACTGCTCTTAGTACCTCACATTTCTTCTAATTGCAATCCCCATTAGGTAGATAACAGTTTACAATTGTCATTAACTTCAATGGTTTCAAAATAAAGCCTATTCATTAAACTTATTTTTTTTGTTTGAAGACACGATTTGCATTTTTCTAAATTGAATAATTCTCATAGAGAGAATTAAAGATTTCCATTGGACACTATTCTCCTATTCCTCTAAAAGTCATATTTTCCTAAATGTCCACTAGTTTACAGAAGTTCCCCTACAGGGGGTATTTTTTGGTTTTATCAGGTTATATGGTTATACAATACCCTTTAACACTAAAGGAGAAAAACATGCTACATTTCCACAAAAAACCTATACAATATCCAAATTTCATCATGATAAAACAGAGAATTTTAAGAATTGAACACAATATTATAAAAGAAGTGTATACTAATATGTTCCCTTAAGTGCATTGTCTGTATCGTTTGTCTCCAACTTCAGAGAATGCAAAAAAAAATGGTTATAGCTAACACAGTTGAGGCTGTCCAACCAGCCAATAACAATGCCACATGTTCTCCTTATCACCCTTTTCAAATACATTTTAAAATCTTTCAAAATAGATTGATCTCTTGCCTTGCACAGCCATACAAGATGTCACAAGATGTTTCACAGTATCAATTTGGTTTTCCTCTTTACAGAAATGACAGATGGCAAGTACTGGCTGCAATAGTCTATATTTTAGCAAGACTTCCCTATTCAATACCAGATTCCACCTAAATCACAAGAAGCAACACATTGTTCTATCTGGGTACATGCCAGGATATGTAGCAAGAGTACCAGCTTTTTGTGCTCACTAGACAGATTGTTCAAAGATTCATAGGCGTGCATTCCCTCCAGGGTAGGAATCCAATCTGTATGTATGTATGTATGTATTTAATTTTTGTATAGCGCCGGTAGCCCAAGGGCATCAGGGCGCTTGTACATAAAACACTGGTACTGCAAGACGGACAACAAGTATGAGACGGACGATGAGTACAAATAGCTATTGCGTAACGAGGTCCCTGAGAGAAATCCTACGCCCAAGTTCTCATCTAGTCTAACCTATACAGTGTCTGTTTCACTTTCCCTGGATTAGAAACCAAGTCGCAATCCAATAAAGCCATTTCACTAAGCAGACTGACACAGAATTTGGAAAACTCTTTAACATATTGTTCCCTTTTCATATACGATATGTTCCATAGATCCAAGTATAACATTTGAATGCCATATACACATTTGGGGACAATCTTCCCCTCATAAAACCTCAGTGTTGGGATTATTGTGAATTTGCCATACTTTGCGTCAGTTCTGCACAAATGATTTGAAAGTGCAATTGTACGGGTCTCTAACCATTCCATAATGTGATTTGTATGCAATTCCGCAGTAATTGGGAAACCCAGATAGACAAAGCTATCAACTTGCTCAATCATATCGGTTCCAACATGCCATTTAAAATTAAGGGTTTTAATCCTGGCTGTATTTGTTTGTTTTATTTGCTTATATAGCAAAGTGAACCCAAAGGTAACTGGGCACTTTTGCTTGGTGTACAACGAGGTTACAACAGTAGAATGACATACAGTAATAGATACAGCTATGTAAGGAATATATACATTAGATGAGGATATATACAATGTATACAAGGTTCATAACGTAGCTTAGGACAATCTTGCAGTATGGCCTTAGGAGGCCATCTGGTGAAACATAACTAAGCTATGGGCATGGTCGGTAGTGTAGGGTATTTTGTGGAGATTTGGGGCCTGACGGTATTTTATTACCGCCGAAAAATAACTTAGCAATAATCACTCCTCGTATTCAGATTGGGCCCTGTACAACAATAATACAGTGGACATGCATTATTTCAGCACCCAGACATGCATATTTGGTGTGCGTGGTTGGTATGTGTATTTGGTGGTATTTTGGTGAGCGTTATTCCCTTGTTTTATTGGTGGCCCCAATGTCCAGAATCCCTTATCTTTGCTTAGATTTTTCGTGTAATCACTAGAGAGACCTCAGGCCTACATTTCAGGAATACCACATTTTCAGTGTTAGTGTTAGTGTTAGTGTGCCACCATGGGCAATCTCACTGACTTATTTACGACAGAGAGCTATATGTGGTAATTTCCACTACCTTATATACGGTAGGGAATTATGTCCAGAGAGTCTCTCTTCCCGTTGGCTCATGTACCTCCAACAAGCTATGCTACAATCACTCACAACTGTTCATACTGAATCTGATCATGCAAAATGACAATTGCACTGTTTAAAAATCTCCCCTCATCAGCACTGTATTGGTAAATAGAAGACACACCACCCGTCTGCTTTCAAATATTTTTCTGTATTATAAAAGTTGCATTTAAACACGATCTCACTCTTTACAGAAATAACTAAAACAGCACAGTAACAGCTTTGTCTATGACACATTGCAAAGAGAGTGGCGGAGAACAAAACTCAAATTGCAACATTAGCATTTGATTAAGGCATGCACAGGAATCCTACACTGACTGCATATTCTCGTACACACTAAGCTCCCACACTTATGTAATTACCTTATCTGTTCAGTGAAGTTTTCTTTAGCTGTTCTCTTTCTGAGTGTGGCTCCCTTGAAGATTAACCCCAGTAAAAAGGATCGCCTTTCCTTCTCAAACCGGGGTCATTGCCTGGAATTCTCAGCTTTTGCAGATAGGAATGCTCCAACCAGGAAAAGGTCTTCCTCCCAGCTCTGCCAAATCTTGACTGCCTTTCTTCTTCCTCAAACTCCCCCCAGCAAAAACCTGATCACTCCCTCTAGCATGATACTTGCTATGACGCTGCTCCAATCAGAATTAATCACGCCATCTCCTCCTTCTCTACACAATGGCTCATTTTTATAGTAATACTTTGTAACCAACTGATTTCCTGTTCTTTCGAGCCCATTTGCTTCCTGTAGTTATATGGACAGGGCAGCAGAGAGAACAGAAAAAAAAAATGGATGTGCGTTTAAAAGTTCACTTTCAGAATAGGCCTAATTCTGCAGTGGAGACACATTTTTATTAGTGGATTATGTTTCATTAGTCAGGTTAGTTATCAGTAAGGTTAGTTGTTATTTTCAAATGTGTCTCTCGCACCATAGGCATTTCAGGTGAAAAATAGTGTGCATTTTTAAATGAGCACGTGTGCTTTTAACTGTAAGAATAGATTTGCATCTTATATGTTAAAATCGTTTTTGACTGAATAGCCTGTCTTTTCTTGTTAATCTGGTAACACATATAGCAATGCACCAAACCCTTGTGGTGGTGCTGCAAAAAAAAAATTGCTACCTGTGTAGTAGTGCTGTACTCTGTGCTGTAACACGCCAAATATCCTTACAGTAGGGCAGCTTTGTCTAAAATCATGATAGTACATGGCGGTGGTTAATTTGGTTGAGAAAACAGCCATGTTTTGACCTTGTTCCGGAATGACAGGAACACTGAATCTGTCCTTAATGCAGGTGGTAACTTGTTTTAGGACTTGGCTGCAAGCATCGCAAAGCTAGCTATTCCTGCTTTGCTAAGTTTGAATTTAGGTATGATGAGACAGTGGGCATAATTGGGTCTGGTAGGTCTGGTGGATTCCTTTCTAGATAATTTGTCAGTCATGTACTTGGGGCTGAGTTGTTTAGGCACTTGTGAGTAATCATAAGCTTTCGAAAGGTAATCCTTTCTTGCATCGGGAGCCATTTGGTGTTACGTTGGATTTGTGAGATTTCATTGGAGCGAGGAATATTTAAGGCAGTTCTGAGTGCATTGTTTTGCAATACTTGTAACTTGTGAAGTTTTCTCTGGCTGGTGCCAAGGCAGAGAGTATTGCAATAGTCCAGATTGGACAGTACAAGGGCTCTTGCAATGGTGATACAACTACTTGTAGACAGGAATGGTATACAGGCGTTTATCAGTTTAGATGTATAGGCCGAGGTGGCCGAGGAGTACGAGGTGGCGTTAATTTGTCTTTGTAGAGATAGGGCGGAATCCAAATAGAAACCTAATTGAGTGCCCGGAAACACTTCATAAAAGAGGCCTGTCTGACAATGCTGATTGCTGGGGATGTGTTCAAGAAGTTGGGTCACTGGAACACATGCTATGGAGCTGTGTGAGGGTGAGAGAATTTTGGATCAAGGTTTGTGATGTATGTGACAGGATTACTGGTGGTGGGTCTGTACTGGATTTTAAAACGGTAGTCCTTGGAGATGATTCTGGGATGGCCGATGTCAGCTCTGGACTTAAAAAGTGGTCATTTAGGGCTTTCATTGTGGCCAAGAGACTGATTCTCCGTGGGTGGAAAGGACGGGTACCTCCTTCTTTTGAGGATTGGATTCAAGAGATGCAAGGTCTGTCGAGGACCGAAAAGCTGATATATAAACTGAAATGTAAAATGTCTTCCTATGAGAAGATTTGGAACTTGTTTAATGATTTCTATTAGATATTTACTCTGTTTGTTGTTTTCTGGCATTTTCTTGTGTAGATTTAAAGGTTATGTTTCTGTATTCATGTATATATTATAAATAAATAAATAAATTTAAAAAAAAAAAAAAAAAAACAAACAAATAGAAACTTAATGTTTTGGCTTCCTTGTCTACTTTGATGTTGCTGCCATCGATATTGGAAGATGAATATTGGGGACCTAACTTGTTAAGTCTTAACTTAGAGCCAATGAGTAGAAGCTCAGTTTTATCGTTGTTAATGCATAACCTTGGTTTTATTTGGGTTTACCATAAGACTATGGGACTTAGCAAAGACCTAGCTGCGAACGGTCAAATAAAAGGAAATCATCTGCGTAGGCTAACCACTTCACTTTCATATTATCAATTTTTGGGTTGGAGAACACAGCTGGTATAAGGAATCGCCAATATCGGACATATAGACTTTAAACAAGCAGGGTGCCCAATGGCAACCCCGCCTAACTCCTCTAAATGTCCCAATCTTACATGACAGGGTTCTATGCTTGTCCATCTAATTTGCACATTAGACTCAGCATAAAATCCAATGATTAGGCGCAATAACCCATCAGGGATCCCCGTTTCTTTGATTTGGCCCACAGTATGGTGGTTTGGTCGAGCATATCAAATGTGGCCAAGAGATCTATGGTTGTCAAGTACACAGAATCATACTTTTTATACCATGCTTCTCACATAATGCACTTTAAAATGAATCCATTAAGGGAGGTCCCTAGATGTTTCCGAAAACTCATCTGCTATTTTTGAATCCTACCTGATTTGTTTTGCCATTCCTATATATGTATAAGAGCAAACATTTTAAAAGCTGGAGAACTTGGGATCTAACATGTGACCATATTAATACTAAGACAACTCTCCATGAAACCTTACATGCACCTTATTGCTTTTGTATTTTAATTATGCAATACCTAGTCAAATGCAGTTTATGCAATTTTTGCCCAACTTGCCAGGATCAGACATAAACTTGGACACTCTTCTGTGCCTATTGTGGTGTTCACTTTAATAAATGCTGCTAACATCTTGCCCAATGCACTTTATGTAATTTTTGCACAACCCGCCAGGACTGGACACTTTTCTGCTCTCACACTCAGATGATGTTGCTAACAAATGAACTAATGCACCTAGCAACTTTTTGCATATCTTATCAGGTCCAAATACAATGCTAGGAGGTGTTATTGCTGCTTTGACCACCTTGGACGGACTCTTCCATTTTGTACTGTACATTGTGAAGAATAGTTTCAACAGTTTTAATTGTTTTAGAATGTTGCTCATTTTCTATTCACCCTCTGCAAATATGACACAATTAAATGTGTAATATGTTGTATCCATCACTGAATTATGTCCTTCCTCATTTTGTTCCTATTCCCCTTTTTAATCTGATTGTGATGCTGTGTTTTTGGCTAAATGACAAAATGTCGAATAAAAAGCCATATGATGATGTTGTGCCATTCCTCTAGATGCACCAACAGCAAGGCCGCAAAGACCTTGCTGTCGGCATCATTGATGGCTATAGGTCCATAATTCAACAGATCTTGCAGGGAGCCTTTTTTATTTATTGGCGGGTTAAAGGTGATTGACCAGGATTTAGGGAATTTGTCTGAAGTTGCCATGTATTCGAAGAGAATAGAGAAGATGTCCGCCCAGACCCCTGGATTCCCCTTAAACAATAGAATAGATAAGTGATTTGCCCCTGGGCCCTGAGAGATTCTAATTTTCATAATTATCTCCTTGATCTGATCACGATCTATATGAAGATTGCAATGTTTAATGAACAGAGGCATTACCGTAGACTCACTAACGCCTTGTCCCTCTGGATGCGCAAGGATGGTTTTATAGTGTGCCACCCAAACTTGTTCAGATACAGGATTCAGCTGGTTTACCGGCTGTGCATTCTCAAGATCGTTCATTAATTTCCAGAATGCCTGAGTATATTTATTATGCAGAACTAGCAGCATGTGTTCGGCATCCCGATGGCTCCTTAAGGCCTGATTTCCCCTAAGCCAATTTGCATGGCTTTGATTCACTTTTTTAATGCGAATATGCATTTCAGTCGGCATCAATTCCCTAGGCCTAGAAATGGCTCTGGTCTGTGCTCTCATATCCTTTTTTTCTTCACTTCTACATCAGGGTGAAACAGATTTGCATGTTTCTTTGCCTGGTCCTGCACTCGCGTTTTACCAGTTGAAAAGCTGCATTGTATTAGATCATCTATGAATCCGTCATAACTATCCACAGATAATGCATTGTACTGCCATTCGGAAGAGGTAAGGTTTTAAGTGGATTCCATGACACTCTAATTCCAGCTGCATTCTTTCCAAGGCCACTGAAATGCATACAGAATCTATGCACTTCGCCCCTCCAATTTTGAAATCGGCAGTCAAACTACAATGATCACTAAAGTCAGATGGATTTATATGAAGAGACTTACTTTTCTCAAAGAGACTTCTACTTACAAACATATTGTCTAATGTTGAGTCATGAGAACCAGTGAACTTACTCAGGATGTCACCTCTACAGTACCATTTAACATAGTGAGGTCCATCCCTCTTAGGTTTTTTGGCCATACTTGTCCGTAAAACTCTTTTCCCGACCTCTTCAGGGGTAATCCCAGCTCTATGTCTGGACGCAAACACAAAGCATTTATATATTTGTCCACCAGCACATCTCTCTAACCAATCATATGCACTTCTCAGAATGTGATCAATAAACACATTCAGATTGCTAAAGCCAATCTGCTAATAGACATTAAAGGTCAAAATGTCTAGGGTTTTCTCTATAGCAAATCTGATATGGGTGGCCAAAATACCAAAGCTAACATTTAATCATTCAACAACAGACAAACGTCTACGTGATTTCACCAAGGTTAGTAGACCAGCAGAAGGACAGCCTTGATTAGCTTTTTTGGATTGCTGAAAATTAAAGATAACGCTGTCCATTACCAGCACTTTCATGAGCCATATTTCCTGATGCTATAATGTGGGCCTTTACAAATTGGCCTACTATCGGATTGGTTAACAATTAAATATGGCCACGAGTATTCCAGGAAAGGAATGTTAGCGAACTAAGACTAATGCTAGGACAAGTAAGGAACCCTGTCCTGGTTACCAATGCATAATGCACTGGTTATCCACAACCAGTCCCTTATCTGTTCTAAAGCATTCAAGTTGTTCTTAGAAACTTAAATCATGAGATTTTACCCCTGCCAGGATCATAGGAAATTACTATCTCATTAGGCACGGGCATGCCATGAGTCCCATCGTTCATTCTACCCCGGAAATAACCCCTATCGACATAGGGTGTTAAGTCGAAGCTGAAAGCATGACTTCATTCATGACAATATGAAATATCAACTTAGATCAAAAATATATCACAGCCCTGTCAGTTCTGAAATGCTCTATGAAATCAATTCTGTCTATGTCTCCAGAAGTGATTGCCTTTAAATTCAGAATCGCATCGAGGAGATGCACCTTATTGGATCAATTCAGCAGCACATGCTTGTTTTCAGACAATACATTTTCTATTAAAACTTTACAAATCTGGTTTTGAGTATTGACTGTTCAATAGGCGTCCTCAGACCCCATGTTTCGGATCCCATCAGGGCCCACAGGGAGGTGTAGGTCAGGGTATACAGGCTGAGAGTCCCTTTCCTTAGATCCCTTTAGGACACTATAGACCTTATGGGGCTGCTCCGAGATATCACCTCTCCCAATTGACAGACTCTACTAGCAATATCGGTGGTGTGACTGTGGATGGTGTTTCCCGGAGAGTCAGGGAGAGTCAGGGAAAGTCAGGGAGAGTCAGAGAGAATCCCAATCGAATGAAGCGTGGTTCCCTCACTCAATTTAAAGGGGACAAAAAAAAGGATTTTTACACGAGATTGGAGGGACTATGACCTTTTTAGTGACATCGACCACCTGGCTAACATTGACTGTTGGATGATTCAAACAAGGACCCGTAATCATTGGGCCAGAATCTGTATGTGCTAAATGAGATACTAGTGTTGTTACAGTAATAGACAAAGAAGCCTTGTGTACGACAGCACAGTCAGACTCATTCACGACAGGTTCAACAGCCTTAGTACCCTCTTCACCAACACAACGAACCCTGACAACATCCTTCCCCAGGGCCACTTTAACAATTGGCTGTTTCAAAAGAGAATTTACAAACTTCCTTATAGCTTCTTTGTTAAAGTTGCTCAATGACGTGTTTTTAGTTTTCTTAAGCTGTTTACCCACCCTTTCCCCCAATCTCTTACGGTGTTTTTCCCAGTACAGAGTCTTATGTTACTGACCACGAGAACATCCTCACTCTGATCCCCAGTAGCCTGCATGGGGTTTTATGGGGACAGTATGGCATTTTGGAATGTGAGAGTATGAACCATAACATGATCAATGGTCACAGTGGAATTTGCACGGAAGAAGGCTAGAGGGAGCTGACTCTCTGAAGGTCCACTTCCATGACCGGGCACACTTTTACAGGGACACCTTCCTGTAGTGTAGTGCCTTTGAAGATTATGGGCACACCCATGACACCAGGCCTCTTATTTTGTACAGCTGGTGTCCCACAGATACAGTCATCTTTGTTGGTCTCCATACTTTTTGCTGAAGATGCTATGCACTGTTGCTGCTTAAAATACGGTAATATGTGCCTTGTTTTTTATTTATTTGTTGTTTCGATCAGTAAAAACCTGACCTTTCAACATATTCATTACAAAATTTAAAATGAATTCATAAAAGAAACATTTAATCATTCAGTTTCTACAATTATACAGACTTTCAAACATTTTTGTTCAGAGTGATCACATGTTAATCATTATTCACTCTCAATGTTATTCAACTTTACATACATGATAGGTATATAAGTACATATGCACATTTCCAATTCTTAGCCATCATTAACTTCATATGACCCAATTTCTAATGAGTTTAAATAGTTCACAAGTGCATACCTTGACCGTTTTGAGTGTCCTCCATGCAATGTTAACCATAGTTGGTCATGCGTGATAACCGCAGTCTCATTAAACAGATGTCTGAAGTAAAATATCCTCGCTGTTAGCAGACCAACACACTCTATTACCAGGTGTTTCAATGTTTCAACCTCTTGATTACAAAAACGACACACCTGTGCAGATATCTTCTTCCATCTATATAATATCTCTTTTGTGAGCCATATGTTCAATCCAAAACGCAAAAAATCTGCCCGATGTTTGTGATTAGGAGACTGCTTTAAATATTTCTCCAAGAGTCCCTGTACTTTTAAGGCAAACATCTCGTGTCTTAATCCAGTCTGATCTCCAAAATTTGAATGTAGCTTTGTTTGGATTTTCGATAAGTAAAATTTCAGAGAAATCTGCTCCTTGTAAAAAATGTTTAGCACAATCGTGCCAGGTTTTCACAAAATTATCATTTGATAGCAGTAGATATCGAGATATGATGGTGAGTAACCCATTAGCACTATCTTTCATAATACATTTTCTATATAGTTGGCAAACTTTCCATTTGTATACTACATAAAGTGATATTAAACCTAATTAATGTCTGATAATCGGCATAGATTCAAAGTTTGGCAGCATGAGTGATTTTTTCCAATAACTACTTTCATATTTGGACCAGTAGACATAGGACTTGCTTTTTAGCTGTTTTGTGAGCTCAAGTTTAGAACCTGGATTCAAACTATGTACAATAGATAGCTTTTTTATATTTCTCCTTAATTGACTTTTCCTGAATTTAGCCTCAAGGTCAAAGGCATGAAGGTGAGATTGAATACCACGTTTAGGGTGTACTCTTTGTGTTGGAAATATCTGCATAGCATGTGCATAGCATCCACTATCACATTCACTGTCAACAGAGTATAGTTCAGATAAAACATCTCTATACTGGCATAATTTCGACTGGGGCCATTTTATATGATTGCCAGCATTATTAACCTGTAAATTAGACATGTTAATATTATAAGCTTGTTTTTCGTTTTTCGGCCAATCGCATGTCAAATGGAGTAGACTATGATCACTCAGGATGGTTGACTTGACAGAGAACATGGTTATGTTATTCAAAAAGTGAGCATTTACGAAGATATAACCCAGGGTTGCATGATTACCAGCATTGTGCCAAGTGGTTTTGGCAGGCACATCTCCCTGTAGTGAGCCATTGACCATAACAAAATTTCGATCAGCCATTATAGACAACCAATGACATTTATCAAGCATGGACCTGAGATTTTTAGAAGATAATAAATGTAAATGTAGGTCCCCCATTATAAATGTGTTGATGATAGTGTTGTCTAATAATAGTTGATCAAGAATCAGGGCCAGAGTCTCAAAAAAGACCTTAGAGGACAGATGTCATTTCCCCCAATATATGTTCACTATAGCACAAAAACTCTGACCATGCTGGATCTTAACATATTGGAAACAGGGTGAGGGAGATCCATGCCAAATAACTTCAAGATTCTTGTCCTTCTTAAAGGCCATTAACAAGCCAGCCATGGGATGCCCCTTAGACTGCACAATGGCGGGTACCACAAAGATGTTATATTGATCCCATGTTGGTGTTGTACGAAGCCATGTCTCCTGGAGCACTAGTATGTCAAACTGAAGGAGCTCCTTGCTCTTGTTATTAATCAGATGTCTGTGACGTCTTGTGTTCCAGGAGAGTAGGCTAACAGAAAACCATCGTCTGGGATTGTTATGATATCACATTACAATTGTCAGCTGCCCAGGCATTTTGTGTGCGCCCTACCGCCGATATCCCAGATGTTACATTGTCGCCATATGTTCTAATTTTTGGGCGATCGATATTGATTTGGTTCGTGTCATGGAAGGTCAGATCCTGTGTTAGAATAAAGCCCAGATTGTAGAAAGCTGTACGCGCTAGCCACAAGGTGTTTAAAACAACCCTTGATTGTATAAACAATCGTGCTTCTGTTAGATCTATATCATTAACAAATTCCACTAAACTGATATACGCAGATGTTATGTCTTCAAGTGCTGTAATTTCTGCACAAATATTCAAAAAGCTAGCACAATTAAGGACATATGTGGCAAAAGGATAGCAACGACATTTAATGAGTAGGCGATGATGATGTTTGTATTGGCCTTTACCAATGTGCCTAGACATCCCAGGATCATGCTCAGTCTGTTGGTTCCTGGGCGGCCTACAATCAATTGAGGGGCCCATAATCCCGTGCTCAGCAGACTCATGTGGTGCCGTTATTTGTAACATTTTAGGACCTTTCAACAGAAGCTCAATATTGGGCATTTCTTTATGAATAACTTGCTTATGTTGATCAGGATTGCTACGTATGCCTTGATTAGCTAACCTGATGGTTTGTGTGAGGGCTTCATTTTCTCTGGTATATTTTTCAAAAGAGACTCGTATTTCTTCACGTAGATCTTGCAACATGCTATCAGTATTATTTGCATGTCTAGTTTCCACTTCTACATGAGTACCATGCACTTTATTGGCTTGACACTCAGTAATAGGAGCTGAGTAGCACTGCACGAGAGCCTCATTTGCCTTAGAGTGTTTTTCAAAAGACGCTTGTACATCTTCGCGTAAGTTCTGTATGATGTCAACAGTTGAGCATGATGCATTTCCATGAGTGACTAAAGTTTTAGACGTAGCTACTGCAGAACTCATAGCTTGGACTGCATCAGCGGCTGAAAGATATGGGAGGGCCGCTGTATCTGCAGCTATAACTTGAGTGGACATAACCATATTAGAACCCAGCACATCATCTCCCTTTGGTTTTTTGGACGAAGGTACCGCGATAGGTTGTCAAGTGGTTTATATTTTAGGGCTTCTTTTCTCTATAGCTGATTTTCAAGGTGTAGGTTCAATTTCCTTTTTTTCTTGGCCGAGATCACTAATTTCGCGGCTTTTTTAACTTTCAACGCAGAATTTCTGTTAACAGTTGATTGCTGAGTTATAAGGTCAGTAACCTGCTCAGTAGACGGAATAGGAGCTGCCACCTGGTCTTTTAAGTTGGTAAACATGGGTGCAAATGATATTCCTTGTGTTTTCGGTGTTACCCCGATTGGGTCAACAAGGACTGGTTGAACACTTATGCCTTGGATATTAAGTGAAGGAGTTTGCACTTTAGGGGTTATTTCCATCAAGTTACCGGGTACTAATTGAGTCCTAGATTCTCGGACGGCACCTGCTGCAAGGTTGGAATTTTTTGCTAAGTTTGCCAACAAGTCTCCCATCATGTTCGATTTTTGAGGTGTACTCGTTTGGGTAGATTGATTTATGAACTTCAGTAAAAGTGGATGAGATATTGGAATTTGCGCTTGCTGTTCTTTTTTAAGTAGTGAATAAATAAAATGTACTTCTTTTGCCTGACATGATATTTTTTCTTCTAAAGATTCATATAGTTTTGCTAAGGACAATAGTGTTGTATTCATTGCACTCAACGTGTTATTTAATGCCGAAGCCTCAAGAAAAGAGAACCTATTGTCTTTATATGGCATCTGACTATCACGTATAAAGTACGGATGATTGTTGTCAGGTTCATTAAATCTAGTGCGTCTGGGTGTTGGGGCTACAAATGATAGATTTGAAATGCTAGATGGAGATTTCTCGAAAAATACTGGAGATTTATATAGTTCTGGATTCAATTTTTTCACTGGGGGAATAGAAACTTGAGTTTGTACATTTTCAACGCAAGATGTATGCATATGTGAGTTGTCAGCGAATTGTATCAGATCACCCGTATTGGGGCATATATACATGACCTCAGGTGTTTCGAAATCATGTGGACTAGACGCATTCATAGAGGCTAAGGTATCGTCACTAAATTCACCCACGGCTGTTATTTTTCCATATTCAGTTCGTAATAAATGCTGAGCAGCAACGGAACACAAAGGTACAGCCGAGGGCGATTTGGCCGCTAGCGGTTCTGCTTGAACATCGGTACTGATACTTACTTGGGAAATACCTATTTCTCCTGTTGTATAAGCTAATGCAATCGTTGCAACCGCTACTTCTCTTCCTGCCTGTTGTAATTGCACATTTGTAGAGCATGCTTTTGAATCAGACACTACTTCCTTAGAGAGCATATTTAAAGAAATTGGTACTTCAGTTAGAGTCAAAGCATTAGAACAAATAGCCTCAGAAGTTTGGACCAAAGACATATTAGATATTGGTAGCTTATTGGTCTCACTTTGTGGGGGGACAGAGGTAGTTGTTTCCGACCCCACAACGTCTAATGTACAGAAAGTGCGAATATCTATATTTAAGGAATTTGCTTGCTTTTTGTCTTTATTGGCCTTAAGTCTTTTGACAATTAAATCTTTTTTAGTTATGGGGGGACCAGTTTATATGTGTTTACCACATACTTTGGCATGCCCGTTTTCAGTGAATTTATTAACCAGGACATAATCAACACAAGATGAAATAATGAATAATAATATCAAGAAAAATAGAATAGTAGATCCACAAAATCAAATCATCTTAATTCACACTCACACCAGCTCTCCCGCTATCCAATTAGACAGCGAGACAGCAATACACTTAACAATATACATTACGCAATCGCCTATGGGAAATAATTATAAAAGAAGTAGCAAACGTTTGGTAGGAAGATAAATTCGACAGACTACACAGAAAAAGCAAATAAAACACATAAATCATTAAAAAAAAAAAAAAAAGGGAGGGGGCATGTTAAAAAAACATCCACTAGATATCAAATAGCCACCGAGTTACTTCGCCTTCGCCTACCCAATGAGGCCAATCCCCCAAAAAAAACAGCACTTGTAGGCAAAGTTCATAGGCAATCCACCAGCCTAGAGGTGGAGTGATATAAATTACAATAAAAGCTCAATTTATGAGCTTGCTCTCAGTTATTATCTTAGCAGATGTGTCTAACGATACTGTGTCCCCAAATGGAGCACTCTCGGCTGCCAGTACTTACATAAGTCAAATCACCTCATAACTGTTTTCAAAGTGAGCGCCTCCAGCGCCAAACAGCCGCACAACAGCCAGTGTCCTTTGCCCCGACGGGCTTAACGCCGCGAGGGTGACTCACAGCTGATTAAAAATGTCCGGATATGTCACGTGATACGTCACGTGTTGAAGCGTGGCTCCGCCTCCTCCAGGAAGCAGAAGGGGGCACAACAAGAGCTATCTGCAGCTCGCAATGCTGTGAAAGGTAAAGTAAACGTTCTATGTTAAAACGAATTTCCAGAGTATAGCAATCACCCCGCTCAGCCGCCTCACGGCTGATTAAAAATGTCCGGATATGTCACGTGATCCGTCACGTGTTGCAGTGTGGCTCCTCCTCCTCCAGGAAGCAGAAGGGGGCACAACAAGAGCTATCTGCAGCTCGCAATGCTGTGAAAGGTAAAGTAAACGTTCTATGTTAAAACGAATTTCCAGAGTATAGCAATCACCCCGCTCAGCCGCCTCACGGCTGATTAAAAATGTCCGGATATGTCACGTGATCCGTCACGTGTTGCAGTGTGGCTCCGCCTCCTCCAGGAAGCAGAAGGGGGCACAGCAAGAGCTATCTGCAGCTCGCAATGCTGTGAAAGGTAAAGTAAACGTTCTATGTTAAAACAAAGTTCCAGAGTATAGCAATCATAATATGTGCCTTGATGTTTTCAAACTTGAAAAGAAGAGATTCAAGCCTGACAGAATGAGACTTGGTTATAGCCTTGACCCCTTCATAAAGAGAGACCAATACACAGAGAACTTGGTTAATTTCCGTTAAGATGTATAGTTTAAAATATCTTTGTGCAAGTTCTTAGCTTAATCCTAATTGAATTGCTGCTGGAAATCTCGCTCCGATAGCCTCTTCGCATGCATGTTGTTTCTTTGCTTCCCAACAAGCAAACAAGCAAAGTCTGTGCTATCTACACAGGGAAATGAATGTACCAATAATGAAATGGTAGACCACACAAATAATGTTAATCACACTAATATGTGCCCTCCTAATTATACATGGATAGAGGTCATTGGCAGTACTTTTGCTATTAACAGTAAGGGCACAAAGATTAAAAGTCACGATAACTTGAAAATAGCCCTTGTACGGGAACGCTTTCCACTTGTGGCTTTTGGGAATCGTCATCAACCTCCAGAAGATGCTCCCTAGCAACAGCATTACGGGCCTAAGGAACTCTGTGCAGTTCCTTGGTTGGCATGGCAGTGAACGTTTACCACTCAAGTTTCCAATAAACTTTAACTGTATATAAAAAAAAAGAAAATAGCCCTTCTAAACAGTCATTCCTTGGTCAAACATGCGACAGGGGTCGCTGACATGATCATGCCGCAGGATTTAGATATTGCTTGCCTAACAGAAAGGTGGTTAACAGAAATGACTAATCATTCAGCAGTACTAGCTATTCCACCTGGCTACAGCATACTAAGAACAGACCGCAGGGAGGGGAGAGGCGGAGTTCTGCTCTCATCCTCAAAGACTCTCTCAAGGCTCATAGACTCACTCTCTCACCACTAGAGAGTTGATAATATACACTTATTAAGCTAAGTGTTAATCCTGATATAAACATTGTTTTCTTAGTCATATATCTCCACCTACCAGTACTCCACTATTTGAGGAACAGTTGCTTACTTTGTTAGGGGATTTTGTTAAAACCAATACTTACACCATCATTTTAGGTGATTTTAACCTTTGGGCCTACAACAGCAAAGACTGTGAGGTTTCCTCCCTTTTATCCACTCTTGAAGCAACAAGTCTTATCCAAATCATCAAAACCCCCACTCACAAAGAAGGTAACATTCTTGATTGGGTCTTTATACAAAATCTTGTAACCTCTTCTCTTACCATTAATGCCAGTCCATGAGCAGACCATTTTTTTTATCGCTTTCTCTCTACTGTTACCACCCGATGTAAGAAAGCTAACTCCAATCCTAGGCTGGTCTCTAAGGTCAGAAATCTCCATAAAGTAACATCTAAGGCTTTCAATAATCTGGCTGGTGCCATACTATCTAATTTGGTTCCCATATGGAGTAACTTTACTTAAAATGGTGGGGGGGGGGAATGGACACCACAAGAGTCCCTTGCCGACCCGCTCTGTTATAACTTGCATAAAACTGGTGCTGTATCTTTAGAATTTAATTCTAAAGACAAGCCAGTCTTCGGAAAGTTATAACACCACAGTCTGTCTTTTCAATTCACTGCATTGACAACAGTAAAAAATGCCAGTCTAGCCAATTAATAACACATACCATGCGTGCTTTATCAAGATGCCCAGAATAAAGTCATGTCACAGTAAAAAAGGGTAAGACTGGCTGCCCCAAAATCCCAGTCTGAGTCTAGCCAAGTAATATTTGATAGTTGCCTTCCCGATGCCCATAAATAAGTGCTGCACCTGCCAAGCACCTCTCGCGCACACATGTACATACATACATACACACACCCAAAAAATTCATACCCATTTACCATAGACAGCAACAGGGCATTTCAGCATTTTCAAATAAAAGAGGCCTCAAGCCTTAGGGGTGGCCCCCAGCACCTGCCCCCATGTTGCCATTCAGCACTCAGCGGTCTTCTCACACAGCATTATATTCATTTCTCTCTATTTTAGTTCTGGGGCTTAAAAGGTGTACTTTGCAGCACCCGCATTACAAACTGCGTTTTCTCTTCCCACGGAATACACCGAAGTGTTATCACCTCTTTGCCCTCTAACACTGGTTCTTCCACATTAGCCACTTGCTGTCAAAGAAGGGTTTAGAGCTCTTCAGTGGGCATTTAGCTGGCTGGCCGCATCAAGATAATTGACAGCCATTAACCTTATCTTTGTCACCATTGTAATATATGCACCCCACGGGTGCCTCAGACTGTTTTTGCTCTAAGCAGGGGGCCCCAACCATCATGTTGAAAATGGACCTCACACATCTTCATTCCTGCCTGCCACCCACCTAGTGACACAACAACATAACATTCACAAAATTCACTCCACCTAGAACAAACAAACCATGCATTATATATTATTCATTCAGACACAAAAGTCAACACACATATGCTTGTACACACTCACCTACTCACACACGCACATGCATCCAGCACTTCCATTGCAATACAGTGTGTGCCCACAAGATTCAAATGTACATTACATACACAATAACACATGCAAACAGTGGCGCACAGTCATTGAGCAGACCATGCTTTATCCCCCCACCCCCCATGGCCCTGACAACTAAAATGTTGGGCTACGTTGACTTGATCTGGCTGAACTACAATGCTATAGTAGGACAGGACCTGACAAACAGTGGTTGTGGGTAGGGGTGCACTTTTAACAAAGGCCATGCAATTAGTAATAATTTCATTGTTAGCACATGAATTTTATGCATACATTTTTAGGCAATCGAAATCGTGATGAGTGACTTGGTACTTGCATTTCAGGGGAGTGAGCCGGAGATGGGGGACTGCAGGCAGCTCAAAGTTTATTTATTTATTTATTTATTTATTTATTTACATTTATAAAGCACACAACAGCCCGGAGGTATCATGGCACTGTTACAGACAATAAGAACTCGTTACTGGTTACAAAAAAAGCTTAATTACAAGGTTGTCAAGCAGGATGGTCACATAGGTTTAAACAGGAGGTGAAGAATAGTAACACAGGTTGAACAACAGGTACATGAGTATGCAGAGGAAAGGGGTGGAAGAGGAGAGGGAGGGGGAATGTGTTAGTTAAAGAGTTTGGTTTTGAGGCCTTTGCAGAAAGCAGTGAAGGAGGTCTCTGCCCTTAGAGCTAATGGTAGGGTGTTGTAGAGTTTGGGAGCAATGTGTGGGAAACCGATCCCGCCTGCTTTAGCTCTTTTGATAGGTGGAATGCATAGTTGGTTGGCATAGTAGCTTCTTTTAGGATGCACAAAGGACTATCTGGTGATAGTTTCTGACAGGTAGGGGTGGGCTGAGAGGCTTAGACATTTATGCGTGAGGCTGAGGGTCTTCAATGTGATTCTCTCTTTTATGGGGAGCCAGTGGGCGGACCGTCTGGCCTGCGTGATGTGGTCTCTTTTAGGGATAATAAGAGCTGTTCTGAGAGCATTTCCTGGACTATTTGGAGCCTATTTCGATTTTTGGCCAAGGTGCCTGCTATGAGAGCATTGCAATGTGGCTCAGATAGTGGCTCGAGCGATAGAAAGGTGGTTTTGGTTGGATAGGAACGGTTTAATAGCAGTTATGAGTTTAGTGATTTGGGCGGACGCAGAGGCAATTGCGCTGACCTGACGAGTCATGGACAGGGAAGAGTCTAGGTAGACACCAAGGGTCTTCACCGAAGGGGAGACAGGGATGGTGGTGTTGTCGATGGTGAAGTTGCAGTATTTTTGGTTGAGTTTGGACAGGGTTTCTTTAGGGCATGGGAGGATGATCCCTGTCTTGTCTCCTTTGAGGCATAGTCCATTGGTAGCCATCCAGGTTTGAATGGCAGTGTAAATTTGGAGGAGGGCTGCTAAGTCTTGCTCCTAGGACCCGGTGAGAGGGAGGAGGACTTGCGTATCGTCGGCATAGTTAGTGTATGCTATGCCGAGGGAATCCAGTTTGTCAAAGAGTGGTTTTGTAAACAAGTTGTAAAGTGTAGTGCTGTACAGGAGCCCTGGGGAACTCCACACTGGATGGTGGTGGGTGTGGCGTTAGCCTGATCCGAGAAGACCTGCATGGCTCTGCCTTCTAAGAATGAAGTTATCCAGGAGGAGTCTTGTTTGGAGAAGTGAGCTGCGTTGGTGAGATGGGAGGTAAGAATGTTATGATCCATGAGATCAAACGCTGCAGATATATCTAGCAGCAGCAGTAGAGCTGGTTTGCCCGTGTCTATTATCTTGGTTATTTGATTTTTCAGGTCTAGGAGGGCAGTTTTAGTACCATGGCCTTTGTGGAAACCTAATTGCCTTTTGTCTAGGAAGGCGTTGAACTCTTGAAGTGTTGGATCTGGTTGTGGGCTGCTTTATCTTGGATCTTGAGAAGGAAGAGGATGGTAGCAATAGGGCGGTAGTTGTTTGGGGAGGTGGGGTCAAGAGACTTTTTTTTTGGAGGGGGCGGACCCATGCTTCCTTGAGTTTGGATGAGACCATAGCTGCGGTGAAGGAGGCATTGATGAATGCAGTAATGATGGGAGCTAGGGATTCAGCACAATCTTTGATGAGGTTAGGGGGGGCAGGTGTCACCTTTACACATGGATGGTTTGAGATGCTGGAGTATATTTATGACTTTCGGTTCTGAGACATCTCTAAAGGAGAAGAGAGGGGTGGAAGTTCTGCAAGGGGAAGTGCTGGGCCTTGCATGACAGGCAGGTTTGGGAAGTGTCTTATATTGTGATTGGATTTTATCTTGGAGAAGTTTAATTTTGTTTAGCATTGGTGCCTGTATGCTGGAGCACCAGGCTTCATCTTTGATGATCTCATCTGGGCTGGTGGAGGGAGTGATGAAGTCTTTACAGATAGCGAACATTTCCTTAGATTTGGAGCTTGCATTGGTGATATAATGGTTGAAGGAGTTAGACTTGGCTTTGAAAATGGCTTTTTTGTATTGCATAGAAAGCCTTTTGAATTCTTCCAGTGTGGTGTCACTAGGCTGTGCCTGCCATTTGGATAGGGAAGGTGTTTGTTGGTCCGAAGGGCTAGTAAATCTTCTGTGACCCACAAGTTGGTGTGCATGGATTTTGTTCCCTTTTTAGCTTTGATAGGGCTATGGCTTCAATGGCTCTAGTAAGGGTGTGGGAGTAGATGTCAGTGAGCGAGCTGGGATCGCTTGTGAAGGGAGGTTTAAGTTCTGGGACATTCAGGTAGGGGAGAAGGTTGCACCTAATGGAAAGTGTATCCTTAGATATGAGGGCTACACCTCCACCTTTTGTGAGCTGACGGTCCTGTCACAGGATAGAGTAGCCTTGCAAGGGAGATGGCAGGGCCAGAAGCCTTGTGGAGCCAGGATTCGGTAACAGCAAATATATCTTGGTTGTGTGTAGTAATGAGGTCGTTGTTCTCAAGGGCAGGGGCGTGGAGGGAGCGGGCGTTAATAAGAGCAAATTTAAGAAGCAGGGCGGGTGTGTGTTTTTTAGGGGTAGTGGTAGGGTGTGGGGCACAGTTGTGGTGTGGTTGAGTGGTGGCTGAGGAGGGGCTTGAGATGCGAGGTGTGGTGGTGGGAGGAGAGAGTGTGCATGTGGGATAGGTGAGGGGACACATGAGGGGAAGGCGGTGTATAGGAGCTTGCTGGTTGTGAGGGCGCTTAGCCATTGGGTGTTGCGGTGGTATGCATGTGATGGTTGAGCGTGAACCAAGTTTGTAGTTTCTGATGGCTGTGGAGATGGGCAGGCTGGGAAACAGAGTGGGCATGGTGCGTACTCTAAGCCTTGATAATCTATGTTCTAGGTTGGTTTGGGAGGTGGCCATGGTGTTGCTTGTGAGAGTAGTGTTGACTGAGCAAGCGTGCTGATGGGGAGTGTGCGTCGGGAGGTGTATGATGGAGGTGGGCATTATGGCTGGATCTGTGTGCCAAAAGGTGGTTAGTGTAAGGGTTAGAGCAGTGATGAGGTGAGGATAGAATGTGATGTTGTGAATGTGCTGGTAGTTGAGAGTGTGACGTGGTGGGGATGGTGTGACAGGATGCATTGGTAGGCAGGTGAGGGGGCAATAATGCTGTGTGGTGGTTGGAGTGTGGGAGTGGGGCAGATCGGATTCAACAAGTGAGGTTACATTCAGTCATGACAGAATATGCTGCAGTCAATCTTAACGGCAATTTAGATTCACAGATGGGCGGCAATCAAAATTAACAGTATTGGCAGCAATTTAGTTTTCACTGGAGTCGGCGGCAACAGTTTTTAACAAAAGTGGATTGCAATTTGATTTCAACATGGGCGGCAAGCAAACTTCGCAAGCGACAATTGAAATCACAATGGGTGGCAGTCAAACAAAAACAGCATTTGCAGGAATTAGATGTAATGGGTGGCAATCAATTTATAGCAAAAGTGGGCAGCAATTTCAGTTCGGCATGGGCAGCAATCAGCTTAATCAAGTGTGCGACAGTCGATTTCGATGTGTTAGACAGCAATTAGAATTTTGGCACGATAGATGGCATTCCAAGATGGCTGGTAGTGCGGTCATGGCTTAGTCTGGGCATGATTTGTATTGTGCAGACAGTTGACAGTGGCAACACAATAAACAGCCTAGTTTTGGCACTGAGGACTGCATTGGGGATCAACAGCCATTTTTAGATCAGGCGGTGGCGTTGAGCAGATCAAAGTACACTCAAATGTGGTCAGGGCTCTTATCGCTGATGTTGCAGAGAACATGAAACAAGGAGGAGGGTGACTTCTAGCATCAGGGTGTTCACCTCTTTGAAGATTGGACCTCTGTAAAGAGATGTACACGTCTGGGTCAGGCAGTGCTGGGATCAGCTGCTCCTGCAGCGCGTGTGTGACGTCAGATGATCTGGTGGGAAAAGGGCTCCTGCCCTCTCCGTTTTCGGGGTGGAAGTTCTCAAGTAAGTGTGTGTTTCTCACACACAGAGTCAACAGCTTTTATCCTTAAAGTTGACTAGAATAGTCTCATTAGAATAGGCACATGCACCCACAAAATTTACCCTCTCCCGGCAACTCCCGCAGTCTCTAAAAGTTAGCCCTTCATTACAGAGTTAGCCCGCAGCCAGGGGCAGCCCTAGGATTTGCGAGGCGCTGGCCGGTAAATGGGTCCTCAAATAGAAAATCGTGTAAAAGAAATTGTCATTAATATCTGTAGTGATCAGATAAACTGACGCTCAATATCTGAATTTTAACTGTTAATATTACGGTTGTAGCAATATCAGGAGTGTGGCTTATTTTGGAGTAGCTGACCGAGTGAGCTGAATCATTTGTAGAGATGGGGACCTCAAAAGAAAATACTGTGTCGAGGAAGAGCAAGGCAAACAGTAATGAAGATCACTGGTAAGTAATCCAAATATACCTAAGGTGACTGCACGTTCCAAGGATGTAAGGGCAGGGATTGGTCCTGGGCCAGACAGGGCAAAGTGCTTTTGCTGCAATCGTAACAAAGCCCATTTACCCGAAAGAAAGGTACTAAGGCAGTCAGAGTAAGCAATTCCGCAGGTCTTCAAATGTCATCAACAGGTGTCAAGTACAGAAAAAAAGTGGGGGTTCATTAACATATGCACAGAGACTGAATGTATCCTACAGTGAAATACGCACATTTAATTCAACTGGCCTTTCCTAATGGAAGAAAATTAAAAATAAAAATGAACATTATCTTTTACAAAATGAATCATCAATACCCGGAGAAAAAAACAGCTAGAGGAGATTGTTCTAGAACACTGCTGGCAAAGTGTAAAAGGTGTGCGCCTTTTAACCCAAAAATCTATATTGAAATATTCTATGCAAAGCAAAATACCAATACAAGATGTGTGCTTTGGGGACACTTTCATGTGGTTTTGTGGCTTCAAATACTGGTGGGCGAAAACTTGAGAAAACAACCTTATTTGCATGTTGGCCTCAAAAATAGCCAAGGGGGATGAAGTCGACACTGTGAAAAAAGTGAGCGGATGCAGACAACCCATATTTAATCTCAACTTGTACCCTGAAAATCAACACAGGACCAGGAGAACATCTTCAGTCCAGCAACCTCTCTTCCCACAACCATGGACCTGGTAAATCATCACAACAAATGTGCTCTCTGATCCTTTCCCCTCCTCACCATGACGTTTGGCTTTCCGCAATACTCTGTTTTATAAATCAGACCTGAAAAGTACACACATCATAATTAAAGTA
Organism: Ambystoma mexicanum; assembly: GCF_040938575.1. Lineage (NCBI taxonomy): Eukaryota > Metazoa > Chordata > Amphibia > Caudata > Ambystomatidae > Ambystoma > Ambystoma mexicanum. The sequence goes on along the minus strand of NC_090936.1, from coordinate 277,234,291 downwards.
CTCCAGCAATATAGGAATCCTTATTGAAATATGTCAAACAATAAGAGTACAAATGTGTTATTTTCACTGCATCTTGAAGACTACAAATATCAGAATGCAATTCCACAAAATTATAAAGAATGGCTTGTAGGCTGTCTTTTAGGATTTAATCATAGCAAAAGATAATGTGAAACTTTTTGCATCTTTTGACAAAGGCACCCCCCCCCAAAAAAAACTATATATTTAACACACTAATTGCGAACATAAGAATACTATCAAAGAATGCTATGCATTCCACCGAGTCCAGCACCCTGGCAGTGACTGCTGACTTTGAGTCAGGCCACCAGCCAGGTTGAGGTACTGAGTCATGCGGGGTGTCCCTGCAGCCCAATTTATGTAATAGACAGCAAGGCTTGTGCTGTCCAATTACTTAATTGATGCAGCAGCTGCAATGTGGCCCCCGGCCCTGCTCTGCCCCAGCCAAAGATGGGGGGACAATTTGGCATGCCACAAAAGTTTGGGGGGCTTGTCCCTCCGTCTCCCCCCATAATTACGCCCATGCATGTGGGATACCAATGTCTTCATTAGCCAGTTCCAGAATATCACCACCTCTGTGATTGACACCTTAGCACCTATGACAAACAAGAAAGTAAAGACTGAAACCTTAGGTAAAACCTGGTTCTCATCTGACATTATTGAAAGTAGGAAAATGAAGAGGCAAAGCAAAAGGCTTTGGAAGAGACAACATTGTACGGCTAATCTGGAAGTCTATCAAACTGCAACAGCTAGATATACAAATGATATTCTTAAATCTTTGAAAGACAGCTTTGAAAACAGAATAAATAAGGCAAAATCTGATCAAAATGAACTCTTCAGCATTCTAAGAGAACTCGAGTGAAAGAAAGTTACACATTGTGTTGGTCATAAAAGGGATATATGTGTGCCATGCTTCATAGCAGCTTCTCCAATAAGATAAAGTCACACCTATCTACCATTGAGGCAGGTTAACAGAACTCACCCAGCCACTCTTCAAAAATCTGAAATAATAACAATGCCCCGACAAATCACCCACTCATACCTTCGGAATTTAGACTACAAGCGGTCACTGAGGCTAGATTGATAGAAATTGTAACAGGTTTTAAATCTTATGTTTGCATGAGAGATACTATGAAATGCTTAGCACCCCTATCATGAGATAGTGAATTCTACTTTCATTACATCTATCGTACCACCCTGCTTAAAATAAGTATGTATAACACCTATTTTTCAAAAGGAGATAGCTGATCCAGAGGACAGAGTTAGTTACCGCCCTATCCCGAAAAGTCCAATTTTTACTGAAGATTTTAGATAGGGCAGCCTACCTGCAGCTTCAAGAACATATTGACTCAGACAATGTGCTGAGTGTACGAAAGTCGGGTTTCCATTCCTAACATGGAACGGAAACCGCAGTGCTTGATCTGCGAGCCAATCTTGCAAAGATCGTAGCCAATGGTCAGATATCTTTACTGATGCTCCTCGACCTCTCTGCGGCCTTTAATCTTATAGATCACAAATTGCTGCCCGAGAGGTTGGGAAAATGGTGAATTGTGCTGACACCAAGACCTCTTGGATGGCATCCTTCCTTGGTCCACAAAATGCCCCAGTGGCCTCGGATGGTATTCAGGCATCTCCAGATCCATTAACATGTTGTGTTTCCCAAGGGCGCATGCCTCTCCCCCACATTGTTCAATGTATACACTCGCCCACTTTTCGACCTCCTGGACAGCATCAGCATTGGTTATACCAATTATACCGACAATACCTAGGTGGTCCTAGAGTTGACTGGAGACTATGAGGAGGATACAGCAACAATAAACAAGGTAAATGGCATAATTCAGAAATGGATGATGACTAACTATTTAGCCCTGAACAAAAACAAGACATAACTTAGGATCGTGGGTCATAACCAGAGAATACAAAACTTGGAAGACAGGTATAGCCAATTTGAATTCTCTAACTGTACCATTTAAGTCAGCTCATGGGTGAAGACTCTGGGAGTATATTTGCACACAGGAGGTCTCCACATGACAGAGCATGTCTTACAAGCTAAAGCTGGATGAGCATATACTACAAAACTAATTATGCCAATCAAACCTTAGCTGTCCCTCAAAAATATCTCACCAGTTGCAACAGCATTGATAAATTCAAGACTCGACATTGCAACAGTCCGTTAGTGGTTACTTCCAAAGCAACATAAAACTACTACAAACAGCGCAGAATGGAGCTATTAGAGCTGTGTGTGGGCTTGCCAAAACAGACCATGTGACACAGGCAAGAACATTCATGAACTGGTTGCCTGTACAGCACTGCATCACCCATGAAGTCCCCTCACTTACGCATAAATTTGTTAATGGTAACAACCCTACCTACCTGCAGCAGCGGCTGAAAAAGACTTTGAATACACGCCTCCTTCGGTCCAATGACTTGGTAAACAAAATGTACCTTGCTCTAATCTTAAAAGATTTGGTGGCACCTGCTTTGACACCTGCACACCAAGCCTGTGGAATTCTCTCCAGCTTAAATTAAGAAACATTCCTAATCTTACTACATTTAAAAAAAGCCACAAAAACATACCTTTTTAATTCAAAGGACTAGATAAATATACACATGTTGACCATATTGCTGGACCAAGGCATCCACTTACTGTACCTTCTACTGTCTTCTTAGATCATACATAGACCAAAAAGAAGTGGCAAATGTAGGGAGAGTGGATAACAAATTGCAGCTGCCCAAGATGAACTGTATTCTTTAAATAAATGGCATCTACTTGCAGGTCATGTGATGTCTTGGACATTGGCTGTAATTAAGTAAAGACATACAGTTCAGGTAATTAAATAGCTGACCATTGAATACAATCACAAAAAGCAAGATGGCCAATTGGCCACTAGAAAACACTCAAATATGCTTGTATTTGATATTTGGTGCTTGGAAACTGTAGCGAAAACACATGGAAAGTACATCAGACTTTCTATTCAACTACAGATGTGTTACTCGCATCCATAGAACAACAAGTTATTCTCGCCAAAATGTAAAATCTTTACATTATGTTGCTAAGTGAGGTTGCAGAAAACCCTTTTAGGATATTTGCCCACAATGAAATTGTAGCCATCCTCGTTCAATCGCTGAATAATAATTTTCTGCACGATCACAATGAACATTAATACTTCTGTCTTGTGCATAAACATGTACATATCAAGCCCCAGGGAGCCTTACTCATAAGGACACCACGTTTGGGGGAGTGTATTGATTTTATTACATTACAACACTCACCATAAATGCTGCAATATTGCTTACAAGATTGACAAAGCGTTTTACCATAGTGTGCAAATGCAGAGCAGGTAGGCATACAAGCCAATGCAGTATTGTTGGTTCCCAAGCCAAAATTATCATAGATCAAAAACTAATTTCACAACAGAAGTCACAATTCAAATGTAATAGGAAAACAGTTCTCACATCAATAGCAATAAAACGTGTATCACGTTATGCCACTTGATACACTCATTAAGACTCCTTACACAATTCTGTGCAAGAAATATGATTTCTTGTTCCTTTATGAACAGGGCCATCCAATTCGGCTGTTGATCTCTGGTCATGAAATGTATTTGTTTTTTTTAATAAAAAAAAACATTTCTTTGCATTTACAATATCTTAGAGAAAGTGAATACAGTCATTTACACTAATTCAGCGAACCCTCCCACATAAATACATATATGGGGTAGATTTCTGGATATGTACTAGCTAGTACATATCCAGAAATCTACCAAAGATTTTCTCAAAAAAGATCTTTTTCTTTTTCCGTCGATAAATCAATCTTTCAATGTCAGCCGATTTTAACATTTCGTCCACCCACACATCTACATCAGGACCCTTTTGGTCATGAAATCATGAAATCTGTTATAGCGCTGTCCATCTCAGACTGTATATTGATGGCCTTATTTTAATATATTGCTGTACCAATGGCTAGTTGGGCATTTTATTTTTAAATTAAACTTTTGTGTTCAGTACTTCCTATTTTTCTTTTTCTTTCATTATTTCATACATTTCGTTTTTGAGAAGGGTGCCAAACAAGCTTTTAAACCATACTTGAGTTGCAATAAGTATACAAAGCCAGTCTCTAAGGGAAACCTAAACCTATAACTACTTCCTGATTTTTGAGGGTCTGTTTCCAGTATGTACATTGGCAACATGGAACATGGTCTATTACTCTCAGCAGGCCCCGTAAATATGATAAAGTCTTTGAGTTTCACTTCATTTTTTATAATCTGGTCTTCTACACAGGGGACATCTCCCTTGTTCCAAAATCTTCCAATTTCCTGTAATAATTGTTACACTTGATTAGAAATCTTATATGTGCTCACACACAGCATTTCTATGTGAATCTTTGTCTTTGTGTACATATTCTAGCACGGCTTCTCTAGTGTTGTTGTAAGTCTGCTTCACAGACCGCTTCAGTATATGGACTGAATACCCTCTGTCAATAAGCTTATTACTGTAAGGATATTTGGCGTGTTACAGCACAGAGTACAGCACTACTGCACAGGTAGCAATTTTTTTTGATGCAGCACCACCACATGGGTGTGGTGCATTGCTATATGTGTTGCCAGATTAACATGGACATATAAGTAAAGACAGGCTATTCAGTCAAAAACGATTTTAACATATAAGATGCAAATCTATTTTTACAGTTAAAAGCACACGTGCACATTCAAAAATGCACACTATTTTTCACCTGAAATGCCTATGGTGCAAGAGACACATTTGAAAATTAATAACTAACCTTATTAATAACTAACCTGACTAATAAAACTGCATTTAACATAACCCACTAATAAAAATGTGTCTCCACTGCAGAATTAGGCCTACTCTGAAAGTGAACTTTTAAACGCACATTCATTTTTTTTTCTTTTTCTCTGCTGCTCTGTCCACATAACTACAGGAAGCAAAGGGCTCGAAGGAACAGGAAATCAGTTGGTTACAAATGGTTACTGTAGAAATGAGCCATTGTGTAGTGAGGGAGGAGATGGCATGATTGATTCTGATTGGAGCAGCGTCATAGCAAGTATCATGCTAGAGGCAGTGATTAGAGTTTTGCTGGGGGAGCTTGAGGAGAGGGGGAGAACAGTCGAGATTTGGCAGAGCTGGGAGAAGGACCTGTTTCCTGGCTGAAGCATTCCTGCTGCAAAAGCTGAGAATTCCAGGCAATAACCCCGGTTTGAGAACGAAAGACGCTTGTTTTCACTGGGGTTAATCTTCAAGGGAGCCAAATCCAGAAAGAGAACAGCTGGAGAAAACTCATGCTGAACAGATAAGGTAATTACAGAAGTGTGGGGGCTGAGTGTGTACGAGAATATTCAGTCAGTGTAGGAAAGGAGATTCCTGTGCTTTACTCACATGTTTAATGTTGCAAATTGAGTTCTTGTCTCCGCCACTCTCTTTTCAGTGTATCACAGACAATGCTGTTACTGTGCTATTTTATTTATTTCTGTAAAGAGTGAGATCGTGTTTAAATGCAACTTTTATAATACACAAAAATATTTGAAAGCAGACGGGTGGTGTGTTTTATATTTACCAATACAGTGCTGATGATGTGGGGAGATGTTTAGACAGTGCAATTGTCATTTTCAAGGTAGCTAAACATCAAATTTGGCTGCAGCCGTGTGCACAATATAATTCAGTATGAGCAATTATAACTAACTGTGTGTGTTGTAGTTTGTCGGAGGTCTATGAGTCGGCAAAAAGGGAGGCCCGGGACATAGTTCACTACCGTATATAAGATAGTGAAAATACCACATGATAGCTCGCGGCCGTAGATAAGACAGAGAGAAATTGCCCATGGTGGCACACTAAAAATGAAAATGTGGTGTTCCTGAAATGCAAGCTTGAGGTCTCTCTAGTGATTACACGAACAATCTAAACAAAAATAAGGGGTTCTGGATATTGGGGCCACAAATAAAACAAGGGAATTATGCTCACCAAAATACCACCAACCACGCATACCAACCACGCATACCAAATACGCATGTCTGTGTGCTGAAATAATGCATGTCCACTGTATTATTGTTGTACATGGCTCAATCTGAATACAAGGAGTGATTGTTGCTAAGTTATTTTTCGGCGGTAAGAAAATACCGTCAGGCCCCAAATCTCCACAAAATACCCTACATATTTATGGTGCGTTGCAGGCCGGGAAAGTGATCATAGAGTACCTACTGGGCGTGGCAAGCGTGTCTCACACTGCCATTTGCACATTAAAGGGAACCCATTTTATAATAGCAGTGTGCCACTAAAAACGAATTTCAGAATGTCACAAAGGGAAACCACATTCTCAGAGCTAGTGCAATATTTAGAGGCAAAGTTGTTTGCACATGGGACTCGTCGAATAGCACGTTAGAATGGCGTGAACGCATTCAGGGTGAGGTGCAGAAAGAAAAACTAGACAATATTTTTGCAGAAGGCAGCATAATTCAGGTCTGCCTTACAAGATTATTGAATGCAGCCGATAAAAGTGCAGAGAAAGACTGTTTAATACGGCTATGCGGCAAAATATGGTTTATTTTGAATAAGTCCCTGCGAATGCAGGAGAATGATACTCAGCTAATTAACAGGTTAAAGACTGAATTAGATGGGTCAAGTACAAATCAGGAAATGTTAAGAGCAGAATTGGATGTATGCCAAAAAGACATGCAATTAAAATGCAGAGACTTTGATGCTCAGTTATCCAAAAGCAAGAAACAATTTGAGGATAGTGAGCAAGAATTGGTACACTTAAAAGCCTTAGTGGACCACATTAGACAGGATAAAGATGAGGTTGTTTTAGAAATGCAGATTTTACAAAAAGAACATTGTGAAAAAGAATGTGATCTCCAGAGTGCAGAACAAGAAATGATTAAAATGATTCAAGAAAGAGACAAGAGAAATAAAGAGTTCAATGAATGCTAAATGCAAATGTGCGACATGCAGGAGGTGATTAATAAGATGAGTGATGAAAACAACTATTTGCAAAATGAAGCAAACAGACTCCTTAAAAAGTGTAAGGACTTAGAACAGCAAATGTGCATTCCCAGGTCCCAGGAGAGGCGGCTGGGTACCACATTCAATGGAGTGGAGGTGAATTCTAGCTCTGCCCGAAGAGCTAGTGCTCCAGTGACTGGGCCGGTGACTGAACTTGGTTGCAGCACCCTTGGGGGATTTGATACTCCCATTGGGGGCAGCCACCAATCTCATACACCTGAAAACAGGATTGAATCACAAAATAGTGCAATTCCATGCGTTGCAACAAGTAGCCCCATAAAAATAATGAAATCCATTAAAGCCCTGATCAAACCATTTAAAAAGGGAGGTGAATGCTGCATTGAGGATCACTTAGAAGCGGTGCATGACATTTTTAAAGCACTCCAGATACCTAAGGAACAGTACAGACAATATTTTCATTTAACTTTAGATGCCCCGACGGCCAGCATCATAAGGGGATTAAATGAACAGCAGAATATGACCTGGTTGGAGTTTGAAAAAGAAATTAGGCGTCATTTTTCTCCTTTTCAGTCATTGCAGGAGGCAAAGAAAGTCGCTTACACAATTACTGCTGGACCTAATACATCCCCTCGCCAATTTTTACAAGACTTAAAAAGAGCATTTTCTCACTTTGATGTATCTTTTGACTCAAATTCCAATGAGTTTAAAACTGCATACTTCTATGGGCTACAGAAAGACATCATATCCCAATTGGTCCGTGAATTTGACCGTGACAAGTCCCTTGAATGGATTGTACATCAAAGCACAAAACTATATGAGGTACTCTATTGTCAGGGTAGAGAAAGTGATAAAATGAAAGATACTAGACCTAAATCTAAAGAACCCTCAGCCACAGTAATGGAAATCAGGTCAGCCAAAATGTCCCTTGAGTCTGCTCAAAGCCAAGGTAAAAATAATGTGACACCTGAACAAAGGGGTAATCAACAAAGATCGCCATTTCCTGTACCAATGTTCCAATCACATGATCCTAGTAATAGAGAGAGCTACATCAGCCCTAGGTATTCAGGGGACAGACCCCGGTTAGGATATCGGCCTGATATGGCAGGTATGAACAATAACCAGAGACAAAATCAAGATCAAAGAAATGATGGTCCCTACCAGTCATTGGGGACACAGAGCAGATTTGATCCCAACAACATGATATATGGTAATCAAGATAGGCCCCGATATGTGGATCGATTTACTGATAATGGAAATCAACCTAGGGGCCAGTACCCACAATCTGAGAGACAGGACATGAGGCAAAACGTGAACTACAATCCACGTCAATACAATGATTCCCCACCAGGGGACTATAATCAAAGGATGGATGCAACCCGCTTCCCTCCACAAATGAATCAAGAGTTCCGAAACCATCCCAACCGACATCAATCACCTGAGAGGTATCAGAATAGATCCAATCAGGGGGAAAACAACCAATATCGACCTAGGCCACAGAAAGAGGATCCTAGAGAGATGGAAAGGTTCCAGTGCCTTGAGGCCCAAGTGAAAATGTTAGCTGAGCAAATAGGAAAGCTCTGTACAGCGCAAAAACAACCTTCCAAAGAGGGGGCTGATGGCCATAGCAATGACCGGGGGGCTTCCGAAAAGTGACTAAGTACTTATGATAACTGCAGTGCCAAAATGACAGATTGCTCTGATATAATTTTGCATAACGACTCTGAGATGCCTAATGGATTAAATGTGAAAGTGCCAGTAAATGAACTTGTGACAGAAAGTGCAAATACTTCTAAAAAAGAGGTACGGTTTAACCTAGAGCTAAATAAAACAGTAAAGATTTGTACAAATGAAAAAGAAACATTAGGAATTCCAAAAGAACAAAGGGACAGATTTAAGAAAAATGACTCATGCATGGGGAATACCAGTGGACAGGGAGTAAGTGGGGATGCTATAGCTCCTTCCCTGGGCAAGCAAAACAATGACCAAACACAGACAGAAAAAGGAAATACTCACAAGGAGGGTACAAGTCAATCACCTGAAGAATTCTTTGAGCCACATATTTTTGAAGAGGCTGAAAGGGCTGGTATCACACTAAATGATCACAAATGCACAGAATTAAAAAATGACAAATTGCTGAATGATGTTGTTACACATGTTCAGTTGGAAGGTTGTAATGTGGTCTCTGTTGTTACCAAGATGGATGGGCGAACAGTGGCCACACTCCAAAAAACCTCTGATCATGGAGAAATAAATAAAGTCTCTCGCGCAGAAATGGGTAAAAAGGAGGGAAAAATGTCTTTCCATTTACCAATGTGTTTAGCCAAAAGTGAAAAAGACCTGAGAAAGGTGAGCCCTGAAATCAGTAAGAATTCAAATTTCTTATGTGTATTAGAGGAAGTTGAGGACAGATATTATGCACCCATCACTGTAGAAGAAAAATGCCACACCTTTGCTATGATTGACACTGGCGCACAGGCCACAATTATGTCCAAGGAGCTGGTAAAGAGTATCAATGAAGGGAAACCCCCACAGAGTCAGATCACAGTGAAGGAAAATCAAGGCCCAGTGCATAACTTTAATGGGGAGGAGGTGCCCATCATAGGTGTAACTGAGGTTGACATAAAAATAGGAATACACAGAATGAAACAAGAGGTATTGATCACATCTATTTGTGAAATTCCATTTCTGATGGGGACAGATTGCCTGAAAAGATTGTCTCCTCTCATAGATGGGGTGAATGGAGTGCTGTGGTCCTTAACCAAAAAACCATTGAGGCCTAAGAAACTAAAATCACAAAACAGCAATATAAATGAATGTCACACCGTTGCCAAAACAAATGATGCTGTGGAGGTATATCTCCAGAATAGCTGCATACCTAGTGTCACTGTTATATTAATGTGTCAAGACAAAATGCAGAGCGACAATGAAAAACTACCTGTACAAATATACTTGGACCCAAGGAAAAATTGGCAGACTGCCATAGATGAGCACACAATACATTTTTATTTAAAAGAGAAAACATGCAAACAGAATATTGCTCCTAAAACAGATTCAGAAAAACACATTACCACTCTGGCAGAAATACACTTGGAAGATGAGCAACCATGGGTTCATGTTGGTATAAATGACTATTTTAAAACAATAAAAGCCACTTTAGCGCTTGGACATGAAAGGAGTTTCATTAATGAGAAATTGTTGCAAAAAATAATGGAGAGGGAAGAAATCCCGAGATTTAGGATTAAAAAACAATATGTTTCTGGGTTGGACAGTCCAGACTTTGAAAACCGAATTGCAGGCAGATGCATGCTTAAAATTAGCATTGGGCAGAAAACAATTTACCATAATGTATGGATAGTGAGTGGAGCACAAAATGAATTTTACATGGGCAATGACATCATGCACAGAATGTGTATGGTGTTAGATTTCCTTAATCAAAAAATATGGTCACGCCTAGGTGGTCCGGCACCTGAATTTGAAGACAAAAGAAGGGCTTATCATTGTGCACAACTGGTTCCTTATGCAATCGAATTACAAATGAGGAAAGATACTATTATTCCTGCATTTACAAAACAGTTTGCAATAACACTGAAATGCAAAAATGGACAGCAGATGAAAGGCTCTGATGCATTTGTATGCCTGAATGAATCCATAAAACAGCAAGGCCTGGATTATGAATACATTCCATTGGTAGATATTGGTGAAGGATCTGTAAAAATGATGGTAAATAATAAAGGTTGTCAGGATATTCATTTAGAGGAAAACTCCCCATTAGGAATGGCCATACAAAAATCACATTATACGGCAGATTTAAATAACATGGTGATTGGAAATATTCCTGAAAAGTATGTAGATGCCAAGGGTGAGTTGCCAGAACACCTGGACTCTCAGCCCAAAGGAATATTTAAAATTCATTCTGTGTATCCTTATGATTCAAATGAGACAGTGTGCTGCCATCAAGAGGATTGCATAATATTTAATTTAAATGAAAATGAAACAGAAAATCAGCCCATTGAAGTGGAAGCTGATATGCCAAAATATTTAAAAGTGGCAGCTTTACAAAAAGACACAGCCACACAGTTAGAGGAAAGCGCCGAGATTCCCTTACCAGAAGATTTTCCAGAATTTTCCAAAATGGTAGAAGAGCAGATCTCCTTAGCGGATGCGTGTGAAAGCAATGAGGATAGGGACAATCTGAGGGAGATATTACCATTGAATCCTGAGATTTTGGTTGAAAAACACTTGAACAATACCGGAATTAAGATTGAACAGACTAGAGAGTGGCTGGAAATAAGAAAAGAGGACACTAAGCAGTCAATAAGAGATATATTAATGCAATTGGAAAAAAACATTTGTGAATTCAGCAGACATTAAGAAGAGGAGAGGAAAGAGAGGTGCGGTGATGCTCGCGATATCATTGGTAATGTCTATAATTGGAGCCATAATAGGTACCACAATATCAACAGCCAATTCTATTTCGGTAGGAACACTGAGTACTAAAGCGCAACAACTGAGTATTGACCTAGAAATAATACAAAAAACATTAGATGGAATTAGAGGGGGACTGGATGAACAAGTAAGATTCATAAATGAAACTGCAATCATTCTAAATGAACAAGCGGATGTAATGCAACGGGCGACTAAAATAATACTTAAGCATGACAGAACTTTAAATGAAATATTGAACATAATGAGTCCTGTTGATAGACTATTAACGAATTATATGAGAGAAGTTCAAACTGCAGTTTCACAATTGATTCAAGGACATATCCCCTTGTATTTTGTTTCGCAGGATATTATTCCTCAAATGATAGAAAGATTGACCAGGAGGGAAATTGATATAATACAGGTAAAAATTGCATTCGAAATGGGTAATGCAATGCCGTTATATGTGGACTTGGAAAGACTAGAGATCGGATTTTTGCTATGCATCCCATATGTAGCCCCTGAACTTATTTATCAAACGAAGTGGGTACACAACGTGGGATTTTGGCAAGAGGACAAATTTATTAAGATTAAGACTCCAGAAGTGGTGGTATTTCAGTCATGGGAGCCTGAAGTTTATTTAATACCAAACCTGGAAACATGTGTAAAATTTAAAGAACAAAATTATATGTGTCCAGGTAAACCGTTTGTTCCTGATGCCACAGATGCTATTTGTGGTTTAAAATCTGACCAAGTATATCAAAGGGATGTGAAGTGATTATTAGCAATATGGGGAGTGAAGAAATGGCACAGGCTAAGATGGTCAGAGGTAAATGGTTGGTCAGCACCTGTTTAAAGAACATGACGGTAGTACATTTAAACCATGGAACATACGTGGTTAAACAGATGAAATATAATGTTTTTTATTTACAGGTTCCAAAGGATACAATTGTGTCAATTGGGGGGTTAACATTGTTTCATGTAACAAATGATGTTTGGGAAAGCCAAGTGGAAAATATCGATTTTTTTCAAAGGGATACTTTTCCAATAGATCCGGATGTGGAATATTTATTGAATCACAAAGAAAGACATGTTATAAAAATGAATTTGAGAAAAAACAATATTACAATTAGTAATCTGGGGATAATAGAAGTGGAAAGATTTAATTGGGGAACCTGGGGGGAACGCTCAATAGTGGGTTTGGCTGTCCTGGTGCTAATCATGGGTGGATGGTTGATTGTGCTATCAGTAAAAATGAAAATGTTACTGATTTTACTAGCTACGTCAGGAAGAGAAAGATATCCCAATACACATGCATTTTAAAAGAAAAAAAAGAACAAGTTGTTTTTAGGAATTGGCTTGGATCGTAGCCAAGTTCTAAAAACAAAAGGAGGGTATGTAAGGATATTTGGCGTGTTACAGCACAGAGTACAGCACTACTGCACAGGTAGCAATTTGTTTTTGATGCAGCACCACCACATGGGTGTGGTGCATTGCTATATGTGTTGCCAGATTAACATGGACATATAAGTAAAGACAGGCTATTCAGTCAAAAACGATTTTAACATATAAGATGCAAATCTATTTTTACAGTTAAAAGCACACATGCACATTCAAAAATGCACACTATTTTTCACCTGAAATGCCTATGGTGCAAGAGACACATTTGAAAATTAATAACTAACCTTATTAATAACTAACCTGACTAATAAAACTGCATTTAACATAACCCACTAATAAAAATGTGTCTCCACTGTAGAATTAGGCCTACTCTGAAAGTTAACTTTTAAACGCACATTCATTTCTTTTTCTTTTTCTCTGCTGCTCTGTCCACATAACTACAGGAAGCAAAGGGCTCGAAGGAACAGGAAATCAGTTGGTTACAAATGGTTACTGTAGAAATGAGCCATTGTGTAGTGAGGGAGGAGATGGCATGATTGATTCTGATTGGAGCAGCGTCATAGCAAGTATCATGCTAGAGGCAGTGATTAGAGTTTTGCTGGGGGAGCTTGAGGAGAGGAGGAGAACAGTCGAGATTTGGCAGAGCTGGGAGAAGGACCTGTTTCCTGGCTGAAGCATTCCTGCTGCAAAAGCTGAGAATTCTAGGCAATAACCCCGGTTTGAGAACGAAAGACGCTTGTTTTCACTGGGGTTAATCTTCAAGGGAGCCAAATCCAGAAAGAGAACAGCTGGAGAAAACTCATGCTGAACAGATAAGGTAATTACAGAAGTGTGGGGGCTGAGTGTGTATGAGAATATTCAGTCAGTGTAGGAAAGGAGATTCCTGTGCTTTACTCACATGTTTAATGTTGCAAATTGAGTTCTTGTCTCCGCCACTCTCTTTTCAGTGTATCACAGACAATGCTGTTACTGTGCTATTTTATTTATTTCTGTAAAGAGTGAGATCGTGTTTAAATGCAACTTTTATAATACACAAAAATATTTGAAAGCAGACGGGTGGTGTGTTTTATATTTACCAATACAGTGCTGATGATGTGGGGAGATGTTTAGACAGTGCAATTGTCATTTTCAAGGTAGCTAAACATCAAATTTGGCTGCAGCCGTGTGCACAATATAATTCAGTATGAGCAATTATAACTAACTGTGTGTGTTGTAGTTTGTCGGAGCTCTATGAGTCGGCAAAAAGGGAGGCCCGGGACATAGTTCACTACCGTATATAAGATAGTGAAAATACCACATGATAGCTCGCTGCCGTAGATAAGACAGAGAGAAATTGCCCATGGTGGCACACTAAAAATGAAAATTTGGTGTTCCTGAAATGCAAGCCTGAGGTCTCTCTAGTGATTACACGAAAAATCTAAACAAAAATAAGGGGTTCTGGATATTGGGGCCACAAATAAAACAAGGGAATTATGCTCACCAAAATACCACCAACCACGCATACCAACCACGCATACCAAATACGCATGTCTGTGTGCTGAAATAATGCATGTCCACTGTATTATTGTTGTACATGGCTCAATCTGAATACAAGGAGTGATTGTTGCTAAGTTATTTTTCGGCGGTAAGAAAATACCGTCAGGCCCCAAATCTCCACAAAATACCCTACATTACCTAAGACATTTCCCTCACCCTAGACGGCGTGTTTCACTGAGCTGTTTCTCTTCATGCATAAAAGCTGAATGCAAGTTATGCCGTATATGTTTATGATGGAAACTATTATAGTGCAAAAGGGAAAAAACGTGTGTGGGTTTATGATAAGGTTTCACAAACAATCTATTCTGTATGACAACAATATAAATGGTGTTGCCCAGAAAGTTTCACTGTGAATCACTTATGGTAGGGGGGATCTTTGGATATATATCATATCCTTTGTGCCTCTGAATGAAGTCTGCTACATCTTCTTTTATCGCTGCCTAAATAAATAAAACATGGTCCACATAACCATTTGATGATAACATTCTAGCTTTGAAAGGGTTCACGTAGAATATTTCTGATTTCTTCCAGTCTTTCCACATAAGAAAAATGTGCCATACTCTGGGCTACCCTGGCACCCCCGGTCGTGCCTTGTATTTTCATATAGAAGGTATCCAGGAACAGCAAAAAGAACATCTCGGTAAAGGCCATTTTAACACACCACAACACAAAAGAATTGGGTATACCATTACAGTTTTGAATACAGCAAGTCCTCTGGCATGGATAGCGAGGTTGCGTGTGGCATCAGTGTATAATGAAACACAACATGAAGGACTACAAAGAGCTGATTCTTTGGATCAAAGTATACTCTATTAATCTAATTGATTCTTTATTGTACAACTATATAGATCAAACAAATGACCCCAAATATACATCAGCACATTTAGATAAGGATTCCAAAGTTGATGCCTGGAACTATTGAGTGGCCTGGTGGTATTTTTCTTCTATTTTGTATAGTTTGCTTTCAATTTTATGTGTTATAATAAAACAGTGCAAATTAGCAGTTTTTCTAAAGGGGCTACTGTATAGATAGCCTAATGTGTATTTCAGTATTATTATTATTATTATTATTATTATTATTATTATTATTATTATCATCAGGATATTTCTTGGAAGCCTACCTAGCATCAGGAAGCAATAAAGCGCTTTACAACAATAGGGTGAAGAACATGGTGAGGTAAGCAGAGAAACAAGGGATCGAACAGCAGGGAAAGGGGAGGGTGGGCAATTTGTCAGCAATGGATCTACCAGCAACTCAGGGAGGAAACAGTGGGGATCAGATCACCCAGTCTCAGGTAGGGTGTGGAATGAAGGGCGTGAGGCCATAGGTGTTAGGAAACAGCTATTTCTTTAAGAGAATGGTCGTGAACTACTTTCTGAACTGTAGAAGAGGGCGAGTCTGATGTTGACAAAGAGGAGTTTGCAGAGTCTTGTGCCATAGACAGTGATGGCCTATCTTTTGGTTCTTTCCTTCCTGCATTGTCTGAGTTAAAGTCTGCACATGTCCTTACTTGGTGGATCATAGGCCCCCAGAGATGTTGAGTTTCTAAGTGAGGCAGGTTGGGGACTTCATGGTGACACCCTTTTAGATGATGCAGCAGGATTTGAAGATGATACACAGTTGTAGAAGGAGCCAGTTCAGTTCAATGAGGGTCTGGATGATGTAGAATTTGCAGAGTCCTTGACGAATCGTGCTGCAGCATGCAGGACACATTTGAGGGGTGCCAGAGCTGTTGCAATAAGGCCTTCCAATGGGGTGTCGCCGCCATCCAGGTGGGAGAGGACCAAGGCTTGGCCAGCAGACCTGAAGTTGCTTTCTGAGATGAAGGGCTACATTTTCTGCAGGGGAGAAAGTTGGTGCCAGGATGTTTGTTTCTTCCTTGCTTTGTCCTGTTTGAAGGAGAGGTGTCTGTTGATGTTGAACGAAGGGACTAAGCAAGTGGCCAGCTAGGGTGTGAAGCCCTCAAGGTGCAGAGCAGAGACCGAGGTCTGGATGTCCGGGTGTATTAAATAATATTCTGACAATCATGATATTTTGTTTTGGCTCTGTATCTTATATTTCTTTACAGGGCACAGTTGCCCAAGATAGTTCATAAACCATTGTCTAGTAAACAACTATACAACAAAATATTTTCTACGGGTCAAAAAATTGACAGGGTCTATAAACAAATCACTACAAACACAGAATCTACTTTGCTGCTCAGAGAGAGAAATGACACAGGGATCTAGCTCAGTCCAAGCATGAACACCAATGGAAGATTATTCCAACTACCATTAGGAAATGCCAGCAGGAGCTTAACATTGATGGATGATACACAGATCATTGTTTAAACTATGATGGACTCCTGTGGGTCCCATGCCTGCTGGGCCTAGAGACCCAAGCTACACTTCACTGATGCCCAATGAGGCTGAAATATGTCTTTGCTTGCTTGTAGCCTCATGCGGAACGGATGGAATCAAGCAGTTTGGGATGGATCTCCCTTTGGGGGTGGGGGGGGTGCCAAGCCTGATTTGCATATGTTATTTCCTATTTCCACAATGACTTGGCAGGGTGAAGAACAATGATGTTGAGGGTTGCCCATAGTAAATCCAGAGCTTAAGATTCATTCTTAACCTTCCAGCCACAAAATCTTTTCTTTTGGTTAAGTCACCCCAAGTGGGACAGGTGTGTCCAGACATGGGTCCCGAATCTTCTGGGTTTAGAGACCCAAGCTACACCTCACTGATGATGCCCAATGAAGCCAAAGCATGTCTGGGATTGCTTGTGGTCTCATGCAGAAGGAATGTGACCAAGCAGTTTGCATTGGACTCCACATTTGGGGTGGGATGAAGCCTGACTTGCATATGGTATTTCCCATTTCAGTAATGACTTTGCAGGCTGGAGAAGGTTAAAATGAATTCAAAACCTTCTAGTCATCACCATTTTTTTTACTCTGCTTAAGAAACATAAATTGGCCTTTCTGAGATAAGCAGTTGCTGGAAATGTGGTATTTAAATAGAAAGCATGGTGGAATGTAACATCATTCTGGATGGAAATGTTTTTTTTTAGAATTGGTATGATACCTGAGAAGACATTTAACCTTGTATCTGTCTAGCTTAATCTTGGCGCAACTTACATGCACAACTTTGAGGATAACTTTGATATATTATGGTTTATTACCTCTCCAAAAAGGAGATATGATACATATCAATTGACACTTGGATAAGAAAAAATAGCAAATCTGGAAAGTCTTCAGATACGCATAAACACGCATGCCATAAATTGCATAACTGGTGTGAAGGCATCATGCAGCAAGACACAGACAACAGATTCACAGTCCAAAAAAAAGTCTTTATTAACTCAAATGTCAGGATGGAGTAAAGCCTAACTTGCCCTATACTAAGGTGGTATTTCCCTACCTAAATAAGCTGAGGTTAGTCTGTATCAGTACTTTCAACTTAAAAGTCTGTCTGTGTCCAAAACCTATACTTGCCCTCACAACTAAAGCTAAACAAGATGTATGGATGCCAGCAACCAAGGTAACAGTGTTCAAACTAAATTTCTGAGCTTCTTCCAGCTCCAGGTGTGTCCTTAGCTCCCTTACCCAAGTTCAAACAGTTCCACAAGATGGTCTCTGGCTTTTCCTTACTCAAGTTCAACACAGTTACACAAGGCTTCAAATTCACAGTTAAATCCACTTGTTTGGTTTGCCTTTTATTTCCATCGCTTGCACAACTCTTAGACCGATCAGCCTCAGTCTCTTGACTCCTCTTGGTTCACTCCAAGGAAGGGTTCCTTGGTCTAGGCACAGTTGTGGGACCACACGGTCCACACATCACAGGTGGTACAACCGATAACCCTTGGCACTTTACAGCAGTTCATACTTTCTCATAGGTCTTCCTGACAACAAAGTCTTCTTTTCTGCATCTGTGTTATAAATCCATGTATTCTTCTGATGCACTTTATTGGCTTCTTGCCTTTATCAACATGTGAATCTCACACACTTTCCTTTGTAGTATTTCTTCTAGTTACCCCCTTTCTTTCACACTTTACAATAGTGTTTTACTTTGTTTAGTTCACAAATGTGCTTCACGTTCTGTTTCACCAACATTCTGAAATCCATTCTATAATTCAGCAATAAAACGTATTCATGCTTGTCACCTTGTTTGGTATTCAATAGTTCATCTTTGGTCTTCCGACCCAGTCATTCTTATTCAAAATGTATTTCATGCTTAACAAATTGTTCGCTATTCAATAGTTAACTTTTTCGGTCTCCAGACCCATTCATCTTGTATTCGTTTTGTTCGACCTTTGCCGTCACCCACACAATGCCACTGGAGCACCCAACCTGAGTGAACCTTCCCCATCACTCACCAGAATGTGGCCGCTCCTCCGGGTGCACAGGTCTCGTTCGCGGGTTCTCTCTCGCTCCTCCTTTACTGCAGAGGGACTCCAGCAAGCAGTGCTTGCTCTCTCTGATCTTTCCTGCAGCGGTCGGTGGGTTCTCAGTGTTCCCCACTCCCAATGGGGAACACACAGCAATGGGCTTAGCTCAGCTCTAGACCCTCTCCTGGCTCACAGTGACCTTGGCATCTTCCTGCCTTTCCTTCTTTCTGCATCCTTTTCACCGGCCCATAGGCCGCTCTGCCTTGGATGGCTGCGCTCTCTGGCCCAGCTGCTCTCCCTCTCTGCTGTCTCTGCCACCCTTCCCATTTAACAGGTTGCAGGTGTGAACACTCAGTTTCTCTTGCGTGACCCTAATAATTGGGACATGCCTGAACCTCACAATACTTTCAGGCATCTTCCTCATCTCAGTACTACAGTGGTTAAATGAGCTGTTTGTGTTCACTACTCTTAGTCTCTTCTTCCTCGTCCCAGTGCTCTCTCTCGTCTACAAAGCACCAAACCCTCAGGCATTCCAACTCCTTAGCTTAGTATATATAGAAGATTTTCACCCTAATATCCAAGTTCATGATAATACTACAAATGAGGATCTAAAGGCTGAAAGCCTTCTCTATCTTCACTCCTTCAGGGACGCCCTAACTGTCCCTACTCTATCCAGCATTTAGGGGTCTAATATTAGAATGGGAGTGTGGCTTACAGACATTTGGCCCGACTCAATCTACTTTCTATCACAGTATTGTACTCCTCTCCCTCTCACTTGCTAGTGTTCTGTTCTAACTACTCTATTGCTTCTAACTCCACCCTCCTTCTCTCCATTTACTCCTTCTCTATCCCTCCAATGATCCTCAATCTCTCTAAGCCTCGCCTCCATCCTTTAATGTAACTGCTACCTTCCTAATAATTCTCTTCCAGCAACATATACTTTGTAATCCGAGGTATCTCTCTTCACTGGCTCTCTGTCTCAGATGGTGGGACATGGGCTGTCATGAACCCTGAAGGGTTGCTCTCACTCAGTCGGGTCCATGTCTCTAGCATCCTAACCCAGACAGGAGGTATGCTCTTTCTCTGCTGCTTCTTGCATTCGCTCAGATCATGTAGAAACATAGAATGTGGTGATCATCTTTTTTAGACGGCATGGTGTGAGATGTATGTATTTATTTATTTATTTTCCAATTTATCTAGCGTGCCGAACCCGGGGGATAAAGGGGTACTGCATATAAACAGGCTGGCACAAGGGTGGGGAACCAGAATTAGGGCCCTCTCAACTGCCGCTGCCCATGGAATTCTCCCTGATAGGCTTCCCACCTCAGACTAACAGGCGTGCCAATCACCTCTTGGCAAGGCTAGGGTACTGGTCTTGTCTCAAACCTCCATCGTTTCTTCTGACTCATCCACTGCTTCCTGTCCACGAGCTGAATGATGTATTGAGTGAGGAAGTCTGCATTTGCTTGTTTGGTTCCAACCCCCAATGTTCCACTTTGAATGATAATGGCTGCAAGACCACAAACCATCTCAGGATGTGAGGTTTCATATTTTTATTCCTGGGCATCCAGGCTAACAAAGCGTTGTCTGCCACTAGTTTCAACTTTCAGCCAGTCAGATAATATTGCAAGCCTTAACCAGCTCACTTGATGGTTAGGCATTTCAATTCAATGATTGGGTCATTCTTCTCTTTAGGTAATAGATTGTGGCTGATATACATGATTGGCTTATCCTCCCATCTTCTACTTGCAAGTCCAGTAGCCGAAGTGTCAGTCAGAAGGATGAACTCCTCAGAAAAGTCTGGCATGGTTAATATGGGGTTGCATAAAAATCCCTTGTACTGGTTGAAGGCGTCTTGAGCCCTGCAGTCCCACTGGATGATGTTAGGATGATTCTTCCCGAGTCTGTTAATTAGGAGACCTGCCTTCTCTGGCAAGTTTGGTATGATTATGATTGGTCACTTATAACGTGCTTAATACCCAGAGGTTTCTAAGCGTTGACCCAGGGATCGAACCTGTGTTGATCCACGTTGTCTGGCTTCCTATGCGAGCACGTTGCCCTGAGCTATCCTCCCTATCGTATAAAGTGGCGATGGTAAACGACTGTTTAGAGGAACATGTGTAGGTTCTATTTTTATCTTTTGGGGTATGTTATGAATCCAGCGAATGTGTCTCCTCCCCCCAAGGAAGAGCCCCCCCCTTTAGGGAGTTTGGAGGTAAAGTGAGTGTGCTATGCATAACACCACCTAGGTGACAAGTGGAGAAGGATCCCACTCTGGTTGACCTCCCCTAGAGGATCTTACATCCCTACAAAGGGATGTAAGTTCTCCTCCCTACTCCCAAGACCCTGATGTCTTTGAAGGATACAAGGGAGTTGGCCTTTATGAAGGCTTGAAACATTCGGTAAGATGGGGTGGTGTGTTTTCTGACTGTCTGTGTGTGCAATATTCATTGGACAAGAGAGAGCAGTGGTGAGTCCCACCCCCTAACTGAGGGAAAGATAAAAAGGACTGAAACCAGGAGAAAGGGACAGCCAATGGAGCTGGAGGGGTGCAGACCCGCCTCCTGCTTGGAGTGTCAGGAAATGGAGATTGTCTGCCTAGCACCACAGACATGACTGCACTGGAGCCTGCAGAATGCCTACGGCCCTGCTGAAGCTGAACTGGAAGTACCAGGCTTAGAGGAGCCACACAGAACACACACCACCCCACAACCAACGTAACAAGAGACAGGATTCAGAGTCTTGCAGAAGCACACGGGGTAAGGGGAGAGCTCTGCCCGACGCTCAGGGTCCGGAAGTAGTTGAATAAGTTGAGATCCATTAACCGGTTTCACCTAGTCTCCTAAGGAGCACCGACAAGACACAAGAGGAATGTGATTGTTGCAGGGAAATGGGAGAGAGGAGGAGAGACCCTAAGGTGGGGTGAGACGTACTGGACTGCAAGGCGGGATGGAAGAAAAGAAGCCCCAAGGTGGGGTGAAAGAGAGACGACACCAAGGCAGGGTTAAAGTTATGAAATCCCAAGGCAGGTGAGAAAGAATCAACCCCAAAGCAAGTTGAAAGAAGTGAACCCCCAAGGTGAGGTGCAATCGAGATGACCCCAAGATTGGGTGGAAGATGTGAAAACCCAAGACGGGGTCATTGCGAGATGACCCCTAGGTCAGTGAAAGGTGGGAAACCCCAGGGTGGGATGAGAGAGAAAAGAGCACAAGGCGGGTGAAAAAAGTGAACCGCTGTCAGAGTGCTTGCCCCCAGACATCAGGAGCAGACCATCCTGCCCCAGATATCGGCATCTATGGGGGCCTTTAAGGCCCCAAAAAGTTGCCTAAAGACTTGGCGCCAAGCTCATCATGCTCTTTCAAGTAAGGCAGGTTGCAGGGGAAGAGGAATCACATTCAGCCCAGTCTGAGGCATGCTGGAGGGACTACTTTATCTGGGACTACTTGTGTAGGGTGTGGTTGGAGGAACTACTTCACTTGGGACTACTTGTATGAGGCTATATAAACCACACCCTAAGAACAGAAGACGCTTCACATTATTCTGCACTCCTGCAGCGTAACGCTCACCGTGTCTGCTAGCTTCAGTCAACCCGGTCTTCAGCCACGCCCGTCCTGGTCTTCACAAACCATTGCCTGTGGAGAAAGAAAGGAAGAGAGAGAGAGAAAACAAGAACAAGACAGCAGTTAAGTGCTTACCTGACGCTCCATCTTCAGTCGTTCTGGAGTCGGCGCATCTGCCGAACAGTAAGAAACATCAGGTTAGCCGTGCAGAGTAAAAGGCCACATTAAAGACATTTCAATGCTACGCAGTGCTAATACTCACCCGAAGGCTGCTCACTCTTGCAATCCATCGAGACACCATCACGTCATCGCCACTCCGGAGCTACCGCACCTGCCGAACAGAAAAGACACATCAGGTTAGCCGCGCAGAGGAAAACGGCCTCATTAAATAAATTTCAACATTACGCATCGCTAATACTCACCCGAAGGCTACACACTCTTGCGGTCCCTCGAGACACCATCACGCGATCGCCGCTCCAGAGTCACCACACCTAGAGAACAGAAAAGGATCAGCAGGTTAGTCAGGCAGAGGGGACAAATACCGTATTTTAGACATTGTCACTTCGCGCTAGAGTTGAAACTCACCTCTGGAATTCTGCTCATCATTTATGGAGAGGCGACACTCTTCATCGGGTGCATCGAAAAACTGCAAAGAAACAAGTACAGTAGTGAGCATTTGGGCAACTTGAACTCTAAGCAACCATACCAAGAATTATTGGCATAAGGACTTACCTACAGAGTCACAGTTGTTCAGTACTCTGCAGTAACCCGCAGGATCACTGAAGTAACTAGATCCTTTGAACAGCAACGCACCCCTGCATACAGTCGCAGGATGGAGAGTCTGCCATTCATAACTCTAAGGTGAGACATAGTAGAGGGATGCACAAGCTGGTCACGGGAGCTGGAAGCCAGTCCTCCTCCTTATGGTTATTTAATATTTCATTTCAACATTTCAGACAAATCTTCATTTGTGACGGAAGGGTAAAACAGAGAGGGCACATGCAGTCATTCACCACTCTGCTTCGTGTGATGCTGGTGGAGACTGTCGCCGCCCAGCTTCGTTCGGCACCCCTGTGGAGACCAGGTGAGCGTAACAACCCCTAGGTCAGGGTGAGAAGAGTGAGGCCCCAACCCGGGGTTAGAGAAACTAAAACACAAGGTGGGGGGAAAAGCCCAAGGCGAAAGCACCATGATTTTACCTAAAAGAAAACACCATGAGTACTCTCCCAAAAGAGGGAAACTTGGACCAAGCAGTCCCTAAGCCAAGAAAAGAGGACAAGAGACATTTTCTAGACTGTGAAGGTGTTAGAGAGAGAGAGAGAGAGAGAGAGAGAGAGAGAGAGAGAGAGAGACATTTCAACCTTCTTGCTTAGACTATTCACCAGGGGCCAGGAGGCTCACTGAGAAAGATGCACCATTGTGGGGGTCAGAATCAAGTCAACATTAATTCTCTAGGGTCAAGGGCCTATGTGTGCTTTTGTTGGATTTATGTATTTTTTTGTGAGTGGTAAGGACAGAACTCAGGTTAGTATTGGATAACGGACAGAAGACTTTCTTATTTTGTAACAACATCCGGACATACACTCTTTGTATAGTATTCTTTATAGAGTACAGCTCAGAACCTTAGAGCTTGGGACAGCATAGGTTGTGAGTGCTAATAAAAGAAAGCCAACTAAAATGCAACCTTGTCTATCTCCTGAATCTGATCTACCACCGGTTGCACTTGTTTTTTCCGCACTCAGAATTCCAAGTATTTTATGCCGGACTAGGGCAGGGACATTTGACCGGGTTAATGGTAAAGTAGGCTTTCCTCAGTTGGTCATAGATGGCTTTTAGATGTTGTAGATATTCCTTCCAAAGAGAACTGTAGGTAAAAATATCATCCAGGTAAGGCCCTGCAAAAGCTATGGTTCATCAACCTCTGGAAGGTTGCAGGACCTTCGTGGAGGCTGATGGGTAAGTCTGTGAATTAAAACAGACCCTCAGGTATAGAAAAGGTTATTTTAGGTTTGGCCCCTTTGTCCAAAAGCACATGCCAGTAATCCTTTTCAAATCCAGGGTGAAAATGAACATTGCTGGTCCTATTCTCTCCACCAGCTCGTCTTTTCTTGGCATTGGATCTGGAGATCTCAATGCGATGTCTAAATTAAATTCAGAGTCATCAGGTGTTATCATGTATTAGGGCAAGAATGACCAGAGAAAGCACCTCACTGTATGACCTTTCGATGTCCTCTAGTTTAAGCATTCTTCTAGTTCTTTGTTGATTATTTGTTTCCTGGCTTCAGGTAATCTATTAGGGTTGAGACATGTCACCCTTCTGGGATTGGAGTGCATCGTGTTGTCCATTCTCGGCACTATTCCAGGATTCAGGGAGAATATGTTAGTGTAAACTTCAATCCACTGAATTAACTCTTGATGTTCCATTGAGGATAGCCCCACTGGCATTGTTACTCCTCAGACTTCAATGAGTAAAAATATGTCCCTAGGGTTGTTAGCATATAACAGGAGAACAGGCTGCTGTTCTTTTATGCAGCTCCTGAACTTGTTTACTTGATAACACTGGGAAGGCCATCGTTGGTCAGTTTGCAGTACTCTGTAGGTTGGGGAACACATTCTATTAAGGTATAGGGTCTGTGACACCTTGCTAGTAGTTTGGCCTGCATCATGGGCAGTAAGACCATTACCAGGCCTCCAAATTGATGAGTAGATATCCTGGGTTCCATATTGAATTCTTTTTCTTGTCGTCTCTGGGATTCTTGTAGATGGTTTCACATCAGCTGATGGACCTTCTCCATGTTTTCTCAGCCTTAATTATCATGGGATGGTCACTGGTTTGTCGGCTGTCCGGTTCTTCACATTCTTCCCTCAGAATATCCAGTACATCTTGTGAACAGAGCCCAGGGGTTTAGGTCATCCACATTCTGCCCATCTTCAAAAATCAGCTCCCTATGGATATGCTTCAAGGTTTGAGTAAAATGCTCTATTAGCCCATCTATTTTAGGATGGAAAATGGATGTCCGGAGGGTTTTGACAGTCATCAACACCTTCATCTCACTCATTAGTCTTGATATGAAACTGCACCCCTTGTCCAAAGAATTTCTACTGGAAGACCCTTTTGTGAGGAAGGGTATAAGAACCTTCAAATTAGCCTTAGTGGTGTTTCTTCTCATAGGGAAAGCCTCTGGATATCGGATGGCATAGGAAATGGTCTCCAAGATGTATCAATTTCCTGGTTTATATGGCTCCAAGGTTTTTCCTATAATTGATAAAGGCTGGAGTGGTACATCATCATGAGAGGACTTCTTACAGATTGAGCAGCATGTACAGAGCTGTTTGGTCTCAGCATATTTTCACGTATTAGACATTTGGGAACAAGAAATAAGTCAAGACCAGGTGCTTAGAGTTTAAGATTTTTTATTAAGAACGGAATGCAGGGGTGGACCGACAAATTTAAATAATATCTTCCCTAAAAAAAAAAATAACAAAACATAAGATGGTCTTTCTACACACATGTCTCTTACGAATTGCTTTTCCAGTCTCAGGGTGTGTGATCTTGCTTTCAAGTCGCAGCCATCACTGTTACAAACTAACATAGGGGTTACCTCGCTCTTCCCTAATGCTGCAGCTGCAGGATGTATCAAATCATTCCTCTGCTCCTTTGAACTTTGGTGCAGTCTTTTTTGGTCTCCCCTACCCAAATACGTATCTAATCCTTGTTCTGCAGGACCGTCAGGTTCTTGTCCAGATTTCATTGATGTCAGCCAGGGGAAAGGCAGAAGGGCCAATGCCTACTCGGCTTCCTTCCTGACTCTGTTCTCTCCTCCACTCCACTACTGATTTTACTTCCTCCATCCATTCTCCTTTTCCAACTACTGCCTTCCACTCCACTCCTGGTTTTACTTTCTTCCTCCTTCCCCTTTATCTCTCCCCTTTAGCTCTTACAATGTTCTTGCCTTCTATAGAGATCACCTCTTCCTCTCTCATTCTGCCACTTCTCCAGCTCCCCTCTGCATCACTCTCTAGTCTCCAAAGTCCATGCAGTATCTCTCCTCTCTGGCAGTCACCCCTCTACAGATGTCTCCAAGGATCCACCTGCTCCTATCAGCCACAACACTGGACTGGGCTACCCGGCGTATAAAGTGCCATTCCCCCTCTTGATTAGAACTAGGGCTGATGGTCTACAAATATGAGCCTTAAGGGTGTGAGGTTAGGGATTGGCTAAGCTCTCTCACTTCCTGATGGTTAGAATGAGACTGAAGGGGATGGGCCAAACCTATAAGAGCTCTGGTGGCCATTTTAAAACTCTGCATGCCTGAGAGTATGGATAATCTGCTTTTCTGGGAGATATATTGCTGTGATGCTGTTGATAAGGCAAGTCTCTTAGGGGGATTTAGGGGGATTTAGGGATCTTCAGCTTTCCCTCAGGGTATTTCTGTCCTTGAAATTTCCCTTGACCATTTCAAGTTGTCTGGTTAGGAGAGAAGTACATTGTGGGAAATTGTGTCTATTTGAGGCTAGTTTGCCTCTAAAATTTTGTTGTTTGGGCCCTGGCACATGTTTCCTGACGTCTTCCTTGGCTTAAGTGACCTGACTGAGTATTTGGCCCGGTTTACCCTCTCCCCAGCCCCTAACTCCACTTCTTCGATCTGGCCCAGGCTTTGTTTCATTTTCTGAGCAGCATTATGGGAAATGTATTTTTCTCTAACTGGATCGGATAGATACCCAGCTCCATTCATTTCCTGGCTTGTGGTCACCAGACAAAGCTACAGGGAGAGAACTTGATCACAATAGCACCCTGGCCAGTAAAATTGTCTGAGTAAAATCTGCTGTGTGTTTCCTAGCCCAAGATGCCCCACCTTCAGACTGGAGGGGACTAGCTTCAATACAGCCTCGCAGAACTACTTTGGCATAAACTACTGCTGTTTTCTCTTGGATTAACATTGAATCAACACACATGCCCTGTCCTGTCTAAGAAATGTGGGGTTTCAGGGTTCGGCTCCTGGGTTCTAACACCAGTTTTTTTTTATCCTGTTCTAGGAGCAGATCTGTTCTTTGAGCCTCTGAAAATGTGAAAGAAGCCGAATCTCAGGGGGCCGGTGGATTGGATTTTTTCTTTGTGCCCATCTGTCATGTCAAGGAACGCGCTGTGGCTCTTTCAGTGTGTTCTAGCATCTCACTTCCTCTGTATCTTGGACCCTTATTTTCTCACATATGAGTTGGCTATGGGTTGCCTCTATTTCAATATGAAGAATGTATTCCAGAGGTCTAATAAGATTACCTTTACCTCTCCTCAGCAATCTCGATTAATAATTCTTGCTCTACTTCCATGCTCTACTTATGGGCCAACCCCTATTTGGGAACCACTCTTCCATTGGTTCCCTCTGGTTCTCTATTCATAAAGTGGTCCAAACCATGGCTTCACCTCTGGGAGGGATGGTTACTTCTTCTTCCGCATATAGATCACACCCTGCTTCTCCCGGCTTAACTCCTGTGAGGACTTGAGCCGTGTTTGATAATATCACGTTCTTAGCATCTTGGATTGCAGTGGGTGACCTCTGCATCAAGGTCTATATGATTCCACAATTACACCGTTTGTCACAGATGGCTCAAAGAATACTTTTTTTTAAGTTTTCTTTTAAGACTCCAATGGACCCAGTAGCCTTTTCTCTCTTTTTCACTGATAAAGCACACATCCTCCTTAACCCAGGTGTCCCAACTCCCCAGCGATTCCATCCTACAGTCTAAGTTCTTAATAATACGATGAGTAAAGATCTAAAGAATGCCCACTCTGTCTGCACCCCCTCTGGGACTACCTAACTTTCCTTACTCTATCCAGAGGTTAGATGTCTAATCGGGGAATGGAACTGTGCCTTACAGACACTAAGTGCACCTGGGTCTCCTTTCTATCATGCACTTGTACTCCTCTCTATCAGTTACTTGTGTTCTCTTCTCACTATCTTCTCCTCCTGGCTCCCCCCTCCTTCCACTCCCTGTGTTTTTCTCCTCTATACCTCTGATGTCTCCCACTCTCTCTAAGCCTCGCCTTCCCATTCGATGTTACTAAGTTCCTGATACTCATACTCCCTTCATGACACTACAACTCCTTTTTCTAGACTACACTCCCTACTCTACACTACAACTCCCTCCTGAACACGACAACATTCCGCTCCACATTTCAGCTCCCTCCTCCACACTACAACTATCACTTCACCCTCCTCTCTACTCAAACACCCTTCTTTTATTCCCAGAAGCACTTCACATACTCTCTATATCATTTTCTCCCAGACACACGTGTTACCCTCTCATGCAGTAAAAACTCAGTACCACTTGCACTCACTACCCAATTCCTAACCCACTCCAGGAACCACCTCCACACTCTGCTTTTTCTTACTTCCTCCTGGTAGTCTCTTGGTCTGCCATTCCTTCCTCCTCTGACCTCATCTGAACAACCCACACCATCCTGCTTCCTGTTGCCCTCTTTCTGCTCCCCTTGCACCTGCCATTGGATCACTTGCCCTGACCAAGCTGGCTCGGCCTTCCCCACTGAGAGGGTTTGTATTCTCTCCCAATGTTGGCCCTTTACTTAGAAGTGACACTCAGGCCGTTCATTTCCCTCCCCTCCAACTGAACACATTCACCTGTTATAACCAAACATTTACAGTTAAAATCTCCCCCAAAACAATGAGCACCCCACCACCATCTTGTTCCCAGTCGTAGAGGGCATTTTCAAATTCACGTATGAAGCTCTCAAGTACCTCAGTGAGGGGGTTATAATAGATACTTATGGGAAGTGTCTGAACCTTTGTGCCATTGATGATATCTAATACCTTTGTCATCTGCAGGCCTTCAGCCTTTACTTTGAGAGAAAATAGGGCCCTCTGGGTCCTGGTTTTGGCCGCCAACGATAGCCCACCCGTTGGATGCCCTCTGTCCCCCTTCTATGCTAGGGGGCTGTGGGAAATATACCGATCAGAAGTTGGGGATTCTCTTAACCAAGTTTGTTGTAGGAAAATGAATTCGGCTCCTCTGAAAATGTAATTCAAATCTGCATTCAAAAATGAAACATGTTGTCTGGAGTTCCAGGAACCAATTATGTGGTCAGATGTATTAGAAGCCAGGTCGCAGTCTTGTGGAGAATGGGAGCGAGCTGGAGACCCATTCCCAATTTGAAGAGGCACTGTCTCGATCGACCTGCCTCTGTTGATGTTCTTCGAAAAAGCACTTGACGGGTAATTTAATTTCTCCCACACTTTATCTTGACCCCATTGCCCCCTGCCTTTGGGGTAATACGTCTCAAAACCGCTCATTAGGAAATCTTCCTGGCAGTCGCTGACTAATAGTTCAATCAGTCTAGAATGAGAGTGTACAGAACATTTTCTCAAATGATGTCCATTAAACAGGTGGACAAATGTTATGTCCTCAGATGAAATGGCCTTTAAAGCAAGAATTGAGGCCAGTAGAACTAATATCCTACAGTGATTAAGTGGCACATTCCTCTCTTCCTCAAAGACTGATTCAAAGATTATAGGGGGTGTGCTGAGCCTCTGGTGATTCAGATCCAGCCAGGTTTCGACTCTTGGCTTTTGTCGACTAGTGCCCAAGCTTCCGACATGTCGGAGGTGGAATTCTCTTGAGCTGCAGTTTTCTCTACATCAATGTGAGCCTGGACTTTGGGCTTTGACCCCACTTGCTTATATTTCACAGCATGTGAGACAGACAGGATCATGCACTGCTGTGACAGCTGGTGCACACCTACCCCCATCTGCTCCATACCAGTCCGTGGATTAAACTGCAGGATCTTAGCTGAGATCTTAGAGGGCTTTATAGGCTGTGAACTGATCCCCAATTGGGTGATCATCTAGTTCAGTCTCTAAACTTCCTTCCTTGAAAGTATCCTCCTCTTGTTCTTTCATACCATATTGATGGGAAAGAAGCCGCAAGTTTCTCAGGAATTTACGTGAGCCCCTATTCAACACTTTTGGGGCATTTTTTATGCTCTTGGATTTCATCAAAATGGTCTCTGTGGAGACTTTGTTGGTGGCTGACTTAATTGAAGATATCTCCCCTAGAACCAAGGACCATTTCTCAGGAGATCACCTTCTTCCATGTTCATTGTATTTGTAATGGGGTCTGTTCTCCCACCCTGAGTAGGTGGGACGTGATCCTGGGTTCCAGTCTCCTCTCTTGATGGGTTACACGTGCACCGTCTGTAAATACTTTCTCAATAAGTTTCATTGCGTTGGTGTTAGCTTTGACTTCGAGGGATATGGTGTCACAGAGTCTGATTAAAGAATTTAATACAATATTCAATGTTGCGAGCAAGCTCATGCCCACTTCTGAATGGTTGTGGAGGCTGGACTCATCCCCCTTGAATGGCAAAGCAGAGCGCTCATTTGTCAGGAAAGACAATTCCTCTACTGAATTTGCACACTGTAGATTGTCCGGAATGACTGCTGGCTAAATTGTTAAGACCTCATACACACTTTTGGCTGCTCTGATTTCATTTTCTAGGCTTGCACAGACTTCTTTAATGGGGATACTAGCCTCCAACTCTACCTGCGCAAGTACCACCCCGAGATTTCAAGTTCTTGCTCATTGACACCCAATTCTGGCGTTGTCATAATGACCTGGGATGTTTGCTCGAGAGCTAAAATCTGGCTGTATAATTTAGGTGGTCTCTGTGGAAATAATTCTGTAATTTTTTCTTGGAAGTTATTATGCTCCTTAGAGTCGAAGGTGATCTGTGCTGGATCCAAATCTCTGGCTGGAAAGTGATGGTCAGAGCTTCTTAGATGGTAACGTTTTAGTTTACTTTTCCAATTTCCTTTCATGCTCAAGGGCAATTGCTCTTTGCCCTCCAAACCCTTGAAAGTCTAGGATAGCAGGTAGATTAGGTCACAGAAAGAGCTCTTTAAATGGACAGTGTTTACCCCGACTAGATTGCAAGAGCAACTATTGAAATACTGAGGAGCGTGGGAGCAAACAGAGGGAGGCATATGTCACTCACTGTTTCACTACAGGTTTGGGCTAACTAGTTTATAAGCGCAGCCCTCAAAGTTCTAAAAGCGCAGGAGCAAACAAAGGAAGGCAGATGTCACTCACCACTTCAATACACCAGTGGCTTC
The DNA here is from genome assembly GCF_040938575.1 of Ambystoma mexicanum. Taxonomy (NCBI): domain Eukaryota; kingdom Metazoa; phylum Chordata; class Amphibia; order Caudata; family Ambystomatidae; genus Ambystoma; species Ambystoma mexicanum. The sequence continues at coordinate 277,202,891 of NC_090936.1, read as the reverse complement.
AAGTACAAGCCATTTTCTACCTCTAGTGTCACTCCACGGGCTTCAAGTGCAGGCCCTTTGCTGCTACATGTGTCACTCCACGTCGCTGGCAAGCATGCCGCGCCTCTCGCCAAACATCAGAGCATTAGCACAGAGATGAAATGAGCCAAACAGGTTCCGGATCTCGTTCTGAACAAAGGTCCAGCGAGTTCTAGGCGTGACCCTCGCGAGAAAGCATCCATCTCACATGCACAAAACAGAAGATACTGGATGCGAGGAAAGGACCTTGCACGTTTTCCCCAACAAACATCAAACCACAACATGAAGCTCAGTGTCTCAAGCCTGTGGCCACTTCCGACATAACTGTCTGCTCTCTGAGCAAAAGTTCTTCATCATGTGTTTCCTCAGGTCCACAGAACCCTGCACACCAAAATTGCTTCTCGATATCAGGAAATAGGAAACTAAGTTGAATGAAAGACTCTGAGTGCAAAGTTGGAGTCAAGGTTGAGAAACCACTTGTGCAATAATGTTGTGGAGCTATATTTGAGAAACATCTTGTTTGGCTGAATATTGAACTACTGAAGGAGAGCTGTAAATTCCTAGTTGTGTTACCTGTATTGGGTGGATTGTGTGATCCAACAACTGTGCATAGCCCAGCGAACTACTACCCGTTGAATAAAGAACTGTTGAAAGCAAATTCAAGGCTCCTGGTTGCGTGACCTGTAGTGGGTGGGTCGTATGGTCTAACAACTGCACCAAGACCAGTTAACCCCTCTATGCTAACAAGGAAGTTTGCTGTTGTGTAAAAAAGAAAACAATAATTGATGCATACCAGACTTGGGGAAGGGAGCCTTGGGTTGTAAAGAATTGTGGAAATACAGTTTAAAGACAAAGCTTCAAGATACTTTTTTTGTGTCATCTTTTGATATTGAACTTGGGGAAGGGAACCCTACACTGTGCTGCCCTGCAACTATATTGAACTTGGGGAAGGGCATCCTGACCTTTACGAAATTGTGGATCTTTATTACTTCAAGTCTAAAAGAAGGTACATTGAACATTCTAATGAACTTAGTGACATTTAGGAAAAGAAGCTGAAGAGTAAGTTGGAGCTGGAATTACGCATTGGTTTGTCTTAATTGTGAGGGAAAGTATAGGTTTTGGACACAGACTTTTCAATTGAACTTACTGACACAGACTTTCCTTAGTTTCTTTCGGTAGGGAAATCCAACCTTATCATAGGGCAAGTTAGGCCTTACTCCGTCCTGACATTTTCTTTAATAAAAGCCTTTTGTTATACATTGAATATGTTGTCTGTGTCTCCTTTCACGATGCCAATCTTACAGCCCACGGAGCTAGTGACGGTGGTCTGGGTGATCCCAGCTCCCACCCCTGACCGTGTGACCCTGGTCGTAGCAGGGTGCCCCCTGCCTTTGGTGGCCACAGTATCTCTCTTTGCTGAGTTCCCTCAGCAACTGTGTGCCTGGCCTATGTGCCCATGAGCCAGACACAACATTGGCAACAGAGGTCAAGCTGACACCAGTCTGCAGAGCGATGACATTTGTATGCTCTGTGATTGGAGCTCTGCATACACAGAAATAAAAAGAAAAAATGAAGTTGCTCTGCTGTCCATGCTCGTTCTTGGATGCCGGAAGTGGTGCTGCACCATGGTTGTTCCCGCGCTGTTGGCGGTGATGTTTTCCTGCTCCATGTTTGTAGCCTTGCATAAAGGATTTAAATATAAGCAAGTCACTTGGCCATCCGTGCTCATTGATATACGCTAGTGGAAGGGCCTGCCTGCTCTCTGCCATGCCAGCCACTGCCTCAAGGGAGGATACCCAACAAGCAGCGGGATGGAGACCGCCCAGACCATCTGTGGCTCATCTAGCGTCACCAGAAGGAAGAGGCCCCACGTGGGAGAAAGATGAGACGAGTATGTGTTCTTCCTATTTTGTGCCCAGGAAGGTGATCTGGCCCACCACCAGCAAGCTTGGAAGGACTGGAGCAAGATTTCACAGAGTGAGGAGTTTGATCCAGGTATTTAGGATCACCAGCTGACGAGATTACCGTTTGCCTCCTATAACGGAATGGGTGCACAGATTGCAATGCATCGAAGGTTGTAATGTTGATTTGCATGTTTGATGTTTACAGGTGTTGTTGTTTTTCTTTTTAGGGAAAAGTAGGAGTCTAGTGTTGCCCTTTTAAGAATGTGTGCCATGATGTCCACACACAAAGTACGCTTGGGCGCGGCACCAACTCTCATGTGATCCCTGTCAGCCCCAAAATCAGTCTGAACCCACTTGAGAAACACTGAGGAACCTGCAGGACAACTCTTCTTATCTGCAGCAATGCTGGGGTCAACTATCTTGTGCCATCGGTATTGGCGCTGCTCCAATGGCCCAACTTCCTCATAATGTTTCAGTCCAATGGCAACGTTGTTTACAGGACTCCATATGCACAATAAACCAGCATGATTGTTCTATGAGGGGCACCTCAGATGTTATGTAGTGTGAGCATTGGTGCTAGATCCATAACTATCATGGGAACACCAAGGATTGATCCAGAGTGAAGCTACAGTGAAAACCACCTGCTAAACGGAATTTCAGTCACCGAATAAGGGGAACAGAGCTGGGTGAATGCCTGGAACATGTTCCGAGAGCTGGTGGTACTCTGAGAATGGGAGATAGAGAAATCAGCCTGACACAAGGATTAGTGGAACGTATTTCGGTCCAGAATTGCACCACACCAGTCTTTCCCCTTCGGATCAGTATCAAATCCCTTGACTCACACCCAGTAGAAGTGCTGCATTTCCCCCATTCTCCGATGACTTTAAATAAGTGAGATATGTGACCCAACCTCTGTAACAATCACAGGCCAACATCTGGACTGGTAGTAGTCTCCATCCTGCTCTCTTAACATGCCAGATCACTCCCTAATTTATATTGGCACTTACCATTTGCAAATCGAGTTAGATCAGACTGTGCTCTCCTCAGCTTCTGGCTAATTAGTGACACCCCCCTCAAGACAGAGGTAAGGTCCTCCACTCCATCGAGGGACAGAGTCTGCTGTTTCTTCATACAACAGAAGCAGATTTAAGAGAACTGTAAGATTTCTGCCACTTTTTTCACCTTCTCCGAGTTGCCTACAATGCCTGGAGTGGCAGAGAGCAAGATCCCACAGTCTGATTGGCTGATGCCCCCAGCAAATACCGAGGCCCGGGGAGCCATGAGGTGAAGCCGGGCCCAGCATTTAAGACCCGTGTTTAAGGCCCCCTGTCTTTTCCCTGTCCTTGCCTGAGGATTGCCAGCAAATGTCCGCCGTGCGGTTGTCTGCCTTCAGCTTCCTGCGTACAGTCTGAAGTGACGTTTCTATCACGTCAGGTAAGAGGTGTGCACTATCAGACCCATTCCCTACTCTATCCTTTACACATTGATACAGCTTGCATGCTTTCCACACTACCCTCTTGCGAGAACCTGCACCCTCTACTCTTTGCGCTCCCCCGAGAGAGACTCTTGCGCTCTGTCTGCCGTGGTATGCGTTCCATAGTATTCTAATACTCTGCTTTCGCATTGTGCCCGTTTGGAACTTCGCTGAAACTATTGAAGCACAAAACATTGCTCACCGCTCCACAAACATTGGCCTATGCGCCGACACGGAACTTACTTCGTTTTTCTTGACAATGTTCAGTTCATTATTGCTGGTCCTACGTATGCCATTAGCAAGCCGAATACAGCCTTTCAATTTCCGTTGTAATCATATGGCCTTTACAGAACACTGGATTAACTGTCCTGCACCAATCCATTCAACCAACTCTGCACCTCGTTAGGTACTCTATTTATAACCACTGCTGCAATTATCCCTCTGTAATGTCAGCCGTATTATCATTGTTATGGCCTGAATGCCTGTTGCAATATTAGTTTGCTAACTTCGGATCTTTCCCCTTAGGCCCAACTGGACTTACTTCCTTAACAAATCACACGTTTACTGCGTTATATTGTCTAGATATAACAGTATATTGTCGCTGCTTACATGTAACTCTCTACCGTCATAGTGCCAACTTAACCGTCACAACTTATCTTCATGTGATGACCTTTGCCACGCTCCATGCTCCTACGCTTGCCTCACATGTTCTTCTAATGTTAGATTGCACCTTCCTAAGAAAGTATTATACCGCCACCAGCGTTATTTTTTACCGTTACCAATGTCTTATTTGCATACCTGTCTCAACACTCCGCAACAAGAGGTGAGCTTTCCTTATATGTATTTAGCGCACCTACTATGTCTCTCATATGTACTCCAATGTAGTTCCCTGCGACAAAAGGTGAGCTTTCTCAAGTTTGAAGATAATGTACATAATATGCCATTCATATGTACTCTGCTGTAGTTCCCGCAACAAGAGGTGAGCTTTCCTAACTATGTATTTAACACACCTACTGTGTCTCTCATATGTACTCTGATGTAATTCCCCGCAACAAGAGGCAAGCTTTCCCAATTATGTTTTTGGCACCATACAGGTCCATTGTATGCATGGTCTGTAAATATTGTAATTTGATTGCTTCCTGCACTTACTGTAACCATATTCTTAAATTAAAGTGCATAGATGCCTCTGGTCTTTGTGCGCTATATAAATAAACAAATCAAAATCAATTCAATCAAATAAAGAGTGAAAGATAACTACATTGCTACCTTCCAACTTAGAATTTGCCACAGAATGGTCATGATAGAGTGCAAAACATTTAATGGACAAGAAGATAAGAAATGGATAGGTATCATTTTAAACTTACTGGCTTCTAGGCATTCCAGCGCCTTGAGGTTCACTATGCACGGCTGTTAGAGAAGCGAAAAAAGTACCCAAAAAAGGTTTAACACAAACTCACTACAAGCACTTACAATGCATGCCACCCTATAGGACCTGAGCCAAACCCTTCTTGTCCTATTTATAGGTGCCAAAGAGCAAGCCACCCTGCTCCCACCTTGAGATGGGCAGCCAACTTTAAATTTACTGGTGCATGCATTCTGAGTGAATCCTTCCTGTGGTTGATTTTCTACGGTGCATTACTCACCTCTGAATGTGGCACTGCAGGCACTTTCCCTCATCTCTCATGCAATACATTACCTGGGGGAATATACTAATGAAATCTCCTAGAATGCGTGACTAAAGTGTGTGGTAAGGCAATTGGATGGAGACTGGGGGAGTTCTGCGGTAAACTTCATATAGCACCTCCAAGGATCAAATCCCAGAGCTGGTGGTGGAACCTTGTCCCCAGAGTTCTAGAGTGCCATAATTTGGTCTTCCCAGAGATGACTCTGTCACACAACGTAGGCAAGGCATTTTACATATATTCTTTATTTTCTTACAATTAAAAGAGATGGTGCATTACCCTGCAGAGGGTCTTCCTGGATCACTTAGTGGAAATCATCTATGGTGGGAGCTGACTCACTCGCAAACAGAACTACACCACTACCTATGACCATACCAATTGTAGCAAAAGCAATCTCACAACAAGGCGGAAATATGTTTGGGGATGCTTGTGGTCTCGTGCAGAAGGGATGTGACCAAACAGTATGAGCTGGACTGCCCCTTTTGGGTGGGGACCAAGCCTGATTTGCATATGGTCTTTCCCCTTTTGTAATGGTTTGACAGGTGAAGAACTATGGCCCAGAGCAATGCCAGAGGACAGGATTATTTTCAAACCTTCCAGCCATCACCAATTTTGTTTTGCGTAAATAGAGTGGGACTTGTATGCCCGGACGTGGGTCCTGTACCTGCTGGGCCTAGAGACCCAAGCTACTCCTCACTGATGAGGCCCAACAAGGGCTAAACATGTTTGGGGATGCATTTTGTCTTGTGCAGAAGGGATGTGACCAAGCAGTTTGGACTGGACTGCCCCTTTTGGTGTGGGACCAAGCCTAATTTGCTTATGGTCTTTCCCCTTTTGTAATGGCTTGACAGGCAAAGAACAATGGTGTGGAAGGTTGCCCAGAGCAATCCTATAGGTCAGGATTAATTCCAAACCTTCTTGCCATCACCTCTTTTGTTTTGTGTAAGTCACCCCGAGTGGGACGGGTATACCAAGACGCCTGCTGGGCCTATATATCCAAGCTACTCCTCACTGATGAGGCCAAAACATGTTTGGGGATGCTTTTGGTCTCGTGCAGAAGGGGTGTGACCAAGCAGTTCGGGCTGGACTGCCCCTTTTGGGGTGGGACCAAGCCTGATTTGCATATGGTCTTTCTCCTTTTGTAATGGCTTGACAGGCAAAGAACAATATTAATAATAATAATAATAATAATAATAATTTGCATTTATATAGCGCTACGAACACTCGGGCATATGAGCGATGCTTATTTTATTATTACCCACGTTATGTGGTGCTCATTTATCAACCTCAGAAGAATGAAAGGCTGAGTTTGGCCTTGCCAGGAATCGATCCTGTGTCGGCAGGCTCTGCATGGACATGAAAGCGAGCACTCTACCCGCTGTGCTATCTGACCACATGACAATGGTATGGAGGGTTGCCCAGAGGAATACCAGGGGTCCCGATTCATTCCAAACCTTCCAGCCATCACCCCTTTTGTTTTGCGTAAGTCACCCCGAGTGGGACAGACATAGGTGCAGTGCCTGCTGGGCCTAGAGACCTAAGCTACTCCGCAATGATGATGCCCAACAAGGCCAAAACATGTTTGGGGTTGCTTGTGGTCTCATGCAGAAGGGATGTGACGAAGCAGTTTGGGCAGGACTGCCCCTTTTGGGGTGGTAACAAGCTTGATTTGCGTATGGTCTTTCCCCTTTGATAATGGCATGGCATGAAAAGAAGAATGGCGTGGAGGGTTGCCCAGAGCAATGCCAGAGGTCAGGATCAATTCCAAACCTTCCAGCCATCAGCTCTTTTTTTGCATAAGTCACCCCGATTGGGACGGGTATGCCCAGACGTGGGTCCGGTGCCTGCTGGGCCTATAGTCCCAAGCTACTCCTCACTGATGAGGCCCAAAAAGTCCAAAACATGTTTGGGGATGCTATTGGTCTTGTGCAGAAGGGATGTGACCAAGCAGTTTGGGCTGGACTACCCCTTTTGGGGTGGGACCAAGCCTGATTTGCATATGGTTTTTCCCCTTTTGTAATGGCTTGACATGAGAAGAACGTTGATGTGAGGGGTTGCTGAGAGCAATGCCAGAGGTTAGGATAAATTCCATACCTTGCAGACATCACCTCATGTTTTGCGTATGGCACCCAGAGTGGGACTTGTATGCCCAGGCGTGGGTCCTGTGCCTGCTGGGCCTAGAGTCCCAAGCTACTCCTCACTGATGAGGCCCAAAAGGGCCAAAACATGTTTGGGGATGCTTGTGGTCGCGTGCAGAAGGGATGTGATAAAGCAACTCAGGCTGACTGGCTCTTTTGGGGTGAGACCAAGCCTGCTTTGCACATGGTCTTTCCCCTTTTGTAATGGGTTTGCAGGCAAAGAATGATGGTGTGGAGGGTTTCCCAAAGCAATGCCAGAGGACAGGATTAATTCCAAACCTTCCAGACATCACCTCCTTTGTTTTACATTGATGAAGAAGCCAATGTCATGACCATAAAAAGATACGAAACAAGATTCTATGTAATGCTCCTTTTCAAAAACAGGCTGAAACCAATCATGTGAACCCTCCTTTACTAAAGCAAAAAAAACAATGGGAGGTTGCAAGTCACTATTGCCAGTTATTCCCCCTCTCAGTGCATTCCCTTCCTGTCATAACACAGATCACAATACACACCAAATAGTCCTACATCAAAGACTACAGGAACAAGCCAAAGACCACACTCCATTATCCCAATATCAGATATTCAGTAATATAAAACACATTATAACTGTAGCTCCAAGTCACCCTCTATCACAAGTAACAGGACTCTGAACCCCTTTGCATTGAGACATTTATACCTAAAACCAAACTCACCTGCTCAGTAAAAATCAGGCTTCACATCAGAGTAAAAAAGATACATATCCTATTTGTCTTTGTAAATTCCAGATTGGCTGTTAAGAATACTACAAACATCTGTCAGAGATGGCACAGAAGAAACACAACAAATTGTTTATTTTCTACTACCTGGATGAACAGAGTCAAAAGAGAGATGATAAGGTAACAGTGGGTAGAATGAGATATAAACCAACTCCCAGGTCCTAAATTCAATTGTTAAGTTAAATTACAAGATCCTTTGGTGTCCACACTGAGGAAACTTATGTGTGTCCCATCACACTTCTTTACCTTTACATTTGTTGTTACATTGCCTTTGTTAGGTGTTCCCCAATGCTGTGTCACCTCCTAGGATGTGATGGCCTTGAAACCGCTACCAGGGCAAGGTCTGTTGCATGACTGTTCTTGAAAGAGGGTTCCTGGGTGTTTTACCTGTATTCCCAAATTGATTGTTTACAAACGATTGTATGGTAAATCTGGCCGAATTCAATTAGTTTGGTTAATCACTACCAAACATGGTTAGCAGGGGTTGTGGTGGGTGTCCCTCGCTCCCCATGTTTGGTAGTGATGGCTTTTGGGGGTAGCAGGGTTGTCCCCTGCTTCTGGAGGTTTGGAGGTGGGGGACGGGAAGAAAAAGAAAGGAAAAGCGAACCCTGCAGAGTTGGATCCGACCCGGTTAGGAGGGACAGATCCGATGCCGCAGGGTTAGAAGATGAGCATCGGCAAAAAATAAGTAAGAGGTAGGTGGGGGGGGGTGTATAGAAGTGGAGGGGGTTTAGTTTGGGACAGATTTAGCCATGGCAAAATTGCCTTCACCATGGCACAACTGTTCATGGCTGAATTGACCGTGGTCTATTCGGCCACAAACAATTGTGCCACGGCCAAACCGTATACATCCAGTGCTTCAGGTGAAAATGTGTTTATATGAAGCATGACTGCACACATGCCCAACACCACAACAGATTCCCCATTCAATTATCACCCACCCTACATAACTTCCCCAAGAATCCACCCTCAAAACACCTTCCCTAAAAACTCACCCTAAAAACACCCTCCCCAAGAACCCACCCTCAAAACACCCTCTGCAAAAACCCACCTGGAAAACACACTCCCCAAAAACCCAACCTCAAAACATCCTTCCGAAATACCCACCCTGGCAGGGTCTGACAGTCATTTCCTGCCCCTCTTGGCCCTGGGGGCCTTCTCCCGCTCCTTGGCAGTGAGGTGGTGCAATGAGCGCTGCCTTCGGGTGCTGGGTATGGAAACGCCTGTGGAGGTCACAGAGGTGGATAGCTCAGACCCCTTCACCCGGATGTTCTGCAGGGTCACATGGATGGCCTAGTTGAGAGACTTAGCAGAGGCTGAGAATGCCTCTGTGTGCTCACACACCCTCTGTCTCAGTGTCACCATAGCTGCGTTGGCACGGCCGAGAGACCTGGATGTCCTGCAGCTGGTCTCCTGCATGCATGCATCAGGTGCATTTCCTTGAGCTGCTGGCATTCAATGATGGGCCGTTCCAAATGCCACTCTTCAATGGCACGCAGTATGTGTCCATTCACCTCAGACTGGGCAGATGCAGAGGTGGAGGGCTATGTGCGGGGCTGTAGCATGCCGATGGGTAGGACGTGTCATCTTCTTCCACATCAGTGGTGGTCACATGGGCCATGCCACAATAGTCAGTGGCTGCAGTGCTGTGGTGGTCTTGTGGGCACAGGAGGGATGGCAACACTGACTCCCAGAACTGGAGCCTGGTCAGGCCTAGCAAAGGTGGCTCTTGGGGCTGGTATGTCGTCATGCTGGCCGGTGGTGGGGCCACTGACCACTGGTGTGGGGACAGTGGCAGTCACAGACAACACTGGTATGCTAATTGCATTGATGGGAGGTGATGGCGGTGGGCCTGCTGTAGCTGATGGTAGAGGGGCTGCTGCTGCTGATGATGATGAGGGAGGGGCTGCTGCAGCTGATGGTGAAGAGGCTGGTGGTGGCTGTGAAGTACTGCCCTGTCCCGCTGCCTGGGCCTGCTGACAAGGGGTGTGGATTTCGCAGGTCTGGCTGCAGCGGCTGTCCCTGATGTCGAGGGACCAGCCCTGTTGCTGTCCGTGGACTGTGTGCCTGTTAGGAATGGATGGGCATGCTGTTAGTCGTCTGGGGGTCATGTCTGCAGGCTTGCATTATACTCATGCAACATACTGTGTGTCCTGCGCTTTTCATGTGGTTTCTTTGGTGTGTTGGCTCTGATGTGTTTTCCAACACGTAGGTGGTAGGAGTGCATTTTGCCCATTGGCCGCCAAGGTACACTGTTGTGTGTGCGGTGGACCAACAATTCATGTCATGGATTCCCTTGGCACACATGGGCACTTATCATTTATCCATGTGTGGGGCTGTACATTTTGTCTATGGTGCTTGTGCATGGCTACATCTTCCTGCATCCCCTGGCATGTGTGTGTGATCTGAAATTTGTTGGGCCACTTCCCCTGCACATTAAGTGGTTCTCTGCTTGGGAATGCATGCATTTGGACACAACATTTGCATTTACATGGGGTTTGTTGTACTTAACACCATCACCTTTGATCCCTGCTCCAGCCTCTGCCGTCCTGACTCATTCAATGCCCTCCATGTGTAAGATGGTGCTACACATCTCCTCCCAGGGCATGTAGTTCCGGCAGTGATGCTAACTCTGGTGCTGTTAATTCTGGTAGTTTCGGTACCGGTATCGGTATTACTGGCCCAAATCTGCTGGTAATACCGGTGGATGGCTTCTGATGCTGGTAAAACCTTTGTGCCAGTATTACCGTTTCAAGTGAGGGTGGGTTCTCACGCCAGGCAACTCGTGATACAATGGTAATTCCGGCATTCACCCCGCCAGTAACGGGAATACCGGCACACCAGTTTTTCCGCTGTTTTACTGGTGAACTTGTAACGAGCCCCATAAACCTCACATTACTAGCCCTTACTGAAACATGGTTTACAGGCAAATTCACAGCTTCACTGCATGAGCTACAATATACTACACAGAAACAGGAGCATTTGAACAGGGAGCGGCTTCACCCCATGTTCCATAACAATAGATCTTAAACAGCACTGTCCTCCAGTTCCTACCGGTTGCTTGAGCACCTTCAGCTAAAACATTTATCGACACAAATTCCGATATTAGTAGTGTATTGGCCCCAGGCTACTCCTCTACATTCATTAAGGAATGGATATGCTTACTGCTAGACCTTCAAATCTCCACATGAAAATGATTGATACTCGTAGACTTTAACCTGTGGGTAGAGAACCTAACTGGCAAACATGCTCAATGCATCATCCATTAACTGCTAAACCCTTGATTCATCCAACTTGACCAAAGTGTCCAACGAGTCTGTGGAAAGATGAACAAGGTTGGCGGCAAACTACACAATTAGCCAATATTCTAAATGTAGTAAAAAAGTGGCAGTAACGGAATTCCCACCACCTTAAACACACCACCATATTGCTAGTTTTGAAGGAAAGTGGAGGAACATTCATAATGAAGTCCCTTGCGACATCTCAACAAAGGAAGTCTAAACTGCAGCCCAATCTGTACAGAGAGTACCTACTCCCCTGCCTTATGGATATACCATAATACTGTGCCAGTTCTAACACAAATGCCATTGGACTGAGCACATCAGCTGTAGAAGAAGACCTATCAGGAGAGCTATGCTGACACGTTAATTCTTCCAATACGACATCACCATACTTTTGCTGATACTGATATCCTATTGCTCAATATTAATAACGTAATCACCAGAATGCTTTTGGTGTAACTGGTCCAAAAGAGACCCAAAACTTTCAGGCAGAACTGAAGGCAAGGGTCCTGAGGCTGGAAAGGAATGAGAAGATATCTCAGTCCGAGTAGGCTAAAGCAGCTTGACTTATCCATACAAGTGGTTTCCAGAAGGCATACTTGCAACAAAAAAGAGGATATTACCATGGTCAAATAACAGAGGCAAGAAACAGAGCAATTCTGGTTTTAAAATATATACAGAGCTACAAAAACAGTAGGAGTTAAAAACAGTATACCACCTTCCCTGGAAGAGAACATCTCTGACTTGTTCATGAACACAATCAAGAATACAAAAAGCACAACCCATTCCCAAAAATAATCCTCCGACACCCTTGCTGGCATGAAGGCATGAAGGCAACATCCAGTGTCACCATCTGTAACATGATTGGTGTTGACAAAGTGATAAATAGGAGTGAAAATACTGAATGCTGCTTCCACTGATAGTCTTTTGCTTGGCTAGTCTGACCAAAGAACACGTTGTCACACTAGCCCGATTGCTGAATGCCGTCTAGATTGCATTTCAAACTGCAGGCTCCAAACCAGATACTCTGAAGAAAGCAGTCAGTATCATTAGCCCTGTGCTAACGAAACCCAACGCAGATAACAATGCTCTGTCCAACTTTCTTCAGTTTTCAAGCCTCCTCTCTGAGGCAAAAATCTCAAACAGTGACGTCTCAACTCAAACATTACGAGGAGAATAACTACTTTTTCATGATTATCAATAAAGCTTTTGAACTAGCAAAGACACCAAAAGGACCCTCATAGCCTCATACATATGAGGGAGGACATTATAAGAAAACTAGTTGCCAAAAAGGTGGTTGCCCATCCTGTTGGATTTATTGGCTGCCTATGATACAGTGGATGGTATTTTGCTTTCTTACCTTCTTCACTACCTGGTAATTTCTTCCACTGCACAAGAATGAACTACTCACCCTTCGCAGACACAAACACGCCCTGGGACACCTCTGGATAGCTCACAAAGATACCTTTCTCTCCTCCGCTAAGACCTTGAAAGCAGCCATCATTGCAACCAAACCAACATCTATAATACAAGAATTAGGCCAACTCCAACACCAGGGAATTCATCAAAATATATAATGAACATAAATCCTCTGTGCCTCCCATCACCAGCTTTCCAAAAGACAAAGTCTGGTGCACTCTCTTCCAATCAGTGTTGACCAATAAAACCTGCAATCTTAGAGACAAAACTATCCTAAAAGAATCCATGCTCTCTGCCAAAGACGCAACTCGCTTCACCAAGCACAGTCCTCCAAGATCACCTTGCCCCTTTCTACTTCTCCCCATCACATCTTCCGACATCCTTGCCATCATCCAGCAACTCAAACCATCAGAGACCTCTGCCCCTCCCACATCATTAAAATGTGCATGGATCCCCTTGCACAAATCATCGCCAAATTCATGAATGCCTTGTTTGCCTCCTTCTCTGTCACAAAAGCCATCAAAGAAGCCTGGGTTACACCCTACCTAGAAATCCCTCCCTAGACCCCATCCTCCCCAGAATTAGTATTGCTAATAATGGGGATATATCACTCTTGGGCTTTGCCCATCAGCCAAAAGGCCATATAGTACTTTTGACTCACTCAGAAGTCTTAAGGACATATAGCACCTCTGAAACATCTCAGCAACCTTTCTAATGCTCTCTGACTGGTCCCTGACATCTGAAGTCCCAGGGGGCACAGCAGGTTCTCTAACTTGATCTTGATTCTGTTATTGGGTATCGGATCATTATGGTCCCGTGTTGCTGGCCTTCCTCTGGCACCTGCATCTTTCTGGGTGCTTTCCGTCCTTCCCCTTTTGTTCTCACTCCTCCAGCAGCTCCTTTTTTTCCTCCACCACTGCATTTCCAACGCCTGCTCCTCCTCTTATTATTGCCTCCAATCTCTCCAATTCCCTTCTCCTTGTTCTCTCTTCCTCCTCATAAGCCTCCATCCAGCAGTCCTCTAGCTCAAATAACACCAGCTCACAAAAATGTTTTCCTATACCTCACCAATCTAGTGGAGAGTGGAGACTGTCTGCCTTTTAGACTGTGGTTAATATTATAATTGTTGTTAGAAAGGCTCTAATTGGTGGGTATGTTCTTTCCTGGTGTCACCTTGCTCCTTGTCCCCATTACCCTCTTGTGTAAAACATTCCCCGCCTCAACACCAGGTGAGGGGAGTATTCTATTGTTTCAGTTTGTGCGCCCACCATGTTAATATCAGGAAGGAATGTCATGGCTGCTTTCTCTCCCAGTGATCAGCATAGAAAGGTCATGCAGGATTGGGTCTCTCATAAGCGCTTGTGTGTTTACCTGAATACTGCAGATCACAAGCAAAGATTCAGCGTGAATGCCCAATCCCTGTCTCTGCTATGTTTGGCTTTAGAGTCTAGTTCATGAACCATGGTTGCCTTTTTATGTTGGGTGCACGCTGCGTCAGGCCTCAAAGACCTTAAGCAGCAAATGTTTCTGACCCTCCCTAGCTGCATGGGTTTGTTTAGCTGAGGTTTCGCTGTAATGGAGTCTCTGCTGGCTATCTGTAGAAGACTCTTGTGCTGTAGGTCTATCTGGACTGCATTGGTGAGCAGGGGGACTCCAAAAGGTCTCCCATTTAAGCTTTCAGGTCTTACAGTACTTTGTATGGGCCTCCAAGACCCAGGATTGCCACCTGCTAAGGGTATAGAAGCCCTTGCTTTTTGATTTTTATTAATAATAAAGTGATGTGGGTAATCCAATTTAGGTGTGGTTTTCTAAACAAATCCTCCTCTCAGAAAGCTAAATTAAAAAATCACAGTGAGCACATGTGCCGCCCAGCTGTACAGTCACCTGATCTGCAGCTCCTGCTCTTCAGTGGCACAGAAAATGTTCAAAGGTCGCAAGTTCCCTATTTGAAAACTGCTCTGACACCAAAGTCAGACAAAGGTTGTATTTACTTCTACACCAATGATCCCAAACCATAAACATTGTGCAGACTAAATGGTGGCAGGGTAATCTCTAAGAATAAGCCATACCTGTGTTCTGATATGTGACTGATAGTACAAACAATTATAAAAATATGTCATATTTATATCATACTCATGTCAACTCTGTGGGCTCAAACCAGCTACGGAAAGGCTATGTTGATTTGTAGCCAGACTGCCTGCCTCTGTTGCACCCAGCAGGACAATAGGCACGAAAGCTTCCTCTCTTGGATGCTTTGGGCGGTTGGGTAACACGTCTCCCGGGGCTACTGGGAACCATGCTCCGAAGGGGCACATTCATACAAAGGGCGTTTAAACTGCAGGCTAGGGAAGGAGACAGTCAAAAAGAGCAGAAGGGACTGGAAGAAAGGTTGCTCCATCTTGGATTTCCACTGGCTTCTCTTTCATTCCTGTCTCCTCCACTTTCAGGCCACTTTGGCTATGATGCAAGAAGGCAAACATCACTTGTCATCTTAACAGGCAGTAGACCCTTGATTCAGGCTTGCTTTTACCCAATCCCTTGTGACCTTTTACGCTAATAAGGAAGGGGTCTCCCAGTCCTTCTTTGATTCCATTTAGGACCTTCAAGATGGGAAGAATGTGTTTGGACAGTGTTGGGAGAGTTGCTCTTTCCAAAGCCCTCCAGTTGTGAGATGAAGGTAAGTGCTCCAAGGCAGATGCAAGCTTTGTCCCCTAACTATCTCCAGGCAACATTGGGTGTGACTGCTGTTGGACCAATACCTGCACTTTGTGCCCAGCCTCCTCAGTGGAAGTGAAGGGCTTCTATGTGTGCCAGCTGGTCTCCCTGTAGTGAAAAGAAAATGAATAATCACCTTGCCCTTGAGCCCCTGGGTTGGGGCTCACAGCACCAGAGAACTCCAAACAACTGGATTCCTATTTCTGCCACTTCAAATCATCCCTGAGCCACAGTTCACCATGTTTGAATGCCATTAAACTATTCAGGACCAATGTTGCTGCCTTTGGCACTCTCTCGAACCTTGAACTGCTATGCTTCTGCACTGAACCAGTGCACAGTGGCATTGCACCAGCAGAGGGCATCAACTGCCCATCTCAGAAATGAAGCTCACCAGTGTAGCAGTTTCTGAAATGCTGTGTGTCCAAACAGCACCTAGAACAGCCAGTATTTCTGCATCAAACTGACCCGGTCCTCGACTTGAACTGCTGGAAACATTGTTTTGCCCAGTGGTAGTCATTGCATTGAAATGGCTCAACTGTTGACCCTAACCTGTTGGATACTTTGAACCACAAACTCTGACAATGCATCAAACCCAACTAGACACTGAATTGTCGATTGGATTACCACGACTCGCATTATTTGAACCCACTCCGACCCACATGCACAGCATTGAGAAATCCAGTTCAATGCTGTAAACCCTCCAAGAAGAGACTAAGGTACTTTTGTGAAGTCCAGTCCTATGGTCGACTTTTGACGACCCTAGAGACTGATAAAGTACGCTTTTGCACCTTTTTCTCAAAAGACATAGTGCGTCATTATAAATTTGCCAGTCTGGAATTAACGTGCCGGTAAATCCGTTTACCGCCTTGTTTCCGAACTGGCAATCTGTAGGAAAACTACAAGTTTGCTGTTGGGGGTAGCCTGATTTACCTTTAGCCAAGAGCCGCCGGTAAGTCAGACACCTCCCCCGGCAGAAAACAGCCAGTATTACCAGTGCCGGTAATACCGGCAATTCCTCATGGAGTTGTACGGGCTCCATGGAATGGGGATTAACCTACTGTTGCGGGCACCTGTAATCTGCCTGTAATTCCAGCAGATCAGGCGCCGGCAACAGTATTAACATTTGCTGGTATCCTTGCAGCATTACCGTCAGGATACCAGCAAACCTGAGGGCCATATCCTTTTAAAAGTGACATTGTTGCAATTGCTTTCTCTTCACCCCTGCTACATTACCCAGAGTGTTTTTATCTCCAAGCATCACATTTTCTGTTTTCTTCCCCCAGAGATGGGTTTTTGCTTGCATTTTTATAGTCTGCTATCTGGCATATTGGTATGTTTAATATAAGTCTATATTGTTATAAAACCTTGATTGGACATTTCTTTATTTTGACCTCTTGCACAATTAATGTTAGGATTTCAATTAATTAATTAATTAATACATATTTTAATGAATGTTTTATGGTTTCTACTGTAATCACATTCATACCCCTCTTAAGAATATAGCCTGCCCTCGGCCCACGTTACCACAAAAGGCAAAGCCAGTATATCTCTTGACAATTTTGTTTAACCTTCCCCGCCACTGCCTGCATGGCAGGGTATAAAACACCAACAATTGAACACCACCAGCTGGGCAGGATGTCAGCTAGTACACCATTGAGGGATCTCTCCAACGTCAACCTCCGACTAGTGGTAAAGTGGTATGTTAGTGATACTACCATGAGGGTCCCAATTTAATATGTAATAGGGCCCTAACATATTCGTTCTTGCTATCCCAAATAACAGAGGGCCACTTGCTCGTTACAAACCATCTCCAACTATAGCATCTGGCGAGCATGAACGTTCAGATCTTAAATATCCCCGGATATTAAGGTGTATCAACCAAGAGGCCATTTTGAACTATACTCTTTTTGTTGCAATCTGCTGTGAAGCCTGAATGAACACTGCCTAGTCTGACTTTGGTGTATGCGACTGTTATAAGAAGGGACACGATTTTCAGGGTAATTAATGGAATCAGGCGCAGATGTAGTGCACGCAGCTGGAGCAGAGAGAGTGTGTGCCAGCGTGCGCCAGCCACGTGCGCCAAACAGCATTTAGGCGCACCGTGTATTCAAAAGCCATTTGCAGCCGTGGTGCAGCGAACATCCAGCAGCACCAGTTATGCCCCCATGAACGCCCCTTGCGCCAGAAAAAGCCATAAAAATACCCAATATGGCACAAAGGGCCGCACTAACCCTGGACCAGCTTACAGCCCCCCTACATCGTAAATTGTGTGAAAAACTATGCCTACCCCGTTCACGCCAGCCAAAACGCATGAAAATCTCTCTGTGCACCCCCTTGAATACGCGTACCCCGCTCGTGGCAGCCAAAACGCATGATAATCTACTCGCGCACCCCCTTGAATATGCATACCCCGCTCGTGCCTTCAAAATCACATGAAAAACGCCTACCGTGACCCCGCGAATACGGGTACCATGCACGGGCAGCCAAATCGCCGGAAAATCTCCTTGCGCACCCCCTCTAATAAGCGTACCCCACCTGCGCTAGGCAAATCGCGTGGAAAAAGTCCCCCCTGTTATGTGGGCTGCCTGCGGAGCATGGTCACGGGTGATGGATTGCGTGCGGGGCATGGTCAGGGATGATGGGCTGCCTGCAGGGCATGATCAGGGTTGATGGGGTGTGGGCTGCCTGCGGGGCATGGTCAGGGGTGTTGGGTGGTCCCCTGTCTTGTGGGCTGCCTGCGGGGCATGGTAGGGGTGCCCCGCAGGCAAGCCACAACACAGGGGACTCCCCTACACCCCTGACCATTCCCATGCAGGCAGCCCATCACCCCTGACCTTGCCCCACAGGCAGCCCACATGGCACCTCCAAGCCCTGACTCATGGCCCCCACCAGTGATGGTCACCTGCCAGCAGGCCCGACCCATGATGGGCACCTACCAGCAGGCCCCAACTCATGTCCCCCCCACCAGTGATGGGCACCTGTCAGCAGACCCCAACTCATGTCCCCCCACCTGTGATGGGCAACTGCCAGCAAGCCCTGACCCGTGACGGGCACCTGCCAGCAGGCCCCGACTCATGTCCCCCACCAGTGACGGGCAGCTGCCAGCAGGCCCTGACTCATGTCCCCCCCACCAGTGACGGGCACCTGCCAGCAGGCCCTGACTCATGCCCCCCCACCAGTGATGGGCACCTGCCAGCAGGCCCCGACTCATGTCCACCCAACCAACACATTGTCACAACATAAATGCATGTAGAAAATGTCCACCCAAATGCCACCCCACGCTGCCCCCCCACAGTGAAACTCCACACCCATCCATTGTCCCCACTTCCCAGTACTGGCCCCATGGCATGTCATTCACAGAAGCACAGATGCATGCACCCAAAGACATGCCCAACATTGCCACACAGCAGCAACACATGACTGAGACAAGGACAACTGACACATGCACCAAACTAATGAGAGCAGACAACACAAATATGTGAACTGATGAAAATGTATTAAAAAATGAAATCAACCAAACGAAAAGCAACCATGCCAAGGAAAAATAAATGAATGTGAACATAACTGAAATGCAAAATCCATAAAAAGTGAGATCCCAAAAAAAGCAAATCCCCAAAGTGGTGCATGTCCAGAAACAAAAAATCTGAATCCAAAAGGTAAAAGATAAGAAATAAAAAAACATTCCATCATGAGTGTGAAAAACATAAAAGAAAAAAATCTGCTGTTCCAGTACTATTGACAATGAAAGTTCTTAGGGTCCATGATCCCAAAACCAAATGAAACCTAGTAAAAACCATACACAAATACAACTATGTACAAAAAGTGGAGCAATGTCCATTGACTCCAAAATAAAAATAAAACAAAAGGAAACCTAAGCCTAATAAACTATATACAATGGCGGCAGGCTAGTCCTATGGCTTACCGTTCTTCCCAAAAGTCTTGGCCAGGGCATCATTGAACTCCGAGTCTATGGCCCGAAGGTAGGATTGCGCTCTCTCTTTGACGTCTCGCAGGGATGCCGCCATACTCTCCTTCAGCTCCCTGCGAGTCTCCACGAGGAACTCTGCCTGCCTCAAGGCTCGCCGCATGGAGTTCTCTGCCCTGACCATGGTGAGCCATGTCCTCTCTGCCCACCACCGCTCTGCACCTATCTGCTGGCACAACTGCTGCCACATGGAAGACACACTTTGTCCAGGGTCCTCCTGCCCTTTGGCCAATGCCTGCCCGTGATGTAGTCAGCCCCGAGTCATGATGCATGCCACGTCGAGCCTGCTGCCGCCTTGATGGCATCTGCTTGTGCCACCACGACTGCCTCCGGGAAGATGGCAACACCCGGGGCCGTTGTGCACGTGCCCTGCTTGATGGTGCCTGCACAACCTCTGTTGCCAGGGGTCCAGTTGCTTGGGTGACCACCTCTGCTGGACCTCCGACTCCCGACTGTGGCAGGATGGTTTCTCTACCAGCCTGGCTGTGGTGGCTTGGGCAGGTCCACAGGGGGCCTTGGTGGCATGTGGGCTGGAAGACGGCATGGAGTACAACTGGCGCATAGTGTCTAAAGAGGAGGAGAGGGTCCCAACAGTGCCCAGGACATGGTGGAAATCCCCGACAATGAACCCTCCTAACCGGTTCATGTTCGCACACAACTGTTCGTGATGACGTGCGTAGTCCCTCCAGGAAGCACGCACATCATCACGAAATGCGTGTGTGCATAACGCGATGCTGATTAGGACGGGCTCAACCCTGTTGCAGATCGCCACGTCCGCAGGTAGAGGAGTGTCAGTTGACCTGGAACTCCCCCCTACCTGCGGACGGGCCTGGGACGGGGCATCCCTGCCAGTGCATGGTGATGCAGTCTCAGTATCAGGGACAGGATTAGGCACAGGCCCCTCCACTTGCACGAGTGAAACACCCCCACCAGGCCCCATGTGTGGGTCTGATGCGGCTTCCTCCTCACCCACCACCAACCTGGATGTGTCCGCACCGTGTTCTGCTGTGGGCGGCCCCTGTGGGGGCTTATCTGCCCGTACCGCTTCCGAGGAGCCCACTTCCAACCTCTGCCTCTTGGGCATCCCTTTAGCAGGCACTGCCATGGACGAGGCACCAGTCCCCTCGTTCCCAGAAGATGACATGTCCTAGGAGGGTGACCAGGCCATGTGTCCCCGGCTGGTGGAGGCATCCTGGCCGCTCTGATCCACAGCCCCGTCTCCGCCCTCTTCCTCAGTCGCTGCTGTAGATAGGGAGAGATTTAACACAAGCATCGGGGTACTGAACAATAGTCTGCTAGACACAAAGCAATTGCACATGAGTGGCACTGTCAAACATCACTTCAATCATCACCCTCCACAACACAGTGCTCAGTGCAAGCAACACACATGCAGAAACAGGCATGGCACATGCAACAGACATTTGCATCCATGTCCAAGGCACTGTTGGAACATCCGATGGTGGGGTGAACGTCAAATGCATCATGGGACATGCTGATCACACGCACACACACCACCGGACAGTCATGCATCTGGCCATCTCTACATCCCGACACAGTGGATTCATGGACAACTAGACTGCATCAGTGAATTCACGCATCGTGATGGTCATGTGTCAGGCATCCATGGCGTTTCCCAGTCACACCCACACTACTCAGACACACGCACGTGTACACCATGCATGAACATGACGGTGGCATCAGCATCCATGTCTCACACCCCAAACTACCCCGTTCACGCCAGCCAAAACGCATGAACATCTCCCTGCGCACCCCCTTGAATACGCGTCCCCCGCTCGTGGCAGTCAAAACACATGATAATCTACTCGCGCACCTCCTTGAATATGCATACCCCGCTCGCGCCTTCAAAATCACGTGAAAAACGCCTACCGTAACCCCGCGAATACGGGTACCATGCACGGGCAGCCAAATAGCCGGAAAATCTCCTTGCGCACCCCCTCTAATAAGCGTACCCCACCTGCGCCAGGCAAATCGCGTGGAAAAAGTCCCCCTTTTATGTGGGCTGCCTGCGGAGCATGGTCACGGGTGATGGATTGCGTGCGAGCCATGGTCAGGGATGATGGGCTGCCTGCAGGGCATGATCAGAGTTGATGGGGTGTGGGCTGCCTGCGGGGCATGGTCAGGGGTGTTGGGTGGTCCCCTGTCTTGTGGGCTGCCTGCGGGGCATGGTAGGGGTGCCCCGCAGGCAGCCCACAACACAGGGGACTCCCCTACACCCCTGACCATGCCCATGCAGGCAGCCCATCACCCCTGACCTTGCCCCACAGGCAGCCCACATGGCACCTACAAGCCCTGACGCATGGCCCCCACGAGTGATGGGCACCTGCCAGCAGACCCCAACTCATGTCCCCCCACCTGTGATGGGCAACTGTCAGCAAGCCCTGACCCGTGACGGGCACCTGCCAGCAGGCCCCGACTCATGTCCCTCCACCAGTGACGGGCAGCTGCCAGCAGGCCCTGACTCATGTCCCCCCCACCAGTGACGGGCACCTGCCAGCAGGCCCTGACTCATGTCCCCCCACCAGTGATGGGCACCTGCCAGCAGGCCCCGACTCATGTCCACCCAACCAACACATTGTCAGAACATACATGCATGCAGAAAATGTCCACCCAAATGCCAACCCACGCTGCCCCCCCCACAGTGAAACTCCACACCCATCCATTGTCCCCACTTCCCAGTACAGGCCCCATGGCATGTCATTCACAGAAGCACAGATGCATGCACCCAAAGACATGCCCAACATTGCCACACAGCAGCAACACATGACTGAGAAACGACAACTGACACATGCACCAAACTAATGAGAGCAGACAAAACAAATATGTGAACTGATGAAAATGTATTAAAAAATGAAATCAACCAAACGAAAAGCAACCATCCCAAGGAAAAATAAATGAATGTGAACATAACTGAAATGCAAAATCCATAAAAAGTGAGATCCCAAAAAAAGCAAATCCCCAAAGTGGTCCATGTCCAGAAACAAAAAATCTGAATCCAAAGGGTAAAAAATACGAAATAAAAAAACATTCCATCATGGGTGTGAAAAACATAAAAGAAAAAAATCTGCTGTTCCAGTACTATTGACAATGAAAGTTCTTAGGGTCCATGATCCCAAAACCAAATGAAACCTAGTAAAAACCATACACAAATACAACTATGTACAAAAGTGGAGCAATGTCCATCGACTCCAAAATAAAAATAAAACAAAAGGAAACCTAAGCCTAATAAACTATATACAATGGCTGCAGGCTAGTCCTATGGCTCACCGTTCTTCCCAAAAGTCTTGGCCAGGGCATCATTGGATTCCGAGTCTATGGCCCGAAGGCGGGACTGCGCTCTATCTTTGACGTCTCTCAGGGATGCCGCCATACTCTCCTTTAGCTCCCTGCGAGTCTCCACGAGGAACTCTGCCTGCCTCAAGGCTCGCCGCATGGAGTTCTCTGCCCTGACCATGGTGAGCCATGCCCTCTCTGCCCACCGCCGCTCTGCACCTATCTGCTGGCCCAACTGCTGCCACATGGAAGACACACTTTGTCCAGGGTCCTCCTGCCCTTTGGCCAATGCCTGCCCCGTGATGTAGTCAGCCCCGAATCATGACGCATGCCACGTCGTGCCTGCTGCCGCCTTGATGACATCTGCTTGTGCCACCACGACTGCCTCCGGGAAGATGGCAACACCCGGGGCCGTTGTGCACGTGCCCTGCTTGATGGTGCCTGCACAACCTCTGTTGCCAGGGGTCCAGTTGCTTGGGTGACCACCTCTGCTGGACCTCCGACTCCCGACTGTGGCAGGATGGTTTCTCTACCAGCCTGGCTGTGGTGGCTTGGGCAGGCCCACAGGGGGCCTTGGTGGCATATGGGCCGGAAGACGGCATGGAGTACGACTGTGTCATGAATGTCAGGCTGATCTCTTGATTCGTCGGAACCAAAATCGTCTTTATGCAGAACCCACTCCTCCTCACCTGATTCCTCAGTAGACTCCTCGCGTCTTCGCCCCTTTTTTCTTGTGGATTTCTTTTTTGAGAAGAGATATGGTCTTCCGCGGTTAGAAGCCACCCTGTTCCCCCTCGTAAACCAGGGAAGCAAGGGACCCCCTTTCCGCAGAAGCCGTAGGAGAGGAAAAAAGCGTTAGCTAAAAAAAACCTCTCTCTTATATTTCGATCTTGATGAGGAGCCAGGTAACCCAGACAAGCTGTTTCTCCAGATAACCGAAGGAGAGGAAGTTCCGGGTTGGAGAGTATAGCAGAGACCGCAGGGTGTCGCGTCAAATGTCTAGTTGGAAGGGTAAAAGGAAAGGAAACAGGTAAGCACGGAGGAAGGAAAGTACAAATAGAAATGCAGGACTGAGGCACTGGGGAAAGAAAGTAGGACCAGAAGAGAGGGAAACGGGAGAGGATGCAAAGAGCAGAAAGACGAAGGAAAAAGCGACGAAACCAAGGGAGGAAAGGGCACCAGAAGGAGAAAAGCTACAAAGGAAGGTAGAAAGGGACGATAACCGGCAAAAACACCGGTCAGGAAGCAGGCAAGGAACTGGAGAGAGAGCGCTAGCGAAACGGAGCGTGAAAGCTTCAGTTGCAAAGCGCCGGGCAATACAAAGAGGCGTGGTTAAGAGTGAAACCAGGAAGAGGCCGGAAAAAGACTAGAGCGTAGCAACAGGAAATGGGGGAAAAAATTGGAACGATCAATGGCGGCGGAGTTGCCATTGGTTTCTCAGACTCCAAGGGAACCTCTTTGCAAACGGCATGACAGTATGCCCCCTTCCATGGGACACCCCCCCTGGCTTGCCGGGGTGAAGTCTGTGAAATAACCGCACCAGACGAGGTGAATGGATATGGGAAATAGGTTCCCAAGAATCATCCGAATGTGGGTAGCCCTTCCAATGAATGAGATATTCCAGTCTGCCTCCCTTGTATCTGGAGTCCTGGATGGCTGCCACTTCATATTCGTCAGGTGGTAAGTCTATGGGTTTCTGGCCTTTTGGTATTCTTCGTTTGTAGGGGTCTTCCCGATATTCTTTCAAAAGAGAGGAATGAAAGACCGGATGAATACGTTTCATGTAGTTGGGCAACAGAAGTCGATAGGCCACTGGGTTTATCCTTTCCGAGATGGCATAAGGACCCAGATAGCGCGGTGTTAGTTTGGAAGAATGCAACCAGCGCGGAAGGTACTTTGTAGATAACCAAACTTGGGTCCCTTTTTGCCAATGGGGAGAAGGAAGACGCTGTGGATTGCTGGAAGAGCTATAGCGGATCTTGCTGGCTCGCAGACTAGTATAAGCAGCCTTATGTGCCTCAGAAATACTGGCAAGCAAGGCATCCACGGAAGGTATATCCCCAGGAGGAAAGGGCCTGATTGGCAAGAAACGGGGATGAAAGCCATAGGTACAAAAAAAAGGACTTAGTTTGGTGGCACTATGGGCGGAGTTGTTGTAAGCAAACTCGGCTGTAGGCAAAAGACCCACCCAATCATCTTGCTGAGAATCAGTAAAACAACGAAGATACTGCTCTAACAGAGCGTTTAACCGTTCTGTCTGACCATTAGTTTGCGGATGGAACCCTGAGGACATAGCTCTTTCAATACCAAGTCTCTTACAGAGCTCTTTCCAAAAGCGGGAGGTATACTGGGTACCTCTATCAGATATAATCTTGTCTGGAATTCCATGTAACCGGAATATTTCCTTGGAAAAGATAGAAGCCATTTCGGCTGCTGTTGGTAGTCCTGCCAAGGGAGTAAAATGTGCCATCTTAGAAAAACAGTCCACGGTTACCATGATGCAGGAGCAACCATCCGAAGGAGGTAAGTCGACTATGAAATCGGTGGAAATTACTCTCCATGGACTCCTAGGTGGTTCTTCTAGTTGTAGATATCCAACCGGTTTCTGAGTGCTGTACTTAGATCTGGAGCAGATGGGACAGGTCGATACGTACTTATCTACTAACTTTCCCATTCCTGACCACCAGAAATGACGTCTGAGTAAATCCAGAGTGTTCTTAATTCCTCGATGTCCAGCTACTTGGTCATCGTGACACCATTTTAAAACCTGTAGACGGGAGGTGGAGTCTGGGAGAAAAAGACGTCCTTTGCAAAGATATACGCCATCCTGGAGGAGGAGATCCTCTGAAGCCCTTACCAAAGGGGGTTTGTCCAGGTTGGCAGTGGCCATGCGTACCCCTTCTAGAAAGGCATTAACCGTACATATCACCCTTTTCTGGGGCAACATGAGGTTTAGATGTCGATCAGGCAAAAATTCGGAAGAGGGTTTTCTGGATAATGCATCGGCAAGCACATTTTGGGTTCCGGGTAAGTAAGTAAGCACGAAGTCATATTGGGAAAAAAAATGGGCCCATCGGGCTTGTCGTGAATTTATACACTCCATATTTTGTATGACCTTTAGATTTTTATGGTCCGTGCGCAGTTCGAAGGGGAAAGCAGCCCCTTGTAAGAGATGTCGCCACTCTTCACATGCCACCTTCATTGCGAGTAGCTCCTTCTCTATCACGGAATAGTTCCGTTGGCTAGGGGTTAGGGTCTTTGACACATAGGCTACCGGAAATTCAACGCCATCATGTTCTTGTAGCAATGCTGCTCCTAAAGCTGCGGACGAGGCGTCAGTTTCTATTATAAATGGAAGGTCTTGATCAGGTTGACGTAGAACTGGGGCCGAACAAAAAGCAGTTTTAAGTTGGTGAAAGGCGTCCTCTGCTTCATCGGACCAAAGAAAGGGGAAAGTAGACTTCTTCAACAAACAGGTAATGGGCAATACCTTATTGGAGAAATCAGAAATGAATTTGCGATAAAAATTTGCTAGTCCGAGGAATCTTTGGATTTCCTTAACAGAAGTCGGACTTGGCCACTGTAAGACGGCTTCTACCTTCCGAGGGTCCATCTGAATCCCCTCGGCAGACAAAATAAACCCAAGATAAGGAACCTTAGCTACCTGGAAAACACACTTGTCTGGATTAGCCTTTAAATGGGCTTCCTTAAGTCTTTGGACGACTTGATGAAGATGTTGTGCATGTAATTCAGGGGATTTGGAAAACACTAGAATGTCGTCCAAGTAGATGATGGTACAGTTATACAACAAGTCAGAAAAGGTGCGGTCCATAAATCGCTGGAAAACCGATGGGGCGTTGACCAGACCGAATGGCATCACCCTATACTCAAAGTGGCCGAAGGGGGTCCTAAAAGCAGTCTTCCATTCATCACCGGATCGAATACGTAGCAAATGGTAGGCTCTTCGAAGGTCGATCTTGGAGAACACAGTGGCCCCTTGTACGGCTTCTAATATATCCTTAATCAACGGCATCGGGTACCGATCTCTAATGGTGATTCTGTTCAGACCTCGGTAGTCGATGCAAGGTCTTAGTTCCACAGAATCTTTTTTGGGCACAAAAAACAAAGATGCCCCAGCAGGAGAACGTGAGGGTTGAATGAGACCGTTTTGGAGATTGGAGTCAAGGTATTTCTTGAGGACTTCTTTTTCCTTCAGAGAAAGGGAGAACATTCGCCCAAACGGAACTAGGGCCTCTGGGACCAGGTCAATGGCGCAGTCCTCTGGTCTATGTGGAGGTAATTCTTGGACTTCTTGGTCTTGGAAAACTTCACTATACTTAGCCAGGTCGATGGGAATGGTATGTATTCCCAAGGTATCAGTTGTTGGACAGAATTCAGATATGACTTGGACGGTGGCATAGTTGGTCTCCGGAAGACACTTCTTCAAACAATAATCAGAAGAAAAAGACATCTGATTGGTTCTCCAGTTTATGGTAGGATTCTGTTTGCGTAGCCATGATACCCCTAGTATGACCGGGAAATGGGCAGCTCTTATTAGGTCAAACTGGATAGTCTCTGTATGCTGAAGCAACTTCATCATCATGGGCGGAGTGGTATGAGTAATCAGACCAAAACTTAAGGGCTTGCCATCAACTCCTTCCACCTTCTGGTCTTCATCTTTCTCTAGTCGTTCTATGCCGGATTGGTTAGCCCACATGATGTCCATGAAACATCCTGCTGCTCCGCAGTCCAGTAAAGCTAGGACTTCATAAGATCTTTGATGAAGGGTGAGCTGAACTGCCAGAACCATAAGACGGGTGTCTTCTGTGGATGAGATGGATGTTATCGACATTGAGATGTAGGGACCAGGAAATCCCCCTCGGTAACTTGTCCCCACTAGTTCCGAGGTGGGGCGTTTCCCGACCGTCGTGGAGGTACTTCTGGACAGTCACGTAACAGGTGTTGGTTAGAACCACAATACAGGCACAAATTATTGTCCTTTCTTCTCCTTCGTTCATCAGACGAAAGGGGCCCCCGGGTAGTACCTATCTGCATGGGTTCATCCTTGGTTTGATGGGTGGAGGAGGTAGTGGGTAGACAAGGCTCGGAGAGTATAGGCGTGAATCGACCTCTTCGTTTTTCTGTACGCCTTTCGGAAAGGCGGAAATCCAATTGGAGAACGGTAGACCACAATTCCGACAAGGTTGCAGGTCTGGGCATGCGTGCCAATTCATCTTTTAGTTCTTCTCTGAGACCACGACGGAAAACGGTATATTGAGCCGCCTCTTGCCACCCGGTTTCGGCGGCAACCCTCTTAAAACGGGAAATGTAGGATAGTAAATCCGAGCTACCCTGACGGATGTCAAGCAACTGCTCACTGGCTATCAAGGCTGTTTCTTGTCTCTCAAAGGCTTCTTTGAATTGTGCCGTAAAACCACTATAGTCTTGCAGCAGTGGGCTAGCACTGGTTACTAATGGGGTGGCCCATGCCAGTGCGTTTCCAGTAAGGTTGGAAATGAGAAACCCTATGCGGGCATTATCGGAGGCATATGTCTGGGGTCTGAAAGTAAAATGTATTATAGTATTATACATGCCTCCATGAACTCTTTGAATTTCTGTGGAGAACCGTCATATTTACCCGTTGCCAGGGGCATAGGGGGTAATTCTGCACGAGCTCTTTCTTGGTTATCAATACGTTGCTTTAGGGCCGTATTCTCTACCTTGACGGTTTGCAGTTCCTGTGTGAGGTTATGTACCGCAGCAAGCAACTCCTGTATCTGTTCAGCCGTAGCCATTTTAGGATCATTTAGGCTTTGCAATCTGTCATGAATGTCAGGCTGATCTCTTGATTCGTCGGAACCAAAATCGTCTTTATGCAGAACCCACTCCTCCTCACCTGATTCTTCAGTAGACTCCTCGCGTCTTCGCCCCTTTTTTCTTGTGGATTTCTTTTTTGAGAAGAGATATGGTCTTCCGCGGTTAGAAGCCACCCTGTTCCCCCTCGTAAACCAGGGAAGCAAGGGACCCCCTTTCCGCAGAAGCCGTAGGAGAGGAAAAAAGCGTTAGCTAAAAAAAACCTCTCTCTTATATTTCGATCTTGATGAGGAGCCAGGTAACCCAGACAAGCTGTTTCTCCAGATAACCGAAGGAGAGGAAGTTCCGGGTTGGAGAGGATAGCAGAGACCGCAGGGTGTCGCGTCAAATGTCTAGTCGGAAGGGTAAAAGGAAAGGAAACTGGTAAGCACGGAGGAAGGAAAGTACAAATAGAAATGGAGGACTGAGGCACCGGGGAAAGAAAGTAGGACCAGAAGAGAGGGAAACGGGAGAGGATGCAAAGAGCAGAAAGACGAAGGAAAAAGCGACGAAACCAAGGGAGGAAAGGGCACCAGAAGGAGAAAAGCTACAAAGGAAGGTAGAAAGGGACGATAACCGGCAAAAACACCGGTCACGAAGCAGGCAAGGAACTGGAGAGAGAGCGCTAGCGAAACGGAGCATGAAAGCTTCAGTTGCAAAGCGCCGTGCAAAACAAAGAGGCGTGGTTAAGAGTGAAACCAGGAAGAGGCCGGAAAAAGACTAGAGCGTAGCAACAGGAAATGGGGGAAAAAATTGGAACGATCAATGGCGGCGGAGTTGCCATTGGTTTCTCAGACTCCAAGGGAACCTCTTTGCAAACGGCATGACAGACTGGCGCATAGTGTCTAAAGAGGAGGAGAGGGTCCCAAGAGTGCCCAGCACATGGTGGAAACCCCTGACAATGAACCCTCCTAACCGGTTCATGTTCGCACACAACTGTTCGTGATGACGTGTGTAGTCCCCCCAAGAAGCACGCACATCATCACGAATTGCGCGTGTGCATAACGCGATGCTGATTAGGACGGGCTCAACCCTGTCGCAGATCGCCACGTCCGCAGGTAGAGGAGTGTCAGTTGACCTGGAACTCCCCCCTACCTGCGGACGGGCCTGGGACGGTGCATCCCTCCCAGTGCATGGTGATGCAGTCTCAGTATCAGGGAGAGGATTAGGCACAGGCCCCTCCACTTGCACGAGTGAAACACCCCCACCAGGCCCCATGTGTGGGTCTGATGTGGCCTCCTCCTCACCAACCACCAACCTGGATGTGTCCGCACCGTGTTCTGCTGTGGACGGCCCCTGTGGGGGCTTATCTGCCTGTACCGCTTCCGAGGAGCCCACTTCCAACCTCTGCCTCTTGGGCATCCCTTCAGCAGGCACGGCCATGGACGAGGCACCAGTCCCCTCGTTCCCACGTTCCCAGAAGATGACATGTCCTAGGATGGTGACCTGGCCATGCGTCCCCGGCTGGTGGAGGCATCCTAGCCGCTCTGCTCGACAGCGCCGTCTCCGCTCTCTTCCTCAGTCGCTGCTGTAGATAGGGAGAGATTTAACACAAGCATCGGGGTACTGAACAATAGTCTGCTAGACACAAAGCAATTGCACATGAGTGGCACTGTCAAACATCACTTCCATCATCACCCTCCACAACACAGTGCTCAGTGCAAGCAACACACATGCAGAAACAGGCATGGCACATGCAACAGACATTTGCATCCATGTCCAAGGCACCGTTGGAACATCCGATGGGGGGGTGAACGTCAAATGCATCATGGGGCATGCTGATCACACGCACACACACACACCACCGGACAGTCATGCATCTGGCCATCTCTACATCCCATCACAGTGGATTCATGGGCAACTAGACTGCATCAGTGAATTCACGCATCGTGATGGTCATGTGTCAGGCATCCATGGTGTTTCCCAGTCACACCCACACTACACAGACACACGCACGTGTACACCATGCATGAACATGACGGTGACATCAGCATCCATGTCTCACACCCCAAACATGGCCAAGTCCAGACACAGGCATGCAAACATGTCTATGTCGTCACATGCTGGTGCACATCTGTCACACCGCTTACCTGGGGTTCAGGGTCATTTACGGCGTGCCCCATCCTGGCAGATTTATCTGTGCTTTTGTTTAGGGAGTCCTGGGATTTCCATGTCCCCGGGAGCTTCCGGGTTTCTTGTCCGCGCTGGGGTGCTCATGCGCGGGCGGCCGTGTCTCGCCATCCGCGCATTCGCAGAGCACAGGGCGCTTGGGCTCAGACGGACATGCGTTCCGAGCCTCCTTTTGGGTATTCCAACACCTGGAAACTGCACGGCTTGTGTTCCAAGGCTCCCAGGTGTTGGTTGCCCTTTATAAGGAGCTGGGCCATTTGAACAAACCACGTCTCAATGCAGTTTGTTCCGGATCGTGTCCACGCCTGAACTCTTCGAGCTCCAGGTTCTTTCTCCAGGCCTGATTCCTGTTTTTTCCCTGTTTCCTGTTTCCTTCCCCTGGCGATGCTGTCCTGGACCTTCTGTCTCCTTGTTCCTTGCTCCTTGGCAACTGGCTGTACAGTTATTTTGGTCCCTGTTGTCCTGGGGTGGTTCCCCTTTTTAGTTCCTTTTGTGGGTAGGTCTTGCTCCTCTGTTCCTGGGCTACCCTTGCCTTGCCTTTTCTAGCCTGCCTCCTTTCCTGCCTTGGTATGCTGCCCTTTTGGACTCATCAGCTCTCATTTCCACATCATTGCCTGTGGTTCCAGCATCATCTGGATCCAGCTGTCTACAGAGGGACTTCAATTCTCGTCTGGAAATGCTTCCCCTGTCAGTGCTTGCACTGTCCTGATGCCACGCAAATCAGGGGAAAGCGCAACCGTGGGGTTGGGAGCCGGTTCACCTCCAACCCGGTTCTCACTCGGGTGGGAGTCGGACTGGTTCCCTGCGTCATTTAACCTCCACAGGATCTTCGACAGTCTGGCATCTTCTCCCAGACCATCAACCGGACAAACAGGTACTCAGCGCCCTCGAGACGCTTTTCTTTAAAAAAATCATGCATTGCAACACAGACACCATTGACATGGAATAGACTTCAGTGGACTCACATGCAGCACTGTCATGGCCCTGCACGCAGACATACATACATGGGGCATGGTAGAAATGATTCTAAGGTGCACACTCCTGCTACACCTCAATATGCAGTACGCTGGACAAGTACACATGGACACTTACCACTCAACTTCAGACCGGTCTGCAACTGGAGGACCTAGTAGTGAAGCCCTGGGCATGTGCGCTCCAGGAGCCGCATCTGGATGTTGGTCAACTGGTCCCGGCCTTGCTGTGGGTCCTGGACCTGAAGTCCTCCGCTCTCTTCCTCAGTCGCTGCTGTAGATAGGAAGAGATTTAACACAAGCATCAGGGTACTGAACAATAGTCTGCTAGACACAAAGCAATTGCACATGAGTGGCACTGTCAAACATCACTTCCATCATCACCCTCCACAACACAGTGCTCAGTGCAAGCAACACACATTCAGAAATAGGCATGGCACATGCAACAGACATTTGCATCCATGTCCAAGGCACCGTTGGAACATCCGATGGGGGGGTGAACGTCACATGCATCATGGGACATGCTGATCACACGCACACACACACCACCGGACAGTCATGCATCTGGCCATCTCTACATCCCGACACAGTGGATTCATGGGCAACTAGACTGCATCAGTGAATTCACGCATCGTGATGGTCATGTGTCAGGCATCCATGGTGTTTCCCAGTCACACCCACACTACTCAGACACACGCATGTGTACACCATGCATGAACATGACGGTGACATCAGCATCCATGTCTCACACCCCAAACATGGCCAAGTCCAGACACAGGCATGCAAACATGTCTATGTCGTCACATGCTGGTGCACATCTGTCACACCGCTTACCTGGGGTTCAGGGTCATTTACGGCCTGCCCCATCCTGGCGGATTTATCTGTGCTTTCGTTTGGGGAGTCCTGGGATTTCCATGTCCCCGGGAGCTTCCGGGTTTCCTGTCCGCGCTGGGCTGCGCATGCGCGTGCGGCCGTGTCTCGCCCTCCGCGCATGCGCAGAGCACAGGGCGCTTGGGCTCAGACGGACATGCGGTCCGAGCCTCCTTTTGGGTATTCCAACACCTGGAAACTGCACGGCTTGTGTTCCAAGGCTCCCAGGTGTTGGTTGCCCTTTATAAGGAGCTGGGCCATTTGAACAAACCACGTCTCAATGCAGTTTGTTCCGGATTGTGTCCACGCCTGAATTCTTCGAGTTCCAGGTTCTTTCTCCAGGCCTGATTCCTGATTTTTCCCTGTTTCCTGTTTCCTTCCCCTGGCGATGCTGTCCTGGACCTTCTGTCTCCTTGTTCCTTGCTCCTTGGCAACTGGCTGTACAGTTATTTTGGTCCCTGTTGTCCTGGGGTGGTTCCCCTTTTTAGTTCCTTTTGTGGGTAGGTCTTGCTCCTCTGTTCCTGGGCTACCCTTGCCTTGCCTTTTCTAGCCTGCCTCCTTTCCTGCCTTGGTACGCTGCCCTTTTGGACTCATCAGTTCTCATTTCCACATCATTGCCTGTGGTTCCAGCATCATCTGGATCCAGCTGTCTACAGAGGGACTTCAATTCTCGTCTGGAAATGCTTCCCCTGTCAGTGCTTGCACTGTCCTGATGCCACGCAAATCAGGGGAAAGCGCAACCGTGGGGTTGGGAGCCGGTTCACCTCCAACCCGGTTCTCACTCGGGTGGAAGTCGGACTGGTTCCCTGCGTCATTTAACCTCCACAGGATCTTCGACAGTCTGGCATCTTCTCCCAGACCATCAACCGGACAAACAGGTACTCAGCGCCCTCAAGACGCTTTTCTTTAAAAAAATCATACATTGCAACACAGACACCATTGACATGGAATAGACTTCAGTGGACTCACATGCAGCACTGTCATGGCCCTGCACACAGACATACATACATGGGGCATGGTAGAAATGATTCCAAGGTGCACACTCCTGCTACACCTCAACATGCAGTACGCTGGACAAGTACACATGGACACTTACCACTCAACTTCAGACCGGTCTGCAACTGGAGGACCTAGTAGTGAAGCTCTGGGCATGTGCGCTCCAGGAGCCGCATCTGGATGTTGGTCAACTGGTCCCGGTCTTGCTGTGGGTCCTGGACCTGAAGTCCTCCGCTCTCTTCCTCAGTCGCTGCTGTAGATAGGAAGAGATTTAACACAAGCATCAGGGTACTGAACAATAGTCTGCTAGACACAAAGCAATTGCACATGAGTGGCACTGTCAAACATCACTTCCATCATCACCCTCCACAACACAGTGCTCAGTGCAAGCAACACACATGCAGAAACAGGCATGGCACATGCAACAGACATTTGCATCCATGTCCAAGGCACCGTTGGAACATCCGATGGGGGGTGAACGTCACATGCATCATGGGACATGCTGATCACACGCACACACACACCACCGGACAGTCATGCATCTGGCCATCTCTACATCCCGACACAGTGGATTCATGGGCAACTAGACTGCATCAGTGAATTCACGCATCGTGATGGTCATGTGTCAGGCATCCATGGTGTTTCCCAGTCACACCCACACTACTCAGACACACGCACGTGTACACCATGCATGAACATGACGGTGACATCAGCATCCATGTCTCACACCCCAAACATGGCCAAGTCCAGACACAGGCATGCAAACATGTCTATGTCGTCACATGCTGGTGCACATCTGTCACACCGCTTACCTGGGGTTCAGGGTCATTTACGGCGTGCCCCATCCTGGCGGATTTATCTGTGCTTTCGTTTGGGGAGTCCTGGGATTTCCATGTCCCCGGTAACTTCCGGGTTTCCTGTCCGCGCTGGGCTGCGCATGCGCGTGCGGCCGTGTCTCGCCCTCCGCGCATGCGCAGAGCACAGGGCGCTTGGGCTCAGACGGAAATGCGGTCCGAGCCTCCTTTTGGGTATTCCAACACCTGGAAACTGCACGGCTTGTGTTCCAAGGCTCCCAGGTGTTGGTTGCCCTTTATAAGGAGGTGGGCCATTTGAACAAACCACGTCTCAATGCAGTTTGTTCCGGATTGTGTCCACGCCTGAACTCTTCGAGCTCCAGGTTCTTTCTCCAGGCCTGATTCCTGTTTTTTCCCTGTTTCCTGTTTCCTTCCCCTGGCGATGCTGTCCTGGACCTTCTGTCTCCTTGTTCCTTGCTCCTTGGCAACTGGCTGTACAGTTCTTTTGGTCCCTGTTGTCCTGGGGTGGTTCCCCTTTTTAGTTCCTTTTGTGGGTAGGTCTTGCTCCTCTGTTCCTGGGCTACCCTTGCCTTGCCTTTTCTAGCCTGCCTCCTTTCCTGCCTTGGTACGCTGCCCTTTTGGACTCATCAGCTCTCATTTCCACATCATTGCCTGTGGTTCCAGCATCATCTGGATCCAGCTGTCTACAGAGGGACTTCAATTCTCATCTGGAAATGCTTCCCCTGTCAGTGCTTGCACTGTCTTGATGCCAGGCAAATCAGGGGAAAACGCAACCGTGGGGTTGGGAGCCGGTTCACCTCCAACCCGGTTCTCACTCGGGTGGGAGTCGGACTGGTTCCCTGCGTCATTTAACCTCCACAGGACCTTCCGACAGTCTGGCATCTTCTCCCAGACCATCAACCGGACGAACAGGTACTCAGCGCCCTCGGGACGCTTTTCTTTAAAAAAAATCATGCATTGCAACACAGACACCATTGACGTGGTATAGACTTCAGTGGACTCACATGCAGCACTGTCATGGCCCTGCACACAGACATACATACATGGGGCATGGTAGAAATGATTCCAAGGTGCACACTCCTGCTACACCTCAACATGCAGTACGCTGGACAAGTACACATGGACACTTACCACTCAACTTCAGACCGGTCTGCAACTGGAGGACCTAGTA
This sequence comes from Ambystoma mexicanum, assembly GCF_040938575.1. Lineage (NCBI taxonomy): Eukaryota > Metazoa > Chordata > Amphibia > Caudata > Ambystomatidae > Ambystoma > Ambystoma mexicanum. Next base: position 277,167,420 of record NC_090936.1, on the reverse strand, counting down.
GTGAAGCTCTGGGCATGTGCGCTCCAGGAGCCGCATCTGGATGTTGGTCAACTGGTCCCGGCCTTGCTGTGGGTCCTGGACCTGAAGTCCTCCCAGCGCTTCAGGACGCATTGGTAGTCGCAGGATGCCACCCCCTCTGTGTTGATGGCATACACGATGTACGACCAGATCCTCCTCCGTCCTTCCTTGTTGAGGCGCGATGTTGTGAGAAAAGAGGGGATCATAATGCCCCAGGACTTGCTACACCAGGATGGCAACTTCATTTGCAGTGAAGCTGACAGCCCACTGCCTGTCTCCCAGGGGGTTACCACTGGCTCTGGATGGTGTCTGGTCCGACATGGCAACCCCAGAGGCAGGTGTGGGTGGGCAACTGGGTCCTGGGGCTGGGCTGTGGAGTGATGGTACACCAGTCGGGAGTCTTCTGGGTCAGCAAAGGTGGTCTCAGGAACAGGATCCCTGGCAATGGCTGCTGTGTAGGCACCAAATAGCAGGGCATGTTGGCAGCAGGCAGGCATGCAGCAGCAGATGGCTCGTAGGAGGCTGCTCGGGGCTCTGGGGGGGCAGGTAAATGGCCTTCTGGGCAGGAGCGCGGTCTTCCGTGTGTTGTTGGGTGGCCAGCTTGATGCAGAGTGAGTCCGCACGTGAAAAAACAGCACGTGAGCGTGTAATTCGAGGAAAGGCCCTTAGCGCCTAAGCACGTAACTGACATGACGCTCGTAGGCATTGCTTTCCACACGGGTTAAAGGTCCGCGTAGGACGCCATTTTGCTGTATGTGCTTATTGTGGAGAGCAAGCGTGTGATTCTTCTTCTTCTTGTGGGTTCACACGCGATTACTTAACAACGGTTGCAGTGCGTACATCTTGTTTACAGTGCCAGAGCTACTTCTAGTTTTGGCGGGGGAGTTGCCAACACGTACACATGCATGTTTTTTTCGTACTTTTTCCAGGCAGACAGGGAGTTGTGCACGTATTATTCCCACTGTGGTTGCTGTTAGGCAGAACCCTTTGGGAACACTACAGGTAATTAGGACTACAAGTGTAAGCACAATTTCATCTTTGGTACAATCCTGTACTACACAGTAAAGTGTTAGGGACGACTGAGCAGCCAGAGTTATCTCAAGAGTTTAAGTGAGCAGTAGAACAAGTTACACAAAGGATCAACCAATACTGTGATTCAAGTAAACACTTACTCAAGGTTTCTTAGTAAAAGAATATACATTTATTTACTCAATCATTTATAAAACATTACACTAGCATAAGCAGCTCAATATCACACACTAATACACCACAAAAATCCAACCGATAAGTAACTGAACAAGTTTAGCTCATAAATGAAGTAGGAGCAAAATGGCACTTTTGATACTTAATAAAGGAGGGAAAGGACAAGGTCATAAGAATAGACAGCCCAAATAAATTCATAGGCAGGGCAAAGGGGTTCAATTAAATACAACCAGCAATTCTTCTCAACAGGCCTGGGCCAAAGTCAATGGTTCAGAGTCTTTTGTATAGGATAGCACAGTTTTGGTATACAACGGTTAAGTCTTTGCCACAGATTTTTAAAGAATTTGGCTAGGTGAAAAGTTTGCCGAATGTTTAGGGAAGGAAAAGCCTTTGTAGTTGAGGAAAGTTTCACGCACTTTCTCGATGGCCGAAAAGATTTCCGCACCGGGTTTGCACAGTACCTTTTAAAATGAAGAAGGCTGTAGCTGAGGCAGTTGTCCTGGCAGTTCGAGTAGATCTCGCTGTTCCTGAGCTTCAGTCGTGGGGACAAGAAGGAGGACGTTGGGAGGTTCCTGCACTGGCCAGGGAAGAGGCCAAAATCTGTAGCAAGACGTCGGTTTAAGGTGTGTGTGCCTTAAAGTCCACAAGCTGGTTTCCTTCCCTTTGGCTATCCGGTTTCAACAGCACTCTGATGAAAATTTGACCAGAATAGGACGGTGTGCAGGTGGCTTGCGAGTTGGTTGTTCCCACCAAACTCAAGGGAAGAAGTTAACCTTTAAGGGCTTTGCTTTCATCGGAGTTTCAGGCAATTCGGACCTGCAGCAGGGCTTCACTGGTCGTCCAGGAGTTGCAGCAGTCCCCTTCCTTCCTCTCCTCTTCGGTTCTTTCGTTCCAGTGGTCAACTCTGCTTTCCAAGTCCCAGAGACCTGCTTTTAAACAGTTTTCCCCCATTCATTCAGCCTGGCTGCCGCTCACCCAGCAGGGTGGCTGTCCTTGCCAGACAGTCAGCCAGCCAATCACACCAGAGTGCATTCGGGTCTCCTAGGAGACTAAGCACAGGGAGTTTCAGGCACCTCCCTCGCATCCTGTCCACCCCAGACACTCTGGCATCAGAGGATTGCTTCAGCACAGAATCCTGCCAAAGGGCACGAACAAAGGGACCAAACCTGGTTTGAAGCGCAAAGTTACACACAAGGACTTTTCCTAAAAGAAATGGCCAAAAAAGATGACCAGAGTCTGTTTTTACAGATAGGTCTGGGGCGCCATATTGAAAAACATGGCTACCCTTGATTTTTAGCTACTGTTGTTAGCGGACGTAAAAAATCACGGTAGTTGATCTAAACCGCTGCCAACAGCAATTTAAAATAGGAAAAGGTAACATTTTACTGTTAGATGAGTGTTTGGACTCATGGGAGGCTAAGCAACCCCTCCAGTACTCTATAGCAAGATAGGGTGTGCTGCGTCAGTAAATTTAAAGAGACTAGTAAAGTCAATTTAACTTTACATGCCCTGAGAGACAGTAATCATTCTCAGGGAAGGTATTTAAACCTTTGGAGAGTCTGAAAAGACACCCCTGTGCCACTGCACTGAAGGTGCTGTGTGACACACAGAGAAAGATGATGCCAAAGGAGTTGTTTAAAAACTCCATAACCAAAGAACACAAAAGTAAAACACATCCAAAATACATGAAAGAGTGGGAAAAAAAGGCCCACACTCTTTCCAGGTAAAAAATCAAATTCCAGAAATCCATCAAAGTTGCTGGGGGTCTCAAAAGGTAAGGGAAATTAGCACATATTGATATGATATGATATGATATGATATGGCATTTTTAACGCGCCTATACACAAGGGTTTCAAGTGTTTCAAGGCGCGACGAGGCAGGGAGGGGGGAACAGGGGAAGACAGACAACGATCCTACTAGGCCAGGTGTCATTCAGATCGCGCAAGTGCAGGGGTAGGGGGAAGGGAGAAAGTGCAAGGGGAGGGGGGAAGTGCAGTACAAGGTAAGTAGAATAAAATAAATAGGGACAGCTGGTGGCAAGTGCAAGGTAAGTGCAGACAAGTGCTGGGAACGGGGGCTGTAGGGATACAGAGACAGTCCCGCAGTGCAGGGGTTGCCAGGGAGGCAGTGCAAGTGGAGAGTGGTTGGGCCCAGGACTGAGGTCGGCGAGAGTGGCCCAGTTGCAGATTCGGTGCAGATTCAGCGAAGAATTAGCAGGGGAGAGGGAGAGAGAAAGCAGAAGAAAAGAGGAAGGTTTTGAGGTGCTTCCGGAACCGTAGATGGTTCTCCTCAAGTTTCAGGGAGGCAGGAAGGCTGTTCCAGAGGGAGGCCCCTGCCGCGGAGAGAGATCTACCCCCAGCTCGTTGCTTCGAGAAGCGGCTGACCCTGAGGGAGTTGGAGACGGATGAGCGAAGGGCTCGGGAAGGAAGATATTTAGGAAGAGAGAGTTGAAGGTATTTAGGCCCCAGGCCCCAGAAGGCCTTGTGGACAATGCAGAGGGTTTTGAACTTTATCCTCGCAGCCACTGGGAGCCAGTGTAGAGACTTCAGTCCTGGAGAGATACGGTCCCTGGGCTTGAGGCCAAGGACAAGTCTCGCAGTTCTATTCTGGATGAGTTGCAGAGGGCGGAGAGTGGAGGCAGGCAGATTAAGATAGAGGCTGTTACAGTAGTCCAGCTTTGAGAGAACCAGGGCTCGTGAGACAGTGAGCTTCTGGGGGAAGGAGAGGAAGGGAAGAATACCTCTGAGGAGGTGCAGCTGGTAGTGTGACTTCTTAGAGACGTCAGATATATGAGGAGAGAAGGAGAGTGTGGAGTCGAAGATAACCCCGAGATTTTTTGCCGTGCAGGTAGGAGCAGGAAGAGGGCCAAGAGAGGCCGGCCAGAGAGCTGCAGGGAAGGAGGGAGTGGGTGTGCCGATGAGTAGAATCTCAGTCTTACTGGCATTAAGGCAGAGGTCATTGGCGGCACACCATTCCTGGATAGCAGACAGACAGTCAGAGATGAGGGAAGGAGAGGAGGAGGCCGAGGGTAGCCTGAAAATGAGCTGGGTATCGTCCGCATAGCACTGAAAGTTGGGGCAGAGAGCGGCGATGCGGTGGGCAAGGAGTGCCAGGTACTGGTTGAACAGCCAGGGGGAGAGATTTGATCCCTGGGGGACACCTCAGGTGGAGAAAAAGATGTCAGAGAGGAAGGACCCCAGTGAGAATTCTCCCTAACACCCCCCCCCAGACTAAGGGACAGGAGGATGTAATCCACTCCTGGATGAATCTCCTTACTCCAGTCATTCAAACTTCCTGGAGAGACCATCAGCATTTTGGTGGTGACACCCTGACCTGTGTTCAATGGTAAAATCAAACCATTCCAGGCTGATGGACCATCTTAGTAGTTTGGGTTTTCCTCTTTCATTTGCATCAACCATCTCAAGGGCTGGTGGTCAGTTTGAATCACAAAAGTAGATCCATACAAGTATGGTCTAAACTTCTTCAATGACTACACAATAGCAAAGCATTCACGTTCAATGGTTGCCCACCTTGTTTCTGGTTCCTTCAGCTTCCTGCTGATGAAGCAAATGGGCTGCTCCCTACCTTTCTCATCTAGTTGACTAAGGACTGGACCTATACCTGTGTTTGAAGCATCTGTCTGCACAATGAAAGTTTGGTTATAGGCAGGAGCTCTTATGACTGGAGCTTGATAAAGGGCTTTCTTTAGTCCTTCAAATGCTTGAGTGCACTCTTCATTCCAACTGACATTTTTAGGGTATTTGGGAGAGGAGATCACATTCAAGGGAGAAGCTATGGACCCATAGCTCTATATGAAGTTCCTATAGTAACCAGTGAGGCCTAGGAAGGCTCTCACTTGGGTTTGAGTAGTAGTGTTATGCTCACCTGGTCTCTGCGGAGGTGTTGGGGTACGGTTGCAGCCCTCCCGGGGGTGAGGTCGCTCAGGTCAGACTTCGCCCTCTGTGCTTATGTGGTGACTGGTAGTAATAGGTGATGATGCTCAGGACTGCTCCTGCGTGGAGAATACGGGGGCGTGAGTATGCCAGCTTGTGCTCCTGATCCCCTTCCAGACACCTTCTCCCAAACCGTGGTACCCGTGGGATACGCTGTCCGTGGAAAACTCACCTGTTGATTAGTTATGGTGAGCACTTCTGGCAGGGGCGCTTGTATGATCTGCACCGAGTTCCTTCACTGGTCCCTTGCACGTGGTAGTCCAGTCCTGCTGCGACTAAGCTACTATACTTCAGATAAGTGTTTCTGTTTGCCTTTGTCTTTCCTCGTCTGTTTTTGTTGTATTGTAAAGTTTGTTGTCTTGTATTGCTGTCCGTTCCACTTTTGATGTTTGCTCTTTTGCTTTCTACCCTTGCAGGTGATGTTGCCGGCCCAGCAGAAGCTGCGGAGCTCAAGGCGGCAGCCGGAGGGAATGAGGAACGAAGCTGCAGCGGTACAGTAGCTGGTAAGTTGGTAACTAGTAGGTTAATAGACCCTATTACACATAAATGCACCACACTTCAAGTTCAGTGGTTCCTGAATTGCGGTTTTATTAGCACACACAATTCTAGAATAATTCTGCCAAATTGTCCTATATGGTAACACGTATTTCGGCATCTAACCAGTGCCTTTCTCATACCAGGGCTATGCAATATCAAAAACAAATTTTAGATCAATACTGGATATCAAACATAATCTAGAAAACCCAAATTATATTGTCAGATACAGCAACATGATATATTGGATAAATGTGACCTCTTGCTAGCTAGACCCAATTTCAAACATCCAAAACTTAAAAGAATAATTCTGATTCAGCTTGGCTTGCTAACATTAAGGCTTGCCCGCTGAAACTTGCATCCTGTAATCTGCTGTGTCCAGTGACCAGAAGGACCCATCCAAATCCTGTCTGGGTGCAGTCCAAGATTGACCAGAACCACGCCGCTGATACAATCCCTCCAGTTGTGCCCTGCTGCCGGTAGACCTGACCCAATCCAATGACCAGAGCGGACGGTCCAAGTTAATTACAAGGGACTGTAAGTATAAATAGGAAGAACAGTGACCCATAGTATATCTGCATTGTATCATCCCAATCTCAACCCATCCCATCTTTAAATTCAGAACCCTAGTATTGTTAGAATCCTTCTTGTGCTGGTTTTTCTCATCTGTGTTACAAAACCATAACTCCTTAGTGATTTTTTTTTTTATTTTTTTTATTTAACATTTATAAAGCGCTCACACAGCCCACAGGCATCGAGGCGCTGTTACAGGAATTGTTTGTTTTTCTTAGTTGTGTAATTGTGTTGTTTTTTTTGTCTTAGTTACGTATTTATAACGCGCTTAAACACCCAGAGGTTTCTAAGCGCGGACCCGGGGATCGAACCTGTTGTTGCTTCGTGTCGTCTTGCTTCCAATGTAACTAAAGTAACTAAAGTAAATCCCAGAAAGAAATTGAGTATCCACCACGTGAATGGTTGCACTGGCCACGTAACTGTGAAGATTCATGTGTGGCCGCCTCTTTTTCATAGTCATTAATATAGTATAATAAAACCTATCTGTCATTTTTAAAACCAAACTTCTCCTTCATTTCGCACCTATTTTGCAAAAACGCCTCTTATTAAAACCCCTATAACTTCTTCAATTTTAAAGATAGAAACACAATTTCAACTCTCACTGATACCTAAGATCCTTTGCTACATCCACAACTGAAAACTGCATTGCGGAACAGTGTATTTGAACCGTTTTTCCCAATATCGCATAGTAAAAGTTTGCCATGAATTTGCAGTTTTCAAAAGTTTACACGTGTCTTTTTTCCCATTTCAAAGTGCTTCTTCCATCCCATCCTGATCTAAAGTATGTATTGTTGTTTATATTATACCTCATGTGTGTTAGGACCTGCTTAGAGTTGTTTTCTTCAGAATTTCTATCAATTTAGGCATTTGTGCACCCGTTTGCATTGTTCCACCAAGCCATTTCACCTGTCAGTTTAAAAGTGTCATTTTTCAAAAACGTTTTTCTCTCTTATTTGGGGAGGGAAGATCGCATTTAAACTTGAGACATTGTCTATCATTTCTGAATACCTGCTGATTACTTACATCTGTGTAGGATTGCTCATTTGCATTTAAAAAAAACTTTGCAGGCGGAGCTATTAACCTAAACGCTATCTGTTCACAAACCAAAACTGTTCTTTTTCCTGTGTTTTCTATTCTGCATCATTATCAGTGAATTCAATTGCTTGACTTATATTCTGAATTGTACTGTCACCGTTAGGTGATTGCTGTCCCATATATATATATAATAATAATATTTACCTTTACAAACTAGCCTGATTCCTGGTTCAGTGTGACCTTGGGGTATTTTGAGATGGGTGTGATATGAGTGGTATATCATTCAGAATATTGAACTTACAGACACAAATAAAATGAGGGTTTCATTGCGCACTACATGCGAGACTTGGGTGTGTGCCTGATTGAAATCCTTAACAGCTTGGGGGCTCGTGCCGCGATTCTGAATTTGAAATACCACCTGTGACAGTCTAACACAGCATACTAGCCTGCAGGGTACAGGCACCTTGCTGGGTTGGGGTACTGTGCTACACTGTACAAGCACCTCTCAAAAGAAACACTCCAAAAATTGGGCCCATTTGCAAAAGTAAATTAACCCTGAAATAAGTCAGAAGGAAATTTATATTTTTACAATGGCGATCCCAGCAGAGATTAATATTGCTAGGGAACACTTTCTGCACAAACTGTTTGTCAGGGGTGAGTGGCCTGAACAGGATGAACAGGTATGGCTACAGGAAATAAAAGAACAAGTCACTGCCATAGACCTAGACAAATGGCAGGACAAGCGTCCATTACACCAAGCGCTTCGCGAACTGTATATGGCCCCAGAAATAAAAGAGGAGCAGTACAAAATTGCCACAATAGCGCCTACCTGTACCTCCACATAGGAATAATACAAGAAAACCACGCAGAAAATATAGTTCTGGCAAAGAAGCAAGGGGAAAAACACTGCTGAAAACCCAAACTAATATGGACTCTGCAGAGCAAAGTCTCCAGAAGAACCAAGAATCAGAAACAGAAGCTAGGCAGTATATTACCCAATTAAAGTATAATCTGGCTCTCTTACAGCAAAAGAATGCAGAGCAAGATACCAAATTACAGACACTGCAAGATGAGTATCAGGAAAGGGTTGACTCTTTAAAACAGAATCAGCAGAAACTGGCACAACAATTACATTTTAATAGAGCCTGTGCAGAGCAGGTAGTCACTTTACAAAATCAGCTAGAGATCTTGAAAGAGAAAAACAATAAATTAATTCTTACGGATTTAGAATCTCAAGCAGAATTTGATGAGGAGCGCCAGAAATCTAGTGCATTTAAAACACAGAGGGACGACCTAGCTGCATAGAGGGGCACTCTAAATCAGGAGAGGGACGCCAACCAGGATGCCTTAGGCCAGGAAGTCAGCCAATTAAAAACTAAATTAGAGGATAGAAAGCTGGCCCTTCAGGAGCTTAGTGAAGTTAAAACCGAATATGAAAGGCTCCTACGGCACACCCGGCGGGTGGAGAATGCTCTGGAAAAGAACACTCAGACCAACCATGACAAAACTCAGGAGGGTAGTCTCCTGCAGCAAAAATTGGCCCAGTATTTCCAATCCAGGCAGGAAGCACAGAGAGACTATGAGGCTCTCTGTGAAAAGAATGATAGGCTCCACAAACAGATAGCCATGCAAGAGCAAATCATTGAGACCAGTAAGGCCTTAATAGAGGAGCAAAAGAGTCAGATTTTGGCATGTCACCAGGGAATAGGGCTGAAAGAGATGAGGTAGGAAGGGACAGAGAAACCCCTTAGCATAACATCAGGACCCCTGTCATCAGGGACTTTAACCCCTTCAGTACCATGGACTCTGCCACCCTCATGTCCACTGGCTCATATGAACCAAGGGCCACGGGGATGGTAGACTTCAGCAGTATGGGAAACATGGGACTGACAGATCAGCGCCTCCCAGGAATGGATGGGCGGTCATCTCTGTACAGATTCCCAAATGTTAGGGCTAGCCTCTCTGATCAGGAAGACTCCAGTGAGGGGAGAATCAGGAAATTGGATTCTCAAAAATACCGCCTACCAAAGGATCAGTCTGTAAAATTTGGTGGGGAACTCCATGAAACTAGGCTCACAAAGAGTATCTTAAAGACCTCTTCCCAGTTAGGGCAGTGGGGGGTGGGGCGTACTCATACAATCCTGGGAGCAAGGGAAAGTCGGAAGACTCTTCTGAGCGCCACAGGCCTCAAGAAACTAGGCACCCACATTCTGCAAGCCATTCCCAAGCTCGCAGAATCAGGGAGAGCCTAGAGGATCAGATAGCCACCTCCTGTAGCAGTGCCTCTGAGTCAGAGGATGAGTGGACACGGGTGACTAAGACTAAAAAGGCCAACAAAATTAAGAGGGCCCTACTGAAAAATCCCCTGAAACAGATCAAGGCCATTAGGAGCATCATAAATCCTTATCATAAAAATGCCAAGTATTCAGTTTGGGAGCACCTCAAGTTATACGAGCAAATGATGGATACTTTACATTTGAATGATAGCCAGAATTGCATTCAATATGTCAAATTGACATTTTCCCATGAATACTCCAGCTTCTTTGCGGGGCTGGAGGATCAGAACCACTCAAGATGGTCCACCTATAGGGCGGCCATCTTAAAACATTTTTCTGTACATCGGAACCCCCAAGAGGCCCGGAAGGTGGCCTACAATCTGCAATGTGGGGAAGACCAGGCCCCACAAGAATTTGTGCAAGAATTAAAACGTGCTCTTGCGCAGACCACCAGGAGGGTGCGCACAGAGAGTAGGGAATTCATTAATACCTTCTTTCATGCACTCCCCAAATACATCATGACCCAGCTGGTGAGGGACTTTCACGAGAAGAGATCACTAGACTGGGTCATTGAACAGGCGACTCACATTTATTAAGTGCAGAAGCCGGTCGAGAATAAAAATACAAATAAAACCCCCAAACCAGCCAACACCCCTGCTGCTGCTAAGGTGGCGGAGGTGAACGTTGCACCCATTTTAGATCTGGAGATGGGGGGAGCCTATGAATATTCCTGTGCAAAATCTTTCTAACCAAAGAACCAAAAGGCCCTCGGGCCAATCCCAAACAGGTAGTCAGGGAGGTAATCCCACAAATGGGACCCCTAACTCCCCTGATAATATTAGCCCCCCTTACAAGGGCAACAGACCCTTCCTGGGCTATGTGTGGACTCCCCCAGCCCAAGGTGGAGGGGGGATCAAACCAGGTAGCTGCCTACCCAGGAAACTTCCCTCCTATCTTTCCCCAGGAGGGCAGTAATCCTCCAAATGCCGGGTTGAGCTTCTTTCCCCGGTACCCGCCAAACTTCAACCCCCAAAACAACCCTTCTTTCTTTCCCCACTTTCCTGAGCACAGACAGCCCAATCCGGAGAGGGAAAACCAAGGGTGGACGGTTACCAGAACTATCCCAACCAAGGGTATTATGGGAGAAGGGACAGTTACCCTTCCCGTCATCCACCTAGGATGGACCAGAGACCCCCGTACCAGCCAGAGCGGGTGTCCCAACTGGAGCGCCAGGTCCAGAACTTGTCACAGGAGCTGGGTCGCATGTTGAGGGCTCAGCAGAACCCTCAGATGAGCATGCCGGCTCAGAACTCCACCAATCAAGGGTCTGGTACTCCAGAGCAATGACGGGGAGAGAACCCGACAACCCACTGGTTCCAAGGGAGGAGGCACAGTGGGAAGAGGGGTGTAAAGCCTTAGAGCAAGCTTCTTTCCCCACTTGTGAAAAGCCCCTGGAAACCCTGGAACCGGAATCAGAATCTCCTGCCCCCGAAAGTCTGCAACCTAAGGAACAGAGGCTGGGTAGGAGAAATAAAGGGCCTAAAAAGACCCATTTTGAGGAGGACGTTTGAGTCTTCCAATTTGAATTAAAGGGGTCTTCAGAGGACTCTGGGAAAAGGATCTTCTCCTTCAGGGATGGGGGACCTCCTCCCAAGGAAAAATGGGTCCCGAGAGATCCTAATCAAGAATGGGTAAATATGGGGAATGAGTTAAAACCGCCCATCTTTGAACCCCAGAATGATTGCTTGGAAAATCGCCTTGCCCAAATCAATTCTGGTGACTGCCTCCAAAAAGGGGGGGGGCCCAGAATCAGAACAAGGGGAGCCCAAAACTCCCAAAATATTCAACTGCCACATTTTTCTTACAGATCCCCACGTTCCCACACAGAATTCTGCCCAAACTACCCCTCTGTCAGAATCAAGAGTAAAGAAATTAACCCACCAATTGTCCCAAAATGCACATTATCTTTGCCCCTTGAGGAAAAGGAGGGAAGATTTCATGTCCCATTCCAAATACAGGGGCAATGTACATTTTTGGCACTGGTGGACACTGGATCCCAAGCCACCTTTCTGTCAAAAAGTCCCTTTGATCAGCTGAATTCAGGAACAGGGGAGAGATAACAAATCCCTCTCACCCCTCTTCCTGGACAACTTCAGAACTTCGATGGGAATGAAATTCCTGTCGAGGGGACTGCGGATTTAGAAATTAAAATTGCGGGACACAAGGTGAAACACCCGGTCATAGTTGTGACTCCAGAGGGCACACCATGTTAACTGGGGAATGACATCCTGCGTAGATTGTCTCCCCTGATAGATTGTGTAAACAAGGTCCTCTGAACCCAGACTAACCGACCAATAAAATTAAAACATAGGGTCAACCATGTTCGTTTAAATGGCACATGCCACAAGGTTGAACAAAAAACTTGACCAAATTGAATTCCACTTTCAAAACAACAAAAACCCTGACGTGACAGTAATTGCAGTAGGACAACAAACTGCTGATGGGAAGTCCTCTCTATTTCTGAAAATCAACCTCCCTTCCAGTCTAAAGTGGCATTCGACACTGGAAGGAAATACTCTGAAATTCTATACCAATTCACAATCAGAAAATCCCACTTCTATAGTCCAAAATGATGAGAAACCAGCTCAAAGCTTGGCTGATATCCAGAAAATTGGAGAAAAGTTGGGGGGAAGGACTCTGTTCTCACCCGAGTGTGCGTGAACAACGGTAAGAGCGTCATCAGCAAAGCTATGTTCCGAAAACTCTCAAAAGATCCAGCCATTCCCACCTTTAAATTGATAGACAAATGGGAAATGGACCTGGAAACACCCAATTCCAAACATCTCCTGCCTGGCAGGTGTATGCTCAAAATTTCCATAGGCAACAAGAGCATAGTCCATAATTGTTGGGTCGTGCGAGATGTCCCTGCTTCATTCTATTTAGGCAGTGACATTCTCAATCGCTTTGCCATTAGTTTGGACCTAATAAACTTCAAAGCCTGGTCCCGATTAGCAGGTAATCCCATGGACGTTGATGATCCAGAGAAAGCATTTCGGTCAGCTCAATTGCTGCCATATGCAGTTGAAGTTCAGATTGGAGAGGAAGTCACCATCCCAGAACGAACCCGACAATTCCCACTTGAAGTAAAAATTAAAAGAGAACAGAAACTGCAAAATCCTGATGCATATCCTCACCTCAATGTCCATTTCCAACAGCAAGGGTTAGGGTTAAACCCAACACCATTAGTCAATACAGAACACAACACCATTCCAATAGTGGTGGATAACAGACCCTAGGAGTATTACTCTGGGCGCAGGCACCATTATTGGAAAGGCGGTTGATGACCGACATTTTGCCATAGATTTAGGTAATGAACTGATAGGACCAATCCCCATTGACTGTTTTGACAGTGATAGCGTCAATGACACAATACCAGACAGGATCTTCACCCGGCATGGGGGGAATATCCTGGTGTACTCTTCCTGCCCTTTATGGTAAGGAAGAGGTGACCTGTGACTTCAGGAGGGATGAGGTGATCTTTCAAATCCACCCGGACTGCCTTCCCCACCTGAGGCCATCAGTCCAAGTTAGTACTTTAACCAGGGACTTCTCCACCCAGCTGGCGGAGGCAGCGGAGATAGCCAAACCAGAAGTCTTTCTGGGCTTCAGGCAGATGGTTGAAGAGAGAGTCAACCTAGCTGATGGCTGTGAGACTCTGGAGCAAAAGCAAAAATTGAAACAAGTTATATTAGATTTTTAGGATCTCTTTGTGGTGGATTCATATGACTGTGGTCGCACCGAAATCCATTCAACAACAATTCCCACGGACCCTGGCATAACTCCAGTATTTGTGAAACATTACCATTTGTCTCTCGCATCAATGGAGTCCCTTACATAAATAATTAAGAACCTTGAGTCCCGTGGGATAATTCGTCCAGTCCACAGCACATTCAATAATCCGGTGCTGGGGATTTTGAAACCAAACGGCCAGTGGAGACTCTGTGCTGACCTAAGGGAGCTAAACAAACGGGTCCATATGACCCAATGGCCTCTTCCCTACATTGACCAAGAGCTGGCCCAGATCCAGGGGTCAAAGGTATACACTGCCATTGACCTGAACAATGGGTACTGGACTGTACCTGTCAGTAGAGAGGACAAATACAAGCTGGCCTTTACCTTCGGCGGCCGGAGGTACACTTGGATCTGGACTCCCTTCGGATACATCAACTTTGGCAATGAATTTAATATCTTCTTGCACAAGGCCATGCCCGACTTGGGTGCAAGGGGTAACCTGGCCTATGTAGATGATGTCCTAAACAAAAGCTCAACTGTGGAGGAACACATAGCGGAGATCCATTATGTTCTGACACAGTTGAGGGCTGCCGGAGCAAAACTATCTTTCCAAAAGGGACAGTGGTGCAGGACCCGTGTCAACTTATTGGGGGATGAGATAACTCCTGGGCGTCTCTGTCCCCAGGAAAAGAAAGTAGAAGCACTCCAGAAATTAAAAGACCCCACAACTGTGCGGGAGCTAAGGAGCCCCCTTGGACTGTCTATTTACAGCAGAAAGTTAATTGAGGATTACGCAGAGATCACAAGACCCCTGATCCATCTGTTGAAGGGGGGGTCAAGTGGTAGTGGGGTCCAGAACAAGCCGAGGCAGTAAGACAACTCAAAAGAAGCCTCTCACAAGCACCTTGCCTACACTACCCTGTCAAAAACAAGGAGTTCTTCTTGGAGACAGGGTTCTCAAATGCATGCTTGACTGCAGTATTATACCAAAAGCATGACAAGGTCAACAAAGTCAGCTCCTATGCGAGTAAGACTTTATCCTCTGTGGAAGAAAAATTCAACGATTGAGAGAAGGCACTCCTGGCAACAGTGTGGGCATTGAACAATTACTGCCCGTTCATCCAGGGGGAACACATCATAGTGGAGACTCCACACCAGCCTCTGCAATATCTTCAAAGTAACAGAATCCGGGCCAGAAATGTGAGTAATTCCCGAAATTACTTCCTGGATCCTGTCAATGCAAGGCTTTCCTGTGGAGGTCAGATATGGCCAAAACAAGAAGAGTCCCCTCGTGCAAGGTCTGGCTGACTTGCATGATTGTGCCAGAGAAAACTGTCTCAAGGACGAAAGTCTTAATATCAAGGACAACATGGAGGCATACCTTAATTCCCCACACAAAGTCTATGAAGAATACAAGTGTGAGGGAATGCCCACTGTCTATGTGGATGGGTGCTCCTACCATGTTGAAAACAACGGGGAAAAGGAACTTGTGGCCGGCGTGGGGAATGCATGGGTGAATGATGCCCCAGAACCCTCCGCTGAGTACAAAGTTGGTCCCCATAGTAGTCAAGTGGCAGAGCTGATGGCTGTGCATCAAGCCATCCTCACTGCTGTACAACACCAACTCCACAAACTGGTCATAATCACTGATTCAGATTATGTCCGGAACAGGTTAGTGGAGCACCTGGTTAATTGGAAAACCAGAGGCATGCTATTTGCTAACAATAAACCATTACCATTGATGCTCTGATCTCTTCTGACCTTCCCCTCTATGTCCCACTCTCCACTCCTCTCTCCTGGAGTGATCACTTTCGAAAATCCTCCCACCTCACCCTCCCTACCCCACAGGCAAAGCCACCCTCATCATTGCCACCCACCTTCTCGGTCATCCGACCCATGAAGCGCATGTCAGTTGCGGCTTTCGCTGCCACCTTCTCGCCTCCCCCTCCCCCTTCGGCTGACTCCCATCCTGACACAGCCCTCTCCTTGCTCCACTCTGCTATATCTGATACTCTTGATATCCTTGCCTCTGTCATGAAAATCCACCTGAAGCCCAAAGCCAAATGTAACTCCTGGTATGATTCAGATCTCGTCACCCTAAAACGCAAGTGCAGGGTGGCAGAGAGGAAATGGCGTGCTTCATGTTCATCCTCTGACAAACTGGCCTGCCGCCTGCTCCAAAGGCAATACTGTCTCTCTGTTCTCACCAAGAAGAGAGCCCTTATCCAAGCCCGCATCTCTGCGGCATCTAACAACTCGGCTGAACTCTTTAAAATCTGCAAGGAGCTTGCCAACCCTGCTGCAGTCTCTACCTCTCCTGTCCCCTCCCAGGCCCTCTGCACTGCACTGGCCTCCCACTTCATCTCTAAAAGTCAGGACATCCTGTCCTCACTCTCCTCCTATCACCTCCCCCCCTCTCTTCCCTGCTCTTCCTCTGGCCCTTCTGCAGCCACCCCTCCTCCCTCCTTCCCTGCCTTTCCCCTTTTTTCTGCTGACGAGGTTTCCAGACAATTCCGATCTATGAAAGTCTCGTCTAAACAGATTCACCCCTGTTCCTCCAAAACTATCAAGGACCACATCGACTCCCTGGCTCCTGCCCTGGCTGACTTTTGCAACCACTCCTTCGCCTCTGGAGTCTTCCCATCCCCCCTCAAGCACTCCCTTGTGCACCCTCTCCTTAAGAAACCCTCTGCCGACCCCTCCTGTCCGGCTAACTATCGCCCAATCTCCATCACTCCCTTCCTGGGCAAGCTCCTGGAGAAACTGGCCATCTCCCAGCTTAACCTCCATGCTGAAGCTGTTGATAGTCTCCATGACCATCAATCTGGCTTCAGAGCGGCCAGAAGCATGGAAACTGCTCTCCTGAACATCCGTGAGGACCTGCTCTTGAACCTCGACTCCAACACTCCGTGTGTTCTCATTCTGCTCGATCTCTCTTCTGCCTTTGACACTGTCAACCATGCCATCCTGCTCAACCGTCTCCGTGATAACCTGGGTATCACTGGTCAGGCTCTGGCGTGGCTGCCCTCTTTCCTTTCCAATCGACCCTCCCAGGTCCAACTTGGGTCCTTCCTCTCTGACATCTTTTTCTCCACCTGTGGCGTTCCCCAGGGATCTAATCTCTCTCCCTGGCTGTTCAACCAGTATCTGGCACTCCTTGCCCACCGCATCGCCGCCCTCTGCCCCAACTTTCAGTGCTATGCGGACGATACCCAGCTCATTATCAGGCTACCCTCGGCCTCCTCCTCTCCCTCCCTCATCTCTGACTGTCTGTCTGCTATCCAGGAACGGTGTGCTGCCAATGACCTCTACCTTAATGATAGTAAGACTGAGATCCTACTCATCGGCACACCCACTCCCTCCTTCCCTGCAGCTCTCTGGCCGGCCTCTCTTGGCCCTCTTCCTGCTCCTACCTGCAAGGCAAAAAACCTCGGGGTCATCTTCGACTCCACACTCTCCTTCTCTCCTCATATATCTGACGTCTCTAAGAAGTCACATTACCAGCTGCACCTCCTCAGAGGTATTCTTCCCTTCCTCTCCTTCCCCGAGAAGCTCACTGTCTCCCGAGCCCTGGTTCTCTCGAAGCTGGACTACTGTAACAGCCTCTATCTTAATCTGCCTGCCTCCACTCTCCGCCCTCTGCAACTCATCCAGAACAGAACTGCGAGACTTGTCCTTGGCCTCAAGCCCAGGGACCGTATCTCTCCAGGACTGAAATCTCTACACTGGCTCCCAGTGGGGGTGAGGATTAAGTTCAAAACCCTCTGTATTGTCCACAAGGCCTTCTGGGGCCTGGGGCCTAAATACCTTTAACTCTCTCTTCCTAAATATCTTCCTTCCCGAGCCCTTCGCTCATCCGTCTCCAACTCCCTCAGGGTCAGCCGCTTCTCGAAGCAACGAGCCGGGGGTAGATCTCTCTCCGCGGCAGGGGCCTCCCTCTGGAACAGCCTTCCTGCCTCCCTGAAACTTGAGGAGAACCATCTCCGGTTCCGGAAGCACCTCAAAACCTTCCTCTTCACTTCTGCTTTCTCTCTCCCTCTCCCCTGCTAAATTCTTCACCTAAACTGCATTGATTCTGCAACCTGGCCACTCTCACCGACCTCGGTCCTGGGCCCAGTCACTCTTCACTTGCACTGCCTCCCTGGCAACCCCTGCACTGCGGGACTGTCTCTGTATCCCTACAGCCCCCCCCAGCACTTATCTGCACTTACCTTGCACTTGCCACCAGCTGGCACTATTGATTTATTATTTTATTTCTATTCTACTTATTTGTACTGCACTCCCCCCCTCCCCCTTCCCTTCTGCACTTTTCCCTTCCCCCTACCCCTGCACTTGCGCGGTCTGAATGACACCTGGCCTAGTAGGATCGTTGTCTGTCTTCCCCTTGTTCCCCCTCCCTGCCTCGTCGCGCCTTGAAACATTTGTGTATAGGCGCGTTACAAATGCCATATCATATCATATCATATCATTAAAACATGGAAAACTAATACAGAAAATTGATGATCTGGTCATCTCTAGTGGGATGACCATCAACTGGAAAAAGATCAAGGGTCATTCTAAAGTAGAGGGACTAGACAAAACTGGAAATGACTTAGCTGATCAGCTGGCCAAAACTGGAGCCATCCAAGGGGATCTACTCTTCAGAGTCCCCGTTGGGGGAAATCCAAGTCACTGCTATCACTAGGTCCCAGACCAATGCTCACAATGAACTCTCAACTGCCCAGTGGAGTAAGGAGAACCCAGATGCTGATTTGATTACAGCTCAAAAAGGGGATCCAATAATTGGTAAGTTTTATTAACACATTGAGGACCCTGAGAACTTTCCCCTGACGGATACCGATTGCATTGGGAAAGAGGACCTCAGAGTGTTGGTGAAATGTCCAAAACATTTCTGAATCCAAGACGGTTTGTTGGTGAGGAGATCCATATCTCTCCATGACCAGTGGGTGGTCCCTACCTCATTCCGAAGCCTGATACTAAGTCACGCCCATGATGCAGCGACAGCCAGTCATCGGGGGTTTCATACGACATAAGAAATCTTGTGAGAGTGTAAAAGCAAGAGGAAATATCGAGGCTGAGTACCACGAAAGGAAATACACCAAACACGGGCTTATAAAGATTCACAGATTTTTAATACTGCGCAGTTTACAAAGAACAAAATCAGATAGCTATCTGGCCCTCATTACATCACAATGAATACCAGCCCTTCAGTGTGAGGAGTGAGAGGTACTGGATATCTGGACATTCGTACATTTATACAATTTCAGTGATAATGTCCAGCCCCTCTGCAAGTTAATAATCAGTGTTCTAGAGTTTGTGCCGAGTTCACTCAAGGCTTATACAACAATATGCGCACGGATTACATTTGGTTTACATTCAAACAAGTTACAATGGCAAAGTGTATTCCAGGATTTAGCAGTAAGCCTTTAGCACATATCCCTTCACAATGCAGTTCAGCCAGTGTCCATGCTCGACATTTGCTTTGTATTGTCTTCGATGTATGTTCGTGGATGAGGTTTATTGGTGCAGACAATCCTAAGACCACATGTCTCATTACCTAGTGTAAACATTCGTCCCGCAGACAGTCCAAACATTAACTTGGGTACAAAGATCGGGAAGGATTGGTTACAAGTTGGAAACACAGTCCACCATTTTAGAACACAGAATTACATATGAATAGAAATCAAAATGGCGGATGATCCCAAAATGGCGGCAAAGTCAATCTAAAATCGGAACTTTGCAACTCAGTTTTCTTCGCAGAGCGACTAGGCTTAGGCCAATATACAAGAGAAAGGAAGCACAATATGATTTCCCATTTAAAAAGAGGTTGCATACTGGCCACACATAGGGCAGGACCTCGACCAATACTTGAAGGGGTGTCTTGTGTGTGCACAATTTCAGCCAACATCACTCACACACCGTGCTCCCCTCCAAAAGAGGGGGAGGACACTGCCTTGGTCAGATTTGCAAGTCAATTTCATCGGGCCCGTGATTTGCACATCTAGGGGGAGCAAGTATATGTTGACAGTAACATGCTTGTTTACTAAATGGGTGGAATGTCTCCCGGCCCCAAATTGCAAGGAAGAAACAAGCAGCTCTACTGATGATCAATCACATCTTCTCACGTTTTGGACTACCCCAAAGGATTGAGTCAGACCGAGGTAGTCACTTAACCAGTGAAGCTATGACAAAGATGTGGGAGATACTTGGGGTAAAAAGGAATCTACACATTGCCTACCGGCAATCCACTAGTGGTGGAGATGAGAGGTAAAATAGAACTCATATGAGCATATTTAAAAAATGTGTGGCAGACTCTGGGTCAAGTTAGGACATTCGATTACCCCTTGTCCTGATGGCCATCAGATCTACCTCTTCTTCTGAAACAAAAATGTCTCTATTTGAGCTGATGACTGGGCGAAGGATGGTGCTACCCCAGCATCTGCTCTACAGAACCCAAAAGCAGACCTTGATAAATGCCTCCACAACTCATGAGTATGTTGAGAATCTGAGAAAACACCTTCAACATGCTTTTGCGTATGCTCAGTGGAATCTAGAAAGAACTGCAGACAGTATGAAGACCCACTGTGACCTTAAGACAACTAAAAGGGAATATCAAGTAGGAGAAAGGGTCTACTTGTACAATTTCCAAAGGAACCAAGCCAAAGAGCGCAAATTTGCCCCAAGTTGGCGGGTCCTTGTGAAATTGTGGACAGAATCTCACCAGTCGCCTACAGAATCTGCATCCCCAAAGGAAATTTGACAGAAGGGGAAGACAAGTGGATCCACATAAACCAGCTAAAGAGCTGTCATCCCAGGCATACTTTGCGGCAAATCGAAGAACCTACCGGAAACCCAGAGGGGGAAAATTAGGAGAACTAAAAAGAATTATTAAATGTTCATTGAGTACATACGAGGAGAGAGTGTTAAGACCATTATTAAATATAGGCGGGGAAGTTGTAAGTTATTATTAAATGCATGCATCCACCCCAGTACACCCCTTGGTTAACAGTAGTGGGGACATTTACATAACCTTTCTATGTTCTGTTTGCTAGTACTGGAATTAAATCCACCCATTCACCACAGAGGATCTCCTCAAGAACTGGGAGGAAAAACCCAAGAGATCTGGAGTGTTGCTCCACACAGAACCAGCGAGGAGAGTGTGTCGCATCAATCGCTGACGGGAGAAGCAACTGGATTTCTTTACCTGGACAGAAGAAAAAATTCCCACATGCCCGACTCCCCCACGACTGGACATCACGCTGAAGTTAGGGGGGGTGTGGGGGATATTTCAACCCATACCACTGTGCCACACTACATCCCTTGGCCAATGGGGGAAAGAATCAGCCAAAAATGGAGGTACTAACCCCTGTGCGCGCCAAATCTGCAAAACTGCGCATGGTTCATGAACCACAAAAGAGCTGCACACCCTGCCACACACAGGCAAAGTTGATGTCAAAGCAAGAACTCCCTGCGAGATAATGCCAGAGGGTGTTGTTACCTGTCACATGAATCAAGGGCACAAAAGTGGGCTAAAATGTTCTTAAATACAGCTTCCTAATCAATGGCAACCTTCAAAGTGCTTTTTTGGCGCTAAATTCAGTCATTTCCCCAGTAAGCTATTGAAATGAAAAGTTGCTGAAATCACAGATTCTACAGGTGGCTCAGAGAAAGCCGGGCCTCCCTGCCTGACAGCTACTTAAGGAAGTTAGCTGTCAAACCCAGTTTAAAGGTGTTCTTTTTCTAGAAGAAATTGCAAAATCCGCCTATTTAAAAGCATGTTTGTGAAGGGCTAATTCTTTTAAAATGTACAAATCCCTTCTAAACTATGCTTATATTTTATATGTGTGAAATGAAAAGCCTTTAATTTAAAGGAACCCAGTCTGGAGCTAATCAACTATTTAATTCTGATCTGACAGCCCAGCCTGGGAAAGACTGACACTTCAGTTTGACAACCCCTTGCTACAGGAAGGCTTAAGTGATGCTAATGGTTCCCGCACAATGACAACAAGGAGCACAATGAGACCACATCATACATTCGTCTTGTGGCTGAGCCAAGAACAAAGGACAGGCTCTGCAGGGGAGGGACTGGATGCTTCCCTCTACACCCCACCCTGATCAAAGGGATCTGACAGCTGTTGTTTATTGAAAAGAGAAAAAAAACTCTGAACTTCTTGTATTTGTGATTAAGTTTGAATCTATTTAACTGTGCAACCTGGAGGAGTGTAAATCTAAAAATTGGTAGATGTTAACCTAATTTTAGGCCAATGCTTTTAAGACATTGATGAAATCTGCACCACTTAAGGACCAAAGTTACGAAAAAATCCTTATGGTAGCAGAACTATTAATGTTGCAAGCCTGAGATTGTATGTACATGATCCACTGATAAGCGCCCAGAGGTGTACCAAATTAGAAATTATTAATCCAAACTGTTGTGATTAAAATTGATGAAATCCCATAGAATGAGAAAGACAGCTCTCACCGAGATGGAAATTGGACGCCAGGATAAACCATAAAAAATGTAATGCATGTGTCTGATTTTAGTAGTGGGCATAATTGTAGAAATGAGTATTTATGGGGAAGCTAAATTGTGGTCAAAATGAATGTGGGAGTTCCTAAATCCCATCGTAAAGATGACAGCTCTGTTCTGACTGCCAACCAAAACAAAGCATGTGCCTGCAGCCACTCACCACCGTGGGGTGTGTTCTTAAATTCTGCCCACTCCATAAACTTGGGGATGGCATTTGATGGTATAAATATAGGAACTTCACAACACATAAGACACACTGCTTCCAGAACACAATCCAGATTTCCACGCAGCACCTTGTTCCAGAAGTCTTCATCTTGTAGCTGACTCCAGACTTCTTTGAAGATCCATATTTCTTTGCAGAATCCAGACTTTAGCATTGCTGAACTCTTGCTAGCTAGACCCAATTTCAAACATCCAACACTTAAAAGAATAATTCTGATTCAGCTTGGCTTGCTACCATTAAGGCTTGCCCACTGAAACATGCATCCTGTAATCTGCTGTGTCCAGTGACCAGAAGGGCCCATCCAAATCCAGTCTGAGGTGCAGTCCAAGATTGACCAGAACCGCGCCGCTGATCCAATCCCTCCAGTGGTGCCCTGCTGCCGGTAGACCTGACCCAATCCAATGACCAGAGCGGACGGTCCAAGTTAATTACAAGGGACTCTAAGTATAAATAGGAAGAACAGTAACCCATACTATATCTGCATTGTATCATCCCAATCTCAACCCATCCCATCTTTAAATTCAGAACCCTAGTATTGTTAGAATCCTTCTTGCGCTGATTTTTCTCATCTGTGTTACAAAACCATAACTCCTTAGTGAGTTTGAGTAACTAAAGTAAATCCCAGAAAGAAATTGAGTATCCACCGCATGAATGGTTGCGCTGGCCACGTAACTGTGAAGATTCATGTGTGGCCGCCTCTTTTTCATAGTCATTAATATAGTATAATAAAATCTGTCATTTTTAGCACCACTTCTGCTTCATTTCGTGCCTATTTTGCAAAAACGCCTCTTACTAAAACCTCTATAACTTCTTCAATTTTAAAGTTAGAAACAAAATGTCAACTCTCACTGATACCTAGGGCCCTTAGCTACATCCACAACTAAATTGTGGAACAGTGTATTTGACCCGTTTTTCTCCAATATTTCATAGTAAAAGTTTGCCGCGAATTTGCAGTTTTCAAAAGTTTACACATGTCTTTTTCCCATTTCAAAGTGCTTCTTCCATCCATCCTGATCTATAGTGTGTATTTATGTTTATATTATACCTCATGTGTGTTAGGACCTGTTTAGAGTTGCTTTCTTCAGAATTTATATCCATTTAAGCATTTTTGCACCTGTTTGCATTGTTTCACCAAGCCATTTCACCTGTCAGTTTAAAAGTGTCATTTTTCAAAAACGGTTTTCTCTCTTATTTGGGGAGGGAAGATCGCATGTAAACTTGAGACATTGGCCCTCATTAGGACCCTGGCGTTAACCAATGGTGCTATTAGCGCCATGGTGAATGCTGGTAACTTACCGACTCCGCCATGGTAAAATGGGGAATTACCAACCCATTCCAAGGTTGGCGTGGTGGTAATTCCCCATTTACCATTGGCCCTTCCCCATTCCCATTTTTGCCCCATAGGGTTCAAAGGGAATGGGGAAGGTGGTAATTACGGTACCGCAAAATGCTTCAAGGTCCCTTTGCGGGTCCCTACCTTAACGGCTGGTATAAACCAGCCGTTAAGGTCGGGACCCGCAAACGGATCTCGTAATCAGGCATTAAGGGATTACGCGTACCGGTACCCTTAATCCCTTAACGCCAGGGTCCTAATGAGGGCCATTGTCTTTCATTCCTGAATACCTGCTGATTACTTACTTCTATGTAGGATTGCTCATTTGTATTTAAAAAAACTTTGCAGAGGAAACTATTAACCTAAACGCTATCTGTTCACAAACACAAACTGTTCTTTTTCCTGTGTTTTCTATTCTGCCATCATTATCAGTGAATTCAATTGCTTAACTTATATTCTGAATTGCATTGTCACCGTTAGGTGATTGCTGTCCCGGTAGTGGCCGTGTAGTTATGATTAAGTTGCTGTTTCCATAGGAAGAGCACTTTTTGGGTGGCTTATAACTTCGCTCTCCCTGGACGAATCCTCACCAAACTTTGCAAAATAAAGTATATGGCCCACTCTGAATTTTTTAGCAAAGTTTGGTGAGGTTTCGTCCAGGGGGGGCAAAGTTATAAGGGGGTCCCAAAATTTCTTTTTTTCCCACAGACTGAATGGGTAAAAACTTTGCTCACGCCTACAGCCCAAACCACTGGATAGATTTTCACCAAATTTGTGATAGGAGCAACGGCTTGGTCCCGAAAGCGTGCTTTTGTAAATTTGGTGAAAATCCGTCGAGTAGTTTTTTAAAAAATGACCAAAAAAGGAGGTCACTAAAATTTGTGATATCTATGTCCAGTCAGCGGACACACTTCCCTGTTCAGTCCACGGACAGTGACCTGATTGGCTAATCGGCTTGCGTCATGTCCGCGGACATGCGACGTGTTCACTGATTGGATGGTGAGGAGCGTGAAGTGCGTCAGATTTTTGGAAACGCCCACCATCTTGGATTCGCGGACAGCAGCCGATGTCCGCGGACATCGCGGTAAAAACATATGAAAAACCACAGCATTCCACTTGTCAATCTTATCAAATAATCTCTGGGGAGGTGAAGGGTGATGAGGATGGGATGGGATATGGCTCAGGAAGCAAAAGAAATTGGTGTTTTTTGCTGCGAAAGTCTGCAAACAGTTCGGATGTTCGCGAACAGTCCTGTGAAAGTTTGCGGACACCTTAGCATTACAGGGTTGGTGAAACGCAGTTCTTGGATGGCTCATAACTTTGGCGCCATTTAATAGAACTGCATGAAATTCTGCATGTATATTCTGGGCTGATTCTGAGTGGGTATGCAAAGATTGGTGTGAGTCTGTCATGAGGGGGCAAAATTAGAGGGGGGGTCCCAAAATAATGTAAAGCCTTATAAATGAGGTGCCATTTGACGAATTTACACTTCATTTGGCTAACTGATAATAGATCAAGATATACATGTTTTTGTGAAGATTGGTGGGATTCTGTTGAGAGGGAGCAAAATTAGAGTGGGGGTTCCAAAATATTGTAAAGGCTTATAAATGTGGTGCCATTTGATGAATCTACACAAAAGTTTGCAAAAAGATTATAGATCTAGATTTAAATGTTTTCGTAAAGTCTGAATGGATTTTGTCAAGTGGGGGCTAGGTTATATGACGATTGTATGTGCATACATTTGACACTTTTGAAAAAATAAAACATGGGTGGATTTCCAGCAAACTTGCGTAAGGAGCATTGGCAAGGACCTACAAGCATGGTTTAGCAAATGTGCCAGTGTTTTATTATTTGACAAGTGCCATAATGTAGCTACAAAAAATAGCGGTATACCTTTAGTGGCTGAGGGGTAGCCTGTGGCCATGGGCAGTGGCCAGATTGTCCGGGTCATGGAATAAGGTCATGATCCGGACAATCTGGCTACTGGCCATGATCACAAGAGACAACACATGGGATTAAAGTGGCCATGTCCACCTAGGTCTGGCTTTGTGGTAAAGTTATTTGAAATTAGGATAGATTTGAAAGGGAAGAAAAATGTGCTCGTGGCAATATGGTCATAGGGTTCTCTTTTTGCCTTCTACATACTGCTATGGAAAGTGAAGAGGGGCCCTGTATGGAACCCTCACCTTCCCTTTCCATGGTGGCCATCCTGGAAAAGGATTTTCCTTCCTACACTGGGACGCCGCGGGACTCCCGGTGTTGGAAGGAAAATCCTATTTTTTAGCACCCCGGGTTCCCGCTTTGGGAACCTAGGGTGCTAATGGCCTTCATCCCACATTTCAGGGGCTGGAATGGGGGGATAATGGTCCAGAGACCTCGTTATCCACCCTCGCTTCGCTTGGGCTGATAACTTGGGCTGCTGGACTGGTATCCACTGTTCCAGTCCCTGGAACAGAGGATGAACGCCACAATATTCCAATTAGCATAACACAAAATGCAAATGGGAATGTTGGAAAATGTTATTTAGTCTATTTACTTTACTGAGAAATATAAAGTAGATGGAGTCTATACATTTTTTTTTTAGTTTTATTTTTTAACTGTGAAAGGTGGTTCCCAATGGAATTTGTCGTTTGTTGTTTTTGGATGTATTTTTTTGGCAGGAGAACTGAGAACGAAAGGTGGAGAGGGAAATAAGGGAAGAGCAACCAAAAACTAATGTGGAGGGTAGGTGACAAGGGAAAATGTTGCGCGTGTGTTATCTCTAAGTTAAGGAGCACTGTTTCTCATGCTCCTTGATTACAGGAGTGGTGGCGGCTCCTGGGGAGGAGGGATGGCATTACCTGATGCCATTTTAAGATAAATAGCAGTTTTGCTAAAAGTATGTTCTGTGTACTAGATTGTTAATGGATAATGAGTAGGAACAGGTGTTGGAGCTGTGCAAGGGAAATTTTGAAGTTGGAAGTTCCTAGATTAGTAGAAAATGCAGTTCCGAAATGTCCGCCAAGCAGAGATCTTATGGTGAAGTGCAGACGGGTTGTCAGACACGTCATCATGCCGCGGGCCAGCGCATAGTCATGTGGCACTGTCCGGAAGGTCCGTTATGAAGTCAGATGTTCGTAGACGTCTACGGATACAAAACTAGTTGAAATAGTTGCAAGAAATGTATAGAAGTGTTAAAAATTTGTCCAGATGGTGTGAAATGGCAGAGTTTTAAGGTGAACATTTGGAAATTGGACACAAATATTGCTATATTGGGTAAGTATGATATTAGTAAGTTGTAGGAAAATAGCATGCACTGGTAAAAACCTATGTAATTCAATGAAAATAAATTGTTAAAGTGGCGTTATGTTTAAGTTGCACTAACAAAAACCTTTGAAATTCACAGAAAAACTTTGTTAAAGGGACGTTATTGTTAAGTTGGACTAATAAAAACCTATGAAATTCAAAGAAAAAACTTTGTTAATGGGACGTTATGGTTAAGTTGCACTAATAAAAACCTATGAAATTCAATGACAAAACTTTGTTAAAGGGACGTTATGGTTAAGTTGGACTAATAAAAACCTATGAAATTCAAAGAAAAAATGTTGTTAAACGGACGTTAACGTTCCAAGTAAAATCTAAAAAAACCCTGAAATTCACCAGTTATGGTAAGCTAAGCAACCATAACTCGTGCCACCACTGTGCACTGCTAAGACTAACATCCAGGACAAACTAGCCTGATTCCTGGTTCAGTGTGACCTGGGGGGTATTTTGAGATGGGTGTGATATGAGTGGTATAGCATTCAGAATATTGAACTTATAGACACAAATAAAATAAGGGGTTCATTGTGCACTACATGCTAGGCGAGACTTGGGTGTGTGCCTGATTGAAATCCTTAACACTACGAAGGCTTGGCCTTCCCTAAACATTCGTCAAACTTTTCACCTAGCCAAATCCTTTAAAAATCTGTGGCAAAGCCTTAACTGTTATATAGTAGAACTGTGCTATCCTATACAAAAGACTCTGAACCATTGACTTTGGCCCAGGCCTATTGAGAAGAATTGCGGGTTGTATTTAAATGAAACCCTTTGCCCTGCCTATGAATTTATTTGGGCTGTCTATTCTTATAACCTTGTCTTTTCCCTCCTTTATTAAGTATCTGAAGTGCCAATTTGATCCCACTTCATTTTTGAGCTAAAACTACCAAGAAAATGGCCGCCACCATGGAAAGGGAAAACAGAGTCCGTTTTCCCTTTCCATGGCGGCCATTGGGAGTGTACGCGCTGGGAACACAAGTGTTCCCAGTGCATCCACTCCCGAAAAAGAATTTAAAAAAAAGGTAAGTGGGGTTGGGAGGGCTAGAGAGGGAAAAAAAAAACAAAAAACATACCTGCGTCCCTGGCGGGGGACGAGGGAAGCTCACAGCCGTGTGGAGGCGCAGAGCGGGGATGGCCCCGCTCCGAGTCTCCACATGGCCGGAGGCTTCCCTCGTCCCCCGTTGGGGATGCAGTAACAAGAAGGTAAGTTGGGGGGGGCGGTGGGAGGGAAGGGAATAAAAAAAAAGACTTACCCGAGTCCCCGGCGGGGGGCGAAGGCAGCCTCTCAGCCCCAGGGAGGCTCGGAGCGTGGATGGCCCCGTTTCGAGCCTCCTCATTGGCTGAGGGGCTGCCACGCCTCTCGCCGGGAACAGAGTAGCCGGCACACACGGCGTAACTGGGAATACCGTGTGGTATGGCTCGCAAATGAGCCAATCACCACACAGTATTCCCTTTGCATCGCGCGTGCCGGGTACTAATGTGTGATATTGAACTGCTTATGCTAGAGTTATGTTTTCTAACAGACTGAGTAAATAAATGGATATTCTTTACCAGGAAACCTTGAGTAAGTGTATATTTGAATCACTGTATTTGTTGGTCCTTTGTGTAACTTGTTCTACTGCTCACTTAAACTCTTGAGATAAGTCTGGCTGCTCAGCCATTGCTACCACGTTACTGTGTAGTACAGGCTTGTACCGAAGGTGAGATTGTGCTTACACTTGTAGTCCTAATTGCATGTAGTGTTCCCAAAGGGTACTGCATGTAATTCTGCCTAACACTGTTGTACAGCGGTGAGGATAAAGTATACTTGTTACTTTTACTTTTGTTCAAATAATCCTCCCAAGGCAAAGCAACACTAGTAAAGCAATTGTTTTATCATGACTGATATGTAAAGCTACATACAAGAGACCCTAGTGACTTTAACTGTTGATCAGTTGAGAGATATGTGTAAAGCTAGGAGTCTCACTGTAAAAGGTAAAAAGTTTAAATTGATAGAAAAGTTGTTAGAATACCAACGTCTGAGGAGTGGGTCTGAAATCCCGACACCTGCAGCAAATGTGGAAATTGTTCATGAGGATGATAATATGTCAGAGCCCAGCTCTAATATTGTGGATGAGTGAGATGAGGCAGAAGAGTCTCGGAATGTAGGCCCTGTCTTACCTCTCCCTGCTCATAGGCCTCAACCTTTGACCACAGGGACCCCATCAGGTCCAAACCTATGTCCTGAATTTGTCTCACTTGAGAAGATGAGACTGGAGTTAGAAATTAAAAGAATCCAAGACTGAAACAAAGCATCAAGAGCTTAGGCTCAGAGAAATGGAAGTGAATCATGCCCTTGAAATGAAAAAGTTGTCTCGTGAAACTTGTTCTCTCCCAGAGTCCTATAGGTCTTCCAGTCCTAAGACGCCCTGCATGCCCAAAGATGCAGTAAGTATGTATGAGGTTAAGCTTGATATTTTGGATTGGTTGGCTGCTTTTGAATATAACCATGGGATTCAAGACATTACACTGAATCAGTTGATTCCTTGGTTTTTTTCTAGGTTACCCCCTGTTGCAACTGATGTGGTAATGGAGTTGGGGGATATAGACAGAAAGAAGTATGAAACAGTGAAGCTAGCTGTAATAGCTATATTTGGGAAGACCCCTTCTGAGTATCTTAAGAGTTTTAGAACCCTCAAAAAGCATGATGGTACCCCTTGGGCTACCTGGGTGACTGAATGTTTGAAAAATTTAGATGTATGGGATAAGGGTTAGAGAGTGAACACTTATGAAGGTATAAGGAATTTGTTTATTTTGGAGTCTATTTATGATGCCTGCTCTCCTGAGCTGAGACAGCACGAAGGAAATTGATCCAAAGAAGTTAGCAAGGGCTGCTGACTTATGGGTTGCCAACAGGGCTGCTCACAAGGATTCTGTGGTAACTAAGAAGAAGGATGAGGGAAAGCAGCACAAGAAAGATACCAAAGAGAATTCAAATACCTCCAATCCAAAAGAGGGCCACAAACATAACAAGGGTAAGCCAAAGGGAAAACCAAATCAGGCTAGTGTAACTTCTGGGGACAAACAAGAAGGAGGTCAGAACAAACCCCTCTTCATAAAAATATTTGGTAAATGTTATGCTTGTGGGTCAACTGACCATGTGAAAGTGGATCCCAGGTGTACGGGTAAACCTTTAGGGGTCCACACTGTCTCCTTAGCCTTCTCCCCAGTGGATGAAGTACCAATGGCAAGTGGAAACTTTCACTTACTGGCTGAGGAACCCATGAAAGTCTTAGCCAGCGTTTCTTTAGTATTTCTGGGTCTGTGGGAACAACAGAAATTAGATGGGTCTAACTCTATTCCAGACAATACTAAAGAATATTACAAAGACAGTGTTCTTGTGAATGGTCAGGAGACCCCTGCCATTAGAGACACTGGGACCAGCAGAACTTTAGTTGATTCATCTTTTTTCAAGGTGGAGGATGTTGCTAAGGCACCCAAAATCTTAACTAAGCTTGCTGGAGGCCCTGTCCAAATGCTTCCATGGTTACAAGCTCTCATCCAGTGTAATGATTTGACTGTCAAGATACCTGTAAGTGTGCAGAGTGAAGTACCTGGGAGAGTCCCGTTGGGGAATGACTTAAAAACTCTTGGAGTTGTATCAAGCCCCCCCAGGCCTCCCAGCAAAAGGAAACACGAGCAGACTAGGAAGGCCAGCGAGAGTACCTTAAGATGCTCTCCAGAGGAGATTATAGAGGAAACTATAACACCTAATCCATAGGACTTACTGACTGCAATTTCTAAGAAGAAATAGGAAAAGGGACAACCTAAAACCTCTAGAAAGAAACCAGCCAGCACTCCTGTGCTACCAACAAGGACATCCCCGAGAGGACTCTCCAAGATCACACCTGTGATCCCTCCACCAGCTGAGGCTAAGTGTGTGGAACAACCTTGTGTGGTTGAATCAGCTGCTGAGGAATCAGAGCTGGAAGAGGACCTTGCTCCTGTTGCAGATCTGGATCCTGCAGACCATCCTGAGCTGCAGTCTCTACTGGCAGAAGGTGGACCCTGTAGGGCATACTTCAGCAGAGGTCAAAGAGAGTGTCCTACTCTTGAAGGTCTTCACCAACAGGCAGCTTCCCAGCTGGATGGGCAAGAGCCAGGGAAGCATAGGTTGCACTGGGAAGATGGCCTCTTCTACAATGAACCGACTGAGTCTATTCCAGGGGACTACAGAAGCCTTGTTCTGTCTCTTGAAAGCAGACTCCAGTTCCTACAGTTAGCCCATGAGATACCTTTGGCTCATCACTTAAGCTTTAAGAAGACCAAGGAAAGGCTCTCTTTATATTTCTACTGGCCTAAATTGGGGTCTGATGTAGATAAGTTCTGTAGGAGCAGTCACACTTGCCAAACCTCTGGCAAGAGTGGAGCCAAGAATGTGTATCCCTTGGTACCTCTCCCAGTGGTAGGAGTTCCTTTTGAAAGGGTGGGAATCGACATTGTTGGTCCCTTAGACCCTCCCACATCTTCAGGAAACAGGTTTATCCTGGTTGTCGTAGACCATGCTACTAGGTGTCCTGAAGCTATACCTATGAGGGCTGTTACAGTTCAGGCTGTTGCTAATGCCCTACTTGGTATTTTTACCAGGGTAGGTTTTCCTAGGGGAGTTATCTCTGACAGGGCGTCCAATTTTATGTCCCACTACATGCACGCCATGTGGAAAAACTGTGGAGTAACTTACAAGTTCTCAACTGCCAACCATCCTCAGACAAATGGATTGGTAGAGCGGTTCAATCGTACAATGAAGAGCATGATAGGTGCTTTAGAGGAACCCCTTAGAAGAAAGTGGGACCTTCTACTGCCATGCCTTCTCTTTGCATATAGAGAAGTCCCTCAGGAGAGAGTTGGATTTAGTCCCTTTGAACTTCTTTATGGCCATCCATTTAGAGGCCCTTTGGCCCTAATTAAGGAGGGGTTGGAGAGTGCTCCTTCCGCCAAGCCAGTGAGAGTCACTGACTATGTGATAGGTCTCCGAAGGAGAATGTCACACATTATGGCAGAAGCATCAGATAACTTAAAAGCTGGTCAGGCTCTGGTCAAACATTGGCATGACCAGAAGGCCAACATGGTTGAGTTTACTCAAGACCAGCACATTTTTGTTATGGTAACTGCAAGGCAGTGGTCCTTACAGGACAAGTGGATAGGACCCTTCAAGGTTGTGGGGGAAAACTTGGAGAGGTCAATGTAAAGACTGGAGGGGGTGTCTGTACTCCTGCTCTCTATATGGCAGAGAGGCACAGAGGACCCCAGCCAAGATTCTCTATAAGGTAGCGCTGGTTGAGCAATCAAGGCCTAGCTTCTCAAGAGGTGATGCAGGCTGGTTCTTAAGTACAGTGTAGTCCCCAAGCCCCCAAACAGGAATGTCCACACACTGTATTAGTTAAAACCCAGTCTTTATATAATTAAGGTTCAAGGTTATATACACAATCACAATAACTCACTTTGTGCTCAGTAAATCTACAATGGCAAATATATACAGTTCTAAGTGGTACCACAATTATTATTAGATTTCATTAAAGTGCATCAACTGTACTATGGTTAAATGTCACACAAATCACCTAACAATGGTTGCCAACCATAGAAATAGGAGGAAAGCAGTTGGTTAGAATAATTGGCAGAATACTGGCCCCGTTACTTAGACACAGTTCTTTGTGGAGATCCCCCCACCTGGGCAACCTGTAAAGTAAATATGTATCACAAGCCCAGTCCATATATTGTTCTATAAGTCTTATTTCCTTCTATAATGTTTCTACCACCCCAATGTACCTGGAATAGCAGAGTTCGATGTTGGGTCGTCGACGGATCCTTCTTGAGCGGCTCCCTTTAAAGCAGGAGCCACGGCTCATCGAGATCCCTTTAGGAAAGTGAACTTGGTGTTGAGGCGGCAGCTTCGGTCCCAGCGGTGCTCGTCGATGGTGATTCGAAGACGTCCTGCAAGGAAGAGGCGTGTGGGGCACCTTGATGTCGATAGTTCAGGACCGCAAAGAGTTTGTGAAGAACTGTGGCCCAGCAAGGGTGTCTAGTCATTCGGCGTCTCTACGGTCGTTGGGTGGCGGGAAACCGACCGGCGGATGCTCCTCAGCGTGTCGACGGCCTGGCCTTCTCCGGTGGGATAAAGCGGGCGGCGGTACGGACGAGCACTTCCGTGAATCAAAAGTCTTAGGCAAAGGAGCATGCGGCTCCGGTCGTTGGCGGCACGGCATCAAGCGGTCCCCTCTTCTGGGCAACACGGCTTTGACGGGCCTCCAGCGGTTACAGCAGACTTGCGAACCCTGGTCAACGACGGTGGATGGAATTTCCTGTGCTGATCTTCATTCTCCTCGGCGGTCCCAGTCTCTGGTCGTCAGCCTTTCGAGGGTCTGACTTCCAGGGTGCTTCGGCGAAGGTTATCGGTGCTCAATGGTCCCTCTGAGAATGGGAAGAGGGTGCCTAACCAGGCCTTCTCTTGGATCAGTCTCGAGAGCTTTCGGCTTTCGGATTTCGGCGAAGGGAGATAGCAGTCAATCTTCTTCTTCAGGCTCGGCTTCGAGATTAAGCGTCAGTTTCAACTTCAGCTTGTGAACAATTTCCAGTGGTGAGAGGTCCCCAGATATACTATTCTGTCTCTCATCCACACTGCTGGGTCACACTCAGCAGCCAATCATACAGAAGGGCATTCATGCGGTCAGTCAGCCAATCAGGCATTCAGTGCATTCAGGCCATTCTCCTCCCTCTCAGACACTCACAACAAGGAATGTGTTTTGGGACAAGTATCCAGCCATTCAGCACAACACACTGCATTCATACCATTTCAGGGATGGCTGTCTCAGTCATTGTGTCAAACACCAGAAACCAGACATCCACAACAAGAAGTGCGTATTGGTCACACACTCCATTCACCCAGGTCCCACCCACAGGGCGTACCCACAACATACAGTCACTGGGAAGGCTCCAGCCAGTCTGGTCTGGACTTCACAACAACACCATATATGGAACTTCCACCCAACAGCCAGTCAGGGGGAAGGGACAAAGTCAGGGCTTCCCGGGACTTTGGGAAGACAAGGGGACAGGCAATAGAGAGCAAGAGGCCACAGGGGCCATCTTGTTTCCTATCAGGAATCAACTGATTCCAATGGCAGGTATCCCAAAATGGATGATACTCAGAGGACCTGTCAAATTCAGCATGGAGCTGCCGCCAGCCCATACCCTGATCTGTGGGCCACAACCAGGTGCCCAAAAAGATACACTAGGGGCAGAGAGTTGTACCCCCACCCATGGGTGCCATAAGGGTATCCCATGGGTCTGTACACCAAACCAAAAGAGAGAGCTGCACGGCAGGAGTCCCACATGACCTCCTGCATGGAAAAAACAATAGAACACACAATAAAATGCAGTAAAGGACAAGGATACGGATGCCCTGTCCCTCCGATGCATTTCCAGCATCATAGTGCCCCCCCCCCCCGATTGAGGTTAGGGTGCCTAATCTCCCACGAGATAGACACCCTCATCCAGACGGTCAACATACCTTCTGGAAAGGCCATCTGCATTATCGTGACTCTTCCCTGGTCTATGCTCTATGGGGAAGTCTAGCCCTTGCAGGCTAATGGACCACCTGAGCAGCTTCGGGTTTTCACCCTTCATTTGCATAAGCCACTTCAGGGGCTTATGATCTGTTTGGACCTTGAAGGTAGATCCTGTAAGGTAGGGCCTAAAACTCCTAAGGCTCCAAACTATACTGAAACACTCCTTTTCAACAGTAGCCCACCTAAGATATCTACCCTTGAGTTGTCTACTGATGAATATGATCGGGTGTTCCCTCCCTTTGTCATCTAACTGGGACAAGACAGCTCCAATCCCAGTGTCTCTGGCATCCGCCTGGACGATAAAGGGTTTGATGTAGTCAGCCGCACACAACACAGGTGCCCTACACAGACTTTCTTTCAACCCATCAAAGGCTGTCTGACAGTCTTCAGTCCAATTTACCTTCCTAGGCTGTTTGAGCGAAGTCAGAGCTGTCAGAGGTGCAGCTATGGTTCCATAGTCTGCCATGAAATTGCAATAATACCCAGTGAGGCCCAAAAATGCTCTCACCTGGGTTTGAGTAGTGGGAGTCTCCCAGTCATGTACATCCTGTACTTTACTGGGGAGAGGTTGGATTTGACCCCCTCCTACCTCTTGACCAAGATATGTGACTTTCCCCTGAGCTATCTGGCACTTGTTGGCCTTGATAGTGAGGTTAGCCCTTTTCAAGTCCTGCAACACCTTATCTAGATGTGTCAAATGCTCTTCCCAGGTGGAACGCTAGACGGCAATGTCGTCTAAGTAGGCCACACAAAAGGCCTCCAGCCCACTGAGCGCATGATTGACCAATCTCTGGAAGGTGGCAGGGGCATTCTTCAACCCAAAAGGCATGACCCTAAACTGGTAGAGTTCCTCAGGTGTTGAGAATGCCGTTTTTTCCTTGGCATGGTCCGTCAGAGCTATTTGCCAATAGCCTGAGGTAAGGTCAAAGGTGCTCACAAATTTTGCAGCACCTATGGTGTCCACGAGCTCATGAGCCCTGGGCAATGGGTGCGCGTCAGTTTTGGTGATGGCATTGACTCCTCTGTAGTCCACACAGAACCTCCAATCCTTGGTACCTGCCTGAGAACTTGCCTTGGGGACAAGGACCACTGGACTGGACCAGGGACTGGTTGAGGGTTCAATAACACCTAGATCCAACATCTTGGCGACCTCAGCCTGGATGTGGTTCTTAACTGTATCTGACATAAAGAAGCACCTGCTTTTGACAGGCACTCTGTCACCAGTGTCAATTTCATGCCTACACCACGGTGTAAGGCCTGGTGTCAGTGAAAACAGAGAGGCATACTGCCGGAGCTAAGCCCTGCAGGCCCTCTGCTGCTGTCTTGTCAGATCTGGAGAGAGATGCACTCCCTCCACTGAGCCATCCTGAGGGTTGATATGCAGCAAATCAGGAAGGGGCACACTCTCATCCTCTTCTTGCCCTGAAGCTAGCAAGAGACATGAGACTTCTGCTCGCCTGTGGAAAGGCTTGAGCCTGTTAACATGGAGTACCCGAGGGGCTACCCCAGGCACTCCCATGTCAGCCAGATAATTGACTTTGCCCATCTTGGAGATGATCCTGAAGGGTCCAGTCCACTTGTCTTCCAAAGCTCTAGGCTTGGTAGGCTCCATCACAAGGATTTCCTGTCCCGGAGTCGAATCCACTTGCGAGGATTTAGGGTCATGCCAGTATTTATTCAGTTCCTGGCTGGCCTTGGAATTCGCTGTCGCCTGACCCATCATCTGTGTCATCCTCCTTCTGAGGCCTAACACACAGTCCCCCACTTGCTTGGCGGAACCTGTAGGTGTGGCTTCTAAACCTTCTCTGATCAAGGCAAGGGGCCCCCTCAGGGGATGTCCAAAGAGTAAGTCAAAGGGGCTGAAACCAACCCCCTCTTGAGGTACCTCTCTGTAAGCTAACAGCAGGCATGGCAGGAGGAGATCCCATTTCCTCATTAGGGGCTCTTCTAAAGTGCCTAGCATGCCCTTGAGAGTTTCATTAAATCTCTCAACCAGACTATTGGTCTATGGGTGGTAAGAGGTGGAGAACTTGTAGGTTACCCCACACTCTTTCCACATGTTTTCATGTAACTAGACATGAAGTTGGATCCGCTGTCAGAGACAACCTCCTTAGGGAACCCAACACGGGTGAAAATGCCCAGGAGAGCCCTGGCAACCACCTTGGCAGTTACAGTCCAAAGGGGTATAGCCTCAGGGTACCTGGTGGTATGATCAACCAAGACCAGGATGAACTGATGTCCACCTGAAGTGGGTGGGTCAAGGGGACTTACAATGTCGATACCCACCCTCTCAAATGGTGTGCCAACCACTGGCAATGGTTGCAGTGGGGCAATGACACTGCCTCCTGTCTTGCGAGACAACTGACAAGGATAAAAAGCAGTAAAGGACAAGGATATGGAGGCCCTGTCCCACCGATGCATTTCCAGCATCACAGTCAACTATCTGGTGGATTTAGGCAATCCTCAGGAGGCTCCCAGAGTCTTTCACACCAACCGTTTAAAGGCTTATGTCTCAAGACCAGAAGTAGGAGCTTTCCTTCTAGCTTCAGCCCAAGAGGAGGAGGAGAGTGAACCTCTACCTGACCTACTCAGAGGCCAGCCTTTAGATGAGAAAATAGAAGGAGTTAATCTCTCTTCCAACTTGACACCTGAGCAACAGGAGGAGTGCAAGTTTCTGTTAAATCAGTTTTCCTCCCTGTTTTCACTATCACCAGGCTTGAACCTTGGGGCCAGCATGATATTCAAACTGGTGACTGTTTACCTGTTGAAAACAGAGGTTACAGGATGTCAGATCATGTAAGATCCCACTTAAAGGAGGAGGTCAACCAGATGCTTGATCTCGGGGTAATAGAACCCTCTACCAGTCCATGGTCTAGTCCAGTTGTTCTAGTACCAAAGGCAGAATCCAAGGAGTTAAGATTCTGTGTGGACTATAGAGCTCTTAATGCAGTCACCAAGACTGATGCCCACCCTTTACCAAGGACATATGAACTGGCGGATAAACCTGGTTCAGCCAAGTACCTCAGTACAATTGATCTCACTTCAGGCTATTGGCAAATAGCACTGACAGACCATGCCAAGGAAAAAACTGCATTCTCAACCCCAGCAGGCCTCTACCAGTTTAAGGTAATGCCTTTTGGACTAAAGAATGCACCTGCTACATTCCAAAGGATGGCTAATCAAGTTTTGAATGGGATGGAGGACTTCTGCATGGCATACTTGGATGACATTGCAGTGTTCAGCCCTACCTGGAAACAACATGTTGACCACTTAGGATATGTTTTGCAGGCTCTTGAGCAGGCCAATCTGACCATAATGGCTAGCAAATGTCAAATTGGTCAGAGTAAAGTGGTCTACCTTCGACATGAGGTAGGAGGAGGTGAAATCAGGCCATTGCCTAGCAAAGTAGAAGCTGTACAAAACTGGGCCACCCCTACTACTCAAACCCAAGTAAGAGCCTTCCTAGGCCTCTCTGGGTACTATAGGAACTTCAAAGAGAACTATGGGACCATAGCTTCTCCCTTGAATGTGATCTCCTCTCCCAAATTCCATAAAAAGGTCATGTGGAATGAGGAGTGCACTCAAGCATTTGAAGGCCTGAAGTAAGCCCTTTGTCAAGCTCCAGTCCTAAGAGCTCCTGCCTCTAACCAAACCTTCATTGTGCAGATAGATGCTTCAAATAAAGGTATAGGTGCAGTCCTTAGTGAACTGGATGGGAAAAGTAGGGAGCACCCCATTTGCTTCATCAGCAGGAAGCTGAAGGAACCAGAAACAAGGTGGGCAACCATTGAGCACGAGTGCTTTGCTATTGTGTGGTCACTGAAGAAGTTAAGGTCATACTTGTGTGTATCTACTTTTGTGATTCAGACTGACCACCAACCCTTGAGATGGTTGATGCAAATGATAGGGGAAAACCCAAAACTGCTGAGATGGTCAATCAGCCTGCAAGAGTTTGATTTTATCATTGAACACAGGTCAGGGTGTCCTCACCAAAATGCTTATGGTCTCTCGAGGATGTTTGACCGACTGGAGTAAGGAGATTCATCCACAAATGTATTAAATCATCCTGTCCCTTACTCTGGGGGGTACGAGTGTTAGGGAGAATTCTCAAAATGTGCGAATTTCCCTTACCTTCTGCGACCCCCAGCAACTTTGCTGGATTTCTAGGATTTTATTTTTTACCTGGGAAAAGTGTGAACCTTTTTTTGCCACTCTTCCATGTATTTTGTTTGTGTTTTACTTTTGTGTTCTTTGGTTTTGGAGTTTTAAAACAACTCTGGTGGCATCATCTTTTTCTGTGTGTCATACAGCACCTTCAGTGCAGTGGCACAGGGGTGTCTATCAGACTCCCCAAGGTTTAAATACATTCTCTGGGACTGACTACCGTCTCCCAGAGCATGTAAAGTTAAATTGGCTTTACTAGTCTTTTTACATTTACTGACCCAGCAAGGAAGCAGAGTTTCAATAATGTGGAACTGGACGCACTTGTGCGCTGCGTGTTGGAACACAGCCGTGACATGCTGGTGACGGCAGGGTGCAAAACTATGCCTACTCAGCTTAGGGTCCACTGGTAGTGCATCGTGGACCACATTAGTTCCTTGGGATTTGTGAAGCGCACAGCTGATGATTGCTTGAAGCGTTGGAATGACCTCAAACGCCGAGCTAAAAACAAGATGGCTTCTAATTACGCCTCTACTTTGCTGACTGGCAGTGGGTCACCACCAGAGGAGGATGAACTCACATAACATGAGGCAATCGCTGGAGAGTTCATCGCAGAGGATTAGATCCAAGGCGTGGGAGACATCCCAGATCTTGAGATAATGTCCGGTGAGTGTCCATGCGTGTGTGTCCATACCATGTGTATGTTGCTTGGGTGATGTGTTGTGATCGAGTGCCAGGTCAGGCTATGTAGTCATATCTGCCATATGTGACTCATGTAGTGCCTCCAAGCCATCCCCCGCCCTTGGGTTTGGGGTTCACTGTATCCCTACTAACCACTGCAAACACTTTGCACATGATGACTGTACTAGCCCTTAAACTGCCATCATGACACGACATTGTAATTACGGTTTTTGTCTCTTTATTGACCGCTGAGGACCTACACATGTACTGCACCCACTCACTTCTGAGCCCTGTTTCAACCTTCAACATTCCAATTGACTTGTGTCATGTCAAATTGACCTACCATTGATGTATCCATGTGCCTCCCATCACTGTATTTCAACACACTGGCATTGTTGCAGGGTGTGACACATGTGTGTTTTGTCACACTCTTTTGCATGTTCTGTTTGATGAAATGCATTTTACATGTATGGGAGACAGTAGTGATTAATTCCCCTCTGGGTGTCCTTGTCAGTTCTGCCATGGCTATGCTACGTGCCATCTGTGTGCTGGCATCTGTCATGTTTGTGGATGGTCCATGCCACTCACAGGCTTATGTGTGATGCAGGCGCTATGAACCATGCAGCACATGTGTTGCTTTTCCATTTTAGACTAATAAGTGTCTGCTTTCAGGGTCCCCTTCCACTTCATTGCCACTGCATGCATGGCTGAGTTTGTGTCACGTGTGACATGTCTTATTAATGTATTGGATGTCAACATTGTGATGCCTATTTGTGTGGGCTATGCTGTCCACGTGTGTGTTCATGACTTCTTTTTCATTTTGTGCTGGTGATGATGCACTGGAAGCTGTGGAGGAGGAGGAGATGGTGCATGGGCAGGAGTACTCAGAGTTCTACCCAAGCACCAGTGGAGGACGTGGGGTGGTGCCGCACGAGAATCCATTGCTCCTACAGACCATCATGTCCACGGGTGTCTCTGAGTACACCTGGCTCAGGTGCTGAATCTGACATTGACACATATGCCCCGTCGCAGTTGAGTGTTTCTGGCAGGGATGCTGTTCTGTCCAATGCACCTGCACTGGAGGTAGACCCCTCAATGGCCCATTCAGTGTTGGAATGTCCGCCTGTGGCGGTTACGGATGCAGGGTCACACTCTACACTATTTGCTCCTGTTCCTGGGCCAGCAGATCAAAGGAGGAATGCAGTCCTGCAGCCACAGGCAGCGCCAGCACAGCAAGGTGCATGTCTCCTTGGGCTTGACAGGTGTTGTGTCCGGCAGCGTGGGCTGTGTGCCACCGGGCAATACTGTGTGGGAGAACTCCATTTTTGCAATTGTACAACAACAGCGGGCATCACGTGATCATGTGAGATGATGGCTCAGGCAGTGGAAAGGGTGGCCACTTCCATTCTCCCCCCGAAAGGCAGGTGGAGCTCCAGCAGCAGGCAACGCGGTCCATGTTCCGCTCACACAGGCAGGACATGTTGGCCGCCAGCAGGGACAGACGGGCTGAACTGGGGGCTCTGCGCACAGCCATATCTGCAGAGGTACAGGCCCACAGGGATGCCCTGAGGGAAGATAACAGCTCCCTCAGAGCTAGTCTGGGTGCACTTGAGATGGCCCAGAGTAGACAGTCAGAACAGCATCTGGAGCAGCTAAAACACAAC
This sequence comes from Ambystoma mexicanum, assembly GCF_040938575.1. Lineage (NCBI taxonomy): Eukaryota > Metazoa > Chordata > Amphibia > Caudata > Ambystomatidae > Ambystoma > Ambystoma mexicanum. Next base: position 277,126,549 of record NC_090936.1, on the reverse strand, counting down.
ATCTCAGCTGAGCTCCAGGCAACCCATGAGGAGATCCGTGCATCATGTGACGCCTTGCAGGCAGAACTCTGTGCTACATGTGACGTGCTGCATGGGGACCTCTGGACCATCATCCTGCAGAACCAAACCGTTCAAACCGGCATTCTTGCTGCCATGGAGGAGCATGCCTCTGGCTTCCCTCATCTCTTTCCGTAAAGCTATGAAAACCATCCTCTTCACATAAGGCCCATTCTATCAGACTTTAACACTAACCTCTGATCCATTGCACAAGCTATACTGATAGAATTATGTACTGATCTGTAGCTCTGTACTGATTTGTAATGGGTCCTACTACTGGTACCACTTCTGTAAACCTGTAACTAAGCTCTTGCAAGTAACAGCGCCTCAATGCCCTTGGGCTGTTGGCGTGCTATATAAATGTAATAAATAAATAAATAAATAAATGTGCGTGGTCTGCCTTCCGTACCATGCACACCTTTTCATATTGCGCCAAAGGGTGACAACAGCAACGGCAGTTCTCCCACTATCGACTAGCCGTGCAGGTCATGATCCCATGGAGGGAGTTTCATTTTCTCAACATCCACGCATGTGGGTGTTGAGGTGCACCCTGCAACTCCTCCCTGCAACTCCTCCCTCCTGGGTGGTCCCCCCCCCCCTGGTTGATCATGGCCATTTTTTATTTTTGTTTTTTATTTTTATTTATTTTCTCTTTTTTCTGTCTATTGTGCCTTCATGTAACAGTGTGATGCTTTGTGTGGCATCCAAAGGCATCCACGGGGTTTTCCAGCTGGGCCCATACAGGCTTGTCTTTTGTTTGTGTTTGAGGCTTGGGGGTCCAGACACATATGCCACTCCTGCTTCCCCTTTCCATGGGCTTGCAAGTAGGGCACCTTGTGACAGTAACTTACACAGAGGCATCCATCAGTTGTGTGGCCAGTCTGTAGTCCAAACTGTGTATACACCCCAAGTGGGGATTCATGATGGTTTCTCCACTGCATGGTTCATATGTATATTGTATTTAATATTGCTCATTATGCATATTTGCATGTTGCTTCTTCATGTGTTACCTTGCCCCTAGTGGGGATTCATGATGGTTTCTCCACTGCATGGTTGATATGTATATTGTATTTAATATTGCTCATTATGCATATTTACATGTTCCTTCTTCATGTGTTTGTATTTGTATTTGTATTTATTTATTTATATTGCACACCTAACCCTAAAGGGGTAGCAAGGCGCAGAGGCAACAAGAGGATTGCAAAGCTTGTTACCTTGCCTGCCTCCATTGCAGATGCAGTTCATGCTGTATGCAGTACCCTGCCACATTTACCTACCAGCAACACACTGAAGATGGGAGGGGTCCATGTGGTGTCTTTGTCAGATTGTGAAACTGGGCTATTGTGATTGATCACTGTCTGACGTTGCCACTGTTGGGTCCTGTATTCATGATTAGTCATGCTGGTAAGTATATGTTCATGTGTGCAGTTTCATTTTCATATGTGAGAGGGAATTGTCTGTGGCCTGTTTCCATTTGTGACGGTGCACTTTGTGACAGTTGTGTCATGGGTTGTGCATTTCTTTGGTTGCTTTCTCATTGCATCCCATGCCATGGTGTGTCGGGCAGGTGACATGGGGTTTGGGAGGGGTTAGGTGACATGCCAGTATTTGGGTGTTCTGTTTTGCAAGGGGGTAGTCCATTATGAAGCATGAATGTGTGGCTTTTCGTCACACGGCATTGGGTTTCTTTAAGTAGCTAGGGATGCACACAATGTAGCCCTTCCAGGGACACATTCTCAGGGTGGTAAGGTTGTGACAGTTGACTGTCCCTTTCTCATCATCGATTTTCACCTGGTATGTGCCAGGCCTGTGTGCACTCCGCAGGGGTGGGATTTTAGGTGAACAATGTAGCAACAAGCTGGCTATGGGCTGCCTCGCCACGTGCCCTTTCCCCTTCCATGTGCAGTGGCCGTGCATGTGGTTGGGGATGTGGGGGCACCACCATGTCCACTGGCACGCCCAGCCGGGTTGCAACATTGTGCAGGACACATGCTGCCACAAGGATCCTGCACACTACTGGGGGCGCATATAGCAGCTGGCCACCAGAACGGTCAAGGGAGTTTGACTTGAGCACTCCGAATGTGTGCTCCACTATGCCCCGGGTTGCAATATAGGCCGCGTTGTATCTTACCATGGGTGGTGTGGTAGGTTCCGTATTGGCGTCATCATGTAGGTGCTCAGAGGGTAGGCACTGTCCCCTGGGGAGGTGATCATTGTTGTGATTAGTTGGGTTTGCCATTTCTCTGTGTGTGACATGCATGCATGTGCACAGGTATTTGTACTCACCAATGAGCCATGGTTGCCATGTCTCCCAGCATCCAGGTCCCGGTTTCGGGGTGACATTCTGAATATGAAACTATCATGGGTGGACCCTGGATAGTTTGCATAGACAGAGGTGATTATTCCCTTGGCATCGCATACCACCTGCACGTGTATGGAATGCCAGTGCTTGCGGTTGCGATAGATGTGCTCAGTGGCCCTAGGTGGACGTAGAGCCACATGGGTGCAATCAATGGCACCAAGCACTTTGGGGAAGTGTGCCCCGTAAAAGTCCTGGAACACAGCCTGCCTTTGTACTAGTGTTCTGGGCATGTATATGTGCCTGCGGACTGAGGGGCATGCAGTCATGATTGCCAACACCTGGTGTAGGCAGCGTGACTGCATGGGCTGTGAGATGCCCCCAACTATGGCAGTTGTCCGCTGAAATCACCCAGTGGCCAAAAAATGCAGTACATTGAGCACCTTTTCTAAGGGGCTCAGTGCTTGGAAGCACAGGGTGGGTGATGTGAGGTCACTATCCCACTCAGCAACCAGGTCTAGGATGATATGGGGTGGAAACCTGTACCTGCCATAGACCTGGTCATCAGGCATCCCAAAAAGGCTATTCCTGGGTAAAAGAATGCGGGGCCTGGCAATCCTCCTCCTCCTGCCTTGTCCCACGACCACTGCTGCGAGGAACGGTACATTCATCGTAGCAGTATGAGCTTGTTTGTTGTTTGCGTGCACTTTTATGCTGCATGGGTGTGCTTACGCCAGCTTTCGCTTGGAGTACGTGTTTCCGGTTTAGCGCGTCTTTTGCGGCGCGCGGGTTTCCCCTGTTAGATTCCATGAATACCTGTTGTTAGCGCGCATGTGGGCGTTGTGAGGTTTACGCAGCGGTACTTCCCCCGTAACGCCCACATTTTTGCGTGTTGTTCCCCATTCCGTGTGATCCGCCCCCTTTTTAGGTGTGTGCGCTGGGTGGTGTGCGACTTCATTGGGCGTCTCGCGTCCAGCCTTCGGGATGTCACAATGACGTGTGCGCCACACACGGATTTGGCGCAGGTCCCAGGTAAGCCACACACGTATCACCTTCCATGAATCGCCAAACGGGTGCTTGTGCGGGTTTCACATGTGTGCGCTGCAATTTTCACACTTGTGCCCCCGTTTTCGCACATTAATTCCATGAATTACCCCCATAATGTAGTCAGACAGAGTTTAGCAAAATCTTTGTCTGATCTGCAAACATGATGAATCTTTGGATCTATGTTCTGTCTTTGAGATGATTTGATGCACTATTTTATACAGATGACAATGTTTTTATAGACACAATATCTCAACTACAACACAACTGCAACTCGTATGAATTTTGACCCTATTTGTAACATTTAATTAAATTCAAGGAAACAATGCAGTTTCTTGTAGCTGCTAGCTGGCCCTGCGTCACGCCATTCTCTGCAATTCAGTCCTGTTGTCTAGTCTATATCACTCTTCAGGCTGGTAATCATAGGCTAACACTGATTACAAGTAAAGCTAGACCTCAAATCCCAACTTCCAGTCATGTTAGTCAAAATAACACGACTGGCTGACTTTGAAGATTATTACACGAGGCCAACTGTCACATTGACACAGTTGTTCCGGGTTAGATGGAGGCAGGAGACTGGGTGGGAAGTGATGTGGGTGGGCGGGGGTTAGCAGTTCCTGTCGAGAGTTTAATAAAGACGGACATATTGTAAGAAGCTGTGTGTCTGTCCATTAATGTTGCGCAGCCGCACGCGTGAAAGGGACATGACCCCAGGCCATCACAATGACGACGAAGAGGATGCACTGACTATGCATACACCCGAGGTGAGAGAGCGGACACTGGGAGGAGCGAAGGCCGCCTTCTGCGAGATACGCACAAGGAGGAATAGAGTTGGATCGATACACAGTGTTAAGGCACCCACGCAGCAGAATGTGCTACAAAACATCGAGAACAGCAAGGACTCCGGAGCTGAGGCAGTGATCTGCCACACGCACACGGCCAATTGAGGTGGTACAGCAGATGGTGGTCATGACTGATAGGCGGCCATCTTTATTTTCCACCTCATTGTGGACACAGAGAGGTTTTCATGCCAAAACATGGTGCTTGTGCCTGCTAGGCGTCCGTAGAAGCCCAGAACTGCTGAGAGAGCAAGGCAGATCAGGAGCGGGGGTTGATAGCAGACGAAGATGGAGGACAGGATGCCCAAGCCCAGGGACCACAAATACAGGATCAGACTCTATACAGATTACCATACTCCCTGACTGCTCAGATGTCAGATGCCTTCGACTTCACAGATACAAGCAATAAGGGGCCGTGATGGGCCCTGTGTATAAGGGACTTTGAACTGTACATGGGGGCCACGAGGCCCATTGAGGATGACAGACAAAAATGTATGCTCAAACTGGCGGTAGGTTCTGCAACATGTGATATCATCGATGTGATGCCAGCAGACTCTATTGATTCCATACAGGATTTGAAAGAGGCTCTATCTGCGTATTTCACACCACACACTAACCTGTTTCATCGCACCAAACAGGTAAAGGGTGAAACAATGGATGCGTACGTTATGAGACTGAGAATTAAGATGAAACACTGTGACTTTGCAAACTATTCAAATACGGAGGCCCTGAGATCTCAGATCATCGCAGGATGCGAATCACAGACGTTCAGGCGGAAAATGTTACAGAAATCCTGCCCTCTGGAAGAAATACTAATGCTGGCACGTGCTGAAAGAACAGTTGGCTCGCAGGTGGAATGTTTCAACACCACCCCGCCTGTTGATACAGTCCATCGACTCCAACAGGAGAGGAGACCAGAGGAACCATTTTGCTACAAATGTGGTCTCTGAGCTGAGGTCATTTCTAGGCTTCGCTAGCTGCTGCGCAAGATATATTAAAGACTTTGCTATGGTCAGTGAACCCCTGAGAGTGCTGACTAAGCAGAATGCAGTATTCAATTTGTTAGAGACGTGCCAAAGAGCTTTTGAGATGATTCGAGAGGGAGCCGCCAGAGCTGAGAACATGTCCTACTACGATCCGGGAAGGAATACAGAGTTGATGGTTGACGCAAGTCCCATGGGACTAGGTGCCATCCTGGCCCAGGTGGATCCCAAAGACCCGGTGCAGACCCACATTGTCACCTATGCAAGTAGGAGCTTATCCATAACCGAGCAGGCATATTCCCAGGCGGAAAAAGAAAGTTTGGCAGTGGTCTGGGCCTGTGAACACTTTCACCTCTTTCTGTACGGCAAGCCATTTTGAGTGGTGACAGACCATCAGGCGCTTCTATTCTTATATGGCAACACACAAGCTAAAATGCCCCCCCGCCCCTGCATCGCGAGATGGGGGCTCTGGCTGCAGGACTACTGATTTGAAATAGTACTCTGGCCAGGGAATGAAGAAAACCCTGCTGACTTCTTTTCCAGACATCCTAGAACCGGGTGCACCCATGAACCATCAGTGGTGTACGGGTATCTCCAGTACTTGATTCAACAAGCCATAGCAGAAGGAATCGACCCGGCGCAACTGGCCCAGGAAGTGAAAGCAGACCAAGCATGTCAATTTGTATGTGAAGGATTCACATCGAGCCAATGGAGGAGGGCCAAGGAAAGAGGGCGTGCAGCAGTGGATAATGTACAGCTGGAAGTGGAGTGCTTGCTGCAAGTGAAAGACGAGCTGGCCCTCTTACTGAAGGGCCACAAGGTGGTAATTCCAACGTCCTTGAAAAGAAAGGTAGTTGAACTCGCCCATGAGGGCCACAGAGGAGTCATCTCCACAAAGCGCATGCTGCACCAAAAAGGGTGGTTTCCCCATCTAGACACCATGATGGAGGACCTCCTGAACAGTGCCCTCCTCGTGCCGAACAGACACCCAGAACTGTTGAAAATGTCCGAACTACTGGATGGCATATGGGAGGCTGTGGCTGCCGACTTCTTTGGCCCTATCGAAGGGGGAAGTATGTGTTGGCTGACATGGACGAGTGCTCCCGATGTCCCGAGGCCCAAATTGTATCATCGACAGCAGCCCACCACGTAATACCAGTGCTGGACCGCATCTTCATGGCTTACGGTGTCCCTCGGACAGTGAAGACAGACAACGGGCCCCCATTCAGTGGCACAGCTTCGTAAAGTTCAGCGAATACGTGGGGTTTCACCATCACAAAGTCACTCCATTGTGGCCCCAGGTGAATGGCAAGATTGAAGAGGAAACTGCAGGCAGCTCGGCTCAACGGACAACCTTCTAAAAAAGTATTGCATCAATTGCAGAGGGACTGCCGAAGCACACCCCACAGCACCATTGGGAAATCCCTTGCTGAGGTAATGTTGGGGAGGGACATCCGGACAAGGCTACCCCAGGTCACTCTGCCGGAAGATCGACCACCCATGGATGCAGAAGTAAATGAACAAGATGTGGCTGCAAAAGAGCGCATGAAAGATTATTCCAATGGGTGCCGGAGGGTGCGGGAGCCTCACTTAGAGGTAGGGGACATTGTTGCGGTAAGTCAGCCTCAAACACATAAGCACACAGCTGTCTTTCATGAGGAACCCCTGATTGTCATGGAAAAAAAGGCTCCATGATCACATCTCAAGGAGACAAGGGCTCAACCACCCGAAACTCTTCTCATTTCAAGAAACTTCCCCTGTTGGGATCTCAACGGATAAGTGGAAGAGTGAGAATACCCACTGACTACGTCTCTGATGATCCTTATGAAGGGGATCAGGAGGACTCAGCAGCGTCGGGACCAGAGGAGCACTGTGAACACCTGGGTGCTAATGACTTCACTGAACGATTCAGCTCTCGACCCCAGAGGGGCAGGAATAAGCCTTGTGCCTCATTGAGGAGATGGGCTAGTGACTAAGGTACCTCGTTGAGTGACTCTTTAAATTTGGGGAAGATGTCACGTTGACACAGTTGTTCCTGGTTAGAGGGAGGCAGAAGGCTGGGTGGGAAGTGACGTGGGTGGGCGGGGTGTTAGCAGTTCCTGTCGAGAGTTTAATAAAGAAGGACATATTGCACAAATCTCTGGGTCTGTCCATTAATGTTGCACAGCCACGTGCGCGAAAGGAACACAACCCCAGCCCATCACACCAAGTGGCCCCATATAATAATGATAACTACACTTCATAACATATGACCACGAATTCTATATTTACACCTGTACTTGTAATACTGTTACTTGTTTAATTTACCCTATTTACGAAGGGGGACACCGGGATTAATACCACTGAGGTTGGAGAGTACCACTTGGCCAGTTTTGCATGATTTCTATTACTGATTGTTGCACTTTGCTCAAGCACAAGTCACTTTTTGAAGCACAGGTCACTTTCTGATGCTTTTATAATGTATTTATATTAAATAATGAATAAAGAGAATTTTTTGAATCATTGATGACGTGTCCCAATGTGAAGGTTCAATATTCCTTTACAAATAGGTGTCCCATTTGTGTTGATGTTTTGACGAGTTTGATTACATCATAAGAAAACCTATTTAATAGTTTCCATAGAGAGACAGAGGCGTGACCCTTGTGGACTCCCGTGCTACCCTTAATTAATTATTGTTTTCATTTTTTATTAGGGGTAGCAAGTGGTCTGTGGCTCTTTGTTTCTGCAGTGGCTGGCTTTCTTGTTCAATCCTCTTAAAAAAGAGGGGGTTCCACAAATGTAACACTTTGAGCAGTGACCTTAAATAAGAAAGAATAGGAAAAACAAATCATTTGTCTTTCTGGAATTCTATACAATAATTACTAGACTCATTAAAGGTTTATTTCAGGCACAGTTAAGTGGGTGAGTCACTGATCTAGTCTATTCTTAAACACCTCACATTCACAATGCAGACAAAACAACTCCAAAAAATATTTAGAGTAGAATAAGTATCCATTTTGGACTATGTATTTTGCTTTTCCCAAGTTGTAGTTATAGCATGTTTTTTCTGCTTCTGTCTCTATTACGATCATCACAAGACATTCCATCTCGGTGTCCTTTGTCACTTGACAAAATCCTTGTGCTTAAACGCCTGTGTACATTGTCGAAATGTTTGAAGATAGCACATAAAGTGCGCCTTGATTTCATTGTGCCACAATTAATGCTTTGTTGTAATGTGTCTATCTTTCCAATCTCCATGGCATGCTGTTCAGGGTGGTTGTTTGAATGTATGATGTAACGAGTGCTCAGGTTACAGGATGCCGTGTGTGCATGCTGCTTTCTAAATTCTTTAATACACAGGTATGGACCCTCCCAATGGTATGTATTTTGCCAACCTCTGAAGCTTGAAAAGTAGATCCATGCAGGCTTGACATGTGGCCAAATTTGCAGGAGATCTGCAGATGAACTGGCCTTCTGTTAAATCTCAGTTACCAGTTTAATGGTATCCGCTACAGAGTGTTATTTGCTTTCTGACTTTGAGTAAATTCAGACATGTAACCTTTTACTATAGCTGGTAAGATAGCTCAGCGGGTTGAGCGCTCGGTAATGTGAGCATGATCTGCAAGTTCGGATCCCCGCAGGGCCAACTCAGCCTTTCATCCTTCTGAGATTGATAAATGAGTACCGACATAGGTTGGATGATATTGTGTGTATATGTGTTCTACATAAAGGGCTTAAGCGTAAGTGGTATATAATAACACATCATTATCATTTGGCCTTAGATGTCTGCTTGAATTGACAATAACTTGGTAATATGGCCCATACACACTGATAATAATGATACATATGGTGACCCATTCTTGTATGAAATGTATATCAGATAACAGTGATATCATAACCATATTTTTCGTAGAGTACTTAAGAACAATGCCATGTGATGCCACTTCCTGTTTTGTCAAGGGATGACAGGTCATGTTACGTCTCTTCCCATGATGTCACTTTGGGGTGTGGCCAAATTACATCACGTTGTGTGGTGTCACGTCCGCTATACCTGGCATTTTGGTGATATGACGTCCCTGGGACTGAGCATATGGGTAAATATATGTTTACAACATATCTTTACGTTGTAAATGGAAGCAGGATATGTGAAATTCGTCAACCAAATAGCTGACAGCTCTAGCTTCTTTGTAGAGGTGTATCTTATTACTCTGTTAGCATCAGTAAAATTATAGACAACGACACATCATATTGCATGATTCAAAGTATCTTTCAAATTAATTAGTCCACGACCAAGCAAACCCGAAGGCAAAACATACTGCATGAATTAACCAATTAATTAAAAATGCTGTGTAAAGTTTAGAAATGGTAAAAAAAATGATACAACAGCTATATAAGAAAAAGTGTTCAGGCGCACACCCCAAGAAGAGAAATATTTGTTATTCCCCCCCCCAAAAAATGTTTTACACAATCTTACGGCCCGATTCATGGAATATCTGCGTGCAAAATAGGGACTTTGCATGCAAAATCCTGTTTGTCAATTCATGGAATTGCCTACACAGCACTTTTTGGTACTTTGCGGGGACTTAGCACAGACTCGGAACGTCGCTGCGAGCGGCGAGTGTCTTTTGCGAGACACCACACAGAACATGGGCGTGGCTTGCACAGAGGGCAGGGTAGAGGGTGGAATACGGAAAATGAGGAAAAACAAGGTAAAATGTGAGCGTTACGGGGGACAGCCCGCAGGCAGTCCATCGCACACCCACTATTGCCTGGAAAGATACGTATTCATGAATCCGACCGCACAACCTCTTGTCGGGGAAATGGCCATGCAAAGCCCTCACTCTATCCGCCACCCAAAGGCAGGCGTACAGACACTTGTGCATAGGATTCACTGTGTAGGAGTAAGATTGGGGGTCAAATTTAGGGGAGCGTGTACGCAGCTTTTGTTCCGATCTGACTTAGGGGTGCGCGTACGCAGTCTAGCAGGGTGCTGGAACGGTTTACAGGGGTTCACACTCAGATTTTCAGAGTTTTACCTGAGTTACGATAAATCGTATGCATGTTGTCAGGGTGCTGGTAACAGTTGCGGGGGACCCTGCGCAGGGTCTCTGAGATGCAGGCCTGCTTGTGGGGGACCCCACGCACTGTTTGGAGGGTGTGTGTAGCCCCGCCTCGGGGAGCACGCAAAGGTAGCTGTTCTGGCTGTTTTTACGTGGGCGCATGTCGGGGGTGTTCCGGACGCTACTTGCGTATATGGTTACTTTGCATAGACAATTGTATGAATACGCAGAGCATGCATTTTTCATTTTTCGTGCAGGCTCACACAGTTCTTCACAACGGACCTTTGCAGGCTAATTGCACTTTTCAATGAATCAGGCCTTTTATGGGCAAAGGGGAGGTAGCTCTCCCCTGACACATAAGTATTAACAAATACAAAACGAAATGGTTTCCAAGACTTTGGATACCTCCTGTCACTTGCACACTTACAAGCTGGCAATATGTCAGTTTAAACAGCTAAAATAAACACAAAGCATAACACATTACATTTTTTACGGTTGATTACAATGAAAAGAACAATCTTCCAAAAGATATGACTCATCCAATCTTGTTGAATTTCCAAAGGCTTATTGATCAAAATAAAGCATTTTTTCTGAACGTGTCTCAGGAAATCTATTAAATTTACACAATTGAATCCGTTATGAAGTCTTTTACGTTCACTCTTTAAACGGGTGTATTGCCAGCATTTAGGTGTGCTGGGGACAAAGTCTTGTGTGCCATTTCTTTTTTCTTTTTTTATCTAAAGTATAGCCAGACTCCAATGAGTGCATAGCTGCCAAGCGGTGAATTCATATGTGAGCCAAGAGAGCTTTAACTTTAGGCCTATATTTACAATGAGAGAGACAATACCACAAGTCCCAGATTGCAAAGGGCAATTGTCTCTAGCATAACACGATGTCCTCAGGCTACTTATGCGTCTCTTTATATTTCATCAGCAATTTGACCACGGAACGCCACATCAAGGGGAAAGCAAATAACCTGTCACTTCACCTAGCAACACACAGGCACATATGGCGTGCAAGTAACATAATGTGGTGGACAGGCCGCTGTCACAACATTGCATTCAAATAATGATCAGATTCAGACGTATTATGCACACGACAGCAATTGCATATATGTTTGCAAAAAAGTGAAATGCATATGTCCGGGTCAGCTTTTCCCCTTATTGAATGTACTCACCATGCTCACCGCTCCAGACCAAGGAAGGAACCTCTGTCTTTAGTAGCGGTTTCTGTCACCATCCCCACCTCTCACGCCATAGTTCCACTGCTTGGCAGCTTTTTTTCATTGGGCAAGCAAGCGAGGTCGGGCCTCTAGTTTGATTTTATAACATTCTTTAAATTCCCGGGGCTTAATACCTCAGGCGTCAGATTAACACGCACAAGTACAACGAGTGCAGAAAATAGTTATACTGTAGATTCGCTGACGAAATAAATACGCCGAGAACTGCTTACAAAGGAAACTTCCAGCCGAGGTTGTGTGAGGACTGAGAGCCTGCACTTTAAACCCCTAGTTAACGGAGTACCCGCTGGTCGGTCCCTTGGGGTTAAAGCCAAATGCACATTGGACAGTAACTATGAACGAGAGGCCATTGTTTTAAAATAACAGATTTGGTTGGAAGGCCCATGGCATGCTGTGGGCAAAGCCTATTTGAACGCAATCGACAGTGATACAATGTCGCAGGTGAACATGGGAGATAAAACAGCAAAATAATATTAGGATTTTAATTAATACACTGTATTGGTTCCTAGTTATTCCCATCGACATCCATAGCATCGACAGACCAAGCCATCTTAAAAAAGTGCATCGAAAAAAAGTGCATCGAATGCATTTTTTAATGTACTTTTTTTAATGGGGGTCCCCCCCCCAACTCTTTTTTTACCCTTTAAAACCCATTAAAATTAAAATAAACCTTTTACCTTCCAAAAAAATGCATTCGATGCATTTTTTTCGATGCTATTTTTTAGATGCATTGGTCTGTCCATGCTATGGATTCGGTGACAATGACAGAACGGTTTGAAGTCACACTATGTTCACATATTTACACTACAAAAATCCCCAAAATATATAACATAACCATTAATTAAAACCAAATTACCTATATTCGCAAATCTGGTGTTTACAATTATTTTATAAATTATAGAAAAAAAAACGCTAAGCTACTGAATAAAATACATTTCTTTGAGGGATTACTATCAGGACCAAAATGCAATACATACAAATAACGCAATTTAGGTTAAGGAGCAAGTATGCCTACATTCTTGATAGCAATGATCACTGGACCAAAGGATCCATTCTCTTTTAGACCAATGGAATTGCTGGATGTGGACAGCCGCATTACCATCAAGTGGGTACTAAGTTAAGTAGATGATTTGGTTGAGGAAAACACGTTAGCACCCACTCCCCATACAAGCTACATTCCAGCAGGCCTTCTCAACGAGCGATCAAGCATTTGCACTCATTAGAACAATAGGGAAATATGTCAAATTCAAAGCTGAGGGGAAAACACCTGCTTTATAGATCCAAAACAGGATTTCTATCTGATCAACCAACCTAAATTGGGTCTCCCCGAGGGATTCTAGTGGGTAATAGGAATACTCAGACGAAACAACTGGAAAAGTAAAGTGTGAGGCAAGGGGTCACTGATGTCATGATGTTGTGTCCATTGTAACATCTCTCCAATAGAGATTTGATATCATTAATCACCAACCCCTCCCCCTGGAAATTGCTAGTGAAGTCCTTGCGGCTCGCCTGCTTGCTGATGATACAGTCATTTTAGACAGACTGGCAAGGAGAATGAAGGGCTCTAAGGAATATCTCCAAAAAGACAATATAGACAGAAACCTGGGATAAAACAAATTGCTACCGTCAGAAGGTGGGCTAGATGAAGTAAAGATTGGAACCTCATCGAGACATGTTCGCGATGGAGCCAAGTTATAAATATCTTGGAAACAACTTCTAGACAATTACCCCGGCTACCACACATCCAGTAAATGAGTTATTTACGAAGGCAGGTGCAAGCATCAGCCCCCTTCTCAAAAATACATGGGGAGAAAATGCTCATAAGCACAATGAGGGAGTATAATGCAATATTATATAGGGCAGAAGTGTGGGAAGAAATTCACTCCTGCCGCAGAGGCCCATCCAAAATCTGTAAATGCCCACCCAGTACCCCTGTGTGGGCATTTAGCAATGTTAAGGGCCAACTGCATTAGCTTCAGGCCCCACTTGTCAGACAATCCTGGCTACACCTCTAACTCCTGGCCCGGAATATGATGGAAGTGGGCTTACTAAGATCTCTTATGGCCATCCTATCATGGATCCCCAGAGCAGCGCTGTCATGGGAACTAGTAACTCTGTGTCAAATTGATTTCTTCCCTTCACAAGTACAAGGATGAGCAGAGGCTAAAGTGCCCACTCAGCCGTCACACAGTTACAAACTAAGAGGCAACCCAATCATACAGGTAATACAGTCAGAGTTAAGAGATAAACTCCTTTACCTTTTTTGGTGATGTGGGCCAAGGGAAGGCTATACTCTCATGAAGAGTATGAATGTGAAACAGTAGCAATCCAAACCAGTGAAGTATAACAGTCCAAATAAATGAATGTCCAATCAAGGTCCTATACAAATATAAATACTTTAATTGAACACCATATGCAATAATAACTAAATAGAACATACTACAAAAACCAACCCCTCCTTTCTTTTAGAAAGAACACAGTATATGATAGATAGCAAGATACATCACTCTGGTAATGAGACAGGGAGAGAAAAGACAATAAAAAAACACAATGTCCGAAATGAATATGTTTATGAGTTGCAAAAGGGATTTAAGTGTCCGTGCCAGTCTCAAGGGTCTAAATCGGACCTAGGGGGCAGTTATCAGTCAATAATACCTTTTCAGTGTCTTGGTGGTTGACATGGCGAACCAGGCACTTCAGTGCTGTTCCATGGTTCGATTCAGTCCGAAATGCGGCAGTCGCTGTAGTTCGGTGGCAAGCAGGTATTGAGGCGGATCAAATGGAAGGATGCAGTGGTTCAAAGCATTACTCAATAGATGCTGATGCCCAGGTTCGGTTCGGTGGTCGAGGTTTGATGGTAGTCGAGCTGGTGATGTGATTTGCAGGCAAGTCAGTTTGATACAGTAGCTCGAAGGAGGCAGTTTGGGGAGAATACCATGGTTGGTTCGATCATGACTGGTGTGGCGATGAAGAGAAGTTTTTCGAACAGCAGTTAGAGTGATGCAAGTGCAGCAATCCTTCTTTGTTAGAGCTAAATCAATGACACGGTTCAGCTATCATTTTGCGGTGGCAAACTGGTTCGGATTGGCAGAATTACAGTCAAAAGTTGATGAGTGTCAAGGCATCTGCAGAGGTTCCTGTAAGCTTAAAATTGTTTTGAACAAGCTTGAAACATGGCTTGCTGCAGTTCGAAAGCGAAGGTTCAGGAATCCTGGCTGTATTGGCTTACAGGAGCTGTGAGTCCCACTGAAGAGTTTTAGGGGGAAGAGTAGTCCTTTTCTTGGGCTCCCAAACATGGGGAGGCTGTCACACACCTCCAGGGGTCCTTCAGCATGGTGAGGTCCTGGGCAGCAGTGTGGCTGGCAGAGGTGTTGGTCTTACTCCAGCAGTAGGGCACCCTGAATGTGCCCTGCGGATGGTTACGGGACAGAGCATGCCTCTACCTTGGACTGCCTGTATTTACCTCACAACTGGAGGACTTTGGGAAGAACTGCTCTCCCATTAGGTTCCAACAAAATCTTCTTGAATGTTTGAAGTCCAGGCATGATTCATAGAAATAGTTGGAGAACCCTTCTTGTAAAGGTAAATGTCCACAAGAAATTTGTAAAAAAGAAAGCTTGCTTTGAGGGTCCAATTCATGTCCTTGGAACAAGGGGATTTTTTCTTCTCATATCACACCCAAAGTGCTTTGTGCTACAGAAAATGGTGGGGACAGGAAAGAAGAGAGGTAAAGAGAGAAAATAAGATGGTGGAACCTTCCTCCAGCTGGTCTGAGATCCCTCTGTCTACACTAACACTGTCCCCTTCCCTTCTGAATAGAATTAAAGGCACTTTTGGTATGCAGCACCCTGGTTGCAAGGCGACTTCTTTTGTGAATGTGTGTGTCCTTTGATTCCTGTTCCCAGAACAGCTTTCTGTGGAGTGACTGTCTCTGTGGTGAGGGTGTTATCTGCCCTCACAAAGGGAAAAGAGAGGCAACCCCCAGGGCTACAGTCTTGCTGGTAGCAGCAAAGACAGCCTGGCTGGGGGAACACAAACAACCCTTCCACAGCTGAACTGGGCTCATTGGGGTTGCACATTTGTGATATCAATTTGATGTGGCTTGGATAATTATGAGAGATGCAAGACACTATACTTCAAATTGAGGTATGGCTTATCCTTACAGTTTAACGTGACCCTGGGATAGCATACTCATAGTTATGTTGTTTTTGGAACACAGGTGAATATCTTAAATGCGGCCCTTGCACTGAAGAGAACTGGCTGTCGCTGCAGCTAATAAGAGGGCACCTGTGACCCCTAGACCTTCTCTGTGCCAATGGACAGCATGCATTGCATATCAGGATACTAACCCAGCAGGGCACATGTGTACACTATGCTTTTGGTATGATGCTGTGGAAATGGGGATCTGATTAGCAAGATTGCTCTTTCTGAAATGGAACTACCTGCATCATTACATTAATTAATGCAAATAAAAATGCCATGGCTTCTACAACCTTGCTATATAGCAATTTCTCACCCCTCGTCGTCGGATAAGGCGGTGCCTGCTCGTGTAACTGCTTAAATAAATCACCTGAACCTGAAGTGTCCCAAACAGGAAGGATGATGAGGAAGTTGCTAAAGTTGGTGTCAAAGGAAGCAACTTCATGTGTAATACATTTAATGGCATTCCAACAATCAAAAGACCTTTCTCGCCTGCTACCACTTGATTCAAATAGAAACCATAAAGAAGAACAGAAGGAATTACAAACACATTTCAGAAGATAAAATAAGAGATAATTCAGAAGTGGTTATAAAACCCTCAAACTATCCTATATAAAAGACATAAAATATATGAGTACAGCAATAATCACCGGGCCCACAGACTTCATGGGCCAGGAAATGCCCAGTCCATACATTATAGGCATGATCAAAGTGAGCTCCTTTACACCGAGCCCAGGTGTTGTTACCAGCAAGTGAAGCCTGTGGGTCCAGTGATTATTCTATTAGTTCTGTTAGGCAAGATTGTATACAGTACCCTGTGGGAGACTGCACCAGCCTTGTCTTCTTGGCAATAGTTAACCCAAATTTTGGTATAAGCATGTACTACACAAGTTGGTAGAGTGACTGAGCAGCCAGGCTTATCTCAAGGGGGGTCAATGTGAGCTGTAGGATTATTACACAGAGATCTACAGTGACAAGTATCCAAATAAACACTTACACTCAAGGTTTCTTGATTAAACAATTATTTATAAATTTAACAGTCAGTTGAATAAGCCTTCTTTAGAAGGGAGGAAAATATGTAACACAATAATATACTTCAAAACTACCCACTCTCAGTTTCAATAAATCAGTAGATACCCATTTGGGATGGCACACAGATACTTCCTACACCCTGAGGTGACTTAAATAACTAGGACACTGTGGACATTGATATATCACTGGTACAATACTGAGATTAGTGTCAAAAGGAAAAGAGGAGGGAATTAAACAATGGTTAACAAATATTCTTAAGCAGGTATGTACTTTTTTTAACCCTCCAATGCAAAGCAAATTAACCCTTTCCTGGGGTAAGGTAAAGCACAAGGTCAGAGGTAAAAAGGGTCTTTCAGAGAGCCACGACAGCCAATGTTAGTTGAACAACAGTCTAGGTGATCTGAAGCACTTCTTGCAGGTATGTAAAAAGTCCTGCACAATGTTTAGAACTTTCTTGTATAAAATGAAATCGCTGTAGGGCCACACAACAAGAGGCAAGTCCCCTTAGTTTCACAGTACATTTGGTTTGAAGAAATTGGTTCCAGCTGGCTTCTGTTCCTGTGTAGGTCTGCAGATCCTGTTGTTCCTGGGCCTCAGTCATGGGGATAAGAGGGAGGACGTCAGGGGACTCCTGCACTACGAATTGAAGGTCAGTGGCAGCATTGGGCAAACTTCAGATCAGCAGCACTTCGAGGTTTCAGCTCCTTGCGGCTCTCACAAACAGCACCACTGCGGTTCTCGGATACCTTTATGGACTTTCCCCGCATCTGGGGCCCAACAATCTATTAAGGTGGCTCAGGCTTGGTCAGTTCTACTTCATGGGAGTCCAGAGGATGTTCCTGGAGCTTGGGTTTGACTTAAAAACAAGACATCTGATTCTGGTGTTCCTCTCCCTGGCAATCGGTTCCTGCAGCAGCACTAAAAGTACAGCCAGCTCTGAGAGGATGTCCAGATGAGTCGGCTTTGGGCTTGGTTGGTCTCACTAACACAAGGGGAGAAGTCGTCCGTTGCAGGGCTTCTCTAGTCGGGGCAAATTCAGAGCTTCAGCAATGCAGAAGGGCTTCACCGGGCAAACCAATGGTCCAAGAGTTGCAGCAAGTGTCTTTTCCAAGTTTTTCTTCGGATTCCTTCGTCCAGTGGTCGACTCTGCCTTCCAAGCCAAAAGCCTCACCTTTTATCCAGGTTTCTCAGATTAATTTGCAGCCTAGCTGTCAATCACACAGCAGGGTGGCTGTCCTCCAAGGACAGCCAGCCAGCCGATCACCTTTGGGTGCATTCCTGTAACCGAGGAGATTAAGCACAGGGACTTTCTGGAACCTCCCTCACTTCCTGCTCCTGCCAGACACGCTGGAGCCAGAGAATCCTGCCAAAGACAAAAAAGAACAAAGGGACCAAACCTGGTTTGGCGCGCAGAGTAAATCTCAAGAAGGACCTTTCCAACAACAAATAGTGAAAAAAGAAGAAGACCAGGGCCATTTTGACAAAATGGGCAAGCATGGTGCTTTACTGGAGCTGCAATTGCAGCCCACGGTAAAAACACACAATTGTAGGAAAAAAATAAACCACTGCCACCAGCCATTCATTTTAGAAAGTGTAACATAAAAATGTTACATGATAAACTAGACAAAGGGGATACTAAGTAACCCCTCCAGCACCCTATTGTAAGATAGTGTGTGCTGGGTCTAGAAAGTTACAAAAAGTAAGTAAAGTCAATTTCATTTTACTGCTCTTGTAAATAGTAGTTTCACCAAGAGAAGGTTATTAGACCTTTGGGAAAACTGGAAGACTTCCCTGTGTCGCTGCACAGAAGGTGCTGTGTGACACAATGTACAAAGATGATGCCTATGCCAGACTCCAAAGTCAAAAGAAACATAGCGTTCAAATCAATGAAAAATACATGAGCGAGTGGGTAAAAGGTCTCACTCTCTTTAGGTTAGAAATTAGAAGTCCAAAAGTGCTCGGTGTCTCTACGGTAGAAGGGAATTAGTACATTTCTGAGAATTCTCTCTAAGAAGTTCCATGGGATTAAAAACCAGGGTACTT
The DNA here is from genome assembly GCF_040938575.1 of Ambystoma mexicanum. Classification (NCBI taxonomy): domain Eukaryota; kingdom Metazoa; phylum Chordata; class Amphibia; order Caudata; family Ambystomatidae; genus Ambystoma; species Ambystoma mexicanum. The sequence continues at coordinate 277,107,773 of NC_090936.1, read as the reverse complement.
ATAGCCATGTATGTGTTTGCAAGAATGGTTTGTGTACTCACTGTGACCCATTCTTGCAAACACATACTCATCCAACCTAGCTTCCATAGAACTGAAAGGCAGGGTCCCATGGGGAGCCCCCTTCCGTTTCAATGGCATTACGGGAACATCTGAGGAGCAGTGCAGCAGCTCTACAAAACCCACAGGAAAGAGGGAGGGGAGCGGGTAGGAGGTGGGTAGTGAAGGGGGCTGTAGTGCCATCGGGAGCAGGTGGGAAGATCGAGGAGTGGTTGTGAGCAGCACACAGCTTGCTCCAAACAGTAAGGGACCTTATTGGCTGCTGCGCTGGCCCAGGTGCTAATAGGAAGTCAAAATCTCAAAGCTGAGGTTTCAGTTCATCAACACTCACCTAAACCAATTAGTAACCTACGACAGTTTCTACAGAGTACTGGCTGCTGTTATAAATCTAAATAGCATAACTGGGCCTATACGCGGTGGACACCCTTATACATTTTCTAATTGTGCGCAGGCATTAAATGAAGCAGTTAGAATACCGGCTAAAGTCTCTACTAAAATGTAGTTTGTCAGATTATTTATATCTATAGATCAACAACCTTTTCAAATCAGCTTAAAACCCCACCCCGAAGAAAATCAGCAACATCAACTTTTATACTTTCAGCTTCAGTGGGCCTCATTCCGAGTAGGGTGGTAAGGGATAGCGGGCACCGCTAAGGAGACCGTTGCCAGTAATCCCTTACTGCACTACTACCAGGTCCCTTAGCGGGTCCCTCCAGTAACGCCTAGTCTGACCAGGCGTTATGGACCGGACCCGCAAAGGGACCAGGGTGCAAATAATGGGCTTGACATGCGCAAGCCCATTATCTACGCCCTCCCTATTCCCATTGAGCCCTATGGGGGCTCAAATGGGAATGGTATTTTCAATGGGGACTTACCGGCCCCGCAAAGGTCGGACTACGCCGGGAAGGCCCCATTGAACTAGACTGATGCCGGACCCGTTATTGGTGGCAGTCATGGTGCAAATAGCGCCATCACTACCACCATTTTCGGGATGAGGCCCAATGTCTGTTTTTGGACAATCCTCAGTTTGATGATTTGATGCGTTACAATTTCGCCGTCAGACTTTGAGTCAAGGAAGAACTTGCTTTGCTATAGAATTGTATCTCATTAAATAAAATGAAATAAAAATAACGGGCAGGTGATACCCCACTTAAATTACAAAACGACTGCAGCCCTACCCGAGTCTAAACCACATCTAAGTATTCATTTTTCTATATATGTAGGCCTACGATTTGACATTAAAGTTTTTCACAAAGATTAAATCAGGCTACAGCAGAGAATGATGCTTACTTTAAACTCACATCCACATCCACCATGAAGTCAAAAGGTGAAGCAGTTCACAGAAAACAGTCTAAAACTGAAAATTGTACTGTAGTTATAGTTCATATAACAGTTGTATCAGGCTGACTTCAGTCTAAAATGTACCAGAAGAACTCTCAGTGAAACTGGGCAAGGAAGAATTAGATATCATCTTGGAGCGGATTAACACCAACCTTGATCAGTACAAGAAAGAACTTGAGTTAAAAAAGGTATGCAAATTCTGTAGGGACACCTACGACTATTTGAATGAAGAAGTATCCTCGTGGATGTAGAAATATAAAAAACAAGGATTATCAAAAAACACACCACAGGTAGTAGTGCTTCAGACATTTCAATATCAGATAGAGAAGGAAGTGACACAGAAACATCACAACCCGAGAACAACACTGTGGTAGGAACATCAGCACAAACAGGCACCTCCTTGCAGACAGAAACAGGCTCTACGAGTAATTTTTTTAGAGCAAGAAAATAAGCACAAGGCGGGAAAGAGGAAACCCCTCCAAATCCATGGATGCAAACCAGGTTCCATCACAGGAGAACCTAGTAGCTAACATTTCGAACAGAATATTAAGCCCCAAACAGACACAAATACTACAGAACGGCCTTAACTTTGTCCCTACTAAATTTGAATCTAAGGAGAACATTTTCAGATTTACAGGTAAAATGAGGCTTAAGGCATTTTCTGCTGAAATATCTAGCATGGAGAATGAAGAACCTTACATTGAATTTAACCGAAGAGTACATTTATGCCACCTACTCCTGCCCCAACAGTACCATCAATATTTTTCACAGATCAGTGCTGGATGATATTATCAAAATCAAATATGGGAAGCCTAAACACAGGAATCTGAACAGGGGGATCTCTCCTTAATCAAATACTTATAAACTGATGAAAACCACCCTGCTGACAAAGGGTATGCATTTGTTACTCAAGATACTATCAATTATGACTTTGAGTGCCTTAGAAAGTTGGATGGAACAGGCAGGAACGGATCTCTAAATAAAGACTGAGACGATTAAAGAGATAAAAGAATCATTAATTTGTCTTTTACAACAGGCAGAAGATAACAAGGGGATACAATACAAGACTAGAAGTTGTTGCATACCAAGGTTCTCAAAACACCTACATTTTATCTTTTACAAACAAAACACAAGGCTAGGGCGAAACGACCAGGCAGACTGATTGTATCTGCACTCAATAGCATTTGACAGCTTTTGGGGAAGTATGTGACTACTTCCTACAACCTTTAATACAGGTACAACAACCTACATAAAATATACCACACATTTATTTGAACCGATTGAAGAGCATACATGTAGACGAATCACACATTCTATTCACTATAGATGTTCTGAGTCTGTATACCTCTATCCCCCTCTCTCTTGACCTTGAGGCAGTTGAGTGGCTTTTGTTACAAGGAGAAATAGGTGCATCCAAATAATTTATCATGATATTGCTCATGTTACCAGCTGAAAGCTCTTACTTTCAGTAGAAAGAACAATTTTCTCTACAGATTTCAAACACTGCATAGGGGGATACTATGGCACCAGTGTATGCAAACACATTTATGTTTAAGTTTGAGACTGATCACAAACTTACATATCCTCTATGACACAAGTGCATCCTGTTCTGTTGAGTATGGAGTGGACCCATTGATAAGTTGAGGAGCTTTTTTGTAAATATCTTGGTAACAGTGACCCGCGCATTCAGTTTACCACGAATATAGGGAATCTCGGGATACTTTTCCTGGATGTTCATGTGAACCCTAATGAATGAAGTTTACCACTAACATCTTTGCGAAAGCTACTGACTGTAACAATCAGTTGCATAGAATGAGTTTCCATCCACCATCAACTATCAGAGTTAAACATCTAGTTAGTGATTTATTTATTTATGTATTTATATAGCACACAAAACCCAGGGGTCCCTATGTGATAATACAGAAAGTACTAGGTCACTAGATGAGGTCTTAAGGGAATTTCAGAACCGGAGATATGAGAAAGTAGAACTTGAAATAGCTGGGAACAGGGCAGACAACACAAGAGAAACACCCTTGGCCAGTACTCCTGTAAAAAGATCCACTGGCTCTGGTGTATGTTTCAAAATACTCTGTTCAGAGCAATACATGTAAGAGCTTAATTGTGAAACACTGGGGTATTTAACAGGATAGCAACTCAAACATCTCTTTAAGGACAGTAGGGCAGTCCAGTGTTTGCTTAACAACCTAGTAACACAACCTGAGGATTGTACTAGTACAGACTGATAGACAGCAACCTCTGAGGCATGAGGGACCACACAGAACGGGGAAGTTTCCCTGTCTCAGTTGTGCAAATTGTAATAGTGTACCAAAGGAGAACACAGTGGTTCACCTGCGTACAGGAAAGACATTGTTTATAAAACACTTTGCAACATGTGACTCTAAACGTGTCGTATATAACATTAGTACCCGGCGAGAGACAAGTAGAATGCAACAAGCATTCTGATTGGCTTTCGCGGGGTCCTTACCCAGCCGAGAATCCTTCGATTCTCAGGCCAGGATTCCAGCCGCCTTGTCCTCGGCGGGGGCGTGGCAGCCCCTCAGCAAATGAGGAGGCTCGAAACGGGGCCATCCCCACTCCGAGCTTCCCCACGGCTGAGAGGCTGCCTCCACCCCCGCCGTGGACTCGGGTAAGCTTTTCCTTTTTTTTTTTTCTTCCTTCCCTCGCTCCCTCCTCCCTACCCCAATTACCTTTTTGCTCCTGCGTCCCCGCTGCGGAACAATAGCAGGCTCCAGCAGTGTGGAGATGCGGAGCGGGCCATTCCCGCTCCACGCCTCCGCACGGCTGGAGGCTTCCATCGTCCCCCAGCTGGGACGCAGGTACATTTTTTTTTCTTCCCCTCCCTCCCTTCCACCCTCCCAACCCCACTTCCCTTCTGCTTCTTTTTTTTCGGGAGCGGGCACGCTGGGGACACTTGTGTTCCCAGCACATCCACTCCCGATGGCTGCCATGGAAAGGGAAAACGGACTCCGTTTCCCTTTCCATGGCAGGCATTTTCTTGGTCGTTTCTTTTTTTTTTCTGTCCCAAAATGCTGCTGCGTTTTTAGACAGGCCCGTTTTTAGCATGCTGGGCCGCTCGCGGGAGCTGCTAAGGACGTTTGGTAAAACCAGGCGTCCTGAGCGGGTCCCGCGAGCGGCCCTCTTAATAGGGTGGTAAGGGGTTAACAGCTCCGGCACCTTTACTGGCGCCATTAACCCCTTACTGCCCTCCTCGTAATGAGGCCCATAGTGTTCATCTGAAGTGAGAGGGCACCATTTTCTCTCTGAAATGCACAGGATTGAGAGTAGGTTGTGATCAATAGCATGGAATGGTTGAGAATTGAATGACATAGAATATATTGACAGTAGCCAGCAACTGACAAACATGTACATAGTGATTGAATGAACAGTCCTAAGTAACAGGTGATATCATGTGATTGATTGCCCTTTTCACAAGGAAACTTAATGTTGAGCCATGACAGTATGGTTAGAATATTAAGTTACATGGGACCTCATTCTGAGTTTGGAGGTAGCCATGGCGCTATTTGCGCCATGGCTGCCTCCAAACCCAGGTCCGTGTCCGTTCTGGGTGAATGAGGACTTACCGGGACATTCCGACCTGTGCGGACCCGGTAAATCCCCATTCACCCAACCATTCCCAATTCTCATTGAGCCCCCATAGGGCTCAATGGGAATGGGGAAGGTGCTAATTACGGGCCTGCTAATAGCAGGCCCGTAATTAGCGCTCTGGTCCCTTAGCGGGACCCGTAAAGAACGTGTGGTCCGACCACACATCTTTTGCGGTTCCCGCTAAGGGACCTCAGAATTGGGCGGTAAGGTAATTCCGGCACCGGTCTCCTTACCGGTGCCCGGTATCCCTTACCGCCCAACTCGGAATGAGGCCCAGGGTCATTATGCTACACCACTGAGCACTTACATGCACATGATGCAGAACGGCGAAATTGCAGCTATTTAGTTACAGTAACTGGAAATTATTGAACTATAGATCAGCTGAGGAATATGTTTGATCTTAAGGAGTACGCACTTGTATGTTACAGAGTGCTGCTATACTACAGCTGTCTGCTTTCTAATAACAGTTAAACAGTTAAAGTAACTACTACTAATTCCCATTATAACATCTCCAATATGCCAAGCTGTTGCTCCACTTGATCTAATTATCTTTTCATAAATGTACAGACACAGATGAAGCAATGACGTTTCTGCACATGACATCACACCGTCGCACACGGTTGACGTCAACACGGTCACACTTTGCTTTTGATACATATGATTTAATTGAACTGGATGCACCACTGAGAATCATGCAAACTACTTTGGAGGGAGCTGTTGTTCGGGGCTATAGACTCACTTGTAAGTACGGTTGCAGCTCGCTTAATTTGTGGTAGCTCATGCTATTGCCAAACATGTTAAGTTGTGTTACCTTATTAACAGACTCGTTGTGCTCTCTTTTAGGAGCCCGTTCAGAGCAAGGTACGATGTTTAATTATGCTGAGGTGTATGTGTGTGCTTCACTGAGGTGTTGGAGTTGTTTATACAGTTTCACAGATAATACTATCTATGTGGAGGTCACAGCGCATGGGGTGATGCCCACTTCCGGTGGTTGGTTTCCGTTTTTATACAAGTTTCTGGTATAGATGTTTAGGTCTGTGTAACATTGCAGGTTGTTTCTAATTCTGATAGGATAGTGCATGGTCCACTTTCTTCTATGGAGTGGCTCAGTCATCCTGGTTCTATGAGTTTATATATCATTGCCTTATGTGTTCTATATCTGTCTTGGGCATTTGAAACGGTATATCCTTGATTGGCTTTTTCAACTGTCTCTTTAACAGATTGCTACAGGTGCATGTTTATAATAGGAAGACAACTGGTAATGTTGTACCTTGATTGTTTCACCTTACTTGCTGAAACACATGGAATTAGAAGGCCTTTTATGTTTACATAGTTTCTCTTCTTCTTGTTTTTTTTCTTTTGTTCATGTTATCACAGAATGTGTCCCTGATGAAGCAGTTGGATTAGTTCGAAATGCATTGGACACCTATGTGCCTAGTTTTTGTCTCCTTATTTCACCATCATTAAACTATCATTATTGACCAACAAATTGAATGTACATACATTTTTGCATAAGTACTGAAAGTGATAGATCACCAATAGATGAACAAGTGATATTAAATATATGCATTCTTTGCAAAGGACCACTCAGCACTAGAGGGTTATTTCCCCTAGTGTCACGCTCACCTGGTCTCTACTGAGGTGTTGGGGCATGGTTGCAGCCCTCCCGGGGGTGAGGTCGCTCGGGTCCGACTTCGCCCCCTTTGCGCTTATGTGGTGACTGGTGGTAATAGGTGATGCTGCTCGGGACTGCTCCTGCGTGGAGAATAGGGGGCGTGAGTATGCCAGCTTGTGCTCCTGATCCCCTTCCAGACCCCTTCTCCCGTGGGATGCGCTGTCCCTGCAAAGCTCACCTGTTTATTAGTTTTTTGCGAGCACTCCATGCTGCTGCTTCTGGCAGGGGTGTTTGTATGATCTGGACTGAGTTCCTTCACTGGTCACTTGCACGTGGTAGTCCAGTCCTTCTGCGCTTAAGCCACTATACTTTAGGTAAGTGTTCCTGTTTGCCTTTGTCTTGCCTCGTCTGTTTTTGTTGTATTGTAAATTTCCTTGTCTTGTATTGTTGTCTGTTCCACTTTTGATGTTTGCTCTTTTGCTTTCTTCCCTTGGAGGTGATGCTGCCAACCCAGCAGAAGCTGCGGTGCTCCAGGCGGCAGCCGGAGGGATTGAGGAACGAAGCTGCAGTGGTACAGTAGTTAAATTGTTAATTAGGGGGCACCCAGGGTTCAAATGCGGTGCGGCCCTCGGACAGATGTTCTTACTTTGTCTTTCTTCTTCTTCACAGGGTCTGAGTTCGTGGATGCGGATTGCGGTGCTGCAGTGTTGGGATCAAGGTCACTGGATGTCAGTAGAAGAGTCTTCAGATGAAGCGATGAGGCACCAGTTTCCTGGATGTGAGTATGCAGGAGAACGCCTGGTTTCAAAGGTAAATAAACTGGTACAAGTGGCGGTGAGTGTCACGTTGCATGCGAGTGCACAGTAACGCGAAGCACCGGCCTTAAGGATGGAGTAGCTTGTAGCTTATATAGCTGAGCTTCTGAAGCCACGCCCTCCAGGTTCAGCCTGTCTGCCACACCCTGCCACACCCGATGAGTCAGCACATAAAGACCAGGCCTAGGGAGCCAAACCCGATGAGTCAGCACATGAGAATGTTCTTTGGAATAAAGGCGTTCAGCTCCTGGAAAGTTCTTGTAAAATAAAAGCACTCCTGCACTGATATAAAGTAAAAACACTCCTGCACTGAAATAAAGTGTTCCTGCTCACATCTCTATATGAGCCTGTCCCCAAAAACGCCAGGACTGAGTCCAGCCAGGGCCCCTGTGTTTATGGGTCCCAAAAGGATATAAGTGAGTCAAGTGACCCATTGCCCCCATCACTAGATGGTGTGTTTTTTGTGTTCTGGGGCCTGTGGCCATGACAGCACTCGCCCTCAAGGTCCCTCTCATGGGTGGTTTCACCCCTGGTCCTGGTTTAGTGGGGTTATTGCGATGGAACTGCCTGATTAATCATGGAGTGTGGACATGTTCACTGGGTTCCTAGGTCCGACCTTGGGATCCATAACCTTTCCAGTCTATAAGGTAGTATAACTTGGACCAGACCGTCTTAGAGTCTAGAATCCTTTTAACTTCGTATTCTGGTTCTCCTTCAACTGTTTCGGGATCCGGTGGAGTATCGATCCACGTACCTAGTCTCAATGGTTTTAGAAAGAGACATGAAACACCGGGTTGATCCGCATTTGGTCCTGTAATTCTAATTTCATGGCCGCAAAGTTGATCACAGCCTTGATAGTGTAGGGTCCCAGATATCTGTGATGGAACGCCCATGGTCCTTTCAGGGGGATGTTTTTGGATGCTAACCCTTGTCTCTGACTTGGTAGTTGGGAGCTTCCCTTCGGTGTTGATGCGCAAACTACTGCTGTTTCTCTTTGGTTCTGGCAAGATGCTCTGCTGCTTCCTTAAAAAGCTGGGTGATGGTTTTGTGTAAGGTCGTTACAGCAAGCATTTCTAATGATTCGAGTGGGTCGAAAATGGATGTCGGTGGATGTCGACCATACACTATGTAGAATGGGCTTTGTCCCATACTAGTGTGAATGGAGTTGTTATATGCGCATTCTGCTAACCAAAGTATGTCCTTCCAGGTATCCTCGGTTTGTTGCAGTATACACTGTATGTATTGCTCGAGGGTCTGGTTAGTCCGCTCAGTCTGGCTGTTAGTTTGGGGGTGATGGCTTGTAGATAACCGGAGGTCGATTTTGGCAATTTTACTACACCTTTTCCGGAATGCAGAGACAAACTAGTTCCTCGGTCTGATGTCAATATTGATGGGAAACCGTGTAGCCGGACGATCTGTTCCAAAAACACTGTAGCCAGAGTAGAAGCAGTTGGGAGACCTTTCAGGGGAATAAAGTGTGCCATTTTATAAAACAGATCTACGACGACTAAGATGGTATTGTATCCGTTACAGGAGGGAAGGTCTGTAATAAAATCCATTGATAGCGTATGCCAAGGTGCTGGGGGTACTTCTAAAGGATGTAGCAGACCTGCAGGACTTTGTTTTTGGGACTTATGTTGTGCACAGGTGCCACAAGTTGCAATGAATTGGACAATGTCCTTTCGCCAAGTTGGCCACCAGTAATTTTTTTTTATTTTAGCTTGGGTTTTGGCTATTCCCGGATGCACTTCTACTAATGAATCGTGATAGTTTGCGATGATTTGATTCTGTACAATCGTCCTTGGTAGTATGGTAGGTTATCCACGATCGTTTACCGGTCTCCCTTCCCTAGCCATTCCTGTTGCACTGGTGGACTCATCAAGTGTTGCAGGTCAAATTTTAAGTTGTCTAGCGTGGTGGTTGTGGCAATCACACCTTGAATTCATCCTTCAGGGATGATAGCCACAGGGTCTGGTGTAGTGAATGCCTCTTCTCCCTCACTCATGCAAGACAAGTCGTCCACTTTTCCGTTGCATACTCCAGGTCTATAGGTGATGACGAAGTCGTATTCCACAAAGAGGAGAGCCCAGTAGAGTAGGCATGATGATTGCGCTTTAGATGTCTTGAGATATTGTAGATTGCAATGATTCGTGACAATGGTGACTGTATGTCTAGCTCCAAGAAGATAATGTCTCCAGGCTTTGAACGCTGCCTTAATTGCTAGCAGTTCTTTATCAGTGATTGCATAATTCAATTCAGGGACCGAAAAAATGCAAGACCAAAATGCCATGGGATGCAACTGACTTGTTTCGGGGTCTCGTTGTGACGGGACTGCTCCCATTGCTATGTTGTAAGCATCAGTTTCGACCACATATGGTAGTTCTGGTCGAGGATGCCGTAGAATTAGTGCTGTGGTAAATGCTTGTTTTAGCTGATGGAAGGCTTTCTCTGCCTCTGCGGACCAATTAAATTGTTTATTTTTCCGTAGTAAAGAGGTGATTGGGTGGACAATCTGGGAGAACCTGGGAATGAATCAGTGATAAAAGTTGTTGAACCCGAGTACACTCTGTACTCCCTTTATGGATGTCGGTGAGGGCCAGTTAAGGATAGCGTCTACCTTGCGCATGTTCATGCGTACGCCCCGTGGTGTGAGAATAAAGCTGAGGAATTCTACCTCTGTCACATGAAAGAAGCATTTCTCCAATTTGGCATACAGTCGGAGTTCCCGCAATTTCTCCAAAACTGCCCGGACATGGTTGACGTAGTCCTCCTTGGTGGTAGAATAGATAAGAATGTCATCAATATTGACACGAGCGCAGATGTCCAACAGTTCATGGAGCACGTCATTCTTGAAAAATTGGAACGCCGCCGGGGCATTACACAGTCCAAAGGGCATAACCTGATATTCATAAAGGCCATATTTCGTGCAAAAGGCCGTCTTCCACTCATCTCCATTTTTGACTCTTACTAGATGGTAGGCCCCTCATAAGTCTAGTTTTCTATATATCTGAACGTTTTTGACTTGATCCAAGAGCTCAGGGATAGGCAGTAACATGTGCCGTTTTTTACTGTGATCTGGTTAAGTGCTCTGTAGTCAATGCAATTTCTCAGGTCTGCCTCCTTTTTAGGCACAAAAAAGAGGGGCGAGGATGCAGGGGACTTGGACATACAAATGAAGCCATTTGCCAGATACTGATTGAGGTAGGTTTTTAGATGCTGGTTTTCCTGTTCTGTTAGGGCGTAAATCTGGCTGTAGGGAACTTGAGCTCCAGGTACCAGATCAATTTGGCAGTCATATGGTCTGTGTGGAGGTAGGGTGTTTGCTTGCTCTTTTTGAAAGACATCTTGGTAATCCAGGTATTCAGGTGGTAGTTAACTGTTGAGGCCCAGTATGGTTTCTTTCTTAGTAGAACCTGGATTGGTAAGACCTTTTAATGAAAATTCCTTGCTATAACAAGTGTCGGCACAGCCTTGGGGAAAGGTCAAAGCTCATTTACGCCAGTCAATCCTGGGATTGTGGGTCGCTAGCCAGGGCATTCCCAATATCATCTGGAACTGGGGAGCGCCGATGAGATAGAAGGTGATGTCATCTTGGTGACTGTCCTGACACAGAAGCGTGACATTCTCGGTGTAATAGATAACTGGGCCGGATGATAGCTGAGATCCATCAACTGCCGTGACATTTTTGGAAACCTGCTTCTGTCAGAGAGGAAGCCCTATCTAGGTTGCCAGATCTTGGTCCATGTAATTTCCACAGTCCCACTGTCAATGTATGCCTCCAAGTCATGAATTTTTCGACGGTTGCTTGTGGTTTACCAGGAGCACAGGGATGAATAGATGTGAGGTCTGTATAGGTTCCTTTTCACTGCTCGACAAGTGGACCCCTATGCTTGCCGGGCGTTGGAGTTTCCCGAGTCCCGTTCTTCTTCTTCAACCTTGTCAGTTGCTCCAACTGCTTTCCTGGGTGGTTTCACCAGGCATTCTCGGAGATAGTGACCTGCCTTACCACAGTACAAACAAAGCTGTTGCTGTCTCCCTTTCTCCCTTTCTGCCTTGGTGAGTGGGCTCCGCAAGCCTCCGATTTGCATTGGCTCGGACTGATCGTGTGATTTGGTTTGATTCTCCCAGGGTCGCACGTAGACCGACCGCACCTCGGCCTTGGCCCAATCCATCTTCTGATTCTGAAATCTGTGATCGAGCTGCACTGTCAGGTCGATGCATTCAGCACATCTTTCCGGGGGATTTACTACTTGTGCTAATACGTCCTAAAGTTCCGCTCACAAGCCTCAGTAAAAGAGTGTAGTTCTTTTCTCCCCTGGCCAGTTACTTTGTGCTACCAGATGATTGAAGGAAGTGATATATGTTAGTAAGTCTTGGTTACCCTGCCGTAGTGATAACAGTTAATTGTCCAGAGGCGCCCTTGAGTATGCCGTGCACATAGTTTCTCCATTTCACGCTGGAAACCTCCAAAGTCTTGAAGCAAAGGATCATCCTGGTTTCGCAAGGGTATTGACCAGTCCGTTGCTCTACCTCCCAAATATGAGAGTACAAATGCCACTCTTGCTTGATCATTGGAGAATGCCCCAGGTCTGCACAAGAAATGTAGGCAACATTGATTAATAAAGATGGCATACTTATTCGGATCACCTGTGAAGCGTTCTGATGGGCCAGGGGAACCCCCCCTGGAAGAACCACCTGTACTGGCATGGGCTGTGGAGGCGCGGCAGGAGGGGCATACCCCGGCAGTGGGACCTGGCCTGCCTGTGCCAGGAGCATTTGCCTTGCTAGTTCATCTGTCTGCTCCCGGTTCACAAAGAGATCCCTCCTTTGGGCATTGGTTTCCTGTCTTGAGGCATGAACTTCAGCACGTAACTCTCCCAGTAATCGGGCCAACTGCTCAGTTTCAGAAGTTTCCATAAGGCCCAGGCAGAGATTCGAAGACGCTTTGTGTTCTGTTATGCTCACCTGTTCTCTGCGGAGGCGTTGGGGCATGGTTGCAGCCCTGCGGGGGGTGAGGTCGCTCGGGTCTGACTTTGCCCTCTCCGCTTATGTGGTGACTGGTGGTAATAGGTGATGCTGCTCGGGACTGCTCCTGTGTGGAGAATAGGGGGTGTGAGTTTGCCAGCATGTGCACCTGATCCCCTTCCAGACCCCTTCTCCCAAACCGTGGTGCCCGTGGGATGCGCTGCCCCCGGAAAGCTCACCACTTGATTAGTTTTGGCAAGCACTCCGTCCTGCTGCTTCTGGCAGGGGCGCTTGTATAATCTGGACCGAGTTCCTTCACTGGTCCCTTGCACGTGGTAGTCTACTCCTGCTGCGACTAAGCCACAATACTTCAGGTAAGTGTTCCTGTTTGCCTTTGTCTTTCCTCGTCTGTTTTTGTTGTATTGTAAAGTTTGTTGTCTTGTATTGCTGTCCGTTCCACTTTTGATGTTTGCTCTTTTGCTTTCTTCCCTTGCAGGTGATGTTGCCGGCCTGGCGGAGCTTGAGGCGGCAGCCGGAGGGAATGAGGAACGAAGCTGCAGTGGTACAGTATATGGTAAATTGTTAACTAGGTGGCGCACGGGGTTCAAATGCGGCACAACCCTTGGACGGGTGTTCTAAGTTTGTCTTTCTTCTTCTTCACAGGGTCTGAGTTTGTGGATGCGGAGTGCAGTGCTGCGGCGTCGAGATCAAGATCACTGGTTGTCAGGAGATGAGTCTGCAGATGAAGCGATGAAGCACCGGTTTCCTGGAGGTGAGTATGCAGGAGAACGCCTGGTTTCAAAGGTAAGTAAACTGGTCCAAGCGGCTGTGAGCGTCACATTGCACGCGAGTGCACAGTAACACGTAGCACTGGCCTTAAGGATGGAGCAGTTTACATAGCTCAGCTTCTGAAGCCACGTCCACCAGGTTCAGCCTGCTTGCCACAACCGATGAGTCAGCACATGAAGACCAAGCCTAGGGAGCCCCACCCGATGAGTCAGCACATGAGGATGTTCTCTGGAATAAAGGCTTTCAGCTCCTGGAAAGTTCTTGTAAAATAAAAGCACTCCTACACTGAAATAAAGTGTTCCTGCTCACATCTCTATATGAGCCTTGCGCCAAAGGCACCAGGACTGAGTCCAGCCAGGGCCCCTGTGTTTATGGGTCCCAAAGGGACATAAGTGAGTCAAGTGACCCATTGCCCCATCACTAGATGGTGTGGTTTTGTGTTCTGGGGCCTCTTGCCATGACGCCTAGTCACTTAGATGTGTTTTTTTAATTGAATTGTATTGGTATTTTCAGTAATGTAGAACAAACATCAAACCATTCATTGAAGGCAGTCAACAACTTTGCAGAGGGAGGGCATACGCATAATTTCCAGTGGAATAGATGGTATATCACAATATTGCACCCTTGTAGAACCAGGCATTTAATCTTTGTAGTGTCACTCACATAAGACAGATTTCAGAGGTCAATAACAGCAATTGTGGCCAACCTAAGAAGCAGTTCAGAGCTGGTAGAGGTTAGGGCTTGATTCTAGATCTTTAAAAAAGGCTTCCAGATCCAGCTAACATGTTCTTAGTCACTAATCGTTTAGGACATTCTTTGGAGGCCAGCTAGGTCTTAGGACATTCTCTGGAGGCCAGCTAGATCTGACATTACCATTAGCCATGATACCATGTGCAATCGGGATTCTACTTTACAGTGCCTCATTGATGCCTTCTTTGCCACCACTGGACCTTTTTTTTTTTTTACCCAGGGTTTCTTTTGACTGTTCCAACTATTGATGCTTGAACGGTCATTTAGTATTATCATATCTGACGTAAGGTTCAGCTGTCTGTTCACAGAAATCGAGAGTCGTTCTTTAATTTCTCTCCATCGGTCTCTGGCTTCTGTGCTATTTACTTGCATATGGGCCAGGGGGGTCGGTCTAGGTTCGCCACTCATACAGCACATATGACATGTACTCATTAGGCTCTGCTTTGCAAGCTTGTTTAGGAAAACATTTCTGAATGTCTTGCCCCAGAGCCTTTGATACCTCAGCCACCTTAGCAATGGCATCTCCAGATGGTGTCAGCAGAGTATTTCTTCTCAGAAGTTCAATGTCATTTATCTGAATTGCCTCTAATTTCTGTTCTAATTGACGTTGCAAGGAAAGGCTCGACCCTATTTCCCAATACAGAAGGCTGTAGTGTTCTGTCATTGATCCACAGCTCTACATGTTCTTTCCCTCAATGACTAACCCCACACTGTATATCCCCTTGCCAGGGCACATATTCATGTTAATGCATGTGCAGTTCACCATAATTGTTGCGTTGTTCCAGATGGGTAATTGTTGCCGGAGATCAGTCTGAATGGCAATGTCACACTGTTTGCCTCAATATAATGTTTGTCTTTCTCATTGACAGAAGTGGTGGCAGGTAACCTTTATGTATGCTTTCAAATAAGTACTGTAGCAACGGGACTTCATTTATTGGCTCCCTTTTTTTTATACACACCCATTGTTCGATCTCAGAGCTGGTGTTTCCAAATGTCGTCACAAGTATTCAGTGGAGACGCTTGACGGTATGCTCTTCGGCACTGGAAACCAAGTCTACCTTTGCATTTCAAAGCTCTCTGCCTCTAATCTGAGATTGCAGAGGTTGTCTGACGGTGCCTGATAAACATCTTCATCATTGCCCCTTTGAATGCATTGCTTAGCATGTACAGAACCCATAGCGTGCCATTCACCCAGAAAACCAGACTAAGCTTCACCCATCTGTTGATGTTCAGTTTTATCTCCCCCCCCCCAGGTATCTCTGCAGTACACTTGTACCAGATGTAGGTATAATCATCTTTGATCACAACTTCTTCATCCTTTAACAGACATGTGTAGAATGCCACTATCATCACTGTTCTTGAATGGTTAGTATACTCAATCAGTGTTGGGCAGAGCCCTGAGCCACCTCCTACTTTTGGCATGCTACTTTCCTGCCAGCATCATGGCGCACAGCATAGGTAGAAGCCTGCTGTGGGAAACCGATACTGTGAATGGACAAGCTCCTCTCCCTGTCTGTCTCCAATGGGATAATGGTGTTGAGGCCCTGGGTTTTCTGCCATGCCAAATGTTTACAGCCCAATGCCCATGTTAATTCCCCTGAGCTTTCCTTCACAACCTTTACACGGGGCTACGGGATGTAAACACCTGATGCGGTTCATCGCCAGGGTCTGTAACCCTTCATTGTCTACATTAGGGGGCCTAAACATGCATGCCTACTTCCGCTCAGACTTCATGGCCCTCTATGTACGCTGGGGTCATGTCTCAAGCAAGACAACAGAAGTATAAACACGTTGTTACTTATTTAAATGGCAAAGCAAAACAAATAACATAAATATTTCGTTAGACTAGTTTAAGTGGTTCTAAAAATAACCAGAGAGTAGAGGTGTGGAACAATAAAATGTAAGGGAATTAAAAACTGCAACAATCCTTTTTTTGGGGGAGTCATTTTTATTTTTTATTTTGGTTGGGAGAACTCAAAAACGACTCAGCACATTGCTTTTGCTCATAATAAAAAAGGAAAAGCCACTTGCACTGCTGATGGGGACCCGGTGTAGTATGCCCTTCTGCTGCATAAAGGTCCTACTACCCGCCGCCATCAGGGTCTTGTGCACATGCCTGCACTGCAAAATTCCATTGAGGGTTTAACCATCACTGAAGTTGTATTTGAGCTGTTCTGCATGGTTTCGCTCATTGGCGTACTGTAGCTGCCTCCTCAATCCAATACCATAGGTACCTTTCCACCACCTTCTCCTCCACACAATGCTTTCTCAGGAGATGCTGCAGGATGGATGCTATGCCCAAACTATGCATTGCCTGTAGCCTTTTACAGTAATGAACCGCCTTCCTGCAAACAATACATTGTGGGCACATCATCTCTGCAGTGGCTTGGTGTTCGACACCCAGAAATATTGACAACAATCATACCTATCCCTTGTTGACGGGGTCTAGAACTTCTGCAAGCACTTGACTTGATCCCAACACTACATCTGGCACCTCTACCTCTGCCGCATCCAAGACATGCCATCTCTCCAAGATCTCCTCAGAGCTGGTGTCAGTCACTTGCTCCTCCATCTTCACCTCCTTCAAGTGGCCTAACACTCCACCTCCTTCTGCCATCCTTCCAACATCCAACCGTGCAATTACAAAAGCACTTCTGAGCAGTTAAAAGATCTGTAAGAGAGCTTAAAAAATGCGAATAAGAAATTGGATTTACAGGCTAACCAAGATGAAGGTATACCAGTGCATCCCAAAAAGCCGCTTAGGAGCACCAGATAAAGTACTGAGCACAGCACTCATAACCACTATGTTTCTGAATGAGAGAGTGTGACTGTCAGATTGAAACAAAAAAAATACAGAAAAAGCTAATCAAATCTTTTTTTCATTTTCCAATACACGCCTGATTATTGTTTCTATAGTAAACTGATTCATACACTTTCTATTCCTTTGAAATCCTTGGAAAAGAATTGTGTGAATCAAAAGAATCCTAACATGCATTAACTATCACTCTCCCACAATGCTGCATCCCAAATCCTCAAATAATCTAATTGTTCACTTTGAAAGTAATATCCCTTTTCCGGATGATATTTTTGAAGGACAAGCCCTAAAATTATGGGTCAAAATGTGGGCCACCAAACATGACTCCTCCTTGAACACCTTCATCAGAGAAATGTGGTCAAACCAGTTGCCAGATAAAATGTAATGGTTTAAAAACAGAAAACAATACTATCAAATAGTGGTAATTAGGCTTGGTTTGTCAGCCCCCGTCACATTGGCCATCAATCTAAATCAAGTATACAGTAAGCTCAATGGGATACTGGGCAACGTATCTTAGCAAAGAGTTCAGTTCGTAACTATTTAGACATTTTTCGACAACCATATCATTTGTGTCTATCGTGACCTCATACCATTGACTGATTAAAGAACAATAATTACTACACCCAGTATGAATTTACTTCCTCAGAATCATGTGACACACAGGTGTTCAGTGATGGGAATGGAGGATAGAGTAGTGTTTCATTGTGGGTTAGAATATCATGAAACGAGAGCACATTTCCTTTTCTCTGCCCTTGGTTTATATCATTAAGAAGAATGTGGCTTGTGCCATTATTAAGGACCAAACATACAGAACACAATTGTTATCTTTGTCCTTTGAGGAGTCTCCACATACACCACCAGTTTTTACAAATGGAAACCTCCACATCACCAACTCTACCCATCACCTGTGGAGTCCTACAAGGATCCATCCTCTCTCCTGTGATCTTTAATCTTTACCTGGAACCACTTGGAACCCTCCTCGTGGCAGACAACATCCACATCCACCAATACACAGATAACACACATCTCTGCCTCACGATATCCTCCATCAAAGACATCCATGGGATCCTGGCCTGCCTCTCATTGATACAGTTTTGGATATCCAGTGCTTACCTGAAGCACAACACCTCCAAGACTGAATGCCTACTGACCAGAAAAGCTGAACACCTGGCATCCAGACTAGGCTCTCTGCTATAAACCTCTAGGGCTCCAGATCCCAGCTGGCCATCTCCAACAAATCCCTTGGGCTCGACATCAACAGACATCTCTACTTCAAGCAGCACATACACACAGCTTGGTACTGACTTTCACTCCTGCAGAAAAACAAGCCCTTCATACCAGAAAACAACTTCAGATCTGCTGTCCAAGCCTAGGGCCCCTCCCACCTGGATGGTGGCAATGCCCTTTTGGAAGGCCTTCTGGCGATTACCTTCCTGCATGCTGCAGCAGGACTCATCAAAGGACTCTGCAAATTCGACCACATCACCCCAACCCTCATCAAACTGCTTTGGCTCTGCTGCAAGCCTGCATCATCTTCACATCCTTCTGCACCATCTACAAGGCTGTCAACCTGAAGTCCCCAGGCTACCTCACTGAGAAACTCAGCATCTCTGTAGCCCTATGAGTCACCAGGAATATGGACATGTGCATACTTGAATTATGCTGGTGCAAAAAGGAAAGAACCAGAAGACGGGCCTTCTGTGTCTATACACCTACACTCTGGAACATCCTCCCTGTCAACATCAAACGTGCCACGTGGTTCTACAGTTCAGGAAGGAGCTCGGGACCCTCCTCTTCAAGGAATGGCTCCTCTTGAACACGAACATCTACATGAACTTCACTTCTCACCCGACCCGAGACTGGGTGATCTGATCCCAACCATTTTCTCCCTTGGGTGCTTGCAGATCTCTTGCTGACAAATCGCCCACCTTCCCCTTCCCATGTTGTTGGCTCCCCACTCCATTGTTTCTCTGCTCCCTTCACCATGTTCTTCCCCCTATGATTGTAAAGCACTCTGTTGCTTCTCAAAGCTAAGTCCACGCTCAATAAATACTCTTATAATAATAATAATAATAATAATAATAATAATAATAATAATAATAATAATAATAATACATAAGTTAGCTGTGTTTGTCAAAAAATTTCTGAAAATAAGATCTAAACTAATCCAGATGCTGTAACACATTTACTCCATGCTTTTCATCCACTTGTATCCAAATCCTTTCAATTAAGGTCCCTCGTATAAGATAGTGACTGATGCACTGATACTGTGCTTTTAACATTTTGGTATACCAAAACACATGTTATTGTTATGAAATAATTGTATGTACATCTTTGATTATTTTATTTATAACGTTTTTACATTTTTATGTGCTGTGGAATGTAAGGGCCTGATTCATGGAATTGTTTGCACTGTTTAGAGTGACGTTGAACTGCTGAAAAGTGACTTTGCAATGCCGACACAAACCCTCATTCATGGAACTGTGCAAAGTGTATTTTTGCTGTGCAAAGTCTGTGCACAGTCATTTTGTAATGCACAAATTACTAAGCACTGTCTTTGCATGGACTTTGCAGTGCATAGTCACTAAGAACCAAGAACCGTGTAAAAAATCCCATTAATCTGGCCATTAATGTTAAAAAGGCTGTATGAAACAATACATTGAACAGTAACATTCTACAATACATTTGTAGACCAGCAAATTGCTTAGACAATTACATTCAGTTGCATTCACGAGCATGTCAAGTCTATTCAAGCTTCTAGAGCTGTGCACTTTCTAGCTTAAGTATTACAGAAACCTATTTCTGCCTTACATTGGTGAAACATAATTGCACCCATATCTATCCAGCGCCTGGTGCAGATTTTCTTTTATTTAGAAACCATACTGTACACGTTTTACTGCTACATGTTTCTTACCCACAGATTGCTTTCTATATTGACTTAATGTGTATGGGCTGCCCCAACTACCATCCAACACATTTTTGATGATATTGCTTTGCCTACTTATATTTTAAACCATGTTTTTGTAACACTCCTAAATACTTGCAAATATTTCTCACAAACACAGGAACCGTTTTATTTTGAAAAATACTTTTAAGGCCCCCACCAAACACCAGGGGCCATATTCACAAAAGGTTTTGCGTGGCACTAAGGGGAAAAAGTACACTTTGTGCTGCGCAAAACTTAAGTTGCTGAATCATTAATCGGACTTTGCGCTGGTCCCTACCTACTTTACGCTGTGCTGAGCACTTTGCGTGACACAACCCGCAAAGTGTGGAAAGGGCCAGTACAAAGAAATAAATAGGGGACGGCACATGCATAGTCCCCATTCTTTATGCAAAACGAGGAAGAACCTGGAAGAACGTGGGCATATTGAGGGACGCACCATGAAAACAGAAAACACCCCCCTATCAAACCCCTAAAAACCCTATTCATGGAATTCATCACACAATTGTCCGGAATCCAAGGTAGAAGCCACATCATGTAACCTTACTGCCACATGATATACGTTGCAACGTACAAAGTGCAACAAACGCCCAAGTATAAAAGTGCACTGCAACTTCATTCAAAATAGTACTTCCACAATGTTGGACCCTGTTTTATTGGCCCTGAACCTACATCATGGAAGAAGGAGGAAGAGGATGATGATGAAGGCCAGCACATTTCACCCTTGAACATCATTATTTGCATTGCCAGATGAGGAAGCGAATGCAAGATACAGATTCCCTCCCCATGTCATCCATGACCTGGTCAGGGTGTGGGAGAATGACCTTGCATCACTCACCATTTGCTCTCATGCACTGACACCCTTGGAGAAGGTGCTAACAACCCTACATTTCCTGGCAAAGGGATCATTCCAGCAGACCTCAGCCATTTTTGGTGGCATGTCACAGCCCACGCAATCCTGGTGCCTACTCCCGGTATTGCGCTGCATAATCATATGTGTGCATAGGAACATATTCATGCCATGCACACTGAAGGCAAGGCAGAGCGTGTGCCAGGAGTTCTATGCCATTGCAGTTGTCACAGGTCTTGGGAGCCATTAACTGTACCCATGTAGCGCTACAGCCCTCCAGAGAGATCAAGCACATCTACTGCAACATGAAACATTGGCACTCCATAAATGTGCAGATCATCTGTGATGCAAAGGGACACATTATGCATGTGAATGCAAATTACCCAGGATCTGCACATGTTAGCTACATCCTATGTCATACCCCCATATACCAGGCCCTTGCATCAGGAACCTTTGTAAACACTTGGCTGGTGGGTGAGAATCAACTATCATGCACATACAAGCAGTCACATGACAAACAGAGAAACAAGCAATGACAATCAAGGCTAACAAAAAACATTTCCACCTTTGCATTTTTCCTACTTACTTTCACCATTCCGGCTCTCACGCTTCAGGATTCCAGCCACCACAAGTGAGGTAAGTTACAGCGCAATACACATAGCCTCTAGGGGCATAGTGGATTGCACATTCAGCGTGCTTAAATCCCGGTCCCACTCCCATGACCACTCTGGCCTGGTGGTATATTGCTATATACACCACCTGCAGTATGTAAGCTCATTGTGGCATGTTGTGTCCTGCACAATATTACTACACACCATGGCATAACAGTGGAGCTGCAGGTGGGACGCCACCCTCAGCCACAGGTACCACCCATTTGTGTTGTACGCCAGAGGACACAGGGACAGGACACACAGATTCCGGTGATACAAAGATACTTCACCTGAACTGCTGCCCTTGTGGAGCGCACAGAGAGTAGCCACATCCCTGACGCCCTTCAATGATAAAATGGAGCCAATCCATGTAGGCCATAACAACACTCTGAGAATGTGTGCCTCGGAGAGGCAAACTGTGTGTGCCCTCTAACACAAACAAGACAATGTCACCCCTTCCACAACATCAAGTACACAAACCACCTACAGTCATAGCAAGTGGAAACAACAGTATAATCGTCACTAAGACAATATCACACAAAACAATCAATACATCCTGTTACTAGTTCTCCCCACCAATACTTGTGCACTCAGAAACCCAATAAGATACAGGAGACATGAAGTAGAAAGGCACAGTGTATACTGCAAGCAGGAACCAATGCATGGGTGGACTGCTCTGCCTACCGTAGGTGTGTCCCTAATGTACAGGTGGGGTGGCTACTCCATTCTCTGCCAATAAGACAGCTCATAAAACATATCTCTGTATAAGGAGTGATACAGAGAGAGAAAAGTGCAAGTTGTGTTTAAGAATAATGTCCTCCTCATGTGGCAGCATTTGCCCTTGAGAGCCTGCTCCAGCCATCGTCAATAACGTAACCATGAGCTTCTCTGTAGGGGCCGACACCAACCCAGACTGCCTGAGGTGTGGTGTGCAAGCATCCCACAGCACTGTGACCTTGCTCAGCAGTAACTGTCTCCCTTTGCAGAATGCCTCAGAAGAAAGGAAAACACCAGGTTAGAGCAGGTACTACACCCAATTACATCATATGCTGTGCTCCCCTGAGTGCCAAGCAACAAGTACAAGAAATAACTCACCTGGCTCCCATCTTCATCATGTCTTCCTCTGCACCAATGCAACTGGACCTGCTCACCTCAGACCAACTCACTTTACAATTCCCCATACTGTGACTACATACTTGCCACCACCTCACCATACTGTGTGCTCAGGTGAGTGCCATGCAACAAGTGCAATAAATGACTCACCTAGCTCCCATCTTCATGAGGGCTTGCAAAACTACTGTGTCAGCTTGCATAGACATGCAGTGCATTAATTAAAAATAACTGGACAGCCTTGTGGGGTCCCATATGGAACAAGGTAACTATGGTCTATCCAGTGGCACCAAAGGGTGGGGTTGCACCCCTGGCTGTCCGGGACCCTGCCTTTGAGCTTTGCCCTCCAGAGAGCACTGAGGAACACTGCTGAGTAATGTGGCTGTCGCACTGTATCAGAGACTGGTGCACAATGGCTGGGTCAGCACCCACTGACACCTGGGCTCTGGCTGGGACACCTTCAAGCCTTGCCCTCCGGAGAGGCCTTAGGCCTCTAACCACCTGATCCAGCCCCCATGGCAATTCAATGGGACACCCCCTGGACTCTGGCTCCTGTTGCAGGGCCAGTGTCTCTTTAAGAGAGAGACAGAGTCACATGGGCCTGACCACGTGACTCGTGACGTAAGGGGGAGGGAGGAGGAAGAAGGAAAGTTCAGATCTTTTCATTATGCTTAATAAAGAAGACGTTAACATTTCACTTGGCGTGTCCCTCATTATTGCATTCAGTCTTTGAGGCCTAACAACTGGTGACGAGGATACTCCTGGACTGCCAAGTTTTTCCTCCTTCACACAAGCGATCCCACTCCAGTGCATCCTGCCAGCCGATCTCGGCCAGCTGTGACGTGCGCCTGATCCCGGGTCCCGCCTTCCTCCTCCTCCTTCTCCCGCAGGCTTGTAGTGTCCACGCGTGCCGGCGGGGACTGCTGCTACACGCTGCCCACCTCCTCCTCATCGAAAGAAGTACCTGATCCTGGGCCCCGCATTCCACCTCCTCCTTCCCCTGCACCTTCTCCTCATCTGCAGTATACCGCGCGGCAACCCATCGGTGGTTTTGACACGCAGCCAAACTCCCAGCTGAGAGTGTGCACACGGGGTGCATGCCACAAAAAGACTGCGCGGCAGCCCGCCAGCAGTCGCATCGGAGGCCTGCAACTACGCTGCAGTCAGCATAAAGAAAAGAAAAAAAAAGAGGAAACAAAAGAAACTCAGGTGGGTGGTGCGCCTTTCCCCCACTGTTGCTCTACAACGGAAACCAAAGGGATAACACTAATGAAGACCCCACAAGAGTGTGCAACAGCCCTACAGCATACTACCCTACCCTGACCACCTCATGTGACACAAGCCAGAGAAAGCTACAAAGCATCATACCGCCTACAGAAGTGACAACAGACGTCCTCAGGACCAGGGCGACCACCACCACCATGAGCTATCCACCAGTGCAACAAGCCCCAACTCCTCCGGCCCCCACCGGGAACACGGCTGCCACTGCCTGGAGCATGACACCCCCTTCTCCATGACACCACAGGTCAACAAAGGTCCGAGGTGGGTGGAATGGCTAGAAGACTTCAATACCTTTATTGCAGCTGCAGGCAAAGAGAACTCGACGAGATTACACAGCATGTTCTTCAATCTAGCAGGGAATGAAGTCAAAATACTTATTAAGACTATCCCAACTGCCGAACAAACTGACTTTCCAGCGCTAATCGCAGCTCTGAACAACAGGCTGGATATTGAGCCCAACAGGGATTACGAAAGGTACATGTTTAACCAATGTACCCAAAGAATTGATGAAACAGTCGATTAATTCATCACTCGCCTACGAATAAAAGGTGCACACTGTCAATTCCATGTCTTCTTGCTAGACGAGGCCATCCGCCTACGAGTTATTGAGGGATGCGTATCTCAAACCCTAAAAAGGCAACTCCTCAAGAAGCCACTCACCATTGAAGAGGTCAGTGAGATGGCCAGAATCCTAGAAATGGTCGACAAGCAGCTAACGCAGATAGCGGGCAGCACCTCAGCTAAACAGGACAAGAATGAAACGATAGCGGCAATACAACCAAGCAACACAAGAATAACAGAGAGACCTTCCAACACCAGCTACATGGCTACTCCAAGAACACGACGACAGTGTTACCGTTGTGGGATGGCTTTTCCCCATGCAGGGACCTGTCCCGCACTCTCCCAAAGATGTGGAAACTGCGGCAGGGATGGCCATTTCCAGTCAGTCTGCACAGAAGACAGACCTTTTCCAACTCTACGAATGCCTATGACCCCACAATACAAGACATTCAACAGAAACCCACAAGCACAGTCCTATCAAATGCGCCCATATCAGCGAAACCCAAGAAGATACGTCAGAGTGGTCGAAGACATCTACCAGGATGCTGAGATACATGACAACGAGACACATGACCAGGTCTCACGCATAAGAGACAAATATGACGGACACCCATCACACCAGAACTACTACGGCATAGAGCAGCAAGGATTCGACTACGAAGTTGACCAATATGACCAATATTCTCAAGACGAATCTGTCAATCTCATTATGGATGAAAGAGAAGCACGAGAAGCACTCAAGATACCAGTGGAAATAGGTGTTAAACATTTCTGCTTCCTAGTCGAATCAGGAGCCACCGTAAACATAATGGGTGAAAAGGAGTTTCACCAGATCCCTGAGAAACCAGCTTTAACACCATCAGCCCCCACGATATTCCAGTGGGGTGCAGCTGTCCCCCTATTAGCCATTGGCTTGTTTGAAAGTCGACTCATCCATGGTGATCACTCCACGACGACCATCATCCATGTCATTCGAAGTCCGACCAAAGGCTATCGGACTGCCTCCTGCCTAGGACTCATAGACATACATGTCCGAGAAGGTGACACAATCCGCTCAACAGCACCAGCACCCGACACAAGAGACCACATATACAGCATTCAGAACTGGCCTACGCAAGTAGGTGCCATGACAAAGGAGACCATAATGAGCAAATTTCCACTCATATGTAAGGGTCTAGGAAAGATGAAGGGCATGCCCGTGAAACAACATATTGATCCAGCAGTCCGACCCGTTCCACAACATCCAAGAAGAGTTGGATTTCATCTGTAAGCAGCGGTGTCGGCTGAACTCAGACAACTACTGGAAAATGGAATCATTGAATCGGCATCAGGCCCGACCCCAGGGGTCTTGCCATTAGTGATTGTGCCAAAAGAAGGAGGGCGACTCAGACTCTGCGTAGACATGCGAATGGCCAACACCACCATCCAGAGAGAGCGACACCCAGGCCCAAGAATCGAGGACATGATAGTCCAACTCAATAAATCAATCCTCTACTCCAAACTTGACCACAATCAAGGGTACCACCAGATGGTACTCCACCCGGAATCGAGAGGCATCACCACCTTCGCCACCCACAATGGTCTCTTATGCTACAAACGCTTACATTTTGGCATATCATCAGCTGCAGAAATCTTTCATATGGCCATCAGGCAAATCATTCAACTAATAACAGGAGCACTGAACTACAGTGACGATATTCTCATGTATGGACGATCGAAGGAGGAGCATGATGCAGCCCTTCGGGCCACCTGCAAAGCCATCCAAGAGGCAGGTCTCACCCTCAACGTCAACAAGTGCTGGTCCAGCAAGTCCAAATTAAAAATGTTTGGGCCCATTTTCTCCGTGGACGGCATGACCCCTGACCCTGACATAGTCTCCAGAAAATCTTCAACCTGAAGGAGCTTAGCCAAGTCGCGTAAGTCAGATCATTTTTTGGCATGGCAGGGGGAGGGAGGAGCAAGAAGGAAAGTTTGGTTCCTTCCTGTATGTTTAATAAAGAAGACGTTAACATTTCACTCGGCGTGTCCCTCATTATTGCATGCGGCCTTTGAGGCCTACCAGCTAACACCTGGGCCTTCATCTGCTGGGCTTCCTTTGCCTTTATCTTTACAGCAAGGCATGTTGGTCCCCACCTGTTCTGAGGACCCAGTTTCAGTGTGAAGTAGCCCGTCCATCTACTGTGACATACGTCCGTCCCACATGGAGACACTTCCCACGAACTATCGTTGATTCTACCCACAGACAAGTGTACAAGACAGCGTGCCAGCTAAGACTCAGGCTATCTTTTCTGGCCTCTGCCGCCATATGGCAAGTTGGGCCCAGACGAAGTACCATATGGCCCGGGACAGTCCTCCCTGACCACATGGCTTTGCTGCAATGAGGATGTACCTGCCTTAAGGCCTCCGTCCAGGTTCTGGGCTTAAGCTGCCATTCGCAACCAAGGGCCAGCCTCTCTTACCTGGCTCCCACGGCTGGATCCTGACACTCTGCTGCTGGCTGGGCTAAGGCCATCTGGTCTGCTACGCTCACCTAAAAGGAGAAAAGCACTAACCGCCCAGACCACGTCCCTGCAGGTGCACCGAGGGTGTGTGGAAGTCTCCCATGAACACTGCAGATCAGGAGGAGGAGGAAGGATAGAGACTCTTGCAACACCGGCATTGTGGCATTGTGGCAGCGCCTTTGAAAAAACTGTGCCTCAGTGGATGACTCCCAATAGAGCACAGCATTGTAGCTGCTCTGCCAATTACAATCCCCTGGCCCAGAATCAGGTATTCTGCAAATTATTATGCACCACATTCCCCCCAAACATCTGGTGCATTACGGGTGTAAGAGGCTTGCCCTTTATGTCCACACGCAAATCCTAAGACAAGCAGCTCTATGCATCGGCACACAAGCTGGCTATCTTAGGCCAACCGAGGCTATGCAGTGCTGTGTTGCTATCACAGTTTAGGGGGGATACTGACATAGAGGCATCCAGTCATCCCACAGATGGCAGCTTCTCCTCATTGGCTTCTCAGCCATATAAAGTCTGAGAATAGGTTGAGATTGTTTTGGCCCGAAGACCTCTAATCATTTACCTCACCAGATTTAATTGGGGTATCCGAGCATCAGCTATCCTGAGTCAAACATCAGAGGAAACAGACACTGGATGGTTCGATTGGGCATCTGTACTTATACCCAGTTTGGACAAACGATTTGCATGTCAGGACCGTTATGGACCTCCAAAACAGTACCCTCTGACTTCACCTTGACCTATCACGTGCTCATGCAACACCTCCCCAAGAAAGTGGACAAGAGGTGCTGGTGGTGTGCACAGAGCAATTCGATCCCACCAAAGCTGTTGTATGGCTGTCCTCACCTCCATAGTGCCAAAGGCTTTGATTTGGCTCTCCAAAGTGTATACGTTGGTCTGTGTAACAAGATGGGTTGGGTGGGTAACCAGCCTCACTGCAGACCCATGGTGCCCTTTGTTGGCCTCCTCTCCTGGACAGTCCACCCTAGTTGACAGTTGTACAGGGAGGAGGGGGGCTCTGTCCCCTGTCTCTGCACTGTGACACCCGAAAGATGCTGAGATGGTTGCCATAGGAGGGCGCACCAGTGGTCAAATTCCCTCAGCCAAATGGACACATAGAAACTGTAGTACATAGAAACTGTAGCCCGGGGTCAGTGACACCCTTCACTAGAGTGGAGAGCCACATGCCCCCTGGGGCATTTCCAGTCACCTGTAGCCAGTCGTGGTGCACCACTATGGAGGTAATGAATCCTGTGTAGGCTGGATGTGTCGGGGTGGCAGTCATGCAAAGGGATGCTCTGTTTCGTGTGAACAACATGCCCACTGTGTAAAATCCCTACCTGTTTACCGCTTGATGGTATCAGGACCTCTTTAACTCACTCTTCAATGTACTCCTCAACTTTCACTTAGGGTACTTGTTGGCTCTCATTCACCCCACCATACTTATCCTTGGATGGAGTCAACCACCCGCTTTGTGCTGCATTCCCAAGTACCGACACAGAGAAGACCTCATCCTGTGTACTGACGGATGCTACCAGCCTAACACCATCCATGTGGTGTGCCCTGAACAGAAAGACTCATGCCTCCTAAGTGATGCTGGGGAGTCTTATGTATGCCACATTTCCTGCACCCACCGCTGGATGTGGCTCCAACGCTGGACAATTCCTCTACACGCACCATTACTGACAGAATCCTGGTTAGTTACTTCACCTTCAAATAGTGAGATGCTTACATTCAGCAGTTTGCCACATATGATCTGTGGCCATATTGGGGTAGCCAAAGCTCGGGTGGCTGGGGTTTGGCCCAGGGCTGTTGCGGGGTTGCTCCAACATTGAGCCTCCATGATTGTCAAGTGTGCAGTGTCTCGATCTGCTCCAAAGCCCACCTCTGGAGTGGTTGCCTGATGGACGTGGTTGCAAGATCAGAACAAATTACCTGTCCCATGCTGGCAGCTGTGCAACACCACAGGCAGCCACATGTGGCACAGCCAGCTGCCCTTGGGTAGAGGAAGGTGTTGGGGTGTTCAGCCCACCAGGTGCATGGTGTGCACCTGGCTTGCCTGATACCACGAGGGGTGAAACAAGGAGCCCAAGAGGCTCCAGAAACAAGTAACTGGACCAGGCCCATGGATCCAATGACAGTGCTGATCAGAGCCTGGCCTTGGGTGGACAAGGGGAACAGGGTCACTGTGACAGCCCCAATTTAGCCCTGCTGAAGGCCCTGGGGCAATTGACACTGAAGTAACCTTCAGACAGGCATAGCCTCAGGAGGAACACGGGACTGCAAGGTGAGATCGAAGAATCAATGATCAATGTTTCCTATAAATCACATTAAGAAATCGCAGCTAGCTTCAGTGAAGCATACGCATAGTGAAACACTGACAAGAGTCAGACGTCGGCCTGAATCTGCCGGTCCAGGAGAGGCTGGGGGCAGGCAGCACCACCCATCCTGCCCACATGGCAAGACAGACGCATGCCCTTTTAAGCATCCCCACCTGGGAGTCCAAAAAGACCACTGTGGAACATTACAAATGGGTACCAGGTGAACAGCCCATTAAGTATGCCTGATGTTCTCTTTGGCAGCATAACAGGCCTTCACATAGTGACGGCGGCCGGGGCTGGGACAGGCATTCGCATGCCGCGTGCCAGACCACCAGCTCGATCACAAGATCCAACTGTGAGCAAATAAGTACAGCAATTATAACATACGCATTTGGAGCTGGAATTACTATGGCTGCTGGCCCTAGACTTGCCCTCCAATGAATCCTCGTAAAAGGATGTGAAGTGTACACATTCCAATCAAAGGGCCTCTGTCCTGTTATGTAATTTAAGTCACTACCTCCAAGAATTGGGAGTGGGTAATTCGCATTCCTGCTGACTTCCTTGGATGTGGTAGCTGTTTCTCAGGCTCTCTCCCTGTATTTGAATCCTGATTCATCCTTACCTGTGATCACCATGGTAGGCACAGGAAGTACCATCATAAGTCGACGAGGCAGACATCACAATGCATGGTTGCAATCAGGGGGAGGTGCAAACTGAACAAGAGTAGCTACAATCACCAAAGTGGCTGTGCTAGGCCACATTGGCCTAGGTCTGATTAATGCACGCATCCCATGAGGTCAGTGTTTGTGGGCATGTATTTTCTGTACATTCTCCTCAGTAATGGTTCATCTCGGAAAGAAAATCCAGAGGATACAATTTGAAAAATACCATATTGAGGATTTTATTATACCTAATACATGTAATCTGGTGTGAGTTTAATAACAATTTAATCCGCACTCAGGCAATTATTTATTTAACATAGCAGGAATAAATTTAAAAACATCAAAATTTCATAAAATTCACACTATTAAGTGCATTCATCCACTTCGATACCACATACATCAATCCACTCATACAAACCACCAATGAATACAAGGTAAAAACATATGACAGTTCATCAACAATCCAATTATTATACAAAAGGTTTCTTGTGCAAAACAAGTTGCATAGCCACAGTCGATTTTAAAAAAGTGGTCAACAGTAGGGATAGGCCAAAGTTAGAAGGTCTTCAGAGTTGGCCTTATCCAAGGTTTTTCTCTACCGGTTTCGAAGTATTAACGTTGTTGGGGTTACATCTTCATCAGGCGATAACAATTGGGTTTCTATGAACAAAGCAAGCATAAAGCCATGAATTCCCGATAAAAATAAGTGAAGAGAAAATGAGAAGAGAAAGAAAAAGAAAGGAAGTGTGGATGTATTACTTGGCAGTGTTCAGGTGTAGAATAGAAAAATCATCTACTCTTGTCTTGCTTGTGCCCCCAAACTTATATATCTATGGGGTAAACCAAGGGTATCATGCAGGGAGTGCAACCATGAAAAATCAGTGTCCCTGGGCAAGACGAAAGAGAAGCACAGCTGTATACAGATCCATTGTGAATGAAGTAGATCACCAACCATGCGTGAAGTCCAAATTGTGAAGTCTTTGGTAACTCTTGAGGCACTTCTTGAGAAACTACAGACTAACCTGGGTACAACTGGAATCAATCCATTGTATGTATGGTACTGGAACCACTGTCATGGAGATTGGCAGAGTCCAGGTAGGAGATCCTGCATGATAGATGGGTCGGCTTGGAGCTCCAATCTAAATATTTTAAGCAGTAAATAATATTATCAGCTGCCATGCCAAATGGCCAAGGTGAATGGTACAAGGGAAGCTGTAAAGATGGCCATATGAGAGGGGCAAATAGTTAATTCTCTTACCCAGAGTAGCGAGTAAGGAAGGGGTGCGAGTAGAAATAATTGTGCACCTCAGCAGGATGTTATTAGCAATGCCCGTGGTTCAGGAAGAATGGGCCCTGAATCTTACAAGTCTGAAACAACAAGAGCAAAAAGAGAAAGACTAATGAATAGTTATACTCCGTCATGGAGGCAATATAAAACAAGGGAGAGAACCATTAGGTCAATATCATGTCAATAGCCCATATAACCAGTCCTAATGGTATTAGTGATAGCAATTTCCAAATGTACCGGCCCAGAGATGTGTGTGATCTGGGTTTACCCAAAAAGGACAACAAGTATTCAGCTGAAAAAAATTATTTCAGCTGAAAAAATATCACAGCATTGAAGCACTGGTGTGCCCTTGAAGTTACTTACCCTGAGCGGACACTAACGCAATGGCAGCCGCTATAAAGTTGAAAGCAGGAATCCACGGTGGAAATGGAGCACTCGGGTTTCCTCGGACTCACTCTGGGGGCCGTAATCGCGCATCTAAACAACGGAGTTGTTAGTGCGACTAAATACGTGGTATCTACTCACGTGATCCTACTTCAAAAACATTAGTGGCGGTAGCGTAAACCATTCATCCACGTGATTGTTTGAGCAGTTGACTAGCACATTCCCCTACGTTACGGGGGGACGTGCTGCCAAGCGTTTCTGCCGTCACTCTCGTTTCTATGGAAACGATCGTGAGTGAAAGAATATAGCACAAAGGAATCGCTGGTCCGCTACCATGCACCGTTACCATTAGCGCGCACAGCCTGTAAGTCTATATCAATGATAAAAGTGAATAGCATATGGTGTCTGGGCACGTCAGAAAAATATTTTTTGACATATTGTGATGGACCCAGGCATATAAATATGCCGGTGTGTGCGATGCATTTATTGACAAGTGCCAAGGGTTATTAACCCTATAATGAAATTACTAATGCATTACACTAATGTTATTAACCCTATAATAAGCTTACTAATATATTCCACTAATGTGTATGGCAGATAGATGGAATTAGATTACCAATTATTGATGGGAACAGACTATGTTGCCTCCTGACATATATTCGGGCTGGGCAACCATAAATAACGTTGTGCATGGAGCGGGTTATGTTGAGGACCGCCATGATTAAGCCTGCATGTCTCAAGAACATGGGGGGCATCAAATGTTGATTATCACCTGACTAATGGGATAAATGTAGAAGGGCAATTGCTAGGCCCAGTGTGTAAATTCCATGTATCCCATAGCCTGGGCAGATCAGTACCTGGAATGATGATGTACAACAGGAGTATAGCAATAAAAGATGTTATGCCCCTGAATGCCAGGGTTACAGGGTATTAAGGCCCTGGGTCAGTGTCTTTAAATTGAAAATCCATAGTTCTTCTTTACTCGCTAGGTTTTTCAGAAGCTGTGTAGGATTGGGGCCTGTAAGGATATTTGGCATGTTACAGCACAGAGTACAGCACTACTGCACAGGTAGCTTTTTTTTTGATGCAGCACCACCACATGGGTGTGGTGCATTGCTGGTGCATTGCTATATGTGTTGCCAGAGTAACATGGACATATAAGTAAAGGCAGGCTATTCAGTCAAAAACGATTTTTACATATAAGATGCAAATCCATTTTACAGTTAAAAGCACACATCTGCACATTCAAAATGCACACTATTTTTCACCTGAAATGCCTATGTTGCAAGAGACACATTTGAAAATTAATAACTAACCTTATTAATAACTAACCTGACTAATAAAACTTCATTTAACATAACCCACTAATAAAAATGTGTCTCCACTGCAGAATTAGGCCTACTCTGAAAGTGAACTTTTAAACGCACATTCATTTTTTTTTCTCTGCTGCTCTGTCCACATAACTACAGGAAGCAAAGAGCTCGAAGGAACAGGAAATCCGTTTGTTACATTTGCCACTGTAGAAATGAGCCATTGTATAGTGAGGGAGGAGATGACATGATTGATTGTGATTGGAGCAGCGTCATAGCAAGTATCATGCTAGAGGCTGTGATTAGAACTTTGCTGGAGAAGCTTGAGGGGAGCGGGAGAACAATCGAGATCTTGGAGAAGGATCTGTTTCCTGGCTGAGGCATTCCTGCTGCAAAAGCTGAGAGTTCCAGGCAATAACCCCGGTTTGAGAACGGCAGACGCTTGTTCTCACTGGGGTTGATTTTCAAGGGAGCCAAATTCAGAAAGAGAATAGCCGAAGAAAACTCGTGCTGAACAGATAAGGTAATTATAGAAGCGAGTGGGAACTGTGCGAAAGTGTGCGAAACTGTTCAGTCAGTGTATTCGAGGGAGTCTCAGTCTATTATCAGCATATTTAATGTTACCAATTGAATATATTCTCGCAGCTCTCTGTCCATTTTATCACAAATAATGTTGTACCATTTCATTTATTTCTGTAAAAAAGGTTAAACTGTGTTTAAAAGAAATTTCTATAATACAAAAATATTTGAAAACAGATAGCTAGTGTGTATTATTTCTCTCCTTCATTTTGCATGGGAAAAGGTTTAAACGTGGGTAGATTTTTAAACAGTGCAATTCTCATTTTAAAACAGATGTGTGCATGATTCTATTCAGTATGGACAGTTTTGAGTGACTGTTTGTAGCATAGCCTGTTGGAGGTACATGAGCCAACGGGAAGAGAGACTCTCCGGACATAGGTACCTACCGTATATAAGGTAGTGGAAATTACCACAAAAATACCATAATAGCCCATGGTGGCACACAACACTAACACTGAAAATGTGGTATCCCTAAAATGTAGGCCTGAGGTTTCTCTAGTGATCAAGAACAATCTAGATAAAAAACAAGGGATGTTGGATATTGGGGCCACAAATAAACCAACCACTATACCAACCAACCACGCAAACTACCGCGCACATCATCTAAATAGGTCTGAATTCTGAAATAATGCAATGTATTACTGTCATGTGTGACCCAATATGAATACAGAGAGTGATTATTGCTAAAGGTATTTTGGTGGTAAGAAAATACCGCAAAGCCCCAAATATCCACAAAATACCCAACATATTTATGGTGCATTGGCCGGGAAAGTGATCATAGAGTACCTACTGGGCGTGGCAAGCGTGTTTCACACTGCCATTTGCACATTAAAGGGAACCCATTTTATAATAGCAGTGTGCCACTAAAAATGAATTTCAGAATGTCACAAAGGGAAACCACATTTTCAGACTTAGTGCAATTTTTAGAGGCAAAGTTGTTTGCACATGGGACGTGGTTGTCGAACAGCACCTTAGAATGGCGTGACCGCATTCAGGGTGAGGTGCAGAAAGAAAAACTAGACAATATTTTTGCAGAAGGCAGCATAATTCAGGTCTGCCTTACAAGATTATTGAATGCAGCCGATAAAAGTGCAGAGAAAGACTGTTTATTACGGCTATGCGGCAAAATATGGTTTATTTTGAATAAGTCCCTTTCGAATACAGGAAAATGATACCCAGCTAATTAACAGGTTAAAGACTGAATTAGATGGGGCAAGTAAAAATTAGGAAATGTTAAGAGCAGAATTGGATGTATGCCAAAAAGACATGCAATTAAAATGCAGAGACGTTGATGCTCAGTTATCCAAAAGCAAGAAACAATTTGAGGATAGTGAGCAAGAATTGGTAAACTTAAAAGCCTTAGTGGACCACATTAGACAGGATAAAGATGAGGTTGTTTTAGAAATGCAGATTTTACAAAAAGAACATTGTGAAAAAGAATGTGATCTACAGAGTGCAGAACAAGAAATGATTAAAATGACTCAAGAAAGAGATAAGAGAAATAAAGAGTTCAATGAATGCCAAATGCAAATGTGCGACATGCAGGAGGTGTTTAATAAGATGAGTGATGAAAACAACTATTTGCAAAATGAAGCAAGCAGACTCCTTAAAAAGTGTAAGGACTTGGAACAGCAAATGTGCATTCCCAGGTCCCAGGAGAGGCGACAGGGTACCACATTCAATGGAGTGCAGGTGAATTCTAGTTCTGCCCAAAGAGCTAGTGCTCCAGTGACTGGGCCGGTGACTGAACTTGGTTGCAGCGCCCTCGGGGATTCGATACTCCCATT
Organism: Ambystoma mexicanum; assembly: GCF_040938575.1. NCBI lineage: Eukaryota > Metazoa > Chordata > Amphibia > Caudata > Ambystomatidae > Ambystoma > Ambystoma mexicanum. The sequence continues at coordinate 277,072,759 of NC_090936.1, read as the reverse complement.
GGGGGCAGCCACCAATCTCATACACCTGAAAACAGGATTGAATCACAAAATAGTGCAATTCCATGCATTGCAACAAGTAGCCCCATAAAAATAATGAAATCCATTAAAGCCCTGATCAAACCATTTAAAAAGGGAGGTGAATGCTGCATTGAGGATCACTTAGAAGCGGTGCATGACATTTTTAAAGCACTCCAGATACCTAAGGAACAGTACAGACAATATTTTCATTTAACTTTAGATGCCCCGACGGCCAGCATCATAAGGGGATTAAATGAACAGCAGAATATGACCTGGGTGGAGTTTGAAAAAGAAATTAGGCGTCATTTTTCTCCTTTTCAGTCATTGCAGGAGGCAAAGAAAGTCGCTTACACAATCACTGCTGGACCTAATACATCCCCTCGCCAATTTTTACAAGACTTAAAAAGAGCATTTTCTCGCTTTGATGTATCTTTTGACCCAAATTCCAATGAGTTTAAAACTGCATACTTCTATGGGCTACAGAAAGATATCATATCCTAATTGGTCTGTGAATTTGACCGTGACAAGTCCCTTGAATGGATTGTACATCAAAGCACAAAACTATATGAGGTACTCTATTGTCAGGGTAGAGAAAGTGATAAAATGAAAGATACTAGACCTAAATCTAAAGAACCCTCAGCCACAGTAATGGAAATCAGGTCAGCCAAAATGTCCCTTCAGTCTGCTCAAAGCCAAGGTAAAAATAATGTGACACCTGAACAAAGGGGTAATCAACAAAGATCGCCATTTCCTGTACCAATGTTCCAATCACATGATCCTATTAATAGGGAGAGCTACATCAGCACTAGGTATTTGGTGGACAGACCCCGGGTAGGATATCGGCCTGATATGGCAGGTATGAACAATAACCAGAGACAAAATCAAGATCAAAGAAATGATGGTCCCTACCAGTCATTGGGGACACAGACCAGATTTGATCCCAGCACATGATATATGGTAATCAGGATAGACCCCGATATGTGGATCGATTTACTGATAATGGAAATCAACATAGGGGCGAGTACCCACAATCTGAGAGACAGGACATGAGGCAAAACATGAACTACAATCCACGTCAGTACAATGATTCCCCACCAGGGGACTATAATCAAAGGATGGGTGCACCCCGCTCCCCTCCACAAATGAATCAAGAGTTCAGAAACCATCCCAACCGACATCAATCACCTGAGAGGTATCAGAATAGATCCAATCAGGGGGAAAACAACCAATATCGACCTAGGCCACAGAAAGAGGATTCTAGAGAGATGGAAAGGTTCCAGTGCCTTGAGGCCCAAGTGAAAATGTTAGCTGAGCAAATAGGAAAGCTCTATACAGCGCAAAAACAACCTTCCAAAGAGGGGGCTGATGGCCATAGCAATGACCGGGGGGCTTCCGAAAAGTGACTAAGTACTCATGATTACTGCAGTGCCAAAATGACAGATTGCTCTGATATAATTTTGCATAACGACTCTGAGATGCCTAATGAATTAAAAATGAAAGTGCCAGTAAATGAACATGTGACAGAAAGTGCAAATACTTCTAAAAAAGAGGTACGGTTTAACCTAGAGCTAAATAAAACAGTAAAGATTTGCACAAATGAAAAAGAAACGTTAGGAATCCCAAAAGAACAAAGGAACAGATTTAAGAAAAATGACTCATGCATGGGGAATACCAGTGAACAGGGAGTAAGTGGGGATGCTATAGCTCCTTCCCTGGGCAAGCAAAACAATGACCAAACACAGGCAGAAAAAGGAAATACTCAAAAGGAGGGTACAAGTCAATCACCTGAAGAATTCTTTGAGCCACATATTTTTGAAGAGGCTGAAAGGGCTGGTATCACACTAAATGATCACAAATGCACAGAATTAAAAAATGACAAATTGCTGAATGATGTTGTTACACATGTTCAGTTGGAAGGTTGTAGTGTGGTCTCTGATGTTACCCAGATGGATGGGCGAACAGTGGCCACACTCCAAAAAACCTCTGATCATGGAGAAATGAATAAAGTCTCTCGCGCAGAAATGGGTAAAAAGGAGGGAAAAATGTCTTTCCATTTACCAATGTGCTTAGCCAAAAGTGAAAAAGGCCTGAGAAAGGTGAGCCCTGAAATTAGTAAGAATTCACACTTCTTATGTGTATTAGAGGAAGTTGAGGACAGATATTATGCACCCATCACTGTAGAAGAAAAATACCACACCTTTGCTATGATTGACACTGGCGCACAGGCCACAATTATGTCCAAGGAGCTGGTAAAGAGTATCAATGAAGGGAGATCCCCACAGAGTCAGATCACAGTGAAGGAAAATCAAGGTCCAGTGCATAACTTTAATGGGGAGGAGGTGCCCATCATAGGTGTAACTGAGGTTGACATAAAAATAGGAAAGCACAGAATGAAACAAGAGGTATTGATCACATCTATTTGTGAAATTCCATTTCTGATGGGGACAGATTGCTTGAAAAGATTGTCTCCTCTCATAGATGGGGTGAATGGAGTGCTGTGGTCCTTAACCAAAAAACCATTGAGGCCTAAGAAACTAAAATCACAAAATAGCAACATAAATGAATGTGACACCGTTGCCAAAACAAATGATGCTGTGGAGGTATATCTCCAGAATAGTTGCATACCTAGTGTCACTGTTATATTAATGTGTCAAGACAAAATGCAGAGCGACAATGAAAAATTACCTGTACAAATATACTTGGACCCAAGGAAAAATTGGCAGACTGCCAAAGATGAGCACACATTACGTTTTTATTTAAAAGAGAAAACATGTAAACAGAATATTGCTCCTAAAACAGATTCAGAAAAACACATTACCACTCTGGCAGAAATACACATGGAAGATGAGCAACCATGGGATCATGTTGGTATAAATGACTATTTTAAAACTATAAAAGCCACTTTAGCTCTTGGACATGAAAGGAGTTTCATTAATGAGAAATTATTGCAAAAAATAATGGAGAGGGAAGAAATCCCGAAATTTAGGATTAAAAACCAATATGTTTCTGGGTTGGACAGTCCAGACTTTGAAAACCGAATTGCAGGCAGATGCATGCTTAAAACTAGCATTGGGCAGAAAACAATTTACCATAATGTATGGATAGTGAGTGGAGCACAAAATGAATTTTACATGGGCAATGACATCATGCACAGAATGTGTATGGTGTTAGATTTCCTTAATCAAAAAATATGGTCACGCCTAGGTGGTCCGGCACCTGAATTTGAAGACAAAAGAAGGGCTTATCATTGTGCACAACTGGTTCCTTATGCAATCGAATTACAAATGAGGAAAGATACGATTATTCCTGCATTTACAAAACAGTTTGCAATAACACTGAAATGCAAAAATGGACAGCAGATGAAAGACTCTGATGCATTTGTATGCCTGAATGAATCCATAAAACAGCAAGGCCTGGATTATGAATACATTCCATTGGTAGATATTGGTGAAGGATCTGTAAAAATTATGGTAAATAATAAAAGTTGTCAGGATATTCATTTAGAGGAAAACTCTGCATTAGGAATGGCCATACAAAAATCACATTATACGGCAGATTTAAATAACATGGTGATTGGAAATATCCCTGAAAAGGATGTAGATGCCAAGGGTGAGTTGCCAGAACACCTGGACTCTCAGCCCAAAGGAATATTTAAAATTCATTCTGTGTATCCTTATGATTCAAATGAGACAGTGTGCTGCCATCAAGAGGATTGCATAATATTTAATTTAAATGAAAATGAAACAGAAAATCAGCCCATTGAAGTGGAAGATGATATGCCAAAATATTTAAAAGTGGCAGCTTTACAAAAAGACACAGCCACACAGAGGAAAGCGCCGAGATTCCCTTACGAGAAGATTTTCCAGAATTTTCCAAAATGGTAGAAGAGCAGATCTCCTTAGCAGATGCGTGTGACAGCAATGAGGATAGGGACAATCTGAGGGAGATATTTATGGAGTTTAAGGATGTATTTACAAAAGATGCTTATGATTGTGGTTTAACTGATTTACATGTGGCCACACTACCAGAGGGTGTAGCAGAAGTCCAGTGTTTGTACGCCAGTATAGACTACCGCTGGCATGTTTAGAATCATTGGCAGAGATTATTAAAAATTTGGAATCGCGGGGAATCATCAGGCCCATTCATAGCACATCAATACACCTATTTTAGGTGTGTTAAAGCCAAATGGTCAGTGGCGGCTATGTGCAGACTTGAGAGAGTTAAATAAAAGAGTACCAGTATCTAGATGGCCACTGCCATTCATTGATCAGGGCCCAGCTCAGGTACATGGTTCAAAAGTATTTACCACATTAGATCTCACCTCTGGATATTGGTGCGTGCCATTGGCAGAGGAGATACAGAATTTATTTTCCTTTACATTTGACAGAACTCAGTACGCCTGGCTTAGAGCTCCGTTCGGGTACATCAATAGTGGGAGTGAATTTGGCATATTTTTGAGAAAGGCCATGCCGGATGCAGCGGAAAGAGGAACAATAGTTTACATGGACGATGTCCTGATAAAAAATGAAAGCCTGAAAAGACATTTTGATGAAATAAGACATGTGCTTGGCCAATTGCAGAAAGCAGGCGCCAAAGTATCTTTGCAAAAAGCACAATGGTGTAAGAAAAAAGTGAACTTTCTAGGGCAGGAAGTGACTGAACATGGGTAAATCCGCAAAAGAAGAAAATAGAGGCCATACAAAGATTAAAAGATCCTAAAAATGTGAAAGGAGTAAAAAGTTTATTAGGGATGACAGGCTATAACAGAAAGTTCATTGAAAATTATGCAGAAATCACTCAACCATTGACTAAACTGCTTAAACTGAATACTCCCTGGAAATGGGAAAAAGAGTAGTCTGATGCAGTGGCTAAATTAAAGGAATGTCTTGTAAAGGCACCATGTTTAGCATATCCCATAAAGGACAGGGATTTCTTTATAGAAATAGGTTTTTCTGAACATTGTATGTCAGCAGTGTTATCCCAAAAGCACGATTTGAATCACAAAACCATTGCCTATGCAAGTAAGGCATTTTCCCAAGTTGAAATGAAATTTAATGAATGTGAAAAGGCCCTATTAACCACTGTGTGGGCGCTACAACATTTCCGCCCCATTGTTCAGGGAGAAAAGGTGATTATTGAAACAAATCATCAACCTTTGCAATTTTTAGAGAGTAAAAGAATTAGATCAGGTAATCTAGCGCAGTCCAGAATCACTTCATGGACGCTGGCATTACAAGATTTTCCTGTAGAAGTGAGACATGGACAAAATAAAAAGAACCCAATTGCTCAAGGGTTAGCTCACTTACATGACTGTGCAGCTGAACAAATACCAAATGAAATGGAAGTGGAAACTAGTTTACAGGAATTTGAACAATAACCACACAAAGCTTTTGATGAAAAAACATGCAAGGATTTGCCAACTGTATATGTGTATGGTTGTGCTTTTCACATTGAAAATGACAGTAATAAACAATTAGTGGCAGGAATAGGAAATGTCTGGTTGAAATGTGAAGGCGTCCCCAGTATAGGGATGAGGATTGGAGCTAGGAGCAGCCAGCTGGCGGAATTGGCAGCCATTTATAAAGCAATTGCTACTGCAGTTGATAAAAAGTTCAGTGAAATTGTCCTGGTGACTGATTCTGACTATACACGGAATAGCTTTGTGGAGTATTTGCCTGGTTGGAAAGCAAGAGGCATGGTTACATACAACAAAAAGCCACTTAAACATGGACAAATTATACAAGCCATACACAAATTGGTGTCAGAGAATAATTTAACAATATACTGGAGAAAAATGTGTGGGCATTTAAAAACACCAGGAGAGGATAAGGAGGGAAATTATAAGGCAGACCACCTGGCTAAGATTGGGGCTGTGATGGGAGAATTGCTACCTATTGATTATTTAATGGGTGAAATACAAATTGATGCAGTAACACGTTCTAAAGCACCAAAGGAGGTAGATCAAACAGTGGTACAGTGGAGTCATGACACGCCAGACCAAGATTTGATTGAGGCACAAAAGAATGATCGAATTTTGGGAATCTATTATAATCATTTGATAGATCCTGAACAAAACCCTTTAACATAAAATGATTGTATGGGAAGAGAAGAGTTGAGGGTGCTATTAAAGAACAAAACACGAATTAGATTACAGGATGGACTCATGATTAAAGAGTCCATAACAGGACGAATACAGTGGGTGGTACCCCTTTCATTCAGAGGGCTAATGCTACACCATGCACATGATGCCATAACTGCAGGCCATAGAGGTTCACAAAAACATTAGAAATACTAAAAGATTATGCTTACTGGGCACATATGTCCCAAGATGTGGAATTATATACTAGAGGATGTCTAGTATGCGCCCAATTTAAACCTACTTCACCAATGCATAGAGCCCCATTAATGAAAAGAGGCCTAACTCTTCCATGGTCAGATTTGCAGATAGACTATGTAGGGCCTTTTAAAAGGTCGAGCAGAGGATACCGTTATATTTTAAGTGTGGTATGATTGATGTCAAAGTGGATTGAATGCATTCCTGCACCAGATTGTAGTGCGCAAACAGCAGCCACATTGCTGGTGAACCATGTGTTCTCAAGGTTTGGGTTGCCACAAAGAATTGAGTCAGACAGAGGAAGTCATTTCACAAGTACTCTAATGAGTAAGGTATGGCAAATACTGTGTGTGAAAAGAAAACTACATATTGCATATCGGGCGGCCTCTTCAGGTGGAGTTGAACGAAGCAATAGGTCTGTTGTGGATATTTTAAAGAAATTCGTGGCAGAAGCAGGTTCCAGCTGGGATTTACGTTTACCGTTGGTTTTGATGGCAATCAGATCAACTCCTGCCAAAGCAACAGGTGTTAGCCCCCATGAGGTCTTGACAGGTAGGAAAATGGTGTTACCACAACACCTACTATACAGAACACATGAGCAAACACTTGTGAGTGCATCCACAGTTCATGAATATATTGATGAACTGAGGAGGCATTTGCAACATGCATTTGCTTTTGTGCAGAGAAATCTGGAAAGAGCTGCTGACAGTGCAAAGTCTTATTATGATAAAAAGACATCAGTAAAGGAATACAGTGTAGGGGATCAGGTGTACAAGTTTCATTTTGGAAAAAGTAAACAGAAACATTCTAAATTTCTAGCAGCCTGGCACGGGCCATTTCGAATTATAGATAAGGTCTCTCCTGTGGTTTATAAAATTTTGAAAAATGAAGGTGAAACGGCGATGGAGCAGTTTGTCCATGTAAATCAGATCAAACCATGCCATCCCAGACACGAGATCAAGCAGCTTGAGCATGTAGAAACAGATAAAGTCCCTTGAACACAAAAAGAGAAAATAAATGGGTACAATCAGGAGGTAGTGACAGAGAAGTTAAAAAGTGGATTGTTATAATGGCACATAAACACTGTAATATATGTAAATATATATAATATAAAATAAGTAAATAAATAAATAAATAAACATTTATAAAATGGAAGCTCATGGTTGGTGTGCAGATAGAAAATGTATTAAATATTGAATGCTGTTTTATATATGCTTGTTTTCTTTTTAACTTGTTTTTAATTTCAGAAGAAAAAAATAAAAATAAAAAAAATTAAAAAAAACGAAATGTTTTTACCAAGCATGTTTTATTTTTGGAAAAAGGGTGAAGTTAGTATTGTGCAATATACTTAATCTGTTTCTTTTCTATTTTGGTTTAGAAAATTAACTATTTATACCGGAGGTCACGGGAGACAATGGAGTTCTGGAGTCCCATGGATGAAGACCAAAAGATGCCTGCCTCCGGCTGGAGGTGAAGAAAAGATAACCAGAATGCCAAAAAAGATGACTCCTATGGATCCAAGATTGCCAAGATGAAAGTGTACTCGGATGAACCAAATGATGTGACATCGCTGGTCGGGACATATCAGAGGCAGACAAGAGTCCTGACATATGGAGTTCCATGTATTTATTATTTTAATTATTTATTTTAATCTGTTATGTTAATTATTTGTTTTAGTTAGTTGTTTTATCTTATTGTTTTTAATTGACTTATGTAATCGAAACTTTGAATTAATGCCACTTCCATTGGGAAGGCAAATGTAGAACATTTTGTAAACTAATGAACTCAGATGAATACTGTGTTGATACCTTCAACTTTTTCATTGATGCACATGAATATTCATTTTGTTGGATTGCTACATTGTGAAAAGAAGAAAAAGAACAAGTTGTTTTTAGGAATTGGCTTAGATCGTAGCCAAGTTCTAAAAACAAAAGGAGGGTAATAAATATGTTGGGTATTTTGTGGATATTTGGGGCTTTGCGGTATTTTCTTATTGCCAAAATACCTTTAGCAATAATCACTCTCTGTATTCATATTGGGTCACACATGACAGTAATACATTGCATTATTTCAGAATTCAGACCTATTTAGATGATGTGCGCGGTAGTTTGCATGGTTGGTTGGTATAGTGGTTGGTTTATTTGTGGCCCCAATATCCAACATCCCTTGTTTTTTATCTAGATTGTTCTTGATCACTAGAGAGACCTCAGGCCTACATTTTAGGGATACCACATTTTCAGTGTTAGTGTTGTGTGCCACCATGGGCTATTATGGTATTTTTGTGGTAATTTCCACTACCTTATATACCATAGGGAACTATGTCCAGAGAGTCTCTCTTCCCGTTGGCTCATGTACCTCCAACAGGCTATGCTACAAACAGTCACTCACAACTGTCCATACTGAATAGAATCATGCACACATCTGTTTTAAAATGACAATTGCACTGATTAAAAATCTACCCACGTTTAAACCTTTTCCCATGCAAAATGAAGGAGAGAAATAATACACACTAGCTATCTGTTTTCAAATATGTTTGTATTATAGAAATTTCTTTTAAACACAGTTTAACCTTTTTTACAGAAATAAATGAAATGGTACAAAATTATTTGTGATAAAATGGACAGAGAGCTGTGTGAATATATTCAATTGGTAACATTAAATATGCTGGTAATAGACTGAGACTCCCTCGAATACACTGACTGAACAGTTTCGCACACTTTCGCACAGCTCCCACTCGCTTCTATAATTACCTTATCTGTTCAGCATGAGTTTTCTTCGGCTATTCTCTTTCTGAATTTGGCTCCCTTGAAAATCAACCCCAGTGAGAACAAGCGTCTGCCGTTCTCAAACCGGGGTTATTGCCTGGAACTCTCAGCTTTTGCAGCAGGAATGCCTCAGCCAGGAAACAGATCCTTCTCCCAGCTCTGCAAGATCTCGATTGTTCTCCCCCTCCCCTCAAGTTTCTCCAGCAAAGTTCTAATCACAGCCTCTAGCATGATACTTGCAATGACGCTGCTCCAATCAGAATCAATCATGTCATCTCCTCCCTCACTACACAATGGCTCATTTCTACAGTGGCAATTGTAACAAACTGATTTCCTGTTCCTTCGAGCTCTTTGCTTCCTGTAGTTATGTTGACAGAGCAGCAGAGAAAAAAAAATGAATGTGCGTTTAAAAGTTCACTTTCAGAGTAGGCCTAATTCTGCAGTGGAGACACATTTTTATTAGTGGGTTATGTTAAATGAAGTTTTATTAGTTAGGTTAGTTATTAATAAGGTTAGTTATTAATTTTAAATGTGTCTCTTGCAACATAGGCATTTCAGGTGAAAAATAGTGTGCATTTTGAATGTGCAGATGTGTGCTTTTAACTGTAAAAAGGATTTGCATCTTATATGTAAAAATCGTTTTTGACTGAATAGCCTGTCTTTACTTATATGTCCATGTTACTCTGGCAACACATATAGCAATGCACCACACCCATGTGGTGGTGCTGCATCAAAAAAAATGCTACCTGTGCAGTAGTGCTGTACTCTGAAATGTAACACGCCAAATATCCTTACAGGCCAGAAACCTTTTCTACACAGAACCACTCCATTTGTACCACTTTTTATCTTTGAGCGATGCTCATTAATGCGAGTGCTCACTTCCAGGGTAGTTTTTCCTATATACATCTTTTGACAAGGGCACATAATTGCATAAATTGCATTTTTACTTTTGCAAGTCGTAAAAGTACAAAGGTCCCAATTTTTGTTTTGCATGAAAAAGGAAATGGTTTTTTTAGAGAATTTACAAGCCACGCAACTGGTACATGGATAATGTCCCATGACAGGATTTTGATTGAGGTCCCGAACCATAGGAGGCGTGGAGCAACTTCTACTGGCACGGGTAATTTGTTGTTTCAGGTTCTTACTCTTTTTAAATGCAAAAAGAGGTTTAGACAGAGTGGTTCCTGAAGCATTTAAAATGCGCCAGTTCTTGAGTATAATGCCCTTAATGCCTTCACTGGTTTGGCAGAAAGTTGACACGCAGACTAGTTCTTTTTTCTCTGTCTTGGTTTTAGGTAACAATAGTGCCTCTCTATTTGTATAGCGTGCTCTCTTTCTGGATTGTTTTATAAGCTTTCTTGGATAACCACGTTCCAAGAGTCTGTTTTCCAAAATGAGTGCATGTTTTGTGAAGTTGTTAATATCTGTACAAATTGCGGCAAAGCCACAGGAACATGCCATATGGTAAATTGCGCAAGAGGCTAGCTGGATGTTGACTCTCATATTTTAATGTGGTGTTTCTTTCCGTAGCCTTTCTGTGCAATTCAGTATGGAGACACCCCTCTTCCGAAAAGATCAATAAATCCAAGAAAGCAATCCTGGAGGTACTCAAAAGTGAAGTGGATGTCAACATCTACTTTATTCAACCATTCCAGAAATAGTAACAGTGTTTCCAAGGGTCCATTCCAGATCATAAATATATTGTCGATATAATGACGATATATCTTGATCTGTGCTCTGTAAGGGTTGGAGCAATGCAGGATTTTTTCTTCCTCCAATAGGGCCATAAAGATTATAGCCAAATTTGGAGCAAAGGTACATCCCATAGCCGTACCTTTGCTTTGTAGGAAGAAATCTTCCTTAAATTTAAAGAAACTGTTAGTCAGAACCAATTGAGCTGCTTTATTCAGAAATTCTCTTGGTACAGTGTGTGGAGGCAAGCATACGCCTCTCTAGGATTGTTCTTAATCTGTGAATAGCTCTGTCTTGAGGTATATTGGTGGATAAAGCCTCAATGTCTAAGGAGACCAGTATTTGTGTGGATGAGTCAAAAGGTCTTAATTCGACAAGGTTAATTACATCACGGGAGTTCTCAGTAAACCAAGAAACAGATGCTGACATCAAAGGGAACATCACTAAATTAATGAGCCGTTTGCAGTGTCACTGTACTGGCCATGTGTACAAAGTTATGTATGGCTCAATCTGTGAGACAATCATATGCCACTGGTAGAATCTACCAGGTAGCTGCTCTTAGTGGAGCGTGACAATGGGGGGAGCCACTGGTGTTGTGACAAGGGGAGTTGGCACCCCACCGAATGGTCATTCTGAACCGCTGTACAAATTTGCTCGGTGGAGAAGGGTGTACATCATGGCAGAAAAGACACACACTGGGGCTAACACCACCCAACCCCAACCATTCTGATGTGACCACCAGTGAGCTGCCAGGATTCAACATTTGCTCTGCTTGGAGGGGGAGCCGCACACATAAATAGGCCCACCTGAGGGGACATAGCGTTTACAGGAACCCAAGTCAGGTCGAAGCAATTGCTTCAAACAGCAGCCTGTGGACATGGAAGGCAGGCCAACATTGTGAAGGCCATGTGGGAGACCCCAGGCAGAGCCACAGTTTTGGACCAGTGAAAAACAGACACGGCGAGGGTGTGCTCTCTGTGCAGACAGACCTTGTCCCCTCTCTGCCAATAACAGCCAATTTACACCAAAGAGCAGCGGTCAAGTCCTACAAATTAAAGTGGAGACACTCATCAACAAACACAATGGGATGTGATGTTGCCAGAAATTAGCATATTCAGGTGAAATATGCACATTTCATTAAATTGGCTTTGCATTACCACCCAAATTGTACAGGATAAATGGCATTTACCTTTCATAAAATCAACACACACACACACACGAACAAAATCAAGCAGGATATTTGTTTCTAATATGTTTTTGAAACCGTTGAAAGGTGTGCATGTTTTAAACTCCAAGAACCAATCAAAAAAATTTCCCTGGGACTTGCAGTAGGGAAATGGTATATTTCACCTGTAGTTGTTCATTTTTTGTCAGGTTATATAGTTCAGTGGTTGAAGTGTTTTGCCTGCAAACCTGACAACTGCGGTTTGATCCCTGAGGTCGTCTTTAATTCAAAGAGGACATCCAATGTTTCTCTTTTAGCTCATGTGGACTGAGTCCACCTTCTGAATAAAGTGGGTGGACTCCATCCCTCCATGTGTATCCTCGACTTGAGACCTGCCAAAGAGTGGGAACACCAAATAATACACCAAAATCAGAGCTCAGGAACAGATTCATTACTGTCAGAGAAGTAAACTCATTGCCGGAGGAGTGCGTTGGGTACACTGGACAAAGGGGTTTGTCTGCCCTTGGCTGCGGGAACAAGGTGGTGCATTGATGGCAGACATACAAGTTAGGCACACCGACTTCCATGGGACCCGGGGGCCTGCAGGGTACCCTTGGATGCTGCAGAGGGAAAGGGAAATTGAGGGAGATGGGGAAGGTTTTGAAAGTGAAGGTTCAAGTGAGTAGGCTGCTGGGTAGGAGGGAAGAGGGCGAGAGGGACTGGGGAGCGAGGAGAGACAGGAATAAATGAGCAGCCATGGGGCAGAGTGGGAGTGGGGAGTGAGGAAGGGAAAAGTCGGTGGGGAGATGAGGGGAGAGAAGGGGGCTAGTAGAGAGTGAGGGCTGAGAGATGGTGGGGAAGAGAGAAATAATGAGACAAAAGGAGTGATAGAGAAGGAAGCAGAGGCCAGGATGTCTACTGATGGAAAATTCAAGCAGCTTGGGGGAGGAGGAAAAAAGGGGGAGAGGGTGAAGAGCAAACAGGGAAAAGAAGGTCACCTTGTAAAGGGGCAGCCTCAACTTCACTGCGCCCCACCCACATGGTCACACAAGGGCAGGCAACACAGAAAGAGACCCATGTCCTCGCTCACCATGCTTATAAGACTGTGTTTACCCCACTCCCGAGCCTGCCCCCCCACACATGGCCTGATGGACACAATAGTTCAGGGACAGGCCCTCTTTCCACAGATTTCTCTTCCCCACGCCAGAGCCTGGCCCAACCCACCCCCCATGCCAGACACAATAGTTCCCAGGGTCCAAAGAGGAAGGTGGCAGGAAGGGTGCAGACATCACAGATGGGTAAACATAGGCATGGATAGGTCCTCTCTCCCAGATGTCACTTCCCCATCATTAAGAGCCCACACCTAGGATGGCCTGTCCCAAGGAAGGGGACGGGAATCATAGGGTGTAGGGCAAACACATGCCGGGACAACAGATGCTGTGGGGAGGGGAAAAAGGTATGCCCCTACAATATACAGTCACATACAGTGCAGTCACATACAGTGCAAGAAGAGAAATACATTTGAGAAATAAGTCATGCAATACAGTGAAGATGCAAAAAACAAAAAACCAACAGTAAACAACAAGGGACAAATCTGAAAAACACAAGTAAAGGCTGTCAGGGGACCACACGTGGAGTCTGTCATTTCCACAAATCGAGACTGGCCAAGCAGTCCACTCCTAGATGGCCCAAGTTAAAGAAATCTGTCCTGTGGAGTACAGGGACACATATGGGCAGGTAGCCCTGCCGTCCGTGTGCAAGTCAGCTGAGGTACACCTTCTGGTCAGGCACCCCGCTGGCTGGAAAAAAGCATGACTCTCGGGGAAAAGTCCCACAAGATTTCATGTTCTACAACACTGACATGAGCCAGCAGCTGCCCCCAGCATGCCAAGCTGTGTTGGGACATTTCATGGGGCATGGGCTTTGTCCGTCTTGCGGAAGGGAAGAGCCAGGTTTGAGGGACTTCCAGAAGGAAAGGTGGACCTCTACGTGGAAGATGCTGAGTGGGAGGGAGTTCTAGAGTGTGGGAGCTTGGATGGAGAAGGAGGATCCTCCTAATCCAGTGAAATTGAAGGATGGGATCACAAGGAAGAGTGCAGAGCCTTATCTAAGGTCTCTATTGGGTTGTTAGCCTGTGGGTATGTGTTGGAGGACGTTAGGGCCTCTTTTGAGGAAGGCACAGTGGGTGATGCACATAACCTTGAAGGTGGCCCGTCGACCGATAGGAAGTCAGTGAAGCACCTGGAGGGCAGGAGTGATGTATTCTTTTTTTTTTATTAATATCGTGTGTTTTGGTTTACAAATAAAATAAACTTTTCACACTTACAAACATTTAGATAAATATAGATCTAAAAATTAAACTTTTGTACCAAAAAAAGAAAAAAAAAAGAAAAAAAGAATGTATCTATAATCCTTTAATCCTTGAACTGAAATGGCCAAATTTAAGACCTTTTTTTTACACACAGCCTTGTATAGAATTTAGTAACTCATCGATATTATGCAAACATAGATCCATATTATACAAAATTATTGGTTTGATCTTTAGCAGATACAATTGAATTGCAGGATTTAATGAAAATTTGCAGTATTTTTAATAGATTATTTTTAATTGTGAAATCAATAGTCTCACTTTAGCTATCAAAAAGACACGCCAGTATTTTTTTGAAAAATCGTTGGTAATATCAAAACCCAGATATTTCAACAGTGATGTGTTCTCTGGTGGCGAGGGCAAGGAGGAGTCTAGCTGTGGAGTTTTGGATCTGTTGAAGCTTTCTGAGCTGATAGGCGGAAGCACCCATACAAAGGGAATTGCTGTAGTCAAGGCAGGAGAGGATGATAGCCAAAATTGCAGTGACTTTGTGAGTGTAGGCAAGGCAGGGAAATATCCATCTAAAGATGTGGAGGCGTAGATGGCAGGATATAGAGCCAGAGTTGATGTAGTTGAGTGAGTGCCAGGTCAGAATCCATGGTGCATCGCAGGTTCCTAACTGAGCTGGATGCTGAGAGTGTGGGGCTCAGGAAGGATGGCCAAGTTGTGGGTTGGGGAGAGAGTCCCATTTTACTGCAGATCAGAGTTTCAGTTTTACCAGGATTAAGGAGGTGGTGGTTAGCCATCATGCAATGGCTGATTTCAGTGAGGCCGGAGGAGAGGTCAGGATGGGGAAAAGGTGGGGTATTGGTGATCTTGCCAATGATCTGGGTGTCATCCGCAAAATTGTAGCATGTTAGGTCCTGTGAACAGATACGGGCGGGGAGGGGCTCAGGTAAAGGTTGAAGCATAAGGGGAATAGGGAAGCCCTGTTGGACCTCGTTGGAGAAATGGTGGGGGGGAGGAGAAGGGTGGGAAGAGGGTGTTTTGTGAACTATTATCACAGAAAGAGGAGATCCATCTTAATGCAGAGTTCCTGATGCCTAGAGAGTAGCGTCTGTCCGTGAGGAGGTTGTGGTTGATAGTGTTAAAGGCTGACGATAGGTCAATGAGTATAAGTGCAGCACAGTCTTCTGAGTCTGCAATTCTTTGTGGATGTGCAACCAGAAACCCAGAGCGCATGCATGGCTGATCAAGGAGACATGCACACACACAGACATGTAGACCAACTCACATCTTCAGCGACAGTGACCATCACCCAAACATCATCAAATCACATCATCCAAGCAAACCCTATGTGTACCACTGCATTCCACTAATGGGGTGCAAACATTAACAGCCATGAACATGATTGACAGTACACAACCTTACCTATTGGCACAGCTGTTCTGCTGTGACTCCCTCACCAGCTCCACCTAACACTGTTCCCTTGCAATGGCCAATTAAGTTGACCCTAGACAACGACAAAAAAAAGAAGACGCCATCTTGAACTAAGTTACGAATCAAAGAAAGACTACGGTAGAGGAGGTCTCAAGCACGACCCACACTCCAGCTGTCCATTTTGATGTACCAGGAACGTTCACACCAAAATATGTAACGTATGATGAGCAAATAAACCAGCAGGGAGCCGCAGCTGGGCTCTGTCCAGTACCTGTCAGAAGAACAGCACCTGTTGAAGTACGGCCACCTAAGAAAATCTGGACAGTGAGGTACCCAATGAGAAAACCATATCGACAAATGAAACAGAACGAAGATTGCCAGAACGCAATCCCTGAAGAAGCTAAAAAGATACTGAAGTAAGACGAATGGTGATTGCACAAGAACCCAGACTGACTCACATATATAAGATATGACGACCTACGAATGATAAAAAGAGACGAAACACCATGGATAAATGACATCAGGAGTCTAAAGTGAAATAACAATGTCAAATGTCAGAATCTCATGCCATGAGTACAATGAAGATATTCAGTTAGTTTAAAGGTGTACATATGCATGGAACCGCAAAAGCAAAGAATCATGAGGCTTGCTTATGCTTAGTAGTAAAATAGATTGCGGCAAGCGCCACCTATGCATATCTACCTCAAAAGGAGCACTTTATAGAAGTATACTTCCACTATGCACAAGAGCAGAATGAACCAAAGGTTACTAAAGGTCTCAAGAGGAGAACTCAGCAGCAAACCAAACCGAGAATTAAAGACAGAAAGAAACTCAGACAAGGGCAAATCATGCCAAGAAGTCAAGGTTGTATCGGCTGAAATAGACTAGTGAATATAATTTATGAAAGAAGAACAGAGTATCCTGTTCAGAAAGGTGAAGATAAGCCACAGGAGGCAGATGGCTGGCTGGCAGAATTAAATCAAATACTCAAATTGCATGAAGAATAAGACAATTTCACAGTGTTGGACTCACTTGACCAGCCAAGTGAGACGGGATGAAACTTTCACACCTACTCTTGGCCTTGTACCATACAAAGATATCTTAATTTTTAGAGACCAAGAAGCAGTCTTGATGCCTACCACAAAGAAATAATTGACACATGACCACTGAGGTTATCAGTTATTGTAGCAATAATTGGAGGAAAGCTGGGGGTGCAAACAAACCCCCTGCACATTGCCAGCTATTCTGCACACTGCTAAGCAAGAGGAAAAGTATGATTGGGGTTGTTGACAAATAAACAGGTGTAGATAAAACAACAGTTGAGGTAAATCTCGTTTTCTGGGTGAGAATGATCAAAAGAGAGGTGCCCCAGAGAATGATGCTGGCACAAAACCGTCCTGAATATTTTGATGACGATAGGGCCCAGGTGCCTATCTCAGTGTGCACTGCAGGCCCCTATGACGTAGGCTTGTTAAAAGGAGTAGGAGAAGTGAGGATTAAATTGAAACCAGGAGCAATTTTCCAAAAGCATGACAATATCCCATGTCTAGGGAAGCAGATGAGGGATTTTCAAGACAATTTCTGCCTTGATGGAACAGGCCATCTTAGTGATGTCTGAGTCGTCATGCAAAACTGCGGTGTACCCTATCAAAAAATCAAAGGGAGGGTCTTGGAATTTAATCCAGGCCCTTAGGCCAATAAATGATATTGTAGAAGCCGAGTTCCCTCTAGTCCCTAACCCGTCCACAAACCTATCTAATATACCAGTTGAGGCATAATATTTCACGGTGATTGACTTGAAAAATACATTTTTCTTAATCACATTGCACAAAGACTCACAAGATTTGATGTAATTTACGTTCAGACAGATGTGTCTGAAAAGCACAAGGTTACCCCAGGGATACTGTGAGTCTCCTTCGATTTTCAACAGAGTCCTGCAGATGGACTTAAGCAATATTGCATTAGAGAGTGTTGTCGTGCAATATGTGGACAACAGCTTAATTTGCAGCACAGCAGAGGAGGCGTGCAGACACGATTCTATTCAGCTATTGATTATATTGGCTGAGAAGGGATATAAAGTTGACATAGAGAAGTGACAATATTGTCAACAAGAAGTGCTCTACATAGGCCAGCTGATCTCACATGAGGGGAAAAGGGTTACCCCTGAAAGGGCTGAGGCCATATTGAACACAGCCAAGCCACACACGATAAAACAGATGCAGAGTTTTCTAGGCCTTTGCAATTATGTCAGGGCATGGGTCTTTGACTACAACTCGTATACCAAGCCGTTGTTACAAGCCCTAAAGAAAGCACAGGTGACAAAAGAAAAGATTGAATGGACTGAGACCATGGAAGAACGGTTTGTTGTACTCAGGAAAGCCATTTGCACAGCACCAGTTTTAGGAATTCCCAATTATGCAGAGGAATTCTACCTATTTTCACACACAAATGACAATGTCATGACAGCAGTACTCACACAGAGAACCACGTTGAAGTACAAGCCACTTGTATTCTACAGTTGGAATTTGGACCCAGTGATGAGAGGTCACTTACCTTGCGGACAAAGTTTAGCTGCCGCAGCGTTCCCCATAGATAAGTCTACAACCATTGTGATGGGATGCTGAATTATGCTGTTCGTCAAGCATGCATTATTTGCCATTCTAGAGAAACCGAAAGGCACATTGACATCTCATAGAGCTTCTGCTTATGAAGTGATCATATCAAATCCATCGATTAAGATAATTCGATGTAAGATAGTGAACCCAGCTATGTTTATAGCAGAGCCAGTCACTGACGGATAGCCAATCCATGACTGTGTGAACTATGAAGAATTCTATGATGAGATTACCAGAGTGAAAGAGAGTGCATTGGCAGAAGGAGAAAATGTCTTTGTTGACGGTTCAAAATGATGGGCAGAGATATACAGGTACTGCTGTGGTAAAGCACACAGCAAATGAAGAATTTTGAGTACTCTTTAGTGCACGATTACCATCACATTATTCAGCGCAAGCGGCAGAATTATTGGCGTTGATACTCGTTATTGAGAATCACGCAGACCAGGAAGTGACGGTGTACAGTGACTCTAGCTATGTGACATCGACAGTGCACGCAGGCCTAGCACACTGGAAAAGGAGGGGATACCTTCGAGAGGATGGCACGCCAGTGTAGCACGCTGCCTTATTGGACAGGCTCATTAAGGCACTACAGCTACCAGTGGGCATAGCAGTCGTGAAATTCACTGCCCACATGAAAGGAACAGATTTGATCCCACAAGGAAATCGAGTAGCAGACACGGAAGCCAATGGCATGGCGACCAAGGACGAAATAATAATGAATGTGGAAATAACTGATGTGCATGAGAAGATGATTGTTGCACGAAGCAAACCAGAAGGTTATAGTAACATGAGGCAAACCCAGTTAATGGAACTCTAAGGGGAGGCACCACATGAGGAGAAACATCTCTGGAGGTGGCAAGGGTGTTCTTTAAACCCCTCCAAAAGCTTGTGGGGACAAGACAGCACTGGTAAACCGGAGATGCCTACAGCCCTGTTAAAAATAGCATTGGAACAATTGTATTATTCAGCGCACATGACAAAAGAGAATCTAGCAGCAACGATCGCTGAAGACTGGTTTATACCGAACTTAGCAGAGCACATTGCATTTTTTATGGTGAATTGTATAATCTGCCAAAGGTTCACGCCTGGGCATACGCTAAGAGTAATTAGAGGAGTCACCCCAAGGCCCAATGGACCTTTTCAGCACTTGCATGCCGATTATGTCGATATGATTCAAATATGTAATGGGTACAGGTATCTAATTGTTGTGGTGTGTCCATTCTCTAGATGGATAGAAGCAGGTCTATGTTCACACTCAGACTCTACCTGTGCGGCTACATTTCTGGTGAGGGAGGTATTTCCCAGGTGGGGAGTATGCAAGGTCCTGAGGTCAGATAATGGACCTCACTTTGTTAATGCAGCCTTTGAACAGATTAGCTTGCTGCTTGGTATAAAGCACAAGTTCTCATTGGCGTATCATCCGCAAGGTAATGGGAAATGTGAGAAGCTCAACAGCTTCTTAAAGGAAAGTATAGCCAAGTTCAAGCTTACTCTAAAGAAGGCATGGCTACACTGCCTTCCACTGGCACTGCATGCACTCAGAAACCAGCCTGGTTCTGACCATCAACTGATGCCGCACGAAATAGCAGCAGGCAGAAGGATGCACACTCCACTGACTCCCCGAGATAGAGCTAGATGTGTTGCTCAGCCAACAGGGGAAATTTTAGGATCAGAAATGCAAAATTACTTGAATTGCATGACATCTTGTCTTACTGTAATTACAGGACAGCTGCAGCGACAACAAAAAGGGTGCAAGGCGGCACAGAACACAGAAGGAGATACTACAACAGACCTAATTCAAAGTTTACATTTACCACCAATTTTACCTAGGGACACGGTCTTGGTGAGGAACCACACGAGAAAAAATTGGGACAAGCCAAGATTCAACTGACCCTTTAAAGTGGAAGACTTCACTCCCTCTGCAGTCAAGCTACAAGGAAGAAAAGCTTGGCTATTCCTGGGTGATATCAAGCCATACAACGGAGAAGGCCCCCTGTCCGCACCCCAACGCGTAGAGACTACAGATGACGGTGAAGAACCGCAGCATGTGCAGACGAGATCCATGACGAGGAAGAAGGACGCATGACCAGCAAAGCAAAGACAAAGAACTTTTGTGCAAAGTTGTGGCTTCAATTTCGACATTTCCTCTGAACAAAAAAGGGGATAATGACATAAATACGGACACTCTGTGCATCGTAGTTGCAGGGTAAACAAGAAAACTGCACGTAAAAGCCCCAACATAGGTTATTGACTTTGAACTTTGGACTGAGGCACACTGAAGCCTTGATAAGAAAAGGATATGCCAAATTTTGATCCAGGACACACACATTGGAAGAAAATACAGTATCCAGACTCATGTGAAATAGGAGCATTATTTGGACTCACTTATGGTGTTCCACAGCAGTGCCATCACTAAAGTCATTCTAATTTACTTTGAGTTAGTACTGAAATCATAGCCGTCGTTAGTGGGAAGATTCACTAACATCACTGAATTTCTCTGAGACCATGAAAAAGAAAAGACAATAAGGAGGCTGCTCATTGTGATTGCCGAGCAGTTCCTCCTGCTTCTGGAATACAGGGAGGACAAGATAAATGTCCCAAGCAGAGGAAGCAGCAAATAGCCTTGTCAGTGTGCTATTCTTTCACTTAATTGAAGACTGCAAAGATCTTGTTGGGAGAGACACTGACGTCTTGTCATTTCTTCGAGATCCAGCAAACACAGAGAGTTTGAGTAGAATCCTGAACGGAATCATAATTCAGGTTGCTCTTCACGCTCATTGAAATCACAGAAGCTGCTCATCATAATTGCCAAGCAGTTCCTTTCACAACAAGGACAAGACAAATGTCCCAGTCACCAGAAGATGGCAGACTAGCAAGCAACGTCTTCTTTAGCCTGATTGAGGAGTTTCCATAGCTTGTGGGGAGGCCTGCCAGTGTTGACGTCCTCACTTTCATCAGAGATCCAGCAAACTCTACACGGATGAGCATGCTCCTGCATGGTATTGTGATGCAAGTTGAACTTTCTAATCATCAGAATTTCCGGACAAGACTGTAAACTTTCTGCCGAGGGACAGATCGACAAAGTGTTGCCAGAAAGCTTTACTCCTGTGTATGCTAACAAGAACACACCATGTCTTCTGGAGTGAGACAGATAAGAGTCATTGACTGGGAGCTTGTTTATTTTGAACATGCAAACTTAGAGACTTGCTGAACTTATCACCTGATTTGACATTTTCGGATACAGCAAGGAGAACTGTGTCCAAAGATAAGAGACACACCATTGTCCAGGCAAAAGAGGACAATTGTTCCATTACCTGCAACCGACAAGCAGAGATAGCAGAATCCAGAGATATTATTTCCTAGAATGTATTAAAAGTTAGTCTTCTTTCCTTAGAAGATTAAGATGCATTGTATTCATCGTGTTTTACTGTCACTGACGATTCAAACTGCATTTTCTATTGGTGCACAAAGTGTTCCGATTCCAGTGCACCCACCTAATGATGTACGCAAGACACCCACAAAGGCACCCAGACCCTTTATAGTAATTCCAGTCCCTAGAAGGTCTGATAAAGGAGTAAGTGAACTTGAAATGGATGTGATAAGCAATGACACAAATACACATGTAGTGACAAGCAAGTTGAAAAGTCGGAGACAGGGTCAGCAGAGTAAGAATGAGAAAAGGTTACTGACAACCACACACATGCAAACGGTGAGTGCACATACACCAGGTCTTGTGTCAATAGCTACAGAACCACAATCCAAGGAATGGGAGAAGGTTGGACAACCAACGATGAGAAGCTCTACAACAAGGAAAGTGAAAAGACAAATGGATAAAACTGAAATTTTAAAGAGAAGAAAGGAGTTGGAGAATAAAACAACAGAGACAGCATTGATAAGCACCCCTGATCCATCACTGAAAGAGGCAAGTGCAAGCCCAGCACAAATCTCACAAGCAGAGATGTTAGCAGAATCAATATGGCCGTTCATAACCAGAGCCAGGAAAATACAAGAGGACAAGGAAAGAATTGCCAGACTTTCTTCTTCTCAACTGGTACAGATGAAGATGCCTGAACCATGGATAAAAGTACCTGATAATCCTCCAGTGAGAAGAAGTTACATGGATGCTATTAAGGATGTGATGATAGCAAACTACATGAGAACCATGAGAATCAAGAGAAGCACACAAGAAGATGATAATAAACTAAATAACTACCTGGACAGCACAGCACACTTGGGAAATAACATCTGGTACCAACATATGAAAGAAGTTGGACGATGTGACTCAAAGGAGGAATGCTTTGTTTGCACACTCCTACCTTACAGCATGGGGAAGTCAAAGATCTTTGTAGCTGTTGAAATAGATGTGCAGACGACACACTGTCTATCGCATGTAGCAATGTGTAAGACCAGAGGCCAGTTCATGGGAACTGATGCTTCACTGAAATGGGCAACTGAAGCAAATGATCCAAATGAAGATGATTATATCCAGGACATAAAGACAAGAAACAATGGAAAAACAAAGCACATTGTGATCAGATACGAGCAGCCTGGAGATAAAGGAGCAGAGATCAGGAGAGAGGCAAATAAAAACCTAAACATTCAAGGAAACACTCCAGAAGAAGCTCAGAAGTGGAAGAATATAGGCCAAATGCAAATTTGCTTGTTATGGAGAATTCTCCAGAATGGCTAATTTCCCTTACCTACTGAGTCCCTCAACAGCTTTGCTGGATTTCTAGGATTTCTTTCTTTCACCTGGTAAGAGTGTGAGCCTTTTTTCCCCACTCTTACATTTGTTTTGCTGTGTGTGTTTAACATTTTTGTGTTCAAAGAGTGTGGAACCTCACCTACTCCATTGGCATCATCTTTTTACTGTGTGTTACACAGCACCTTCAGTGCAGTGACACAGGGTTGTCTTTTAGACTTCCCAACTCAGACACCATTTTCTGGGACTGACTACTGTCTCCCAAAACATGTAAAGTTGCCTTTTACTTTATTAGTCTTTTAAAATCCACAGACCCAGCACACACCATCTTACATAGAGTACTGGCAAGGGTTAAAACTTATCCCTTTTTGTCTGTTTCTCTTGGAGCACTGTTTCACTCCCTTTTCATCAAGACTTGGCTGGTAGCAGTGGTATCTACCCTATTTTTCCTGCCGCGGTTATCTTAAATAACCGTGGTATTGTTTTAGGCTATCTTGGTAGCCACAAACTTAAACCTGCTAGGCCATATACGATTTTATACGGTTCCGGCTGGGTTTATCTGCCATTTCGTTTTGAAAATGTCTTTCTCGTGTTTTTCTTTTAGCGCCAAACCAGGTTTGATTCCTTTGTTCAGCGTCTTTTCGTGGGCTTCTACGCAGAAGCCCTCCTTAGGCGCCTGAAAGTATGGGTAGGCAGGATGTGAGGGAGGGGTTTTCGGACCCCTGCCATGGGTTCCCTTAGTAACCCAAGTTACACTCCTGTTTGATTGGCTAGGTGACTGTCACATTGGGACAGCCACTCTGCTGTGTGATTGCCAGCCAGGCTGTGTGAATGGGGTGTAAACTGCATAAAAGGCAGGTCTCTGGGTCTGGAAAGGCAGAGTCGACACTTGAACGAAATAACCGACAAGGAGCTGACAGAAGAGGACCCCTACAATGACTGAACCGCTCGGTGAAGCCCTGCTGCAGGTCTGAATCTTCAGACTCCAATGACAGAGAAGATCCTCCAGGAATCTTCTTCCCCTGAGCTGGTGGGATCAACCAGTTTGCACAAACTGCAAGCCAGGACTCCCTCCTTTGTTCGAATTTGCTGTACAGAGCTACAGTGGGCTGGATAGCCAGGAAGGTTGGACCCGGCTTGGCTTTTAAGGACACAACTTTTATTTGTTTATTTGCTCTGCTGCTGCTTTCTTCCCTGGGCAGTGCAGGACCCTCCAGTGTTCCTACTTCGTGTCAGTTCCACAGTCGCTTCATGAACCGTGAGCCTGCAGGACCTGCCAGCAACGTCCACCTCAGCTACAGCTTCTTCTCCATTTAAAGGTACTGTGCAAATCCGGTTGTTCGTTTCGTTCAGCTCCGGTGAAGGTGTGTGAAACCTTTCGCCAATATGAGGGCTTGTCCTTCTCTACTCTTTAAACTAACTTTTCTACTGACCAACTTCGTCCGGAACTCTTGGCAAAGACTTAATCGCAAACTACACTGAACTGTGTGATCTTGAGCAAAAGACTTTTGTCCTATTGACTTTGGCCCTAAGCCTTTTTGATTTGATTCCATCACTGTAGTTCCCCTTTCTAGATTGCCCTGCTTACTTATTGGTGCTGCTCAATTCATAACTAACTTTGTCTTTCCCTCCCCTTTTTAAATTATTGGAGTGCCATTTTACTCACACTTCAGTTTGAGCTTAACTTGTCCAGAATCTATTGACAGTGGTGTGGTGTATTAAGAGTGTAATTTTTCAACTGCTTTACTTTAGTGAGATTTTATACAACTGATGTGTAAATAAATGTATAGTCTTTTACTCAGAAACCTTGAGTCAGTGTTTGTTTGAATCATAGTAATTGCTGTCCTTTGTGTAACTATTGATACTGCTCACTTGCTCTTGAGATAGGCCTGGCTGTTCAGCCATCGCTACCACTTTTACTGTGTAGTACAGGCTTGTACCAAAGGTGAATTTGTACTGTCACTTGTGGTCTTAATTGTGTGTGGTGTTCCCAAAGGGTACTGCACATAATTCTGCCTAACACTGGTGTACAGCGGTGAGGATAAAGTATAGTAATTAGACTTAGAGTGCTGCTATTATCTTGCATCAACGAACCACAAGGCTAACTTCACTAAAAATCAATATTAATCATGTCTGACATAGAAAGCTACAGTCAGGAGACCCTCCTTAGTTACATTGTGGACTATTTAAAAATTCTGTGTAGAGAAAGGAATCTCTCTGCCAAAGGCAAAAAGTCTGAATTGATTGAAAAGATGTTAAATAACCAAAATCTGGGGAGTGGGTCTGAAATGCCTGACTCTCCAGCAAATGTGGAAAATAATGAGGATGATAATGTTTCTATTATTGATGAGTTGGAGGAAGTAGATGTGTCTCCAAATGTAGGTCTCACTGCTCCCTTATCTGCTCAGCAACCTCAACCTTTGTCCACTGGGACCCCATCAGGTCCTACACTCAGTCCTGAATTCATTGCTCTAGAAAAGATGAGGCTTGAATTGGAATTCAAACATTTAAATGCTCAAACTGAACACAAACTCCAAGAACTTAAGCTCAGAGAAATGGAGTTGCATCATGAACTAGAAATGAAAAGGTTATCTCTTGAAAATTCCAGTCCTAAGTGACCCCGTATGCCTAAAGAAATTGGTGGAATGTATGAGGTTAAGCTTGATATTTGGATTGGTTGGCAGTGTTTGAATATAATAATAGGATTCAAGGTGTTACAGGGAATCAGTTGCTTCCCTGCCTCTTCTCTAGGCTAGCCACTGGTGTATCTGATGTTTTGATGGAATTGGGGGAAGTGGATAGGATGGATTATGAGTGTGTGATGCTAGCTTTAATTGCTAGATTTGGGAATACCCCCTTCCCAGTACCTTAAGAGGTTTAGGACCCTCAAAAATTATGATGGTACCCCTTGGGCTACCTGGGTATGTGAATGTTTGAAAAACCTAGATGGTTGGGTTAAGGATTACAGAGTGAACACTTATGAAGGTATGAGAAATCATGTTATGTTGGAGTCAATTTATGATGCCTGCTCTACTGAGCTCAGACAGTACCTGGCTGATTCTAAATAGATAGAGCCCAATAAGTTAGCTAAGGCTGCTGACTTGTGGGTTGGCAACAGGGCTACTCACAAGGATTCTGGAGCAACTTAGAAGAAGGATGAGGAAAAGCAGCCAAAGAAAGATAACAAGCAGAACTATAATACCTCCAAACCAAAAGAGGGCCACAAACCACAACATAAGGGTAAACCACAAGGGAAACCGAATCAGGCTAGTGCACCATCTGGACCCAAACCAGATGGAGGTCAGAACAAACCCCCATTCATCAAGACATTTGGGAAATGCTATGTTTGTGGGTCAACTGATCATGTGAAAGGGGATCCCAGATGTAAGGGTAAACCTTCAGGGGTCCACACTGTCTCCTTAGCCTTCTCCCCAGAGGAAGAAGTTCATATGGCAAGTGGAAACGTTCACCTACTGACTGCTGGGCCCATGAGAGTCTCGGCTAGTGTTTCTTTAGTCTCCCTGGGCTTGTGGGAACAACAGAATTTAGATGTCTATAATTCCATCCCAGATAATACTAAAGAGTATTATAAAGATAGTGTTGTTGTGAATGGCCAGGAGACTCCTGCCATCAGAGACACTGGAGCCAGCATAACTGTGGTGGATGAATCATTTTTCAAGGTGGAGGATGTTGCTAAGGCACCCAAACACCTTACCAAGTTAGCTGGAGGCCCTGTGCAAATGCTTCCCCAGTTACCAGCTCTCATCCAGTGCAATGACATGACTGTAAAAATACCTGTTAGTGTGCAGAGTGAAGTGCCACCTGGGAGAGTCCTGTTGGGTAATGATCTGAAAACTCTTGGAGTTGTGTCTAGCACCCCCAGGCCTCCTGGTAAGAGGAGACAGGAGCTCACCAGACCTGCAAGGGAGAGAACCTTAAGAGCTCTCCAGAGGAGTTGATAGAGGAAACTATCACTGCCACTCCACAGGAGTTGCTCACTGCTATTTCTAGCAAGAAGGAGGCAAAGGGGAAACCCAAGACCTCAAGGAAAAAGTCAGACAGCACCTCTGTGCTACCAACAATGATATCCCCAAGATCGTCCAAGATCACACCTGTGATCCCTCCACCTGCTGAGGCTGAGTGTGAGATGCAACCTTGTGTGGTTGATCAAGTTTCTGAAGAGTCAGATCTGGAAGAAGACACTGTTTTAGTTGAAGATCTTGACCCTGTTGACCATCCGGAGCTGCAGTCTTTACTGGCAGAAGGTGGACCCAACAGGGCAGACTTCAGCAGAGGACAAACAGAGTGTCCTACTCTTGAGGGACTTCGACAATAGGCTGCTAACCAACTTGATTGGCAAGAAGTTGGAAACCATAGGTTAAGCTGGGAAGATGGCCTCCTTTACAGTGAACCGACTGAGTCTATCCCTGGGGACTGCAAAAGAAGTGTAGTGCCCCTTGCCAACAGACTCCAGTTCCTACAGTTGGCCCAGGAGATACGTTTGGCTGGTCATTTGAGTTTCAAAAAGACAAGGAAAGGCTCTCCTTATACTTCTACTGGCCTAAGATGGGTTCAGAAGTTGACAAATTCTGTAGGAGCTGTCACACTCGCCAAATGTCTGGCAAGAGTGGAGTCAAGAATGTGGCACTCCTGGTGCCTCTCCCAGTGGTGGAAGTTCCTTTTGAGAGGGTGTACATCGACATTGTTGGTCCCCTTGACCCTCCCACATCTTTGTGAACAGGTTTATCCTGGTTGTACTAGGCCATGCTACAAGATACCCAGAAGCCATACCTATGAGAACTGATATGGCTCAGGCTGTGGCTAAGGCTCTTCTTGGTATTTTTACCAGAGAAGGGTTTCCTAAGGTAGGGATATCTGACAGGGGATCCAATTCTATGTCCCACTACATGGAAGCCATGTGGAAAAAACTGTGGTGTCACTTACAAGTTCTCTACAGCCTACCATCCACAGACAAATACACTGGTAGAGAGGTTTAATCATACTATGAAGAGCATGACAGGTGCTTTAGAGGAACCCCTTAAAAGAAAGTGGGACCTTCTACTGACATGCCTTCTCTTTGCTTATAGAGAAGCCCCTCAGGAGGGAGTTAGATACAGTCCCTTTGAACTTCTCTATGGCCATCCAGTATAAAGGACCAGAGGGGGGGTCTGTACTTCTGCTCACTATATGGCAGAGGAGAGGCACAGAGGACCCCAGCCAAGATTCTCTATTATTGGTACATGGTCGAGCAATCAAGGCCTAGCTTCTCAGGAGGTGATGCAGGCTGGTTCTTAAGTACAGTGTAGACCCCAGGCCCCCACAAAGGAATGCCCACACTGTATTACTTAAAACACAGTCTTTATATAATTAATATTTAAGGATATGTGCACTATCACAATAACTCACTTTGTGCTCAGAGAATCAACAATGGTAAATATATACAGTTCAAAAGTGGTACCACAATTATTATTAGATCTCATTAAAGTGCATCAACTATTCTGTCAAATGTCACACAGATCAATAAAAAGCAAACCAGCAATAGGCATAGGAAGGAAAGCAAGATGGTTGAAACAATAGGCAGATTTCTGGCCCCTGCCAACTAGACACATTTCTGTGTGGAGAACCCCCCACCTGGGCAACCTGTAAAATAATGATATACCACTAGCCCTGTCCATATATTGCCCTATAAGTCTTATTTCCTTCTATAATGTTTCTACCCCCCAATGTACCTGGTGGAGCAGAGTTCTTCGAAGAGGCGTTGATGGATCCTTCTTGAGGGACTCCCTTTAAAGCAGGAGCCACGGATCGTCGAGAGGCGTCGAAGAAGGTGAACTTGGCATCGATGGCGTTGATGAAAAGTTTAAGGGTGCCGAGGCCACAACGTCATTCCAGGCGGTGCTCGTCTGCGACATCCTGCGAGGATGATGTGTGCGCGGCACCTCTGCATTTGATAGTTCTGGACCGCAAAGAGTTTCAGAAGAAGGGCGTTGAGTCATTGAAGTCTTTGTGGTCTTGGGTGGTGGGAAACCCACCGGCAGATTCTCCTCCGTGCGTCAGCGTCTTCTACTTTCTCCAACGGGATATAGGGTTGTCGATGCAGACAAGGGAGTCCTTCGATTCAACAGTCTTTGGCAAAGGAGCTGGCAGCTCCGGTCGTCGGCAGCACGGCGTCAAATGGTCCCCTCTTCTGGGCAACACAGCTTCAACGGGCCTCCAGCGGTTACGGCGATACTCCCAACCCTGGTCAACGGCAATGGACTTTGACGGCGTCGATGTCCGGGTGCTTCACTTCGTTCTCCTCGGCAATCCCTGTCTCCGGTCAGCAGCCTTTCGAGGGTCTGACTTCCAGGGAACTTCGGCAAAGGTTAGCGGTGCTCGATGGTCCCTCGAACATGGGAAGAGGGCGCCTAACCAGGTCCTCTCTCGGATCAGTCCTCGACGAACTCGACAGCTATCGGATCGGGTCAGAGCAAATGCAGCAGCAGTTCTTCTTCCAGCTGGGCATCGAGGATCAGCAGTTCCAGTTACTCTTCAAGTGTAGACACAGCTTCTGAACAATTTCTAGTGGTGAGAGGTCCCCAGATATACTATTCTGCCTCTCATCCACACTGCTAGTCACACTCAGCAGCCAATCGTACAAAAGGGCATTCATGCAGTTAATCAGCCAATCAGGCATACAGTGCATTCAGAAACGGAACTCTGTGTCACCACACGGTAGCCCAATATGCACTCCTATGGGAAAATCTCCCTGGTAACACTCACAGGTCTATCTACCCTACTGTCCCTAGGAAGGAATGCAGACAGGAGTATAGCCTTAAACTTTATAAAACTGTTTTAAGAAGCCAATGTTTTGTACCAGCACTTAATCTGTATAGCTCTCGAGAAAAGTGGTAAGAGAGCCGATGCTCAAACGTGCATACAAATTCAAATGAGGGTATGCGTATGCATTAGATAGATTTGCAGAAGAGTATAACAAGTGAAGTACAATAATGAGTTCAAGTGCTACCCAGCACTAATCAACAACATCTGTATAACACACTTTCTAATTTTTCTTCAAACAATAACAAAGACGATTGCTTCTTGCGAGTTTTCAAAACAGGATAAGAGGGCTTCTCAAAAAAATTCACAGTGGCTAGTGTTTTCAACATTCACACTAGAACTGTTTCTAAGTAAAACCTCAAAGTCCATTAGGACTATTCCAAATAGCTCACTTGAATTCAAACACTTGCCAATGCGTTTCGAATTACTACAGAATCCATCTTCAGGGCTATAGTTGCTATTTGTTCCAGTTCTTCCAAATATATCACAATTTTCAAATTGACTAAGTGACACTTTATGCACCCTTACTTCCCTCACGGGTCAGTATGTCAGGAACTGCTCACTGCGCGGAGCCGAGTAAGGTGTGCCACTTGTACGTGAGATTATTCGAGACTCTCTGAGAGGGCTTAGGGGCCTGATGTTATTTGACAATGAGGTTTCCCTGTTTTTAATTCACATCCACATCCTTACATTGCCATAGGGTACCGGGTATCCACACGTCCGACACCCTTTACGGCTGGACCCAGTAGTGCACTGAGGCCCTGAGTGTTTGACTCGATTACCTGACATCTACTATTGATGGACTACAAGGTTAGTGATCCCCTTAATACTATTAGGGGTCTCTTGTGGTAGTAAAATGGTAAACATTTAGTGATCATGTTCTTTTATAGACCTGAATTGTGATATATTTGGAAGATCTGGAACAAATAGCAACTATAGCCCTGAAGATGGATTCTGTAGTAATTCGAAACGTGTTGGTAACTGTTTGAATTCAAGTGTGTTATTTGGAATAGTCCTAATGGACTTTGAGGTTTTACTTAAAACAGTTCTAGTGTGAATGTTGTAAACACTAGCCACTTTGAATTTCTTTGAGAAGCCCTCTTATCCTGTTTTGAAAACTCGCAAGAAGCAATCGTCTTTGTTATTGTTTGAAGAAAAATTAGAAAGTGTGTTATACAGATGTTGTTGATTAGTATTGAGTAGCACTTGAACTCATTATTGTACTTCACTTGTTATACTCTTCTGCATCATTAAAAAATCTATCTGATGCATATGCATACCCTCATTTGAATTTGTATGTACGTTTGAGCATCAGCTCTTTTACCACTTTTCTTTAAAATTGCAAATTTACCATGTAAACATGCCTGCTCTCTTCTCGAGAGCTATACAGATTAAGTGCTGGTACAAAACATTGGCTTCTTAAAACAGTTTTATAAAGTTTAAGGCTATACTCCCATCTGCATTCCTTCCTAGGGACTGTAGGGTAGATAGACCTGTGAGTGTAACCAGGGAGATTTTCCCATAGCAGTGCATATGGGGCTACCGTGTGGTGACACACGGTTCTGTTTCTTTAGTCTCTCTTCAGCCCCGAGTGGCCTCGTGGCATTTGCCCCTTTGCACCTGATGTTTATGTAAATTGAGTACCTATGTCGACATTGAATTAGTTATTGTTTATTTAATTATTGATGTGTTAATGCCTCCCGCCCCCCTTCTTTTAAACAGTGCATTCAGGCCATACTCCTCCCTCTCAGACACTCACAACAAGGAATCTGTAATGGTACAAGTACCCAGCCATTCAACACTACACACTGCATTCATACCAGTTTTGGGTACGGCTGTCTCAGTCTTTGTCACTCATACCGGAAACCAGACAGCCACAACAAGAAGTGCATATTGGTCACACACTCCATTCACCCAGGTCCCACCCACAGGGTGCACCCACAACATACAGTCACTGGGAAGGCCCCAGCCAGTCAGGCCTGGACTTCACAACAACACCATATTTGGAAAGTCCACCCAACAGCCAGTAAGGGGGAAGGGACAGAGTCAGGGCTTCCCAGGACTTTGGGAAAACAAGGTAACAGGCAACAGAAAGCAAGAGGCTACAGGGGCCATCTTGTTTCCTATGAGGAATCAACTGATTCCAATGGCAGGGCCAGGGTATGCCGTAATGGAGGATACTCAGAGCACCTGTCAAATTCAGCATGGTGCTGCCACCAGCCCATACCCTGCTCTGTGGGCCACACACAGGTGCCCAAAAACATACAATAGGGGCACAGGGTTGCAACCCCACCAATGGGTGCTATAAGGGTATCCCATGGGTCTGTACACCAAACCAAAAACAGGAAGAGCTGCACTGCCAGGAGTCCCACATAGACTCTTGGGCAGAAAACGATACAGAACATAAGTGAAAAAGGACTACAGGACAAGGAAAGGGAGGCCCTGTCCCTCCAATGCATCTCCAGCATCACATCCAGTCAGAGGTCCATTGGCCCTGATTAAGGAGGGGTTGGAGCGTGCTCCTTCCCCCAAGCCAGTCAGAGTGACTGACTATGTGATAGGTCTCTAGAGGAGAATGTCCCACATGATGGCAGAAGCTAGTGATAACTTAAAAGCAGGTCAGGGTCTGGTCAAACAGTGGCATGACCAGAAGGCCAGCATGGTTGAGTTTACTCAAGACCAGCTTGTATTAGTTATGGCAAGCAGACCCAATGGACTTAAACAGGAACATTTTCCAACAGATAGCTCTCCAATACAAAAAAGCAATTATCACAGCTAAAGCTAACTCTTTTAATGACAGGATTCACAAGTCAAAGAGGTATTCTCAAACTTCCAAGAAATAGTTACACCTCTGGTTAGCACAGACTTGATAATCAAAGACAAAATCTGGTGCACAGGCATCCAATCTGCAATGTTCAACAAAATGGATCTCCTCCAAAAAGAATTCATAACCATTGCAAAGCCCTCCCTAACAAAAATAACAACCGGCTCACACAAGCCAAACCGAGAGACCCCCACCACGCTCAATTCAGCTTTAGAGACACTACCAAATCTGAGGTCCATCATCTCATCAAACACCTCAAACCATCACTTTGTAAAGGAGACATATGCCCCCCTAAAATAATTAAGGAATGTGCCAAGGAACTAGCACCACTGGTGACTGCATTCATTAATGCATCATTCAGAACAGGCTCTGTACCTGACAGTCCCAAAGAAGCGTGGGTATGCCCCCTTCTAAAAAATACAACTTGAGACCTAGCTCAGCCGATCAACTACAGGCCTATAACGACAGTCCCGTTCCTTCTGAAAATCTTGGACAAGGCAGCTCACAACCAGATCCAACTATACATAGAATCCAACTCCATATTTTGAAAAAGACAATCTGGGTTCCGCGTATGACATGGAACAGAATCCGCCTTACTAGACCTAAAAAATCAAATCTCACAGATCATTGACAAAAGTAAACCTGCCCTGCTCCTCCTTCTGGATCTCTCGGCAGCATTTGATCTGGTCGACCATAAAACTCTAACCACCCATCTCACCCAGGCAGCCCACTTTTCCACACAAGCAGCTTCATGGATGATGTCCTTCCTGGAAGGCAGAGCCATGAAGGTATTCTCTAACATAGCAAATGCTGACCCCACAACTATACACTGCAGAGTCCTCTAAGGCTCATAAACAGCCCCCACCCTCTATAACCTCTTAACTAAACTCCTCTTCGACCTACTTGACTCCATGGGTATAGCATATACTAACTATGCTGATGATATTCAAGTACTCCTACCACTATCGGGCTCCTACCACCAATACGCCACTGCCTTACATTATATCTATGCCACTATCCAAGCATGGATGGCTGTTAATGGCTTGTGCCTTGACGGGGACAAGACTGAAATCCTTATCCTTGGGCAGAAAGCCACATTAGCTAAACTAAGTCCCCAATACGACAACTTTAACATTGATAATTCTACCATCACGGTTTCTTCCTCAGTCAAGACACTAGGTGTCCACATAGATGCTAACCTATCTATGAACAAACAAGTTAGCGCCATAGCCTCTGCGGCAGCAGATAGCACCAAACTTATCAATGCCATTAAACCCTACCTATCTGCACCCAACTGCCTTGCAATAGCCAGAGCAGCTATAGGCGCCAAACTAGATTATTGCAATGCACTTATGGCTGACACATCTTCCAAAAACATACACAGACTACAAATTATACAAAACAACACCCTACAAGATGCTCTGAACATTCCGAGGAGAGACCACATGTCCCAAGCCAGACAAGCAGTGCGGTGGCTCCAGGTCAAAGACCGCATTACACTAAAAGTCCTCACTATTACGCATAGATGCCTCAACAACACAGCTCGCACATACCTATCAGAAGCTATTTCAAGAACCACCTCAACACGCCCTAGCAGAACTCAGTACACCAACCAGTTACACATCCCCCATATACAGAGAGCTAAAGCCGGAGGGCTAGGCTTCTCATACATTGCACCCAAACTATGGAACTCACTCCCTGCCCTCCTCAGAGCTGAACCGTCCATTCATGCTTTCCGTAAAAATCTAAAGACCACTTTCCAGAACTAACTCAGTAAGCAACGCACATCTTCCTAATGTATATTGTATTATAAATGTAATTTATACACTATATAACTATGTACGTATCTCTCATATCCAACATTCACATGACAAATGTACAAATATGTATCCAAATATGCTCTTGCTATACACTAATGTTAATGACACGTGATAACTCTGCAACTAAGTTTGTTTCTGTAACAAGTGCCACAATGTCTTTGGGCTGCTGCACACTATACAAAAACGAATACAAAAAAAATACAAAAATGGTGCCAACAAGGCAGAGGGCCTTGCAGGACAAATGGATAGGACCCTTCAAGGTTGTGGGTAAATTTGGAGAGTGAACTATTTGGTGGATTTAGGCAGACCTAAGAAGGCTCCTGGAGTCTTTCACACCAACCGTTTTGTAGGCATATGTCTCGAGACCAGAAGTTGGAGCTTTGCTTCTAGCTTCAGCTCAAGAGGAAGAGGAGAGTGAACCTCTACCTGACCTCCTCAGAGGCCAACCTTTGGATGAGAAAATAGAAGGAGTGAATCTCTCTTCTCAAGTGACATCTGAACAACAGGAGGAGTGCAAAGTTCTGTTGAATCAGTTTGCCTCCCTGTTTTCACTTTCACCAGGCTTGACCCCTTGGGGCCAGCATGATATTCTCACTGGTGACTGTTTACCTGTGAAAAGCAGAGGTTACCGAACGTCAGATCATGTGAGATACCACATCAAAGGAGAGGTCAACAAGATGCTTTGATCTCGGGGTTATGGTCTAGTCCAGTTGTTCTAGTACCATAGGCAGGATCCAAGGAGTTGAGATTCTGTGTGGACTATAGAGCTCTAAATGCAGCCACTAAGACTGATGCCCATCCTTTGCCAAGGACAGATGAACTAGTGGATAGACTTTGTTCAGCCAAGTACCTCAGTACATTTGATCTGACGTCAGTCTATCGGCAAATAGCCCTGACAGATCATGCCAAGGAGAAAACTGCATTCTCAATCCCAGCAGGCCTCTACCAGTTTAAAGTTATGCCTTTTGGCAGGATCCAAGGAGTTGAGATTCTGTGTGGATTATAGAGCTCTAAATGCAGTCACTAAGACTGATGCCCATCCTTTGCCAAGGACAGATGAACTAGTGGATAGACTTTGTTCAGCCAAGTACCTCAGTACATTTGATCTGACGTCAGGCGATCGGCAAATAGCCCTGACAGATCATGCCAAGGAGAAAACTGCATTCTCAATCCCAGCAGGCCTCTACCAGTTTAAAGTTATGATATGATATGATATGATATGGTATTTGTAACGCGCCTATACACGAGTGTTTCAATGTTATGCCTTTTGGACTAAAGAATGCACCTGCTACATTCCAAAGGATGGTCAATCAAGTTCTGAATGGGATGGAGGACATCTGCATGGCATACTTGGATGACATTGCAGTGTTCAGCGATACATGAGAAGAACATATTGATCACTTAGGATATGTTTTGCAGGCTCTTGAGCAGGCCCATCTGACCATAAAGGCAAGCAAATGTCAAATTGGTCAGAGTAAAGTGGTCTACCTTGGTCATGAGGTAGGAGGAGGAGAGATAAGGCCATTGCCTAGCAAAGTACAAGCTGTACAAAACGGGGCCACCCCTACTGCCACCCCTACTACTCACACCCAAGTGAGAACTTTCCTAGGTTTCACTGGGTGCTACAGAAATTTCATAGAGAATGATGGGACCATAGCTTCTAACTTGAATGTGATCTCCTCTCCAAAATTCCCTAAAAAGGTTAGATGGAATGAGGAGTGCACTCAAGCCTTTGAAGACCTCAAGAAAGCCCTTTGTCAAGCTCCAGTCCTAAGAGCTCCTGATTATCACCAACCTTTCACTGTGCAGACAGATGCCTCCAATACAGGTATAGGTGCAGTCCTTAGCCAGCTGGATGAGAAAGGTAGGGATCACCCCATTTGGTTCAGCAGTAGGAAACTGAAGGAACCAGAAACAAGGTGGGCAACCATAGAGCGTGAATGTTTTTCCATTGTGTGGTCTCTGAAGAAGTTTAGACCATACTTGTATGGCTCTACTTTTGTGATTCAAACAGCCTACCAACCCTTGAGATGGTTAATGCAAATGAAAGGGGAAAACCCAAAACTTCTGAGATGGTCAATCTGCCTGCAACGGTTTGATTTCACCATTGAGCTCAGAGCAGGATGTCATCACCAAAATGCTGATGGTCTCTCTAGGATCTTTTTAACTGACTAGAGGTAGAGATTCATCCAGGAGTGGATTAAATCCTCCTGCCCCTTAGTCTGGGGGGGAGTGTTAGGGAGAATTCTCTAGAATGGCTAACTTCCCTTACCTACTGAGTCCCACAGCAGCTTTGCTGGATTTCTAGGATTTTTTTTTTCACCTGGGAAGACTGTGAGCCTTTTTTTTACCAGTCTTACATGTGTTCTGCTGTGTGTGTTTAACATTTTCGTGTTCATAGACTGTGGAGCCTCACCTACTCCATAGGCATCATCTTTTTACTGTGTGTTACACAGCACCTTCAGTGCAGTGACACAGGGTTGTCTTTTAGACTTCCCAACTCAGACTCCATTTTCTGGGGCTGCTACTGTCTCCCAGAACATGTAAAGTTGCCATTGACTTTATTAGTCTTTTAAAATCCACAGACCCAGTACAAACCATCTTATATGTAGTACAGGAAAGGGTAATACTTATCCCTTTTTGTCTGTTTCTCTTGGAGCACTGTTTCTCTCCCTTTTCATCAAGACTTGGCTTGTGGCAGTGGTAACTACCCAATTGTTCCTACCACAGTTATCTTAAATACCCTTGGTATTGTTTTAGGCTATCTTGGTACCCTCAAACCAAAACCCGCTCGACCATATACGTTTTTATAGCGTTCCGGGTGGGTTTTTTGCCATTTCCTTTTGAAAATGTCTTTCCCGTGTTTTTCTCTGCGTGCCAAACCAGGTTTGATTCCTTTGTTCAGCGTCTTTTCGCGGGCTTCTATGCAGAAGACCTCCTTAGGCGCCTGAAAGTCTGCATAGGCAAGATGTGAGGGAGGGGTTTTCAGACCCCTGCCATGGATTCCCTTGGTAACCCAAGTTGCACTCCTGTTTGATTGGCTAAGTGACTGTACCGCCGGGACAGCCGCCCTGCTGTGTGATTGACAGCCAGGCTGTGTGAATAGGGAAAACTGCATAGAAAGCAGGTCTCTGGGTCTGGAAAGGCAGAGTCGCCACTAGAATGAAAGAACTGATGAGGAGCTGACAGAAAAGGACCCCTACAACGACTGAACTGCCCGGTGAAGCCCAGCTGCAGGTCCGAATCTTAAGACTCCAACGACAGAGAAGATCCTCCAGGGATCTTCTTCTCCTGTGCTGGTGGGACCAACCAGTTCGCCCAGACTGCAAGCCAGGACTCTCTCCTCTGGTCGAATTCACTGTACAGAGCTAGAGTGGACCGGATAGCCAGTATGTCGGACCCTGCTTGGGTTTTAAGGAGCGCACCTTTAATTTGTTGCTTTGCTCTGCTGCTGGTTTCTTCCCTGGGCAGTGCAGGACCCTCCAGTCTTCCTACTTCATGTCAGTCCGACAGTCACTTCAGGAACCGTGAGCCTGAAGGCCCTGCCAGGAACATCCGCCTCAGCTACAGCTTCTTCTCCATGTAAAGGTATTGTGCAAATCTGGTTGTTTGTTTCGTTCAGCTGCGGTCAAGGTGTGTGAAACCTTTCGCCAATTCGAGGGCTTGTCCTTCTCTACCCTTTAAACTAACTTTTCTACCGACCAACTTCGTCCGGAACTGGGCTGTATTCCCGGCTGTAATACCACCAACTGTAATAGCCCTAGCACCGACCGGCCCGGTGGTATTACCACCGGATCACGGGTTAGGCCTTAACAGTAAATTCCTGTACCTGATTGGGTCCTTTGGATTCAATAGGGAATTTTCGGTGCTAATACTGCGGGCTAATACAGCCAGCTGTAATACCGCCGAAAACAGGGATTTTCACCTCCAGAAAAAAGCTGGAGGTAAAACAGCCGATTTAGCGCCCAACTCGTGATAGGGCCAGCCCTTAAATGCGGCGGTAATACAGTTACCACCGCATTTAAGGGCTACAGCCCAACTCGTGATGAG
Organism: Ambystoma mexicanum; assembly: GCF_040938575.1. Lineage (NCBI taxonomy): Eukaryota > Metazoa > Chordata > Amphibia > Caudata > Ambystomatidae > Ambystoma > Ambystoma mexicanum. Next base: position 277,034,207 of record NC_090936.1, on the reverse strand, counting down.
GCCCTTAACCGCGAACTACCCTGAACTGCGTGATCTTGAGCAAAATGCTTTTGTTCTATTGACTTTGGCCCTAAGCCTTTTTGATTTGATTGCATCACTGTAGTTCCTCTTTCTAGATTGCCCTGCGTACTTACCTGTTGGTGCTGCTCAATTTATTACTAACTATGGGCCTCATCACGTGTTGGGCTGTATTCCCGGCTGTAATACCGCCGACTGTAATAGCCCTAGCGCCGACTGGTCGGGTGGTATTACCACCGGATCAGGGGTTGGGCCTTAAGGGTAAATCCCCATTGAAATTGAAAAAATTTCGAAAAAAAAGGAGAAAAAAAATAGAAAAAAACAGGCAAAACAAGCGAAGGCTAGCCTTACTACATATCGTAAATTCATGAGAACTCTTGATATACGTGAGGCTTGGCTAGATAAGAAAGATAACAATAACATCAACAAGGTGGTGGCCGATAATAATGTAGTAGAACCAATTTCACCCGTATTATCAGTTAAATTGGCAGCCCTACCATTGGTCACCACACAAAGCCCAGATAAATCAGAATATACAGAAGGCACCTCTATGCTGTCAGCGGTACTTAAAAATAAAGTTACCTCTGACAGGATTGATAGTAATCTTCGTGCCTTAGAAAGGGGGGTTCAAGACATAAGAATCCGGATGCCTTATCTAGACCAAATACTCCCACAATCATGGATTGTACCCCCACCGCTTGTTCCATATTCCCAGTAGCACAAGCTAAAGAAATTATAGTCGCTCACCAAACTGACAATAAAAGTGGTGGGGTCACTTTACGTGGCAATCCTAAAGAGGGCATGCAGGAGTACAAGTCTCTTGCCCTCAATGTAAAAGACAAAATTCTTGAGTCTCCCCAAATAAAAAATTTCGAAACCACTATACCAAAAATGGACAAAACTGTGAATCAGACTACAGGCACTATTGATCACCCTAATTTATCTAGGGAAGTAGTCAGTAGCATTGTTGAAGATATTCCGAATCACAAACTAAGTGAAGCAAAAAAACTCTTCCCAAGCTTAGTGGGCCCCTCTGCGGGTAAACATGATAATCCTACCATGGAAAGTGGTCTAAGCAGAAATACCTGGTTGCCTGATGCAGTACTAAGCCAAAACGCAGGTATAGGGTCGATTCAAGGCAGACAGGAACGTTATCAACTTCAAGAATCTGACCACATGGCCAATAGTAACAAGAGAAATGAGACCCATAACCTAAGGCGTCCTATGTATCCAAATGAACCAAGTCTGGTGCTTTACTACGTCTTTGATGATGGGGGACCCTGGTCCCTAAATAGGCAGTACATTTTAAGTTTATTTAATGACATTGATGAACTACGCCTAATAACCTCTTCAGACATTCAACTTGTAGACTTTATCCACGAAGAGAGATATGACTATGTTAGACTAATAATAAATTCTTCATTGGTCCGAACACTTATATTAAAAGAAGCGGGTGCTCTTCAAAAAAGAGGATTTGATGTGATGGAATTTCAGGAGTCACATAATATTGACGGAAATTTGGGCTCAAATGAAGGTTATATGAGACATCCCTCTAATCAAGGTATTTATTCATAAGAGGTTAGGTGCTCTACCGGTAAAGAAGGTGACAAGCCGGTAATGATGGAAGTTAAATCCCAACTCTCTGTTATGCAAGAATGGAGATGGCTAGCCCTATCTCTCAGGGAATCCATAGATAAGCTGAAATCAATGAAGGATCCACTTTAGCGAAGATACAGCATTTAACCTTGCATCATGGAATACCAGGGGATGTTCACATTTGACTGCTAATGCAAAAATTGTTGAAATGTTAAAATGTTATGACTTTGTCTTGTTGCAAGAGACCTGGGCTACAGGCAATTTATTATGGGATGGCTATGGTACAATTAATATGAAGGCATCTAAGGGTCCTCATGGCCGTCCTAGTGGTGGCCTTGTATTGGGTTATCGATCAGAGACTAATCTAAAGATGGTTTCTGAACAGCAGGTTATGGATTGTGCAATTGTTGGTACTTTTAGATTAGCCACAGAAAAGGGCAATGTTTTCATAATGTTGTTAAATGTATACTGGAACACCGCCACTCATACAAACACAGAGCTTTTAAAGCTATTTGCAATGCTTAATCAAATATTACATGATTGGTTGGACTCAAACATGGGTGGTGCTTTGCTGCTCGCAGGAGATCTGAATGCAGATTGCAGCATGGAATATGATGATGCAACCTGGATTCTAGCATCCACAGATTTGGAGGCTCTGGGGGCCCGCAATAAAGTGTACAGAGGTAGTATGTGGGTGGTTTTCATGCATAGTTGGGGAATGCAGCCTCTGTTTAATATCACTCCAACTTGGCAAGCACGGGGCCTTAGTTCCATATTGGACTACATCTTTGTAAGCAATAACTCTCAAGATTACTCCTGTTCACTAAAGGTGACTATTATGCTGGAAAGTGACCATGCATGGCTATCTACAGGTTTACCCTGGAGGAAGGAAAATATAGATGTAGTGCAAAATATGGGGAACATCATAGTTAATGTTGCTGGTACTAAGGTAAAATGGACCCCTGAAAATATAACCAAGCTAAATACCTTGATGTTACATGACTACTTATCTTCGTCAATTGAGTGGAAACTTGCAACTTACTCAGGAGATTGTTTCAAAACATATGTAGCACATATGCTGGCAAAAGGCAATATCATAAAATCAACTTCGCAAATATTCAATAACAAATGTCTACACGTATTTGATATTGAAGTACAAAATAGGAAGGCTTTGTTAAGAAAAGAACTGCGTATAGTAAAAAAGGAAACATCAAATCAGATAGAACTGATCTATAAAACAAAACAGATCAAGCAGAAATATAAAAACTGGTTACTGTCTCACAGGGCAAATATGGCACAAAAGGATGGGGAAGCGATGATTAATGCTCTAGATTATGGCAACCCTAGGAATATATGGTCTATAATCAATGGAACTGAAGTGTCACAGCAACAACTGACAACAAATCCAATTGCTGGGCAAATATGGGTAGACCACTTTGAGAAGTTGTACCAACAATCAGACACCCAATTCTTAACCCAACACATTAATGACCAGTTGTGGTCGCTGAACATATCATTAAATAACATCTCCAGGCATATAAACAAAGTTAAGTCTACATGCACCCCCGGTCCTAACAATCTTTCCTATATAACATTGAAAAACAATGTAACATTATGGGCAGGGGTTATTGAACTGTATGTTTAGTTCCATTATATATGAGAGGAAAATCCCTAATTCTTGGAAGTTGTCATACGTAATATTGATACACAAAAAGGGTAACCGCCTAAGTCCCCTGAATTACCGGCCAATCATGCTAACAGATGTAGAATCTAAGATCTTTGCAGCAATTGTTTTGGATGAGTTGAACCTATGGATAAAAAATAAGAACATATTAGATATAAAACAAATAGGTTTCAGAGAAGGGATGGGCACAGATATGGGCGGATCAGTTGTAGCAAATTTGTTGAGTATGGCTAGAATAAAAGACAAGCCGCCATTATATTTAGCATCCATGGATTTATCCATGGCCTTCGATATGGTCGACAGGAAAACCCTATGGACAACCTTACTTGATCTTGGTATAGAAAAAAACCTGCTAGATGTTATAATAGCTCTTTATTCGAACACTGTGCTTAGAGTGAGACTTAATAATAGTGGCCTATTATCTGATCAAATTTCTACTCATAATGGTCTAAAACAAGGCTGCAGATTGGCAGCAACACTGTTCAATCTTTATGTCTCAAAAGCAGGGAGCTTTCTAGATGACAGTGGTTTAGTCTCACCTAAATTGGGCAAAATAAGATTGAATTGGATCGCTTATGCGGATGACTTTTTGTTGTTTGATGGGACTAAGGTGGGTTTGCAAAGGATGATTGTAGCATTTGAGAAATTCATCCTGAATAGAAAGCTACTGATAAACCCTAATAAAACAATAATATTTTACACAGGTGTGAAAAATATAAAAGAAGATTCTTTTTCGATTATATGTGGTGGTCTAAAATTAAAAAACAAATCAATGCTAAAATACCTGGGTTATATATATACATCTCCTTATTCGTTAGGTTTTATAAAAAGTCATCTCGGTATAAAAGCCTCTGCTATTGCCAATCAGATATCAGTTGTGGAGAGAAGATATGGCAGGTTCACAATGATGCCTTGTATTCTGTTTTACCGGTCAAAAGCTATTCCACGATTGACATACGGTCTTGAGTTTTACTCTGAAGAATTGGTATCTTATCTGAAAATAGTTGAAGCACAAGTATGGCGAAGGGTTTTAAGGTATCTACCGAAATGTTTGCCTATGGAACTCCTACGCTATGAGTTAGGTTTGTCCTCTCTAAAGTGTACAGTACATTGGAAAAAAATTATCTCTATTACGTAAGTGCATGATGTCTGAGGATAACACACTTTATTATTTCTTGGGAGTTGACATGCTTGGGGTTTTCATTTGTGAGTTAAAAAGAGATTGTGTGAAAATTCTAAGCGATTTAGGCCTCACATTAGAAAATCTAAAAAGGAATCCTCTTAAAGTGAAAGAATTATTAAAAGCCTCAGACTGGTTGGAGAACAATGTGGTAATCTTAAACTCCTCGTTATATTCACAAGCTATATCATTCTGGAAATGGAAACCTTATCCTGAGAAATACCTAGAAAAATATCCATCCAGAGCATATAGAAACCAATTCATGAGATTTCGTTTTAACGTCTTAAGCACTCATGAAATTCAGAATATAAGGTGCAGGAATGTGGCGAAGAAATCCTGCAGACACTGTGTTGGTACCAGGGTTAATGAATCATTAATGCATTTGTTGTTGGTTTGTCCTGCTTTACTGAAACAAAGAATGGAATACTTTGCAATGTTTGTCCATGACACATCGAATGTAAATAGATGCAACTTGTGGTTCGAAATGCTTCATGGTAACTCGACGGTTTTAAAAATACGTATTAATGAATTTTTGAGAATTATCTGTGAATTAACATGAATTTGATAAAGACTGCCTAAGCGTTTAAATACTCAGGAAGCTTTTAAGAAACAATGAGTTGAAGTCTCAGATTATTAATAATGTCTCAGTTATCTGGTACAATTATTATGTATATTGAGAAGTACTAGGCTCTAAGTGTTTTAATAAGAATTGTCTGTTTTTAGCTGTTTTATATGAATTGCTGGTCTGGAATTGTATTAGACAAATGTGTTTTAAAAAGTGTAGTGTATTGTAATCTTTTTGTAAATTTTTCTATTACTCGATTGTATTATGAAAAGAATTCATTTTGTAAAGGTTTGTATAAACCAAAAACAATAAAGATAATAATAATAATAAAAATCCCCATTCCTGAATGGGTCCATTGGATCCAATGGGAATTTTTGGTGCTAATACTGCGGGTTTATACAGCCGGCTGTAATACAGCCAAAAACAGGGATTTTTACCTCCAGAAAAAAGCTGGGGGTAAAACAGCCGATTTAGCGCCCAACTCGTGACAGGGCCAGCCCTTAAATGTGGCGGTAATACCCTTACCACCGCATTTAAGGGCTACAGCCCAACTCGTGATGAGGCTGTCTTTCCCTCCCTTATTAAATTATTGGAGTGCCATTTTGCTCACACTTCAGTTTGAGCTTATCTTGTCCAGAATCTATTGGGTGTTGTGTGGTGTATTAAGAGTGTGATTTTTCAACTGCTTTACTTTAATGAGATGTTATACAACTGATGTGTAAATAAATGTATATTCTTTTACTCAGAAACCTTGAGTCAGTGTTTGTTTGAAACATAGTAATTGCTGTCCTTTGTGTAACTATTGATACTGCTGACTTGCTCCTGAGATAAGTCTGGCTGCTCAGCCATTGCTACCACTTTTACTGTGTAGTACAGACTTGTACCAAAGGTGAATTTGTACTGTCACTTAATTGTGTGTGGTGTTCCCAAAGGGTACTGCAAAGGGAACTGCATATAATTCTTCCTAACAGTGCTTTCACCAGATGGATGAGAGAAAGGACTCATGATCTGCAAAGCATGGATGGTCTTCGATCACTACGAGCCTACCATTAACATAGTGCGAAATGGATGCAAGCCATTATGGCCAAAACTTGCTAAACTATTGAAATGGGTCGTGGACGGAGGAGGACCCTTGCAGGTAGTGCCATTGGAGAGCCCAAAATTCTGCTTCAGGAATAATGGCACAAGGAAAATGGGGGAGAATCAGAACTGTGGACAAGTTTTTGATGCTCCAGGAATGGTACATGGTACTGCAGTGATCATGGATCAATATTGGGCATGTGGATCCAAAGTATATATCGGGCTGCCGAGAAACTTGGGAGGTATATGCACGTTAGTGAATGTCCATGTTCCAGCGTTGGTGATTCAAAAAATTGATCTGAATATTGACGGTTTCCCGAAAGCATATGCTCACCTGAGGAAGAAGAGATCTGTGGAACTTATGAGCCTAATGAAGAGAGAGAATTACTTTTCTGCCAAATCCATAGAACTTTCGATGCTATCCCGTATGAACATAGACTGTTCAGTCAGACTTCTTCAGTGTTCACCTAAATGTTTACGCCAAGAGTTCAAGTTAGAACAAATACTAAATGGTTGCAGATAACCAGATGGGAGTTGCTGCAGACCATCAACATGACCATAAAAGGATTCAATTCAATCAAGGAAGAGTTGAGGGTGATCCGACTAATGACTCTCCAGAAAAGATACATCCTTGACATGATCACAACTATGGATGGTGGTGTTTGTGCAAAAATCGGAGAATATTGTTGCACATATATACCATCTCACGACGAAGAAAATTGAAATTTAACAGAGGCCATAAGTATGCTGACAAAACTACAGAATCAAATGATTGATCAAACTGACGAAGTGGACAACAGTTGGTTTAATGGGTTCCACAATGGATGGCAGATGCATTCAAATTCCTAGGAGCCCTGCTATTGATGATATTGCTGGGATTCTGTGTTATCAAGATAATAATCTCTCAGTGCCAGAAAACTGTGAAAAAGGACATAGGGATGAAGATCATGATAGATGTCAAACCAGGATGGAAATCCAAGGACTTGACTGATGAGAAATAAGAGACTTTGTGAAGACCAGCATTTATGCAACAGAAGGAACAAAGTTTCGATATCCAAGCACACATAGAAATGATGTGGCAACATGGATCTATTGCAGTACAAGTGGACAATGCCAACTAATGACCTGGAACAAAGATGAGCACGTGAGAACAGCAGGAAACTTGAAGGGAGTCATAAACACATGGACCCCAAAAATATATTTCTTCCAACATCTATGTGTAGATCCAGAGGATGAAGTAAAGGTAGATACAAAAGAAAAAGTGAAAGTGGTCGAAGAATCGCCCAGAAGGGCGGAGTGCAGAGGAGGTCCCAAGCACGACCCCCACTCTATCCGTCCATTTTGAAGTACCAGGAATGTTCACGCTGAAATATGTTACGTATGATGAGCAAATAAACCAGCAGAGAGCCGCAGCTGGGCTCTGTCCAGTACCTATCAGAAGAACAGCACCTATTAAAGTACCGCCACCTAAGCAAACCTTGACAGTGAAGTAGCCATTGAGAAAACCATATCGACAAATGAAACAGAACGAAGATTGTCAGAACGCATTCCTTGAAGAGCTAAAAAGATACTGAAGGAAGACGGATGTTGACGTTACAAGATCCTGGACTGACTCAAATATAGAAGATATAACGACCTGCGAATGATGAAGAGAGAAGAAACACCATGGATAAGTGACATCATGAGGCTAAAGTGAAATAACGATGTCAAATGTCAGAATCTTATGCCATGTGCACGATGAAGATATTCAGTTAGTTTAAACATGTACATATGCATGGAACTGCAAGAAGCAAAGAATCATGAGGCTTGCTTATGCTTAATAGTAAAAGAGATTGCGTCAAGCGCCACCTATACATATCTAGCTCAAAAGGAGCACTTTATATAAGTATACTTCCACTATGCACAAGAGCAGAATCAACCAAAGGTTACTAAAGGTCTTAAGAGGAGAGCTCAGCAGCAAACCAAACCGAGGTTTAACGACAGAAAGAAACTCAAACGAGGGATAATCATGCCAAGAAGCCAAGGTTGTAGCGGCTGAACAATTTATGAAAGAAGAACAGAGTATCCTGTTCAGAAAGGTCAAGATAAGCCTCATGAGCAAGATGGCTGGCAGAATGAAATCAAATACTCAATTGCATGAAGACTAAGACGGTTTCACAGTGTCGGACTCACGTGACCAGCCAAGTGAGACGGGATGAAACTTTCACACCTACGCATGGCCTTGTGCCATGCACAGATATCTTAATTTTTCCAGACCAAAAAGCAGTCTCGAGGACAACCACAAAGAAATACTTGACACATGACCACTGAGATGATGATTGATTGTAGCAATAATTGGAGGAAAGCTAGGGGTGCAGACAAACTCCCTGCACCTGGCCAGCTATTCTGCATGCTGCTAAGCAAGTGGAAAAGTATGAGTGGGGTTGTTGCCAACCCAATCCTAGTGGACCAAGTAATCAAGGGTCCTATAGTGAGTAGAACCAATGAGACGTCATACTTTTAGTGACTTTTACAGTAGCCATTTTGAAGGAAGGGCTAAGATGCCCCACCTGACACTGTTTATCCAATCCCCTCACTCTGTTACCATATACAGATATAGCACCTATATTAAAGTTACCTTCATAGAACCAATAGAATTGCATGCAACATTTTAAGCATTACACGTCAGTGATGACACGTTTTTAGTATAAAGTGTTTTTTATGAGGTTCATTGGAGTTGTTGAAGTGAGAAGGAAGATCGAGCGATTGCTGATGTTCATGAACTCCCAACCTTTGCCAAACCGTTGAGTTGTCATTATTGATTTGATGCAAGAGTATTAATCTGCATCCCCATCTATCTCACGGGTGCTGCTGCCTCATCTTAAAGTTCTATTGGGAAACCCCTAGCTCTATGGGCCGGTTGAAGTCCTAGTGCACACTACCCTGGACAAGGACAAAGAAATGGAAGAAGAGACAATCTTAAAATGTGGTACAAATCATACGAAGTACACCCTGGATGGAGACAAAAAAATTGAAAAAAGTCAATCTTGGATGGGGTAAAAATATAAAAGAAAATATCCACCTTGGAGGGGGCGGGTCCACAAATGTAAAAAAGAAATAATAATAAGAAAAAACATACCTCGTCCACAGGCTCATGGACACCAGGGCAAAGGTATAAGAAGTGGCGTGGTTTAACTGTCACTGCCATCCTGCGATGAATCCTGGGATGTGCACTCTGACCATGCATTGCCAAAGCCTCATCTTCATTGACTGCAGCCACTCGTGAGACTGATGCATGTACGGGGGCCCCAATTGCGACAAGGTCCTGATGATATTTGTCATGAGTGGCCACAGAGTAATTATGCATGCTCACTTGTGACGTCTGCAACTGCAGAGAGAGAGTTTGTCTCAGTATGGCCATCTCTTGCCGGGGGAAGTACCTTGTGGTAAGCATCTCATCATGCAGACACTGCTTCAAGGACTCAGTGTCTTGATGGTGGGATGTCCTAGATGCCAACAACTCGAGCTGCAGGCTTTTTTCTGGTCTGCCACCCGTGACACCAATTCACCAAAATGCCTAGTTTAGCATAAGTGGCATCACACACCTGATGACATTACACAAAGTTATGTCATATGACCTTTTACCAGGATGGCATCAGTGTTTCCTTCAGCTTGGTGACATGACCTGAAATGGTTTGCATGCTTAAAAAAAAGTACATACATGTAAACATTTTAAAATACCAAATAGGTACTAAAGCAGGCAAGAAAAATGTAGATACCAACCACATTTTAACATTGGTTCTGACTTTGGGCCTCATCACGAGTTCGGCGGTAACCCTTAAATCTGGCAGTCGCGCTATTACCGCCGGATGTAAGGGTCTGCCAAATCAGGGCTTCGGCGGATTTCTCCCCAGCTCTGAGCTGGGGGGAAATCCGTAGAAAATTTGCGCTATTACTGCCGGCGGGAAATCCGCCGGCGGTAAGAGCGTGAAAATTCCCCATTGAGCCCAATGGGGAATGGGGCATTCCCGAATGGGCTCAGTGGGGAATGGGGAATTCCATTACCGCCAAACCCGTGATCCGGCGCTAATAGCACCGGGGGTTTGGTGGTAGGGCTAATACCGCTGGCGGTAATACCGCCGGCGTACTGCCCAACTCGTGATGAGGCCCTTTATATGCCATGGATTGAGTCATGATATGATAGGGTTAGACCCAATAGAATCAACATATACAGGGGCACTGACATGGGTATGCCACTTCAGCATTGTATGGTCAGTTAATTCCATATTATGCCAGTTATAGCTTCATGCCAGTTATTGTCATTATATGATATGGGGAGTCCCTGCATTGCCAGTTGCTGCAACATTACAGTATCCAAAAATACAATCGATGCAAGTCACCAACATGCACAGGATGCTTTGATTCATAATAATGATTTGTTATCTATATAGCACTTTCGTCAAAGCACTATACATAGCAAATGTTTAAATACAATTATCATGCCAACCAAAATTGGTACTCATTCATCATCCTCAGAAGACTGAAAGGCAGAGTTGAGCTTGCCGGGATTCAAACCTACAACCTGCAAATCACACATAGATTGCAGCACTGAGTGTTCAACCCACTGAGCTATTTTACCGCTTTGCTATTAGAAATGCAATGCCACTATACGTAAACATGTGAAAACTGACTGCACAATGCAGGCTAGACAGGTAAAAACATGTTTCATGTTTGCTGTAGCCTTGATGATGCACAGTAAAAAATACCTTGCCACAGTAAGACATACCTAGATGGGTTGCTCCAAAATGCCATCTAACCACATATTAACAATTATCATGCTTACTTTATCATAGATGCCCAGAAAAATACACCATGCCATTGTAAAGAAATGCTAGACTGGCTACACCCAAATGCCAGTCTAGCCAGGTAAATACTCATACCATGCTTACTTTATTACAGATGGCCAGTAAAAATGTCATACCACAGTAAGAAACGACTAGTCTTGCAGTACCAAAATGCCAGTCTAGCCACTAATACATATCATGCCTGATTTATCTTTGATGACCTTTATGTATTAGCACACCCCTCTCCTGCCCACCCTTCCCACTCTCCTCCTCCAACCCACAAAATCAATTCCTCAGCCAAGTACTACCTCAACGTTCCTCTTCCTCATCCCAGTACTTATGGAAGAGTGGGAGTAGGAGTAATACAGATTAATGGTTAATAATCCAGGTTTTACACAAGCACACACATGCACACACCACTTGCTCATTTACACATGCACTCATTCACCATTCACTCACACAAGCAAGCCCATCCACCCAAACATCATGCACTCATTCACAAACATTACATGATATACAGACACACGTAAATTAAATATTGCACTCAAACTCACACAAATGCATACACTTTTACATAAAAATAAAATAAAATGGGCCTCATTATAAGTCAGCCATTCCGGAAAGAACGGTGGTGGTAAATCTGCCACCACCATTCTTTCCAGACCGGCTGATCTCGAGTTCTGCAGGCAGTAGGTGTTGCTCCCGCCAGGTCTGACCTGACGGGTGTAACACCACCTGCCTGCAGGCGGACATGGAAACACACGGCACCATTACAGCATGGTGCCGGTGTTTCCACTTCCCCATTCCCATGGAGTCCTATGGGACTCCATGGGAATGGGGATATACCGAATTCTGCCTCTGGAATTACCGGGTCACTGGGGTTGTAATGCCCCGGTGATTCCGGGAACCACGGAGGCGGAATGGTAATACGAGTCCGGCGGTGACCTGCCGGTTTTTCCAGCTCGATTACCGCCAGACTTGTAATGAGGCCCAATGTCTTTGTCACTCTGACTGACTTCCAAAAGAAATTATTTCCGTTATGGAAAACCGAAACAGACATAATTTGACAAATGATGTACCTGGATACCACTTCTTTATGAAGGGATTCCTTCAAAGATGACAGCTCTGCCTGAAGGCATTTTATTTGAGACCAACATCTCGGCGTGTAGTGTTTCCATCAAGGTGTCCATCAACTGCTGCTGGTGGTCCCGGGAAGCCAAATGCTCCTCAGTCTGTGCAGCCGTTGTGGAGATGACATGTTTGTCCAGGTGATGGAGGTCCCTGGCGATCTCCTGCAGGACCTCACCATGTTGGGTAGTTGCTTCCAGCATCTGCTGCCCCACTTAGAATGTCCGGCAGGCACATGTCCACCTCATGTGCAGGGTTTACCAAGCCGGGATCCGAAGCCCAGGCCCATCGCAGTGAGTGCAACATGATTGGCTGGCGGTCTAGAAACCTCTGTTTGAGACCAGTCTCTGCTGCTGGGTCCATGTTGGGCAAAGGCAATCCTGCAGGTGATGAACCCACTATTGACACAGGGCCTCCTACTTCTGAGCCCAGGGTCTCCTGGCTCTCCTCCTCTGACTCAGTTGCTTCAAGTAACTCTTGGAGCTCGATGGAATCCAGACTACCAATTGGCAGACCCTCCGTGTCCCTCAGTATGTCCCCAAATCCGATCCGGCAGCTTCATCTGAAGAGTCTGCAGTCCTGCTGATGATGTCAAGTGAGATGAATGACATGGTCAAGGGTGTTTAAATATTCCAATTATAATCATGTATAATACGGGTTTTTGTATGTTTTTAAATGTTTTGGATATATATATTGGTGGGAATAAATGACACATTTTCTACTCCATTTATATTGGACAGACTCATTACTGGAGGAGGGGTTTGACTGATGGACGCAACTAGTGCATTGACACTCCAAATGTACATACATCTGTTGGCCAGCCACTGTTACTCTTGTCTGTAAAACAGCCTCATGCATCTTTGCACCAGAATTGTTGCTCATCCATGTCCATCGGCAGTAAGGGCTAGTGAATGGATGACTGTGACTTCATCCACACATTGGTGTTATTCCCTGCGAGTCATGATTTGCATTCACAATGCTGTCTGCACGCATGACACAGTGGATGTTTCCAATGAGATGTGTCTTGCCTTCTATTGCCAGACATAGGTGTATTGGCACAGCAGTGAAATCCTGTATACATTGATGTGTGCTGTGAGATCAACGTGAACCGCACACAGACAGCAAACAACCACATCCCTGAATGCAGAACATGTGATGGAAGTGTACACAGTGGCATTTCTGCAGTACCCATGGTTGGCTGAGGAGGAGCCCCATCCAACATTAACACAACATTTGAGAGCATATCATGCGGAAATGGAAGCACATATTAAATGCACACATGGCACTCTCCTAATGTGGCTGCATAGCTGTGCATGCCTCCCACTCCAACCACCTGCTCACTGCTGATAGGTCCACTGGTGACGTCTTCAAATGGAGTCAACTACCTGTCCTGTAGTGAGCCACCTCCAGTGGCCTAGGCCCAGGCCAGGTTCCCACTGAGTGTCCCCTTGGTCTGTTGTATGAGGTCCCTCGTCCTCTTGTGGACCTGTGCTGCAGTGTGCCTCTCCATGCCACAGGCATTGATCAGGTCTGTGCCGTCCTGCCACTTCATCTTTCGCTGAGTCAGAGTAAGGGTACTGCCAGCCAAAGAGTACAGCTCCACATAGTGTTGCTCAGCATAATCTGTGAGGATTTGCAACTCCTCATCGGTGAAGTGCTTCTTCCCCAGTGGCCCCTTCTCCGTCACCAGTACCTATTCATGGGGTGGGGCCCCTAATGGACCTTGGTGATGCAGGGGCACCTGTAGGATATCCACTCTCCTGCCCTCATCCTCATCCTCTCTCTCTCTCTCTCTGTGGAGCCTTAACACTCATGGTCCATTAGTCAATCCGCAATTCATCCCCTGCAAAACTAGGCTACGTGATGCACTACAAGAAAGAAGGTTCTGCGATGCTCCACAAGGCACCCCAGCGAGAAAATGTAGATGCGCTTGGCCCAAAGTAAAAAATAGGCTTGCAGGGCATCCCAAACAAAAAAATAAGAGGTGTGATGCCCAACGTAAGTGTTGCAATTCGTAAGTCCTCCATCTCTGTACCGTTCTCACACACAACAGGTGATATGTGTCGTGTCCCCTAAATGTCTCTGTCACATTGGGTGCATGCTGTGTGCAGTGTGCAGCGCTTAAATTATGCACTTGGGTTCCTTCTTTCTTATCTCCACACTCCTGCCTCCTTTGAGTACATGAGTGTAGTATTGGCTTTCATAATGTGTTTATATGCAAGCCATGAAATGATAGCTGTGTAGAACCCAATGTCACCCGAGGGTGCCAGGTGTGACAGTTAGACAGGATGTGAGATTAACCTTGAAATATGTATCCACCATAGCTCCCACTTCCCTTCCTCTCCAATCTCTGTAACTTAATAAACCGTACTTCATTGTGTACTCACTGGCTTCAAGAGTTCTTTCTTCTTCCTGCATATATATATATATATATATATATATATATATATATATATATATATATATATATATATATATATATATATATATATATATATATATATATATATGTAGATAGATATATATATATATATATATATATAATTAAAACCGAAAAACCCCTGAAATTCTCCAGTTATGGTAAACTAAGCCCCCATACCTGCCATCACCACTGTGCACTGCTAACAGTAACACCCAGAACATGAAAGATGGCATCACAAAATGTATTGATGACATCACTGACGACATCACATGTTTAGCCCCTTTGTTTTCATTCCCTGCCACATATATATACCCAAAGATGCAGGGGGTATGTGAAAATGTACTATTGTCTTACACAAACAAGCTGCAACATGGAAGAAGGACATAAAGACATTATAAGTAGTAATAAGTAAATATGGAAACCTAAAGGTGTGAAATTAAAATTACACATTGAATAACCATGTAGAATGAAACGGATGGTACCATAAATAAAAAAGGATGCCTCCATCGTAAGCACTTCACAGAAACTCTGCAGCCTGGACCGACAGTGGACGGACGCAGTAGGGCGAAGGGAAATTACATAAAAATAGTGAGTGAAGGTCATTTTTTTGTATGTGTGTGTAATTATTTTAGTATGTGGTGTAGAAATAATAATTTCTTTCTGTTGTTTTGACACAGAAATGGCAAATACTTTGGAGTGGCTGGAGGACAATTTTCTGCATGAGGAAATGTCTGAAGACAGCGACAATAATGGTACACACTGCTCAGCATAGGCAAAATACTGATCAATATTTTATAGGCATTTAATATATGTATATTATTTTTGTACAGACCAGGAAAGAAAAGAAGAAAGGCCAACAAACAAGACAGAAGAAGACAGGATAAAAAGGATTGAGCAGAAAATGGATGTACTGAATGACAATTTTAAAAGTTTAAGGGAGTTGGTGAGGACTGTGTGAGAGGAAAAGTATGTTACCATTGTCCCAACTGTACCTGCCCCGCTTCTCCATTCTCTAATGAACCATCCCCAAACCTTCAAGAAGAAAATAGACGTTTTGACGAAATATCCATCCCTTCTTCCCCTCAGAAATCTGCTCCTCATAACCAGCCGTGTTGAATCCTAATTCCCCTATATTTGTGTCAGTATCTGCTTCCCCCGCTATTTCTTTGGATTGAAATGTGTGTGTGTGTGTGTGTGTGTGTTTGGAATGTTTTTGTATAGTAGTTGTAGTTATAGAGTTTTGAGGAAATTGTTTTTTTTAAAAAGACTTAAAATGTTCGCGAACAGCACGCATGTTCGACCTATCCGCAAGGAATGGAATGTGTGTGTTGTAAAGGCAGTACACCTACCCTTACGAATGTCAAGTAAGATGGAGTTAATGATTGACCGCAGCATCTGTGCAAGTTGTGCGCACATAAATAGAAAGGGGCATCCTAAGGACATTCTACCTCGCCGTGCCGCTTACAAACAAGATTAAACATGTTCGTAGAACACACCAGGTGTCCGGGATGGTTGTAAATGAGCAAAATGGGAGTGTGTTAAAGACAGTGTACATGTCCGTATCGTCCGCAGCCAAAATGGTGGCATCCGTAGAACAGGCGCGGTGGCCGGCAAGTTCTAAGTCAAACAAAAAGGAGTTGTCCTAAGGACACTGGATCTGTCCGTACAGTGAGCATATCATGTATGCACATGCGCAGTACAACCGTAAGCATAGCGAACATCGCGCCTGTCCCTACTTGTCCGTCTCACTTGTGTCGCACTTTGAATTAGTTTGAGAACCCGAACACTGCCCGTAGGACATTTGTGCGCACGCGTACATTTGTCACTCTGCATTTGCTGTCCAGCGGACTCCCATTTCTGTCACGGATGTGTTCAGGATGTTATCATGTGACCGCACCCACGCTGAGCGTGTGGACTAATTTGCGCAGTTTGTGTGCTTCTGCAGTAGTACAAAAGAACGTGTACACAAGGCAAAATGTTGTAGAGTGTAAAAATATAATTTCACATATCCCAGACAATAGCTTACCTGAGGACGTGTGTAAAATTTTCGTACCGTTTGCAGGGATGAAGATGGTCACGAGGCACATCCCTCCACCCCTATAAATGGCCACACCCCCGAGCGCATCTTCATTGTCCTTCTAGCTATAGCAGATTGAGGTGTATTGCCTTTACTGCTGTAGTGACCAAAGGGAAAGTAATTGACATGGCTTCCATGGCTGCTGTTGGTTCATTGATTGATTGATTGAATGATTGTTTATTTGCATAGCGCCTTTACACAATGGCACTATAGAACAGAGTCTTAACTTGTATTTGCTGGTGGCTAACTCTGTGTTTTGTCGGGGCGAGGCAGTTTATCTAGCTTTTATGGACCTAAGCACTGTCTTTGATAAAGTAGATAGAGCTAAGCTCTGGGCAGTGCTTGGGTCCTTAGGGTGCCCAGGGGAAATTTTACAGGCTCTGGTTGACCTCCATATGGATAACGAGGCCTTTGTACGCAGTGGCTCTGGGGGGCACTGCACGGCTTGCTTTCAGGTGGGGTGTGGTGTGAGGCAGGGTTGTGTACTGGCCCCCATTTCCTTCTGCCTCTACATTAATGGGCTCTCACAGGACCTGATTGGTGTATTGGCTGATTTTCTAGTTTTGGGAGGAAGGGGGTTCCCAGTATTGGCCTATGCTGACGACACTGTCCTTCTTGCAAGAACTCCTAGGGCCCTACAGGTATTGATCAATGCCTATACAACGTTCATGGACAATTTGGGCCTAAAAATAAATTCTAAGAAATCTGCAGTAATGGCGTGCGTGGGTAGAAAGCGTCCTGTGCCCATGAAACCCATGCTATGTGCACGAGAAATCATCCCCAGAGTTAAGACCTTTGACTACCTTGGAATATGTTTTTCGGAGGCCTTAAATGGCAAAGACCATGTGGCCAAACAATCTGTCAAGATGAGTCAACAGATAGGTGGAATCTTTCGGTTTATGTCGAAGTGTAGGGGCCGGCCTTTGGATGTGATCCTTAAGATTTATGGTACCCAAACTGCGGCTTCCACTCTGTACGGTGCAGCTATCTGGGGCTTCCAGAATGTGGCAGAAATCCACAGTAAGGAGAGCAAATTCTTTAAAAACCTGCTCGGGCTCCCGTCCAGTGCATCTGGAATAGCCGTCCACAGGGAGTTGGGTGTGGAGTTTTGGGAAGATCAGTGGGCGCTGGCCCCTCTTTTATTCTGGGTCAGGCTGTGGGCTAATGAGCATGCTTCCTTGTGTCATACCATTATACGCACTATGCTGGGCAAATGAGGCTGGAAAAAAATCCCCTGGCTAGCGTATGTCTTTTCATCTCTGGGTGAAGCCAACTTAGGTGCCCTTTTTCCGCCTGATACTCTCTTTTCTAAGAGTGAGGGGACTGTTTACAAAGCTATGTTGGGTGAAATCATAGTAAGAAAAAGAATTTTGCTTGAGTTTGGCCATAGAAATGGCGAATTTCACTCAAGCATTAGCTGCCTAACTGGAATCCAACCTTACCTGCTTTGAAGCACGTTAAAAAAGGACAGGTGGTTGATCACGAGGGCACGTTTGATTGCCTTCGGCTGCAAGGTAACACTCATAAGTGGAAGGGTTTTCCCGACACAGCGGGCTGCCCGGTTTGTGGTCACTGTAGAGAGGATCTCTCTCATTTGCTATTCTTCTGTACAGGGTATGTTGGTATACGTAAAGCGACCCTGATTCCTGCCCTTAAGAAGACGATGATCCGCACACATAGGGCTGCTCTTGTGTTTCTTTTGAGTGCCGAAACAGTTTACATCGCATGGGCTCTTTTGACATTCTTGAAAAGAGCGATGTATTTCAGAAATAGCATTCTGAAACTGCAAGGTGGTGAAGGTCTGTAATAAAGCATAATAGCACCCGTAATGGGTTAAAGGTTTTTGTACTGCTTTTTGTATGACCCCTCACTAAACTATCTTTTAATGTAGCCCATGATGAGGTAACCATTTGACTGCTAATTGTACTTGTATGCTGCCTTTGGAAATGTTTATCGATTCTATTTTTATGGAAATGTAATTTTAAGAATTTGTAATTTGGATTTGTGCAATAATGTGTTTATTTATTGTTTAATGGTTGTTTTTATACATCCGAATAAACTTGTCTGACTTGACTTGAATGTGTTTCAAAGCGCTTCAAGGAGGGAGGGAAACAAGGGAAAATACAATACATTCTTACAAGTCCTTGAAGCAAATCAGAATGTGAGAAATAACTATCATATCATAACTGATAGTACAAGTGCATGGAACAAATAATGGAGAGGTGAGGGAGGAAAAAAGGAGACAATACAAGCAGTAACATTACTATGCCTGACGGCAATTGTTGCAGTGCAAAAATGACAGAAGGAAGGGGAGTAGGGGAGGAAGTGGGGATGGTAGGGATTGGGAGGGGAGAGGAACAAACGGGTGACTATCTTAAGGGTCAATAAACAATCAAGTTAGTGCTAGGGGAAGGGAAGGAGAAAAACACGAAGGAGGAGGGGGAAACAGACAAGCTCTTTATCAGAGGTCAAGGACAGTGATAAGAGTAAGTGCTTGTAAAATAGAAGGAAAAAAAGGGGGTAGGAAGGGAGGATGGAAGCATAAAGCAGGCGCTACACTTAATATGCCTGACGGCAATTGGGGTAGTGCCAGAGAATAGACAGAGGGGGGAGGGAGGGGAAGGAAGGGTGGGGTGAGGCGGGAGAGGGAGACAAGAGGAGGCAAAGGCAAGGATGAGAGAGCAGGAGGAAGAAAAGGGAAGGGAGAGGAAAGGAAGATGAGCCAGAGGGAAATCAGAAGTATACAGGGGGGCACCAATATGAACATGTGGCGGGGGGACCAGCAACAATGGATGCAGGGGCAAAATGGGGGGACCACATGAAAGGACGCAAGAGGCAGTGGGGGGGCAAACACAGATGGACGTAAGGGCAAGGAGCCAACAAAACAATGAGGAATGGGCAGGAGGGCACAGATACAGGACTATATCTTGACTGCAAGTGGGTAGGGGGACACAGAGCGACAACACAGGGCATAGGAGGTGGGGATACAGAGAGAAGCAAATGGGGATTCTGAGGTGGGTGGGGGTACAGAGAGAAACATGGGGATTCTGAGGAGGGTGGTGGGTACAGGGAGACAGCACAGGGCATCATCGGAGGGTGGGGGGAACACAAGAACAACACGGGGCATGAGCGGGGGTTGGGGGAACAAGAGAACGACACGGGCCATGAGCGGGGAGGGGGTAACACAAGAATAACACGGGGCATGAGCAGGGGAGGGGGGAACACGAGAACAACATGGGGCATGAGCGGGGGGTGGGGGGAACAAGAGCACAACACAGGGCATGAGCGGGGGGCTCACCACAGAACCGTCACCGAATAGGAAACGAACAGGAGCCTTAGAATCGAGCCTTGGAGGTGGGCCAGCATTCGCCTGCCGGCTCGTCCAATTGGTGCAAATGTAGGACAGCTGCACCTATCATAGGCTGGCAGGCAGGGAGGCACTTCGAGCCACGAGGAAGGGGTCAGCCATGTTGGAAAGGCCTTCAATAACACAGGGCTCATTGAGCAAATGCAAAAAATGAACAACACACGATGGAAAGCAGTGAGGGGCACAACGTAGCAGCAGGCTACATAATCCATCAAAGTCATTGGATGTTCCAGATGAAATATGGAGCTCAATTTCTCCCAGCATAGCGTTCAGTACATTATAAGCCACAATGGGCTTACCTTCCATAGAGAGTCAGGGAATGGAATCACAAGGCCTCCTGGCCACACGATGTGAAGGGGAAGGGTCCTCCAGGGTCGAAGAAAGGCAGAAGAAGAATTAGCCTGTGCACCACCCCCAAACCCACAACCACCTCCCCAAGGGCCTGCAGAGACGGGTGAGGATGTAGAGAGCGAGGAAGAAGAGGAGGAAGAGAATGAAGTGGAGGAACTCCGCACTAGGAGCACTCGCCGGGAGTCGTGGGTGTGGCGGTTGTTTTCCGTTTATGGGAACGTACCAAAAGCACGTACGTACCTGGTGAGGTGTAACCAGTGCGAGGTGGTGCTGAGTCGCAGGAGACCTGGTGCGTACAGCTTTGGTACGACAACCATAAAGCAACACCTCACTTCGTTCCACACTGCAGACATTCACAAGGTGGTGTCATGTGAAGAGCATAGTCGATTGAGTTCCTCCACAGCATCCTCCAAGTCCGATCCTCCCACCACAAGAGACACTCCTGTGGTGGAGCGCCTCCCTCCAGCTGCCTCACAAGCCATTCACAATACTGTTGACCCTTACCTTTCAAAGGTGACAATAGTGTGTATGTATTGTGACGTAGTACTCTGCAGGGGGGAGAATTTTCAAAGTGCTTTTGAGGCTATGGTCACGGAGCACCAGAAGATGTGCTCCTTACCTAAGTGAAGCTCACCCTATATCTTTCTCTGTCCACTTGCCCTTTCTTATCCCTGTGGCTGGTGTCCCTTCCTTACCCTCCTTTGGCCTCCTCTCCTAGTGTGTCGTGTGCTGAGAACCAATAAACATGAAAACAACAAAAATTACAGAAAAGGCTCTTTTCAGAGCCGCCTTTCTCAGTTTAACAATAGAACTATGAGGTGACTGTTGTAGACCCCCCGAAGTTGTGGAAAAGTTTGGGGACAGTCATAGGGAAAAAAAAGAAGGTGCAAACACAATTAAGTGTACGCTGGGAATAAGTGGTGGCTCTGAAAAGAGCCTTTCGGTGGTGTGTTGTGTGGGTCAAAAACTGTGGATTGGAGAAAACGGATTGTCACATAGGTTATTGTGAATACAAAAGAGGGGGCAATGCATTTTGTACATTGCGAAGAAAAATCTGATTGCCAGCATATGTGAGATGGACTCCATCTCTGCGGAAAATGAAAGAGCTGCGAAACAAAATGTTTTCATTGTGGAATGAGGACATGCCAACATCTCTTAAGAAGGCACAAACAGCCTTATTCACATTGCGTCTCGCTTTCTCCATTTGTGGACCAAAAGCAGAAGAACGCAGCCATATTTGTCTTTGTGCAAAAAGGGAAAAAAGCATTTGACAATTTGTAAACATGTCCATGAGCTTCGCAAGTCCTTCCTTCATTGCAAATTGCAAAGAAATTCCAGAGACATGGCCTAAACTGTTTCCCCCGCAATGAATGATAAGTATATCTGGAGGACGCTCTGTCAGTAAAGTAACACAGAGAGGTACCAAGTCCAGCCACATCATGCCACGCACTTCCACATGAGGAAATCCGAGATCTGCAGATAAACTGCAGCTTTCTGCATGCACCTTCAACCAATGTATCCATGAGTCTCCCAAAATCCAGATAATCTGTTTGCGAGCACGCAAAGCCATGGCTGTGTGGTCTCCTGTCAGGGAGAAGACGGTCTTACTAAATCTCGCCGTTCAGAACACAACCACGGAACTTTATTGACCAATCCCTAGGTCCGCTCATTTTCATTTGCATGTGTCCCCACCCCAAAATTTCTGTTGGTGATATGCACTGGCTGCAAACTACCACCATGTCCGCTGACATGTATAGGATCAGAGCGTGACGACGGTACATTAAAGTATTATTCCACTTTTTCCCCTTTAAGGTGGGCTCTAAAATGAGCCGTTTTTAAAAAATGTTGGCCAGATACCTTACAGACATCTGTTATTTTGTTGTTTTTTTGTATTTTTTGTCCTTACTTTACTCCTACAACCATTACAAAACATTCTCTAAAGCAAGCCTTACGTTCCAAAAGAACATCGCATTTCCCAAAGAAGATAGGGCAACACCATCTGCTTCAAAATAATCTGCATTACTTGGAACAATGACTTCGTGTCTGCAGAAAAACATACCAGCGGGTAACATAAATGCACGCATGCCGCGATTAATGATACACCTCCAAATACTTTGATCTGGACAGAAAAAAGAATTGTTGTCCCATTTGTACTCTAAGGAATAAACCAGAAAAAATTACTTTCGCAGTTGGAAAAATGCTCATGAATGCTTCAACCAACTGTCCCAAATCTGCCAACAAAGTACGTGCAGTCACGTAGGCCAAATGGCAAGCACCGTAGTGCAAAATTACTAAATGAGAAGATGTCATCGTACGTATGTGTCTGCAAACTTGCAGAATTGCCGCAACACTGGCATCAGTGTCAGCGTTCCGCACCACCTCCACTCCTCTCACATTGAAATGGTGTGCCACATGCCTACTCTCTGCATAATGTTGTAAGCCATGGACAAAAATGTATCCAAGCACCAAAACCCTCACCCTCTCCACCTCTGCCATCTTCAGTGTACACACCGTCTTTGGACGCAAAAGAGTAAGGTGAACATCTGAATGGCTGATGCCTACAGTCCCCTTTCCATGCAGGATTTGCTGTAGAAACCTGTATGTGGCACACCCTACCCGCGGACAAGCGTTGCCTAAGTGCGGCACGCAACACTTACCCAGTCCTTTCACCCTTTCCACAGCGGTAGCAAATCGAGTCCCTCATTGGACACAACTAAGCAGTCACACAACCATCCACCAATCACATTGAAAATCGCTAAATGTAACTCCGACATCAACATTGCGCACTTCAAAATGACTGTCGATAATTCTGAATGGAAGTCGCATATCATTGCGAAGCACCTACTTCAGAAGCTACTGTGCAAGTGTTGCGAATTTCTACGTACAGCTCCATGCATGCGCACATGCATGAGTATAGAGTACAGGTATTTATATTTCAATCAGAGAACATGTGCAAACTTTATGATTTAATGTAAAACAAATAAATGCTGCTAAATGTGCATAGGCAATACATACCAACGCTCCCCTTTTAAGTGCAAGATGTCCGATTTATCATTGACAAACCGGACAACTTCTTACTGTCTTCCGCATAACCTATGCAAACATTGCAAGGATGCCTATTTAGGGCAAAACTCGATTTTGTATTAGAAAATGTCAGAGTTGTATACTTTGTACGAACTACAGTAATGCTACTTACAATGTAATCGTATGACAAAAGTAAGCACTCCTGATTGCTGTGGTGACATCTCCCTCTGAGGGTCTTCCGATTTTTCAGCATTGTGCTTTTAAATTGCAAGTAGATTTTTTTTTCCCATCTACTACTATGCCGTAACGCTTCCAAACCTCTCTCCTATTGATAATACACCTTGTAAAAAACAAGGCATTTTTATAACATTAAGAATGTTAGCAATTTTGAAGGACTTGCAAGTAACATATTGCAAATACCATGCAAAGCTTGCACAGAGTGAAGTGAAATGCGCTGGGTTCAAATATGAAAGGAGAATGCTCTGACAAATGATGCACAATTAATGTGTGCAGTACCAGTACTGCTGTAAACACACAAAGTAATTAATTTTGTTTTTTTGAATCGCAGTGAAGACTACTCTCCTGAGAATCAACAGCATCTACACTGGAGACGACATATCCGAAGAAACCTGGTCATTTTGCAAAAATAAGGAAGTACAGTACTACCTTTATATTGTAACTACTCCTCAAAGAGGCTCTATGGGTTATTTGTTTAATTTGGGCACCAAAACAAACATTGATGTTTGAACCATTCTACCTACAAATATCCATTTATTGAACAAAGAATAACAGGCAGAATGGCTCACAAATCCCTCTGTGTTTGGAACTCAAATAACGTACGTAATCCTTAGAAGGTTAGATTTAGAAAAGTAGTTGCTGTTGCAAGTTTATGGCATTTCGTTTATTAATAATGCTTCTCGTCACCACTAGCCCACTTTGTAGTCTCATCTGAAGCACATTGTACTAGTATACAAACAGTAAAATGGCCTTACCAAATCACTGCAAGAGTCCAATGCACAATTCACACACCATAACAAAGAGCTTCCCCATCAGACTCATACACACATGCACACAGCACACATACATTATACAACAGACTGAAGTATGCCTTCTTTTTTTCAACAGAGAATAAAGAATGCCTACCAAAAAGCAACTCCGTAGAAAGGAACGCAAAAGTAGAGCAAATTAAAATAAAAGTGCCCAATCTAAGCATCCATCTGTTGTACAGTTTGTAGAGAATGTTGGAAGAAACTAGCTAATGCAGTCGGTTAGCAAAACAAAAGAAGCTTCAACTACCAAAACTTTACGTCCTCCATAAAAATGTGTCACAAAACACACAAATGTTGGTAAAAAATCGGCTACCAGTACAGCTAGCAATGCTCCTACTAATCCTGATAGTGTAACAAGAGACCATACTAAAAAAAGTATTTTATCAAAAATGTTTCATCACAGAGTCCTTCAGAATCTACTAAGAAGAGGAACAAAATCATCCTCACCCCTTAAAACCTACCATAGAAAGTTAATCCTACAAGCTCTTGTGGACAGTGCAATCCTTCTGAAAAGAAAGTTGTTTATATTAGTGTTAAATAGGATGAAAGCACTAACAAAACTAAGTACCAAACTACAAAAGAAACTCATCAATAAACGGAATGTGAACAAAAATAATTTTCTTAATGTTTGTGGTGGTGAATGGAGTCACACAACAACCACAGAACCATATTTTAATGAAGAGGCATACAAACAAAATCAAACAAACACAATTGCCATCCATAGCAGTGGAGGAGGGTTTGAGAACATCAATACTACCATCATGGAACAAGAAACACTGCTTACAAAAGTATCCTCTGTAAACTCAGAATTACCTCTCGATTCAGCAGAACTACACCGTCCAGTATACAAATGGCTGTGCATATCAATGTGTGCCATTCCAAACAAAGCTTTCAAATCTTTACGTCAGTTCCTCAATCAGTATGTAAAAGGTAAAGACAAAAGTAAAATGAAAGTGCTGCAAAATATGGATTTTTGTCCAGTGCACAAATACACAGGACTACAAGGACATTCATTAGCCTGCATTTCTGGGCCTATTTGCAAAAGCACCTTCCATGATATCAAAAGGATATCAATACATCAATCAAGTGAGAAATCTAGTGTATAAAATATACTATGCAAAAAATCCAGCTTCAGAATTAGGCAATTTAAATAACACTCTTCTGCATGGTACACCCAAATACTTACAAGAAGAAATTGAACGTACTCAGAGAAAGTATTTTGGAAGAGGTGAAAGCCACTTACAAAATGCTATAGTTTTAGAACATTGTAGCAACAATTCTGCACATAGCAACCTTCCATTACTCACATACAGAAAACAAATAGTAACATTTAAAAGGACATCGGCTGAAGTACCAAACCATGTGTGTGTGTGTGTTGCCGCAGAACCTTTTACAAAAGGAACACAAAAAATGTAGACATAGCATACAAAATAGAAGACAATGAAGACTCTAAATGGTTTGAATTAGCTCTCTACCTTTTAGCAGAAAACAAATATGAACTAACTGAACGCCTAATATGTAGCAGTTACTGTGCTACACAATTAGACAACAACCACACTCCTTCCCGTGCTATTACAAATAATTTGGAATTGTTCCCACTACCAAAAATCCTGCAACAACTCAATTTGTATGAGAGCATAATAATTCAAACAGTTCACCTGTTTCAAGCAATTATATGCCTTCATCCAAAAACAACAAAATTACCTTCCTCTGAATTGGTGAAAGGCATTCGTGGCAAAGCAGTTTATTTGCCATTAGATCTAACGGAAAAAGTACACACTCTAGCAGTGCAACGTACAATAGAGCATTCTGTAATAGTCTTGGTAAATGGTGTACCAACAAAGGACAAGAAAATTTGGGAACAACTGGTGGACTTACATAAAATTAGACAAGCATTGCAATATCTAAAAGAAAATAACAAGTACTACAAGGAAATAAATATTGATGAAAGCTTAAGGGAAACAACTGAAATAATTGAAGAGCCATCAGAAACTGGACAATTCAAACTTCTGGATCCTGCTACAGTATCCAATCTTTTGGACCATTACACAGTTCATCCATTGCATTCCAATGAAAGCATAGCTGATGCACTAGAAACTTACCAAATGCAACAAACCAAAGGGTCACAAATGACTACATGGTAAAAAAGTATAGAAGCACGTGCTTTTCCACTGCTATTTCCTACTGGCAAAGGTGGAAGCTACGATGACAGACCCACTCAAATTGGAGTATCAGAATACCGCTCTTTACGAATGTATTCGCAAGATCCCAGATTTAGACAAAATGTGGAATACATATTCCACCTACTCTATGAAAGTGAATTAGCAACACTATGTTACGGAGTTGCACACATTTTGAAATCTGGAACCCACTTTCAAAATATGTCAGCTACGCAGTTAATACAAAAAGTACTGCAAAAAGATGAGCTTTTCAAGCAAATTTAACAAATGTGTTTGCAAACATGCGTGGTACAAAGGAATACTGGTTCTGACGGCACAGAGACGTGCGTTGTATGATCTGAAACCTTGGACCACCGACTTGGTTTGTTACGCTAAGTTGTGCATAATATGCATGGGAAGATTTACATGAGTTCCTACGCATCGCAAACAGCAACAAAAACAACATAGATTTATTAACACCTGGAGAACCTTGCTCTCTAGATCCAGTTAATGTGTCTAGATATTTCCATCATCGTTTCATTGCCATGCTACACTTTATTTGCAATAAAACTGTGCCTCCCCTTGGAGAAGTGCAACACTTCTTTTGGAGAAAAGAATATCAAGCGAGAGGAGCACCACATACTCACATGCTGTTATGGATCAAAAGGTGCACTGAAATTTGGTCATGACAGTGATAACACTGTTTTGCAGTTTATCCAAAAATATGTCACTTGTGAAATCCCTTCATAACAGACACAAAGTGAACTGCATGGGCAGATTTTACAATTTCAAAGACACAAATGTGGCAAATATTGTTGCTGCAAATACTAAAACAAAGGTAAATACCATACCAAATGTCGCTTTGGTTTCCCTAGACCAGTTACAGAAACAGGTGAAGTAAACAACTTCATGTCTTCAGTTCGACATAGTGTTAAAGGTAAATCACTTAAGAACACGTATTACATAAAAAGAAGATAAGAATCAAAATATATCAATGATTACAATGCAAGCATTGCCCTATTATGGAATGCAAACATAGATGTGCAGTACATTGCAGACAATTCAACTGCTGTTGAACAATATGTTACAGCCTACTTAACAAAAGCAGAAAAAACAGAGCTTCAAGACCTCTGGGATGACCTAGCATCAGACAAAACATTATCACAGAAATTGTACAGCCTAAGCATAAAAATGCTCTCTCATAGAGAATGTGGCACCTATGAAGCAGCAGATCGTTTAACCGGTACTGCTTTGTATGGTAAATCAGACAACATAGTATGGCTAAGTCTTGGTCTTGAAAAATTTAGAAAAAGAGTGCTGAAATCATATGAGGACATAGAAACAATTGCCAGAAATGATCCCAACAGCCAAGACATTCTAAAAATCAATTTACTGGACACATACTATCCGAACAGGAGTAGCACTTTGGAAAGCATGTGTCTATACCACATAGCTCAAAACTTTGCATACAAAAATAATGTAAAACCCAATGAAGGTAAACGTAGATATAGAGTGACCGATTGTGAAGGGAGCTTAGTGAAACTTACCAAAAGAAGCTTAATTAATCATATAAAATTGGCATTAAAAACTCCTCAACAGAAAGAACTATATTACATGTCTCTGTTACAACTTTTCTAAACGTGGAGAAAAGAGGAAGACATACTAGAAAACTATGACTGCTATGAAGATGCTTTCAAAGTAAATGAAAGCGCTATCACCGATGTGAACTTTACGCAGTACAAAACAATGTTACACAATGAGCAGCAACAGGAAGAAGAACTTCAGGCCCAACTAGATAAGGACTCTTCCGACAGTAGTCAACCTTCTGTAATAGGAAGTCAAGAACCACTAGGACAACCACTAATAGCAAATGAGGCTGAAGTAGCTATGACAGAAGTAGAAAACACAATGTATCAGTATCAAGAAGATACAGAACACTTAAATGTACAACACGCAAAACTTAACAAAGATCAGCGCACCATTTTTGAAGACATAACTAAACAAATTGTACATGGTGTACAACACGAAAATAACGAATGTACCTGCCAAGATTACAAACCTATACTGCTGTACGTGAGTGATGAAGCTGTATCAGGGAAAACATTTGTAACCAAAATCATCAGCAAGTTCCTTCAACAATTGACAAACAACAAACTGTCAGAGTTGTAATGGCCCCCACAGGTTTAGCTGCCTACAACCTAGGCAGTGTCACTTTACACCGATTACTACTGCTTCCAGTAGAGCATCAAAATAAATTAGACTATTACAAACTTTCTGCAGAAGCTGCAATGGAATTACACAGAGTATTAAGACAAATATAAATGCTACTAATAGATGAAGTGAGCATGGTCTCCAACCTAATGTTGGCTTTGATTCACCTCAGATTGCAAGAAGTACTTAAAAGTAACAACGAAGAAGTCTTTGCAGGGAAACACATTATTATTTTCGGACATCTTCTACAATTGACACCAGTGAAAGGTGAACCTATTTTTAAAACCTTAGGCCACAAACTCTGCCGGAGAACTGTTGGTAGCATAGGTAATGTCAACCTTTAGCAACATTTCCAATACAGAGAATTAACTGAGAACATGCGACAATCTGCAGATCTCACCTATGCCAACATCTTAAAAAGTATTAGAGTTGGTGTACTATCGCAAGAAGCACAAATTGTATTGAGAAATCGGCACATTCATGCACTTTATGGCGATAATGCATGTGCAACTTATGTTATGGAACAAATAGGGCACAAAAATGTCAATTGTATGGCCTTAATGCCAACTCTTACAAGCTGTTTCAAATTCAATGAAACAATGTTAAATAAAGAAATGCAACCAATAATGGAAATTATCGCCACAGACAAACGAGACGTACATGGTATGACAGTACCCATGTGTGAGCAGCCACAACAAGACTAAATAGTTTAGAAAATTCAATCTCCAACCCAGCTGGGTTGGAAAAAATATTAAAATTATCCTTAAATTGTAGAGTAATGCTTAAACGTAAACTTGACTTAGAGCACGGGCTAGTTAATAGAGCACTAGGTACAGTTGTTGGCTTTCAATCATACCCACATGACAGCAACATTCAGTTTGTCAATATTCGCTTTGATAAAGTTTCAGAAGTGAAAAGGATAGGGCGCTCAATTGCTCGATTCCTTCTCTTCAAAGACATATATGTATGTAGAGAGCAATTTTCTCTAACTCTTGCATATGCAGTTACCATTCATAAATCCCAAGGTCATACCCTAGACAAAGCATTGATAGATATAGGAAACACAGGGCCTCATTACGAGTTTGGCTGTAACCGTGCCGGAAATTCCGGCAGGTTACCGCCGGACTCGTATTACCATTCCGCCACTGTGATTGCCGGAATCACCGGGGCATTACAACCCCGGTGACCCAGTAATTCCGGAGGCAGAAATCAATAAATCCCCATTCCCATTGAGTCCGACTCCATGTGGATGGGGACCATGGAAACACCGGCTCCGTCTAAGACAGAGCCAGTGTTTCCATCTCCGCCTGCTGCGGGAGGTATTAAACCCACCAGGTCAGACCTGGTGGGAGTGACACCTTCCGCCTGCAGTACTCTTAATCAGCCGGTCCGGAAAGAATGGTGGTGGCGGATTTACCACCACAGTTCTTTCCGGCCCGGCAGGGTCGTAATGAGGCCCACAGTCTTTAAGGAAGGCATGAGCTATGTAGCATTATCACGCTTAAGTACACTTGACGGTCTATTGCTAATGAACTTTGATGCAAGTAAAGTGAAAGCTGATATTCCTTGCATTCTAGAATACAATAGACTGTGTTCACTGTACACCCCTCATCTTAAACAATATCCTGTTCCAGATAAAGTAAAACGTGGTAAAAGAAAATAAAATGAAACAGAAATGCAACAGAATCCAACAGCAAATTCTTCAAAGAAAAGAAAAGAAGCTAAAGTTTCAGCAATTACCACAAACAAAGAAGAACCTATTAGGGAATGTAAACCAGGGTTGTCGGCAAAGAAGGAACAGAAATTCCAAAAAATGCACTCAGATACAGAACTGGCTGGTGCATTCAAATTTGCAAATGAAAGTGGGGTAAGTTGCTATGCAAATGTAGCAATGAATATTCTATTTCTATTGCCACCAATTGTTAACATTATTTACGTGCACAGTACAGACCAATTGTGTTTGCAAATATTAGTGCTTCATAGAAATGCAACAAGCAATCCTGACAACACATACAGTGTTCATGGAATACGGCAAGAATTGGACGACTGTGCTGGAATGGTAAGATTCACTCTGAAATCACAAGAAGATCCATAAGAATTTATAATGTACTTACTATTAGTATTGGAAAACAAAAGCATACCAGTAAATGAAATCTTCCAGGAGGAGATGTTACAGGAACAAATCCCAAATGAGTGATTTGTGTATGTTTCCATACCAAATTGTGAAAGCCTTCCATTTCAGCAACTTGTACAGAATGCAAACCATGGCAGATTATGTACTATTTGCAATTCAGACAATCGCTCCACCTTACTGATACAATCACACAGTGCCTACATAATACTTATGCTTCTACATTATAATGCAGATGGTACCAAAAACAACTGCAAACTGACTGGATTCACACACGGCCAAGTGTAATTTGGAAAGAAAACCTTTACACCAATAGGTATAATCTACCATGCAGGAACTACAACCAATGCAGATCACTACACTGCATATATTAAAAAGAAATGTGGATGGTTCGAATGTAATGATAGCACCATTACTCTAAAGCATAGTTCGACCGCTTATCTTACAAATGCGTATTTAATCTTCTTAAAGCCAAAATGTAATAAATAATGTGTACATCAAGATTGCCAAAAAAAAATATGTGAAAGACTACAAACAGTTAGAATACGCCATAGGTATCTAACTGCCCAAGAGGATATAACAATGACACAAATAAATGGATATCACAGATTTGTAGGAACAAATGCACAGTTAGAATATGCCTACAGGTGTCTAACTGTTGTTAAAAATCGGCAGGAAGGCACCAAACATAACATTAATCAGAAAGATGAAGGAAACACTCAAAGGAAACAAGGAAGTAGTTACTACCATAGCAAAAGAAGGTTTTTTTTAATCCGACAAGGATTTTTTTCCCTAGACCCAAGGATTAGAAAAGCAAACACAGAAACTGAGCACAATGCACAGTACACTGGTTTGTAAACTAAATATGAGGGTAACAAAAAAAAGGTAAACTGTCTATTATGCAATGTAGTAAGTTTTCATAAAATGCAAAGACTAACATACCTTTTTCTTTTATCACAGAAATTAAAAAAGGGACACTTCCGCCAAGTATGAAAAACATTTAAAAATATACGTGGATTCTGAACAGAGTAAGGGGTAAGTAGTAAGTATATTGGCAGTCATTTTCTGCACATGCGAATCTACACGTCTAATCTATGGTAGTAATATGCTGCAGTGGCTGGAGGCTGGCCCTTGCATCTTCAGTGTCTAATCTACGACCTACGCCTTACGACCAAAGTATATAGATTATACTTCCTAGCCACAATAATTGCTGCATAGCGAAACCATGGTCCTTGTAAATTAGCTACTTATAAATTTACTGTTGGGACCATCGTCTGCAGCCATTCAGCCAAGACATTACGGCGTGCACACAACTAGCACATTACACCACTCCCATATTCACTTATAACTCCACTGCTTATGACTTCAGTCTTGGGTGCATGGCCTTTGATGCAGTCAAGACTGTGGGTCCTGGCCAGAAACACCACAGCATATCGGAACCATTGTGCCTTCTCATTTCACTATATACAAAGTACAAAGTTAGTTTTGGGAGCATGGCCTTCCCCACAACTATCTTAATGACGTTGCATAATGCAAGTGTACCAATAGATGTGATATGTTGCAGTACTTTGTAGCCACGCTAGGCCCTCCCCACAACTATCTTAATTACGTTGCATAGTACAAGTGTACCAATAGCTGTGATATGTTGCAGTACTTTGTAGCCACATGCTACGCCCTCCCCACAACTTTCTTAATGGCATTGCATAGTACAAGTGTACCAATATCTGTGATATGTTGCAGTACTTTGTAGCCACAGGCTACAGATGTGTGTTTGAGGCCATAGAATTATCAATTTATGGGTATACAGTACATAAAATGCACAATTGCTTACAACTGCAGTTCTTATTACTTTGTTCAAATACTCTGTATCCTTGCCACTACTACCTACTACCACACCATATGACATCCATTGCGGCATATAAGTACACTACATACAAATGTGCTTTTGGGGAAATGGCCTTTGGCCATAAACCCATGATTGCAGCCCCTCCCCACAGCTGCCTGATTGATGCACTACCACAACATATCACAAACATTGTGCCTTGTAAGTACACTACATACAACTGTTCTGTTTGGTGAATAGCCTGCGGCCATGCACTCATGACTGCAGACCCTCCCCACAGCCACCGGACTGATGTTGAATACTAGGGGTGTCTCTGTAGCTCTGAAATGCTTCACTTTTTGTGGGCAGTGCCTAAAATCTTAGGTGTATGTCCATACATTTCAATATATGGTTGTGAAGCGGCTTACAACTGCGGTGCTTACAAGTTTCCTTTTGGGTGCATGCTTGGGTGTATGGTATACAGCCTGCAACCATGCACCCAAAAGTACACATCTTCCTCAAAACCACCACACTAGATAAAACCCATGTGGGCTTGTAAGTG
This sequence comes from Ambystoma mexicanum, assembly GCF_040938575.1. Taxonomy (NCBI): domain Eukaryota; kingdom Metazoa; phylum Chordata; class Amphibia; order Caudata; family Ambystomatidae; genus Ambystoma; species Ambystoma mexicanum. The sequence goes on along the minus strand of NC_090936.1, from coordinate 277,000,958 downwards.
AAGAGGTTATATCTTTGTTGTTGGGTGCATGGCCTTTGGCCATGCACTCAAGACTGCACACACTCCCCGCAACCAGGCAATCGATATGCATTACTATGGGTGTATCCATGGGTGTGACATGCTGCGGTGGTTGTGGCCAATGCCTACAGTCTTGGAAGTAAGGCCTTCGGCCTTCGGCCGACGGCCATGCATCCAAGACTCTAGGCCCTAGCCACAACCACCCCAGCATGTCACACCCATGGCGGCGTACTAATGAATATAATAATACCCATAGGAAAAAGTATTGCAATTATGGCATGTTGTCAATTTCAATGTTCACTACCACTACATGTCTCCTTACAACAGTAACAATTTTCCTGTGCACTGCATGGACTCAAATGCTACCGTTATTACACCCCTCATTTTCTGTGCGTACAAGGTGGCCATAGAAAATACATCATGAAAAGGTTCTAACTTTGTTATTGGGTGCATGGCCTTCGGTCATGCACCCAAGAGTGCACGGTCTCCCCACAACCACCTCAGTGATGTGTGGTAGTGTTTTTTTTTCTATAAGTGTGGTATCCTTCACTGCTTCTGGCCAGAGGCTTCACTCCTAGATGTATTTCCATAGATATTACATGGGATGGATGTGCAGTGGCTTGCATGTCCAGTGCGTACAACTTTGTTGTTGGGTGCATGGCCTTCGTTCATGCACCCAAGACTGCACACACTCCCCACAACTTAGCAATCGATACGCAATACTATGGGCCTCATTATGACTCTGGCGGAAGACCATGGTGCTATTAGCACCATGGTCCATGCCGGTAAGTTACCGACTCCGCCATGGAGAAAGGGGGAATTACCACCCCATTAAAAGGCTGGCGGGGCGGTAATTCCCCCTTCCTCCATGGCCCTTCCTCATTCCCATTTTTGCCCCATAGGGCTCAATGGGAATGGGGGAGGTGCTAAGTACGGTGCCGCAAATTGCGGTACCGTAATTAGCACCAAGGTCCCTTTGCGGGTCCCTACTTTAACGGCTGGTCTACACCAGCTGTTAAGGTTGGGTCCCGTAAAGGGACCTCATAATTAGGCGCTAATAGGTTAACGGCGCCGCAGCCTTTTACGGCGCCGTTAACCCATTAGCGCCTGGGTCGTAATGAGGCCCTATGGGCGGCCATGCATCCAAAACTCTAGGCCCTGGCCACAACCACCCCAGCATATCACACCCATGGCGGCGTACTAATGAATATAATAATACCCATAGGAAAAAGTATTGCAATTATGGCATGTTGTCAATTTCAATGTTCGCTTCCACTACGCGTCTCCTTACAACAGTAACAAGTTTCCTGTGCACTGCATGGACTGAAATGCTACCGTTATTACACCCCTCATTTTCTGTGTGTACAAGGTGGTCATAGAAAATACATCGTGAAGACCGACCCCCAGAACAAATGCATTGATCACCCATGTCTTACTGTATGACCGTGTCCCAACGCTCTGTGACACAGCAAAAGAGTTTTATAAATATAGCATGTGTATGCTGGTTGTTGCTCCGCTATTGGCGGATCCAAGATGTCAGGCGCAGCCAAACAATCTGACACAGAATATGTCTCGCAGCGGCCAATCGGCAGAGAAGTCGCATGTCCGCGGTCATGACGCGAGCCCATTAGCCAATCGTTATCTTGTCCGCGGAGCGAACAGGGAAGTGTGACCGAGGAGCGGACATAGATATCACTAATTTTTTGAGACATACTTTTTGGTTGTTTTAAAGAAAAATACTGCACAGATTGTCACCAAATTTACAAAAGCACGCTTTCTGGACCAAGCCCCTATACCTGCCGTAAATTTCATGAAAATCCGTCCAGCGGTTTGACCTGTAGCCGTGCGCAAAGTTTTTCCCCCATTCAGTTGATGGGAAAGAAAGATGTTTTGGAACCCCCCCTATAACTTTTCCCCCCCTGGACCAAACATCACAGAACTTTGGGGGACCAATTTTGTACCCAGCGGAGGGTTCTGGGGACTCATTCACCCATGCATTCCCTACGCCGGCCACCAGTTCTTTCTCCCCGTTGTTGTCAACATGGTAAGAGCATCCATCCACATAGACAGTGGGCATTCCCTCACACTTGTCCTCTTCAAAGACTTTGTGTGGGGAATTAAGGTATGCCTCCATGTTGTCCTTGATTTTCAGACTTTCGTCCTCGAGACAGTTTTCTCTGCACAATCATGCAAGTCAGCCAGACCTTGCGTGAGGGGATTCTTCTTTTATTTATTTATTTTATTTATTTACATTTGTAAAGCGCACTGCAGCCCTAAGGCATAGAGGCGCTGATAAGTGGTACATAAGAAGGCTTGATTAAGGGTTACAAAAAAGCCACCCCAGAGGAGTTCTTAGAATATACATACAGAGTTACAGATACATAGGTCCAGGGTAGCGAAACAAAGAACAGGCACATTATTTGAAGAGACTAGTCTTCTTGTTTTGGTCATATCTGACCTCCACAGGAAAGCCTTGCATTGACAGAATCCAGGAAGTAATTTGGGAATTACTCACATTTCCAGCTCGGATTCTGTCACTTTGGAGATATTGCAGAGGCTGGTGTGGAGTCTCCACTATGATGTGTTCCCCCAGAGTGGCCAATATACTTTTTTTGCAAAGTTTGGTGACGATTCATCCACGGGAAGCGGAGTTATAAGCCGCCCAAAAAGTGCTCTTCCTATGGAAACAGCAACTTAACCATAACTACACGGCCACTACCGTGGCCATGTAAAATATATATGTAGAGTTGCTTTGTACCACGGTATAAAGCTATTGGAGTGCACTCCAGAAAACAGACCTGCGTAGAAGTTCCACACTGGACCCACAGTTCAAAAATAACCATCTTGGATACTATAATGAGCCACACCGGTTTCTCCTATCTCATATCATTTGTTGCCTCTTCCTGCCCTTTATTTCCTCCAAACCTCACCATCTTCTGTGGCCTGGTAGTGTGTGAGTGCCTGCCCACCACCAGCACTGCCTTGGAGTACCTGCTGTTCCCCCAATTGCCTGTTCTCCTGTGGCTCACCTGGAAGGCTCTGTGACCACCTTATCTGCCATTTTGGGACTTCCACCTCACTGTTACCCCACCACAGCTCTACAGCACATCGTTAGGACCCATCTCCAACACAACTGATTTAGGGGGTTCCATGTCCACTCCATCATCCACTCCATTGCATGGACCCCCAAGGTGAGGCAGAAGGCTGCCAACTCCACTGCCACCGAAGTTGGAATTCTGGCTGATGGGTTCCTGGCGAACTATGATGCCCTCTTCAACCCGCAGATGCAGCTTGGCCTGGGTGGATATCTGAGGATCTGGGAAAACAACACAGCTGTCATCAACGTGGAGGCGGTCGCAGTCCGTACCATGGACCTTGTCAAGAAGCGTTAGGATGACCTCAGGCACTGGTGCCAGGAGAAGGCAGCCTTCGAGGCAGGTGCCACTGTGGAGGTGCACTGTGCGGCCTGCCATTGGATAAAACCCCTTCACAGTTGACTCCTGGAGAGGTTCAACACAGCAGTCCATGCCCAGAGCCTTGAATGGAAGGCACAGATTCAAGCTGCTGGTGACTACCCACGGGGTGCACTGCTGTACAGTGTCTGTGTGCTCTACATGGGTATGCGTGATTTGAGGTAATCCCTTCTTTCACAGCATGTGTGTTGCGCTAATCTTCAATTGCATGCAGCCTCATGCCGATACTGGGCATATGTGATGGTAGACATCTGTGAAGTGTTCATTGTCTGTTCTTGATGAGTGAGGGCACTTGTGTGCATGCAATGTGAGTTGATGACAGCAAGTACTCAGACAGGTACAGTTGCCAGTTTGAGATGCTGTGGGCATGTGTGGGACATACATACACAACACCTCTATAGTTGCCCATTTGCAAATGATGATTGTATCATCCACACTTAGCAGCTGAAACTGGCACATGTGTATGGATGCCTGGTAATGGCATTTTGGTGCATTGAACTCTGAGGGACTGCTGTGTGATCTGTCAGCCCACTGCATAAGGAACCAGACATGACGTGTCATTGTGGCATTTGTTGGGGCTGGGAGCAAAAGCATTGCTGCTTGTACCTCAGCAATGGGTTCATGTATGCGTTGCATGCTTTCAGGTCAAACTGCCTGGGGTGCATGTTACTACATGTTATTGAATGTACAAGTGCCCAAGCAGATCTCATGAGACCTCTCCACACGCTCACATTGGCCATGCTGTGCGGAAAATAACTATGACTGGCTTGAGGGGTCCTGCATAGAACAGGGCAGCTTGACAGCTACGTGTACCCAGCAGTGCACTCTGCTTGCCCAGGGAGGTCCCCGAACCACTTATATTCCCATATGTTTCGAGGTTGCCTACCCTACCATGGGACCCGCTCCCCATCCCCCTACCCTGTGTTCTGCCTCCTGGGGCCACGCTGTGGGGTGGGTCTTTGTCAGGCGGTCATAGGCATGGGCTGCTTGTGCCCATTGTGATGCTCTGAACTGCAAGTTGTCCGCTCTCCATGCCTGGTCATATGATAGTTGACAGTACGAATGAATGGAAGGTTCAGATGGCTGGCCAGCGCTGGAAGTCCAGATATACTCCAATATGGAATGTACTCCTGTTGTGTCTCTGAGGAGGCATGACACTTTTCGCCAGACCTCCTCCTCTGTCAACCAGGGTACACAGTAAGCATAGTTGCCTTCCTCTGGCTTACTGTTGACAATGTGTAAGGGTCCTGTCTGCATTCCACTTGCTTCTCGCTGCCACACTGAGGTTTCGCAAATCCTCAAGATGGCCAAGTGCCATGCCCCACGCAATGTGGCAATAGAGCTTTGCCTGCTGGGGGTGCTCTTCTGAGTGGCCAAGTTCTTTTCTGGCCCAGAAGGGTGCCTGGCTTACAAATGAACCTCAGATGACTTGCACCTCAACGGCAGGGCATCCTGTCCATCTGGCACGCAGCAATCCACTGGATCATTTGATGCACTTGGTTTATCTAGGGTTGGACTGCTTGGGACACCTTGGCTGTGTGACAGCAATGACCAGAGCATTCACTCTTGGGGAGTGCCTCCTTACATGGGTGTCTCTTCCTTCCAAGCAGTGCAAAGGCTGAGCAGCCCAGCAGTCAGATCAGAGTGGAAGGGGAAGTTGGGTGGCCAACTTGGTTGGCTGTGTATCGGTTGCAGGCCCAGGTGAGCCATACCCTCTCCCATCTACACCAAGCATATTTCCCCCAGCAGTTCGGTCCGACCACTGTTCCACAAGGTGCCACCGAACCATTCACCACACCGTTGGTGGAGACGTGTGTGAGAGGCGGCCCCTCTTGCTCAATTTGTGCCTGGGCACAGTCTCTCCATCCCACTACACCAGGTGGTGGAGCAGGCTGGGCCACCAGCGCCCACGTGACCAACCTGTCCGCCCAACCTGCATGTGCCAAGGCATGCTCGGGTCCAGCAGGGGGGGACTGGATGTGTGAAGGTGTGCGAGTAGCTCCCCCCATTGCCGCCCTCCAGCAGGTGTGGCTACCTGGTTGATCCTGCCCGTAGCCTATGCTTCTCTCATGATCAAGTCATGCATGTGTAAGTACACATGGGTGGTACACCAAAACTGCAAATGGCTCAACATATCACTTATGGTTCCTTTGATTGCTCCATCTATCACTTGGATAACTGTGGAAATTATAGAGCTAATACATGCTGAGGAGCTCGGACCTACCCAGATGCGTGCATTCATCAGACCAAGACCAATAGACGCCCGTCCGGCTGCTTTGGTGACTCTAGATAACCTCTGGCCAATTACACATCCCTTTGACGGCTATGATACATTCAGATGTCTTCCCTATCAACTTTTGATGGTACTTTGTGTGCCTACCATGGTGACCATGGGTAATGGGGAATCAGGATTTGATTCTGGAGAGGGAGCCTGAGAAACAGCTAACACATCCAAGGAAGGCAGCGGCGTGGAAATTACCCACTCCTGACTCGGGGAGGTAGTGATGAAAAATAATAATACAGGACTCTCTCGAGGCCCAGTAATTAGAATGGGTGGACTCTAAATCCTTTAATGAGGATGCATTGATTGGCAAGTCTAGTGCCAGCAGCCGCTGTAATTCCAGCTCCAATAGAGTATGTTAAAATTGCTGCAGTTGAAAAGCTCATAGTTTTATATTGGGATGAAGCTGGTGGTCTGCCGTGAGGTGAGCTAGCACATGTCCCATTCCCTGCCTCTCAGTGCACCCTTGATGCTGTTGACTGAGTGTCCTGGGGGTTCAAAGCATATACTTTGAAAAAATGAGAGTGTTCAAAGCTGGCCGGTCCCCTGAATACTTCATATAGGTGTAATGGAATAGAACTCGGGTTCTACTTTGTTCTTTTTTCAGGACTGCGGCCATGATTTACAGGGATGGCTAGGGGCATTCCTATTGTGCCGCTAGAGGTGGAATTCTTTGACTGGCACAAGACGAACAAAAGCAAAAGCATTTGCCAAGAATGTTTTCATTAATCAAGAACGGAAGTCAGAGGTTTGAAGACGTTCAGGTGCAGTCATAGTTCCGACCATAAACAATGCTGACTAGAGATCTGGCAGTGTAGTTCCCTTGACCCGCTGAGCAGCATCCAGGAAACCAAAGTCTTTGGGTTATGGCAAGAGTGTTTGCAAAGCTGGAGGAACTTAAAGGAATTGATGGAAGAGCACCACCAGGAGTGGAGGTTGTGGCTTAATTTGACTAAACGCGGGAAACCTCACCTGGCCCAGATACAGAAAGAATTAACAGATGGATAGGACTTTCTCAATTCTGTGGATGGTGGTGCATGGCAGATCTTAGTTGGTGGAGGGGTTTTTCTGGTTAATTTGATAAGAAATGAGACTCCTCCATGCTATCTAGTTATTTGACCCACAGCAGTCGGTTTTCAACTTCTTAGAGCGGTGGGGCTCAGTCACACAAGATTGAGCAACAACACGCCTTGATGCCCTTAAATGTCCTGATCTGCATGTGCACCACACTGAACGGATCAGCAGATGTCAACGCATGGATAAACTTCTGAATTGCAATAATTTCCCATGAAGCAGGAATTCACTGTAAGTGCGGGTCATGGGCTTGTGTTGATTAGTCGCTGTACGTTGTACACACTGCGCATTGCTATTAATGATTGAATGGTTTAGTGAGTCCTCAGATCAGCCCCACCGGGGTCAGCAACAGCCTTGGTGGAGTGCCAAAAAGACATTCAAACTTGACTATCTTGAGTAAGTAAAGTAAAGGTCATAACAAGGTTTTCATAGGTGGACCTGCGGAAGGATCATGAACGGCAGAGCAGCCAGAGGGAGAGCTGTGGGCCCAACCTTGGTTGCGCCAACAGATACACACACCCACGGCCTGGGGGTGCCCCACCTGGTAAAGCCTGGCCAGTGGAGCAGTGCGCGGATGGTGCGAGTGGGGGACCAGGCACCAGAGAGCAGGATCCATTCTGGAGGAGGGGTACACAACCCAGAAGACAGACAGGGGTGTCCAACAGGGCTGGGTTAACCTGCCAGAACATCCCCAGCCACGCACCAGAGAAGGAGCCCCGAGTAGCACCCCCTCGTCTCCGATCCAGCCCCTGAGCTGACGTGCCAGCTGGGCGTGCTCCACTCTCTGATCCTCCATTCGGCGGGTGTTGGTGGGGGCACCCTGGTCAGGAAGTGCCAAGTGTGGGTACCCAGGAGCTGAGGGAACCTGGCTGTTCTCGTAGGACGCCTCCCCAGGTGACTGGGGGCCAGCATGCAGGTCGAGCTCTGAGTCATGGCAAAGCCCGGCCTACTTGTCAGGCGGATGCGAGGTTCGGGCTACTCGCCGCCATGGCTGAGTGATGGCAAGGCTAACTGTCACAGTGGGGGACCTTCCCTCATGTCCAGGTACAGCAAAGATGGGATGCCAATACTCTACTGGTCCCACCAGACTACCACCCTGCCTCTTTCGGCCCTCCTCTCTGTCACCTCTGAAAGCAGTGAGAGGTCATGAACAGATCGGCCAGGTGGCCCGGCGGCAGAGGCGCTTGCCACCTTTGCTTTGGGAAGCACTGCCGCAGAAGAAAGTGGGTGGGATTCCCGGGCTTAGTGCCTGGAACCCATTTGTTTGAAACAATGATGGTCTTGGACGACTCCCAAGTTGGGAAGCTAGACGTGGCACCAGGCTTTTCTAGCCATGTGGGATGGACTGGTAGCGCTACCTCCCTCCAGCCACTCCTGCACCAGAAGAATCGGGCCAACGTCTGGAAGAAAAAGTTACCTGCGACTCTTGGTGGTGGATCATTTGGCTCGCACGTTGATGAAGAATGCAGATAGCTGTGAGAAATAGTGGAATTTCCAGACACATTGATCATCGACAATTCAAACACACATTGTGGCTCCGGATTCCTCCCAGTGCTACGCCTGTCTGAGGATTGCTATAGAGACCCTCCCTGATGTGCATCTGTGGCCGTTGCAGGGACCCTGTTCCCTTCGTCCTCTAAGGTCAGATCCTGATCAGCATCATCACAGATTCCCTGGACCTGGCACAGAGGCTTGTTGCCAGTATGTTCTGGCCTCCCCATTTTCACACCTCATGGAGTTTTGGAGGGACAGGTGCCTGGCATTCCCCGGTGGCACTGGTGGTGGTAATCGTAGTGGCCGAAAACCCCAATGCACCTTACCCTACCCCAGAGCAGCTGGCCGAGCCATGTGTGGCTATCTGTGGTGTCCCACAGGTGCCTGCATGGACTGACCATAGAGCGCAGGCCTCATGACTGCGTCCACCAGACAACCTCTCCCCAGGAGGGCTTCTGTGCAGATCGGACAGCGCACACTCGACCGTACCAGAGCCACAGGCTGTGGCAAGCCCCTAACAGCCCCAGGCTCAAGGCTGGCTGCCCCAAGCTTTGGTTCCCCGACTACACCCTCAGATCAGACGTGGGAACCAGCTGAATTTAATAGGACAGTGAAATGTGAAGGTGCACTCACTTTTATTCCAGTTTGCTGGTTTAAATATTTCCTCCTCAATAAAGTGCGTGATGGTTAAGAGTTTTAGGTGCTCATTGTTGAAGTCTGTCCTACCAGACTGAACTAAATGTGGAATGATGGTTTCCCGTGGTGCACGAGATGCGAAGACAAGGGCACACTTTTTTCCGATATAATCAGAAACAGTTTAAAATACAGTAAAGGCTTACATGTTCTTCTGTATGGATTCACAGAAAGGAATCTTTTTACAAATTTAACAAAATTTAATTTTAGAACTGCCTGTTCTCTTTGGTCTTCAAACATAAATCAATAAAACATTGCCTTTGTAATACGAGTGCCGAGAGAATTGTGAAATTATTATGCCTGACTAGGAAATAATCACAAAAAGTGATTCACAAATATTCTCTATTACTCTTAGATGAATCAATGAATAGATCTGTTATCCACATCTGAAGAAGGGTTAAAAGATAGCCCGAAACACATAATGTAAAGATAGGAGTTGTCTCTGTTATGAAGAATCAACAACAATACAGGACACTGAACTAAAAATTCTATCAGGATATCAGACAATGGGCCTCATTACGACCCTTGCCTCCAAAACCTTACCGATTATGCCATAGTGAATGGAGCAATTACTGCCCCATTCCAAGGTTGCCGTGGGCGGTAATTCCCCATTCACCATGGCCCTTCCCCATTCCCATTTTAGCCACGATAGGGCTCAATGGGGAAGGCGGTAATAGCGGTACCGCAAATTGCAGTACCATTATTACCTCTAAAGTCCCTTTGCGGGTCCCGTCCTTAATGGCTGGTTTCACCAGCCGTTAAGGGAGGACCCGCAAAGGGACCTCAGAATAGGGCGGTATGGGATTACCGGCACCGGTGCCCTTACCGGTACCGGTAATCCCTTACCACCCGGGTCGTAATGAGGCCCAATATCTGGAGTTATTCAAGTGCATGATTTTGTATATTCCCTAAACATATATTTTTTTTCAAATTCATGAATTTGCAACTGAGTTTTTTTGATATAACGTGTTAAAATAAAATGTGAACCATATACAATGTAATGACTGTGAACTGCAATGGCAATGTTTTATTGATTTATGTTTGAAGACCAAAGAGAACAGACAGTTCTAAAATTAAATTTTGTTAAATTTGTAAAAGATTCCTTTCTGTGAATCCATACAGAAAAACACGTAAGCCTTTACTGTATTTTAAATTGTTTCTGATTATATCGGACAAAAGTGTGCCCTTGACTTCGCATCTTGTGCACCACGGGAAGCCATCATTCCACAACCAGCTGAATTTAAGCATATTACTAAGCAGAGAAAAATCAACTAACCAGGATTCCCTCAGTAACGGCAAGCATAGAGGTAAGAGCCCAGTGCCAAATCCGCATCCAGCTGCAGGTGTGGGAAATGTGGCGTACAGAAGACCGACTCTCCCCAGCGTTGCTCAGGTGTCCCAAGTCCTTCTGATCGAGGTTTACCCTGCGGAAAGTGTTAGGCCGGTAGCGGCTCCCAGAGCGCTGGAGTCGGGTCTTCTTGGAATCTGGTTGCTTGGGAATGCAACCCAAAGCGGTGATAAACTCCATCTGAGCTAAATATGGGAATAAAACTGATAGGGAAAGTAGCAAAGAACTTTGAAGAGAGAGTTCAAGACGGCATGAAACCATCAAGAGGTAAACGGGTGGGGTCCGTGAAGTCTGCCTGTATGATCCAAAATGGCGAACAGGTCGATCACCCGGATCAGTGGAGCCCCTTGCAGGACCACCACCCTGGTGCACTCGGACCACGCAAGGCACATATCCATTGTGGTGGCACAACGTGACCGGTACCAGGTCAGCTGGGATGGCACTGCGCGTGCGTGGCTCTTAAGTTGAATACCTAATTGCAACTAAATTGAGCAAGTGTTGGTATATAAATATGTAGGGGTAATTGTAGATGACAAATAAAAATGTACACCTCAGTGGGAGAGTGTGCATGCTAAAACCACACAGAAGACTGGAGCAATCAGCACATTTGTGGATAAACAGGTGGCTTCAGCGCACAACCTATCCTAACACTATACAGAGCAAAAATGCTTGACTGTATACTATATGGTGCAGAGGTATGGGCATGGCAATTCAATAGGCCTTTGGCAAGATTGAAAAGGCAAAGTTTTGAAAACTCTATTGAGGCTGACCAAAACCATGTCTGTTGAATACATTCCATTAGAGTTTAAATTAAATGGAAAGTTCTTTGGGTTGGATCCTGACGCTACATTCTTTTGACTGCTATCTGCACATCTGTCTATTATTCTTTTTTTTCTTGGGAATGATTTACTTGAATGCGCTAAAGCGGCTTCCACATGTCGAAATGAGCCTTGTATCGTTTGCTCCTTTTGCATATAAGTGTATTGTTAAAAATATACTATCTGAATAAAATTATTATAAGGCTTTTTATTTATTTTTGCATTTATAGCAGCGCACAAAGCCCATAGGCAACTAGGCGCTAGCTACAGGCATTAGGTAATTCAAAACAGTAGAGTCAGTAGGGTAATTTCAGTAATTTTCAAGTCAGTTTTGCAACAATTGAAAAGGTGTGTTTTTAGCTTCTTTCTGAAGGAGGAATAGGAGGGTTTCACACGTAGGGGGAGGGGTAATGTGTTCCAAAGTTTGGCAGCCAATACTGGGAAGCTGGATCCCTCAGCTCTGTGATGGCTGAAACTTGGTATAATGAGGCAGTGTCTGTGTATGGGGTGCAAAGACCTGGCAGTAAGGCTTCTGTTCAGTCTTGGGACTAGGTAGGCAGGTGCTTTGTTTGCAAGAAAGTGGTGTGATTGAGAGAACTTTCAATTTGATGCAGTCTCTGATAGGCAGCCAGCTTTCAGCTCGTCTTGCATCAGAGAAGCGATCATGCTAACCAGATATAGTGGGCGCAGAGTGTGTTGTTCTGTATCACTTGAAGCTTATTGAGGTTCTTCTCTAACGTGGCGCATAGGAGGGCATTGCAACACTCCAATTTAGAGCCAATTAGGGCATGGGAGATGGTGAGGCGATCATCTTGAGAGTGGAGGGGTTTGCTTGCGTGGATGAGTTTAGCCGCATAGGCAGCTGTGGAAGCAATGTGATTTACTTGACTGGACATGTTTAGGGTGGTGTCTAGGTAAATGCCTGGGGTCTTTATAGTGGGAGAGATTGGTATCTTGTGGCCGTCTATCGTAAAGGTTTGGAAGGCAGGGTAGAGTTTGGTGAGCAGTGCTTGGGTATGGACGAGGAGGAGCTAAGTTCTTGCGTCATTCGGGCAAATTCTGTGGAGACCATCCAGGATTGTATTGTATTGTAGATAGTTTTTAGGTTGGTGGAGTCTGGTGGGTAGTTTCTGGAGAGGGGGTGATGATTTGAGTGTCATCGGTGTAGTTAGTGTAAAATATTCCCAAGGTGTCCAGGTGGTCAAATAGGGCTTTGATTAATCTTGCAACAAAGGTGAACAGTGGAGGCTATATTAAATATCTGCAATGTAGAAATAATATGCTGGGATATATTCAAGCTTACCCGACAAGTTATACTGTGAGGAGTTACTTAAAAATGTAATTCAATTTGATGAGTTTGTTGGAGATTCTAGGCCCTAGATTGGGTATACCAATGAAATAAGTTTGACAAATCTGAGGATTTTGTTCCTTCTTCCCATGGGGCGAGGATGGTGCATCCACAGTACAGTAGTCCCCTAGGGCTGGTACTCTGATGGAGGATCATATGGGACGGGAGTGCCCCTATGGGATTTGGGATGATCATCAGCAGAGAACACGGTATCACCCCGCTTTGCCACATCCAGCCCCTTTTCAAGTCCAAGTCGTCCTGCCCCCTCCCTGGATGCAGCTTATATATATTACTCCTTACAGCGGGACCATACCACATTTGCCAGTTGCGGTGGAGTGGACCTAAGGGCCATGCCTATATTGGATGGACATTCATTACCATAGCAACTAGACGCTGTTCGGGTGTTTGCGAAAGTTAGCAATTTTGTGAATAAGGCACAGGGATAATTCTTATTTTAGCAACTTTTGTGTATCCATAACCTTCAGGTGGAGTCTGCGTTTTTTAACTGAAAGATTTTGGACCATTACTGGTTTTCGTTTTAACGCTGCAGCAAGAATATGCTGCATCCACCAAACTGATTGAAGCCCTGAAGAGGAACATCGGTTGGCTTACTTCTTACATGTGTTTTGTGCCATTCGGATAGTAAATATCAGTTACCATACTATGTTATATACAAAGATTCAATTGAATGGTCATTGTATGTGGTGAAATGTAATTTATACTCAGGCCAATAGGGTATGAGAGAGTCCTATTGTAGGTTTAAAGGTGCTGAGCGCATGGGAGCAGCATTGTTTCTTTGTATATATATACTATCAAGTTACCCTTACTAACCTACCTTGCAACACTGAAAAACCAGATAAGACGAAGTATTATGCTTATAGCCAAATTAATCTATATGACAACATTGAAAAACTAGATAATCTAAAAAATTATGCATGTAGTTTTAAGTTTTAAGTACTGGGATGAAGAAGACGGCCAGGAGTATAAGGATCAATTGCGAGCAACCGAGCGAGCCGTCTAGTTTTCCAAAAGACATTGATTGTTTCTAAGGAACACAGCTCAAACCAAAGCATTGGAGAGACGCGAGACAGAGAGCCGTTCCCCAAAGGGGAATAGCAGGGATGCTGCAGATCCCGCTGGATGCCTGAACACTGCCAGAGCCTCCAGGAAGGATACAGCTGCCCAGGAACCGCTTATACCACCAAGAAGGAAGCAAACAAATATGCTGGTTGTCCCAGAGATTTGGAGGTCCGGGAAACATCAGTGTGAGCTAAGGAGCTGGAGAAACATGGTCTGGGGCCCCAAATCAAATAAGAGACAGTGTATACTTGGCAGGAGAGTGAACCAAGTGGATACAATACAACAGTGCATGTCTGGGACCCGCACCCAAGAGAAATAGGGTCTGGGACCCAGATAAAAGAGGTCTGGGACCCCGAAGGGGGTAAGAGACCGCTGTATAGTTGGCAGGAGAGTGAACCTAACAGAAACCATGCAACCATGCAAATCTAGGACCCACACCCAAAAACAAGAGAGTCTGGGACTCTGATGAAAGAGAGGGTCTTGGACCCTGAAACAAAAGAGTGTTGCATACTTGGCAGGAGAGTGGACACAATGCAACATTGCTAGTTTGGGACCCGCACCCACCTGTGAAGCCAAAGTTTAAAGCCAAGAGGGACTGGGACTGTGAGAGAAAAATGCAAGAGTAAACGTTTGATTGGCAAGGGAACAACTCAAATCATGTATAGTATTGCGAGAGTGGGACCCACACCCACATGAAAAGTTACAGAGAAAACTCTTGCTTGGCAAGGGAACTAATCAAACCTTGTAAAGTATTGCGAGTCTGGGAACCGCAACCACGTGAGAGGTTACAAATAATAGGGACAGAACCCTAAGACTGGAAAACATGGAATCCTAACGTTGGTAGTGGAACGTGCCAAGCTGATAGGAAACAAGAACTGTGAAGCTAAAAAACTGCTCCTCTTGAGTTGTATAGTGATTTAAAATAAAATAAAACATTTTTACACCTCCAACCTTAGGCATGTTCCTAAGTTCCATCAATGATGGAATTTTACTCTTGAAATTGTTATTTAACCACGTATTCCATATTCCAAAAAAGAAACCATATGTGGGATGAGAAATTAGAAGTGCCCAAGTGCCAACACTTGTTTCGCCCTATTATCGCTCTTTGTCTAGGCTAGGATAAGTATACAATGAAAAAGTGAACATACATATTGCACATATTCAACATGTGAAATAAAATCAATAAAAAGGAAGTGGTATTGGAGAGAGGGAGAAAGAGAAAAAACAAGAAAAATCACATTAATCAGAATCTTTAGAAATACAGATTTAGAAATACAGTGAAATATTATTCTTATCACTTTAGTTTTCCATTTGTGCCCAATTTCCCACATATCACCACTGGGTGTGCAGAGTCTAAACCATAAGTGAGCTCAATATTCTCTGTGTTGGGTCAAATTGCTGAGTGTGGCCTAGTTGCAGAAGTGTCCTACCACTAGCACCTGTTGATGTGCTATTTAGACCAGATGGATTAAAAACTATATGGAATGCAGCCTAATTAGGCTCACCTTATTAAACATGCATGAATATTACTGGTGTAATGGTGTTGCCCGGTCTGTATGTCCGTAGTCAGGTAAACTGTCCTGAGAAACAAAAAATATGATCTTCGGGTTTGCAATACTAGTTTCCTCACACAGAAACGTTTTAATACAACTGTTGAAATGCAGTGAAAATAGATTATTTGTTTGTGTTCCATTTGTGCCTTATTACCCATATTGTCTTAATATCACCACAAGGTCTGCACAGTTATAATCAAGAGTGCACTCAATGCTCTCTGTATTGAGTCGAATTGCTGAATATAGGGCCTGGTTGCAAATTAGAGCTATAACTAGCACTTATTGGTGTGCTATTGTTGGGGAGGAGCTAGCGCCTTCCTGCACCCCCAAGCACTTTACATTTAGGCAAGACTTCTTTAAGCACTATAGCACGCAGAAAGCCTTTTTCATGCACATATAATCACACACAGACATGGCCAGCCACTATATGAATATAGTATTTAAATATACAGTGCAAATAACCATTACTTGAATACACTTGTAAATGTTATTCTATGTAGTTATAAAATCTCAAAGCATGGTAAAGAGCTCTGTGACAAAAGGAATACAGCCTGTGCTAAAAATAGACTACAAGCATTGCATGGTATACGTCTAGCTCTGACAGAGCTATACAAAGTGATTGAGCAGCTGTTTCCTGTCCATCAAAAACTCATGCAGAATAAAGACTCAATGCACGACATACACAGTACAATGAAAAACAAGGTTTTAAGGAGAATTACTGTACCAGATAAAGGGCCTCATTACAACTCAGGCGTTAAGGGTTAACGCCACCGTTAACCCTTAACGCCTGATTCTGATTTTAACGCCTGCTTTTAGCAGGCGTTAAAATCCATGGCGCTAACCTGCCATGGTGCTAATTACGCCGCCGTAATTTACGGCGGCGTAATTAGCGTCTTCCCCACTCCCATTATGCCCTATGGGGCAAAAATGGGAATGGGGAAGGGAAAATGGGAAATGGGGATTTACCGCCCCACTCACCTTGGAATGGGGCGGTAAATCCGCCATCTACCATGGTGTAAACAGAGTTTACACCATGGTGGTAAAGTTGGTGCACTTAGCACCAAGGTTGTAATGAGCCCCAAAATATGAGTTTATTGAGTGAAGTGTGGAGAGTATGGCGGGAAGGTGTGTTTATATATAAATGTTCATAATATAGCAAAATATGATAAACAGGAGCTACAATGTATTCTTGCCAAGGCAACAGTATTCTAAGTAGAATGTTCTAAATGGAAACGCGGTCATGCACCGAGGAAGACTGCAGCATCCCGTGCAAGGGAAGGACAGTTTTGGATGAGCCATGGCAGTACCTAGTAACCAAATAACACAGTGCATAAGGCCCCTGCTTGGCATCAGTCTGCAGGCGCTTGGAATAGAAGGACAGAAGGCCGTTCAGGGAGCAGAGTTCTTTGCTCCCCATCCTCACTTTCTGTAAAGAATACATTTGTAATCCTGGCAAGATAAAGGGCCTCATTACACGGATGGCGGTGGACCAAGGTGCTATTAGCACCTTGGTCCATGCCGGTAAAATACCGGCACTGCCTTGGTGGAAAGGGGAATTACCGCCCCATTCCAAGGTTGGTGGGGTGGTAATTCCCCCTTCCCCCATTGCCCTTCCCCATTCCCATTTTTGCCCCATAGGGCATAATGGGAATGGGGAAGGTGCTAATTACGGCACCGCAAATTGCGGTACAGTAATTAGCTCCCTGGTCCCTTTGCAGTTGGTTTTTAACGCCTGCAAAAAGCAGGCGTTAAATTCCACAACCCGCAAAGGGACCTCGTAGTAAGGCGGTAAGGGTTTACCGGTACTGATAAAATACCGGTACCGGTAAACCCTTACCGCCTACCATGTAATGGTAGAGTTCACCCCTAGAGGGGTGAACTTTAATCTGGTGTGAGCATGATTGGGGGTACCATATAGTTAAGGGAATACCCCTGTAAATTGGGCTACATTTCACTATTTATGCCAGAAAGGTTAAAAATAAAGTTAAATATAGCCTTATTAGGATCACCTCGTTAGAAATGCATGAGTATTACTGATATAAATGTTGTAGCCCGGTCAGTGTGTCCGTAGTTGGGTGATATTTCCTGAGAAACAACATTTATTTTAGTTTGGAATTGACATACTTGTTTCCTACACAATGCTAGCAATAAAATATACTTTAAGTAGACTAAAGAATTGATGTATTTATTATCCAAGATACTCTATTGTCTCTTACTAAAGTACAGTGGAAAAGTGAACAATGGCATGATAACAGATTTTATCATCTGATGCCTGTGAGCCACACGTTACTGGGCCTCATTACGACCCAGGGTCGTAAGGGGTTAACAGCGCTGTAAAAGGTGTTGGCGCCATTAAACCCTTACCGCCTAATTACGAGGTCCCTTTGCGGGTCCCGACCTTAACGGCTGGTTTCACCAGCAGTTAAGGAAGGAACCCGCAAAGGGACTTTTTTCCACCTTCCCATTCCCATTGAGCCCTATGGGGGCAAAAATGGGAATGGGGAAGGGCCAATGGTGAATGGGGAATTACCGCCCCGCCAACCTTGGAATGGGCCAGTAATTCCGCCATTCACCATGGAGGAGTTGGTAAAATACCGGTGTCAACCATGGCGCTAATAGCGCCATGGTTAACGCCAGGGTCGTAATGAGGCCCATTGTCTCTTCCACTCAAAAATGTGCATCCAAGTGTTTACCTTATTTCATGGAAAAACTACTTAGCGAAAATGTGAAAAGGTTTCTTGTGTTGCCAGTAGTGGAAATAGTAACCAGTCCTTAAATACAAAAGGAGAAAACAGCTCTTATCTATGTCTGGTGCAAACCCCCATTGTTAAAATCATGTGTTACATGAAAGTAAGATGAAGATGACACATAAGAGCAGGCATGCCATTTGTGGGTTCTGAGGCGTCACAGCTGCGACCCCTGCTGTCTCCCTAGCTACCGCTGCTTTCTCTCTTGCTACCCCTGGCTAAAAAACACACAAAAAACAGAATCTTTTTTTAACTGTCTTCAACCACTAGCCAGTGGGTATTTATCAAGGTCCATTGGGCAGGGGAACATGTTACCATCCCATTTGGTGGTCACATAACTAAATGATCTTGGTAATAAGCACCTGTACACACTGATATTAACAATACATATGGTGCGGAAATGTATATGATACTACAGTGATATCGTAACCATATTTTTCTTAGTGTACTGAGGAACAATGCTATGTGACGCCACTGTCTGTTTTGTCAAGGGGTGAAAAGTCATGTGCCATTACTTCCCATGATGTCACTTGGAGGCAGGGTCAAACTACATCACGTCCTGTGATGTCATCATATGTCAACGGTCATGTGATGTCACTTCCGCTACCCCTGGCATTTTGGTGAAATCACTAATGTATACACTCGATGTAGCCAGAGTACTCGCACCATAATGCTGTGTGTCTATTGCACAATCGTGATGTTCCTGT
This sequence comes from Ambystoma mexicanum, assembly GCF_040938575.1. Classification (NCBI taxonomy): domain Eukaryota; kingdom Metazoa; phylum Chordata; class Amphibia; order Caudata; family Ambystomatidae; genus Ambystoma; species Ambystoma mexicanum. The sequence goes on along the minus strand of NC_090936.1, from coordinate 276,982,324 downwards.
AACCAGTGTGCCTTAAACAAATTTGAACAGGTGCTGTCATCCTGCCTCTCATATGCTTTTTAATTGTATTATATTAGTGTATGTTTACTTGCCTCCGAGAAAGTGCAGCGCTCGTGTGATTTACATCACTGATGTAAACATTATATATAATCAGAATAACACGCTGTAATGGTGTTAACTGTCATACAGTAATGAGAGTTCAGTAACCATTATGCCTGAAAATAAAAACAAATGGCTGGGGTCATCCTTCCTCCCAGAAAAGTTTTGTTTTAGCCTGGCCTGCTAAGGTCTCTACATATCATATGGAATTCTGTGGAATTTGGTACTCTAGCAACGTTACAGATATCACTTAATGCGGGCACAAAGAGATTGGATGTACTGCCTGTGTATCTCATACTGTGCAAAATTGCATGGGGCTGCCAAACCATGGCACAAAGGCCAGTTTATGGTTCCTCATTGCGGTTATACAAGATGACAGTCTGACATGAGCTACTGTAATCACTCCACTGTTAAATACTGCGGAACTCATTCTTTGCTTTGTCGCAATTTGCCACTTATTGTTGGCAAAGGAATCAAAGTTATCTTAATGTAAGTAGCAAAGACTTGCTGGTAAAACAGTGGATGTCAACTTTATTGAGCATATTCCAGAAATATAAAGTTAGTCAGTTGACTGACACACTTTACTGGCACATCAGCCATATCAAATTGGCCTGTTTTACTGTAATCTAAATGGTATATTGTTCAAATGTAACACCCATCGAAATAGTGTGAGTTTTGATACATATTTTCTGATTGAATGTAATAATATAGCATATCGCGAACATACCTGATTTATCTAAACAGACCCACCTATACATCAAAACAGACCCACATGTGTGTCCTCCATGATGACCATAATTTACTGTGGTGTGGCCTGTTTATCTACGTGCAGCACTGTTAACTGTCCATGGGCTTCATTACGACCCAGTTGCTAATGGGTTAACGGGGCCGTAAAAAGGCTGCGGCGCTGTTAACCTATTAGCGCCTAATTACGAGGTCCCTTTGCGGGACCCGACCTTAACGGCTGGTTTTACCAGCCATTAAAGTAGGGACCCGCAAAGGGACCTTGTGCTAAGTATGGTGCCGCAATTTGCGGCACCGTACTTAGCGCCTTCACCATTCCCATTGAGCCCTATGGGGCAAAAATGGGAATGGGGAAGGGCCATGGAGGAAGGGGGAATTACCGCCCCGCCAACCTTGTAATGGGGTGGTAATTCCCCCTTTCTTCATGGCGGAGTCGGTAACTTACCGGCATGGACCATGGTGCTAATAGCACCATGGTCTTCCGCCAGGGTCGTAATGAGGCACCATGTCCTTTGTTTAGTTGTTCCCTTAGCCTGAAATGAAAATTGGACACAGCCTTTCACCCAATCAATGCATTTCTCAAAGAGTTACTGAAAAAATAAGAAGCATCAAGTCCCTTTATGAAATAATAATAATAATTTTGCATTTATATAGCGCTACGAACCCTCAGGTATCTGAGGGCTGCTTATTATTACCCATAGAGTTTGGGGCTCATTTATCGACCTCGGAAGGATGAAAGGCTGAGTTTGGCCCCACCGGTGTGCCACTTGACCAGCAGACACAGACAGGTGTACCTGGGTGGATAGTGTCACGAAACCATTAGTGTCAAGTTTTACCTCCATCAAATTAGTGTGAGTTTTGATGTAAATAATCTCTTCAAATCTGATTACATAGCATATTGTGTACAAAACCGATTCATCTGTACAAACCCACGGGTACATCCAAAAAGACCCACATGTGTATTCTCCATGATGGCCATTAATTAACTGTGGTGTAACCCTTTTATCTACGTACACAATTATTAGCTGTTAAATCCCTCTGTTGAGTTGTTTCCATAGCCTTAGATGAAGATTGTGCACAACCCTTAGCCCAACAATGCATTTACCAAACATTTCCTGAAAACATAAGAAACATCAAGTCCATTTTCTGTTTCGAATAACACAGACAGTGAACCAGGGTTGATAGTGTCATAAAACCTAATTTATAAGAATGCACCCATCTCATGATCACTGTTAAAACCGTGTTCAGTAGTCTGCATCCTGCAAATAGTTTTGGATTCAAGTTGTCACAGTTTATGTTCTCTGTCTCCTCCTCTCGTGTCCACTTGTGCTTTGCATAGTGCAATGAACTTAATACCATTCTTATTATTCATCTGGTGGAACTTCTGCCAATGTCTCATAAAGGTGAATCTGGGATCTTGACTGCAGAGGATGGCCTTGTGTTCTCGTATCTGTACTCTCAGTTCCCTGATTTTTCTGCCTATATAAACCTTTGTGCATAGGCAAATGATGGCATAAGCCACATATTTTGTTTGATAGTTGATGATTATTTTAATACCTTGTTCATTGATAAATTCTTGAATGTTGGCATGTGCAAACCTGCACATGGTACAAGTCCCACATTTAGTAAAACCTGATTTCACTGGTTGTAGCCAAGATATACTAGTGTTGGCCATATTCTTTGCTGGTGACATGAACAAAAGGCTTAGTTTATTCCTCAGGGTGGGTGCCTTGGTAAATAAGATCCCTGGACTTAGGTCTATGAATTTCCGGAGATCACTGTCTATGTGTAGTAGATGCCAGTGTTTATTGAGTATCTGAAAAATGTGCATGCTGTCTTTGCAGTACCTTGTGATGAATTTGGTGCTCTAAGTATCCTTTCCAACTTTGGGTTTAAGTAATAGGGTTGCCTCTCTAGTAGTAGTTCGAACCTTCGCTCATGCTTTCAATACACACGCTCCTGGGTACTGTCTTTCTCAAAATATTTCTGTGATACGTGCACATTCTTGATCAAACCTGTCCTGAGCATTGCAGTTTCTTCTAGCTCTAAATTCTCCCATTGGTATGTTATTAATGATGCTTTTCCAATGACAGCTAGAAGCATATACAGTGGAATTAACCTCTGTAGGTTTTCCTATACCTACATGTTTAAAAAAAGATATCATCTACGTAGATATGTAGGTCCAGAAAGCCAATTGCACTTTTGTCACTATGTTGCATAAATTAAATACCAAAAGTGTTGGTGTTTAACAAGTTAAAAAGTTTATCAAGCTCACTCTGGCCCCCCTTCCATATCATCAATATTTCATCAATATATATTTGCCATATGATGAAATTTGATTCAAAATCAGGTTGCTGATAAACATGTAAATCCTCAAATTGTCCTACGAACATTTTTGCCAAAGGAGGGGCATATTTAGGTCCAATTGCAACTTCCTTTGTTTGCTTGTAATACTGTTAATTGAATAGAAAGTTGTTATGGTCCAACTTGAATTGTAACAGCTCTTTCAGCGCATTTACATGTTTGTAGTACAATGCTGATCTGTTTCTGAATGAATATTCTATGGGCTGTATGGCAAAGAGCTTTCAAATCCAGTGTCACTAGAAAATAGTACCGGTCCCACATATTATCTTTAATAATCATTATCACCTGGGTCAAGTCTTTTAAATTAGATGGTAATATTGTGACATAGGGTCTAATGATGGTGTCCAAGTATTCCGACATATTCTTGGTCGCCCAATCAATGCCACTCATGATGGGCCTAACTTCAGGAAATTTGTTTATGTATTTTAGGCAAGAAATAGATTGTCAGCATGGCCGAATTAGCAAATGTTAGAAATTCTTTTTTCTGAACATGTCAACAGGCCTTATCTGTATCAGGATGTAGTCTCAGAACCAGATGGTGAAAATAGCAGCTCTGGTAGCACCACCACTAGTGACAACCAATCAGCAGGGACTTCCTTTAGCAAGACGTTTTACAACAAATAAAGGGGTTCAGGAGGGGCAATCAAATAACCAATTTCTAACAGGTCAGGTTTCAGGACCCTATACAACAGATATACCAGCAAATGGCAGAGGAGAACAGGAAAGAGTGGAGGACTGAGACAGCACAGACATAGAAGAAGAACAAACAGGAAGATTAACACCCTCAAGGTACAGGGGGCAACTGAGGATAAGTAGATGAACAATCTAGTTTACAATATATCAATAATCTAATCTAATGATCTATCAAACAGATCATTAACACCAGTAGAAATGGCAGTACTAAACAAAGGATTATCATTTGCATCATCAACAGCAGGTGATCTAATCAGCCTCCAGATAGACTTGTTTAAATTTAATAGAAAACTGAAGTTGAAGATGTTTTTTCTTACCAAGTGTAGACAAGCTGAGCTAACAGAGGATATTGTTCTGACTAGCGAACTTACCATCCAAGATATTGAGAATACTCATTTGCTGTTATCTATTGAGGAAGAAAGGGACAATAGTATGTCAAGACATATTACGGGAACTAAATATTATACCTAAAAACCTAGAAATGCAGGTACTCAAACCGAGATCCAAATTTATTCCACCATCACCAACATATAGTGTCGACACTTTCCATAAGGCTGTTGTGCGGGATATCAATAAATTGATAGACAACCCCGGGGGTAGACAGGAGTGCTCTCTTAACAATCTTAATCAAGTGGAATGTACAGATTTACAGAATTTGGCTAGAGACCCCAACATTGCTATTAAAGAAACAGGATTACACCATGTGGAGTGCATACACCTTTAAGAATGAATTGGGGAGACCTTGTGACCCTGCACGGCCCCACTCAGTTGGAGTACTAAGACCCTTCTGCCGCTGCAAAGCCTATGCAAAGTGTGAGTTAAGAGGGGTCGGTATCTGGTTGGGGCCATTGAGAGGAGTCACATTTTTAGCCATCTTTCACATTAGGTGATAGTAGTCACATCACTGAGTAATACCTGGGCATTGAATTTTTGTTTTGAACTATTTATGCTCTTTTCTATGTCTGGCCTTAAGCTTAAGGCAATCTGGTTGTTTGGGCACGAGTATTTACAACCTAAGAAGTAATCCTGGTGGGGTCGACGATGAATGTCCGGGAGCGGAAGCAGTCTTATTACAAATCAACGAATCATTGGCATCGGGGTGGCTGGAGGCCCGTGGAAAAAGCAGCTGTGACCCAATACATGGAGCAGGGCATTGGGCAGACCGAATGTAGTAATCAAATGGATGGTGAAGCAGTTACATCACCTGACTCGATCTTACCATCAAATGAAAATTAGATTATTGTCAACAGCTCTGAAAGTGTGCAGCCCCCTGATCACTTTGTGGCACTGGCAGCTAGTGCCTTTAGCTCAGCTTTTATCTGTACCCGTGGGCCGCCACCTAGAGTAGCCCGAATTAAGGAGAATATCGCTGGAGCAGAGCAGGTTTTGGCAGGACTGAAGATGGTTTGGTCTCCTGTGAATGATTTAAGACAAAGTAATCAGAAGGTGCCAGTAGACACTTTGTTGGCAATGATTCGATTTGCGCATATACAGACCTCAGTGACTATTGTTCAAGCTACATGGATTGATGACTGCAATTTCTTTACTGTGCCAAGCATGCCAATACACCCCAGCACAAGACCAATATCCTTCACAAACTTTTTGAGCCTCTCCCTGCTGCCCCACATGATGTCACCTTCGATACTGGTGTGGGCGTGGGAGTTAAATAAGCACATTCTGTTCTGAGTGGCATGGATAGAGAGGAGGTTCGTCTGGTTCCTGCCCTAACATCAGCATTGTGGACATTATAAATACTGTATTGCCCTTTGCCTGTTAACAAGTCCATGTGGAATGGCTGAGCATTTAGGGGTTGAGTGACTGGTGAGCTAGTGTGACCCTTACACTCTTCGATAGAAGTTCCTTTTCGCAGAAAGGTCATTTATGGGAAGTATTATAGGAAAAGGCATAGAACTTGATAAGCTGGACTTGACCTCTACAAGAAATTCCTGTGCACAATCAAACTTTGAATCCACTACCAGTGAAAAGACCCCCAATTGCTTAGTTCTTGCCAGAACTAGGCAATTGGGGCATGGTGACAATCCTGGTGTCAGAACAAAAGTATCGGACTACTTCAAGAAGTTAGGACCATCAACTAGTACAGATGGAAGGCCTTTGGCCATCACCAGGATGGCTATCGAGGCTAGAAACATGAATCACTTCTTCATTATTATCAGAGCCTCCTGGAACTGGGGCCAAAGTCAAATTTAGGCCCCAGGATACAATAAGAGTTTACCAATACAGTGGCTTGCCCAGTGGACCATGCAGCTCTAGTTGACAGTGATGACTGTCTTTCTTTTTTGACTGAGCACCTTAATAGTTCCAGCTACCTTCTCTCTGATGATTTGTGGGTAGCCAGCCAGTCCTTCAGCAGCTTTTGCATCACACACTGCTTAATCTGGATAACCAGATTTGGCTGACTGCCCCAGTAATTTCAGCATTAAATATGGTGTGGAGTTCTCTCTCAGCACTGTATGACACTATCCAACTGGAGTTGACCACGCATAGCCTTCAGTTGAGTGATGTAAAGGTCAACCTTGAAATTATCCATAATACTGTGTTTGACCTAATAGGAGCCGTGCGAAAAATGGAAAAATCATTGGGTGAATTGGTCCCTATTAATATGCAAGCAGCACCTGAAGTCCCCTGTGTAGCGCCTGTAACATCTTTTTGTCCCCCTCCAATGCTGGTGGTAGGAGGAGGGAGGAAGAGAGAGAAGAAAAAAAGGCAAATAAAATAAATTCAAGAAAATTCTTGAGAAATTTCCATCTGATGGAGCTGGTGGATCAGACTGCCAAGGGACCAAACGTGACAGAACAGGTTGCAACACAGTTACTGTTGGGTGAGATGCTCTAGGAGCTTGTAACAGTGATGACATAGCCATTATAGAGGACCTGACTTTGAGATCTGTACCCTTGGAAGAACTTATGGGTGGTCTTTTGGTGGCCAATAACCCGGTAATTGTCTTGAAAGAAACTGTGTCACAATAAGATTCACAACTAGAGCGAACCGAGGGAGAAAGCGTGATAACTTGTGTGAAGACTTATCCGATATTTAAATTTGGTCACCAAAAACGTGTACTCAAGTTACCAAAACACCCTGGGTCCGCACAAAGAAGGTAACCTAGATTCTAGCGTGCAGTGCTCATTTATGGGTGATGGAGCTCAGGAGGAACAAGAGGGGGCAAATTCTGACATAGTGGAGATCTGGTTGGGAGTGAGCAAATCTAAGGCCTGCGAAATTGGCAGCAATGAAATTGGTCTCCAGTGTCGCCTGGGGCCTAAGGACCATTCTGGCAAGCCACTGGTTGCGGAACTACCAGAGAGAATGGGTGCCCATTGGATCTCGGCTTGTGGTAGTTCTAGCCAAACCCAGTCACCTGTACTGAAAAATGGTGGTGACAACATTGTGTTAGGCTCTGATGGGGTTTCCGCGACAACAAACAGGCTGCAAAATGGTGCCAGCCTGACATTCCTTACAAAGAATTTTGGTGATTAAAAAAAAGAGACTTTGGTGTCAATATGGTCCTGGGCAGATTGTACAACAGAAGGCCATTAAGAACCTAGATCCTCATCAGAATGACCCTCCAAGTTCACAAACATGGAATTGGGTGGTCCTCCGTGGGGGTATTGGGAGGAGGGCAGACTAGCAGGCTGTGTTGGGTTAGGGCAGAAGACAGTGGCAGTAGTGGGAGGAGGAAGGACTGGATGGGGCTGCCTGGGATCAGTGTCAGAGGTCAGTGGAGGTAGTGGGAAGAGGGCAGGCTTGTTTGGGGATGGGGGTTAGGGTAGTGGGATAAAGGGAGGAGGTCAGGCTAAAGAGGGCTGTCTGAGGTTGGGACAGAGGTCAGTCGGGTTAGTGGGAGGTGGGTGAACTAGCTCGGGCTGCCTGTGTTTGGGGGGTTGGGGCAGTGGGGGTAGTCGGAGGAGGGCAGACCTGATGGTGCTGCCTGGGGTAGATCTAACAAGAAGGATGTCGTCCCCAAAATGAACCAATTGAATAGGTAATTTGTTTCGCCACACTATCAGGAGGAAGGGTGGCTATAGTGGGTTGGATCAAAATGAATCTGATAGAAATTGCATCAACATATACAACTGATAACTTATTTATTTTGTATACCCATAGGTCCTACATGAAATGAACATAATTCAATTACACAATATGTGTTGGTAGTGGGAAGAGAGCACACTTGAGGGTGCTACCTGGGTTGTTGTTTTGGGGCAGTGGGGGAAGTGGGAGGGGGCAGACTAACAGGAGTTATCTGGGGTTGGGACAGAGGTCAGTGGTGTTAGTGGGAGAAGGGTAGACTAGCGGGGCTGCCTGGCATTGCGGCGATAGTCAGTGGGGGTAGTGGGAGGAGGGTGGACTAGAGGGGGCTGTCTGGGGTTAGGGCGGAGGCCAGTGGGGGAAGTGGGAGGATGGCAGAATAGCAGGGGCTGTCTTCGGTTTGGGAAAGGAGCGGGGTAGTTGGAGTGGGGTTGTCTAGCAGGGCCTTCCTGGGGTCAAGTGTATGTCAATGGGGGTAGTGGGAGAAGGGCAGATTTGAAGGTGCTGCCTGGGTTTGGGGGGTTGGGAGAGTCGTGGTAGTGGAAAGAGGGCTACTTGAGGGTGCTGCCGAAGTCAGTGAGGGTAATGGGAGGAAGGCAGACTTGAGGATGCTGCCTGGGGTTGGGGCAGTAGGTGTAGTGGGAGGAGGGTGGACTAGTCTGGCTCTCAGACTCTGAGGATTTCAAAGCAATCACAGTACCCGTATCACTAGCCCACTCCTCACCTGAGGTTTCAGTGTTGTAGTCGGTTGGTTTGTCAGAAGAGGTCTCCACCTTCTGGTCCCTCCATGTACTTGTTGTCCTCTTCCTATGTGGCTTGTTCTTCTTCTTGAAGAGATAGGGACGGGCTCCACCAGAGGCCACTTTGACTGGAAGTCAAACTGGCCGGCAGCTGGGACCCCGGGGAGCCCACGGCAAGCCTTAGCTGAAAAACCCTCAGGTGTTCTTGTAGAGTCGACTGTAGCTGTTATGTAGCGGGTCTTTAAGTATCCCTCTCCAGATTCAGGTTCCTTGCTGGGGACCACAAGATCCAGAATGAAATAGGCAAAATGCTGTGCAGTAAGGGTGCTGGTTGGAAGGAGTTTAAGTACAATCCCAAGTGGGTGAGTGTGTACTGAACGATGTAGCTGGCGTTGAGATGAAAGGATCAGGATTGGAATAGATATGAAGGCGAGGTATCAGTGTGAACCGAGCGGCTGCACAGAAAGCACTTCAAAAATGCTATGGCAGCAAGCAAAAGGAAAGAATAAGAAAAGCTGAAAGAAACGCCGTACCGTAAGTGGGAAGAAAGTGCAGGGAACGGTACTGCACAGAGAGGAGCACTGCAGCAGGAATCGGGAAGCGGGGAAAAGGAGGATACAATCCCATAAGCTATACACAGAATAGGAGCGCTGTTCCACACACGGTTTACAAAAACGGAGCGTTGGTCTGCAATGGAGTTGCAACACCCGAACACCTCACCGGGTGTTTATTTATTACACATCAGTCTTCCTGTAGAAAGACTAGAGCGTTACTCCACGTGAAGGACAACGTGAAAGAACGGTAAGTCCCTCTTCTATGTCCATGCATCAGTACCTCCTCCATCTATCCCATAGTTTCCACAAGTGATTCATGACAGTATGGCCCCTTCTCAAAGGTCTTCTTGCCGGTTTACCCGGATGTAACCAATGGAATCTTTGGATGAGTCTAGGAGCTGAGATATTACGAACAGGTTCCCAGGAACATTCTGACAAGGGGTACCCTTTCCATGACACATGATACTGCAAGACACCCTTCTTATATCTTGAGTCCAGTAGTCTGGATACTTCATATTCCTGAGTTTGATCTGCAGACTGAAAGTTGGTCTTCTTCACCTTTCTCGCATGTGGATCGAGCAAATAGTGTTTGAGTAAGGATGTATGAAATACTGGATGGATTCTCTGGTGCTTTGGTGGAAGAGCAAGACGAAATGCCACTGGATTCATCTTTGCCGTGATCCTAAATGGACCAATGAACCAGGGTGAGAATTTGCCAGGATGCACCCATCTCGGTAAGAACTTGGTGGATAACCACACCCTTATCCTGACATTCCAGGTGGGGTTTGGTCTCTGCTTTTGGTCTGCTCATTTTTTATAATCTTGACAACACTTCTGAAGGTTGTTTGTTTGTTTGTTTGTTTGTTTATTGCACTTATAAGGTGCACCAGACCCAAGAGTAGCAGAGCGCAGATGGATATGTGAAGCTTACATATGTTACAAATGTACAGGCAATATACGAAATGTCAACATACACATGAAATAATACAATATAATACAATAAAACGGACTTAAGTTACACGGAGAGGCGGAGTAATTTACATCTTGGTAGTTGAAGCTATACACAATTTACAATCTAGCAGCAGGCTAACATACCAATGTTTCAGAGGAGAACTAATTCTCAGTCAGGTTGAGGTGAGTAATGAGGTTCTTTCTGAATAAAGAGTAGGGGAGGTCAGCTCTCAACTGGTGTGGCAGGGAGTTCCAAAGTTTAGCGGCCTTCACAGGGAAACTGGTGCCGCCAATCTTAGACAATTTGAATCTGAGTACTAACAAGCAATTGGTATTGATAGTTCTGGACGGTCTACTGGAAGTTCTTCTGGATATTCTGTCAGTTAGGTAGCTCGGTGCCACATTGTGTAGTGCTTTATGTGTCAAAGAGGCGATTTTTAGTTGTATTTTGTTGTGGGTCGATAACCATTTATGATGATGTCTGATAGCAGAGATATGCACTCTTTTGTTGATGCCTAGTGTAGTTCTTATGGAATTGTTTTGTAGTATTTGGAGTTTGTGGATGATGGTTTTATTAGCACTACTTTAGAGGGTGTTGCAGTAGTCTAATCTTGATAGAATTAGTGCCAGTATAAGGCAGCTGTTGTTGGAAAGGAAGGGTCTGCCTGCTCTAATTAGCTTACAAGTGTAGGCTGTGCTAGAAGCCAGAGAGTTTAGTTGTTAAGTAAAGGACATCGTTGCATCCAGGTAGAAACCAAGAGTTTTTACCTCCTTGGAGAAAATGGTATTATTACCGTCAATGATGAAAGAGGCATATTCATGCCCTAGTTTGGAGATGTTGGAAGGGGAGCCAAGGATTATCAACTCTGTCTTGTCATTATTCAGGCATAGGCAGTGAGTGGCCATCCATGCCTGAATGATGAGATAGATTCTATTCACCAACGCCAGGTCCCTGCCATGATCCCCGGAGAGTGGGAGGAGAATCTGAGTGTCATCTGGTGTGTTCGTGAACATTTGGAAGGTGCCCTTCACGATTGGAGCGTTTTAAAGTTGCCTGTAAAACCCAACTTGTGCCCTGCAGCACTGCGAGCCGAGCTCTTGCTGCTTCCCCTGCTTCCTGGAGGAGGCGGGGCCTAGCGCGCACACGTGAGTGGTCACGTGATTCAAAGCCAGCATAAATTGCCGGTATATCCACCCTTGCGGCGTTAAGCCCTGGAGGAAGTAAGGGCTGGAGCCGCTGTTATGCTGTTCGGCTGTGAGCGGTGAGTGATCTGATTCAAAGCTCTCAACCGCTAATCACACTTCCACTTGTTTGACTAGTTCTCAGGGTTTGGGGTGGAGAGTCGGACTCTGGCAGCTCCACAAGCTGTCGGGCGTTCCCTTCCCTAGAAACTGAATAACTGCCTCAGACTATTTGGATGAATATCATTGCTTTGTGAAGAAAGAGGAAAAAAATATATCCTTTTCAATTGAAATAGTAACTCAAGTGCTCTTCTGAGTGGCGTAATAAATGCGCCGACGCTTTTACTATCTTAGATCAAACAAGCTGGCGGCAGCTCCATCCTCTTCCCCTCCTTTAGCTTCTCAGAAAAGTAAAATAATGGGCAGTACACCGCGTCCAAAAGTGACTTCAGCTTCCCGAGTTTCTAAAATTGCGAGATCTAAAGCAACAGTAGCGTCTCGTGATATACAGGAGATGCTTGCCATTATGGGCAAAGACAAAAGGCCCTGTAGCAGTGATTTACCTGATAATTGTGCTATGTCTGATATTCCATCGTCTATAATACAGCCTAAACCCAAGCGCTCTATTTCAGATATAACTATGTTGAAAGATAGTGAAATTCCGATGCAACCGGCTTCTTTGACAGATCCTTATACTGATCTGGGAAAATCATTAACCGACAAAGATCCACAGGCCATAAAAGAAGTGAGCACACAGTTACCGCAGAATGATAAATTTATGCCCATTAGCAAGCCTTTAGTTACATCTGGGGCAAATGGTCTATTAACTCCTGCTGCTTCGTGTATTCCTTCTATGTGTGGTACACCTTTTAACCCTACAGTTAAAGTATTGGCTGATGAGTTTATAAAGATTCAAGATGAACTTAACCACTGCCCTAATTCATCCTTTATCGATACTAATATGGTGCTTGAAGCAAATTACGAATTACCAGAAATCTCACAGATATACTCTGATGATGAGAAACATATGTCTGTATCCTCATATTTAGCACCTACTCCCAGACGGTCTGACACCATGCCGAAACCCATTCTTTCTCCTTCCATGCCCTTGCCTTCTTTACCCCCTCCTTCCACTGCATGTTTGTCTTCTACAGTACTAATTGAAACCACCTTGCACGCTATGAATCTGGCTATATCATCATTGTTTAAACTATGCGAGTCCTTGGATGAAAAACTTAAAATCCAAGATAAGCAACTTATTAAATTAATTAGATGGCAATCACAACTACGTTTACAACAGTTGAAATCATATAATGACACTGCCCCCTTCTCTCCTAAAAAATCAAAGTTAACTTCTGCCGTATTATCACAGCAGGAAGCAGCTAATGATTCTTCCCATAATCCATTAGAAAAACCAAAACTGTCCATGACAAATACGGCTACATCTGTCCAATTTACCCTCCCTACATTTCCACATATTATTCGGGAACTTCATTCCCCTACTGAGAAGTGTGCTCCTGTATGTCCATTACCTAATACTGTGTTGCTCTCACCATCAGCGAATGAATCACAACCTTCAAAAGCACTATTCACAATTTTCTCGGGTGCTGTCCCGGTCAAACAGACTCATACAAGCCCCTTAAAAAAGAAAACAAAAAATCAACCAAAGCAGCACATTCCCTCTTCGATCGCCAAATCTTTTTTGAAAGGGCTAAAACCACCTGCCAAAAATAAAATGACTATAGCTGCTAAAGCAGTACGAGATAAATATGCAAAAATCGCTGCAGAGAAAAGCTTAAAAGAACCTGTAAATGTACAATCTCCAGCTGTACATTCACCCCTAAATAATATTGTGGCTTTGATTGACAATGAGTCTGCGATAATTGATAATCACCCAACATCAATCAGTGCTGCAAAAGTGAAAGATCTATTTGATACTGAGCTGTGTCTAAAACGCTCAGAGCTGCGCAAAGAAATAGACCTTTATTTAGAAGCTAAAAGCCTTAAACTTACTCCGGCTGAATCTAATATTAGTGGTGGATCCAAAATCAAAGATAGTGCTCCTTCCCAAATTGGAGCCAATAAGTTATCTCAACTTAGATTACCCTCTACAATAAAATCAGTACCACAGCCGCTTTTTCTTCCCTCCTTGGCAGATGCGAATAAAACGGATCAATGTACTTTATCTTCCATGCCACCAACCTTAGATCGTATTATAGCTTCAGCCATTGAACAAGACATGTTAAAATATCACCAGTCCTCTGATAATGGCACTAAGTACGACGAAGGCGGGCAGAAATTACCTCCATCTATTACTACTTCGAATTTAAACCAATCTGTATTTGCTGCCTCTACTTCAAAACAAACTCCATTTGTCCCTACTAAACACGTAAGTCCTCTTGCGACACTCACCGCGAATCCAGACAGTACTCTAAATAGACTGAAAAAACCCGATGTAAAACAAAATCTTCACTCATTAATTATTAAATGTAGACCTTTGCCGTATCACTCATATGATTTGAATCGTGCTAGCCTTTTAGCTATTTTTGGTGATATATACGCATTGGAGGATATCAATTCTGCTGATATTGAACAAGTTGAATTCTTAAATAATAACGACCTGTCCCTAGTGCGAATCTGGCTCCGCTCAAGAGTAGTTCTAAACACTCTTTGGGCCGCTCGCGCAGCCTTGTGGGATCTGGGTTTTGAGCTTACGATTGACCATCAAAGAAGCTCTACTATTACAGTCCCATATAAAGATGCACAACTAACATTGGTTACCTCCACTAAAGTGAACTCGAGTGGTTCACAATGTAAACAACAGTGTGAATGTCGGTGTTCTACCTCCCAAGCATAGCGTTTCCCCTAGTAAGCATCTTTCATTGTTAAGCTGGAATACCAGAGGCTTCAAACATCTTTTCTCCGATGCTGTCATTAAACTAAGAGAGTACAATTTTATATTATTACAAGAAACATGGCTAACTAACTGCCCATCATGGGATGGATACTATCCCATCCTAAATCCTGCTATTTCTGCTCTTAAAGGTCGACCAATGTCTGGCCTGTTAATCATGCTGAAAACATCTCCATCCATGAGTGTTATTTCACATGAATTCTTGACTCCGTATCTCCAGCTAGCACAACTATCTATTGACGATTGTCAATACTCTTTGATTAATACATATTGGAATCCAGTTGCTCTTTCCACTGATTCCTTCTTGCGCTCCCTTGAACGTTTATGGGAAAAAATATATCAATACAAGAAACAAACGCACATAATTTTAGCGGGAGATTTAAATCTCCATTGTCTAAATAGTAGCAAAGTGTTATCTGACGATCGAGTACGAAGCTGGAATGCGTTTATACAATCGAAAGATATGTTTATGGTAAACGGTTCATTTCCTGAGGACTCTCCTCCCCATCCGACATGGAAAAGGGGTAGTTCTGTGGCTATTATTGATTTCATTTATGTCAGCCGCTCCTTGTTCTATCTCCTAAAAGGGTTTCAGGTTCTGCCATCTTCGCCCAGTGACCACAATATGTTACATCTTCACTGGCCATTGAACTGCACTGTTCAAAGCACTGCTCCACCTATGACGCCTATAACAATGGAAGGAACTATTGAAGCGAATCTTGGTCGAAATCGCCTACGATGGACCAGTACGAAACTATTACATTTCACAGATTCTCTTAAAACATCAAGCGAAACCTCGCTAAACCACTGTAATTCTGATATTGATTATACAAAACTAATGTATCAATTTGCCGGTTCTACTAAGATAACAAGATCTTCGGTTGCAGCACACTCTTATAACCAAGATATGCAGAAAGCGAAAGCTCTATTTCGAAAAAATAAGAAAGCGATTCAATCTCTACCAGTAGATCAGCGCTTAGCTGCTCTTAAAGCAATTAAAACTAAACATAGGAACTGGAGAAGAACTTATCGTTCTTTATTATACCAGAAAGATGGTGAGGCAATGTTAGTTAAAATGTTGACTAAAAACACCGCAGGATGTTGGACATTAATATCAGACACATATAACACCACTCAATGTCAGATGCAGACCAATGATGTTGCATCTACCATATGGATCTCCCATTTTACTGATCTTTATGCTCTTCTCCCTTCTACTAATTGCGTACCTCCTGTAAAACTTGAGGGATCCTTTTCAATAGATTTTACAATAGACAATATTCTTAATCTTATCCACAAAGCAAGTAGATCCCGTGCTCCAGGCCCCGATGGTCTTTCTAATGCCATGCTAAAAGAATTTCCGGACCTATGGGCCCCCATCCTGTTTGAAATCTTCTCTCAAGTTGTAATTACCCAAAAGATCCCCAAATCATGGTGTACTTCATTGATTGTACCCATTTATAAAAAAGGCGATAGACAAAACCCCGCAAACTATAGGCCAATTGCCCTGTTAGATGCTCCTGGGAAAATCTTTGCCTCATTAATTCTAAGAGATCTCCAACAATGGATTAATTCATCAAATATGAGAGACAGGTTTCAAACAGGATTTGTAGCTGGTAAGGGAACGACTATAAATATCGTCTCCTTGACTGCAATCAAGGCACTCTGTTGTCAGCAAAAACAATCGCTATTCATTGCCTTTGTAGACTTCAAGGAAGCATTCGACTCTATAGATCGCAATCTAATGCTGCAAAAATTGCTACTATTGGGCTGCCCCTATTCTTTGGTTAAGTTAATTTCTATCTTTCATGAAAATACATCAGTTCATATTCGTCTTACTCGTGACGGGATACTAACCCGCCCCATTTTAACATACCGAGGACTAAAACAGGGATGCATCTTGGCAGCTACATTGTTTAACTTATTCATCCTTGATATGGGTGAAAAGTTTCAGAATATTAACTCTGATGCTCCTAAATTAGACCAAGAACAGATACCATGGATCCTTTATGCAGACGATCTTGTTCTATTATCTAAAACTCCTGCAGGTTTGCAACGTTTGATTAATGGATTATCGGAGTATACTGTAGAAAATGCTATGACTGTAAACTTAATGAAAACTCAAATTATGATGTGCCAAAATCGTAAATGACAAAACACTTTCAATACAAGTGGTATATAAAAAACGAGTCGATTCTCCTAACCTCAACATATAAATACTTGGGCATTATGATCACCCGGGGTAACAATGATAAGGTGTTTAAAAAAGAACTTGAATTGAAACTGCAAACCCTAATTTCCCAATCTAAGGCCATTTTATATAAATTTGGAAAGTTTACATGCAATCATATAATATCATTCTATTCCATGAAAGTAAAACCCATTATCTCGTATGGCTCTGAAGCTGCATCGATGCTGCCCCGTTTAGTGTGGGATCGATTAGAAGGAAAATATTGGCGCTCAATTTTTAATTTGCCTGTCTGTGTCCCCATTGCAATGATTTGTTTTGAATTAGGGCTGCTATCGCTATACAGTACTATTGCATGGAAATCGATAGCCTTATTGAGAAAATGCATTCTGTCATTACAATGTCTAGACATATCCGGCATCTTGGGTAAATATTTACTATACTCAGATCATCAATACCCAAAATGCTGGTTAAACACAGCTATAAATATTCTTTCAGACGCAGACATCTCCGTAGATATTTTAATTCATAATCCAACGCAGGCTAAAACTAAATTATATCGACAAGACTGGATACATATCTTGGAAAAATGTTCCCATTCTAAAGATTGGAACACTGCCCAGTTTGGCCATAAAAAATTTAGAGTTGCGGAACCATACATTTTAAAATATCCATCTCCAAAATTCAGAGATGACTATATCCGTTTTCGTCTAAATTTGTGGCACACAAGGGATATTTTATTTAGGCGAAAACTAATTGATGCCAGCGAGAACATCTGCCGTTTTTGTATGGATCCTGCAAACGCAGAAACGCTGAAACATGTTATTGTCTACTGTCCTGCATTATATGTCACACGTTGTAAATACTATTTCCATTGCTTTACAACGCAAACTGTAACTGATATGGAAGAATTATGGCTATTGATTTTTGGTACAAAGAGAATGTCAATTAGATTAGCTACAACGGGCTTTTTAAATGAAGTATATTCAAAGTGATTGAGAATGCCATCATGAGAGAATGGTGATAGAAGGGAAAGAAAGGGGAAAAAAAAAAGAGAGAAAAAAAAGGGGAAAAAAAAAGAAATGCTGCTGCTACAAAAATCTTTTATATATTGGGTGTCAGGTGCAAAATTTTAAAATGTGTTATATATTGATGAATTGAATTGTAATATGTTTTTGATATGTTTTTACCCATTTTGTAATTGTTGAAAGGTTGTTCCATACAGCCAAACAATAAATAATTAAAAAAAAAAAAGAGTGTCATCTGCATAGTTAGTGTAGGTGACACCCAGAAGGTCCAAATCATCGAACAGTGGCTTGGTGAATATATTTTAGAGAGTGGGGGACACACAAGAACCCTGAGGGACTCCACACATCAATGGGTGGGATCCACAGCTGCAGAGGGTGAGAAGACTCTGCTAGTTCTTTCGCTCAGGAAGGATTCTATCCATTTAACAGCACCTATAGAGAAGTGGGCTGCTGTATCCAGATGCCTACAAAGGACCTTATGATCGACCAAGTCGAATGCAGCTAAGAGATCGAGTAGCAGCAATAATGATGTTTTTCCTTGGTCTCTCAGCTCATCGATCTATGTCTTCAGGTCCATCAGTGCAGTCTCCGTCCCGTGTAATGGTCGGAATCCTGATTGACGGACCGCTAGGAGTTTATGCTGATCGAGGTGTATTTGGATCTGCACATATGCAATTTTATCCAACATTTTTAAAAGAAATGGTACTGTTGTGATGGGGCGGTAATTGGTAGCGATAAGTGGGTCTAAGGTTTGCTTCTTGAGAAGTGGAAGTACCCAGGATTGTTTCAAATTAGCTGGGACGGTGCCGGAAGCAAAGGAGGCGTTAATCAGTTTGGAGATGAAAGGGGAGATGTCTCTTGCAGCCTCTTTTATGATATACGCTGGGCAGATGCCGCCTTTAAAGTTAGACGGTTTAAGAGAGAGTATAGTTTTTTCCACCTCGAGGATTGTTGTTTTATTGAAGCAGAATGTGGTATTTGGATCAGAGATATTTGCATTAGGTGGAGGGTGGTGGTTAGTTGGTTGAAATAAGTTCAGAGAGTCTTTCTTGTTTTTTTTATTTTAGTTTGGAGGTTGTTAATTTTATTGGTTAGTGCTTGTTGTATCTCTGAGCACCAATTCTTGTCTTTAATGTAGATATCGGGGGGGGAGATAGGGGACTCTAGTTATTTTAGGATTGAGAATAATTCTTTCATACTAGAGTTGGACTTAGCTATCCGTTCATTGTAGGAGTTTCTTTTTGCCCGGCAGATTTCTTTTTTATAGTGTGTTGCAGCGGACGCTAGCTTCTTTTTGTTTTCATTTGAGGGGCAAAGGAGCCAGTCAGTTTCGCATTTTCTTTTTAATAGTCGCAAGTCCCTTAACTGTGGAGTGAACCACTTGTTGAGGTGTAGTTTAGCTTTGCTAGCTCTCAGTTTGAGAGGGGCAACTTTGTCCAAGGTGGAGAGCATGATCTTGTTATATTCATGCACCATCATGTCTTATGCTTTCTTGTGTAAGTTTTAGTAGAGTGTCTAGAAGATGGTCAACCGTGGGCAGTTTGGTCGACAGTTGGCCGAACAGTGGTATATGTTTGGGATTGTATCCATAAGTGCAACAAAAAGGGCTCATACCTATCGCAAAATGTTTAGTGTTATTATATGAAAATTCAGCCATGGGTAGTAACTGGTACCAGTCACTTTGTTCTTGGTTGCAGAAGCATCTGATGTATTGCTCCAAAGTTGCATTCAGGCGTCCAGTTTGACCATTGCTCTCTGGATGAAAGGCTGAAGAGAGAGCTGTCTGGATCTTTAACAGTTTGCAAAGAGTCTTCCAGAATGTTGAAGTAAATTGCAAGCCCCTGTCAGAGACTATGGTGTGTGTAAGTCCGTGCAGTTTGACCACATCTCTTAGAAACACCTCAGCAGTAATGGATGCAGACGATGTTCCTTTCAACAGGGAAAAGTGTGCTAACTTGCTGAAAGAGTCAACTGTTACCATAATAGCAGAATGTCCTTGAGACATTGGCAAGTCTACAGTGAAATCAGTTGAAACATGTTGCCATGGACCTGCTGGAGACTGTTCTTGTTGTAGTAGTCCCAGCGGTTTACAGTAGGAATATTTGTTTTGAGCACAGGTGGGACATGCATCGACATACTCTTTGACATCCTTTCTCATGGTAGGCCACCAAAAATGATGAGTCATCAGTTCCAGAGTAGCAGACTGTCCTTTATGTCCTGCCGTCAGGATATCATGGCACCAAGACATTGCTTGGTTTTGTAAGACTCAAATGGGTAGATACAAAGACTCATCTTTGAAACTTAGATTACCTTTATGGAGTAGTCGATAGTCTAGCTTCTGTTCTCATCCCCTCTGGGCGGATTGTACTTGTTGGAGGAAAGTGCTTACCATGCTAACACACTTCTTACCCGCTTGCACTACTTCCTCTCCTTGGTATCCACCTGAATCATCCCCCAGACTGTGTGACAAAACATCTGCCAATTGATTGTCCTTTCCAGGTAAGTAAGTGATCTCAAAATCTAATTGTTTAAAAAATAGGCCCATCTGGCATGCCTGGAATTGCAACACTCCATTTGTTGCAGTACTCGGAGGTTCCGCTTATCTTTGCAGACTTGGAATGGGTAGGCAGCCCCTTGGAGAAGATGCATCCATTCGTCACATGCCTGTCGTATGGTTAAGAGTTCTTTTTCCAGTACAGAGTAATTTCGTTCCCTTGGAGTCAGGGTTCTGGAAAACTAGACGATGGGATGTTCCAATTCATCTTCCTTCTTTTGCAGCAAGGCTGCTCCGATAGCTCCACTCGAGGTGTCATTTTCCACTATGAATGGAATTGATTGATCCGGTTTCCTGAGAATGGGAGCTGTTGACCCCTTTCTTGAGTAGATTTGCAATAGGGAGTACTATGTTGGAGAAGTTGGGGATGAACATTCTGGAAAGAAAAAGTCCCAAAAATCTCTGTATGTCCTTGACCGAAGTGGGTACTGACCATTGGGTGATAGCTCTGATCTTTGCTGGGTCCATTTGGATTCGATCAGCTGAAAGGCTACAGCCCAAATACAGTACTGAGGATGCTTCGAATACACACTTCTCTGGTTTGGCTGGAAGTTGGTTTTGAAGTAGTCGGTGTAGGACTTCCTTGACATGTTGGCGATGTTCTACTAGTGTAGCGGGAAAGATCAGTATGTCATCTAAATAAATGACTACTGATGAAAAGAGTAGGTCTGCAAAGATACTTGTCCATAAAGGGCTGCAATTGCACGGGAGAATTTAAAAGTCCAAAAGCCATGACCCTGTATTCAAAGTGACCCAGAGGTGTTCTAAAGGCCGTCTTCCACTCATCTCTTTGCCGGACTCTCAGAAGCTGATAAGCTCCTCGAAGGTCGAGCTTGGTGAACACGTAGGCCCCATGGATTGCCTCTATGATGTCCTTCATCAAGGGCATGGGATATGTATCCTGTATTGTTAGACTGTTTAAGGCTCTAAAGTCTATGCAAGGCCTCAGTTCTGTTGTGCCTTTCTTGGAAATGAAAAAGGTGAAGCTCCTGCTGAGGAAGTGGACTCTCTGATTAGGCCATTTTGCATATTGGTTGTCAAGTATTCTCTGAGTATTTCTTTTTCAGGTAGAGAAAGTGGGATCATTCTTCCACAGGGCACCACTGATCGGGTATAAGGTCAATCTTGCAATTCTCTTTCCAATGTGGTGGGGTAGGCTTCGGGGTTGTATGTCAGCAAACAGGTCAGTAAATTCTTTGTACTGCACTTGGATTGTTTTGACACTTGTGGTGGTGTTCTGAAGTGTGGCGTGTATCCTCTGTTAGGCTTCCTCCGGGACAAGACAGTTCTGACCACGAAATTGAGAATGAAATTTAACAGTGTTGAGCTCCGAATTAATACTGGTATTATGCTGAGCCACGGTATACCCAGTATGACCGGAAGTGTGCAGCCCTTATCAAGTCAAAGGTGATGTATTCCTGGTGGGCAGCCATTCAAACTGTCAATTCCTGGGTTTCATGAACAATGGGTACAGAAGTTAATGCCGTGCCATTGACACCCTCTATGGGTATTGGTCGTATCTTTTGACATCTGGGGATAAGATGATCCTTAGCCCATTGGTCATCCACAAAATTGTCAGCTGCACCGCAGTCCAGCATGGCCGAACATTCATCTGGGTTTTCTTGGTTCCAGTCCAGTGCAACTTTGATCACCATCAGACTACATTGGTTTATGGTGGCAAACTGTGTAGTATCACAGGGGTTCACTGTATTTACCCCTTCATTATCCCTTTTCAAGGTTGCGGTTTGTCGTTTCCCTGTCTCCTGGGAGGTACCTCGGGGCAAGTACGTAATAGGTGCGTATCAGACCCACAGCACATATACAATCCAAGGTCTTTACGTCTCTTACGTTAACTTGCAGTGAGTGGGCCTCTAGGCCATTCCAATCTGCATTGGTTCTTCTGATTGACCTTTCTCAGGAAGTGAAGGTAGGCTAGTAATGGGTATTCTGAATCTGGGTCTCCTCTTTTCCACTTTTCTTTCGCCCATACAAAACTCGATTTGTAATGGCAATGAAACAAGTTCTTGGAAAGAAGAGGGTCTGGCCCTCTGGCCAGTTCATTTTTAATGTCTTTGTGAAGACCACACCGGAAGATGGCTTGCTGAGCAGTTTCTGGCCAACCTGCTCCGGCGGCAACCTTCTGAAAACCTGCCACATATGTTTGAACATCAGAGGATTTTTGATGGATGTCGAGAAGGGTTTCAAATGTGGAGTATAACACCTCAGGTCTTTCAAATATATGCCTGAAGCATTTAACAAAAGTACCATAATCATTGAGGGCTGGGTCTGAATTGGTCACTAGTGGGGTGGCCCATGCTAGTTCATTACCCACTAAGTTGGAAACTAAAAATCCCACCTTCGCTCTGACCAGCTCATAAGCTTTGGGGCGAAAGGTCTAGTGTATCGTGCACCCATCCAAAAACTCTTTCATTCTTCTTGGTTTGCCATTAAACTTGCCGCAAGGTAATGCTAAAGGAGGTAAATGTCCTCTGCAATCATCTCTCTGTTGTACCTATCGTAGAGCCGTGTTATCTGCTCTTAGAGACTGTGCTTCAACTGTGAGGTTTTGGATAGCATTTACCATTTCCTTGTATTGCTCTAAACTGGTCATGTTCTCTTGGCGTTGCAATCTCTCAGACTCTGATGGTTTCACAGTAATCACAGTACCCTTATCACTACCCCACTCCTCACCTGAGGTTTCAGTGTTGTAGTCGGTGGGTTCGTCAGAAGAGGTCTCCACCTTCTATTCCCTTCACGTCCTTGTTGTCCTCTTCTTTTCTGGCTAGTTCTTCTTCTTGAAGAGATAGGGACTGGCTCCCCAGGAGGCCACTTTGTCTGGAAGTCAAACTGCCAGTGTATCCCACCCCAAACCAGGGAAAATCCTTAGATGAAAAACCCTGGGGTGTTCTTGTAGAGGCGGCTGTAGTTGTTATATAGCGGGTCTTTAGGTATCCCTCTCGAGATTCAGTTTCCTTGCTGGGGACCACAAGTTCCAGAATGCAATAGGCCAAATGCCGTCCAGTAAAGGTGCTCGCTGGAAGGAGTTTGAGTAAAATCCAGAGTGGGTGAGTATGTACTGAACGACGTAGCTGGCATTGAGATGAAAGGATCAGGATTGGAATAGATATGAAGGCGAGGTATGAATGCGAACCGAGCAGCTGCATAAAAGGCACTTCAGAAATGCTAACGCAACAAGCAAAATGAAAGCGTAATGAAAGCTGAAAGAAACGATGTACCATAAGTGGGAAGGCAGTGCAGGGAACGGTACTGCGCAGAGAGGAGCACTGCAGCGGGAATCAGGAGCGGGGAAAAGGAGGATACGATACCATAAGATATACATGGAACAGGAGCGCTGTTCCACACACGGTGTACAAAAACAGAGCATTGGTCAGCAATGGAGTTGCAACGGCTCGAACGCCTCACCTGGTGTTTACTTATAGCACATCGGTCTTCCTGCAGAAAGACTAGAGAGTTAGCGTTACTTCACGTAAAGGACAATGTGAAAGAACCCTCTCCTATGTTCATGCCTCAGTACCTCCTCCATCTATCCCATACTTTCCATGGGTGATTCATGACACTGGCATCACAGTGACAGTCAGCGAGGGTAGTGGGAGGAGGGTGCACTAGAGGTGGCTGGCTGGCATGAGGGCAGAGGCCAGTGGGGGTAGTGGGAGGATGGCAGACTAGCAGGGGCTGTCTTGGGTTGGGGAAGCCAGTGGGGGTAGTTGGAGTAGGGTGGTCTAGCAGGGCCTTCCTGGGGTCAGGTGAATGTCGATGGGAGTAGTGGGAGGAGGGCAGGTTTGGAGGTACTGCCTGGGGTTGGGGCAGTGGTGCTAGTGGGAAGACGGCAGACGTGAGGGTGCTGTCTGGGGTTAGGGGTTGAAGCAGTGCTGGTAGTGGGAGGAAGGTGAACTAGCAGGGGCTGCCTGGGGTCGGGGCGAAGTCAGTGAGGGTAATGGGAGGAGGGCAGACATGAGTGTGCTGCCTGGGGTTGGGGCAGTAGGTGTAGTGGGAGGAGGGTGGACTTGTGGGGATGCCTGCACTTGGGCGGAGGTCAGTGGGGGTAGTGGGAGGAGGTCAGACTAGCAGGGGCTGCCTGGGGTCAGACAGAGGTCATTGGGGGTAATGGGAGGAAGTTGGACTAGTGGGAGCTGCCTGGAGTCGGGCAGAGGTCAGTGAGGGTAGTGGGAGGAGGAAGGACTTGAGGGTGCTGCTTGGGGTTGGGGTTTGGGACAGTGGGGATAGTGGGAGAAATGCAGACTATCAGGGTCTGCTTGGGGTTGTGGTGAAAGTCAGTGGGGGTAGTTGGATGAGGTCAGACTAGCAGGGCTTTCTGGGGTTAGGGCGGAGGTCATTGGTGGTAGTGGTGGTAGACTAGCAGGGGCTCCCTGGCATCACGGCGACAGTCAGTGGGTGTAGTGGACCGAGGGTAGACTAGAGTGGGCTGTCTGGGGTTAGGGCAGAGGCCAGTTTGGGTAGTGGGAGGATGGCAAACTAGCAGGGGCTGTCTTGGGTTGGGGAAGTCAGTGGGGGTAGTTGGAGTAGGGTGGACTAGCAGGACCTTCCTGGGGTCAGGCAGATGTCAATGGGGTAGTGGGAGGAGGGCAGATTTGAAGGTGCTGCCTGGGGTTGGGGCAATGGTGGTAGTGGGAGGAGGGCAGACTTGAGGGTGCTGCCTGGGGTTGGGGGGTTGGAGAAGTGTGGGTAGTGGACGGAGGGTG
Source organism: Ambystoma mexicanum (assembly GCF_040938575.1). Classification (NCBI taxonomy): domain Eukaryota; kingdom Metazoa; phylum Chordata; class Amphibia; order Caudata; family Ambystomatidae; genus Ambystoma; species Ambystoma mexicanum. The sequence continues at coordinate 276,957,548 of NC_090936.1, read as the reverse complement.
AACTACCAGGGGCTGCATGGTGTCGGGTAGAGTCAGTGAGGGTAATGGGAGGAGGGCAGACTTAAGGGTGCTGCCTAAAGTTGGGGCAGTATGTGTAGTGGGAGGAGGGTGGACTAGTGGGGATGCCTGTGGTTGGGCAGAGGTCAGTGGGGCTAGTGGGAGGAGATCAGACTAGCAGGGGCTGCCTGGGGTCAGGTAGAGGTCATTGGGGGTAGTGGGAGGAAGTTGGACTAGTGAGAGTTTGCCTGGGATCAGGCAGAGGTCAATGAGGGTGTTGGGAGGAGGAAGGACTTGAGGATGCTGCCTGGGGTTGGGGGTTCGGACAGTGGGGATAGTTGGAGGAGTGCAGACTATCATGGTGTGCGTGGGGTTGTGGTGAAAGTCAATGGGAGTAGTGGGATGAGGTCAGACTAGCAGGGCTGTCTGGGGTTCGGGCAGAGTGCAATGGGTGTAGTGGGAGGAAGTGGGACTAGCAGGTGCTGCCTTGGGTTGGGTTGGGGTGGTGATCAGTTTGGGTATTGGGAGGGTGGCAGACTCGAGAGTGCTGCTTGGGGTTGGGGGGTTGGGGCAGTGGGGGTAGTGGGAGGAGGGCAGACTAGCAGGGCTGCCTGGTGTTGGTAGAGGTCACTGTGGTAGTGGGGAGAAGGTGGACTTGTGGGTGATGCCTGGGTTGGGGGGTTTGGACAGTGGGTATATTCGGAGTAGGGCGGAATAGCTGCGGCTCTCTGGGGTCAGCGGAATTCAGTGGGAGTATTATGAGGAGGGCAGACTTGAGTGTGCTACCTGGGGTTGAGGGGTTGGGGCAATGGGTTAGTGTGAGGAGGGTGGACTAGTTGGGGCTCTCTGGGGTCGGGAGGGTAGTCAATGGGGATAATGGGAGGAGGGCAGAGTAGCAGGCCTTTCTGGGGTTGGGGCCATTGTCAATGTAGGCAGTGGGAGGCTGGCAGTCTACTGGGGGCTTCCTGGGGTTGGGTGGAGGTCAATTGGTGTAATGGGAGGAGTGCAGACTTCAGGGTGCTGACTGGGTTTGGAAGTTGGGGCAGTGGGATTAATGAGAGGAGGGCAGACTAGCGGGGGCTACCTGCAGTTGGTGCAGAAGTCAGTGGGGGTAGTGGGATGAGGGTGGACTTGAGGGGGCTTCCTGGGTTTTGGGGGTTGGGACAGTGGGGATTGTGGGAGGTGCAGTGCTTCAGGGGGCTGCTTTAGTGTAGGGTTGAATGCATAGTTTTTCAGTTTGTGGGTGCTGCTTTGATTTAGGTGGTACGTGCCGCACTTTCACTGGCGTGCAGCTTTGAGTCAGGGGGTAAGGAGCGCAGTTCCGCCGGCTTTCTGCTTTGAGTTAGGGAGGATGGGTCGCAGTTTAGCCTGCGTGCTGCTTTGAGTCAGGGGGATGAGCCGTAGGTAAGCCACGGTTCTGCTTTGAGTTAGGCAGGGCGAGGCACAGTTTCGCCAGAGTTCTACTTTGAGTTAGACGGGGCAATGCGCAGTTTTGCCAGAGCGCTGCTTTGAGTTAGGAGGTATGGGCCACAGTTTCAATTGGTGCTGCTTTGAATTAGGGGGTATGACCAGCGGTTTCCCTGGGATACTGCTTTGAGTGAGAGCGGACGGGATGCAGTTTTGTCGGGTGCTGCTTTGAGTTAGGTGGGGAAAGGCATAGTTTCACTGGGGTTTGACATTTGCCCAGCGCAATGGCTGTTTGAAGTCACAAAATGTTGCTTGAATGTTGTTGCGTGGGGGCATGTTGTGGGCGTTCTGGGATCAACTCGTTATTCTTTGCGCTGCAGGTATCTGAACTTTTGAGTCAATGAATCGGCTACCTGCACTAATCTTTTCGTATGCGGTCTGTTCTTTCTCGCGCAAAGTCGTATCTGTAGAGGGGGTGGGATTTTATGTACCCCCAACTTTTATGGCATCCCTTTTTGCCCCCGTGCCCCATTTTTTGGCAGGAGTGCCGGGGGGCCGCATTATGGCTGCCACATTCATCATGTACGTTTTGTAATGTCGGGACATGGGCGGATCTGTGTTTACGATTTTTATGGATTGCGTGGGCCCAGTGTCTGTAGGGATTTTCACCTTCCATAGTAACGTGGTGGATAGCAACAGACTATATGATATTTCATTGGCTGTTTGTCAGCCAATGAAATTCGTTATAGTGTATTGGCGGGATGACGGGCATGCTGCCTGCGGTGCATGCATGCGTGGTGGTCACGTAATCCCAGTTGTTCTGAACTGTTCTTTCAGAGCCACCCGGAGAGGCACGTGGGCAGTGCAGAGCCACCATGAGAGGCACGTGGGCAGTGTTTGGGTTTACCAAGTAATGGAGTGCCCTTGCTGCTGGCCTTGCCTTGGCTTGCCTTGCCGAAGATTCACGGCCCAGACTCACAATCACAGCAGGTAAGATTGTACGTTACAGTACAGGTTGATAGCTTTGCATGGCCCGCTCTTTATTATTTCTTCTTTTGATACAGAAATATAATCCAGTGTGTCACTTGTGAAAAATGTATTTTTCATAGTAAGCCTTAGTTTACTTTAAACGTTGTCATGCTCTCATGCCATGCCCCTTTGCCTGAGATAACCATAATATGTGTTTCGTTAGCTAAGCAGGTCCACCGTTGCTCACATCATGTGTTCTGATGCATTTTAGTTTGAAACGATTCACGCCTTTGTACCACGTTTATGGTTTTCTAGTGTATTTTAAAATAGCTAAGCAGCCAGGCAGGCTCATCCTCGATTATTTCGTGGATGGGTGACGTTTTTGCAATGCTCTCATTCACCTTTCGTGTCCTGTGCTCAGTTAGATTTTGAAATAAATTGCTTCCAACCAAATCAATTTTACTTTGAATCCACACACAGACATACACATTTTACTTTACATTTTGATTTTTCAGATCTCTCAGTGTCCCACGCATTCATCATACACTGTTTCAGGTGCGCTGCCCTTTGTATCAAGTGCCCACCAAACTTCTTTTCTCTAGGCACACAGACTCTTCTCCTTTGTCAGTTCATTTATCCCCAATTATGGCCCATTTTTGACAATTTCTATCATGGGACATACAGGGACATCATTTGGGGGTCACCAAAGGTCCCAGCTGCGACCCCTGAGGACTTCCTTTCTACCCCTATGGTTTCCCTTGCCACCTCCATTTTTTTACATTTTTTTTATGTAAGCTCCTGGGCTGTGGCCAGCATCATGTGTCTCTTTGTTTCTGGAGTGGCTTGCTTTCCTGCTCAGGCCTCTGAAAAAATTATGGGGTTCCACAAGTGTAACACTTTGAGCAGTGACCCTAAATAAGAAAGAACAGGAATAACAAATCATTTGTCTTTCTGGAATTCTCTACAATAATTGCTAGACTCATCGAAGGTTTCTTTCGGGCACACTTCAGGGGGTGATTCGCTGATTTAGTCTGTTCTTAAACACCTCAACTCAGCCTTTCATCCTTCTGAGGTCGATAAATGATTATCAATACAGGTTGGGTGATATTGTTTGTATATTACTGATATTACTGATACATATTGTGATCCATTCTTGTCTGAAATGTATATCACATTGTAGTAATATTGTAACCATATCTTTCGTAGTGTACTTAGGAACAATGCTATGTGATGCCACTTCTTGTTTTGTCAAGGGGTGAAAGGTCGTGTTCCATCACTTCCTGTGATGTCACTTCAGGGTGTGGTCAAATGGCATCACTCCCTGTGATGTCATCAGAGGTCAAGGGTCATTTGATGTCATTTCCTCTACCTCTGCATTTTGGTGAAATGACGTCCCTGGTACCACTCTGCTCGCTCCCGACTGTTAACAATCACGGATGCCACTTTCATCATATATTTCTTTAAGATACTTCTATCATCCCAGAACAATGCACCCTTGCATGCCTAGGCTGACATGTGCACAAGTGTAATGCATTGATTATCCTGTGCCAGGTGCCCTCTTGATTTTCTGTACTATACTTTATGTTGGAAACAAGCCAGAGGAATTTAGTACACATTCATCTCCAGGTATAATTTCGCTGAATGTAATAGCTATACGCAATTGCTTTATCCCTGCATGCACATGACTGGTTACTTATTCTTTGTGCACTAACTATGTCAGAACCTGCTCTTGCTACTACAATATGGCTCCATTAGCTGCTTGAATATCTGTTAAAATGTAAATCGTTTTGCTGTGACCATCTTTGAAAATAGATAGTGACTCTCTTACGTTAATTCAGGTCCTCAAATTACTGTGTTTTCTAGTTAAATTGAATCTGTATAATATTAATTATGATCATGTGCATTTAGTACCGTGAGTCCAGCAACCAGAACGTGGGTGAATTTCAAGTATTGGTGAGCATGAGCGAGCTTCCTGCTGTGTGAGTGTGTGGGTACTAACATTGTGCATTTTAAAGAATATTCAGCAATACTGGTCAAAACTATTAGCTGCACAGTGAAGTAGTTCACCAAACTGGCCCACTTTGACCAAAGAAACAGGGCCATACCAGCCTTTCGCGTTTTTGTTTCAGCCATGGACCTATTGCCCTGTAGGCCAGTCGAGCCTGTAGGGTGGCCCACTGCATTGCACACAGCCCGGGCACCTGCAGCATAGTGAGATCAGGGAATCTGCCCACTTTTCCAGTACTTTGCGGCATATTTTGTTCCTACCTAAAGCAACTCTAGGTCATAGTGTGGTTTAGTCTTGTTTTTGTGAAACTGCACGTGACAGTGTTTCTGGGGAAAACTATGTTTGCTGGCTTGAGCAATTTAAAATGTTTTCAAAGCTCTTCTTGGATTCCCAAGGCTGGTGTCTTGTAATGAACTCGGTGTAATGAATATTACTGGTAGTGATTCCACATAAATTCCATTGTGCTCACAAAGTGTTCATATTACTGTCACTATGATCTGAATTTTAAAGATACCCACCAGTCTTGCGAAAGTTATAACAGAGCGTCGGCAAAGGACTCTTGTGGTGTTGTGGTTTAGTGTCATCCCTCAGCGCCACTGTCTGCCCTTCCTCCACCACCGACCCTTTCCGTCAGTTGTCATGCCCCCCTCCCCCCTCCCAACATTTACAGCAACGTTACTCCACTGGTTCACGTGCCTTTGCTGACAGGAGTTTTTTTGGAAGTATTTAAAAAAAAAAAGAAATTACTTCTAAAAAACGTATCGAATGTTGTTTTTATATATTTGCCCCCAAACACCTCCTCCCTATAAAATTATCCCTACCACAACCCCCCTGCACCTTATAACCCCTTACCCACTATATATTTTCATTATATATTTTTTTTGTAAGTAATATTTTCATTAAAAATGACTTTGAAAAAACTCCTGTCACCAAAACAACGCAATACCGGTCTGCGGAGTATGGTCATTTGGCGGAACTCCCCATCCTTGTATGTGAGGAGGTTGAGCCTGTAAGGGGATTCAATTCAACACTACAGCTAAGTCAACGCCTAGTCTATAATACTGAATGAAAACCCTTATTGATATATCTTTAGGTCCAGTTCATGCGTTCTGGATGACTACCCCTATATAACACCCCTCTCTTGGAATCCCCCTGACCCCACTGAGCCAAGAAGTAGTTCTGTTTTGCAAATTAAAAGGTTTATTTGATAATTTAAACAATATATATTAGATCACGCTTTATAACAAATTAATAATTGAATATCACACTTAATCTGATATGATAAATATTAACAACGGAGAATCTGGCACTAGCACGCTTCTTTATAATCACTAATGAGTTGACATGAAATGGATAAGATAGCACACTGGTAAATATGGACAGAAGAATAATGTGGTAGAGAATGCTTTATAGAGTTCAAATGGATGTAATTTTGAATGAAAATGCAATACAGAAAATACTCAATATGATTTCAACAAACAAGGTAATCACTTTTCTCTGGCAATCCCCTCCCCCCCTTGATGCAAGGCAAGGAAATGGAAGGAAACACACAGTTCTCAGAAATGCAATCAAATGTGATTCAGTTCACCCCAGCAAGCTTAGACAACAGAAGTTTAAAAACACAGGCCCAAATTGCTTTGATATGTGCTAGCAATGGATGAGAAATATGCTGGAAATTCTTTTAATTCCCTTTCAGAGGTTCAGGGTGAGTGGTATCTAGTTAATATTAGTCCAGGCTCACACTAGCAATGATGCAGGGATAGTTAGTTAGCAGGTTAAACGAATTTCTGGCAATGGAAGGCAAGCAGCAGCAGCTTTTTACACGTGAAGAAATTCGCAAATCGCGGCAAAATTCGCGGATGCGCCGAGCGCTATTACAGAGGAACCACAAGGACTATCTCTATCGTTTTGGGGTCCTAGGAAAGCCTAGGATCTCAGCTTCCAAATAAAAGTTACTGCAAGTCTCTAGCACAAACGGTTGCGGAGATATGAGCGATTGAATAAAGGTCGTTTTTCAGATTTGAAATTTTAAACGCACACTTTTTCAGCTTTAAAAATGATGGCAGGATAACACAATTTCTAAGCTACAGTTCTACTTAGGTTAAAAATGGATTGAATTATATTATTTTAACTAAGAGATGGGTTCTACACAGTTTTACTATGTACTCACACTATATTCTTGAATTAAATGGGCCTCATCACGGATCTGGTCAGGGTTTTAAATTCGCCTCTGGTCTCTGCACTTCACAGTGATCTGGGTCAGTTCTCTCTGGTTCTCTGGTCTGGGTCTCTAGTTCTGGATAGATTGAAGTCTCTAGTTGGCTCTCTGGAGGTTTGATGGAGGTAAAGTATGGATTTTTCCGGCAGAGCGTCCCGCTGCAGATGGAATTTGAAGGTCCCTATCTGTCCTGTCTGTCTGCTTTTATGTGTTTAGAATGTGGGTGTGTTCTAGCATCACTGACCCTACCTCTCTCTCAGCTTCTAATTGGTCAAACTTCCATTTATCATTTGATTGGGGAATGAACTGTGAGTCAGAGGGATGTCATTTTACAGCCTGCAGAAAGTCCACTCCTCCTGTCAACTTACACACAAATCTAGATTTGAAACAAATACATGTTTGCAGAGGTACATATTGTTTTAAAATCATATGCACCCATCATGCATTACAGGAGGTATCCCCTGTTCAAACTCTGCTCTTCCTGGGAGCTTGCATTCAGAAATGGCACATATTTCACTTTTTAACTGATTTTGCAATTTCTGACATTGACCCAACTTTACATACATGTGCGCAGGGAGTACGGACATTCACTGATGAAGTTTCAGATTTTTAACATGCATACATTTAGAGTTATCCCCACTTTTCCGCTGACACCCCCCTGAACATACCACCGGTTCTAAAAACCTCTTAAACTGTGGGCAGAAAAATCACAAGAATTATGGTATCATTTATAAAATTTTCACATGTCCGCTCTATGAGTTATTCATCTTTTTAAAGTTATGTTCTGGCTCCAAAGGGGTGTGCTTTACCCTCAGCACAAGGTTGCATTTCTGGTTTTTCCAGTTCTGCCAAGCCAGCTTGCTCTCACAGGCAGTGCCCCTCCCAGCTCCTGCCAAGAGGAAGCTGCATTTTACGACTGCGGTAATAAAAACCTTTGCCTGAGTGAAGAGGGCTTTGTTCACTCTCCTGCAGAGCACAGGTAATTCAATTATCAGATAGATGGCATATCCTTAGTGTGAGCAGCAAAAGGGCAGCTAGGCCTGGGAACACAGCTGTGACTCAAGTTTCACTCCTGATGGGGGTAGTTGCCAGGCAGAATTCAGTTCCTTAAGCCAGGTTTCAGATAAATGTCACTTTTTGTTCCCCAGTTCCTGCATTCAAATAAAACTAAACATTTTCACATATGCAGCTAGAAGGCTGATTCTAAGTTTAAAACTATGACATTTAAACAATTGCAACCTATGTGACACTCAAAAGTAGGTCACTCAGTCAATTTAAACATTTAGATTTTAGTGTCTTTAAATCCAGTGCAACTTAAACTGCTGCAATCCATAGCTCAGCCAGTTTTGTTATAAGCATTGTTCTGGGCTCTTCATTTCCCAGATTTTGTAGGCACACAAAACTCCATTCTACCAAATGTCTGCTGGTGTTCAGTGAATATTTTGCACATATTGCAATGTTTGAAATAGGCACTTTGGCTTGCCTTCAGAGAAACACAGGGTGGTTTTAAACTGCCGGCTTTTGGATAGTGGTGAGTACTGGTACTGCACCCATTTTTGGGATTTAAGAAAATGAATTCCCCACAATTCTAGGTTGCATTTGGCAATCAGCATTGCCATTCCCAATGGTTTCAGACTACTGTGCGGGTAGTCCAATGGTGGTTTTAAAGCGCTTTGAAGCTAACCGGCGCTACTGTTTTTCCTTTGGCAACCCATTTCCCTCATGGCAACCCGGCCTTTCATTCTCGCACTGGTGGGTGGCAAGTGAGGCAACCATTTTGGTGTGCGCACAAACTGCGCAGCTTTCCTGGATTTCGGCGCACATGTGGGTTTTCCGCCATCTTGAATTTTCTAAGCCCACAGCACCAAATGTTGTGGCATGATAGCTTAAACGTGGGTCAGGACACCCAACAAGCCGCAAGGGACTGGGTTGGTCCGACTGTTCCCCGATGTGCCACATCCACCGAATTTCATTGTTTTTTTTGCGATAAGTGGGGTCATTTTAGCCCTCTCTTAAGGACAGGTTTGTCACTGAATAGAAATAAGTACATAGATATAGATATGTGCATAGCTACATAGACAAGTTATTTGGCAGTACAAAGGTCTGTGCATTGCAAATGTAAATATAACACCCCTACAATATATGTTTTTTTTTTGCCGGGAACAAAAAAGGGTTAAGGAGGGACCTAGTTCAAGAAGTGGCCACATTTTCCACAAGTAAACAACAGTAGAAACAGAGACAAAAGAAGAGAAAGGGGTCTACTGCATAATGAATGACCGACGCAGGCATACATACACCCAAATAACAAAGAAAGTTAACATTTCACAAGTCAAAGTTACATACAGTTGTATAATATAACAGAGCCATTCATTGAGAAGTCATACACAATTTGATATGAGCAGCACGTCTAGGAATGTAAGTCAGCCTACATTTTTTCTGAAGAGATATTATTCTTTTTTTTAAATATTGTGCATGTCCACACGCATCCACTCACAGTCAGTGGTCTGTTTGCCTAGCATACGAGCCACATTTTAAAACGGAGTACTTTTAAAGATGTGCTGGACTGTCCCATATCAGCATGTGTGTGATAGAAAGTATCAGGGACCGATTTGAAGAGAGTTAATATGAGGTAATATCAGTAACTTCGAGCTGCTCCTAATGGGAGCTATTCGATTCTCAAAGAAGCTGCTATTACCCCTTGGCCCACTCCAGATTTACTAGCAAGTCAGTGGAAAGTCACTTCGTTTTTTAATTCTTTATAGTTTTAAATCATACTAAGCAATCCGTAGTGTGTAATGGACAACATTGCCTCCCAAGTACCAAGTCGGTGTGCTAGATGATCTGACGTTTGCACATGTGCTTGGAGGACATACATATCATATCCTCTTTGGACCTCTTTAACTGCTGGTGTAATACGAAGTTGAGCAAAACCGGTTTTTGCCCTTCCTCATATACCAATTGTAGTACTGTTTTTTTTTCTTTCTGCCTGGCATATATATTCATAAATTTGGTCCTAAGAAAAGTTCCATCATGCACCCTGGAAAAGTTAAGCAACATTTTCTTTTGTTTCATAGCACAAAGAATGAGAAACATTGCATTGACATTTGTGTGCTCAGCTTTATGACCTTAATTGTTGGCTGACACCATCCTAGCTACATTTGGAGCAAGTCCCAGTTCCTCTATTCCCTATTGCACTCAAAGTAACCATGGGAAAAGCCCTTTCAACCATTGGTGAACTCGTTATGTTGCTCAAGTGGCAAAGTGTGTGCTAAGTGCATTTTCTCAATGTTAAGTGCAAGTGCAAACGTTAGATAATCTGGCCCTGTATTCGCATTCTTATCTGTCAAATAAGCTTTTACAGCATTCACTAAAACACTTGTGCAAAGTAGTGGTGTGAACGAAATAACGTAGTAATTGTGCAGAATATTAGGCGTGAGTGGAGTCATAAATTGAAGGCTACTTACAAATGTTTTCCAATGAAGCAGCAAAGGGCCGTGGAGCTGCGATTCCTAATTGACCATTTTGAGGATACGCTCCCGGTTTCGGAATGAGACTTTGCTCATTAAATACCAGGTGTAAATAATTAACCGTATTTGTCACCGTATTGTTTTTTTATTTTTTTTACTGTAAGTTTGAGTCGAGATAACTGCGTAAAACAAGTGATCAGAGGTTGATGCGAAAAAATAACACAGCTCTGAATGTTAAATAGGTTTTGCAATTAAGGACAAAAGGGACAAGCGATGTCATGAGTAAACACGAGGCTCCCATTTGTTTCCAAAAATAAAGTTGAGTTTGAATCACATCGAATTTTGCAAAAAGCACCCCATGTGGTACCGTTTACTTATTTATTTGTTTGTTTATTTATTATATACACGGAAGAATGATGCACATGTGATCGCAAACAAATGTTCAGTAGATAAGAAATCAGATTTGATGGGAAGCAGTGAGCTACTTACAATGTGGCGGGTTTGAGTGATTTTCTAACTAGGTTGTGGTGGGGAGTAAATGGAACAGTCACTGGGGTCAATACAGGCGTGAACTTACCTTGATTAAGGATGCCCAACAATAGACATTTTAAAGTGCAGGTCGGGGGGCGTGGCTTGGCACCGTGGACGATGGCCGCCTGATACCGCCGCTCCGACCCTCCATAACTAATATATTAGCATTTTCTCACTTACCTGTCTTTTTCTGCTGCGTGTCTTCTTCTCCTCACTGTAGCTTGGTGAGGGCCACCTTTCACCGGAGCCCTGCTGTGTTTTTTCACGTGTTCTCCGGCCAGGGCATACGGCCTCGCATAACGAGCGCCTGCTGCTCCCGACAGCGTCCGCCTCATGTGAGGTAACATCCGGCATTGCTTCGGACGCGCAGGTTGGTTCGGGCCTTGTCAGCCTTTCACAATTACACAGCGTCCCCATTTGCGGGCTACTTGGAACTTCAACAACATCAACAGCTGATATTATAAATCTATGTTCTCACCTAGTTCAACACCTGGGAGACATTTCTGCTTTTTAACTTAACTCTCCTCAACGTTTATTACTGCCTTTTGTGCCTTGTTGTGCATCCTTCCACCTGCTTAAGAAAGGGAGAAAGTAAAGACAAGAATATGAGAAGGGAGGAAGGAATAGGGGAAAGAAGTGTGAGGGGAGGAATAAGAGGAGAATAATATTAAACATTTAAAAAAAGGGAAAACAAACAACAATTACCAATAATAAAAATAATTAATATAAACCCATTCTGAAGAAAATCTGAAGCCTGGAAGCTCAGCTTCTCCCCTATTTGACTATTTTTGACCCTTTCAGATACTTTGGGTTTTGCCTTTTGATACTGCACAATTTTCTACGCTGTCCTCCGCATCACTGGGTGCGCATGCCTCTATTTGGAATACTTCACTGTCTTTGCCTCATCCTGAACCTTTCTGACTAAGTTGTCTTCAGGCTAGCTGACTCTTACCTAGTATCTTGTGCTGATATGGCCACTGGTAAGAGTAATCAAAAAATGCTGACTATCAATAAAGACTCTAACACTTCCTTGGCCAACCTGAAAAGGCTAAAGATTGACTCACCTCCTCCGCTCCCCCTTGCTGATCCAGCCATTGAGACTATTTTGCAAGAAATTAGAGCATTGAAGCCTTTCATTGAAACTACTAATCAGAAACTCCAGCAACTGGATGATAGGTGGAAGGGCTTTGAAGATAGAATGGATGAAATGAAGAGAAGGGTTGGTTTTGTGGAGGAGGTTTCTCAGAGGGTTGTGCTGCTAGAAAAAACAGTCAAGGACCTTCAGAAACACAACGAGGAGTTGGAAAACAGGACTAGGCATAATAACCTGTGCATTTCTGGCCTGCCGATGGATGTGAAAGTACTAACCCATTGCGTTTCTACAGAAGATCTTGCCTGCCCTGCTTCATCTACCACCAGATTCATCATCATTTAACATTCAACGCGCCAATCGCATTGGCCCTCTAAAAATTCTACATCCTCTCACCTCCCTCCTTGTACGTTCATATTCTACTTGCTTGAATATACTCAGTTTCAACTGATTATCTGAAGAGTTAAGGAGAAAAACTCCCTGACTTGGCATAGAAGCAAACTACATATATCACAAGATGTGGCAAAGATTACGGCTCAAAGCAGAAAATAATTCTTATCCTTCCATCCAGCTTTGAAAGAGCATAATGTGAGATATGGATCCTACCATCCCTGCTCTGTGAAAGTTACTCATGAGGGGAGAACCGCCATTTTTGACGATCCCGCTGATCTAAAGTCCTTTATTCATTTCATCAAAACTGAGGACATGGATACGTTGCTACCCTTGAATTCCCCCTCCTCTTCCGGAACATGATGTTCTTGGCGGTTCACCCGCGTGTGTTCTATACACTGCTGTTGCAAACTCTGAGCTATAAAATTGGTGGGTCGGGCGCAGTTGTGGCATCCTTCTCTTGCTGTGGGTCGTCTCTTTCCTTTTGACGGCTCTGTAGGTGTCGCCTACTCCTATTGCTTTTTCTCCCTTTTTCCCCATTTCCCAGCCTGAATATTCTTTATGTCATATGTTTTGATTAATTTTTTCCCTGGCTGAGCAGTTTTTTCCTCTTATTTTTCTCCCTGTATGCAGTCTTTGGTCCGACTTCCCTTTCCTATCCCTTCATCCTCTTGTGTTTTCCGTTTATGTTTGGTCCCTGTTTGAGGTCCATCCTGTTCTTGCTTTTACTTCATTGATTCATGTTGTTAAAGCATTGCGCACATTATTCTCGCATTCTCATATTCTGTGCTGGTTACTATTCCATATGTTGTTCTTACATTTGTTCACCTGTCGCTATGTTATGTTATGGCCGTTTGTAGAGCGTACGGTCACCCATTGGCATCATGGGGCTAGCGGGGCAGGTAGCCACCCACAGAGCAACACATCAGAGCCAAGATTGCTAACAGATCAAAACAGGTGAGTTTTTAATGCTTTGCGAAATGCTAGATGATTTAACAACTATTTCATTGATCGTGGGAGAGTATTCCACAATTGTGCTGCTGCAATCGAAAAGGCATGCACCCCCCACTCGAGTGAGGTGAAAAGAAGGCACACACAGCATGCCCGCTGCCTCTGACCGCAGGGGACGGTTCGGAACATCACGCTCAATCTTGGCGCACAGGTACTCTGCTCCCAGATCATGTCGAGCACGATGAACAATGCAAAGAGCTTTAAATTGAATGTGCTGGGCCACTGGGAGCCAATGAGGGGAACGCAATACCGGGATATATGGGACCCATAAGGGGTACCCTTTGCCACCCTGGCTTCCAGATTCTGAAGACATTGTAGTCGGCCTAACAACCACTTGGTCTGCACCAGGTACAGAGAGTTGCAGTAGTTTTATGGTATTTAAATGCGTAACTTGGAATATTAAGGGATTAAATAATCCAATTAAGCGTGACAAGATTATATCCAGCCTCAATAAATTTAAACCGTCAGTGGCCTGTAAACAAGAAACACACCTCCTGCTGTAGGTAAGAAAAATTGAGTTGCCATACTTCTTAATAAGAAATTGTCATTTAAAAATTTGGGCCAAGATGCAGACACTAATGGGTGTTGGGCATGGGTCAAACGTCTGATTGGGTCAGATCATATTTCCATTTTAAACATTTATGGCTCTACCCTACCTGTTGATCATGAATTGGGTATTTTCCCTATTTTTTGTTAAAGGGGGATTAGTTCTCAAAAGGGAACATTTCAAGGTGAACAAGGAAAAATTGGAAAACTGATTACCCCTCTCTCTGCTGGTATCAAATAGATTGGTGAAACTTTTCAAACTTATCCATTGTCTAAATCAACACATACTAGAAGATTATCCCCACCACAGGACCACTAACACTTGTTAGACAAAGACATCCACTTTATTAATGATCAAAAAAGCCTACAAAATTGTATCGTATACAACACAACAAATGTACTACAGGTTAACAATTACTAAAACCATTCTTTTCTTTGGACATCCACATGAGTGAAAAAGCAACATCACAAATTACATTGGGGTAGATATCAATCTTGAAAAAACCATTATTATAACAATACATTTGTTATTTACAGTCTTCCAGATAGTCGACATGTTTCGGCCTCGACATATATGAGACACTATCTCTAGAAATCCCTTGAAACAAACTAGAAAAGGACAGTAGAGATAGTGTCTCATATATGTCGAGGCCGAAACATGTTGACTATCTAGAAGACTGTAAATAACAAAAGTCTTGTTATAATAATGTTTTTTTCAAGATTGATATCTACCCCAATATAATTTGTGATTTGTTGCTTTTTCTTTTATGTGGAACAGATGTTGTGTTGTATAGGATACCATTTTTTAAGCTTTTTTGATAATTAATAAAGTTGATGTTTTTGTCTAACAAGTGTAAATGGTCCTGTGGTGGGGAGAATCTTCTAGTTTGTGTTGATTTAGACAATGCATAGGTTTTAAAAGTTTCACCAATCTATGTGATACAATCGGAGAGAGGGGTAATCAGTTTTCCAATTTTCCTTGTTCGCCTACCCTACCTAAGGAGGGTTTTTGGGTTTCCATGAAACAAATTATTTTCAACTCTGGTCGCACCAATCTTATCATGTGTGGCGATGTGAACCAGGTACTGGACCCTTTTTTAGATAGGGAATCTAAGTGTGTGTTCCAAAGCTCCAAGACCCATAAATCCTTTGTGCGCGGTTTCACTGAAACCGGTCTAGTTGATTCATGGAGACTTTCTCATCCGACGCAATAAGAATATTGCGTTCACTCGCCTCTGCATGACACACTCTCACACCTGGATTACATCTTTTCTTCTAAATCTCTCACTGGTACCATCATTGATTCTACTATTTCTAATATCATTTCTGATCATGCCTCAGTTAACACCTCCTTTAACTTTGCTGACATTAAAAAGCTGTCTTCTAGATGGAGGTTCAATAACTTTTTGCTGCAAGATCAGCAGTTTATCTAGCCTGATCAATAATTTCCACATCAATACTTTGCTGAAAATCTTGATTGTGACACTTCAGTGGTCTCCGATTGGGACGCCTTTAAAGCTGCGCTCAGGGACCATTTTATTGCCTACTCTACAAGAAGAAATAAACAGCATAAAAACATATTGATGACCTATATCTTCAACTATCCAATGCCGAAAAAACGTTCTAGCGAGCCTTCCTCTGAAGCAAATCTCCGCTCAGTCCTGGCCTTATGTTTGAAACAAAGTTATTAATGAGCTCACTGAAATGGCTTCTGGGACTCTATTAAATATAAAACCAAGATTTACCAGACCTCCAACAAAGCTGGGAAGTCGCTTGCCTCTTACCTTAAGAGCAATAAGGGAAAAACATATATCTCACACATTAAAGACAAATCTGGTACCACCATTAAACATCCTAATGACATTCTAAATAGTATTAAGCAATTCTATTCTGACTTACACACTCCGGAGACCACAGTACCCTCTGCGAACATTGACTCCTTTCTCAGAAACATTAAAAGACATTCATATCCCCAGATTGATCTTACTCATTTAAATGGCAATATCACACTTCCTGAAATCACTTGTGCCATTAGGCGGCTGGGTAAAGGAAAGGCCCTCAGGCCAGATAGTTTTTCTATTGAATTTTCTGATAATTGTGCCCTCTCCCTTACCCCTAGACTTAAATCGTTATACTCCTACTTTGCCTCCCAGAAATCCTCTTCTGGTTCCTTTTCTGAGGCTTTACTCATCCCTTTCCCCAATGCTGATAAAGATCCTCCTCTTCCCAATAATTACAGACCAATCTCCCTCATTAACGTTGTAAGCAAGATCTTTATTAACATTCTTGCTAACAGAATCGAATCGTCTCTACCCGCGCTGATTAAACCCGACCAATTTGGCTATGTCAAGGGCCGGAACATTTCTGCAAACAGTAGAATACTGCTTTACGCTCTACATGTAGTCTCTAAGGATAAAAACGATAAACAGGGTTATGCAGCAATTGCGTTACATGCAGAGAAGGCCTTTGTTTGGGTTAATTGGGACTTTGTTTCAATCTCTCCGACAGCATGGCTGTGGTGAACATTTTTTCTCACTTATCAAACTTCTTTATTCTTGTCCCAAATCGTTTATTTGTATTAATGGGCTTTCCTCAACCTTCCTTTCTTTATGCAGAGGAACTAGGCAGAGCTGTCCCAATACTCATATCCATTACATTCTTTCTCTAGAACCTTTGTTAGAACTCATTAGATCTGATAGGAACTTCCCTGGGATTTCTTGTGGGAAATCCAATATTAAAATTGCTGCATATGCTGATGATATTCTTATCCTTATTAAGAATCCCAAACTCCATCTCCCTCAACTGCTGAATATACCTCACCAGTTTTTCTTAGTTTCTGGCTATAAACTCAACAAAGAAAAATCTGAGATTTTACCCCTCAACTCCTTTTGTATCAAACCTGACTTAGATATGTGTGGGTTTAAATGGTGTAATGATTCAATTAAATACTTAGTTCTTTGTTTGCCTCTTCAGTGTGCAATACCGTCAAAATCAACACACTGCGAGGCCACCAGGGGGTGCAGGCAGGATGGTCGCCTGAGCTTCGAGCTCCGTACCCAACCCCGGGAGAATGACGGTGCTAGCATGGAACGAGGGGCCCATGACCTGCGAGACCCCCACCATACACTGTGGGAGCCTGTGGCCCCGACTACACCTGAGCCGAGTTCTATGGGCCTGAAAGTTCCCGCGGCTCTTCCCCCGCGGCTCGGCGCGGCGCACTGGAGGAGGCCGCAGCTGCCGCGCATAGCGGCCTTGGTTGGAGTGAGGAAGCCACGTGCGAGGAGGAGGCGGCGCCGCATGGAGGAAGAACCCGAGGCCGTACACCCGCAGCGCATCGAGGCTTCCCGCCCCAGCCCTAGATACTGGGCACGGTTCTGGCAGAGTGCGACTGACGCGGCCCAACGCAGGAGAGGCCTGAATCAGAGAGGGGCATTGGCCATCGGCCCACAGAACGGCAACAGAGCCGGGTGAAAAGAGAGGGCCACCGGCCCACAGGGCAGCAACATCGCCAGGGGGCCGACGCAGGAGTGCGCCCCCCCGACCTCCCCTCTTCCGATCCCACGGGGCGGCAACCGGGGGTGATCCCGGGACCCTGGAGCCGAGTAAAAAAGAGCAGTGTCGGGCCCTGGAAATTGGATGCCCACCCCCTCTCCACATTGAGCGGACCTACAGGCCATCAGGAGGCCACCGTCGCACAGCGACTGGTGGGGTCCGAGAGCACGTCCCCCCCAATACGCACCCCTCCCCCACGGTCACTAGAGGGGGGCATCTAGGGACGCTTGTGATCCAGAGCCCCCTAGCCGCAAAACCACCACCACAGTTGGAACTGACAGGTCCGGACAGGCCAGGCACGCACTGGGACGACCACGGAAAACACACTACCCCCCCGCCTCGCCAATAGCAGGTGGCCAAAACAAGCCTCCCATGAGTTGAAAAGAAAACCTGTCGAAATACCAATTTGTGGCCAGCGAGAACGTCATGGCGACCGGGGGCCCCTCCACCCCACCCCCAGACCTGGGTGCTATCCAGAATAATATTCAGACGATTCTGGAGGAGATCTGCGGGATAAGGATGGACATGGGAGCCAAATTGGCGGACCTCACGACTAAAGTCACCACCTTGGAAGATAGAATGGAGGGAGTCGAAAAACAATCAGCTTTCCACTACTCTCCTTGAGACCCAAATGGAAATCAGATTCCGCGACATGGAAAGACGCGAAGAGGAACTCCGGCTCAAGGTGGACGATATGGAGAACAGGGAGAGAAGGAATAACCTGCGTATTTTTGGTTTAGTGGCGGCCGAGGGAGAAACCATACAAGGCCTTGAGGGCAAAGTACATGACATCGTAAGGATTGTCTTGGGGGCGGACGCTGAAGGTGCGATTCAGTTTGACATGGTCCATCGGGCAGGAGGAGTGGGCAGGGGCCCGCGTTTGGTCCTGACCCGGCTACACTATTACAAGGACAAAGCTAAAATTCTGGAGAAAGCGAGGAACCTTGGCAATATTCAATACGGTGACTCCAGGGTGTCCATCTTTCAGGACCTGTCGGCTCTCACCCTGTCAATGAGAAGGAAATGTGGAAACCTCACAAGATGGCTTCAGGGAAAGGGGGTCCGATACCGCTGGGGACACCCCTTCTGTTTGGAATTTGAATGGCTGGGGGAGAAACATCGCCTGGTGTCTGAGGAAGACATTCAAAGGGCCATGGACAACCTGGTCGGCGACCAGGCAGGCACTCAAGCGGCCAAGATGGAAGAGCCCGGGACCCCCCGAGGGGCCCCGACAGACTGGGACAGTTTAGCGGCAAATCTAAAGTCAAGGGGGCCCGGAAATTTCAGAAAACCAGGCACCCGTCAACGATCTCCGAGGATCACCCGAAGCCATAACAGCACCGCCCTTCCGGAGGTCGAGGAAATCCTATGATGAGCATCAGTCCCAGGATCTGGCAGTAAGGGGTCGTGGGGCCTGGGGGGGCCACGCCTGGGCGCCGCGTTGGCGCGACATGCGGCACGCTGGTTTGGAGTGTCGGCAGAACTTTATTAAATGTTAGCTGTTTTGTTGTGGTGACCCACGTAGAAAGTCTGAGTTTGGAGTTTACAGGATGAAGCGGGGGTTCAGGGTTCCAGAATTCCACCTCGGTCATTTGCACCGAGGATTTGGTGGGGTAGACCTATATTGATTCCAAGACTTGAGATTCCCTAATTCAAAAAAATCCCGGGGCTGGGGTTGGAGTCCTTGGTGGTTCGTTGACCAACCCCGACACTTGTTGGGGGACGTGGAGGTACGCCCTACACTACAAGGGAAAGGGTGGTCGGGGGAGGGGGCAGAAGGGGAGGCTTGGGCTTGGGGGGGCGGGGTGGAATGATTAGCAAAAGAGATGGGGAGGAAGGGGGGGGAAACCAATTCAAATCACAGATACTTGCTTGGCTGAGGGCTCTGAAACGCAGATGTTACGAGGGGTTCAAGGTGCACAACCTAAAAGATGATAATGATTGAAGGAAGGATAGGCACGCTGAACGTCAAAGGTCTTAACTCCCAAAACAAGAGGTCCCTTACGAGCAACATGTTCCGCAAACAACATCTAACAGCCCTCTTTCTACAAGAAACACACTACAAACGGGGAAGGGAATCCAGAATTAAGAGGAAGGACATTGGTTCCAATTACTGGGCCTCACATGCGAACTCCAAGAAGGAGTGGGTAGGTATTCTCCTGGGGAGGGCGTTCCATCTCACAGGGGTAGAAACTAAGAGAGGTTTTGGGGGCCGATTCTTAGGCATCAAGGGGTTCTGCGAGGGACAACGCATCACCCTGGCCACCTTATACGCGCCCAATTCAGGGCAAGTGCAGTTCCTAACTCAGATCTTTAATGTCATGGATGAATGGGCAGAAGGGGCCATGATACTGGGCGGGGATTTCAACCTGGTAGCTGACCCCCATCTGGACTGGTGGTCTGCCAAGGGAGGGGGGGCCCAAGGGGATTTCCAAGGATAATCTGGCCCTGCAGGCCCTCTTGAGAGACCATTATTGGGTGGACGTCTGGCACAGGGCATATCCGGTTCAGGGAGGTTACACCTTTTTCTCTCCCCCACACTGTACCTACA
The DNA here is from genome assembly GCF_040938575.1 of Ambystoma mexicanum. Classification (NCBI taxonomy): domain Eukaryota; kingdom Metazoa; phylum Chordata; class Amphibia; order Caudata; family Ambystomatidae; genus Ambystoma; species Ambystoma mexicanum. Next base: position 276,937,811 of record NC_090936.1, on the reverse strand, counting down.
CTAGAATTGACCTCATGCTAATCTCCAAGGAGGGGAACGGGGTGGTTCAACAGCCAAGGGGGGCAGGCCATAACGTGGTCGGACCATGAATTGCTTGTGGCTGACTGGTCACTGCCTGTCACCCCAAGATCCTCCCGTTGGCGGTGCAACAACATGCTTCTTAGGGACACCGTATTCCAGGATTTTATGAAACAAGAAATGTCGGCCTATTTTGAGACGAATGATAATGGTGAGACCGACATGTCCACAGTATGGGAAGCCGGAAAAGCCACTTTTAGGGGTCTCCTCATAGCAGAGGGATCGAGGCGTAAACGGGTGAGGGGCCTTATTGAGGGCAAACTCCGTGCGGAGTTGGGGTCCTTGCGGGCCAGACTGGGCGTTCCCGGAATAGACAGAGAGGCACTCCTAGAGGAAATGCAGGGCAAAAGACAAGAGCTACACATGGTTCTTATAGGGGAGGTAATTAAGAAAATGCGGTACACCAAGCAAAGATACTCTGAACGGGGAGACAGGGTAGGGACTCTTTTGGCACAAAGATCCCAGGGCTGCAGGGTGGAAAGGGGGGTTGCCCAGCTTAGCGATGGGGAAGGCAGGATTCACAGGGGCCGGGAGGAAATAGCAGACTGCTTCGCCGACTATTACAGCAAACTTTATTCCAGGCAAGCAGGCGAATCACTGGAAGATATCTCAGCCTACTTGGCGGAGCACCCCCTCCCCAAGCTATCCGACGAAGACATGGGGGCCCTTGAGGGGGAGATTTCAAGAGAAGAGGTGGAGAGCGCCATTAAGAGGCTGAAGGCAGGAAAGGCACTGGGTGGGGACGGCTACACGGCTGATTTCTATAAACAGACCCAATCGATCTTGGTGAAGCCCTTGGCCAAACTGTTCAATCAGATTAGGAGCCGAGACTCAATTCCACCGACGTTTCTGCAAGCCCTCATCACCGTCATACCCAAGTCCGGTAAAGACCAGACTGAATGTGGGTCCTATAGACCCATCTCACTCCTTAACCTAGATGCCAAGATTTTTACCAGAATCTTGGCCCCCAGACTTGAGATCTGCCTTCCACGCCTGATACACCCTGACCAAGCGGGATTCGTCCTCAACAGGCAGGGCTCTGATAACGTACGGAAGACACTCCATATACTTGCCACAGTGGGGGTCCGGGACGAGTGGGCTCTCCTGCTGGCTCTCGATGCGGAGAAAGCCTTCGACAGGGTTAGCTGGGCTTTCATGGGGGAGGTTTTCGCATCTCTGGGGATGGGTCCTAGGTGGCTCGGGTGGATGGCCGCGCTTTACTCCTCCCCCTCGGCTAGAGTGGTGGCAAACGGGACAGAATCGAGAGAGTTCCCCCTCCAACGTGGTACAAGGCAGGGATGTCCCCTGTCCCCGCTAATTTATGCACTAGTAATGGAACCATGGGCAATCTCAGTCCGCAATGACAAGGCTATTAGGGGAGTACAGATGGGAGACATGCAATGCAAAATCTGCCTCTTCGTGGACGACGCCCTGCTCTACGTCACCAGACCGTCCCAAACAGTCCCCTGGTTATTACAGGGCCTCACACGCTATGGAGAGTTATCGGGTTATAAAGTCAACCTGGATAAGTCAGTGGCGTTTATGGGTGGGAACCTGTCAGATCCAGAGATGGCCTTTGTGAAAGGGCTCCCCTTTAGACGGACTGAAGAGGGATTCCGGTATTTGGGAGTCCAGATTACGCGTGACCTTGAGGAACTGTACACAGCCAACTTCCCCCCCCTCTGGTCCGCAATCAGAAGAGATGTAGAGTGGTGGGCGGGATCAGGGCTATCCTGGATGGCACGCCTTAACCTCATAAAAATGGTTCTCCTCCCAAAGTTTTTATTTCTCTTCCAAATGCTCCCGGTGATAATCCCCAAGACCTTCTTTATAGAAACAAAGCGAGTCCTGCTCAACTTCCTCTGGTCGGGCAAAAAGCATAGGATCTCCTACGAAGTGATGACTAGGGCTAAGGAAGATGGGGGAGTGGGTTATCCTGACCTGGAAACGTACCACAGAGCTTCTCAGCTGAGGGTTTTGGTTGATCACTTCTCCCCAGATACGAAAAAACAATGGGTTGCCATGGATAACAGGCCCCTTGCCCCTGTCAAAATAGAGGAATGGGTTTGGGTCCCGAGGAAGAATATCCCCAGAAGCGTCCTGAATCATCCAATCTTGAAGGTGCTGTGGTCCCTGTGGGGAGAGGGAGGTTACTATCGGTGGCTCATGACGTGGTCATTCCCATTGAGCTGCATTTGGGCCCCTCCCTTCCTGGCCAAAATAACAGAACCAGCGGGGTATCAGTCGTGGTTCGAGTCAGGCCTTAGCAGGACTGGCCATCTTTGGGTAAAGGGTTCTTTTCGGCCCTTAAGTGACCTCGAGGAGGCCCTGGGAATTGGTACCCTGTCCCCCTTTCGCTACCTCCAGCTAAAGGGTGTCCTCACCAAGCCATCCTGGGGCGACACCCTCAGGAGGGATCTCACGGAGTTCGAAAAGCTTCTCCTTTCTGCGAGAGGTTCTAAGGGGATAATATCTCGCCTTTACAAACTCTTCCTGTTCTCTGTCCCCAGAGATCCTCCACCGGCACGCACACAATGGGGTAGGGACCTAGGAGAGGAGATTGATGACGAGAGGTGGGCAGAGATGTGCAGGCGGGTCAACCGATCCACGGCCTCCCTCCAGTATCGCCATCAAGCCCTCAAAATACTACACCTATGGCATTACCCCCCGCAGAGGATTGCCAGGATAAAACCAGGGTATGACCCACACTGCTGGAAATGTAAGACCGAGAGTGGGGATTACATCCACATGTGGTGGGGATGCCCAGTGGTCCAAAACTATTGGAAAAAGGTGCTTGCCTGGATCAAAGGGGTGGACGGGGTTGAGCGGTCTTCCTGCCCTTGGCTCCTCCTGTTTGGAATCAACATTGGGGAAGGTCAGGAGGGCACTCATGACCATATGCTCCAAATCATGTTGGTGGTGGCCAGATGCTGCCTCGCACAAAAATGGAAACACCCGGAAATGCCGGGGGAAAAAACGTGGGTGACCAAGGTGCGAGCCATATATGACATGGAGTTTCTCACACACTTACTCGATGAGTCCAAGTCCAACATCGAGGAAATCTGGCTCCCCTTTTTTGACAAATATGGCCGATCAATTTAACGCTCTGCGCCTGAGCCGGGGGTCTTCCCCCAGGGGCACTGGACCATTGTACACTGACCTGATCGTGAACTTCTCCCAGTTGGACCCAGGACTTCGGCGCGCCAAGTGCATTGTGTAACGATACATCTGTCTCAGGAAAGTCCGTCAAACAAGCAACAAGCAACTAATGAGATCTTGAACTGTAGGGGGGTGGGGAGAGGGACGGGGGGAGATGGGGTGGGGTGTTACGATTGTTTTTTTTGTTAACTCATGCTTACACATGCTATGTAATGTCGTACTACATCGATAAAACCTAATAAAAATTGATTTTCAAAACAAAAAATCAACACACTGTCATTGGTCAATAGACTTAAGGATTTAACTTCAATGTGGTCACCGCTCTACCTATCCTGGTGGGGTCGGCTTCGCACCATTAAAATGATGATGTCCCTCATTGTCTTCTATTATTTGCAATTGCTCCCTGTCCCTTTGTCTCCCTCATTTTTCAAGTCTATCAATTCAAACCTACTCAATTTCTAATTTGGCTCAAGGAAATGTAAGGGAATTGCAGTTGCCAAGCTAAAATCTCCATATGATAGGGGGGGTTAGGTACCCGAACTTCAAGCTATATAATTCGGCTTTTCTTCCCAAACAATCCCGCTGCTGGTTTGCTCCCCCTGAATCCTCGGATACTCCTTCCTGGTTCGAATTATAAAAACACTTGGCACATCTCTGTGACGTTGTTGACCTTACCTATGTTTTTAGTCACACATCAGTGGCTTTTTCGGATCCCATTACGGCCTCTATCTCTGCTCTAAGATTGTTTCTCTAACCCCACACCAAGACCCCGTTCAAGGACCTTTCTTTGTTTCTTTGGCACAATAAATCTATTACCATTAATGAAAGAGCTCTATATCGCAAATCCTGGTTAAACAGTTTAATTCAGCAAATTGTTCATGGTCCCTCCATTCTTTCCCTCCAACAGTTGAGAGATGTCTATTTTATCCCTATTTCGGATTTCAACTTTTATAATAATCTGGTCAATGCATGCTTTGATGCACTGCACCGTTTCTCTAACACCATCCTAACGCCTGATCCATCCAGACTTCAGCTTTTGACCATGGTTTCCGATATCAAAGCTTCCAAATTTTATAATGCATTGACTTCTGTGGAATCTAATTGGCCTGTGTGCTCAAAATGGGAACTTGACCTTGGATGTGTCCTCGTTGACCATGCCTGTTCTCTTTTATATATTAGAATCAGAGGCATCTCTGCTTCCGCCAACATAACACAACATCTGTACTTCTTCATTCACAGAGCATTCATTACCCCCTTGAAATGATCGAAATCTATGGATGGTGCAGATGGTAAATGTTGGTCGTGTGGTGATGCCCCTGTCTCCTACAAAAATATGTTTTTTGACTGTCCATTTGTATTTAAGTTTTGGCAGAAAATATGTAAATTTCTTAAACTAATCTTTACTGTTAATGTTCCAATAACTTTTTTGAATGTTTTCTTATGTAGCCTCGCTGTCAATGATATTAATTTATATGCTTCTGCCAAGATGTATGATCTGTTCCTTGGTCTTGCTCTTAAGCTTATCATTACCAACTGGAAAGACTCACATAATATATCCACTAAAGGTTGGTGGAACAACATCTGTCATGTGCAAAGAACTGAACTTGATGCTATACCCAAGTACAATGCCAAATGGGCTCATTTTATTTGTTATATAGATTTTTTTAATATGTCACCTCATGGTTCCTGAGCATATATTTTTCTCTGATGCTATATTTTGCTCTGCTGCAGTGCTTGGTACTTTACTTTTCTAGCATATAGGATCTTTTGACCTCATCATTGTCATGAATTAATGATCCAATTTATTATTTTGTTGTGAGTCCCTTTTCCTCCCTTCTTTCCATTGCTCTCTTGTCCATCCCCCCTGTTCATTCCCCCCGTTTGTCTTCTATTTACGAACTTGTTTTGGTTTGCAGATTTTTTACTTTTTTTGTGCTTATGAATTTCCTCAACAATTTGCTTCATGGCTTTACTCAACTTGTTATCTGTGTATTGATTGTTTCGCCTTGGTGCCTTCATTCATATTTTGCTCATTAAGACTGCTCATCACTATCTGCATTATCCATAATATTTATGCAGGTCGGTGCTGCGGCCAGCTATGTTATCATTGTCTTTATGAATATGCTTCTGATTATTAGTGTCACATTTTTACATGTGACCACGGAATATTATATCAGTTGCAATGGAACCACAAAATGGTGTCCAAAGTTAGATCATGCCTTGTTGGTTGATGTGATAAAGAAAGAATACAAACAGTGCCAACCAAACAGTTCACAATCACCTCAAGGGTAAAAACACATCACAGTCTAAAACATCATGCACAGAAGACATGGACCGGGAAACTGAGGTATGTTTCCACATGTGCAAATGCATTTTATCCATGTGCAACCCTAGAAGTGCTGGTGAAAATCCATTTTCTCTGTATTTGCACTGCTGCTGGTATGTTCCCTGTTTTGCACACGCTCCAATGTATGCCTATTGCTCCACAAAGCTGCCACAGGGATCCGTGTACATAAACATGACTTGTAGAACACTCAAATTATTCACTACATATTATGAGGCAGCAGGCTTGCTGTTTCCAATGTCACATCAAGGGAAACAGTTGTCAGTCAGTCAAAAACTGCCTTTATTCGACTTCAGTCATTGGGCAAAATGAAATACAAGATAACACAGTTGGTATACCACACTATACACATATAACATTTCAACACCTTAAAATCGCTACAAAAACAGTAAATGTGAAAATAAATAAAATCATACAAAATCCACGATTTACAGTCAAAAAACGTGTGATGCATTAGTCACGCAATGGCTGCTAATAATAGCCTAGAAAAGGAGACAATTTCAACCAAATCTACCTTGAATGAGGCATTACCAGAAAGCGCCAGGCTTGACCAGGTTAGGATACACACCCAAATGAAACTAACATGGGTTTCAAAATCTAGATATATATAACAACTTATTCGGGCAAAGCCAAGCGCGGTTAATGTATTTGGGCCCATAATACACAATGTTCATATCAAATGTTGATTTACAGAACTCCAATTCTTCCAGAGTAGTACGAATATGTGTAGATTCGAAAATCGGTTTTAATTGCTATCTCTCAAACCTTTTAACTTTCCACAGGATAGAAAAAAAAGGGGAGCAGTTATGTTAGAGAGTTAGGGAGGTGTGGATACCTCGAGAGCAGGAGGTCAACCCGAGGACACATGGGCAGCATTGGATATTCAAGTGAAGTGCTGACCTGAAGAAATTCTGACACATGAAGATGCTTGCTTTGCACGTAATCAGAAAGGTTGGCTACAGAGCCCCAAAATAAACGGGTCACATATATGTAGAAGACAAATGCAGCTGACAAAGACATTTGGACCAGCAAGATCCTCCGAAGCAGAGGCATGAGATGGCGAGGCCTACTATAGCACATGAATGGGGGAGCGGATGAGTGTAGAGAGTGGATGAGCGTAGGGAGCGTATAAGAGTGGAGAGGGGATGGCTGTGGGGAGCGGATGACTGTGGGGAGCGGATGAGTGTAGGGAGCGTATGAGTGTTAGGGAGTGGATAAGTGTGGAGTGTGGAGAGCGGGTGAGTGTGGGGAAAAGTAGAGTGTGGAGAACGGCTGAGTGTGGAGAGCGACTGAGTGTGGAGCGCGACTGAGTGTGGAGAGGGACTGAGTGTGGAGAGTGACTGAGTGTGGAGAGCGGCTGAGTTGTGGAGAGCGGCTGAGTTGTGGAGAGCGCCTGAGTGGGGGGAACGGATGAGTGTGGATAGTGGATGAGCATAGGGGGCGGATAAGTGTGGAGAGCGGATGGCAGTGGATAGTGGATGACTGTGGGGAGCGGATGAGTGTGGGGAGCGGATAAGCATGTGGAGCGGATAAATACGTAGAGCGGATGAGTGTGTAGAATGTACGAGTACGTAGAGTGGACGAGTACGTAGAGCGGACGAGTACGTAAAGGGGACGAGTGTGTGGTGCGGATGAGTATGCGGAGCGGATAAATACGTAGAGCGGATGAGTGTGTGGAACGGATGAGTACTTAGAGAAGACAAGTACGTGGAGCGGACGAATGTGTGGAGCGGATGAATGTATGGAAAGGATGAGTGTGTGGAGCGGATGAATGTGTGGAGCCGATGAGTGTGTTGAACGGATGAGTACATAGAGCGGATGAGTAGTACGTAGAGCGGATGAGTAGTACGTAGAGCGGTTGAGTACTACGTAGAGCGGACGAGCAGTATGTCGAGCAGATGAGTATGTGGACCGGATGAGTGTTTAGTACGGATGAGCGTACAGAACGGATGAGCATACAGTGCAGATGAGCGTACAGAACGGATGAGTATACAGAGCAGACGAGTATACAGAGCGGATGAGTGCATAGGCAGACAGGAGTACATGCACGGGGTAGACTGGAATGCATGCGCAGAGAAGACAGGAGTGCATGCGTATGGATAACATGAGAGCATGCATGGGCACACTGGAGAATGAGAGATAGACTCGAGCACGCAAGGCGGACTAGAGTGCGTGAGTGTGTCGAGCAGACAGGAGTGTGTAGGGCAATCCTGAACGCCTGAAGTGAATAAAAATGCATAGAACAGACCTGATTCCATAGAATTGCGTGACGTACATAATATGCTTAGGAATGCAGGGAACATTTGAAAGGGCATATATCATTCCACACCCCATGCTTACTCTCTTCTTTACACCACCACTCAACTAGAACACAGAGATACTATGACACCATTCGGTATAACTGTTCTCATATCGACATCTACCGCTCACTCCCCATCACTCTAAGTAAACACTGCTGGTTTCACACCCCCCAGCCAGGCGTTATCCTCAGGCCTAACACAGCCACACTCGGTCTGGATAAATCCTGCCAGAGCAAACACATACTCCTGATCTCTCAACCACCACACCTACCGCTAAGAAGCGGCTACTACATGAATTCCGCACCAGCTGCACACATACCTGGTGCGCACATGCACCTTTGAACTCTCTCTACTCTCTCTACTGACCCGAACTTCGGTTCCCAAGGGCGTTCAACCTACGAGCGCCTTCAGAGCATACCAATGGTATATAAGGCGCTGTATAATGCAAAATAACATAACATAACAATGGGAAACACGCATGCACTGACTGATAATGAATGGCATTCGCTGCACACACAGGGGTCTCTGTCAAGGATGGGACAATTACCAGCGTTTTTCACTATGCCGGTAAAAGCTGCCTGGGTGAGTGATTAGGGCATATGAAGCCCATGGTCAGGGCAATATTTATTTATGTACTTACTGGTGTATAATGGTTAGCCCCATGCAAACAATGCTTCAGAGCACAGATTGCAAAATGATGGGGGGCGGGGGGACGATAGGATCTATTCAACACTCAATCAACAATCCTATTGCTGGAATTCGGAACAATTGCTTTAATCATTGTATTATGCCACTTGGATAAAACTATTGATCTGATGTCTAAGGGATCTCATTGGAATCCTACAGGAGATCAAATAGGTGTCAGAAGGCTTGACAGAGCAATTTTGTTTTCAGCAGGTTCCTGAATAAACAGTGTTTGTCCTGATTTCTCAGGTCCTCTGGGAGCTTATTCCAGAGACCATAGAACATGTAGAGAGCACCCTGCCACCAGCACTTTTCTTTTTTAATTTACAATTGCAGATCACCCATTACTCATTAAGCCTAGAATTCTGAAGGTGACGCTAAAAGTGGTGATGATGGCCATATCTTTTTGCGCAATCTTCCAGAATACGTTGTTCAGAGTCAGCGAGAAGTTTTTGTTCCTTTTGGTCCCCATTATCATATGGGCTGCATTATTTTCAGGAAGTCGAAGTTGCCTAGTAAGAGTCCTGGGATTGCTTCTATACATGCTGCAGTAACGCAGATGGGGTATAACCAATTCTCGGGCGGATATCTCATGAGTAAAGCCTCAGACATGGGGGCCAGCTTACACTTTGCAGATTTGAGTTGTGCAGCAGGGACCATTCAGCCTTTGATCCATCCAAGTTGGGGGAATTGAATATCATACATGTAGGTACTAATACCATATTAATTACAGTGACTAGAAGAATCAGTAACCGGTCATGACGTCCACTTTAAAATTATTTCCTAGATGTACTATACATTGAAAATACAAAAGGGACAAGACGCTCTTTAATACATCGATTTGGATACGTGCTTTCCTGTCCACCCTTTTAACCTTCAGCATGAAGGAGAGATCTGAATTAAATATTATGCATAAATTCGATCACAGATCACAGAAATTGGCAGGGAACCTAAGGAGTTGGACAAAGAAAGTAAGAGTGCATATGGTATATGTGCCGAGGAGTATGGCCTCTGTTTCGTCAGCAGTCAAACAAATTCTACTTGTCACCACCCTTCTTGGATCATAACAAGGCAATGGGCTATGTTAACTGGATGGTTATTATCTGACCCCAGCTGGATCCTGTTGCAGAAGTCATCAGAATAGTTTGACAAACAACGCTAGGTGGAGGCCAGAGGGTTCATGTCGCCATTTAAGTTTCACAGAGATCAGTGAGCCCGGAGGTACTCTATATGAGGCAGTCCACTTCAAAGGCAAGACGCAACCACGTTCTAAATGGCAATGTCTACTCTGGAGAAAGGATTCAAACCATTTGAGGATCCCACCTCCAGTACCCATAACATTTTGGAAGAGATTAAGAATACAATGTTACTACTGCATATAGAGGATGAGGGCAGCTGCATACTTTTTTTCTGAGGAATGGGAAGTATTTGACTCTACCCTAAGAGTGTGCTGTGTAATCTTAATGTGTTTAAAGGAAATTCACAAAGTAATGCAAAACTAGCACACGGACAAAGAGTTATTATAGCGCTTGAAAAACTCAGAACACTCCCATGGCCAGACAAACATGGATCTGGGATTCATCCTAACAATTCAGGGAATGAGTGACGAGTGTTGTAAAACCACGCAATTGTTTCCACAGTGAAGTGCAGCAAGTGGGTGGGAGAAAAAAATCAAATAATGGCACCACATTAGAACGTTCTCTTAGAGTACGCCGAAGGGGGGAATGCAACGAGGATGGCCAGCCAAACAGCGACACCATGACCAATATGGAAATAACATTGCAAACAGCACCCCAACACCAGACAGCACCGGAACCCCATATGATACACCTATAACCGCACCGAGGTGGATCCAGGTGGTGCACACACAATATCTAGTTGCACCTGACATAAGCCCCTGCCATCAGACTATGTAGAAGGGCATGTAGCAACCCACAAAAGCAACACTCCAACCCCAGATGTCCCAAAACACTTGTGCTAATTCCCACATATCTTCCACAACCCCACCTGTCTATAATGATTCCAGCAATTGACTGCCATCATGTAAACCAAATGGAGCAAACCTAGGTGTGTCAGCTTACTATTTGCGCACACATGTGTTACATAAGCCCCGCAGAAACATGCCCAGAGTAAACTCGTATCCACACCCCACACAGCACCACAATAGTCACGAGTGTGCAGGCAAATGCACACACCCTGAAAAATCCCTAAAAATGGTTGCGGCAAAGGACCTGCATATATGAAAGACCCACAAATAATGCCCCAGACTAAAATCACTAGAGAACCCCCTTGAAAAGCAAGCACCCTACCAACCAGCAAATTAGGGGAATCCTCCCACATCCACCTCGCCCCAACCCCCGGAACAAGCCAACACATAAAAGAAAGCATTGCCAATGGCGCAATGTCAACAACGGAGAATGTCATTTGATGAAAATAGCACCTTAACACAACACGGATGGCAATCACGAAAATATACCCAGCATGTAAGTGTAAATGGGGCCCACCTCCACAAACCACAATGCACCTTGTGTCATAGTTAACCTATATACCACTACAGAAACCGTGTGCGTGCTACCAGCACAACATGATGCACCACTGTCAAACAGAAGCTAAAACACAGCTGTCCAGGATGATCATGAATGCGAGGCTTCCCAAACAACGGAACCAGTATATGTGAGTCTGCTACAATCACTCAAGTAATGCCATCAAACCCTGCCACATGGGCCATGCACTTCCTGGCGAGTCCATGCCAGCCACAAGATTACCAGACATGCAGCTGTCATCACATACTGTGGACACCACAGTATGCATGCCAAAGACCATGCCATGCCACCTGCATCAAGATGTGGCACAACCATCATGGATGTGGTGAGGAGGATCCCTTCCCAGTAAGGCTGCATAATATGATGTAGCACACACACAACACCCTGTTCAGGTGCAAGCAGTCACTTGTATGGCTCACCCATAGCACAATGGCCACATACTTAAGGGCAGCACTGCCAAATCACTGGTCGCACAGCCACCTGGTTACACAAAAGATGATGACAAAATGTAGTATTGCTGATTGTATCACACATGAATGTCCTACAGATGTAAGGGATTTCCAGTGTTAGACATCAACAACAATGGCCACCATGACCTGCTTACAACAACTCAGAACAGTTCACCAAGTCTGTGCTGTGCCAACATATATCCCAAAGATATTTGTGGGGCGGGAGCATGGCAGAAAACTCCATCAACCGCTGCACAAACACCTGTCTCATGGCCATCTCTGCAGCATATGTATCCCCTTCAGATACTATGGGCTCTGCCTAAAGTCCTCCAATACTCTGCAAACAAACCCAAGCCAGCCACATCAAGTGAGGTCTCCAAGCACTGTGGCTATTCTGTCTTCTGGGGCACATTGACATGTCCCTCTACTGTTGAGGGGTCCACAACGACATTCCTAACATCCTCAACTGCAGCAAGAATGCCCTATGATGTGTCAGCAGCCCCACCGTGGTGCACTGGGTGCTGAACAGTGGTTCTGGTCTATGGCCCCTTCTGAATGACCTGTCCTTGGTATGTCACTGCTCCTTGAGTGAGGATCCCTCCTCAGCTAATAATGACTGCAAAAGTAGATAACATACATCACTATGTATATAAGAACACGTCTCCACATTTCTGCAAACAACTGTGAAAAGTGGTCATGCAGATATGTGTAATTGCCCTGTGTACAGCGTTGTGGACACAGATACAGGTTAGACAGACATATGTACAGGGACAGTGTAAAATACCACATGACCACATCATCAGAAAGTTGACTGATGTCTGCATGTTCAGCATTCAATGAATTTACTGGAATTTATGTGAGCACCATATGCAACACGTGTGTTTGACTTGAGTCACCTTCATAGCTCTGATTTACAGCATGTGCATCACCCATTCACACATCAACCTCATGCTCCCTAACAACCAACACACACATCACATTTCTTGATGTCAATGACAATTCCATAGGCACAGCAAAAGCCAATGCAATGTTGTGTAGGCTTTAGCATCTTGAGCAGCATATGTGCATACCTGCTGTAATAGACCATGAAGTTTGTTTGAACTCCAGTCACACCATATGCCCCTTCACCTCCTGTGCTATAGCACACCCTCTTGGCATTAATACTTAGACAGAGGCTTGTTCACTGGGCCGATGAGGACACAGCAGGCCCTTGGTCCATTCCTGTGTCAAAGCATCACAACACCACGTGTGAATGTCTGGGATGTATCAGACACTCACACAGATGATAGTACAAATCACGTGTACACATGTCTTTCAAGGCAGGAGGAGTTTGCATTCACTAGGTGGCCACATGAACCTATGTTCTTTGCGCTGCCGCCAGACCCATAGGCTTGTTTTGGTTGGCCAATGAGTCTTCATTCTACTTACTGTAGGCACCCAGACTCATGAGTGGAAGCTGATCTATCTGCCTGAGACATTCATGCCATCTCATCTATGCATTTGGCACATTATTTGCCATGGTCCCCTTTGGATACCTACCAGTAGCTTGGATCGGGTTTGCAGGTCAAGGACATGAGCATGAAGCACTGGGTTCACCTTCTCAAGGATCGAGACCTGCTATGATGCCCCCTGAAGGCCACACCAAGAATGGACCTCGAGACTGGACCTCAATGGCTACCCTTGCCTTCTTCTGGCTGTGGACCCTCATATCATCCCAGTGCTTATTGATGTTCTCAACACTACGGACTGCCGCCCCCAACACGATGGCAGCATCCGTAATCCATTCCCAGATTGTTTGACATGCCTTCACCCCAAGTTGCTTCTCAGTGCTGAAGCAGGACTAATAATAGCTCAGGATTTTGTCACCCTGAATTCCAACTTCAGATGCAGGGAATTTGACAGTCCTCTGCCTCACTAGCTTGGCTGGATCAAGGAGTGGCCTAGCAGGTCGTTTGTGGTGGTTTAGAAGTAGTCAGCCACTCCAGGACAATGCCAGTGGCGTGCCACCCTATACAGAAGGCCAGGCAACAGTAGTTGTTTGGCAGACAGGGCAAGTAGACAGGAGTGTGAAAGGCGGGAGGTATGTGGGCACCTCGATGGCAAGAGCATGCACACAGCAATACAGCAGTTGTGAGAAAAGGACCTTGGTGCATGCATAATGTGCTCTCGGGCAGTAAGCAGGTTCTCATGGGTGCACATTCTGCACACTCCTCTGAAGCAATTGTGGCACAGATACGTGGAGTATGCTTGCACCACACACTCACTGTTGATATATGTGACTACCACTTAAAGGACACTACACCTATATACCTATATTATACCAAGAAAGAAAGCCCTTGTTAAGTCATGCGTGAGTAGGGACAGCCACGGAAGGACAGGGGCTCACATAGGAAGAAGCATTTCACTGATGAGATGTGATGTTGACCAACTTTGTAGAGGAACATCATATCAACCTTCCTACTTGCGTCAGCAGCACACTTTTACTGACAGAACATGCTGTCTTTCAGCAGCAGGTGACAGATCATTTCAGTGTATAAGCCTATGACAGATCTGAGTCAGAGAACCAAGGAGAAGTTGAGGAGGAATGAGAGGCCCTTTCAGACCAATGGTAGAGGCCTCCAAAACCTAGAGGTCCCGACGCCAGTGGAAGAAGTGGTCAGCGGCATGATTACCACTCATCATGGAGTCAATTGGGAGGTACTGACACCTGTGTGCCTCCATTCGACGAGTTACAATGCAGCACACAATCTCTGGGAACAACCTTTTGATGCATTTGAGTCGATGTATTGTGCACTGCTGTTTGTGTGTCTGGTGTGTATCATAGGTGCTCTGAAAGCCCAGGCCACTACCTTCAGGTGTTGAATGGTGAGGTGTATAAAGTTTCTGTCATCAGATCACACATTTCTGATACTTAAATAGTGGGCCATTATATTTGCCAATGTATTTTCTAGAGAATGGCTATGGTACATGTGCTCTAGTGAAGGAGCCTCATGAGTATTTGCATTATGGGACATAGAATTATGGGTAAGGATGCTGTCAGTTCTTGATATATAGAAGTGAGGGGCCATGCATGGCATGTGTGAAGTATTGTTGGTTATGTTCATTCTGTATGTTCAAATGATGTGTTATTGCACATGCGTAGGCCACTGCCTAAAAGTGAAGTGAACATCACAGGTATGGATCCATTATATAGTGATTGCATGGCATGCATAGTTGCTCAATAGTTTTGAGTGTATGCCAAGATCACATTGGATAGGGATGCTGATCCAACTATGCATGCAATCAAGTTCTACTTTGCTGTCATTTCCAGGCAAGAGACCCAGATGTGATCCGGGATAGGACCTTGCAATTGATAATGCATTGCATGTTGCATGTTTGATGAGTTTTCTGGAAGTGTTATCTGTGTGGATTTCATATGTGATGGTTAGAGAGGCCCAGTAGCCTGGTGCTGTTCATAATGTGATGACCCATGTTCTCCAGTGATGTTGCATTGTGATCTGTGTGCTTCAATAGAGTCCTAGCTGAATTATATTCTATCTCTGTATTCAGAACGGCTCCCCGTAGAATACAGTCTCACAATAAATTTGGTCCAATTGTACACATAGCTCCTCCACCTTTTCCTTCACTTGCCTTCCTGAGCATCTTACCTATCCTCTGCCCTCATCCCAACTATCTACCAACTTACCACTACTGCATGTTCTATCGTACTCCACCTTTGCCTCTCTAAAAGGCAAAGCGTTTTAATGCCATATCCTTTGGAGATGTCAGGAGGTGCTATAATAATTGAAGATAACATAACATACCCAAGCAAGATCACTGCCTAAAGCCATCAAGAGGCTCAGCAGGTGTATGCTCCAATCATCTCTCAATCATGACCTGTCTTCAGGCTTAGCAAAATGCTTCCTGTTTTTGGAAGCATGATTGCAACCTCTCCCGACCTAGCACAGAGTGGGCAAGGCTCACCACGATGACAAGGTCACCAGTCATTGCATGGATTTAGTACATTTGGGGTGCTACAAATCGCACTTCCATTGCCTAAATTGCCTACATAATTCAGTTGGTGTGTTGCTGTATGCACCATACACCACCAGTAGTATACAAAATAATACTCACCTGTTGCATCTTGCACAATCTTGCAGCAAACAGTGCTCTACATGTGGAAGTGTGGGACAATGTGCATCCAAAACCATATACTGAACCCATACCTCCAAAGGACCAAAGTGCACAAAGACTATCAAAAGGAACCCATGTGGTATATACATGCTTCATATGAGCCCCATCCCATATTGCAAGAAGACTCCAAATCCTCATCCCATAATGATGAGATAGGCCAATACCTATATGGCCAACAGAACACTATGACATGGCCTCTCTCGGAGTGGGAATGAGTTATGCCACTATGTGAAAATGAAGACATGGGGAGGTCAGCTGGCCACACACCAAAAACATACCTGAAGAAGCAAAGAATGACCATACCACATAAATGCATCCATCACAAACAGTTCCAAGCACAATGACTGCACGTAGGTCCTTGAGTGCAACATCCAAGGTGCCACCAATATGTAGAAGATGAAGTGTCATGCCATTAAGGAGTCACCAATTATAAGGTCTTCTTCTCTGGAAAGTGAAGAATACTGTGTCTCTCCTGATGGGGCCATCCCCTTTCCCTAAAAGCCATCTTCTCTCATGTGATCCTCTCCCATAATACCATCCCCAAGGTTAGGATGAGGTAGTGACTGCCATCCCCTGGCATTTAAAAATGGCTTGCGCCTTCAATTGGAAGATGGAGAAGAGAGAAGCTGAGCGGGTATAGCAGGAAGCAGGACCGCAGGTGAAGGCAGATGCACGGAAATGGACCATGCTGAAAGAGGCAGGTGCTTTCAAGCTGCCACTTGTAAGCATTACCTACCGGAGTGGTGGAAGAACCAGGGAAATGCAGCAGGCACTGGTAGAGTTCCGCTGAGGAACCAACAGCATCTTCAATGGCAAGTGAATGCAGAGATGGCCGGAGAGCTGAAAGAGGGTCTGCAGAGCATGAGACGCCATTCCTGAGTGAATATTTGCCCCAGCAACGTGCCAGGGGTCGGAAACTCTATCAGACACCAGTCAGTCATGGTTGGTACCCCTGGGCGTACTGATAAGCATATGAACAATTAAGAACTAATTTTTAGTACCGACCAAGTAAAATAGAAAGACAGAATTTGCACAAATCCTCATGTATGAGATGTCAATAAGGGGAAAGTTGGTGCAAATGTAATGGCAAGCAGATGAATGGTAATGAAGAACTTAGAAGACAGAATGTGCACACGTCTCCAGATGTGAGATATCAATATGATGAAAGTTGCAACAAGTAGTGTCTAAAGCCAATGAACTATAGACAGTGCCGGAATACAACTGTGCTATACTGAAAGACAGCTATAACATTAAAAGACATCCTGGTAAAGGAAATACATCAGGCAGTCAACCTTTGCTAGAAAGATATCTGGCAGGAGAGTATACCAGGGGATCTACAAAACCCAGAAGGGGAATCCTGAAAGGGGAGAACACCAAGTAATCAATTTAAAGTATTTGAAAGAAAAAGACACTGCAAAAAGGTTCACTGAAGGAGGATACCTGGCAGGGGAGTATATCAGCAAGTCATCCTTAAGAAGTTGTTGTATGAAAGAGACATTCCTCCCATCCTTAAGGAAACATTGTTCGATAAAGACACTTTGGCCATCCTTCCTGAAATAATCAAGGGGAAGGGAACCATGCTATATATCCAAGGACTTCTTCTTCTTGGTAGAGCATTTTTGGGGGGTATTCATCTATTTGCTTTACATGTGAACACTTTTTGCTAAACCTAGATCAGAGACATTTTTCCCTGCACTTTTTAGTTGTCCATTTTTAGTGTGAGGGCCTGATATGTTTTGGACACAAGGGTACTTTACATAATTTTGATGATAAGACACAGACTGATATTTAGTTTTCTAGGCAGGGAAAATCGTTTAGGATAGGGACAGAAAGGTCTTTATCCAATACTTTTATTTTAATAAAGATTTCTAATGTTGAAAACCTTATAACTTTGAGTCCGCCTCTCCTTTCTGACCCCCCATAACACCCAGAGCCCGAGGGTTGGTGTGATGGAGACCCTCAGGCTCCTCCGCGCATACGCCTCAATGAGGAAGCACTCTCTGCTTCCTGGTTCATCTGGTATGCTGCACGGGAGATGGAGCATCTTCATTCCCGAAGACAGTCAAGAAGACTGGAACCTAGAGTGGGGATGCAGGCAAGCAAATAAAGAAAATGCATTTGTGTCAAGGGTTTTTAGTTTAGTGCTTGAACGAGAGAGTATATGTTTGTTTGGGTGCAGGTGTTTATGTGAGAGCATATGAATGCTGTGAGGGTACTTGTCTACTGAACAGATTAGGGGGAGGCTCTTTTGTGCATAGAAGGTTATTCCACCCACTGATCAAGTCGGGATACTCTAAATCAGCTCAACTCAGAAAAAACGACTCTGTGTCCCATGCATTGGAAGGAATAACTGGGATGAGGAAGACTGGACACAATGTAATGAAGATTTCCAGTACGGAATTGGGCCGTACATAGTATCTAATTGTAAAATTATCTTTTTGCAAAGTTGATAATCATGCAGCCCTCAATTTACACAGATGACATATGCCATACTTTAGATAGCAGCGCTATCCCTCAGTTACATCGCTCATACACCTAAAGCATTGGGCTGCATATCTATTAGTGACACAGCATATCTTATTTTTCTCTTTGCATTGTTAAACTACTACAATGGTTATCTCAAAATAGTTTAAATTAAAAAGTGCTGTCCAATGACTTACATCATATATTATGTCTTGAGGAAAATAATCTATTCACAAGGTTACACATATCTCACCACATCATTGTTTAGATAGGAGTACTGTCGCTGCCTTGACAACGCTCTTATGGTCTGTTTCCTTGAATGGTAGAAGTATCCTGAAGGCTCCAAAGAACTTACAGGGCAGTCTAACCTACACTCCGTGTAGGTTACGCATTTCTTAAAGGACTTCGCCACAAGGTTGGCAGCGTTTCCTCAGATCTGTGCCGATCTGCGATGCACTCTAAAACAATATTTTCTCAAAATGTACGTTTAATGGAAGAATATAAATGCACATTTTATTTATTTCCTATTTCTAGGCATATTGACCTAAACCATAAGTTGATCTCCTGGAGAATAGTTTTTCAGGCATATATTGTATATTTGAAATGCCTGGATAATGATAGAGCATCACATGTTAAAAGTATTTTTCAAGTTGCTATTCTTCAATATGGATTACCATCAAGGGTACGTGGTGATTGTTGAGGTGGACATATTGACAGTGCCATATGTCTGATAGAAACAAGCACTTTATTTATGTATGTATTTATTTATTTATTTATTTACTTATTTAATATGCTTAGCTCAATAGAGATTTTCACATAACATTTCAAAACAAAACGAATCAATTTGAAATAAAAAGAACATTTCACAAAATACATGCAATTGAAACCATTAATATAATCAAATATCAACAAATTTTAAACATTATTTGAAATATCTAATTTTAAAAGTCTAGCAACACTTATCTAGATACAATAAAGTGCTATGTGCATGGACCCATGGCCTGAGTTTTGGCCATAATGCCAAAACATGTCACTTTAATCATATCATGATCTTTTACAAAAGGTTCCAGATTGCACATATACAAGATGCCCAGCTGCTTACTTTCAGTCATGACACGACAGGCAGGTGAGTGCTTGTACCTCCTAGCTGCATTATTTGGCCCAAAGCGTTTAATTTAAAAAGTAAATCCTTCCGAGCCCCCTTGTGTCCGCTTCCCTTGCCATGTGCTTCCCATCTGCCCGCCTCCCATACCACCCACCGCACGTCATTGGTGCGTTTCACATCTTGCTTTGGGTCTAGTGACCCGTGTTAGTGCGCGCACTGCCTTCTCCATCAATCCAGGCAGGTGAGTGACTTCCAACAGCCATCCACCACAATAGGGGGTGCCTAAATGTCTGGGAGCAAGAAATCAAGAGTCCATGACTTCTGCCTAAGGAAGCCCAAGTTTGCTGAGGTGGAACTGGCTGCACTATCGGACACAGTGATGCAGCATGCAGACGCCCTCTTTGTCTTTGGAGCTGGCCACATGAGGTACCAACCAGAGGAGGAAGACATCTGGCAGGAGGTGGCAGACAGGGTCATGGCCATGGGAATTGTCGCCCACATGCTGAGAGACTGCCATAAGTGGTGGGGTGACTTGCACCTGAGGGTCCGCACCCTTATAGCTACACACATGAGGGAATCTGCTGCCACAGGAGGAAGGACGGTGGCACCCCTAAACCATATGCCGTGGGAGGAAGGGTGCAGCTCCATCATGGACATGGAGGGTATAGAGGGAGTTTGGACAGCAGAGGCAGGAGCTGGGACCGAAGGTGATGGGGGTAGGTATAACAAACCCCATGTAGGTGCAAATGTTGAGGCCAAATACATGCATCCCCAGGCAGAGAAACACCAAATGGGCAAGGGAACAGGTCCAGAAGGTGTCAGTGAATTGCCTAATCACACACACATGCCAGGGGATTCTGGTAGATGAAGCCATGTACAAGCACTGTTACCAAAAGGTACAGCCCCACACATGGACACATGATGAGTGCTCTGTGTGCCAAGAGAGAACAGGAAAGGAATCATAGGCCCGCCGCACAAACAACAAGCCACTTGGCAGGCTAACAGTCAATGTGCACTCCCTCCACCACATATAGTAGCACGCATTGGAGCAAACAGACCAAAGAAGCCGCATGACAAGAGCAGGACACACACAATGTAGCATGAGTGTAATGCAAGACCACAGATATGGCCCCCAGAAGACAAACAACATGCTCATCTGTCCCGAACAGGCACACAGTTTTCTGACAGCAACGCACCTGGACTGTCAATGTCAGGACAAGCAGCTGCAGGCAGACCTGCAAAGGACGCACCACATCCAGCTGCAGCAGCCCCACCAAATCCAAAAGTGAATACCCCACCACCTCTAGCTGCTGCAGCCCCATCACCTCCAGCTGCAAAGGCCCCACCGCCTCCAGCTGCAGTAGTCCCACCACCATCATCGCCACCACCGTCACCCATTGCTGTAAGTGGCACAGCAGCAGCTGTGCATGTGACTGCTGTCCTCACTACACATGTGGTCAGTGGTCCCACCATCCTTCCTGTGCCCTTCAAACCACCATGAGGACAGCAGCCACCAGGTCATTGTGGCACGCACACAGGGATGAGGATGAGGAGGATGTTTGGGGAGGTGGGGGAGGAAGGTGTTTGAGGAGCAGAATGGGATGATTGGGGAGGGGGAGAGTGGGGTGTCGGGCTTGTGTGCATTTATGTTGTTAGATAATACATAGTTGTCACCTGCATCACTGAGTGGACATTCATTTTTTCAAAACAAGTATTTACTGTGAGGGTGCATGATGACTAAAAAGGTGCAAGGGATGTACAGAGTGGAGGGGATACTCCAAAAAATTCTCTATCAGTTCTTGGCAGGTCATAAGCCCATCCCTGACCTCATGTGTGCGTGTATGGGCCCGGCTGGTGCTGTATCATCATCATCCTCTGGTAGGAGAAATTTCAAGATCTGGGGGACGGGGTATGTTGTGCCCGATGCAGATGTTGTGCCACATTGCACAGACCAGGACTATCTGCCCCACCTTCTCTGGCTTGTACATGAGTGCACCCCCAGACCGGTGTAGGCATCTGAAACGTGCCTTCAAGGGCAGAAGGCACGCTCCATTGTCACCATGGTTCTCACATGGGCCCTGCTGTGTGCCACTTCCTGCTGTGCCTGGGGATTCCTCAGCGAGGTCATAAGTCACAGAAGCAGCGGGTATCCAGAGTCACCTACAAGGGTTAAGGACACAAGTGAGAGTCATGATGCTCAGCAGTGGTGTTACTTGTGACGGCAGAATCTCAATGGTCAGTCTGTGCATGCATGTATCATGTCTCATGTCTCATTGTGCCACACTGTTTCACATTACAGACCTTGCATTCATATTGCACTTCTCAGGGGGGGATGCATTCTGGTACTTGTAGTGCATTGTGTGTGTAGATGTCCTGTTGGGTTTGAAATGTCCTGGTCATTGACTGCTACATCTCCAGTCATGTGATACTCCTGTGTGTTCTGGCCTGTGAATTGAGAGGTGCACTGGTGGGTCTCTGGACATGCATTTGTGACATTGTGGCAACCCCCCCCTCTTGCCTGTCACTCATGCTGCTAGGTAGATGGTATTGTACATATGCTCACCCAACATCCAGGTCCTTTGTCCTCTTTGACTCTCCATGTAGGCGGGCAACATGCTGTTCCAAAGGACCATTGCATCGTAGGTTGAACCTGGGAATCGGGCACAACAGTGCATGTTGGTAAGGTCGGTTTCACAAGTGACCTGGACATTCAGGGAATGGAACTGCTTCCAGTTCATGTAGACCTTCTCAGAAGAGTGGGGAGCCACAACCTCAATATGCGGGCAGTGTAAAGCTGCCACCACATTGGGCACACCCACAATTGCATAGCAGAGGCACTTGGTGGCATTGAGCTGTTCCTGAGTGGTGGGGAAAGGTATGTGCTGGCCAACTTGGTACAGGAGGGCCTCCAGCACCTGCACCACCACTCTGGAGAAGGCAGGCTGCAAATGCTAATGGATCTGCCAGAATGTCAGTGCAAATGAATAGTCCACCATCCTGTGTCACAACCTACTTCTATCCCTTACACTGTAACCTAAGATTAATATAATCCAACAGAAAGTTCCTTCTCCACGAGAATGGCTCCCTTCTCCTGGTATATGTGTGGTGATTCCAATATGTTCTCTTACAAAAAGGTACCAAGGGGAATGATCCCTTCCCCTGGCTTGTATCAGTTTAACAGAAAGTTCTTTTCTTAGGAGAGTGACTCTCTTCCCGTGGTATACGGATCGTGTTCCTTATATACCCTCTTGTAAACATGTGCCGGGGGAAAGATTCCCTTCTCCTGGATGGTAGTTCCAGTACCTTGTACAGTCAAACCGTTGGACCAGGAGATAGATTCCCTTCTCCTGGTATTGGTCTGCACTTCCCAATTCAGTTCACAGCAAGTCTTCTCAACAAAGTCAGGGGGAATAACTCCCTTCCTCTGGCGTTTCTTCAGTGTACTTGAAAAAATTCTATTTTTAAGGAGAATGACTCCATTCTCCTGGTGTTCACAAGTTACTTCTCAACTTGGGTTTGACACTTTTTCACTACATCAACAAAGTTCTGAATCTCACTTATATCTGGGTCCCAAACCCTTCTCTGATGGTATTATCTCAGCCACTGGAACAAGGAGGATTTCCTCAGATGCTTAGCTCTCTTCTGTTGGCGACACTCACAGTGTCCCCCCTTTTGTATTTCTTCACTTTTAGGGCACGTGGAATGAAACCTAGAGGTCCATCAGAGGAAACTTTGAGACACTTTCCCTATTCAGACACATGGAAATCAAGATAAAGAATAAGAATATAGTCCTTCTTACTCTTGAATTGGAATATGATGAACTAATATTACCACATTTGTCCTGAAGAAAGCAGAAAGGTTTCTAAATCCATTGAAACCAGTCGATGAAAAAATAAAGGTTTAGGTGTGATGACCTAAGCCCCGAGAGACATACATACTTTTTTGTGAGCTTGGTAAAAGGAGATCACTTTTTAGTAATACTGCACAATTAAAGAAATTAAGATAGTGTTGTAAAATATCTGATTATTTGTAATCAAGGCATTTTTTGAAAAATAAGACACACAGATTGGAAGCGATATGAATAGAATAGAAAAATCGACTCCCAAATAGTGTGCACTAATTTTAGCTCATAGAAAAAGTAGTGAGAGGCTAGGGTGAGCCTCTTGCCTATCCCTCACTCTAGATAGGCATTTCATTAGCGCTTTTTAGGGATTTCATAAGTGAGTGTTAGGGAGAATTCTCAGAAATTTCCCTTACCTTTTGAGACCCCCAGCAACTTTGCTGGATTTCTAGGACTTTCATTTTTAACTGGAAAGAGTGTGAGCCTTTTTTTCCACCCTTTCATGTATTTTGATGTGTGTTTTACTTTTGTGTTCTTTGGAGTTGGAGTTTTAGACAAACTCCATAAGCATCATCATTTTCTTGTGTGTCACACAGCACCTTCAGTGCAGTGGCACAGTTATGTCTTTCAGACTTCCCAAGGTGTGAATACCTTCTCTGGGCCTGACTACTGCCTCCCAGTGCATGTAAAGTTAAATTCATAGACCCAGCACACACTATCTTCCTATAGAGTGCTGGAGGGGTTGACTAGCATCCCCTATGTCTAAACACTCATGAAACAGTCAAATGTTACCCTTTCCTCTTGAAACGGCTGGTGGCAGTGGTTTTAGAACAAACTACCATGATTTTTCCCGACCGCGAACACTGGTAGCTAAAAATCGGGTCAGCCATGTTTTTCAATATGGTGCCCAAGACCCCTTTGTAAAAACAGACTTGGGTCATCTTTTTTGCTGTTTCTTTTAGGAAAGGTCCTTCTGGTGTTTGTCCCTGCGTGCCAAACCAGGTTTGGTCCCTTTGTTTGTTGTCCTTTGGCAGGCTTCAGTGCTGAAGCCCTCCTCTGGCGCCTGAGTGTCTGGGGTGGACAGGATGTGAGGGAGGTGCTGGAAACTCCCTGTGCTTAGTGTCCTAGGAGACCTGAATGCACTCTGGTGTGATTGGCTGGCTGACTGTCCAGCAAGGACAAAATAAATATTTACACCTCAGAACACACTGAGATGATCACCTGGTCACTCCTACGAGGAAAAGAAATCCTCTTCAAATGGCAGTTATAACCTATAAAAAAGATTTAAGCGTGCAAGGACAGCCACCATGCTGGGTGAGTGACAGCTAGGCTGGAATGAATGGGAGAAAACTGTTTAAAAGCAGGTCTCTGGGACTTGGAAGGCGAGTCGACCACTTGAATGAAAGAACCGAAGACAAAGCTGAAGGAAGACGACTGCTGCAACTCCTGTACTATCGGTTTGTCCGGTGAAGCCCTGCTGCAGTTCCAAATTGCCTGAAACTTCCTCAACAGAGAAGCTCCTCCAAGGATGACTTCTTCCCTTGAGCTGGTGGGAACAACCAACTCGCAAGCCACCTGGAAACCATCTCCATACTAGTCAAATTTTCTTCAGAGTGCTGTTGAAAACTGGATAGCCAGTGAGAAGAAAACCAGTTTGTGGACTTTAAGCCACTCACACCTTAAAGCCGACATTTAGCCAAGCTTGTGGCTTGTGGCTTCTTCCCTGGGCAGTGTAAGAACCTCCCGACATCCTCCTTCTTGTCCCCACAACTGAAGCTCAGGAACAGCGAGATCTGCAGGAACTCCAGGAACAACTACCTCAGCTACAGCTTTTCTTCATTCATAAGGTACCATGCAAAAGCGGTTTGGAAATCCTTTCTGCCGCAGTGAAAGTTTGTGAAACTTTCCAAACTTTGGAGTCTTGTTTGCTCCTAATCCGACATATAACTTTTTTTCTTGCAAACTACTTCTATGAACATTGGCAAAGACTTAACCATTTAATACCAGGACTGTGCTATTCTATCCAAGACAATGAACCATTGACTTTGGCCCAGGCCTATTGAATTGAACTGTCTCTTGTAGTGAACTGAAACTATTTGCCCTGCCTCTGAAAGTAATTGTGTTTTGATTCTTATAACCTTTTTCTTTCTACCCCTTTTGAAAGTTACGGAAGTGCCATTTTGCGCCCACTTCATGGGAGCTTAACTTGTTCACTGTGCAAAAGAAAGTTGAATGGGCTCATCCAACTAAGTTCGTTGCTCTCTGTTGGCTTTCATGGAGCTTATTCAATAACTTTGTAAGAGTTCATGTAATCTTGATCAAAGTTCTTTTCACACTTTCTTCGTATTTATATGCGTATTTAGTACCATCCTTAAGTGATAACATTCAGATACGTAATGGATTCACAAATTGTACACCACTAGGCATTCAGACAAGAAGCAGAATTATATGGTTTCTTGTGTAGTTATTTTAATACCAATGCATTTCGGAGCGAATCTCCTTCTTCAGGGCGTTAACCACACTAATATATTCAAAAACTAATACATCAATTGAAAAAATTGAAAAAAATCAAAATATACATCCATCATATGTTCCGCAAATCACAAATCAAATGTAGTGTATATGATATGAAAACATTTCACAAGTATATATACATTAATACCATAATAGGCCATTGTGGTGATAATAATCCAATATGTGAAAAAGATCATCAAATGTGAAAGTATATACCCATTAATGGCAAATTCCAAAAGTGAATTTTTGAAGAGATGATTTTGGGGTGAAAAAAACAACAACATGGTATCCTCGTTAGACAGGTGTTACTGCAAAACTTCATGGTAATGAGCATTTTTGTTCACAATTCTTAACATGTCAGACGTTGAACTAAATTACCTTCACGATTCCTTGTGATGTCTAACACCATTGCAGGGCAGAAAACCCTGCACATTCAACAATTCAACTGTAAATGATAAGAACAAAAATAACGTGCCCTCAGTGAGATGCTGCTAATTTCTTTAAGTTCATACGAGTTGCCGTGCACCTTAAAAAACGGATTCAAGGCTTACCCATATGAATTTGCTCTTGTTAGGTTTCTCTGTCAATGAACGCACTGTAGAAAAGTAATCAAATAACCTACTTTTAGTATAAGTGTAAGCTAGACTTCGTTGTCTTACATTTTGTGAGCGGGGAGGTAGAACCCTAATATGCTGCTATTCTTTCGGCATGTAGACAGTTTGAACGCGAGCGAGCGTCGTGTAGGAAACACTGATTAAAGTTGTGTTCTGGTTTCCATGGCAACCCTGTGCGGCGTGCGCAATCACGTAGGACGTTCCCAGCGTTGCAACGCCTCGTGTCCCGTGTCCCCATGGAAACGGGGAGACAGGACGGTCGGGGTATCCATGTGAACATAAAGTTGTTTGTGTTGTGGAGACTTCTGTTCTCAGTGCGTTATATGCGTACATGTGTCTAGCTTAGCAAGACATTTTAAGGTGGGTATAATGAAAAATATGATCTCACTTGTCCACATTAATATCCTCATTGACTAAGCGCTTTAGGGTGAATACATTTAGACACATCGTCTGTACATGAAGACATTTCTTTAAAAAGATGTTAATGGAATAAATATAGATTAGTGAAATGCTCGTTGCTTGATCTACATTTGTAGATGGTCACGGAAGGTTGAAAACAACCATAAACCTTAAAAATGTGTAATCAAACTACCTGGGTGTAGTGATTCTCTAGTTTACTGCATAAGACGTACAGAGTACCAGGTACTCTCCTTAATGTAATTAGATTCCACAGTTGTATAGAAAAGGTTCTAAATGACATAAGTAGAAGCTCTTTAAGTTATTTTTGGGAACAAATGCTTGTTACCTAATACGCATTTGTAAATGATCAAAATGAGTTAAAAAAGGCCATAAATGATGAAGATATACAATTAAATGATTTATGCATAGTACTTC
The DNA here is from genome assembly GCF_040938575.1 of Ambystoma mexicanum. Classification (NCBI taxonomy): domain Eukaryota; kingdom Metazoa; phylum Chordata; class Amphibia; order Caudata; family Ambystomatidae; genus Ambystoma; species Ambystoma mexicanum. Next base: position 276,910,710 of record NC_090936.1, on the reverse strand, counting down.
TGTAATTCACCATATAAGTTGTACAAAGTCTTAGGTACCCTACTCAATATCGTTGGATCTCATAGTTGTGTAGATAAGATTCTATGTAACATCAGCGGAAGCTCATTCACTGTTGTTATAGCCCTCATTGCCAATGATCTAGAGCCTCCTCATAGGAAGCATGCCCAATTAATTTCTTCATTCAATCCCCGTGGAGTTAGACACCCCAACTTATCAAACCAATAACATGCCCTTCTGTCGAGTCTAATTTGAATGTTTTCATGTGGCTCGTTTCTTTGAACTACCTCTAATATCAAAAATCGAATTTGTGTCAAATTATGTCTTTCTTTAAGCCAATGTCTTGCAACAGCTGAATTCAAGTTTTCGTTGCGTATACACGAACAATGTTCGTTCCAGCGAAGTTTCGCTTTTCTTTGAGTCTGCCCTACATAGAATTGTCCGCAGGGACACCTAATTCCATAGATAATGTTTGTTGTGTCACAGGTGGCAAATGATTTCAACATGATCTTTTTTCTAGTGTAAGGATGGTTTATAGTCGATCCCTTATGTACATAACTGCAGTTACTACAACTGAAGCACAGGAAAGTTCCAACGCGTTTGGTGTCCAGTTGTTTCTTTGGTTGTCTTGTTTGCACCAGGCTGTCTCGAAAGTTTCTGCTCCGTTGGTAGGCAAATGTTGGTGGTTCCTTAAACAGTTCTTCAGTCCTCTGGTCACAGGACAACACTTGCCAGTGCTTTTCAATGATTGATTTGGTACGACCGCTCTGTGTTGAGAATCTGTTGATAAACACCAACGGTGGTTCAGTTTTCACTTTTCTTGTCGCTGTCAGTAATTCATCTGTGCTTTTTTGTTCCACTTTGCATTTTGCATCTGCTATCTCTTCCTGTTTGTATCCACGTCTCAAGAACTTTTCACTCATTTCTTGAAGTTCCTTATCATAATCCATTGGATCACTGATAATGCGTTTTACTCTGAGCATTTGGCTGTATGGCAGGTTTTTGATTAAGCTCGGTTCGTGGAAACTTAGTCTGTGAAGTAAGTTATTTCGATCAGTTGTTTTCGTATATATGTTGGTTTTGTATTGGTGTTCCATGGATTGTATGTTCACGTCAGGAAAGTGAATGCTGCTCTGGGAATGTTCATGGGTGAACTGAATTCTTTCATCGATGGTGTTCAAGTATGAGAAAAATTCCATCAATTTTGTCTCTGTATCCGTCCAAATTGCAAAGATGTCGTCTGTAAAACGAATCCAAATGGCTAAATGTGGTTTCCATGTTTGGTGACTCAATATGTGATCTGTCTCGAATTTATGCATAAATGTGTTTGCATACGAGGGGGCCATTGTGGCTCCCATTGCGGTCCCTGTTATTTGCATATAGAACTGATTTCTGTATTTGAAATAGGAGTTTGTTGATATGAAACGTAATAGGATGATGATGAATTCTTTATTTGCTTCTATTTCACCCGTGTTGAAGAGTAGCCGTTCTATTGCTTCAATGCCTAAGTCATGTGGGATTGATGTATATAAGTTCCTTACGTCAACAGTGAATAGAATCTGTGACGGTGAATGTGGTACTGCAGCTAATAGTTGGAGAAAATGTGTTGTATCCTTGATGTAGGTTGATGTTTTCTGGATAAGAGGCTATAAGAAGTAATCAATGTATTTTCCAATCTGCTGTAATATGTTATTAATTCAGGCTACAATTGGTCTACCGGGAGGGTTAATGAGATCCTTGTGTATTTTTGGCAACATGTATAAATTCGGAATGCAGTGGTTCTCATTTATCAAAAACTCGTGTGTATGGTGGTTTATCCATGCATTCTCTTCAGCCTCATCAAATAAGATTTCCAAGCGTTGTTTGATTCTCATTGTTGGATCACTGTCCAGTTGTTTGTACGTGGCAGTATCAGCAAGCTGTCATTTACACTCTTTGTCGTAATCTGCTGTGTTTAGTATGACTAGTGCTCCACCCTTGTCTGCAGGTCTGATTGTTATTGAAGCATCGCTGTATAAATCTTTCAACAATCTGTACTCATGGGGTTTCAAGTTCTTATACTTAGTGCTTTTGAAATTCATCTTCTCCAAGTCTTTCAAGACCTGTTTCTCAAAAATGTCCACTGCTGGTATGTTTATCTGTGGTAAGAATCTGCTTTTCGACTTAAATTCTTTGTAAGGACACTCATCCTGTGTAGTCTGTGGTATCTCTGTTTCATTAAAAAAGGCTTTTAATTTCATTTTTCTGGTTAATTTGTACAAATCTACTTTTGTTTCAAATAATGAGGTGTCAAACGTGGGGACAAAGCTTAGTCCTTTTTGAAGTGTCTCTGTCTCAACGGGAGTGAGGATTCTGGATGATAAATTAATCACTAGGTTCTCTTCTGTTGTGACGTGTCTGTGGTCCTCCTCGTCCTCTTTCTCTTGCCCCTGCAGGCTCTTTTCCTCTTCCTAAAAAATTACTGGCAGATGGCCCTGGTCTCGCCTCTGATGGGTCTGGGTTTGCTGTTGGTGGATTTTCCTCTCATGTGCGGGTCTCGCTTGTTTCTGATTCAGAGCTCGTTGGAGTGTTGGAGTTGTTCTGTCGTGGTCTTCTTCCTCTTGGAGCGTATTTGTCCATCCAGGAGTATACTTCGTCGTTGACATAATCGTAAGTATCTCTCTAAAATTTCCTGATTTATTTATTTTCAAGCTCAGTTTTGTAGTCTGTCAGTTTAACATTAATGTCTACTAGTATTTCTTCTATTTCTTCTTTTTTCAATTTGCATGAGTTGGTAAGTTCTTTCTCAATCTCCTTAATTTCTAAATCTATGGTGTGAAGATTCATGGTAAGTTCTTGAATTTTAATAGAATTAGGTCCAACGAACATCTGTTGAGGATTGTTTCCCATCTTCTAACAAAATCTTTGTTCTCTTTGCATAGTGTTGGACGGAGTTGGATTCGTAGTCCTCTTGGTATCCTCTGGTTTTTATAATATCTCCCTAGAGTAACCGCATGTAGTTTCCTGTTGATTTCTTTCCTTATCAGATATTCAAGTTGCTTAATCCTCTTGGTAGGATCCTGGTCTGTAGCTGTATTTTCATTGAATACATTCTCACCAATGAATTCCAATATCTTGTTTGCTTCTTACGTGGTGAAGCCTAGCGTCTCTGCTTTTTTTGTTGTGAATGATTCTATGTCTTCATAAGACATCTCACAGTGTGTGGTTCCAACTGGTCAATTTCAATGTTATTTTTTATTTTTTATTTTCTGCTTTTTTGTGTTGGTTTAAGGTGTGCCTCCACCTGAGGGGTATCAGAGAACAAAACTGTTGCCAGAAAGAGAGGAAAAGAGGCGGGCACCACCTAGAAAATTCACTTTCTTCGTCCAATTGCTTTTTCTTAATGATTATTGGAGCTGCCGGACTGTTATAGGGTCCTATGACACCTGGTCCTTATGTCGATACACTATGCAAAAGAAAGTTGAATGGGCTCATCCAACTAAGTTCAACGCTCTCTGTTGGCTCTCATGGAGCTTATTCAATAACTTTGTAAGAGTTCATGTAATCTTGATTAAAGTTCTTTTCACACTTTCTTCGTATTTATATGCGTATTTAGTACCATCCTTAAGTGATAACATTCAGATACGTAGCTTAACTTGTTCAGAAACATATTGGTTGAGTACTGTAGTGTATTATAGTGTGATATTGAGCTGCGTCTTGCTAGTGGAATTTTTTCTAACTAAATGTGTAAATAAATGTATATTATTTTACCAAGAAACCTTGAGTAAGTGTTTGTTTGAACTACTGTGATTGCCAGTCCTTTGTGTCACCTCTTGTACTGATCACATCCCACTTGAGATAGGTCTGGCTGCTCAGCCACTGCTACCACATAACTGTGTAGTACAGGCTTGTACCAAAGGTGAGATTGCGCTTACACCTGTAGTCTTAATTGTGTGTAGTGTTCCCAAAGGGTACTGCATGTAATTCTGCGTAACAGCGAGGGGCAGCAAGATTCTCTTTATAGGGACATGTATCTAGTTGTAGGGACTTTAGCAACAGGAATATTTTTTTTATTGTATTGTTCTGTCCTTTTTGTGATACAACAATGCTGGTCTCTCCATGAACTGGGGCCAGTCTCCATCCCGCTTCCTGAAGCGGTTTGCCTCGTTATTGCTCTTGCGGCTACTCAGAGCATTGTGACTGTCTTGGCATTTTTCGGGTACCGCACAGTTCACCTGCTCCTGGTGGTCATGCCACTGCCTTGCTTGCTTCCTGCTGGGCTTCAGCCTGCCAACATAGAACCTGTCACAAACTCCTTCAGCCACTCGCCAGCGTCCTTGGCAGAGCCCTTTCTTTGGGTTCGAGTGTTTACTTCGAAAATCCTGCATTCTCCAAAGAGGATGGAAGACGAAGAGGCTGAGTCCATTTTCTCTGTCCATTATATAGGGCTTACTCCGCCCTAGTGTTACTTCAACACCTATTATCAATGGCTCATTGGTATTCCTCATGCCTCCTCTGAGCCACCTCATCTCAGTCCTAGCACAGTCAGTATTCCTCATGTTTTTTGTGCTTTTCTTTGTCCTAGTATTTTCTGTCCTAGCTTTACCCCAGGCACTACAGACATACATAGGATTATTTTCAATATGGTAGTTTGAAATGGGGAGAGGGGCTAAGGCATGTGGGGGTGTTATGTTATACAACGGGTTATACCAAAGGTGATCATCCTTATCCCCAGATGGGGATTCCCTCCCCATGAGGTCCCGCAACATTAAACCACCATAGTGGGGACTACTGGGTAGTGGCCACACCTCCCTAGCCTCATGGAAAGGGCTCCCCTAGGGGAGAAGTGACTCTACCTAGTGAATTGTCACAATACCCAAACCGGATAAGGGATGAGATAAAGGCTAGGAGAGGAATGTTTCCTTTGGACATTTTTTCACCTGCTACAGCTTTAGCTCTATGTCAGGGATGCCTCCATGTGGCACCAATAGTGCCTTGCGCTGAGGAAGGGGGGATCACTGCCCTCTTTTACATATGCACACTGGTGGCATCTCACAAATTAGATGCTAGCTATTGCAGCAGTGTAGTCTTTCCTTGAGATACCGACACACTGCTCTGGGCTCCTTATCACAGCATTCGGGTCAGACATGACACTGTGGGTTACCTCCTCTTCTGCTGCACAGGATGCTTCCTCTGTGATCTCTTGTCCCTGTTTTCTCCAGTCTACGCCTGCCCCCCAGTTCCCACCTCTTGTTCATCCCTGTTTTCCTCTTGCTTCCTCAACCCTCCCTGGCTGCAATCTGCTTCAATGCTCTTTCCTCCTGTTGCTTGCTTGATCCATTTCCATGTTTGCATGGATACCAGCCCTAGACTTTGATCCAGCTGTTCTGGGACCTTGCTTCTGTTACTGCCGCTGAAGCACTGTTTGAAGTAACGTGTTTCCACAAATCTTGGGTTTCCCTCCTTGGAGATGACTCCCTAGAGGTCACTCTGTACTCTGGTTCGTTTTCTTGATCAGAGGGCACAGTGGATACTGAAGGGGCTGACATCTTATCACATTGTGTCAAACTCACAGACCCATCTGATACTCTAAGCATGTGAGAACTCTTGATAGTATGTGGGTTAGTGCACTGGCCAGGGTGGATAATCAGTAGCTGCAGACCCCTTCTTCTGGAAACAGCAGAGGCTTCTCCCTCAAATGAGTCATGTGAATTGTTGGGAAATACAATTATGCATGCACGACTGTTGCACTTGCAACAGGACACCGGCGATAAAGGTCAGGGGGAGGAGCAGGGACATTGAAATCCCCACAATCTGAGGCATAAAGGGGAGACGAAATTGCCTTAACTTAGCACCAAAGGAAGCAATCCAGAAATGATTCCTGACAATTCCCCACCTCACATTGCCTTGGAAACTGAAGACAATGAAAAACAGGACAACCATTATGCTCCATTCCGTCATTCAAGGAAATGATTCCTGACAATTCCCCACCTCACATTGCCTTGGAAACTGAAGACAATGAAGAACAGGACAAACATTATGCTCCATTCCGTCATTCAAGGAAATGATTCCTGACAATTCCCCACCTCACATTGCCTTTGAAACTGAAGACAATGAAAAACAAGACAAAGCTGATGCTCTATTCCCTCATTCAAGATTGACATTGAGTCACATCTTACTTGAGGATAGCATACATAGCAAGGCTGAAAAGGAGACAACAAAAGATGGTGCAAACATTGACAAACCAATGCATTTGTCAAGTGTGAACACTGAATAGAAAGAAGCACGCGTCAGACACTCTCCATGTGCCAGTGTACAGTCTATTCAAAATACAAGATGACAATAAATACACTAGTGTTAGATCATCTTTGAAGGCAGTCCCATAATTTTGAATGGCACGTCCTTCAACAGCACCCACTGCAAAGAACTCTGAGAACATTTGAAGACGGAGTAGCCCAGGGCCCATATTACCACTAAAAATCAAGTGTGTGGCTATTTAACATCATAAAAAGGAACACCCACATTTTCCCATCTGCCATATATGCCGAAAAGTACCTTGTTTTGAGAAAGGAAACAATTTGGACACCTGCTCCCTGTTGGCCCACATGCTTGGCTAATGGAACAGGCCAAATGTCATCCTCCCTACTGCTTTGTTGTAAAACATGGCTTCAAACGCCTAATTTGCCTTGGTGATCCATGCTGGTAAATTTTGGCTTGGCTACTTCATGCTAACCGTAGTAACATCTCTCTATGACCACATTCTGGAAGCAGTGGAATGGCACGGGAACACTGCACAGGTAACAAAGTTGGCCTGAAAATGGAAATGCAGACCAGTGTTTAAGGCATTGATTTCATGGCCACCAGTGGAGACTGGGTCACTTTTCTCACTAACTGACATCAGCAAAGCCCAGGACAGAAGCCACCAAATTTCATTCACAAGCTGGCCATCTTGCGTATGGAAGTTGTTAACAAGGTTTTTCAGAACTTACTCTGAGTAACCAATTTAAAGTTGCACAAAGTTTATGATTAATGTTTTTGACCAAACATTTAATGGTAGAGTGGCTGGGGAGATATCGGAGGAAGTAGGATTTGTGTGAAGTGCAGTTAACATCAAAGTGTGAATAGCGGGGTCAACTCTGCTTTGATAATACAATGGACCTCCTCATTATTCCAGCTCCCTGCCCTTGTAGATTAATGTATTGGCATGACCTCTGTTCCTCCAATCCCAAATAACGGTACAGCCGTAGAAGGTCTCACCCCTTATCTCTATGGGAACCCAGGTGGCCATGAATGACGTGATGGAGTTCAAATAGGATGACCGCTCTTCGGGTGAGGGCAGTGGCACTCTAAATCTTCAGCAGGGCTCTTGGCATCACAGAACCCTATGCCCTGCTCACATGAATTCAACCTTCAGAAGGTGCCTCCCTACCTTTCCTCCCTGGGCACAACATTCCTTTACCAGCTCCTCCGAGCTCTGCAGCTGGACTCAATTGACTGTTATCGGCACACACAGCATGGCTGCCTATGGCCTTTGCATCATAACTTCTCTCTGGGGGGAAGGAATGGGGATTTTGTCTCTAACTGGACGGAGCTGCAGCTCTAAATTGAGCTTTTCCTCACTTTCAAAAACAGATGCAGTAACATGCCCTAAAATCCCAAAGGGTGAGAATGTGGCTACCTTAGCCCCGGACCTCGCCATTACCACAACACTTCTATGGCTGCATCTCACATGCTTACCTATGTCAGATACCTACTTGTACATCCATTAAAATACAACACAGTATACTACAGCTAAATGCAAAATATATCACTCTCTATGCAACCTGCGCATCAGCAATGTGAACGCATGGTTTCTCTTTCTTTGTGGCTATATGGTGTTTCTGATATGTGCCAAAGCTAGCTACAAATGGATGCATGCACATTCTGCTGTGCCCAGGGAGAACTGCTAGCACGATGCTTTGCGCAGTCCAAATTGCTTCACCTTCCTGGGATGTTGCATTTGCATCCCAACATAATACAGGAAAAAGAAAAAATAAGATGTCATCCCTGTGATCATAAATTTAGTGAACTGTTTCCGGCCAGTGACCTATAACATGTCCAGTTCATGTGAGTTAAAATTTGGCTTCTCAGCCAGTTGCCTGAGATTGTTGATGTTTTTTGTGGGTATTGAAGGGGTTGCATGTCATACATTCCATTTGTGCATGAGTAACAAACATGGCTCATAACGTTTTCTAATTTGTGCATTTCAGTCACACTTTGTGAAATACAAATGCTCATGTGCACATGTGCATTCTTTACAAAGGGCATAGCACTGCACAAATGTTGCACCTTTTATTGAACGGATGCACAGTTTTTGACATGGTTGTGCACCTGTCGCTTGTGAGTTGTCACAGTTGTAGACATGTGCCATGAACACATTTGTGCATAAGGGAATCAGCTCACAAATGCACTTTTTTTGTGGGAATCCATACTTAAGGGTCACAATTAGCATAAAGTAAAAGCTGTGTGGAAGAAGCAGGGGTGGCACACATTAAAAGAGGCCTCATAAAGTTAGGGGTCAACCTGGTGACAGTTAACGGTAAGTCTTTCAAGAGTAGTTGTGAATATAATGAGCTTATCTGTGCCTGGAAGGCCTTCTAGATCATGAATGTCTATGTATCCATGCACTTTCGGTGGCTTAATAAATGTTAATATAAACAAAAACACTCATTAGTATGGTTTCAACTTTTGGGTAACATTTAACAGGCATTTGCCAGGCCCTGCCATAATGATACTACCTGGCTAAAGGATGGCATCAGCTAAAAAAGTGTGTGAGAGTCAGGGGCATATGATGCCTGTGACAAGCACATTCCCATTTAATACCTATACACATGGCAAACATGTTGGCGTTGTCAGTGCTGGTTTTTAACAGGACTTCTTTACAAATTGCTATTACTGCATGATACAACTGGTTAAAAGTGATCACAGGAAGGTTTGTTGGGGCGGCAGGCAGTGGGCGGGACTTGCCATTGGTATTAGCAGGGCCATAGTGGTCCATCGGTGGCTAAATAACCAAACGTCCACGTGCATGTTTCCCTTCTCACCTCCGATCTGTACCCCAAAGCAATAGTATTACGTTGTAGGTGGCGCTAACACACCCCAAAATATCCACAACTAAAAAGGGGGCATTCGTTTTCTAACTGGTAACCTAGTCACCAAGGACACACATTGTATTCGTGCGTGTTCACCATTAACACATTTCTTTGCTTGGGCTTAGAGGGAATATCTTCTCAGCCAAACCCTGACAATGAAATGACTAACAGATAAGATGGTAATGCTTACCTGAGTCAGGAAAAGCATCAATGTGTGACTTATTTAGGAGAACAGAGCAGGGCAAAGGGAAACTGAGAAGCAGATTAACAAAGTGCATTATGTGAAAGGTAATGGAATGCCCAGAAGGTGTTGTGTAGCATTACGGCAGAAAAACAACATTCCTTTTTAGTAGTTTGGGTACTTGAATTGTGTTTTCTGCTAGGTTTGTGGGACATGTTCATGGTTGAATCGCAAGCAAAAAGAGTTAGGATTCTCTTACTCAAGGATGCTTAAACGATACAACGAAAGGCATTTTTGTCAAGTATCGTGTGCTAGGTTTTGGTGTTCATTTTTCTCCAATTTATATAATTTATTTGTAAAACAAACTAAATCAAGGTTTTCTGTTTAAGGCATATTAAAATATTTGCATCCTAAAGGAAGCATGCAGGCTATACAAGTAAAGCCGCACACAGATCTCAGTGCAGTGTGACACAGCATCGCATTTGAAATTGAGATTGTCGGAAGCGGCTGCAGTAGTTTCTCAGCAGTATGGACTGACGATTGTTTTTGTGTTTTGAGGTCCTTTCCTCTAGCAGAAAAGACTGCAGAGATGGAGACATACAGGCCGATTCATGGAATAATTAGCGCGGCGCAAGTGGGCAAAAACGTGCGAATCGCAGTGGAATAGCGAAAATCGCAGTGCAAGTGCAAAAATCACACGAAAAGCAGCGCACATCGATTCATGGAAGTCCGTGCGCGAGAAAACCAGCGGATGTGCGATAAAAAAGTGCGCGGCGCACGTTGGCGCACAGGCCATCTAACAGCGTGCGCCAGGTCACAGCCAAAATCGCACAGGCCACAGCGAAATTCGCACATAGCGCGGCGCACGCAACAAAAGTAGGCGGAACACGGGCGTAACACTCGGAATGGGGAACAACTTGCCAAAACGTGGGCGTCACGGGGGAAGTACAGGGCACAAGTGCGCGGAACGCCCATACGCTCGCCTACAACACGTATTCATGGAATAGAATAGGTCAAAAAAGCGCACGCTCAAACCAGCGCACAGGCACAAACACAACCGCCACAAGAAAGCAGGCGGTAGCGTCTCTGCGGCTGTAAGAAATGTGCGCCAAAAGGTGCGCCAACAAATAGCACCTATATACTGCCATGATGAATGTCCTATACTGTGGCCCTCCAGGACAAATGACGTGCAAAGGGGTACCCACAAACACGGACACCCGCTGACAAAAAATACGTGTGCGTGTATACCGGGGTGCGCGGGAAGTCTCACACGCGATTTCATCAGGGTACGTGTATTTCAGGGGTGCACGGGAATTTCCACACGCGATTTCAGCAGGGTACGTGTATTTCAGGGGTGCGCGGGAAGTTCCACACGCGATTTCATCAGGGTACGTGTATTTCAGGGGTGCGCGGGAATTTCCACACGCGATTTCAGCAGGGTACGTGTATTTCAGGGGTGCGCGGGAAGTTCCACACGCGATTTCATCAGGGTACGTGTATTTCAGGGGTGCGCGGGAAGTTCCACACGCGATTGGCCCAGTGCGAGCAGGGTACGTGTATTTCAGGGGTGCGCGGGAATTTCCACACGCGATTTCAGCAGGGTACGTGTATTTCAGGGGTGCGCGGGAAGTTCCAAACGCGATTTCAGCAGGGTACGTGTATTTCAGGGGTGCGCGGGAAGTTCCACACGCGATTTCATCAGGGTACGTGTATTTCAGGGGTGCGCGGGAAGTTCCACACGCGATTGGCCCAGTGCGAGCAGGGTACGTGTATTTCAGGGGTGCGCGGGAATTTCCACACGCGATTTCAGCAGGGTACGTGTATTTCAGGGGTGCGCGGGAAGTTCCACACGCAATTTCAGCAGGGTACGTGTATTTCAGGGGTGCGCGGGAAGTTCCACACGCGATTGGCCCAGTGCGAGCAGGGTACGTGTATTTCAGGGGTGCGCGGGAATTTCCACACGCGATTGGCCCAGTGCGAGCAGGGTACGTGTATTTCAGGGGTGCGCTGGAATTTCCACACGCGATTTCAGCAGGGTACGTGTATTTCAGGGGTGCGCGGGAAGTTCCACACGCGATTTCAGCAGGGTACGTGTATTTCAGGGGTGCGCGGGAAGTTCCACACGCGATTGGCCCAGTGCGAGCAGGGTACGTGTATTTCAGGGATGCGCGGGAATTTCCACACGTGATTTCAGCAAGGTATGTGTATTTCAGGGGTGCGCGGGAAGTTCCACACGCGATTGGCCCAGTGCGAGCAGGGTATGTGCATTTCAGGGGTGCGCGGGAAGTTCCACACGCGATTTCATCAGGGTACGTGTATTGCAGGGGTGCGCGGGAAGTTCCACACGCGATTGGCCCAGTGCGAGCAGGGTACGTGTATTTCAGGGGTGCGCGGGAATTGCCACAGGCGATTTCAGCAGGGTACGTGTATTTCAGGGGTGCGCGGGAAGTTCCACACGCGATTGGCCCAGTGCGAGCAAGGTATGTGCATTTCAGGGGTGCGCGGGAAGTTCCACACGCGATTTCATCAGGGTACGTGTATTGCAGGGGTGCGCGGGAAGTTCCACATGCGATTGGCCCAGTGCGAGCAGGGTACGTGTATTTCAGGGGTGCGCGTGAAGTTCCACACGCGATTTCAGCAAGGCATGTGTATTTCAGGGGTGCGCGGGAAGTTCCACACGCGATTTCAGCAGGGTACGTGTATTTCAGGGGTTCTGGGGAGTACCACACGTGAATTTGCCATGTGGGCCCTCCCAGGTTTACGCTCCACAACCTCCACGGACCCTGCAGGCAGCCCACTAGACGGGGGACTACCCTGCACCCATGGTCATGTCCCGCAGGCAGCCCATCCACCATGGGCATGCCCCCCAGCCAACCCACATGTCACCTTGCACTACTGATCAACAATGCATGTCTACCACCACCCCCACCCCCCTGCCACCATGGGCATCCTCCACCAGGCCCCCACTCATGTCTCCCACCACCCCCACCCCCCTGCCACCATGGGCAGCCTAAACCAGGCCCCCTCTCATGTCTCCCACCACCCCCCAGCCACCATGGGCAGCCTCCACCAGGCCCCCACTCATGTCTCCCACCACCCCCACCCCCCAGCATCCAGGGTCACCCTCCACCAGGCCCCCACTCATGTCTCCCACCACCCCCACCCCCCAGCAGTGCAGGGTCACCCTCCACCAGGCCCCCACCCATGTCTCCCACCACCCCCACCCCCCAGCCACCAGGGGCAGTCTCCACCAGGCCCCCACTCATGTCTCCCACCACCCCCACCCCCCAGCAGTGCAGGGGCAGCCTCCACCAGGCCCCCCTTCATGTCTCCCACCACCCCCACCCCCCAGCAGTGCAGGGGCAGCCTCCACCAGGCCCCCACTCATGTCTCCCACCACCCCCACCCCCCAGCAGTGCAGGGGCAGCCTCCACCAGGCCCCCACTCATGTCTCCCACCACCGCCACCCCCCAGCATCCAGGGTCACCCTCCACCAGGCCCCCACTCATGTCTCCCACCACCCCCACCCCCCTGCCACCATGGGCAGCCTCCACCAGGCCCCCACTCAAGTCTCCCACCACCCCCACCCCCCAGCAGTGCAGGCGCAGCCTCCACCAGGCCCCCACTCATGTCTCCCACCACCCCCACCCCCCTGCCACCATGGGCAGCCTCCACCAGGCCCCCACTCATGTCTCCCACCACCCCCACCCCCCTGACACCATGGGCAGCCTCCACCAGGCCCCCACTCATGTCTATCACCCCCCCCACCCCCCAGCCACCAGGGGCAGCCTCCACCAGGCCCCCACTCATGTCTCCCACCACCCCCACCCCCCAGCATCCAGGGTCACCCTCCACCAGGCCCCCACTCATGTCTCCCACCACCCCCACCCCCCTGCCACCATGGGCAGCCTCCACCAGGCCCCCACTCATGTCTCCCACCACCCCCACCCCCCAGCAGTGCAGGGGCAGCCTCCACCAGGCCCCCACTCATGTCTCCCACCACCCCCACCCCCCTGCCACCATGGGCAGCCTCCACCAGGCCCCCACTCATGTCTCCCACCACCCCCACCCCCCTGCCACCATGGGCAGCCTCCACCAGGCCCCCACTCATGTCTACCACCACCCCCACCCCCAGCCACCAGGGGCAGCCTCCACAAGGCCCCCACTCATGTCTCGCACCACCCCCACCCCCCAGCATCCAGGGTCACCCTCCACCAGGCCCCCACTCATGTCTCCCACCACCCCCACCCCCCTGCCACCATGGGCAGCCTCCACCAGGCCCCCACTCATGTCTCCCACCACCCCCACCCCCCCCAGGCCCCCACTCATGTCTCCCACCACCCCCACCCCCCTGCCACCATGGGCAGCCTCCACCAGGCCCCCACTCATGTCTCCCACCACCCCCACCCCCCTGCCACCATGGGCAGCCTCCACCAGGCCCCCACTCATGTCTACCACCACCCCCACCCCCCCAGCCACCAGGGGCAGCCTCCACCAGGCCCCCACTCATGTCTCCCACCACCCCCACCCCCCAGCATCCAGGGTCACCCTCCACCAGGCCCCCACTCATGTCTCCCACCACCCCCAACCCCCTGCCACCATGGGCAGCCTCCACCAGGCCCCCACTCATGTCTCCCACCACCCCCACCCCCCAGCATCCAGGGTCACCCTCCACCAGGCCCCCACTCATGTCTCCCACCACCCCCACCGCCCTGCCACCATGGGCAGCCTCCACCAGGCCCCCACTCATGTCTCCCACCACCCCCACCCCCCAGCAGTGCAGGGGCAGCCTCCACCAGGCCCCCACTCATGTCTCCCACCACCCCCACCCCCCTGCCACCATGGGCAGCCTCCACCAGGCCCCCACTCATGTCTCCCACCACCCCCACCCTCCTGCCACCATGGGCAGCCTCCACCAGGCCCCCACTCATGTCTCCCACCACCCCCACCCCCCAGCCACCAGGGGCAGCCTCCACCAGGCCCCCACTCATGTCTACCACCACCCCCACCCCCCAGCATCCAGGGTCACCCTCCACCAGGCCCCCACTCATCTCTCCCACCACCCCCACCCCCCTGCCACCATGGGCAGCCTCCACCAGGCCCCCACTAATGTCTCCTACCACCCCCACCCCCCAGCCACCAGGGGCAGCCTCCACCAGGCCCCCACTCATGTCTCCCACCACCCCCACCCCCCAGCAGTGCAGGGGCAGCCTCCAAGAGGCCCCCACTCATGTCTCCCACCACCCCCACCCCCCAGCAGTGCAGGGGCAGACTCCACCAGGCCCCCACTCATGTCTCCCACCACCCCCACCCCCCTGCCACCATGGGCAGCCTCCACCAGGCCCCCACTCATGTCTCCCACCACCCCCACCCCCCTGCCACCATGGGCAGCCTCCACCAGGCCCCCACTCATGTCTCCCACCACCCCCAGCCACCAGGGGCAGCCTCCACCAGACCCCCACTCATGTCTACCACCACCCCCACCCCCCAGCATCCAGGGTCACCCTCCACCAGGCCCCCACTCATGTCTCCCACCACCCACACCCCCCAGCCACCAGGGGCAGCCTCCACCAGGCCCCCACTCATATCTCCCACCACCCCCACCCCCCAGCAGTGCAGGGGCAGCCTCCAAGAGGCCCCCACTCATGTCTCCCACCACCCCCACCCCCCAGCAGTGCAGGGGCAGCCTCCACCAGGCCCCCACTCATGTCTCCCACCACCCCAACCCCCCTGCCACCATGGGCAGCCTCCACCAGGCCCCCACTCATGTCTCCCACCACCCCCACCCCCCCTGCCACCATGGGCAGCCCCCACCAGGTCCTCACAATCCCCAATCATGTGCGTAATGGACAGCCTCCACAGCCAAAAAGCCCTACCAAGTAACCCATTCACCCACATGGAAATGGAAATCACATGTTACACCCCCAATGTTCATTAAGCTAATGAACCCATGTCCGTCACACACAATGGTTGCAATTGAATGGGAAAACACACAACATGACATGCATGAAACCAATGAGATGATACCACACAGTGAAGTATGGAAACAAAATTGTATTGAAAAAAATAAAGAATGCTAAAGAAAGAAAACAAACTACAATGTGAATGAGAAAAAAAAGCTGCATGTCCGTATAAAAACACAAAACTGCAAATCAGAATCCAAAAAATATTTGCCCAAAGTCAAAAGTAAAAAAATCTCCATGCAATAAAGAACTATGTAAAAAACTACCAAGGGTCCATGAGCCCAACTGAACAAAGGAAACCTACTAAAAAACCTACCTAAAAATCAACTATATACAAAAAGTGGAGCAGTGTCCGTCGACTCCAAATCATAATAAGAAAGAAAGGAAACCTAAAACTAAAGAACTATATACAAAGGCGGCGGGCAAGTCCAGCGGCTCACTCCGTGGTGTCCCGGGCCAGGGCATCATCGAACTCCTGTTCGATGTCCCGGAGGCGGTCCAGTTCCATGGCCCCGAGGGTCCGCAGGGACGACGCCGTGTCCTCCTCCAACCCCCTGCGGATTGCCTCAAGGCACTCGGCCCGCCTCAGGGCCCTCCGCATGGAGTTCTCCGCCCTGACCATTGTGAGCCGCGCCTCTTCCGCCCGCCGCCGCTCCGCACCTATGGCGTGGCCCAACCGCTGCCACACGGAAGACACTCTCTGTCCTGGGTCCCCCTGCCCTCCGGCCGATGCCTGCCCCTCCGATGTCGAAAGCCCCGAGCCTTCATGTCTCCCACCATGTTGCTGCTGCTGCTGCTCTGCCTCTGCCCGTGCACTGCCTCCTGCTGCCTGCACATCCTCCGTCGGCTGGGGTGCAGTTGTTGATGTGGCCACCCCTGCTGGACCTCCGACTCCCGACTGTGGCAGGGATGCCTCCTCCACCAGCCTGGCCGCACCGTCAGAGGCAGCTCCACAGGGCACCCAGGTGACTGATGGGTGGGAAGATGGCACAGAGGACGACTGGCGCGTAGGGGGTCCAGTTGAGGAGGGGGTCGGAGCAAGCCCCATCAGACGGAGGAATCCGGCCTGGGTGACCTGTCCCAGCAGGCTGACGTGGTCAACGAGCCATTCGAGATGACGTGCAGTCTCTCCATGAAAAGACTGCAGGTCACCTCGCATGGCCCGTTGACGCAACGCCACACCAGCCAGGACAGGCTCAACCCCGACCTGGATGGCCACGTCCGCAGGCAGAGGAAGGCCAGTTGACGTCAGCTCATCCCCTGCCTGAAAACGGGTCTGGACGTAGGCATCCCTGCTGGTGCAAGATGATGCAGGGACAGGATCGGGGACAGGATTGCACACAGGCACCTCCGCGGCCGCCTGTGCTGCCTCCTGTCCCTGGTCCTGCACTGCACCACTAGCACCAGTGGGATCCCCACCTCCAGACCCCGTCTCTGGTGCTTGCACGGCCCCCTCCTCCACCAAACCCCCCACCAACCTGGATGACTCTGTGCCATCTTCCCCTGTTGGGCCCTGTGGGGTCCCAGCTGCCCCTTCTGCTGCCGAGGAGTCCAACTGCAACCTCCACCTCTTGGACCTCCTCCCGGCAGCTGCGACCTGGGACGCGGCACCGGACTCCTCACTCCCTGACGAGATGACAACACGGGAGCGGGCCTTGCGTCTCCGGCTGGCGGTCGGATCCCCGCCGCTGTGCTCCACAGCATCTTCTCCGCCCTCTTCATCAGTTGACGCTGCAGACAGGGAGAAACAAAACACAGGCATCAGGGCACTGTACAATGGACACATACATGCATGACAGTTGCACATGAGTGGCATTGGCAAACCTCAGACATGTCATCACAATCCCCAACACACATGTCATTGCAACTCGCAGACATGAGCCATACCACAGCCATATCGCAACTGCCACCACCATCCCTACACATACAACAGCATCAGCAGCCAAAGGGGAGCCAGACATCACATGCAACACAGGAAGTGCACCACACATGTACACACACCACCACACTTGCATGCATGTCTAC
The DNA here is from genome assembly GCF_040938575.1 of Ambystoma mexicanum. Classification (NCBI taxonomy): domain Eukaryota; kingdom Metazoa; phylum Chordata; class Amphibia; order Caudata; family Ambystomatidae; genus Ambystoma; species Ambystoma mexicanum. The sequence goes on along the minus strand of NC_090936.1, from coordinate 276,893,434 downwards.
ACCTCTGCCAAGTGTTGCACTGTTCAGACGGGCATCCATGTCACATCTGCCAATCAGGCTTCCACATACCGCTGTCACATGCATCCATGTTGCATCACTGTTGCACCCTTGACAAATACACACACATGCACATGTACACAGTGCTCATACATGCAGCCGAAAACAACATACATGCCTGACATCACGGACATGTCTACTTACATACACATTCATCCAAACATGTGTGCACGCACAACTGCATTTGCCATGCAAGCCCACACACACAAGCACCATCCATGTCTCACACATTACAGCCCTCGCATGTGTCAGACCCACGGCCCTTTACACCCCCACCCATACTCAACCCCATACAAACAGATGTGCAACCGGCACAATGCCGAATAATCACCACACGCACTGCTCACAATCAGGATGCATGTACACTCACCGCTCGACTCCAGACGGGTCTGCTTCTCTAGGACCTGGATGTGGAGCGCTGGGGATATGCGTTCCAGGACCCCCATCTGTTCTTCCGACAAGTGGCCCCGGCGCCCCTTGGCATCCGCTGCCTTCAAGAGGCGCCGGGCCTTGTTCAGGGTCCTGGACCTGAAGTCCTCCCAGCGCTTCCTGACATGTTGTAAGTCCCGGACTGCCACCCCCTCCGCGTTGATGGCAGTCACGATGTCAGTCCAGATCCGAGTCCGTCCTTCCTTGTCGGCGCGGGAACTTCCGAAGAGGGCATCATACTGCCCCAGGACTTGCTCCACCAGGACACCAACTTCGGTGGCACTGAAGCTGGTGCCCCTCTGCCTCTCTGGCCGGGGGTTGTCAGTGGTCACAGATGGTGTTTGCCCCGACATGACAACCCCAGAGGCAGGAGTGGGTGGGCAACTAGGTCCTGGGGCTGGGCTGTGGAGCGATGGAATTCCAGTCGGGAGTCTTCGGTTCCAGCAGGGGTGGTCACAGCAACAGCACCCCTGGCTGATGTGCAGGCAGCAAATGGCAGTGCACGTGGGCAGCAGGCAGTCAGGCAGTAGCAGATGGCAGGTGGGAGCGTGCTCGGGGCTCTGGGGGGCAGTAGTTCGGCCTTCTGGGCAGGAGCGTGGTCTTCCGTGTGCTTACGCGTGGCCAGCTTGGTACGGAGTGATTTGGCACGTGAAAATCCTGCACGTCAGTGTGAAAACCGAGGAAAGGCCCTTAGCGCGTAAGCGCGTCAGCACGCATACGCGAATCTATTGGACCAAAGGCCCTCAGCGCGTAAGCGCGTCTGTGACGTGACCCGCACGGGTGTTTCCCACACAGCACGTGATGACAGAGCACACGTGGAAAGACTGCACGTCAGAGTGTCATCGCGTGTAATTGGACAGCACGTCAGAGTCTCATCGCGTGTAATTGGACAGCACGGCAGAGTCTCATCGCGTGTAATTGGACAGCACGTCAGGGTGTCATCGCGTGTAATTGGACAAAAGTGCGCGTACACGCGATTGGCCTATGTACGTGTATATCAGGTGTGCGCGGACACTTACACACGCAAGTACGTCAGCGCACCTGTATCCCGGTGTGCGCGGGAATTTCCACATGCTATTGGACTGGGTACTGGATTTCAGGGGTGCGCGGGTCACACGCTCGCCTACAACACGCGCAACGCATTAATTTGCGCGCTAAAAAAATAACAAGCTCAGACCCAGGATGAACATACCGTTCCTAGCAGCAGTGGGCGTGGCCTACCAAAGGAGGAGGAGGAGGATAGTCAGGGCCAGAATATTCACACCCAGAACCAGCCTTTTCGGGATGCCTGATGACCAGGTGCATGGGAGGTACAGGTTTCCACCACACATCATACTGGACCTGGTGAGTGAGTGGGAGGATGACCTCACATCACCCACCCTGTGCTCCCAAGCACTCAGCCCCCTAGAGAAGGTCCTCAATGTACTGCACTTCTTAGCCACTGGATCATTTCAGCGGACAAGTGCCATTGTGGGTGGTGTATCACAGGCCACCCAGTCACGCTGCCTACACCAGGTCTTGAACATCATCACTGCACGCCCATCAGTCCGCAGGCACATATACCTGCCCAGAACCCCTGCAGAAAGGCATGCTGCCGCCCTGGATTTCTACGCTGTGGCACGATTCCCCAAAGTGCTAGGTGCCATCGACTGCACCCATGTGGCTCTACGTCCCCCCAGGGCATCTGAGCACATCTATAGGAACCGCAAGCACTGGCATTCCATCAACGTGCAGGTAGTATGTAATGCCAAGGGAATCATCACTTCAGTATATGCCAACTATCCCGGATCAACCCACGACAGCTTCATTTACCGAATGTCCACCCTAAGCCGGGACCTAGAAGCTGGGCGGCATGGCGATACATGGCTGCTTGGTGAGTATGAATGCCACTGCACATGCATGCATGTCAGATACTGAGCAAGGTCACAACCCCACCAATGATACCAATCACCACCTCCACAGGGGACAGTGCCTACCCTCTCAGCCCCCACAATTCGGAACCCCACCACGCCACCCCAGGTAAGATATAACGCAGCCCACATTACAACCCGGGGCATAGTGAGGCGCACATTCGGAGTGCTGAAGTCACGCTTTCGCTCCCTTGACCGTTCTGGCGGGCAGCTGTTGTACGCTCCCCCAGTAGTGTGCAGGATCATAGTGGCAGCATGTGTCCTGCACAACGTTGCAACACGCCGGGGCCTGGCCGTGGACATGGTGGTGCCCCCCCATCCCCAACCACATGCACAGCCGCTGCGCATGGGAGGGGAAAGGGCACGGGGGGAGGCAGCCCGTACACAGCTAGTGGCTAATTACTTCACATAGAAATCACACCCCTGTGGAGTGCACACTGCCCTGGCACATTCCATCTGACAATCAATGATGACTCAACCTGACACTGATCCTGAATGTCTGGAGAAAGAACCGTGAAAACCATATCAGCCTGAGATTGTTCACCTGGAAGTGTCACAATGTGTGCATCCCTACCCACACAGACACCACAAATGCAGTTTTGTGAAGTTACACATTCAAGCAGCTAAAATGAATACCCACTTGCAAAATGCAACAAGAGGACAGTGCCATGTCAGCCAACCCAACCCCAGCACCGCCACACCACACACCGTGCCATGTCATGCTATTTGCAGGTAAACAAAGTAATCCCCACAACATGACACTAGTTAGAAACTTGCAACACCTGAAATGCTCACAGTAATGCCTGACCAACAACAAACTTGAGCAGGTACTACCATTAACATGACATCACTAATGTTAAATATTAGTAGTCTCACCACCTGGAAATGCCTGCACTCCCACCACTACCAACTGTGCAGTGTTGGCGCCATGTAGAGTTGTAGGTGCACTGCTGCCAACATGGACCACATCTCCAGACTAGAGGTCCTTGTGTAGACATGAGGAAGGGACCTGCAAATTGGGAGGTAGACACAGAAGATGAGTTACACATCAATGCAACATGCAGTGTACAACACAACAGCAATATGCACTAGGAATGTATACACAGTATTGACTACAGACTGCCCACACAGCTAATGGGAGTCCAACGTCACTGTGTAATTCACTGTCACTTGGGCACACCCTTTGCAAGCCCATGGAAACGGGAAGCAGGAGGGGTGTGTGTGAGTCAAACCCAAGCATCTGAACCAAATACATTACAAGCCTGCATGTGCCCAGCCACAATGCAGCGTATGCCCACAGGAACCACGGAAGCCAACAAATCGTCCCAAAAAAATTGGGAATAAAATAAATAAAAATAAAAATAAAAATAATAAAAAAAAAACAAATGGCCATTGAAGGGCCCGGGGGGGTTGGGGAGGCCACCCAGGAGGTCCGAGGACAGGATGCACACCAGAACCCACCTGCGTGGATCCTGGGAAAAAAAACACCTCCATGGGCTCATGGCCCACACGGCTACCCTATTGTGGGAGTATCACTGCTGTCGCTATTATCACCCTGTGCAGCTGCATCCGGAGGTGGTTGCACTATGGGAGGCAGCCCACGCAAGGCCCTAGTCTGCTCCTCCATGGCTGCAAGCATGCGGGTGTGGTAGGTCTGGTTCTGGAGGATGAGTGTGCGGAGGTCCCCATGCAACAACTCACGGGATGCCCGGACCTCTGCCCTCGTTGCCTGCATCTCAGCTGAGAGCGTACGGGTGAGACGCTCCAGCTGCTGTTCTGTCCTTTGGTGTGTTGAAGCCTCAAGCTCAACAAGAGTCGTCCTGAGGTGAAGGAGCTCCTGCCTTAGGGCTTCCCTGTGGCCCTGGGACTCAATGGAGATGGCCTCCTGCAGAGTCGCCAGTGCCGCCCGCCTGTCCCTGTTGGACCCCAACATGTCCTCCCTGTGTGACTGGCAGATGGAGTCGGTTGCCTGCTCTAGTCGCTCCATCAGCCTTTCAGGGGGGACAATGGAAGTGGCCACCCTATCCAGGGCCTGAGCCATCATCTCGGATGATGCTGCCTGTTGGGTTGCCATACCGTAAATGGATTGCTCCCATGCGGTATTGCCAGGTGGCGTACGGCCACCACGTCGGCGGGCACTACACCTGTCTGGGGCAAGGCGAACTGCGCCTTGCTGTGCCGGCACTGCCTGAGGCTGCAGGACTGCATTCCCCCTCTGATCTGCTGGCCCAGGAACAGGATCAGATGTCGCGGAGTGTGACCCTGCATCCGTAACCACCAAAGGCGTAGCTGCCAACACTGACATCCCCATTGAGGGTTCTGACCCTGGTGCAGGTGGGTGAGACAGAACAGAATCCCTCCCTGGAACACTCACCTGCGACGGCACGTGGGTCTCATCCGAATCAACACATGAGTACAGCTCGGGGGAGGTGCAGCCAGAGACACCCCTTGAGAGCAGGTCCTGCAGCACTTGTGGGTTCTCACCCACCACCACACCACGTCCCTCACTGGTGGTTGGTCGGCCCTCAGTCCCCTCCTGGGTCTGCACCATCTCCACAACCCCAGCAGTATCAGGTGCATCTTCCCCTGCAAAGACATAAAAACAAAGAAATGGAAACAGGCATTAGCACCATGGCACACAATGAGGGCTGAGAAGCAAGAGAACCAGTACTTGTTTGACACATGTCCCACATGACTAAAACCCTCCCATGCATGCACCCTCACTGCGTATGAAGGGCAGGCAAATGGCACACACTGATGACACCAAGATGGAAGATGAACACATTTTCTGCATGCTGCCTGGCAGTGGCATCACACATTGGCCTGTGATTGGCAGGTGAAACACACATGCCATCACACAGATGGCATGTACCATTGCTATTGAGTGAAGATGGAGAGGAGGGCAGCACCTATTCATTCAGTCCAGTTCCCGCATGTAATAGCTTTTCTAATTCAAACAGGTCAGATTCTTCACCTGGAGCTGCCAGTCCGAAATGGTGCAATTGCACAGGGACATGTTTGAACAAATGAAATCCAGGTAACAAAGTCACTCCACTTTACCATAGCCATGTCAGACATGTGACTAGAGGACTGCGACATGCCTAGTAAAAGTGGTGGAATGCAAACAATCTGACTAAATGAACAGTGAAAAATCAAGCAACAATGTTGTGGCAAGGTGAAACTTCAAGGGCAACTGGCGTGCAGTTGGGCTAGATGTCTAATGTTGCCAGAAGGGATACTGCTATGGCCAAATGCAGCTGCGCAGGATGTATTGCATGACGCACATGGCTGACCCATACGACTCAGGCGCACACACTCTCACCTGTCACACAAACAGAAGCCCTCACACACACCATGCACATGGATGACACACACATGCATGTGCACTCACCGGACAATGCCTCGTAATCAGCCAAATCTCCCACGCCTTGGATCTGTTCCTCCGTGACGTAGGTCCCAGCGACTGACTCATGTGGAGTGAGTTCCATGTCTACTACTGGAGACCCACCTCCAGTCACTAGAGTTGCGGCATGACTTGAGGCCAGCTTACTCTTTGCCCTGCGCTTTAGGTCATTCCAGCGCTTATAGCAATCATTGGCTGTGCGCCTCACGATTCCAAGGGCACTTACGATGTCCGCAACGGTCTGCCAGTGTGCCTGGCGTTGTGCAGGTGTGGTCTTGGATCCTGCAACAATGACCATCTCGTTGTCATGTGCGGACACATACTCGACAAGTGCATTCAGTTCGTCATCCGTGAAGCTGGGCTTCCTGGATGGGCCGGACTGTGTAGCCGTGTCTGGGGCATCAGCCTGTGCCGGACGAGCACTCTTCCTCTTCCGCTTGGAAGGTGGTGGTGATCCTGAGTGTCCTGCGCCGCTCTGGACACTAGGGGCAGGAGCCCTGGTGGACTCTGTATCAGGAGTGTGGGATTGCACACTCAGCATGGGAGTTGGTGCAGGCATTGGCTCTAGTGTGATGGTGTCAGGGGGAATGTCAGCAGCATGGACTAGGACCGACACTGTCCGGGCTGGGTGTGTGAGGGCTGGGGTGGATGGAGCCGCAGCTGCCCCTGCAGCCTCTCCGCCCTGCCTACTTGGTGCAGCAGATGACCTTGCTGCCCCAGATGCACATGGCATGGTGACATCAACGTGCACCAGCGCACGTGTCATAGGCCTGCTGACCTGGAAGTCAGCCATGGAGTCAGCCAGGTCTGGTGCCACAATGGGCTGGTCCAACAAGGGCTGAGCATGGATGGTGTCAGCCACATCAGCCTCAACGGGGAGGGGGGGGGATTATGGGTGCCCTTGACTGGTCCTCCACACATGGGGAGACAGGCTCACCCTGCAAGTAACGACCACGTCCCCCACCGGATCCACCACGGCCACCACTTGTGGCTCTTCCACCTTTGCCACCCTTACGGAATCCTCGCCTCCCAGCCATGGCACTGATGTTAATGTGCGTATGGGAGTGGCTGTAAAATATGGTCCTGGGCAATTGGGGGTCAAAGGGGTTGGGTAACAGATGGTAATTGTACCCTAGAGCTCTTGCAAGGCTGATTGTAACCCCTGGGGAAAGATGACGGGTCACGCTACGCACAGGAGCCCCAAAAAAGGGAGATGACGTGCACGCAACCCCTCCTAGACCACGTGTGCAGAAAGAAAAACCTGCACTACGCTGTGGCACCCAGTAACACAAGAATTAACGTATGCGTGTCACACACAGCCTAGAATGACCTCTGAAGGGGTAGGCTACACACGGGGCAAGCACAGATGTTAGATACGTGCGTGACTCACCGTCTGCCAGGTAAAAGAGCGTGAAAAAGGAGCGCGTTTGGTTGGCAACACCCCCGCCAAAAGAAGATTTGTACGCTGTCTGAGGAGACAGGACAACAGTAGAAGGGAACACTGTTTGAGGGAACAGGCCCAGGTAAACCAGTAAAAGAGAAAAAAGAGAAAAAGCTGTCAGAGGTAACAGGGAATACGAACTTGAAACGCCGTGAAGTAAATCGCGTGTGAAACGACAAGAAGTACAGAATTCACCCACTCGCTCTCCACGAAAAGCACGTACAAGGAAATGGTGTTCTACGCGTACCTTTTATACAGGCCCACACGTCCAGCGTCACTTACACAGCGTGTACGCGCTAGGGCCATTTCCACCAATTACACGCTTTGTCACTTCTGCGTGTAGGGCCATTTCCACCAATCACACGCGATGACACTCTGACGTGCAGTCTTTCCACGTGTGCTCTGTCATCACGTGCTGTGTGGGAAACACCCGTGCGGGTCACGTCACAGACGTGCTGAGGGCCTTTGGTCCAATAGAATCGCATATGCGTGCTGACGCGCTTACGCGCTAAGGGCCTTTCCTCGGTTTTCACGCTGACGTGCAGGATTTTCACGTGCCAAATCACTCCGTCCAAGCTGGCCACGGGTAAGCACACGGAAGACCACGCTCCTGCCCAGAAGGCTGAACTACTGCCCCCCAGAGCCCCGAGCACGCTCCCACCTGCCATCTGCTGCTGCCTGACTGCCTGCTGCCCCTGCACTGCTGGGGGGTGGGGGTGGTGGGAGACATGGGTGGGGGCCTGGTGGAGGCTGCCCCTGCACTGCTGGGGGGTGGGGGTGGTGGGAGACATGCATTGTTGATCAGTAGTGCAAGGTGACATGTGGGTTGGCTGGGGGGCATGCCCATGGTGGATGGGCTGCCTGCGGGACATGAGCAGGGGTGCAGGGTAGTCCCCCGTGGTGTGGGCTGCCTGCAGGGGCCGTGGAGGTTGTGGAGCGTACACCTGGGAGGACCCACACGGCCAATTCACGTGTAGTACTCCCCAGAACCCCTGAAATACACATTCCCTGCTGGTATCGCGTGTGCAACTTCCCGCGCACCCCTGAAATACACGGACCCTGATGAAATCGCGTGTGGTACTTCCCGCGCACCCATGGAATACACGTACCCTGCTCGCACTGGCCCATTCGCGTGTGTGACTTCCCGCGCACCCCTGAAATACACGTACCCTGATGAAATTGCGTGTGGTACTTCCCGCGCACCCATGGAATACACGTACCATGCTCGCACTGGCCCATTCGCATGTGGAACTTCCCGCGCACCCCTGAAATGCACATACCCTGCAGAAATCACGTGTGGAACTTGCCGCGCACCCCTGAAATACACGTACCCTGCTCGCACTGGGACTATCGCGTGTGGAACTTCCCGCGCACCCCTGAAATACACGTACCCTGCTCGCACTGGGCCAATCGCGTGTGGAACTTCCCGCGTACCCCTGAAATACACGTACCCTGATGAAATCGCGTGTGGAACTTCCCGCGCACCCATGGAATACACGTACCATGCTCGCACTGGCCCATTCGCGTGTGTGACTTCCCGCGCACCCCTGAAATACACGTACCCTGATGAAATCGCGTGTGGTACTTCCCACGCACCCATGGAATACACGTAACCTGCTCGCACTGGCCCATTTGCGTGTGTAACTTCCCGCGCACCCCTGAAATACACCTACCCTGATGAAATCGCGTGTGGAACTTCCCGCGCACCCATGGAATACACGTACCATGCTCGCACTGGCCCATTCACGTGTGGAACTTCCCGCGCACCCCTGAAATGCACGTACCCTGCAGAAATCACGTGTGGAACTTGCCGCGCACCCCTGAAAAACACGTACCCTGCTGAAATCGCGTGTGCAACTTCCCGCGCACCCCTGAAATACACGTACCCTGCTCGCACTGGGACTATCGCGTGTGGAACTTCCCACGCACCCCTGAAATACACGTACCCTGCTCGCACTGGGCCAATCGCGTGTGGAACTTCCTGCGCACCCCTGAAATACACGTACCCTGATGAAATCGCGTGTGGAACTTCCCGCGCACCCATGGAATACACGTACCATGCTCGCACTGGCCCATTCGCGTGTGGAACTTCCCGCGCACCCCTGAAATGCACGTACCCTGCAGAAATCGCGTGTGGAACTTGCCGCGCACCCCTGAAATACACGTACCCTGCTCGCACTGGGACTATCGCGTGTGGAACTTCCCGCGCACCCCTGAAATACACGTACCCTGCTTGCACTGGGCCAATCGCGTGTGGAACTTCCCGCGCACCCCTGAAATACACGTACCCTGCAGAAATCGCGTGTGGAACTTGCCGCGCACCCCTGAAATACACGTACCCTGCTGAAATCACGTGTGCAACTTCCCGCGCACCCCTGAAATTCACGTACCCTGCTTGCACGGGGCCAGTCGCGTGTGGAACTTCCCGCGCACCCCTGCAATACACGTTCCCCGCTTTGCGTTTGCTGTTTGCCAGCCCGGTGAACTGGTCCAGGGTTAGCGCAGCCCTTTGCGATGATTTAGCGATTTTGATGGCTTTTCCTTGCACGAGGGCGTTCTTGGGGGCGTTACTGGCGCTGCTGCAGGGTCGCTGCGATTCTCTGCGCAACGGCTGGTTTGGGAGCCTGAAATCCATGAATACGCTGTGCGCGGAAATCGGTTTTAGCGCACGTGCCTGGCGCAGTCAATCGCATGCGGACACTCTGCGCCAGCCGCTTGCGACACTTTTATGCGAAATTCTATGAATTACCCTGATAGTCTCTTGTGAGTGTGGGTTGGCGTGGTGTGGCGGTTCATTTCGGCCAGCCCACTGGCCCTCTGGCCTGAAGCCGCCAGTTGATCGGGGCCTAGCAGACTATCCTCGGGGCTGCTACTTTTTGCTTTGGTCCTGTCTACTCTCCCGCATTAAGTATTGTGTGGTGAGTCCTTTTTGCTCTCTGCAGAACTACATTGCAGCAGGCTGTATGATCGGTTCAAGGGGCAGGTTTGTCCCAGAATCCTGAGGGTGCAGCCCGGATATCCCCATGCTCCTGCTTCTGCTCTTGTATATGTAGATAAATGCAGTCATATGGCAGTTTTCCGAAGTTAAACGCAGGCATTTTTAACATTGTTATTGAAGGCTACTTCTTAAGTATTTTGTCTGATAATTTAGTTCCCTTCTTCTCCTCCTCTCTCTGATGCCCTGCATGTATCATATAGCCGATATAGTGTCCGACACTTGATACCCACACGCTGGTGAAAACCACACTTTTGGATGTTTATATTTTATCGAAGTGCCAGTGCTTATACTGCCAAGCCTAATTGTGAGGGTATCAGTCCTCCTATCAGATTCATTTTGAAGGCACAACTATTCTGTAAACTGTGCGCCATTTGCAGTACAGTACGACAGAGAGTGCTTGTTGTTTCTGGATTTGGCCCCAGCATGTCCACTAGCCACTCTGCACTAGCCACTGCGCATATACGGCCTCCGAAGCGGATACAAACCAACACCACTTACCATGACTGCAATGTCACAGGATTGGTCAGTCTGCGATTTAGACCTTCTGTAAATCGCAATAGATGTTTCTCTCTCACAGTCTCCAGTCGAGGGTGCTTCACAGGCTACAGGAGGCACCAGGACTCTAATTCCGGTAAAGGTATTTGGGACATACCTGCAAAAAAGTTTTTGGTGGATACGGCATCAGATAAAATCACTGCTTATTTTGTCCCAGCACAGGTCAGCCTACCACAACAGGAAAGTGTCCTTCCCCCAAACCAACAGAAGGGGAGGCTGCTGATGATTAAATGTCTCCTCAACCCATGCACCCGAGTAGTGCGCGTGGGATATGACAGTAATGTATTGCAAAGGGATTTAGTGGTTGTCAGACTGGTGGCTAATGGAAGTTTGGCATTGCCTGATCTGATGGAAATCTCATTCTATGATTCAGATTCATTGTCCTCTAATGTTTCCACTCTGACATCATGCCCTCCAATCTGCAATGTTTAGACAGGTGGACCAGAAACTGATTGAGGGCTGTTGTCTTTGTGTCCTTCTACGAAGGACTGAAGTTGGAATCCAAAAATCAATGAACTTCATTGGAATCAATATTATTAAAATTTCACAATGTGGACATTCAAAATAATATGAAGGACTTTCTCATGGAAAACATAAATCTAAGGGAGCAACATCAATTGGAGAAACCTCTTTGAGCCAGCACCGTACTATTGGAAAAAGGAACAGAAACTGAGTCTTAGTCCAAAACAAAATCCCAAAGACTGTATGAATTCAATTGGAGGAGATCTGTGGCATGTCCAACAGTGCTTTGACTGTCACTGAATCAAACAATGTGATTCCTTCTGGTAACTCGGATCTGCAAAATTCAATGGTCTCTATCAATTCTGAGGCCCCAGACACATTGTAGACTGTTTTGAAACCCAGAGAAAATTTACCAGCGTTAGTTCCACAAAAGACTACTCACAGGCATGGAAAGGTCAAACAACTTCATCCTGAGGTTTTAGCCAGGAAAAAAAGTGGTTAGTAAGAAACCTTCTAAGCAATCATCAAGGACATTTCAAAGAACTTTGGTAAATCAGCCCTCCATTATGACTGTTCTAAGAAAGCAGCAATTGAAACATCTTGTGAAATCTCATAAGGGCCCATCTGCGACTACCACGGGAAGGTGCAACAATTGTCATTCCACCTGTAGTGGTGGATTCTGGAACGATACTGAGGGAGAAGGACTATCTGGCCCCCCTTGATGGGGTTAACTCTGTAGGGGTACGAGAGATGGTTCCACAGTTCATTGAGCCCTCTTGGCTAGCTTCAGTAAAGGCAGGGAACAGATTTGTCTTATTAGCAGTAGAGTATACAAATATATAACGGTACCTGTAAGGCTACTGGTCCTCCAGGTATGAATAATACATATAAACACAGTTGGACCATAGCTCTGAGGTTGGACAGAGGCTTCTAACACAATTGTACACACAAAAATACATGTTATTACAAAATAACATCTTTGAATTCATTGTACTGTTTTTTTCATAAAAAAACCCATATACATACCAAATTTAAAACATCACACAATTCATTCCACCATGCATACACATTCTCTCAATACCACATTGCCACCATAAATTATATACTTAAATTGGTTATCCACTCTATAAAATCCTTCCAGTACACATATAAATCAACGAATCCTTTACACCCTTCAGGGATTACAAGTGTGCATATTTGTTGAACAGCACGATCAGCTTGTCAACTTGTCTACACTTGTTTTGGTCAGCTTTGTGGGCTTCTGATATTGCCCCTATTAACCCAACTTTTGAATCTGGCTTTTGAAAAGAAAAAGAAAATGAAACAAGAACCGCAGAAAATATTCATGGAATTGCAATCATAGAACTGTTTTGGAACTTTTTCCAAGATGGTGTCCTGCTCATATATGCAGCAGGAAATATGAAACTGATGCCGTGTATAAAGATATCTAGGCAACCACTCACAGTATGTAATAGGAAAACATAAACAAATAAGCAATTGGTGGACATATGAAATAAGGACATACACCATTTGTGTGAATGATTGTTTGATCTGTTTTTTTAAAAGAAAATGAAACATGATCCTTAAAAATACTCATGGAATTATAGTTACAGAACTATGTTGAAACCTCTTCCAAGATGGCGTTCTGCTTAAACATGAAGCAGGAAACATGAAACGGTGGCCATGCATAACACTCTCCAGGCAACCGCTCACTAACAGGAATCAGAGGAGACGGTCTGCCGAAGTGAGGTGTCCGGTGTGCTCATATATATCAAGTAAGTAGATTAAATGAATAAAGAATGGATCGCTTAGATTGTGTGGCGATCAGTGTAACAAGATCATGCGTAAGCACAGACACTGTGGGGACTCTGACACGTGAGAGGAATAGGTGCGTGCTGTGGGTATACTTGTAGCATTCTGCGTCTACCGTGGCAATGAAGGATGTGAAATATAAATGTTCTCTGCTGTTCCACCAATGTACTAATGGCCATAGCATTCAGATAGGCCAGAGTAAGTTGGCACAGTGTGACTTCACCATAGTATTTGTGTTTAGAGAAGCACACACGAGCCTCGCACTAAGCACAAGCCACACACGATCCCCTCCCCCACCACGGGAGATGACAGCAGGTACTGTCTTTCCCTGTTTAAGGATGAACCGCGGGAACGTATAGCTCCAAATTTATTGGGGTTACTCAGTAATGATGTAGAGGAGGAGCCAAGTGCCTCTACCAGAAGTCCTGCCCCTATTTTGCCCATATGTTGGAAGTGACATGTACAACACCATTAATGGTACCTATCCCGCTGAGAATCCTCAAAGCAAGGTATCCATTAAGAAAACCCTAAATAAAGTACCCACGAAGAAATGACAGCCTCTTAAGGGAGGTCCTTGAAGAAGTATGAAGCAATGAAGGCAAGAGCTGGTGACGTCACATGAAGCAAAGATGACACACCAAGAAGAGATGCTGAAGAAGAAATAATATAGATCTTAGATATTCTGATGATGAAATAAAGAATTTTGTGACATTTCATGTACCGAATGAAGATCGCACGTTCAAAAAGTACTGAAGAACATGCAAGCCGTTTTTATAAATGTACAGATGCTGAAACGCAAGTAGACTAAGTAATCAGAAAGGCTGGCTAAACGTAGTGAACAACCTGCAGGTGGTGCTGCCAAAGTATAGATATGTATAGAATCAGGATGTTCCACATCGTGTTTTAAGCAAACTAGGACCCCATGAACGGAAGGTCTGAAGGTGTGGCACAGTAGAAGTAAACCACTGACAAGGGACGAAGAATTGAGAAGGCTTGTCTGGCCCACTGTCAAGGGTTGGGGCAGCCAAGAAACTGGTTATCTATTTGAGAAGATACAATGAACGTGAGAAGCGAGACAAGCTCCTGTTAAGCTGCAATGGAAAAACACTATGATTGCCAGGTTTTATTCACTTAATAGTGTTAAATACGAAAGAAAGAACTCAAACATTGTCTCCTGTCACATGGTCTAGATGGAAATAGACCTTGGCCGAGCTATACTGAGACTTGAAGATAAGACCAAGCTCACACTCCCTTCTATTCTCAGGCGTGGTGATACTTTGCAAGGCCGAGTTCAAAGGCAATTCGAATCGCAGACAGTAGGAGTGATGATGGATGATAGGCTAATTGGCTGGTGAGGCATGGTCAAGTCCACCCCCAAGCACCTGGGGTACTAGCTTGCGTGCTGCTAGTGAGTGGAATATTCTAGAAGGGTACAAGTGCGCCAACCAATTGTAGAGGACCACATAGAAAGGAGCCCTATAGTTGGAAAGCCAATGAAACATTGTGTATTTTATGACAAGCAAAGATGACCTGTACTAGGGGTGGGCATAGTTGTCCACCTGACTAGAGAAACCCAATAACAATACTATCCTTGATAGAAAATATACCTAGATGTTCCCGGTTGACCAACCACAAAGTAGGTTTTCTTATTTTGCCACATAGTATGACGTCACCTATCACAAACCTTTAGTATAAAGTCTATGTTTTTTATTGAATGCATTGAGTGAGTTGGAGAGAATTGAGCGAACGTCCGTTGATGTCCGTTGTACAACCTGTTTTATATAATTGCAAATAAAACACTTATGTTTGCCAACTTCCTGAGTTGGTCTTATTATTGGTGCAAGAGTAAATTCTGCATCCCCATCCAACCCAGATAGTGCTACCTCGCTTACAGGGCCTACGGGTTCAATGGAATAAATCAAAAAAAGAGAGATGAAGGGTGTTGAAATCAAATGTAGTGATGTCATCTGCAATGAGCCCACGCATTAGTTCTAATGAAGTCTTATATAGCTCAAAACACTGCAGTGCTGGTAAGCTTAAAGCACGTTTAAATGTATGTGCTTTATATTGTGTCATCTAGGTGATGCAGAGATTGGGAGGGACCCATTGAAAACAAGATGGACCGTGAACATGCTTGCAGTGTTTGAAACAGTCCTCGGAAGAAAAGGAGGACAGAAAGGTAACACAAATTTGAATTAGCTGGCTCTGCCTAGAGGTGGAGTCTTGGGCAAACATTTCCCTAAATATATAAAAATCGAGGTGTAATCAAGGAATGCATCAAAGCTGTAAGAATTAAAATCAGAAACCTTACATTTCTCTCTTACAGAGCTCGCTCTGATATTTTGGGACATTATGCAGCAACAAATCCAATTCAGTACTGCCCTCATAAGAAAATCAGATAAGTGTAACATTTGTGAACGCCATTCTGGCAAGGTATAATACACCATACATTAAACTCCTATTGATTTTTACTTTTTAATATTTGTTTTAGAAACCCAATGAAGTAGCCAAGGGGCCGATTGATTTGTTCAAGATGTTTACAGAATTAACTCTAGTCCAGATGAAGGTCTACTTATTTATCAATGAAACCGTTGTGGATTAACAGATTTTGTTATGAAGGGCCGAAACACATGAGTGTCGACAATGTTTTATCCAATCATTGTTTTTGAAAAATTGTTTTAGAAAACACAGAGATATGATGGTATAACTGACCTCAAGTCAAAAGATATGCTGTTATATATGGGCCTCAATAAGGACGAGTATACTCGTCCTTGGCACTTTAATTGTAGTCAAAATATTGTATTGTTCTTAACAACATTGATCAGGATATTATCTTACATCGCTTTGCGTAATTGACTATATATGAATTTTATATGAAAATGTTGACTGTTTACTGTAGTTATTTCATGTATACATTGTGGTCAAATGTTATTTAACTATAAGGCCAATAAAAAAATAACATTTAAAAAAAAGATTCTCTTACTCAATGATGCTTAAACGATGCAATGAAAGGCATTTATGTGAAGTATGGTGTGCTTAGGTGTTGGGGTTAGTTTTTCTACATTTGATATTTTTGGTAACAAAAACTAAATCAAGGTTTTCTGCTTAAGGCAATATGTGCTTCCTAGAGGAAGCAGGCAGGCTATACAAGTAACACTGTAAACAGATCTCAGTGCAGTGTGACCCAGCATCCCATAGGCTGCCCACCCTCATAGATGGCCCTAGAAAAGCCATTGCAAAATGACTATTCAACATATTGCTAGACCGGGTTGAAGCAAGAGGCAATTTGCCCTGGGTGGTATTTTCAGACGGCATTGGTTTGCTTAACCAGGTGCACATGTGGCAATTACTTGCATCAACGAAGTTAACTAAAAAAGAGGGAGGGCTATGTGAGAGCTCCATTGAGTTTAGTTCTGCCTTTGATTGAGTCGAGTCGTTCAATGTCGAGGCATGGGTAGTATGTGTGTGATAAATCAACATCTCTGATACACCAGAATGGACCTGAACAGATTGGATTAAACAAGCATACAATTAAAATGTTAAACCTCCTTGTCCAACTGGTAACAGGGACAGAAGGTCGTGGATCGTTGGTTATTTGCAACACAGTGAAAATACAATTATTACCTAATGATACATGCAGTGTCCAGTCAAGGTTGTAAAAAACATGTACTTTATTATTATCACAACAGACAATCTAAAACACTACTAAATACAACCCACCATGTAAAGGACTTCAGAGAACAGACAGTTTCTAAGAAGGAAAAGGGATGCACTCTGGACACTGACAGGCGGGTAGTTGATATGGTTAATAACCACAATAGTTTTTAAAGGCTTCTTGGCTTCAGCAAAAAGGGAGAAAAGGTCTTAAAACGTCTGTAGGGGTCTTCTGGGAAAGACCAGGGGGAGAGAACAACAATGCACCTTTTGCTGTAGTGGTTCTTGGTGCTCGACAGTGCAGAGTCAGATACATGGGGGCTTCCAGGCTTCTGTGACAGAGTTCGAGATGGGAGTCAGTGGCAGGTATCTGGTGGCAAGACGGTTCGGTGAGTGAAGCTTGATGAACGGCTGCAGGCTGGCCTTCACAGCGACTTGGGGTCAGGAATCGTTGTCTCAGTACTGATCGGCGGTTCCGAAGCACTGGCCGAGAAGTCTCAGGTTTTTTCAGTGAATGCTGCTTCAATGGGCTTGTGTAGTCCTGTAAGGTGGACAGCCTTAAGCTTGGGAGTGTGTGCATGCAGCTGCCTTGTCCTTGGGTTTGGGTTCAGCGAACTTCTGGTGCTCCCTGTCCAGGGCGCTTGCTGCAGAGCCTAGCAGGGCATACTGTGTATTGGTTCTGAAGCAGCTGGAGGGTCTTCTGAGTTCTTTTCTCCCTCTGTTCCTGGGAGACATTTATGGGAGGAAACGTGCTTCCCTCTCTGGATGTTCCTGGTCTTCCTTTACTGGCGGAATCTGCAAGGCAGAATGTACCTTCAGTCGGGGTCCAAGGATGAGTTCTTCTTTCTTCGTTCTTTTGAAGTCTTCAGATGATCTGCTTAAAGAGGGGCTCCAGCCCCCTTTTAAAGTCAAGCAGCTCCCAATGATTGGTGTAGTATAAGCCTACATAAATGAATAAATTCTGGGGTCCGTACCAACAATTTTCTATGTGTGTGACGTCATAACCAGAGTGCTTTGCAATAGGAAAAGGTAAAGGGGTGAAACAGGAACAGGGGGTGTCCCAGAGCCAGGATGGCAGAAACCTCCTCTCAACAGAAAGAGTTCTGGGCTCACTCCCTTGTGCTACTAAGTCCCACCCATCTGCCTGCCTGCTGTGATCAAAGAGTCTCTCTGGTTAATGGATCTCCCTGTGGTTCCTAATTAAAGCAGCAGATCTCACTTGAAGCCGCAGAGAGACCTAAATTCCTGGCTTCTGCAAACCACATTCTCGTACCTCATGAATGGGGTTGCCCTTGCAGGGTGGCCTACTGCAACAATAGACTGAGACATATCCGTTCACTATCATAGATATTAAAAGGCCAGACCCGGTTTCAGGTTGACACAGTTGCATATGAAAAGTTGTTGGGTTTCCTGTATCCTTTCTTATTCCGTACAGCCAGGCTCCCTGGGGGCCTGTTTGAAGTATCCTCTTGGTATGTTAATCACTGCCACCCGCTGCAGGGCCTAACAAAACAGCAAGGCGGTACCAAGCAGCCTTTTTCAGTTGACCAGGCTAGGCACGGGAGGGGGAAGTTGTGTTATGTAGGGTATTTTGTGGAGATTTGGGGCCTGACGGTATTTTATTACCGCCGAAAAATAACTTAGCAATAATCACTCCTCGTATTCAGATTGAGCCCTGTACAACAATAATACAGTGGACATGCATTATTTCAGCACCCAGACATGCATATTTGGTGTGCGTGGTTGGTATGCGTATTTGGTGGTATTTTGGTGAGCGTTATTCCCTTGTTTTATTGGTGGCCCCAATGTCCAGAATCCCTTATCTTTGCTTAGATTTTTCGTGTAATCACTAGAGAGACCTCAGGCCTACATTTCAGGAATACCACATTTTCAGTGTTAGTGTTAGTGTGCCACCATGGGCAATCTCACTGACTTATTTACGACAGAGAGCTATATGTGGTAATTTCCACTACCTTATATACGGTAGGGAATTATGTCCAGAGAGTCTCTCTTCCCGTTGGCTCATGTACCTCCAACAAGCTATGCTACAATCACTCACAACTGTTCATACTGAATCTGATCATGCAAAATGACAATTGCACTGTTTAAAAATCTCCCCTCATCAGCACTGTATTGGTAAATAGAAGACACACCACCCGTCTGCTTTCAAATATTTTTCTGTATTATAAAAGTTGCATTTAAACACGATCTCACTCTTTACAGAAATAACTAAAACAGCACAGTAACAGCTTTGTCTATGACACACTGCAAAGAGAGTGGCGGAGAACAGAACTCAAATTGCAACATTAGCATTTGATTAAGGCATGCACAGGAATCCTACACTGACTGCATATTCTCGTACACACTAAGCTCCCACACTTATGTAATTACCTTATCTGTTCAGTGAAGTTTTCTTTAGCTGTTCTCTTTCTGAGTGTGGCTCCCTTGAAGATTAACCCCAGTAAAAAGGATCGCCTTTCCTTCTCAAACCGGGGTCATTGCCTGGAATTCTCAGCTTTTGCAGATAGGAATGCTCCAACCAGGAAAAGGTCTTCCTCCCAGCTCTGCCAAATCTTGACTGCCTTTCTTCTTCCTCAAACTCCCCCCAGCAAAAACCTGATCACTCCCTCTAGCATGATACTTGCTATGACGCTGCTCCAATCAGAATTAATCACGCCATCTCCTCCTTCTCTACACAATGGCTCATTTTTATAGTAATACTTTGTAACCAACAGATTTCCTGTTCTTTCGAGCCCATTTGCTTCCTGTAGTTATATGGACAGGGCAGCAGAGAGAACAGAAAAAAAAATGGATGTGCGTTTAAAAGTTCACTTTCAGAATAGGCCTAATTCTGCAGTGGAGACACATTTTTATTAGTGGATTATGTTTTATTAGTCAGGTTAGTTATCAGTAAGGTTAGTTGTTATTTTCAAATGTGTCTCTCGCACCATAGGCATTTCAGGTGAAAAATAGTGTGCATTTTTAAATGAGCACGTGTGCTTTTAACTGTAAAAATAGATTTGCATCTTATATGTTAAAATCGTTTTTTGACTGAATGGCCTGTCTTTTCTTGTTAATCTGGTAACACATATAGCAATGCACCGCACCCTTGTGGTGGTGCTGCAAAAAGAAAATTGCTACCTGTGCAGTAGTGCTGTACTCTGTGCTGTTTGCTAAATATCCTTACAGTTCTCCCCCACCTTGGGATGACATTTTGCCCTCGTCTGCTGTTACATTGCAGCTAAATATGACAGGACGACTGTGTCCATACCAGAGTATACAGGTCAAGGCTTTTTTTTAAATAATGTTTTTTATTGATACAGCTGATTCAAGATCAACTTTTCAACATTTTCTTACAATCATATCATACAGACAGAAATAAAAAAGAGGAATTTACAGCAAAGTTAATACTCACAATTTACATAAATTTCCATTAAAATGTTCTGAATCAATTAAACACAGAAGTGATTTCAATTCAATATGCTGTTATTCATAAAAATACTAAAAATACATAAGAAAGAAAGAAACAGAAACATTAACCTACTGAATTGACTGATCAGTTTTCTCAATTATGAACTCTCTGTTTTCAAATTCAAAATCTTTTTAAAAAGTTACAACTGAATAGCTCACCGCTTTACTTTCTGTGTGGAACAATCCTAGCCATAGTTCATTTTGTGAAAATATTTCAACTTGAGTAAAGTGTTTCCTAAAATAGCATATTCTAGTATGTCATAAGGGATCAAATTCCCTAAGTAAATGTTTCAAGGTTTCACCCTGTTTGCAACAAAATCGACATTCGTCTTTTGATAAAGGTTTGGTCTTCCGTCAAAAATTTATTTCATTAGTGTACCATAAGTTTAGACGAAAACACAGAAAATCTGTTCTATAGGATAAAGTCGGCGACTTCATCATGTACTGCAGGAGCACACCATAGTTCTTTATGGCAAATGGATTTAATTGAAAATCCTTGTATAACATACACTGCTCCCTCGTCTGAAGCCAATCTGTGTGCCATATCTTTGTTTTGGCTTTGTCAGGATTTGTCAATAAAAGGTCAATTGATATATCAGCCTCTTGGAGAAAAGTTTGAACAGTGGATTTCTATTGTGTTATGAAGTTGTGGGTTGAAGTATCCACATAACTTGCTAGTATCGACAGCAAATCCATCGATCCATTGATTTCCTTGAAACACTTGTGTATAGGCGTGTTGCAAATGCCACATCATATCATCATATCATCATGTATCATGCATTTTCGATATAGAACACATATCCTCCATTTATACATTGCATATAAAGAGAAAAGACCTAGTTTGTGCCTCACAACTGGTATGGGCTGGGAATTGGTAACTTCAGTACAGATCTTCAGTATTTGCCTTCTATTAGTTGCCAGAATCGATTAGACTTATGTATCTTAGACTCAGCACCCTATACAATCACTGGTACAACTTTTTGTTTGTAATATGTCAAGGTGGGTATAATCGTAAATTTCCCATATCTTGCATTTATTATTTTAGATTGAGAAATAGCCATTGTCAATTTTCCTCTCAATTATTGCTCATACGGGAGATCATTGTGATGATTGTTTACATTCAATCCAAGGTAAGTTTATTCAGTAACTACTGGAAGCGATTGTTTCTGTAGGTGCCAAGATCTTAATTTGTGACCTCTCCCAGCAGGGCCAAATAGTATTATTTCAGTTTTCATGGTGTTTATAGTCAAAACATTTTAATTGCATGGGCACCCCAAGCATCCAGTAGTGATTGTAGCCCTCGGGAGTTTTTTTAAAACCAGGTCATCCTTCTAGAGTAACCACTTCATCACAGTGCCGCCTCATTTAGGTAAGTACGAGATAACATTCTGGGGACAGATGACATAAACCTTGCCCCGACTCAAGTGCAAAGTTTGCATGGTATTAGCACTAGGGCAAAGTTTGCCCTAATTTTTAAAATGATGGGACACATTAGAAAACTATTGCACCATGACAAGTGCAGATTGCTATGTTATAAATACCAGGGCAAACATTGCTCCAGTGCAAAAAAGATACATTTTCAATGTTTTTTTTTAACCAGGGCAAAGTTTGCCCTAGTGCTAATACCATTCCGTATTAGCACTAGGGCAAACTTTGCCATTTTGAAATAATGCAGTGAAAATGCATCTTTTTTGTCAGAGGGCAATGTTTGCCCTGGTGCTTATAGCCTGCCAAACTGCACTTGTCATGGTGCAATAGTTTTCTAATGTGTCCCATTGTTTTAAAAAAATAGGGCAAACTTTGCTCTAGTGCTAATACCGCACAAACATTGCACTAGCACCTGTGCAAAGTTTCTGTAATCTGGCCCCTGGAAGCAACTTCCTAAATCAGAGTTAAATAGAGCTGATGCAAAAGTACAGCCTTGTTTTAGCCCTCTCTCGGTTTTTATCAGGGCAGTTAGTAATCGGCTGAATTTAAACTTATCTGCACTTAAGTTTGAGTGTCTAATTGATGTATATAGTTTATTAAATGTTCTGGACATTGTGCATAAAACCGTTTTTTCAGTAGAATTTCTCTTGGAATAGAATCAAATGCCATTCGGAAGTCTATGAATGATGTACAAAGATTGTTTGTTATGTTTTTCGTTTTCTTTTATGATGTTAATAACTAGCAAATTAATATTCGTCCCGATCCCTGCAAAAAATCCTGTCTGGAAGGGGTCTCTAAGACCGTTTTCATCCAACCCATGATTAAACTCTTTCAGCAACAGACCTACAAAAATCTTTCCCGGATTATCCATCAAAGCAATTGGTCTGTACGCAGCTGGATCTGCCCTATACCCTTTTTTGAATATAGGGATAATTATTGATTTCCTCCACATGGAGGGTATGATACCTACTTGTAAGATCTTCTCATAGATCAGGAGCAAAATGTCTACCCATATTTCCGGATTCGACTTCAGGACCATGTTAGATAAACTATCAGGTCCTGGAGCTCAGGATGAGATCAACTTGATAATCGATTAAACAAGATCACCTCTTTCTATGTCAAAATGATGTTCCAAGGGTATGTTGTCAAACTACAATAAGCTAGAAGGAAATGGAGATTGATATATGTTATCATAATACTCAGCCCATCTATCCTCAGACACTGCAGTGGTCTGTACAGACGATTGTGTTTTATTTGTGGCATCATTCAAAAGCTGCCAGACTCCAGCAGACGATTTAGTAGTAATTTGTTTCAGCATTTTTCCCCCATCTCGTTGGATGAACAAAAACTTTCTTGCTCGAGTCCAATTCTTATAGAAACATTTCAGATGTTTTATGGCTTTTTGATTAGTCGCTGATGGTTTTTTCCTAAGGTGTCTAATGCCCCTTCTCAACTGAATCTTTTTCTGTTTTAGTTCCATATCAAAGGTATGAGTATGTTTAAAGATAACTTGATTATCGAAGATCTTACATTCACTGAAGGTTTGCATGGCGGTTATATAAATGTCAGTATCAAGACAATCATCATGCAAACCCTCTTCTAGTTTTTAATGCAGCATCAATTAGGTCTTTGTTGTCCATTTTATCTTAGATCTCCTATTATTTACCAAGATTGTACCTTGACTTCTGATTTCATAAAGAGGATCAGAAGAACAAGGCCATGTCCACGTTAGGCAGAGCTGCTTGTGATCACTATGATTATTGTGACACATTTCCAAACAATCACACTGAATCATGAATGCATGGTCACTGTAAATGAAATCTTTCATGGCTTCTTGTGTGCCTCTCTGCCAGGTAGATTTTGCCAGAATTTCACCAGGGAGGGGGCCATTTAACATTACAAAGGACTTTATTCCTCCATGGGGCTATTCCATCTACTTTTAATATGTTGTTCTAGACCATTTTCAGTCCTAAATAAATTTAGATTTAGGTCATCCATAATTAAAGTGTGAGTTACGTTTCCATCTAAACAACAACTTGTAATGCATCTTCAATTTGCCCAAAAAAGTAATGTTCAGATAAACTTGCCCGTCCCCAATAAACATTCAATAAGGTAATCACCAGATTTTGTTTGGTTATCTTAACCAGTTGTACATAAGGGCTTAATGATAGCCAAGATTCCTATTTCAAGCCCTTTGATTTTTTAGTGGCTACAAGAAGCCCCGCCATAAGTCTCCCATGAGCCTGGAGTTCAGCTGGGGTCATTATTATGTCATAATTGTCCCATATACGGACAGTAATTAGTGAGGACTCCTGAATAGCTACTTTATCATACTGTTCCAGATTGTTTGTTTTTGAATTTAACAGATGCATATATCCTCTAGTATTCCATGATATAAAATGGAATTTCTCTTTTCCTTGGGATTGTTATGCATGTGACTGCCAATTAGTTTGTGGTGCATTAATAAATTTCATCAGCTAGTTAGTGTCCTTTGCCTTAAGGTTTTCTTGCTCTCTTAGATGGGAATTAGAGTTTACACTGGTCTAGTGATTGCC
Source organism: Ambystoma mexicanum (assembly GCF_040938575.1). Taxonomy (NCBI): domain Eukaryota; kingdom Metazoa; phylum Chordata; class Amphibia; order Caudata; family Ambystomatidae; genus Ambystoma; species Ambystoma mexicanum. The sequence goes on along the minus strand of NC_090936.1, from coordinate 276,869,259 downwards.
TTGTGAATTTTGGGTGTCTTGAAATAGCATGAATCCCAATTCATGCAGAGCCTCTCTTTCTTTTAACAATGCATTTAGTACTACTCCAGATTTGATTGACATACGAGCCATCGTTAAATCCCTATCATCAAGAAATTCAACCATGTCAATATCTGTCGATATGTTGTTTCCCAGGTTAGGGATTTCAGTGAAAATGTTCAGAAGGCTCGCTCTATTAATATTATATTGTGGAAATGGACTGTGCCTGGAGCATATTATCAGGTGATGATAATTAATGACTTTGGATGTTTTGTTGATTCGCATTGGCTGAGATGCTAGTCTTTCTAGTTGTGAAGAAAAATGCACTTGTTGCTTTCCATACTTAATTTCATTTGAAGCACTTTTCCATTTCATAATTTGCTCACACAAGTCTCTTCCTCTTAACTCCAGACCATACAAGGTCGAATTGTAGGTGGTACCCACTTGACCAATCTCAAGATTGAGCTGTTTGTCTGGAGAAAACTGCGCTGTAAGCATGGTGACTTTCATCATCGGTTCTTAATTCACGGCAGTATATGCTGCCAAGGATTTTCTAATCTCCTGTCACAGATAGTAGGAAAAATTCGAGAGGTCAAACTTATTACAGTTTCAGGATGAGAGATTAGTGTCTTGACCTTATTATTGTTTATTGTTGACATTTTCTGGATGGAGGCAATAGATTCATGTGCTATCGGCGCAAAGCCAGGTATCTTTTCTTCGATACACAATTTGATTAATTGGATCAATGTTTTGTGTTCCATGTAGAGCTGGAATATCTAAGATACTCTTGTAACCAGTCTCATGGTTTTGTTGTCTTTCATGGTATTTCCGTGTTGCATTCTGTGAATGTACTGTGTACTGTGGGCGTAATCGCTTTTGCCATTGTTTCTTGAGTAACGGCAGTGTAAGCTGACATAGATTTTTGGATCTCCTCTCGCATTGCCTCAATAGTTGGAAATACTACAGTTTTATTTGAGGTAATTTTGAGATGGTAATTTAATGACTCACAATCATTATTAATGTTTGTTGGTGATATTGCCTGGGAAGAAGTCAAGGGAACTTGCATATTAGATGTTAGTCCTGGCGTGTAAAAATAAGAAGCTCTGGATTTAGATATTTCCTCTTGCATAGCCTTTATTGCAGGTACATTTTCAGTCTGCTTTGTTGTAGTATCAACCATCATTAGCTCTTGACCGGCTGATGTTCTAGTTGAACTGACTATTACTTGGGCATCAATAGGTGATGAATTACCTATAGCGTCCACAGTAGTAATACTGTCTTTCAACTTCACTTTATTAGACAAGACTAGATTATCTTTCTGGTTGGACAGTTTTACTGGCCAGGATGTCAGAAAGTTGAATACCATTTGATGTCCCTTTTGAATTCGTTTTTAAATAATTGGGGCAATCTTAATGGAAGGTTTAGCTGCTTTTAAGAAAATGGGAGTAATTCGTAGAGGAGTTTTATTTGGATCTGTGTGTATCCCTACTATCAGTTTTAGTGCTTTATCATCTTTATTAGCTGTGTTGGGCAATGAAGAGGATGGTAGCACTACACTTTGCAAATTATTGTCATCCGTCCTCTCTATATCTATTTCTTCCATGTTTCCAATTTTCTTCTTCTTTTTTTTTTAGCTAAATCAGCTTGTCTCCATTTAAGATTTCGGATAAAGCGTTTTGTAGCTCTCGATTTGTTCCTATTCTTTTTTATCAATAAGTCATCTGTTTCAGGACCATCAATTATTTCCGTCAGGTCTAAAGCAGGATCCTGCATGTGTTTTCCTCGTCTTCTCTCTGTCTTCCCTTTGCTTTTCCTGGACCTTTTTTTGCGGTTGAGGACTTGGTTCTAATATAATAGATGCTTCCTCTTCCACTCTCTTGTTATTCTGTGTTGTATGTGCCTCCTTGTTCTCAGCCAATTGTGCTAGACGGATGAATTAATCCATTGTTGAAGCTGAGAGTGGTGTATCCTCTAGGTTAGGATTGATTAAGGTAGTTTGAGCACACTTACACCACTTCTTTGCTTGTTTTTGAAGTAAAATACCTTGAAATAGATTCTGATTTATATTAGCCATATCAACCCTGGAAACCTCCCATTTCGAGGTCAAAGTATCAATTTTTGTGATTGTATCATGAATTGTTGATGCGGTTCTGCCAGAGTTTCTTTAATTGAGTCATTAACAGCTGATTATAAGGCTACCAAGGGTGAGTCATTAATTTCAAGATCCTTTATAATTTTGAGTGGATGACCTGCATGTTGTTGTACTTCTGTCTTGATATCTTCAAAAACTTTTACAAGTGATCCCAAAACAAAGTTGAGTGATGTCATGCTCGGAAGATTTATTTCGACCTTGTGCGGCACTTTTCCCCTCTCTTCTTTAGCATCATTTTGGTCCACTCCAGTTGACTTTTCTTGATAGATCTTGGCAACTATAGATACCTCTAGCAGAGCTGAGATGATATTCAATTCAAAGGACGAATCTAGGTTAGGTGCAATGTCAGAATTCACAAGTTCTTCCGCCGGTAGATCTATAACCGGCTCACTATGCACCATCTCTCTTGACAAGTGTTTGATAGGTGCCTGATTCTCCTTTGTCATCCTTTTGCTAGCATCTTGTCCTCTTTGATATTGTTCACGAGGGAAGTAATTCAAAACAGTATTTTTAATAGTTGTGGCGGTTAAGGTATAGTCCTTATTAGAAGATGAATTTGGTTTCCGGGGGTCGCTTTTAGGTGTAGAAGTCTCTTATAGTGGAGGAAATAAATAGGGGTAAGCCTGAACCAGATGGTTGCTGTTCATCAACGGGGAAAACACTCTGTTTTGCAAAAAAGCCACATTTATTATTTTTCAGAGGCGACGATCTAAAAATGTATCTGTTTACTGGTGACAAGGTGTTTCCCCTCGCAACTATAGTCTCTATTTCAGGAGCTCGTAAGTCTATCCCCGCTGAAGCACATGGTATGTTGTAAGCCTTCATTTTGATACATTTTATATTTTAGGCTCTGTATTTGGTAATAGCTAGTTGAAACGCCAATCAAAGATGCATACAGAATCCAACTGAGTAGAAATGTAAGAGCGGTCTGGAGGTTCAAAGGCTAAAAGCCTGCAGTCCCCACCTGGTCAGCACCTTTCCGCTTGCACTTGCTCCTTTTGTGAAGACTTAAGAAACTTTCAGTTGCTCTTTTCAACAACAGCAGTCTAAATTGAAGGTGTATTTCATGGTTAAGCGGGTCAAAAGCAAACCGGCCGCAGTCCCTGCCTGACCATTAGCACCTTGCACACATACAAAAAGCTGCTTTTCAGGAAATTACAATTCACTGAGATTACAATTCAAGAGTTCTCATTTAGCATATGCTGATGTCCAGGTGAAGGAAACACGTTGATGTAACACGTTTTTTAAGTTCTGAACAAAACAGATGGAAGCGTGTTTGTTAGTGTTTGTTGGTTAGTAAATATTCACACTGATATACAGGAGAAGACGGTATTGCTCCTAAGGGTCAAACTACAAATGTGTAGCAGGAGATTACGTTTTTTTCTGGTTTTGTTCCCCTGCTTCAGTTCTTACCATTAATGTGCAAGCTGTTTATTATAAAAAGATGTACTTCCAAAACATGGTAAATCACGGCAATGACAGGGAAGAGGCAATGTAATAGCTAGGTATTGGGGAAAGGTAAGCTGCACGCAGCACGGGCACGAGCACGCAACATAGGGCGCCTGAATGGGGCTCGGCAGGCTCTGCAGGAACTGCCGAAAAACAAGGAGTAGGAGAAGCCCTCTCAAATTTTTGCCAATTTTTGCCTCAGCTTCCACGACTTGCACGGGAAGAACCAGACACAACCAAACACCGGACGCCGGACACCTCATCTCCTTAAAGTTAGAGGAAAGGACTCGAATCTCTCTCCACTTCAAGCTGCACTGCACAGCACTGAACTCGATCACGCTACTCCCAATGCAGGTCTAGGCTTTTGCTTTGGTGTAAGGTTACGCAAATGTGTGTGGATTAGCCCTACATATTTTCCTGAGGTTTTTCTACCATCACTCCATTTATTTAAACATTTCAAAAAAAGCACAGGCGAGCGTACGCCTACCATGCAGATGATCGAATTCCTCACAATGTGATATGGGCCAGGTGGAGCATTATGAGAGAAAACATTTTACTGAGAGTGGTCCGCGACAAGGTTATGTCCTGAGGCAAACACTTTTTATGGTATTTCCGGCCAACATTCCCTCCGCTCTGCAGTTGGTGTGCGGTTTTACTGCTAGGATATCAACCAGTGATAATTAGACATTCTAGTTACATATTGTAGGTAAATCCTTTTAATTATTAATGCTGGGGAAACCAAGTCCATGTTTTTCTCTTGCAGAAGGAAAAAGCGAAATTGTTTTTAGGTGCTCAGTGATTATGAATAATATGAGGGCCACATATTAGGTGAGCAGATAGTAAGGCAAAAGCTATCCTAAAGTCTTTGTCAATGTTCAGTAGCAGCCTCTATCGGGGTGGTATGCTTTCACCTCTATGGGACATTTCAATGAGGACTGTGACAGCGGAAGCACTTTATGTCAGTACCATATGAGGCCATCCAAGAGAGTTCCAAATATTTATTATATAACAGAAGAATCACTTTGATGACAGGTTACTGGTCCAACAATGACAACACCCATTGTTGCCTTTGCTGCCCTTCGGCCTACACTTGGCATAGGCGCCCTGGTTTGAGAAAAGGAGTTGAGTGGGGGGGGTCTAAAAGACCAAGTACTTTTCTAAGTTAGCTGCCCCCCACATTCGTCCACAAAATGATGCGTATAATGCAGCTTGAGAACTGCCCCTCTACCCATTATAGTGAATAGGTGGGGCAACTCATAGGGGGAAAGAATAAGTACAGATGAGTTTTAAAGGTGCATTAGTCAAGTCTGATCAATATCGCTAAATATGCATCCTTTAAATTTGCATTTCAGACTGGGTGGCAGAACATTCAAATAAACCAGCGTCTATGTAGTGTATTATTTCAGGCTTAAATTGGCAATCCACATACTTTGTTGAGCAATGTTTGATGTATTTGTACACTTTATATTTCTGTAAATTGCAATATAGCACTAGTACTTTTTTTGGAATGATTGAATGATCGAAGTTGTATGTATGATGTATGTATGATGATGGCGTGATAAGTGAACATGAGAGTATGCATTCAATTGTGAGGTTTTCAGCACATATGCACTTTACATTTACCAACTGAGTTACCAAAATAGTTAACAAATAATAATACAACATATTTTATCAATGAGTTGGTGGCATGTTTTTCCATGATTTCCAAGCTGGTACATTAGTGGGTTAGGAATCTAGCTGGTGGCTTACCCATTGTGGTTTTTGGAAATCGGGGCATGCCCATCAGTCCTCGTGTGACTCCAGCCTGTCGTACATTGTCTATGTTAAGTATTTTGCCAAGCACACGTTTTGCAGGCAATTTCGAAATGCTAGATTAGGCCAGTTAACGTTAAGTGAGTGACAGGTGCCTGGGTCACGTCTGTCGGCACATAGGGCACGTGACACTGCTAATGAAGAAAGCATAATGGTCGATGATATTCTCTTTTTAAGGCAGAGACATCATCAGTGCTGTGTTAGAGATTTAATACCAGAATGGGGACAGTGCAAGGTTAATAATAAACACAAAAGCAGCTATGGTTTTCTTTTTTGAGCCAAAACTTGCCCTCTATACTACTGTGCTCTTCCAGGAAAGATAGTACAACTAGTGTAAGGTGAAAAGTAGATAAACATGACAGTGCTTTTAGAATGTGTTTGTATAAATTGCATAACCTATATGAAACCACTGTTATTTTGGATGAGGGTATGGGGTGCTCCAAACCCATACAATCTGTAGGGAAGCTTTGAAAGATGGCACAAAGCAGGTTGGAGGGACGAGCATGCCCTGGTATAGCCATATTAAAACAAAACGTTTTTAATAGCCTGGGCTATGATGAGTGTTAGCAAAACCAATAATTAATTTGTCTCTTTTGTCTCTTTTGTCTCTTTTTCTACTTTGTAAAAATTGTTTCATACAATTAAATCAAATAAAAAAAAAAAAAAAAAAAAAAAACCAATAATTAATTAACCACGAATACTAAAGTTATAATTAAAAGCAAATGATATGCCCTGGATGAGGAATTGTTATTAAATCAAATCCTGAGCACAGCATCTGTTGCAATATATTACATGGCACAAGCAAGTCAGGGATCTCCTTCCCCTACAATGAATGTGGCGCACAATAAAACGCATAATTTAAAAAAAAATGTTAATACCTCGTATTCTTTTGAGAAGGCCTTCAACCCGTCTCACGCACACCCTCCCCAAACACTCTGTGTCCCAATGGATTAGGAACAAGGCTGGTGTGTATCATTAAGATATTAATTAATTAATAATTGAATGTCAAATTTGGATCAACCAATTACAACAGCCATCAATGTTGTGGCAACACAAAAATGCAATGACTTCTATCAAGCGACAAGGTTACGATATAATGTCACAAATACTTCCTTTTTTAATGACAAAACAGAAGAAGAACAATTTAACGCACTGATAGCACTAGAGTTGAGCACCACTCTGCAACACTCAAGCCCCGAACATCAATTGGACTTGATTCCTTTGAATGGAAGGCAATGGCAGGGAGTAGAAATACAGGGGGAAAATCGTTTTTTGGTGTGGTGGCCACAGAAACAATATGGGGAGCCAGCACAGAAGGAGAACATTCGTTTTTACAGCACAATGGGAGAATGTGGTGTTAATTATTTACCATAACTGCTATGGGAAAGAAATAGAAAGACAGGGAATTTGCTTGCATATGTTTAGAAAAACAGGCAGGGCTTTTAGGTAATACTAGTCAGCACACTATGGGAAAATCAGTTTTAGGGTATGCAAGACATGGGCAATGGGAAGGGAATGCCATTGGAAATTCGTTTTTACCACACAATAGGGAAAAAGGAACAGAAGGGGAAAATCGGTTGTTGGGATGTTAAGCTCAATGTCAATGGGAAAAAAAACACAAATGGAATTCGTTTTTACTTGGGGCTGCTTGAAGCTGCAAATGACAGGTAGGCTCTAGGCATCTTTGGGTTAGGATAACAGATGCAATGGGAAAATACAGTTGCAAATTTAAATTAATTTAGCAGGGCACAATTTAAACACAGGGACTAATTCATTTCTCAGATAACAATGGGATTAATTACTTTGGGAAACACTTTATAACTATACCAATTTACAAGGCAGTGGGATGTGATGGTGGGTTTCGAATTCCCACCATACAAATCCAGTGAAATAAATGGGGAAATTGATTTATTTAGAAAAATACACTAAGTATTTACACAGGCAAATAAGGAATTCTTCAATGGGGAAGTGACTGAAATTCACAGGCAAACAAAGGATTCTTCAATGGGGAAGTGACTGAAATACACTAGCAATTGGGGGTTTTTAATGGGGAATTTTCAATTGGGGAAATATTGAATGCAATGCTACAAGGATAAAGGACATATGCAATTTAGGGCTGGGGTTATTGCTACTTACAGGAGATGGTTGGACTGGACATCAGGGGGCATCAGAGCACCACTGCTGTGACATTGGGCCAACAAAATAATTTTGGGGTGACCAGAAGCGGCTAGCAGACACCTTTCCAGAAATCATAAAATTACTCTTGTACGATAAATATTTTACACAATTGGAAATCAACTCCTTCCTTGACTTGCCCCCACCCTTGCCATGTGCCTGTTTCCTGGCTATGAAGTCAAGAGGGGTTCTGTGTTGAGAATAGCTGGCACATTCCAAGAGCTAATTGCCAGCTAATGCAAGGTTTATTATGACCTAATTGACATGGGTCATAAAAGCTGGGGTACAGAGCTGTCTTTATCTTGCCCACACTGCAAATTTGATCCCTACATGTATTTGAGCTATATTTCTAAAAGAAGCACTCCTGTTTGAAGTGAGCCAGGCCTAAATCCCCAAGACAACATGGCCTTTGGAATCTAGTTTCACATTTGAAGACACAAGCATAGAGAAATGAAACCAAGATTAGGCCTGCCCCCACTTAGCCAAAATAGCCTTTTAACTCCATTTCACTTTCAAATGAACTCTTGGAAATGCACACAATGTTAACATGTAAAAGCCTTGCAAAGTAATTCCCTGCAGACAGTGGTTAAAGAAGGGCAACACAATTGCATGTTTAGAGGCTTTAGTGCACATCTGGCTGTGCATATTGTCACTTTAGAGGCAAAATTGAAATGTGATTGCTAGTTTCACCCATGGAAAGGCCTTCATTTTACTGTAGTTCAACATCACTTTATGGATTGTGTACACTGTTGTTTCCTCTGTGATGGGCTCATGATGGACAGAAACTGAGTTCATATTTGAAATTCTTACACATTTTGATGAACATTATTTTAGTTTAAAGCTAAAAAACAGAATGATTCATTGTATTTAATGTTCATGACAGAAAACAATCTGCTCCACTTCAACTGCAGCACACAATGCGGACATCCCATTGAGGGTTCTGTGGACTGTGGTTTCTGAGACTGTTATTTCAGCTCTCCAAGAATTTGACACACCTTATCTCATGCCTTTTCCTTATGCCAGGCAGTTAGCACTCTTAAATAATATGTTTTGAGGCTCAATTTCACTCCTTCTCGCTTTGATTTCATAGCCTCATTTTTCACATTATTCCAGCGCAGGTCTTTATTACGGGCCTGCCCCCCCTCCCCCCACTGACTCCAGCATTTTATTTATGCATTCCAGGGCTCATTTCACCCCACACATCCTTAATTGCCTTTTGGAATAAAAAGCTTGAGCTTGGGTATGAGATATCCCTGGATGCCCTGAAACCAGCATTTCTGAGGTTGCTATTTATGAAATGTAGGCTTGGCATCTGCCCCTCTCAAAAAAGTGTCCCTGATAAATGCTGCCATTGTAAAACGGCAAGGGGGAATGAACCCCACTCTTTGTTAATCTGTCCCTTCTATCTCGATCTAACAAAAAAGACCCATGAATGCTTTTTAATGATTTTAACTTTGGATGTTTTAGGAACTATTATATGGCATGAACTGATATTTCATGAAGTATCGTTATTGTTATATAATCTATGCAATTATGAATTATTGCATTTTGTGTATGTTTGTTTTATCTATGACACACTGTTAGAATGAAAGGAAGTAACAGGGTCGGACTGGGGCATAACATTGTCTCGGCCAGGAATGAAAAAGTGGCACACAGTTACAAATGTCAATTAATTCCTTTTGTGACAGACTGTTTGAATAGTACCCAAGGTTTTTAAAAAGAATGTGATTCAAATTGCGCAATTAAAAACAGAATTTTCAGCAACAATAGACAAAACTATTAGCCGTAAAGTGAAGTCACTTATCAAACTGGGCTACACTGGCCAAAAAACAGGTCCTCTTTCACCCCAAAAACTATCCCACATCAGCATTTTGCGTTGTTGGTTCAAGCATTGTCCTATAGGCCATTCTGAGCAAAGAAAGAAGGAAAGAAGGAAAGAAGGAAAGAAAGAAAGAAAGAAAGAAAGAAAGAAAGAAAGAAAGAAAGAAAGAAAGAAAGAAAGAAAGAAAGAAAGAAAGAAAGTTTGTTTATTCTACAGTGCAAGGCTTGACTTTAACAATCCTTTCAATTCTTTTCTGAGGGCACCAGGTGTAGCTGCGTTTCCTTCTATCTGTATGTTTTATTGAAACCCTGTGCAATGCAATTTAATGGAGCTAGTGAGGAAATGCATCCGGGGAAAAAGAACCTTAAGGGATAAGATAGAGTTGTTCTTATGGTTGCCTACACTGGACCTGACTTGTCTACAGGAGTTAAATCAAAGGGTTGCCAGACCTGTGCATGCAAAATGTCTAATATGAAACCTATATATCAGATGGCATTCCAAAGAGACGTTGGATTTTTTTGGGTGTGTCCTGAGCAATACAAGTCGTCACTTGGCTTAAGGCTTAGCTGTACAGTTTTTAAGGTCAGAGAAACACACCGTTTATTTTATGAGATGCAACACAACATTTCTGGTTTGACACGCACATGCTTACGAGTGCATTTTGAGCAATAAGTTGCATGGCCTTTTTTCCTCCTGGTGGTACTGTACGTAATACTGCGTGGATTGTAATGACTCCACTGCTACATCACCAAGCTGGGAGAATGTGTACTCTAATGATGTCTCTATAGGGGGCATCAGACTAAGAACATGAAGGATCCACCTGGCGATACAGCCAGCGTCAGGTAGATACCGCGTGGCAAAGACTACACTGCTGCTGAGGGCATCGAACAGGGATGAGCACCCAAATATTATAGAATGGTGAAACCCCTTTCTGCAGCATCCGTGCGGTGGAAGAGGGGCGGCTCCCCTGTTGGTCAGAGGCGTAGCCAGGATTCTCTAACAAGTGAGGCCTGAATTTAATGTAGTTGGGCCCAGTGCAGTGACATTAACATCTGGGAATGCCCACATAGTGCTGCTGAGTGGGCATTTACAGGTTTTGGGTGGGCCTTGACCGCTCAGGACGGATCCTGTCCGCGCCTCTGCTGTGCATCTCCTTCGGTGTGCCCGCAGCTCTGGTGTAGAGGGTTGACAATAGATATGCTGCGATTTTTGCTACCCCGCTTTTCTGTCTCCTTCCGTGTCGGTCTGTGTAGCCCGATATCTCAAATACATGAGGACCTCTGATGCCAAATATAGAGACTGGCAGTTGAAAGAGAAGGCAGAGGCATGGGTTTGCAGGCTTCCTCTTATTCAGGTGGGTGGGACATCTTGGCACTTAGAAAAAAATCTACCCCAATTATGTATGTCTAAAGAGAAACTTAAGAGCATTGCTGTTTCTCGTTGAACAACGTGCTTATCGAATCTGCTCACCGTTGCACGTATGGCCTTGCGACCTAAATTAAATAGACACATGAAACCATGGACATCATTTCGGGGTCGCCAGGGGTCGCAATTGCGACCCCTGAGATCTCTATTGCTACTCCTAAATAAAATTAAAAATATATTATTGTTCTTTTTTTTGTTTTATTTTTACATTGAGTCTCATGGGCTGTGGCAAGCAGCCTGTGGCTCTTGGTTTCTGTAGTGGCTGGTTTTCTGATGGCTATAGCCGGTAACATAGCTCAGTGGGTTGAGCCCTGGCTGCTGCAATGTGTGTGTGTGATCTGCAGGTTGCAGGTTTGACCTCCAGTAAGGTCAACGCAGCAGTTCATCCAACTGAGGTTGATAAATGAGTACCAACACAGGTTGGGTGATATTGTATGTATATTTGTTCTATAAGAAGTGCTTAAGCGTAAGTGCTATATGATAGCACATCATTATTGTTTGGCCTTGGACGTCTGCTTGCATTCACAGTGATTTGAAAATATGGGACTATACACACTGATATTAACGATATATATGGTGATCCATTCTTGTATCAAATGTATATCACTTTACAGTGATATCATAACCATATTTTTCGTATTGTACTCAGAAACAATGCCATGTGATGCCACATCCAGTTTTGTTGTGGGGTGAAAGGTAGTGTTCCATTGCTTCCTGTGATGTCACTTCAGAATGTGGTCAAATGACATCACTTTCTGTGATGTGATCAGAGGTCAAGGGTCGTGGGATGTCACATCCGCTAGCCCTGTCATTTTGGTGAAATGACGTCCCTGCATGAAACCTGTGCTAAATGGCTGATCGTAGTGCACATGTACCGTGTAGCTGATGGTCGATAGTGACTTCAGCTTACTCCGTCAGTGCAAGTGACATCACTTTATCTTTGACGTCCATTCCTGAAGACCCTACAAGAAGTAAACTCACGTGACATTAGATTAAATCCCAGGAAGTATCAAATGACCTTTGAACATTCTAATATCACTAAAGAGCAAAACATAAAATAGGTGTACGATTAATAAAACAGATGAGACTATTTTGGGGACATCCATACATTAATTTGGGTGATGCTGTTATATGTCAGTGGTGCAGTGTAGACATGAAAGGTGCACAACCCTTGTAGGCCATTGACACTGGCAAATCAAATGACATGTATACCCGTAGATGCCTGGGTCATCTAAGCATTGCATGAACAGCCACATCCGATCAGGGCCAGCCTCAGCGTTAGCAATGAAAAGCCTCATGTGCCCATGTACAGGCTCCTATGAGCCAGATAATATCCCCATGCCTACATACAAATAGCCTTGTATGCCTTGGCCGTCTCCTAGTCACAGGTATTACCTTGCTATGTATGTGACTTGCTTTCATGTTCCAGGAACTTTCTCATGTGACATAAATGCACATACAAATTCTCAAATGCACCTTCTCATGTGGTCCTTCATTACTTATTAATGGAAAGACTTGATAGTTTAAATACCTGTTGCCTTGGGGAGAAGCATTAACTTAATTGGTATGGTCCACATTTCAGGGGATCACAGAGTCTCAGGCCAGCGCTTCTGCAGACATAATGTCTGTGAGTTTCTTGTTTCTTTTGCAGAGCATCATGGCTCTCATGTGTTGAATGGCTTATGTGTACTTGGTGCTCTGCTGCACATGTTTGTTCTTGCATGTCTGCTAGAACAGCATTGCTCGTATGTGGCGTACTCGCTTACGTAAAGCGCTCTGCCTATTGTAGTGGAGTGGAGTTCGCACAGCAGTTACATCATGCTGATTCATCAGCTCCATTTGGAATTGGCAGTGTTCCAATACTTCTGATTCTGATCTTGAGAAATTCTCACATGTGTGTCAGGTATTCAGTAGATACTGGAATCTGTCACATGGACCATTCCCACCTTCCTCCCTCTATTATCCGCAAACATCAGCCCTCCTACACAGTTCATTCTTTAATAGGCCACCCATTGCCCTTGATTGGGCATTCCCAGAATTAATATTCTGAACTGGGGTATAAATTAAAGGAAGCCAGAGTAAATAATCCACCAAATAATTTACGATCACCTGAGCACATCTTATTTATATATTTATGTATTTATTTATTTCTTCTTAAGCCTCTCATGCATTCAGATGTTAAAAAGTGTACTTATTTTCCGAATATCAAAATATGTCTTGTAACATAGTTCAATTAATTACATATGCCTTAGAATAAATCCATATTTTCTACATCATAAATCATATGGTCCACCCAACAGGTCATCCATGCACCCATGTTATGACAAAACAATCGTCACTGCTGCAACATGGCTTCTGTCTTCTGACTGTGTCATGTATCCCCTCCTTCCCATCCACTAATCTTTACCTAGATCCTTTTCCTTTCAAACACCCAGGTCTGGACACCACTGATGGGAGTACAATGCTTGGGCAAGCCTAGGTGCTCTGAGACTACTATGCTGGTGATTTGGCGCATTATAAAAGACTATTAACATATTCTAAGAAATAGTTCCTTTGCCTAGAAATAGACTTATATGCCCAGAAGAGACACACATAGCTGGCTACTACCTCTCATGACTTTCTTCAGCCTCAAATATCCAGTTAAAGCCTCACATGGAAAGGGCATCCTACTGCATCTATATGCCTCCTCACCTGCCCAGATGGGTCATCATCATATGGAAAGAACACAATAATTTAACCAGCCACAGCCTCATCAGCCTAGTAAAATGTACAAGCAGAATCTTATGTGTCCAGTAGCTGCATCACTGCAAGTATATACTATGCAGAGTTTCACATAGACATGTACTGTCATTATGTGCAAAGTGCAGCTTTATATGCCATGGTAGTCCCTCTACATTTTATAAGCACTTCCATATGTTCCCTCACTGCCATAATACTTGCATTAGGTGTTATGCTCAGCAACATATGCCTGGATACTGCAATTGTATACCATGTATAGCCTCACATGTCAGGCACAATCATCAACCATGAGGCTGCATCATCCACAAGGCTGTCTGGGGCCAGAGACCACACTATCTGCAACCCTTGCTAACTAAATACTGTCCCTCTAGACCTTTACGTTCCTCTGACACCAACTCTCTGTGTGTAAAGCGTTTCGCTAAACAGAGGACCAGAGGACTATCACTTTTCTCAGCTGGCTCCCTCCTATGGAACAGCCGCCCCCTTCCTCTATGACTTGAGCAGAACTTTCTTAAATTTCAGAAGTTCCTCAAGAATTTCCTCTTTACCTCCTCCTTCACTCCTTCTCTCCCCTGCCAATCTCACAGTTCCTGTGATTGGTGTACAGGACCCTTATGCATCTTCAGGGTCCTTGACTTTCACAGCCAATTGTGGGGTTAATTATAGCCCCCGAATGCCACAAATAAAGGGGCCAGAGTGATTTGTGAAATCCCTTTAAAGTATAAGTCCAGCACAGAAATGGTGATGTCAGACATGAGGCCTATTGAACCAAAAAAAAGTCCTAAATCTCAAAGTAAAGAGAGTGGGCTTAAATCCCAAAAGTGCAAACATATGCACAATGCATTTCAGCAAGTAAAAGAAAGACATGTGGCTGACAATGCTGTTTTACTCAATCCATGGAGAGCAGCACTTTCACTTAAAGAGACAGCAGTGTGTACTTTATCTTCAATATGATACCAGATTGTGCTCCAGGCATCTAAAGTGAATCAAAACTCATTGCAATTATAAGAAATAAAAGAACTTACTTTTTCCTCATCCAAATGAGAGTATGCTAAGAGAAGTGCTCACTAGACTTTCAGAGTTTGAACATGGTTTTCTCATGTAACTGCCCTATGCATACGGACAATCCAGATATTCATGTATTTTGCAACTGTGAGATTAAAGAAGTACATTACATCGGGATATAAGGCCCATGTGCCTTATACAATGTCACATAAAATGCATGGTGTGTGCGTTTAAAAGCCATTTCTTGCAGAATTTTACATCGAGACGGTTATTTCTCCTAAAGATGAAACCTCACCTCCAAAACCTTTCCTCTGCTGATCATGGAAAGGGAGGTCTGGTTGTCAACCATCAATCAGGGCCATTGCTTAAAAATATAGAAAGAAATACACTGCTTAGATTTAAACCACGGTGGAAACAGATAAGGTCATGCTTGTTCTTTCAGCAGAAGTGACCTTGAGTTCACAATGCCCCTATGTTGGGCAGCCTGGGCCATTACGGGCGGGGTGAACAGAAACATGAGAAAGCCTCTGGTTGATCACATGCAATTTAAGAGAACAAAGGAAAAGGCTGGCATTTAGTTAATACAAAACACATATGATTGCCTAAAAAGGGCAGCATATATGCTACAACGGTCATTCCAGACATTTATTAAATTAATTACAAAGCCTAGTCCCGACTGGGGGGTAACCGTGTAGTAATATATTGCGTTTACAGCGCCTTGGAGTGTGTAGCGCCTCACTGAATGTGATGGCATTTCGTTGCCAGCAATAATGTGGCACACACACATAGCCAGTCCGATGTTGCCGGTATAACATGTGAGTATGTGGCTGGAGACATGCAAGGTACAGGATTTATCATACAGCAAATAGCTCAATGTGAAGCTGCAAAGTTTAAAAATGCACCAATCTTTTTTTTCTCTTCTCTGGAATACCTCATGCATAGGAGACTACATTATTTATATAACTGACTGATTTAATTAACAATTACTAATCACTAGTGCTAACTTATTAACATTATAATGTAATCTCCATGTACAAAATGAGGTGAAAATACTTATTCTGAAATTCGTTTTTCAAAAGTGTACTGGAGTTTTCTTTCCTTCATTCTCTTTATGTGTTTGCAGCAAGCAGAGTGCCTGCATACCAGGAAATGTTATTAGATACAGTTGCTTCCTAGGTAAAGAGCCCATTGTGCAGAAGTGAAGGCTGATGCTGCCCTTCAACCTGATTGGAGCAGAGTATCTGCAGATTTATTACGCAGGCACAATGGGAAGGACCTGAGCTCTGCTGGGGGAAAACTGTGAGAGGGAGAGGTAGTTCGTGTTTGCTGTGCTCGGGAGACAGATTATCTTGGTGTTGGCACTGGCTTGGAAGTTTTGCTGTGCATATCAGACACCAAGATTACAGAGGCAATTCATGCTGAATGGGCCTGTTCTTCCAAGGCGAGTGAAGGAAGGTTGTGGGAGAGAGCTACAAATCTTCCGTAAGCAGTTAAGTGAGGTCACTGTGTGCTTTCGTAAGAATGAGTAATAGCAATCTAAAAATAATAGGCAGTCAGAGTAGCAAAGCAAAAAGAAAATCCCCTGCATTTTATTTGTCATGTTTAGAATCATAAAATGTGATGCCTTTTTTTGAAAAGGGTTTATTTGCACTGTATCTGTTTTTTTTTTCTCTTCTTATTTTATTACGGGTAATGCTGAAATGTAAATGGTAAGAACTGTATCATGACATTGTAATTGTCTGCAATATAAAATATATATAAACAAATGCTTCTGAGTTTTCATTGCTTTGGGAATTGCACATGCGGACGTGGGGAAGATTTGTGTTCTTTGGTAATACATTTGCCAATTTTCCCATACAGATAGAATAACAGACAGTATAAGCAGTAATAAATAGGTGTATGCGTGTGTTTCCCCTTGCATGTTGTTTGGGGTATTATAATACAACATATAGATTACTGGGGGTCTATGAACCAGTAATGATGCCTATGGGCGCATAGTTCATTGGGGTAAATACATCAGTGATACCGGCCACAGGCTGTAGGTGGCACCCTACATAAAATTGCTGGTCCCCTTGTGCATAGGTCCAAGCCCCTCTTTAGATCACTAGGAGGTATTCTAATAGAAAGGAAGGTTTGGTGTGTGATGGGGTTATAATGTAGGGCAGGAAAATTATGCTCACCACTAAGTAATTTACTACCACAAAATACCGGCAATAGTACATATTACTAAATTCTCCAATATAGTGTAACAAAGTATGGTCACTAGAATGATGTGAGGCCACACCCAATCTAAATACAAGGATAAGTGATTACCAAACTACCACTATTCTTTTGGCGGTAAGAAAATACTGCCAGACCCCAATATTAAACAAAATATCCAACATATATGGTGCATCGGCCAGGAAAGTGATTATAGAGCACCTACTGGGTGTGGCAAGTGTGTCTCACACTACCATACATGCATTAGAGGGAACCCATTTCATGAAAGCAGTGTGACACTAAAAGTGAATTTCAAAATGTCTCAAATGGAAGCCACATTCCCAGAGCTAGTGCAATATCTGGAGGCAAAGTTATATGCACATGTGACATGGTTATCAAATAATGCCACAGAATGGCATGACCGCATTTATGGTGAAGTACAGAAAGAACCATTAGAAAACATTTTTTCAGAAGACAGCATAATTCAGGTCTGCCTTTTGAGACTATTAAATGCAGCTGATAAACATGCAGAGAAAGATTGTCTGATACAGCTATGTGCCAAGACATGGTTTGTCCTAAATAGATCCCTGCGAATGCAAGAAAATGATACCAAGCTGATTGGCAGGTAAAAAGCTGATCTGGATGGGGCAAGTGAAAAAGAGGAAATGTTACGAGCAGAATTGGAGGTATGTCAAAAAGACATGCAGTCACAATATAGGGATCCTGACACTCAATTGTTTCAAAGCAAGAAGCAGTTTGAAGATGGTGAACAAGAATTGATATATTTGAAAGCGTTGGTAGACCATATTAGACAAGACAAAGATGAGGTTGTTTTGGAAATACAGATTATGCAAAAAGAACATTGTGAAAAAGAAAGTGATCTCCAAAATGCTGAACAATAAATGGTTAAAATGTTTCAAGAAAGAGACAGGAGAAACAAAAAATTCAATGAATGCCAAATGCAAATGGGTGATATGGAGGAGGTAATTAATAAATTGAGTGAGGAAAAGAACTATTTGCAAAAGGAGGCAGATAGGCTCCTTAGAAAGTGCAAGGAGGTGGAACAGCAAATATGCATTTCCAGGTCCCAGGATAGACTGCAGGGCACCACATGCAATGGAGTTGAGGTGAATTATATTTCTACACAGAGAGCTAGTGCCCCAGTGACTGGGCCAGTGAATGAACTTGGGGCAGTGCTCTTGGGGGATTTGACACACCCATTGTGGGCCACTACCAATCCCATACCCTGAAACCAGAGTTGAATCACAAAGTAGTGCAATTCCGTGCTTAGCAACGAGTAGAAACATAAAGATAATGAAATCCATCAAAGCTCTGATCAAACCATTTAAAAAAGGAGGGGAGTGCTGCATAGAGTACCACTTACAAGCGGTGCATGATATATTTAAAACTCTCCAGATACCTAAGTTACAGGCAATATTTCCACTTAACTTTAGATGCTCCCACAGCCAGTATTATAAGAGGATTAAATGAACAGCAGAACATGACATGGGCAGAGTTTGAAAAAGAGGTTAGACGTCATTTTTCTCCTATCCAATCATTGCAAGAGGTGAAAAAGGTTGCTTACACAATTACTGCTGGGCCTAATACGTCACCTCACCAATTAAAAAGAGCCTTATCTCGCTTTGATGTATCTTTTGAGCCCAATTACAATGAGTTTTAAACTGCATACTTCTATGGGTTACCGAAAGATATCATATCATAGTTAGTCCGTGAATTCGACCACGAAAAGTCTGTTGAATGGATTGTACACGAAAGCACAAAACTATATGAAGTACCCTATTGTTAGGGCACAGAAAATGATAACATGAAAGACACTAGACCAAAATCTAAAGAACCCTCAGCAACAGTGATGGAGATCAGATCAGCCAAAATGTCCCTTGAGTCTGCTCAAAGTCCAGGTAAAAATAATTTGGTACCTGAACAAAGCGGTAATCAACAAAAGTCGTCACTCCCTGCACCAATGTTTCAATCAAATGATCCTAGTAAAAGGGAGAACTATATTAGCCCTAGGTACTTGGGAGAAAGGCCCCGGGCAGGATATCGGCCTGATATTTCAGGTATGAACAATAACCAGAGGCAAAGCCAGGATCAAAGAAATAATGGTCCCTATCAGACATTGGGGACACAGAGCAGATTTGACCCTTACACCATGATATATGGTATTCAGGATAGACCCCGATATGTGGATCGATTTACTGATAATGGGAATCAACATAGGGGTCAGTACCCACAAAATGAGAGACAGGACATGAGGCAGAATATGAATTATGCTCCAAGTCAATACAATGAATCACCACCACCAGGGGACTATAACCAAAGAATGGGTGCACCTCGCTCCCCTCCACATATGAATCAAGAGTTCAGGAACAATCCCAATAGAAATCATTCTCCTGAGAGGTATTAGAATAGATTTAATCAGGGGGAAAACAACCAATATCGATCTGGGCCACAGAGAGAGGATTATAGAGAATTGGAAAGATTCCAGTGTCTCGAGGCCCAAGTAAAAATGTTGGCTGAGCAAATAGGAAAGCTCTGTACAGCACAAAAACAGTCATCAAAGGAGGGGGCAGAAGGCCATAGCACTGACCGGGTGGTTTCTGACAAGTGACTAAGTATTTATGATACCTGCAGTGCTAAGTGAACAGATTGCTCTGATGTGATTTTGCATAATGACTCTGAGATGCCTAATGATTTCAAAATGAAAGTAGCAGCAAAGGAACATGTGACAGAAAATGCAAATACTTCTGAAAAGAAGTTTGGTTTAACCTGGAGCTAAATCAAACATTGGAGATTTGTACAAATGAAAAAGGAAAACCTGAAATTCCAAAAGAACAAAGAGACAGATTTAAGAAAAATAACTCATGCATGGCGAATACCAGTGAACAGGGAGTAAGTGGGGATGCTAGAACTCCTTCCCTGGGCAATCAAAACACTAACCAAACACAGACAGAAAAAATAAATACTCAAAAGGAGGGTACTGTTCAATCACCCGAAGAGTTCTTTGAGCCACAGATTTATGAAGAAGTTAAAAGGACTGGTAACATACCAAATGACCACAAATCCACAGAATTAGAAAATGTCAAATTACCAAGTAATGTTTTTACACATGTTCAGTTGGAGGATTGTAGTGTGACCTCTGATGATCCCTGGATGGATGGGCAAACGGTGGCCACACTCCAGAAAACCTCTGAATGTGGGGAAATGAATAAAGTCTCTCACACAGAAATGGACAGAAAGGAGGGGAAAATGTCTTTCCATTTACCAATGTGCTTAGCTCAAAGTGAAAAAGGCCTGAGAAAAGTGAGTTCTGAAATCAGAGAATTCACACTTTTTATGTATATTAGAGGAATCTGAAGACAGGTATTATGCTCACATCACTGTAGAAGAGAAATGCAATACATTTGCGACGATTGACATTGGTGCACATGCCACAATTATGTCCAAAGAATTGGTAAAAAAAATCAATGAAGGGAGATCTCCACAGAATCAGATCACAGTAAGACAAAATGATGGTCCAGTGCATAATTTTAACGGGGAGGAGGTGCCTATTATAGGTGTTACCGAAGTTGACATAAAAATAGGAAAACACAGAATGAAACAGGAGGTATTGATCACATCTATTGGTGAAATTACATTTCTGATGGGACAGATTGCCTGAAAAGAGTGTCTCCTCTCATAGATGGGGTGAATGGAGTGTTGTGGTCCTTAACTAAAAAACCATTGAGACCTAAGAAAATAAAATCACAAAACAGCAATATAAATGAATGCCACACCGTTGCCAAAACGAATGATGCAGTGGAGGTATACCTCCAGAATATCTGTATACCTAGCGTTACTGTTATCTTGATGTGTCAAGATAAAATGAAAAGTGAAAATGAGAAACAATCTGTGCAGATTTATTTAGAACCTAGGAAAAAATGGCAAACTGAAATAGATGAGCGCACGTTGCGCTTCTATTTAAAAGAGAAGAAATGCAAACAGAATACTACTCCTAAAACAGACACAGAAAAACACATTAATACTCTTGCTGAAATACACATGGAAGATGAGCAACCATGGGTTCACATTGGTATAAATGACCATTCTAAAGTAATAAAACCACCTTAGTGCTTGAACAGGAAAGAAGCTTTATTAATGAGAAATTACTTTAGAAAATAATGGAGAGGGAGGAGATCCCAACATTTTGAATTAAAAACCAATATGTCTCTGGCTTGGACAGTGCAGAATTTGAAAACCAATTTGCAGGCAGATGCATGCTAAAGATTATTATTGGGCAGAAGACAATTTATCATAATGTATGGATAGTGAATAGAACACAAAATGACTTTTACATGGGCAATGATATCATGCACAGAATGTGTATAGTGTTAGATTTCCTTAATCAAAAAATATGGTCACGGCTAGGTGAGCCTGCACCTGAATTTGAAGACAAAAGAAGGGCTTATCATTGCGCACAACTAGTACCATATGCAATTGAATTACAGGTGAGGAAGGATACTATTGTTCCTGCATTCACCAAGCAGGTTGCAATAGCGCTAAAATGCAAAAATGGACAGCAGATGAAAAATTCTGAGGCATTTGTGTGCTTGAATGAATCCATAAAACAGCAAGGCCTGGATTATGAATACATTCCATTGATAGATGTTGGTGAATGGTCTGTAAAAATGATGGTGAATAATAAAGAATGTCAGGATATACATTTAGAAGAAAATTCTTCATTAGGAATGGAAATACAAAAATCACATTATGCTGCAGATCTCAATAACGTGGTAATTGGACATTTCCCTGAAACGTATGTGGATGCAGGCGGTGTGTTGCCAGAATACCTGGATTCTCAGCCCAAAGGGATCTTTAAAATTCAATCTGTGTACCCTTATGATTCAAATGAGACAGTGTGCTATCATCAAGAGGATTATATAGTATTTGATTTAAATGAAAATGAAACAGAAAATCAGCACATTGAAGTGGAAGCTGATATGCCAAAATATTTAAAGGTGGCAGCTTTACAGAGAGACACAGCCACACAGTTGGAAGAATGCACAGAGATTCCTCCACTGGAGGATTTCCCAGAATTCTCAAAAATGGTAGAGGAGCAGATTTTGTCAGCAGACGCATGCGATGAAGATAAAAATGAATTGACGAAAATATTTATGGAGTTTAAAGATGTCTTTGCTAAAGGTGCATACGATTGCGGACTAACTAATTTACATGTTGCCACATTACCAGAAGGGTGTAGTTGAAATCCAGTATTTGTGCACCAGTATAGACTAAAAATGGCATGTTTAGAGTCACTAGCGTAGATAATTAAAAATGTGGAGTCTCGGGGAATTATCAGGCCTATTTATAGCACATCCAACACACCTATTTTGGGTGTGTTAAAACCAAATGGTCAATGGCGTCTGTGTGCAGATTTGAGAGAATGAAATGAAAGAGTGCCAGTGTCCAGATGGCCACTGCCATTCATTGATCAAGGCCTGGCTCAGGTGCATGGCTCAAAGGTGTTTACTACTTTAGATCTCACATGTGGATATTGGTGTGTGCCATTGGCAAAGAAGTTTCAGAATTTATTTTCATTTTCATTTGATAAGACCCAATACGCATGGGTTAGAACTCCATTCGGTTACATCAATAGTGGGTGTGAAATTGGCATATTTTTGAGAAAGGCTATGCCTGATGCAGCAGAAAGAGGAACCATAGTTTACGTGGATGATGTCCTAATAAAATAATTAAGCTTAAAAAGCCATTTTGATGAAATTAGACATGCTCTTGACCAATTGCAAAAGGCAGGTGCCAAAGTATCTTTACAGAAAGCACAATGGTGCAAGAAAAAGGTGAATTTTCTAGACCATGAAGTGACTGAACATGGACTAAACCCACAAAAGAAAAAGGTAGAGGCCATTCAAAAACTGAAAGATCCTAGAAGTGTGAAAGGTTTGAAAAGCTTTTAAGGAATGACGGGATATAACAGAAAGTTTATTGAAAATATGCTGAAATTACGCAACCATTGACTAAACTACTGAAGCTGAATACACCCTGGAAATGGGAAAAAGAGCAATCCGAGGCAGTGGCTAAATTAAAGGAATGTCTTATAAAGGTACCCCATAAAGAATAGGGATTTCTTTATAGAAATAGGTTTCTCTGAACATTGTATGTCAGCAGTGTTATAACAAAAACATGATTTGAATCACAAAACCATTGCTTATGCATGTAAAGCATTTTCCCAAGTTGAAATTAAATTCAGTGAATGTGAAAAGGCCCTTTTGACCACTGTCTGGGCGTTACAACATTTCCGCCCCATTGTTCAGGGAGAAAAGGTAATCATTGAGACAAATCATCAACCATTACAATTTTTAGAGAGTAAAAGAACTAGGTCAGGCAACCTAGCACAGTCCAGAATTACTTCATGGACAATGGCATTGCAAGGCTTTTCCTGTTTACCCTTTGGAAATGGTAAACAGAAACGTTCTAAATTTCTGGCGGCCTGCCAAGGGCCATTTCAAATCATAAATAAGGTGTCTCCAGTGGTTTATAAAATATTAAGAACAGAGGGTGAAACGGTAACAGAGCAATTTGTGCATGTTAACCAAATTAAGCCCTGTCATCCCAAACATGAAGTAAAGAGGCTTGAGCGGATAGAAACAGCTCAAATGCCCTAAATACGTGAAAGAAAACACATGGTTCTTTTTATAGTGCCCAATACCAGAGAAATAAAAACAGATGTGACTCTTGTAATGGAATAGATGTAAATAAAAATACCGTATGTGATGATCATTAAAAAAAGGGACTGAAGCAAATGGTATTGTATTATTGTAAGGTTGAATTATGTATAATGTTTATTGATGTTATGTTTGTTTTCTCTCTAACATGTGCTTAGTTTCAGAGACCAAAGAAAAAGGGTGAAATGTTTTGGACTGAATATTTTATTTTTGGTAAAAGGGTGAAATTGGTATTGTGCTACGTACTTAATCTGTCTCTTTTCTGTTTAATTTAGAACAATTAACCTGTATTTTGAGGTTGGAGGTCACAGGACCGGAGCACACGGGAGATGATGGAGTCCTGGAATATGCGAGGAGGGATTCCAAAAAATCCCCGAGTGGGTGCAAAGACCAAACCTATAAAACGGGTATCATTGATGATGGCGCCACCGACATGGTTGGCAATACTGATGATCGTAGGGAATCTCAAAACTTTGGAAGCACAGGTTGTCATTGAGCCCGGACCAGCATCTGGCATTGTGGTGGAAGAAGCGCCTGGATTCATAATGAGCAATAGAAGGATGATCTTTCAAAATATTTATATACCTTTGAATCCTGATAGTTTAATGGAAAAACATTTTAACAACACTGGAAATAGGGTTTGAGCAGACTAAAGAGTGGCTAGAATTGAGAAAAGAGAACTCCAAGCAGTCAATAAGGTATATGTTGATGCAATTAGAAAAAACATTTGTGAATTCAGCAGACATAAAGAAAAGGATAGGAAACAGAGGAGCATTAATGCTTGCGGACTCATTCGTAATGTCTATTATTGGAGCTACAATAGGTACTACAATGTCAACATCCAATGCCATTTCAGTAGGGACACTGAGTACTAAAGCACAACAGTTGAGTTTCGATTTGGAAATGATCCAAAAGACTTTGGATGGAATTAGAGGTGGATGGGATGAACAAGTGAATTTTATCAATGAAACTGCAATTATACTGAATGAGCAAGCTGAAGTTGTACAGCATACTACTAAATTAATAACTAAGCATGACCGGATATTGAATGAAATCCTGAATGGAATAAACCCTATTTAGATTGTTGACAAATTACATGAGAGAAGTCGAAACTGCAATTTCCCAATTAATTCGAGCACATGTACCATTGTATTTTGTTTCACAAGATATTATTCATCAAATGATAGAAAGGTTGACCAGGAGGGAGGTTGATGTGGTACAAGTGAAAATTGCATTTGAAATGGGCAATGCAATGCCCTTATATGTGAATTTGGAGAGGATGGATATTGGGTTTTTATTATGCATCCCATATATAGCTCCTGAACTTATATATCAAACTAAGTGGGTACATAATATGGGATTTTGGCAAGAAGATACATTTATAAAAATCAAGACTCCAGAAGTGGTGGCATTTCAATCATGGGAGCCTGAAGTTTACTTGATCCCGAACTTGGAAACATGTATAAAATGTAAAGAACAAAATTACATGTGTCCAGGTAAACCATTTGTTCCTGATGCTATAGATTCTATTTGTGGTTTGAAATATGATCCAGGTATATCAGGAGGATGTGAAGTAGTCATTAGCAATATGGTTGGTGAGGAATTGGCACAAGCTAAAATGGTCAAAGATAAATGGTTGGTCAGCACCTGTATGAAGAACTTAACAATTGTGCATTTGAATCATGGAACATTTGTTGTTAAGCAATTGAAATTTAATGTGTTGTACTTACAGGTTCCAAAGGATACAGTTGTTTTGATTGGGGGTTTAACGTTGTTCCATATTACAAATGATATTTGGGAAAGTCAAGTAGAAAATATTGAGTTTTTTCAAAGGGATGCATTCCCAATAGATCAGGATGTGAAGTTCTTCATAAGGAAAAACACACTGTTAAAATGAGTTTGAGAAAGAACAATATTACAGTTAGTAGCCTGGGTATAATGGAAGTGTAAATGTTTAATTGGGGAACCTGGGTGGAACGCACTATGGTGGGTTTAGCTGTTGTGGTACTAGTGATGGGAGGATGGTTAATCATTTTGTTCGTAAAGGTGAAGATGTTGCTTATGATATTAGCAACAATAGGGAATGAAAGATATCCCAATACGCATACATTTTAAAAGGAAAGAGGAGCACAAGTTGGGTTTCTTCCAATTGTGGCTTGGGACATTGCCAAATTGTCAGAAAAGGAGGAATAATGTAGTAATATATTGTGTTTTATAGCGCCTTGGAGTGTGTAGCTCCTCACTGAATGTGATGGCATTTTGTTGCCAGCAATAATGTGGCACACACATATAGCCAGTCCTATGTTGCCGGTATAACATGTGAGTATGTGGCTGGAGACATGCAAGGTACAGGATTTATATTACAGCAAAAAGCTCAATGTGAAGCTGCAAAGTTTAAAAGTGCTGCAAAATGTTTTTTTTTCTCTTCTCTGGAATACCTCATGCATAGGAGACTACATTATTTATATGAAAAACACAGGTTTGGCAGAAAAAGTCACAAAACCACAGCGCTTTTATGAATAAACATTAAGAGTGCACATAGGCTGCAGGTGCCTGAGAGGTGTGGGAGTACTGCCAAGTACAACCCACTGTTGTGGAAACAATTAGAGCACGGGCAATTCTCAGTCGCACTGCGCCCAAGAGTGCAATATAGGCATATGTTGCAAGTAATTGAAGAGAGATGTGGTTATAAGTCCGATGGATTTATTTGCAAAGTAGCCTGACACGTGTTTCGAGTCTAAACCAACTCTTCCTCCGAGGCTGTAAATGGGAGATGGGACCTAAGATAAATTGAATGAAGGACAGTGCCAGAAAACTCTCTCATGGCTTCGCAATTGTAATTTCAGCTGCTTCCTTTCACATCACTTTGGCTTTTCCTGCTGTGCTGAAATTACTGCAATTGCGAAGCTGTGAGAGAGTTTTCTGGCACTGTCCTTCATTCAATTTATCTTAGGTTCCATCTCACCTTTACAGCCTCGGATGAAGAATCGGTTTAGACTCGAAACACGTGTCAGGCTACTTTGCAAATAAATCCATCAGACTTATAACCACATCTCTCTTCAATTACTTGCAACACATGCCTATATTGCACTCTTGGGCGCAGTGCGACTGAGAATTGCCCGTCCCCTACATTATTTATATAACTGACTGATTTAATTAACAATTACTA
This sequence comes from Ambystoma mexicanum, assembly GCF_040938575.1. NCBI lineage: Eukaryota > Metazoa > Chordata > Amphibia > Caudata > Ambystomatidae > Ambystoma > Ambystoma mexicanum. The sequence continues at coordinate 276,842,557 of NC_090936.1, read as the reverse complement.
ATCACTAGTGCTAACTTATTAACATTATAATGTAATCTCCATGTACAAAATGAGGTGAAAATACATATTCTGAAATTCGTTTTTCAAACGTGCACTGGAGTTTTTTTCTTCTTCATTCTCTTTCTGTGTTTGCAGCAAGAGAGAGCCTGCATACCAGGAAATGATATTAGATACCGTTGCTTCCTAGGTAAAGAGCCCATTGTGCAGAAGTGAAGGCTGATGCTGCCTTTCAACCTAATTGGAGCAGAGTATCTACAGATTTATTACGCAGGCAAAATGGGAAGGTGCAGAGCTCTGCTGGGGGAAAACTGTGAGAGGGAGAGGTAGTTCGTGTTTGCTGTGCTTGGGAGACAGATGATCTTGGTGTTGGCACTGGCTTGGAAGTTTTGCTGTGCAAATCAGACACCAAGATTACAGAGGCAATTCATGCTGAATGGGCCTGTTCTTCCAAGGCGAGTGAAGGAAGGTTGTGTGGGAGAGAGCTACAAATCTTCGGTAAGCAGTTAAGTGAGGTCACTGTGTGCTTTCGTACGAATGAGTAATAGCAATCTAAAAATAATAGGCAATCAGAGTAGCAAAGCAAAAGGAAAATCCCCTGCATTTTATTCGTCATGTTTAGAATCATAAAATGTGATGTCTATTTTTGAAAAGGGTTTATTTGCACTGTATCTGTTTTTTTTTTTCACTTCTTATTTTATTACAGGTAATGCTGAAATGTAAATGGTAAGAATTGTATGTATCATGACATTTTAATTGTCTGCAATATAAGATATATATAAAAAAAATGCTTCTGAGTTTTCATTGCTTTGGGAATTGCATATGCGAACGTGGCGAAGATTTGTGTTCTTTGGTAATACATTTGCCAATTTGCCCATGCAGATAGAATAACAGACAGTATAAGCAGTAATAAATAGGTGTGTGCATGGTTTCCCCCTTTCATGTTGTTTGGGTATTATAATACAACATATAGATTACTGGGGTCTATTAACCAGCAATGATGCCTATGGGCGCATAGATCAATGGTGTAAATAAATCAGTGATACCAACCACAGGCTGTAGGTGGCACGCTACATAACATTGTTGGTCCCCTTGTGCATAGGTCCAAGGCCCTCTATAGATCACTAGGAGGTATTCTAATAGAAAGGAAGGTTTTGTGTATGATGGGGTTATAATGTAGGGAAGGACAATTTTGTTCACCACTAAGTAATTTACTACCACAAAATACTGCCAATAGTACATATTACTAAATTCTCCATTATAGTGTAACGAAGTATAGTCACTAGAATGATGTTAGGCCAAACCCAATCTAAATACAAGGATAAGTGATTATCAAACTACCACTATTCTTTTGGCGGTAAGAAAATACTGCCAGACCCCAAAATTACACAAAATATCCAACACCCCATGGGCTTTGACAACACTGAGAAAGCATTTCAGTAAACTCAATTGCTGCCGTATGTGGTTGAAGTTCAAATGGGAGACAAGGTCACCATCCCAGGACAGGTGCGACAATTGACAGTTCCCCTAAAAATTAAGCGAGGACAGAACCTCAAAAACAAGGATGCTTGTATACATTTGAAATATCAACTGCAATAGCAGGGTTTCTATTGACATCCAACGCCCGTAGTTGACCTAAAATATGACACGATTTGAATATTGGTAGATGACAGCGACCCTAGAACTATGACTTTGGGCGCAGACACTTTTATTGGAATGGCGGTTGATGCCCAACATTATTCTATTGACTTAGGTAATGAGATCATTGGACCAATTCCTAATCACTGTTACAGTTTTGACTACGATATCCCTCCGCAAATGATTTTCAATTGGCAGGGCGGGGGGCATTTTATTGTGTACTCCTCCTACCCTTATGGTGGGGAAGAGGTGACCTGTCACATCAGAAAGGATGAGGTGGTATTTAAAGTGAACAGTGACTACCTCCCATCTTTGAAACCTCATGGCCAGGCCAACAACATAACAAGAGATCGCTCCACACAACTAGAGGACACTACTGAAATTGTCAAACCCGAGGTCTTTCCATTCTTCAAGCAGATGGTCGAAGAACAAATCAATCTCGCCAATGTCTGTGAGACCGAGGAGCAAAAGCAAAATCTGAAACCGGTGTTTTTGGATTTTGAGGATATCTTTGCCGTGGATTTGTGTGACTGTGGACGTGGACGCACAGAGATATATTCAACCTCCATACCTACAGACCCTGAAATGACTCCACTGTTTGTGAAGCAATACTGGTTGCCTCTCGCATCTATGGAGTCACTCACAGAGATGATCAAATACTTAGAATCCCATGGGATAATTTGTCCAGTCCACAGTACCTTTAACAACCCGGTTCTGGGGATACTCAAACTGAATGGCCAATGGAGACTTTGCGCAGACCTTAGGGAGTTAAATAAATGGGTCCACATATCAAGATGGCCCCTTCCCTACATCGATCAGGGACTGGCCCAGATCCAAGGGTCAAAAGTGTATACCACCATTGACCTGACCAACAGTTACTGGACCGTACCCGTGAGCAGGGAAGACCAGAACAAGCTTGCCTTTACCTTCGGGGGCCAGCAATACATGTGGACCTGAACCCCCTTTGGATACATAAACTCTGGAAATTAATTTAATATCTTCCTAAGTAAGGCCATGCACGACTTCTGCAAAAGTGTAAACCTAGCCTAGATGATGTCTTAATCAAGTGCTCAACTGTGGAGGAACACATAGCTGAAATACATTATGTACTTACCCATTTGCAGAAAGCTGGAGAAAAACTGTCCTTTCAGAAGTAACAGTGCTGTAAGACCTGCGTGAACTTCTTAAGTCATGAAATCACCCGTGAGGGTCCCAGTCCCCTTGTGAAAAAGGTCAAAGCGTTATTGAAATTGAAAGACCCTACTACTCTGCGTGAACTAAGAAGCCTTCTTGGACTCACTAATTATAGTAGAAAGTTCATTGAAGACTACACAGAGGTCACACAACCCTTGGTCCATTTATTAAAGGCTGGGGTCAAGAGGGAGTGGAGTTCAGAACAATCAGAGTCAGTAAAACAACTAAAGGGAAGCCTTTCCCAAACACCTTGTTTGGCTTACCCCATAAAGGACAAGGAATTATTCTTGGAGGCAGGGTTCTGAAATACTTGCTTAACAGCAGTATTATACCAAAAGCATGACAAGGTCAACAAAGTAATTTTGTTCGTGAGCAAGACTTCTGTGAAGGAAAAATTCAATGATTGCGAACAGTCACTCCTGGCAACGTTGTGGGCGTTGAAGAATTACTGCCCGTTCACCCATGGGGAGCACATCATTATCGAGACTGCTCACCAGCCCTTGCAATAACTCCAAAGTTACAAAATCTGAACAGGGAATGTCAGTAATTCCAGAAATTCTTCCTTTATTCCATCCATGCAAGGCTTTCCTGTGGTGGTCAGATAGGGCCAAAACAAGAAGAATCCCCTATTGCAAGGTTATCTGACTTGCATGACTGTGCTCAAGAAAACTGTCTTGAGGACAAAAGTCTAAAGATGAAAGACAATATGGAGGCGTACCTTACTTCCCTGCACAAAGTCTATGAGTCATGTGTCAGGGGATACCCACAGTTTATGTGGATGGGTGCTCCTACCATGTTGATAGAAATCTTGCAAGAAGTCGCATACTGGCCATACATCAGTCAGGATCTCGACCTTTACTTAAAGGGGTGTCTTGTGTGTGCTCAGTTTCATCCAAGTTCACTCACACACCAAGCTCCCCTACAGAAAAGGGGAATGTCACTGCCTTGGTCGGATTTGCAAGTAAATTTCATCAGGCCAGTGATTCGCTCTTCTAGCGGAAGTACATGTTGACCATGACATGCTTGTTTACGAAGTGGGTAGAATGTCTTACGGACCCAAATAGCAAGGCAGAGACAGCTGCCGCCCTAATGATCAATCACATCTTCTCTCATTTTGACCTTCCCGAATGGATTGAGTCAGACCGAGGAAGCCATTTTACCAGTGAGGTCATGACAAGGATGTGGGAGATAGTAGGGATAAAAACAGAAAACTCCACATAGCCTACCACCACCCTCGAGTGGGGGAGTTGAGAGGTACAATAATACAATTGTCGGCATCTGGTAGATGTTTGTGGCAGTCTCTGGACCTGGTTTGGACATCCTATTACCGGTTGTCCTGATGGCCATCAGGTTTACACCATCTTCTGCAACAGAAATGTCTCCATTCGAGCTCATGATGGATGAAAAATGGTGCTACCTCAGCATCTGCTCTACAGAACTCAAGAGCCGACCCTGATCACACGTCCACGACTCATGAGTACATTGAGAATACATTGAGAATTTACAAAACACCTTCAGTGTGCTTTTGCTTACGCTCAGTGAAATTCAGACAAGTCGCCAGAGGGGATGAACACCCACTACAACTTAAAGACCACCAAGAAAGAGTATGAAGTAGGAGACAGAGTATATCTGTACAATTTCCAAAGGAACCAGACCAAAGAGCGGAAGTTGCTCCCCTCTTGGTGCAGTGCTTTTGAAATGATCAACAAAATCTCACCTGTCGCCTATAAGATCTGCATCCCTAAAGGAGAACAAACAAAAGAGAAATTGATTCATATCAGTCAGTTGAAACTGATGGATATGAATCACCCTAAACGGTCACCCTAAACAGACTTTGCGACTGATTGAAGAACCCAGTGAGGATGGAGCCCAGGAACCATCTGAAGAATACAAGTGAGGGATGGGAACCCGGATGGAGAATCAAACATGTACAGGCAGTAAAACAACATATACTTATCAGGAATGTACCAAAAGCAATGATCATGTCTGAAATTGTATACGTCAAGTAAAAAGTAATGTGAAATTCATTGTTTTGTTGTCAATTCACATGTCGATCATATTGGGGAAATAAGTACTTTGTGAAATACTTAACCTATCTTTTTTTCTAGGCAGATTAAATCACTCCTTGCCTCTACAGGCCGGAGGTGGGGCTACCAGAAAGGGAGGGGCCCAGGACCAAACACCCAAAGTCTGAAAAGAGTGGAGTGCAGACCAGAGTGCCACTCCCTCAGGACGAAGAAAAGAGCGGATGTGCTCTAAAGGAGATACCTGCAATAAACCCAGGCCACAAGGACACAGAAACCCCACTCTCTGCTCTTCTTTCTGTCTCACTGGAATAAAAAAGGACCAGGAGGGGGATGTGTGGGGGAAATATAGCCACGGAATGCCAGAAATAAAGAATCCAGAGTTATTTGTGAAATCCCATTGAAGTGTAAGGCCAGCACAGAAATGATGATGTCGGACATAAGGCCTATTGAACCAAAAACAGGCCTAAATTTCAAAAGAAAGAAAGTGGGCTTTAATCGAAAAAAGTGCAAATACATGAGCAATGCATTTAAGCAAGGAAAAGAGAGACATGTGGCTGATAATGCTGTTTTACTCAATCCATCTAGAGGTGCACTTCTACTTAAAGATACAGCAGTGTGTACATTTTCTTCAATGTAATACCAGATTGGGGTCCAGTCATCTAAAGTGAAACCAAGCTCATTGCAATTATAAGAAATAAAAGAACTTCCATTTTCCTCATTCAATTGACAGTATGCTAAAAGAAGTGCTCACTAGACTTTCAGAGTTTGAACATGGTTTTCTCATATAACTATACACAGATATGGACAATCCAGAAGTGATATTCATGTATTTTGCAACTGTGAGATTAAAGAAGTACATTACACTTGGATATAAGGTCCAGGTGCCTTATAACAGGTCATGTGAAATGCATTGTGTGTGATTTTAAAAGCCATTTATTGCAGAAGATTACATGCAGTTGGTCATTGCTCCTAAAGATGAAACTTAACCTTCAAGACCTTTCCTCTGCTCATCCTGGAAAGGGAGGTCTGGTTGTCAACCATCAATAAGGCCCATTGCTTAAAAATATAGAAATAAATGCACTGCTTAGATTTAAACCATGGCGGAAACAGATAAGGTCACGCCTGTTCTTTCAGCAGAAGTGACCTTGAGGTCACAATTCCCATAAAATGTCCATTAGTGTTGGAGCCTCAGCCATTACAGACCAAGAAGGGAGAGGAGGACATAAACATGAGCCAGTCTCTCGTTGATCACATGCAACTCAAGAGAACAAAGGAAAAGGATGGAGTGTAGTTAATAGAAAATTACACATTATTGCATAAAAAGGGCAGCGTATATGCCACAATGGTCATTCCAGACTTTTATTAAAGGTGACAGTAATCCTCTTTGAACCATGCCAAAACGATGTTGGTGTGATAAACATAACTAAAGTTATTAATAAAAATTTGATTTGGGCCTTCTCTTGATTCCGAGAGATTTGAACGTTGATGTGAGGGTGAAGGACAACATTAACATGGGAACTATGAAGTGGCATATTTTTCACTGATACGGGTCCTGAGTAAATGAAGACAATGTGTATCCCTGCATAGGAAGGGTGTGCCGACTTCAGACTAGAATCATCTGATTTGCCTTAAAATGTAGTTATTAGAAATATATACATACATGTAAAGATTTGAAAAATTAGGGTACTTGCCATTTTGATAGATGTGTAGAGTTTGGAACTTGCCAAGCCCACAAGTCAGTGTGCAGGGTGGAAAACAAAATTTTCCATTGATCCCCTTCATTTTAAATCAGAAATGTGAAGCTTTGTATTTCCTTTGCATGTGTGGTAAAAAAGAAAATGAAATTGTCCCTTTGTTCCCATTGGGCTCTGACCCAAACCACAAAGCCCTGCCTGTTCTTTTTAGGTGTGGCAAAAGGAATGTTCCCATTGCTTTTCTTTCCTTCATATTGCATATGTGCTAACACGTAGAAAATACGATTTTTCCCCTTGAATCCCTTTTTCCAAAAAGTGGATTTTATAAGAATCCCAAAATGATTTCCCCATTGTGTTCCCACTCTCTGCCACTGGCCTTCAATTCAGAGGGGTCAAGTCTAATTGATGTTTGGAGGGTGGGGGTTGCTGGGAGAAAAGTATTATAACCAAATCAGCAATCACTGTGTGTCTTGAATTGTTCTTTTTCTGTATTGGTGGGTGATTTGAAAAGAAAGCTGCAGGAAATTGTGACAGCATATCTCATTATTATCTCTGTGTTGGTGCTATTACGGGAGTCCGTTTTGTTCTTGTGTTGCCACATCATTGGTGGCTGATGTTAGTCTATTTGTCAAATTTGGTTTAAATAAATTAATACATCTATATTTTTACTACAAGCCGGCCTGGGTTCTCTTCCATTGTGGCACCATGTATTTGTTTGGATTGGGTGCAAGATGGTTTGGAGGCTTGAACCTGAATCAAAATCATAGTTATTTATTGGGCGCCACATTCATTGGGGGGAAAGGAAAGAAACTCCCTGAGTTGAGTGTGTCTGCCTTCAGCACCTTTCAGCACACACCTCCACCCTGGACGGTCGCACTTTCAACCCAATGTAGCACTTACCATACCTTGCACTTCATTGGTGACTCACCCTCGAGCACGGACACCCCAATAATTACACCCACTGCCCTCTTCCTTGCCGCACTTGCATGGTCTGAATACTCACAGGCATAGTAGGTGTGTCTGTTTCTTTTTTTTCTTTTCCTCACTGTACTTATATTTCGTTTATGGTATCATTTTTCTTTCCCATCTTCCCTCCGTGATGCCTTGTGGATGCTTTGATACAGTACTTACTTCCTGTATAAGCGCCTAAAAAGCTAACAATAAATAAATAAATGAATCATAATCTGCATGCCCAAGTGCTTCCGTGTTCTGCCTCATATTCGAGATGCTCCCAGCATATGCCCGGGCAGAGCATCGATTGCCCATCTACAACCTTATTTCCCAAAGTACAACGTTGCTTGTCCAGGGTTAGCCGTATATGCTGTGTTGCCCACGCTACTATAAGTGGCTCCAACCCGATTTCAAAGCAGCTGGGGATTCAGTCAGAACTTTGAACTCAAGCTGTCCCGATCGGGAGTTCAAATGCATCTGTTCTATAGACACTTGCTGATTGGTCACTGAATCTTACATGAACCATTTCTCCTTTCACGACCTCAGCTTTTTTGGTCAAATACATCCAGTCCTTCTGAATGCCCCCTCCTCAACTGTGATTGCCAATGGCCCTAAGGGAGTTTGTTGTGCTACTCTAGTTCTGAGACCTATTCAAAACCTCAAGCGCAACAGTGGTTCTTGGTAAGACCTTTGGAATATCACCCTGAGGAATGTGGACTTTCCAAATACATTTGTGATGAAGAAGTAAAAGAACCCCTTCGGGGACTATTGATACTGCCAATGTCTTCAATGTCTTCGGACACGTTGTTACAATGACGTCTGTCTCCAATACATTTGTGTCACTCTTGAATGTACATGACTTTACATTTCAGAAATGGCGCTGTTGTCATTTAAGACCTTTTCCAGATCCATTGATGTGTCCTCGGTGTAAGGCAAGAATCTGCATTTCATTCATACTGTCCTGTTAGGTGTTCCTGCAGCTGCAGGTCGTGTTTGATGTTGATTAATTCGTCCTGTGCGTGTTTTAAGTCATCTCTAACTACAACAGGGGCCTGATTCTTTTTATAATGGTGCAATCCCATAGGAAACGGGTCTGTGAATCAGGCCCTAGATGTTTATTGATACCACTACATTATCCAACGATTGAATTGCAAAAGATGCCGTTGAGTCGCTGCTGAAATATCGACCGCCTGCACACTGAAGGGTCCGTATGCCATCCAGAATCATTTGTCGTGGATAAGCAGTTATCTAGATATTTTACTTGTGGGAGTATGCAGAACCTCTGATACTTTACAATCACCACATGACCATATTATATTCAGGTGAATTCTGTGTAAGCATTGGGTGAACCTGTTCTTATAATTATTTATAACGTGTTTAATACCAAGAGGTTCCTAAGCGTGACCCAGGATCAAATCTGTGGTGCTGGGGTCGTCCAAGACGAGTGTGTTGCTCCTGAGCTATCCTCTACCTCCGGATGTGCTACATCTCTAATCTGAGATCATCAGTGGGGCTTTACTTGGCAATGTAATCCTAAACCAACAACACAAAGATTTAATGTGCCTGCTTCAAAAGCTTCAACTGAAGGCTGGCAAGAAAGAGGCAGTTCTATCAGAGGAAAGGATTGGCTTTTACCCTGGCCCCCCACAATCCCTGACCAAACTGAGTGTGGCAAAAAGTAATCTGTGTTTTTTTTCTGTGAAAGCTCCAGAACGAACTCTGTAATTTTAAGAGTATTCTTTAAGTCTTAATATTAAAAATGTGATTGAGTGGCTTCAATGACGAAGGTTTAAAAAGTAAAAAAGAAAAAGACCATGGTGCTAACTTAGACAACATCTTTTATTTTCCTCTTCTGAACTATTTTGTAAAACCATTTGATTCCGCTACAAACCAGGGAAGTAATCTTAGCCAGTGAGTCCCCATTTGGATAAAACATGTAAATCCTGCTTTTGTGAAATGCCTTCACTTTGGTCTTTACTAAACAGGTGTTCGGGACCTCTCAGAGAGGTTATTAAACCATCTTGAGGTCAAGCAAAATTGAACCAGTGAGTACCCATTTGCTTGACGTGGTTTAACACTTAAGAACCAGACCAGGACTGTCAGAAGGGGCCTCCATTGGCTTCTGCTCCCGAGAGTTAGTCTGCCAAGCAATAATACGCACACACCACCCACACACAGTAAAGCATGCTCAGCTGCACATCATTGTCTCTGGTTTTGTGTGACTCACATGTTCATATAGCTTTGTCTTTGCTGACCAAAGCCTTGTGTATGCAGTCATTCATCTGCGTGACGTCCTGTGGAACATTATGTGACTGACCATGACCGCATTCTGTGGCTTAAAAAGGACTCGTTATTCATCTCCATCTCTGCGTTATTCCTTCCTTCATCGATATTCACATTTCTGGAGCTTTGGTGGCTTCCACCTGTTTTTCGATGGCAGTGGGCTTCCTTTGGGAGTCCGCCATTTTGACTGTTGGTTGGGCGACTGGCTTGCTACATGTTCTTTGCTTCATCAGATAGATGTAATATGATGTGATTACTATATCTTGAAACATTATCCTGCATTGTGCTGCTTTATCCTGAATTAGGTTGTGGAAAGATCTGCCATGATCCCCTTTGACACACTGCATCATGATATGCCACAACTCGATTGGCATGATTCAAGATTTTATGTCATTGTGCAATGTTGTCCGCTATTGTCCCTCTTGGATGCAGGGGGCAAGGTATTTGCCGGAGCTATATTGTCCCACTTGGAGACGTGGATTGAGGACAACAGCAAAATATATCATCTCTGAGCTGGGTTTCAAGCGGGTACTAGCACGATTGATCAGAGCCTTCGACTGAAACTGCTATGTGACAAATATGTGACCGTGAGAAACATGCACCGTAATGCCATGTTTATCCATCTAAAACCGGAACTTGACAAAGTTCCACAGACCAGGTTGTGGAGGGTTCTACTCAACCTGGGGATTCCCGCAGCATTATTGAGGGCCATTCAGAGTCTGTACACAGATAAGGAAGCAGTGATTAGGTGGCGCATAGATGGCAGTATCACTGATAAGGTGAAGATTCAGATGGGGTTAAGCCAGGGCTGTGTCCTTGATCCCAAACTATGTTGTCGTTTTATTCATGGGCAGTCTGATTCTTCAGCCTTGTAAGGTGAAAAATGCCCCATCCTAATGTTTGCGGATAACGCAGTGCTTATCTCCCTGACCCCAATCAGATTAAAAGCTCAGCTGACAGTTTTGGCGGAATTATGTAGAGACAATGGTTTAACAATCAATGCTCAGAAAACAAAAGTGTTGGTTTTCAAGACAAAAAAAGGAATGAGAAGTAACGTACGCTGGAGTTGAGGCTGAATGAGGAACCAATTGAATAGGTGAAGGAATATGATTATTTAGGATTAGGGGTCACTGAAAACTGCAAGAGGTTCAGTCAAATAGTAGAAGCTGAGGTAACTCTAGCGAGATACAGTGGGACACTCGTTAGATTCACACGGGAACACAGAGACAGAGCAGTGAAGGTATCACTAGAAGCTTATAGCCTGCAGACCAGGCAAGTGGCTGTGTATGGGGATGAATTGGGTGGGCATCCAATTGCAGCAATCTCACTATAACTGAGAACACGCTTAACAACAACGCCCCCAATCGCAATCTGCTTGTCTTCCTTGAAGCTAATTTGCAGCAAATCGATTCAATGTGCAAGTTCAAACCAGTGATGTACTAGATTAGGATCTAGTCACTCGCTACCTTGGTAGAAAATAGGAAGGCATTTGTAGTTGTGCTATCACAGGAGGGGGGCTTGTCACAGGCCTGGTTTACAGACATTAAATCAATGTTGATGAGTTTGGGGCACAGTTTATGCTGGAGCGCTCCTGATTCCATGGATCGTAGCATGAAACTTGTATTCAGAAGTGCACTACTTGCCATAATGGAAAGGGAGAACAAGTTGGTGGTACTGAGAGGCTAGTAAGATATTGGAAAGTTAAACAATCCTTGGGCTATGAGGAATACTTAGCTGCAGTGCGTCCCAAGTCTATGACAACGTTATACACCAAACAACGTATGGGTATATTACCAGTGGCAGCCCAAACCCATAGGTGGAAAAATTATGTGTTGGACAAATACAACTTTTGTGTGGTTAAGATTGAAAATACTGTCCATGTGTTGCTTATTTGTCAACGTTATCTAGGGTAAAGGAAGATATATCTAAAACCCCTGTTCCTGGCAAGATCTATAAGATCCACCCAACAAGCTTTGCACTATGTTGACATTGAATGAGCTGCTAGCGGTGCAGACGGTGGCAAATTATCTCCCCAAGTCTTCGAGTAAAAGAGGGTGCATACATCCTGGAATTTAGAATTATATTTATAGCTTTTTTGGCATCTACTCTTACTTGTTCATTACTGTAAGTAGTGGAATCCTTGTGCAATATTTGCAATTCCAACGGACTCATAAGCATTGTTTGATATTGATGTCAAGGACCAAATAGCAACTTACTTTATCCTGCACACTTGTATGTTGCCATTACTCATATCATTATTAGACAGACCCAGTGAGTAATTGATTACAAGTGATCTTTTTTGTATCACACTTTATATTCTGGAATGCTCCCTTCTGTCTAGGATGCTTTGGGTACATTGTTTATCCCAAAGGGGAGAACATAAGTGTAATATTTATATTTAGTACCTATGCACTCGCACTTTTAACATTGATATCATGGCAATGGGGATGGGCTCAAAATGCGATTGACCTAACCTGTATCCATTGGGATAGTTATAACAGTGTGTTCAAGAGTAAGGCATTCATGAAGACCTGCTCTCAATTCTTGACTCTAGCCTTGCTTCTGTCCTCATCCTCCATGATCTTTCCTCTGCTTTCAACAGGGTCAACCAGGCCATCCTGATCAATCGTCTCTGTGACAACCTGGTCTTTACGGACCAGGGCATAGCCTGGTTTACCTCCTTCCTCTCTGAGTGACCCTTCCAGGTTGAACTGGGGTCCTTTCTCTCCACCATGTCTCTCTCCAAATGTGGTGTTCCCCGGGGCTCTAACCTCTCACCCTGGCTCTTCAACCTTTAATTGGCACCTTTGGCCCATCTGATCTCTACCTTCTCTCCTAACTTTCAGTGTTATGCGGATGACACTCAGCTCTCCTTCAGGCTCCTCTCAGCCTCCTCTCCTCTCTCGCTAATTCCTGATTGCCAGTAAGACTGAGATCCTTCTCATTGGGACCCCTGCTCCCGCTTTCCCACTTTCACTCTGGCCGCCCTCCTTGGGCCCGTCTCCTTCTCATCATGGACATCTCTAAGATGTCCCATTACCAGCTGCACCTCCTCAGAGGTAGTCTTCCTTTTCTTACTTTCCCCAAGAAGGTCACTGTCTCCAGAGCCCTGGTTCTCTCTAGGCTAGACTACTGCAACAGCCACTTTCTAAATCAGCCTGATGCTACCCTTCGCCCTCTGCAACTAATCCAGAACAGGACTTTGAGATGTTTCTTTGCCCTCAAGCCTATGGCCAGCCGTGAAATCTCTCCACTGGCTCCTGGTGGCTACAAGAATCAAGTTCAAGACCCTGCATTGCCCACAAGGCTTTCTGGGGCCAGCGACTGCACTACATCCAACTCTCTCTTCCGAAGCACTTTTCTTCTCGAGCCCTCTGCTCATCCACCTCCAACTCTCTGAGGGTCAGATGCTTTTCCAGGCAGATAGTGGGGGGTAGATCTCTCTCCTCAGCTGGCCCCTCCCTCTGGAAGAGTCTCACTGCTGTTCCATTGTGGCTCAATGTTCCTTCTGGTACCCTGATTGAGCCCTGTGCTTGGGGTAGGGTGCCGGGGGGTGGCCAGCCCATGTAAAGACAACCATGAGGTCTGTAGGAACTCAGGTGGACAGTGAGGGCTGGTACACAACTCCGGCAAAGGCTGGGGTTGATCCATTGAGCAGGGTGAGCATTCCTCCTGACCCTGCATGTAATTGCAAGGAAGTGGCCAAAATTACACATAGCGTGACACAGGCCAATATGGACCTTGGATTGGTGGCAAAGGAAGTGGAAGTACTGAAGAGGCTAACAGGTGAAATGCAGCACGAATTGGGAGTTTTTACTGGTATTGGTCGAGCAACTTGGAAGAAAGGGAAGAGGACTATGTGGGAGGGGTGCCGGAAGGCCAGGCTCATTTATTTAGTGGTGCCCCTGAGAGCCACCTTCCCGCAGCCTGGCAAAATATGAGGGAGGTGTTGAGAGGTGCGTCAGAAGGAAAACATTCATCTCTCTTTCACTCGGCAGGTGCCTAGCGCAGAGCTTTGTAATTCCCATTTCCTTTTGACCAACGTTTCCAGAGCACAAAGCCAATATAAGGAATCTGGTGAAGGTTTGATTAATAAAGTATGTCACTGGCTGAGATGGAAGAGGGGCTGTCTGGCAATCATTAGGAGTGACATAGTTCAGTGCTCAAGCCTAACCCATACTTTGCCGAAAGATTTTATTAAAGTGGACTTAAGATCCAACTCATTGGTGGAGGGGCTGTTGGCCATGGAACAGAGGACTATGCCTCCTAGTACACTTGAGATAGCATTCAGTTTGAATCCCCCTCACCCTTGTCTCTTCCCCTGGTAGCTAAGAACCTTGGCCAATTGGTGGTAATCTAAGCATTAAGGGCAGATGCGTGGATCTGTGTGCGAGAGCAGGCACTACCTTGTTGAGCACTCCAACTAACGCAAGACAGGATCTGATATGAGGACCCACTGCTCTTCCTATACCTGCTATTGGTGTTAGATTGAGTGCCCTTGCTGTGGGAACACTGATCAGAGTCTCTGGGATGATGACCCCAGTGGGAAGGGGGCATTTATGCATAAATTAAGCTGTAGATGAGGGTTTGGTAAATTCATTGGTGTTGGGGGGGGTATCGATTGACAGAAGGCTGTCCACAGAGCAAGTCCCTCCTTAACAAACCATGAGTTCACTTCTGACCCCCCGAGATGCAATCTATAACTACCTTGAATGTTCCATTTGGTGCTCTGCGTTTGATGTCCTGGAACATTGCTGTCTCCAAAAGTACATGGAAGATCCAACCATGTCAGATCTGGTGTGCTCCCATTATATAGTATCCTTGTAAGAAGGTCTCTGGTGGCCCATAACATGCAGGGCTTTGTCATCTTTTTCATTCCTGCAATAAAGGGGAGGGGAGGGCACCCAAATGGTGGTCTAACCCTTTGGGTCAATGTAAAATTATTTACATGGATATGTATGTATCCTGCTGACTCAAGGGAATATATGTAATTACACTTGCGATGTTCCGATGGCTCTAACCTTTTGCTCATTAATTTGTACAATCAACATGGAATTGCTGTTGGTAACTATTTTCTTATTGCTGGAGTCAAGGGTCACCCAGTGGAGGGAAAATCAGAACGGCCCAGTAAAAATCATTATAATGGGAGACCTGAATCTCCAGTTTGAACCACTTGAGAACATGATGGGGCTTACTGAGGAGGAGCATGCAAGATAGGGCATTGAAATATACGCCAAGGTGGAAGACAGAATTGTTAGCGACTGTCCACGCAACAAGACTTTTGGTTCCCACACTAAATCTAGCCTAATTGATTATATTTTGGTGAACTTTGAATCATGGTAACATCTACGTGGTTTTGGGATGTCGAAAAGACCAGAAAGGGACTATGATCCTGTAGTAGCATCTGTTTCAGAGACCCTATTTGGCTTAAGGAGGGACGCTAACAATCAGTGTGTGATTCCAATTGAGATAAAGAGCGAAACCAGACATGTTATAAAGTGGTGTCAACTCGATTTGGAGTCAATTTTACCAGATATCTATGTAAGCGTTTTGCTGTTAATTGAGGTTTTTTGTTTCAGTGAGGTGAAGGATGCTGATCAAATGTTAACTGTGCACAAAACGTTGGTCAGTGTATTAGGGGATACTCTGAGTAAGCCCTGGATGACTGTTGGTGCAAATACAGCACGTAAAAACCCATGGTATGACAGTGAATGCCATGCTGCAAAAAAGGTACTGATTGAGAACGCCAAGGGGGATGCATGGCTGATTCTAGGGCCACATAATGCAAATTGTTGAAATCAAAGAAAACAGACTATTCTGATTCGTTATGGGACAATCTCCTCCAGGATTCTAAAATTGGTGACTCTCAGAGCTTCTGGAAATGTGTTGGGGCAGATAAGCGTGGTGATCAAAATTTAATCCAGAATGGCATCTCAGAGGCAGATTGGATTGCCTATTTTGGTAATATTTGGTCATGAGGGTGATAGGTTGTGCTATTTTGGATGGAGCCCGGGAGGAAGACCAAGTCCCATTAAAGCTGCCTATGAGTGATTTTACATCACTCATGTCACAGAAACTGGGGAAGGTGCTTGGACCTGATATGGTACCCATTGATTGGTATAGGCAGGAAGTGGAAATATGGACCCTTATCTGCTAACATTTTTTAATGGTTTGCTAGCAGCCAGTAAAGTCCCAAACTCATGGACACAAGCAGTACTTGGTCCCATATTCAAGAAGGGAGATAGGGAGTCTCCTGCCAAATACGGACCCATCTCCCTTCTTGATGCACGAGGCAAGGTGCTTGCAAAGGCGGTGCTGGGTCATTTGGACACATGGAGCCTGAAGGTGGGGGCCCTGAACCATCTCCAGGCCGGGTTTCGGTGTAATGTTAGAATCATAGATCAAGTTATGAGGTTTTGTTTGATCATTTGATTGATTGATATGATTGATTATTTATACCACGCTTAATACCCATAGGTTTCTAAACGGGGACATGGGGATCGAACCTGTATTGCTCTGTGTCGTCTTGCTTCCAAGGAAAGCACGTTGCCGCTGAGTTATCCTCCTGAGACTCATGGAAAAATATGCCATGCTGAGGAATATGAACATTTGTGCAGTTTTATGGACCTCAAAACTGCTTTTGACAGTTTCCCTAGTGCAAGATTGTAGTAGACATTGACAAGCCTGGGTATGCTATTTGGTATTTTGAGAGCAGGTCAGTACCTTCATACCAAAAATGGGTCAGTAATCAGGCACTTGTTGGATGGCCAAACAACATGTAAAGTAAAACTCAATGTTGGAGTTAGGCAAGGCTGCGTCCTTGCCCCCAGCCTGATTTGTTTGTTCATCAACGTGGTCATTGATTTGTTGTTGGCCTAAACTACTGACACTCCATCATTGGCAAATGAGAGCATTTTTGTGATGCAAATGGTCTCACAGTTAATGTGCAGAAAACACAGTCAATAGTGTTCAGTAGAAGCAGGGCAAAGAGAAAAACGCATCTCACAACCAGATTGAGGGATGGCCCGATTGAGCAGGTCACTCAATACGATTACTCTGGGGGCAGAATGAAGGCTAATTGTGTATGGAGTGATCCGGTAAATCCGGCGGCACTTAAGCTTACTAGATATTGTAGGACTGTGTCTAGATTTACTCAGGAAATTAACAAGGGGGGTCCTGGGAGTCCCTCTGCCAGACATTAGTCCTGGTTACAAGAGACTTACCCAGAGTCTTTAGCTCACTATCTTTCACAGAGAAGAAATATCCCAAACATATCAGTCTTTGTCCTGCCCTGGGGCAGTCCAGCACCGAAATGCTAGGCAATTCTCCTCTGAACAAGAGTACCAACAGAAACCCCAGACACGTGTTTCAGTCTGGTTGAACCTCATCAGTAGGGTGGATCTGTGCCTCTCTAAGAATAGTGAGCAAGGGGTCCATGCCTGGATTCTCCTAGTAACTTAGGGAGAGACCCAAAGTTACTTAAATATGCAAATTAACAAGGGGGGTCCTGGGGGCCCCTCTGCCAGACATTAGTCCTGGTTACAAGAGACTTACCCAGAGTCTTTAGCTCACTATCTTTCACAGAGAAGAAATATCCCAAACATATCAGTCTTTGTCCTGCCTGGGGCAGTCCAGCACCGAAATGCTAGGCAATTCTCCTCTGAACAAGAGTACCAACAGAAACCCCAGATACGTGTTTCGGTCTGGTTGGACCTCATCAGTAGGGTGGATCTGTGCATCTCTAAGAATAGTGAGCAATAGGACCCCCCTTGTGAATTTACATATTTAAGTAACTTTGGGTCTAACCCTAAATTACTAGGGAAATCCACCCGTGCACCCCTTGCTCACTATTCTTAGAGAGGCACAGCTACTCCCTATTGATGAGGTCCAACCAGACCGAAACACGTGTCTGGGGATGCTGTTGGTACTCTTGTTCAGAGGAGAATTGCCTAGCATTTCGGTGCTGGACTGCCCCAGGGCAGGACAAAGACTGATATGTTTGGGATATTTCTTCTCTGTGAAAGATAGTGAGCTAAAGACTCTGGGTAAGTCTCTCGTAACCAGGACTAATGTCTGCCAGAGGGACTCCCAGGACCCCCCTTGTGAATTTACATATTTAAGTAACTTTGGGTCTAACCCTAAATTACTAGGGGAATCCAGATGTAGACCCCTTGCTCACTATTCTTAGAGAGGCACAGCTCCTCCCTACTGATGAGGTCCAACCAGACCAAAAACCGTGTCTAGGGATGCTGTTGGTACTCTTGTTCAGGGGAGAATTGCCTAGCATTTCGGTGCTGGACTGCCCCAGGGCAGGACAAAGACTGATATGTTTGGGATATTTCTTCTCTGTGAAAGATAGTGAGTTAAAGACTCTGTGTAGGTCTCTCGTAACCAGGACTAATGTCTGGCAGAGTGACTCCCTGGACCCCCCTTTGAATTTATAGATTTACTCAGGACCATGGGGCAGGCCCGGTGAGTGCCATCTTGCAGATTTATAAGAGTTAATCTAGACAAGTGACCCTTTATAGGGTGGAGTTCTGGGGTATGTGTAACACAAGCACGCTCCAGGAAGTGGAACAAAAAATCCTAAAAAACATCCTGGGTTTGCCTGTAAATGCTCCTAATGTTCTGTTTTTGGGACACAGACTTACAGAGCATTGGCCTTTGGTCCAATCGTAATCTGGACATTAAAGCGGTAAAAGATACCCTATCCCAGCCTGGAGGCCCAAACCTGCCTTGGTTCGTGGCTATAAGAAATGAGCTGACAATCATGGGGTGGGAAAGTTATTGGTTCTATCCCGAAACCATTCCACGACATTTTAAGATTCAATTGAAAAAGCCCTATGAAAAAATGTGGGCGAGTGAAACCAGCGTGAAATTAGTAAATTCAACAAGTCTAGCCTCATATCTGTCAAGCAAGGGACACCCCGGCTTTGAACAATGTTTAGATAGGATACAGTCAAAATTCATGAGAGCACCCTACATCAAGCTGTGTATTGGCATTCTGCCTCTTACTAGCTTGAGGTATAACTGGAGTTTGAGCAATGCAGCAGATTCTGCCCAAATGTAGTTGAAATCCTAGTACACGTTATTCTTTTTTGTCCAGAGTATCTGCACATCAGAAGGAAATATGTAGTGTAAGTGAGGCTCTTTTTTATGTTTGGTGGTGGGGGAATTAAGTAGCGACCCATTGTATGGGGAATTATGTGTATCAGGCGTGGAGTAAGAAATCTAAGCATGTTATTTGCATGCCGAAGGCCGTGCTAGCCTTAGATGGTTAACTGATTGGACATCATTACGAGTTTGTCAGTCTGGATACAACAGTACCAGTAAGCTTACTGGTACCGTTGTATCCGGACCGGCAAACTCCGAGTTGTGCTCGCGGGAGTCTTTCATTCCGCAAGGTCTGACCTGGCACAATGAAAGGCACCCACGAGCACAGCATTTCGGATGCACAGGCACTGTTGATAACGTTGATAACGGTGCCTGTGGATCCAGCTTCCCCATTCCCATTTGAGCCCTATAGGCGACCCTATAGGGCTCAAATGGGAATGGGGAAGATTTTTTTTCTGCACCCAGGAATGGGCAAATACCGGGTCCGGGAAGGCCGTAATGACCCGGTAATTGCCCATTTCTGGGCGCTGGAAAAAATGCAACTCTGGCGGCAGCCGTGCCTGTTTTACAGGCACGGCTACTGCCAGGGTTGTAATGAGGTTCATGAATTATACCAGTGCATTTTATGTGCCGTTGCTTTTATCTGCATCATTACTCATGTTAATTATTATCGATTGTATCGTTTTAGTTGAATTTTCTATGTGACCTTTATGATCTGTCGGATCAAAATCAAGTTATATGAAATTAATTGACTATTACACTGCCGGATCCTGGCATATGTAGGCCCTAGTTGCAATCAACAAGCAAAACAACCTAACACATATTTGGACACAAGCATTAAAGTATTTGTACATTTTACAAACACTTCTCTGTGCTTGTGAAATCCAAAAGTCTCAGTCGACAGGTGCGTTCTTGTATTGAAGTGATGCATGCGCAACCGTTGCGATATATTATAACGTTTGCATTGCATTTATGGTCGCTGAGCAGCCAATCATCCACACACATGTAAAGTGTTCTGGATGGCCAGAATATGTCTTTGTTGTTTCCTCAGAGCTATGACTGTTTTCTCCATGATTGATGATGTATCGGCTGTGAGCCAGAGTCAATAGATGTTTAAATAGAGGTTTAAATAATTTGTAAAAGCTCCCTAGTTTTATTTTGTTCTTTTAACTTAATTTTTAATTTGATTTAATTTTGAAAGGTTTTTACACGCACCAAACAGACTAAACTCCATTCAGGCGCAGATTTTCACTACATAACAGACATGCAGTGTATACATTAATTGTAAATGGGGAGACAACTTTTATTTAAATAGGAACGCTTTTTATCTCTTCCTGAACATTTCCAACAACAGAGAGGCTCGAATGTCCCAGGGTAACTGGTTCCAGATCTTTAGCCCGAACACAGTAAACCTCCTGTCTCCGAGGAACACACATCAGGAGTTTGTCTTCAGAACGTAGGACTCTTGTAGGGTGATAGGAACAAACTCTGGTTGCAAGATACCCAGGTGCCATGCCATTAATGCACCTCAACACCAGGCATGCCAACTTAATTTTAATAGGATCTTCAACCTTCAACCAATGCAATGATCTGCGTAAGACAGAAACATGATCCTGCCTCCCCAAGTGCCCAATGAGCCTAGCTGCTGCATTGTGTGCCCTCTGTAATCTGTTAATATGATTATCTGGCAGTCCTGCTAGGAGGCTG
This sequence comes from Ambystoma mexicanum, assembly GCF_040938575.1. Lineage (NCBI taxonomy): Eukaryota > Metazoa > Chordata > Amphibia > Caudata > Ambystomatidae > Ambystoma > Ambystoma mexicanum. Next base: position 276,821,952 of record NC_090936.1, on the reverse strand, counting down.
TTACAATAGTCTAGATGTGAGTTGGTTAGTGCTCCCACCATTATTGCCTGGTCCTCTTTTGTAACGAATGGAAGCACATTTCTCAACATTCGTAATTAGTAGTAGACTGCCTTCACTTTGGCATCCACCTGTGCTTCTCCACCCAAATTCTCTTGCCAAAGGCACCAAGATTAACAATTTCATAAACAACACAATCCAAATGTTCTTCTGTTTGATCACCTGCAACCCTAGTTAGCCACCAATGAATGGCTATGGTGGGTCTTCAAAATTGTCAATGGTGTTTCCGTGGGTTCGACTGTGTTTCTTTATCAATTACTTAAAACGAACATGGTATCCTACATATCACTACATCTTCCCTATCTGCATTTTTATATTCGTATCTATTAAAGGTATGTAAGGCAGACATAGATATGCACTCCAGGGAGCTCATGTTCATCAATTGCGTAATTTGGTGGCAGGGAATCCTTACGTGTTGATATACATGCTGCCAAATTTTCAAAATGTGCATGGCGGATTACAAATGTGCAGGGCAAAATGTAGGGTACACGTGTATGTCACCTTTTGATCTGCACATTTGTATTCAGTAATGCAAAGTGGGTAAACGCTGTCTGGCATGCTTCTATGGCAGGTAGGGTTTACTTTCAATCGTGGGCGCTGCTTGCCATGCCATGGCAAGCAGCTCTCACAATTACAATTAAACATTGACTGACATGCTTGCATGTTGGGCAGCATTTCATTAATTTTGATTTTGAACACTATTCACCATGCACCCATGCTACACAGTCTTCACAATTACAAATAAAGGTTGTTCAACATACGAGCATGTCAGTCAGGGTTTAATTGTAACTGTACCCGCTGCCTGCCATGCGAGCATAGCAGGCAGCGTGTACAATGGATCCCTATGGGGTCTGCTTGCGTTTTTATACTGGTGCATCAAGCAGGCAGACTACTTAGGGATCTCCAGCCTTTGCGGTGGCATGACAGCACAAATGCTGGCGCATTTGTGTTTATTTACTTTTTTTACAATTGTTGTATACCTCAAACAAGGTTGAATGTGTCAGAGCCCTTCACAATTATCACATATAAAACCAGTCAATACAAAGCACTATATTAAAACAATGATTATAAAATGAACACATACAAATTTAAGCGAAATTAAAATCAATACTCAAGATCCCACTTATTTAATGTTGGATTTCCAAAGCCATGCTTTTTGAGGCGGTAACAGATTTCAAAAGTAAACCACAGCACCTAAAAAAGATTTTTTTAGCAGAGGATGTACGCTTAAACCTATGTACTACATGAAGTAAAGAGTCTCGACTGCGAACACCACTTGACCCTGCTGAGATATTTAGTTTGGCAGGCAGGTATGTGGGGGTCTGAATGTAGTTCACTTTGTAAGTAATATATGGCAATTTAAAAATCTTCTAGCCTCTGAAGATAACCAATGCAGGGATTAAAGAATCACACTAATATGGTCACATTTTCTGGCTCCAAAAATCCACTGTGCAGCTGCGTAAAGTATCCCTCTTAAAATTGCTAATGATATCTGTTGAGTTCTAATTAAAATAAAATTGTCCTAATTTTGAACAATACCAGAGATTGGACTAAGGTCCTAAAAAGATCAATCGAAACATAGTTCTTCACAGCCTTCAACGCAAACATTTGAAAGTCAGCAGACTTAACCAGCATATATGTTATGCTATATTATGTTATGTAACTTGATTTATACTGTGCACTGATGCCATTTTCATGGTCTCCAGACGTTCATGAGCAGTGAAAGATCATTTTTCATCGATGGAAAAACCTAAAGATTTGGCTACAGAGGCAGCGTCTTTAAGGGATATAGTTCTAGAAAATGTGAAGACATCCACGTTTCCATCTTCTGAAATAGTTTTTGTGTCATCAGCGTATTGATGAATATAAATTCCACATTTAGTTGTTGAGTTTCCCAATGGTTCTGTATTGCGCAGAGGAGGGACGCCGGCACCGGAAACACAAGTTGCGCTCCACCCCTCATCTGTGCCATACAAATGATTGAATATGTGGAATGGCAAGAATGAGAGGCGTTAAAGACCTTCTCATGCTTTTACGCCTTCTATTCACGTTACGCCACAATAGAACATGAGCTTCTATGTGTTATATTTTTAGCTGCAATAGATATGCATTGAGTAGGAATCAAGTAAAGACCTTCTTCAACATTTGACAAATGTATTATATGAAGGGCTTTAAAAAACACATAGAAAAAACATTAAGCAAGAGGAAGTTCGATGTCCAACTAGAAAAAACAAGTTGTGAATCAGTGACCACAGCAGGCACCTAGTAGAAATAAAACGAGCTTTGACTCACAACTTCCTGGCTGCCCGACAGATGTTTCAAAGCACCTCACATACTTTCTCTGAGCAAGTATGTTAAATATTATTCATGCTGCGAGCACAATTTCAGATCCTTAGAGAATGTAAGCATGGGCAAAGCCAATGGTTTTGCTTGTCATGCAATATCCTGTAACATGCTCTCATAAATCATAATGTCCGCCATTTTAGTGGCCTCAGGGCACTGGTATCCCTGTAAGAGGAGGTAAGAGGTTAATGTGAGGGAAATGCAAGGAAACTCCAAATGCTGATCTATGATATGATATGATATGATATGGCATTTGTAACACGCCTATACACAAGTGTTTCGAGGCACGACGAGGCGTGGGGGGGAACACGGGGAGACAGACAACGATCCTAGTAGGCCAGGTGTCATTCAGATCACACAAGTGCAAGGGTAGAAGGGAAGGGAAAAGTGCAGTGGGGAAAGGGAGAGGGGAAAGTGCAGTACAGGGTTAATAGCATACAGGATAAATAACAAGGGCCAGCTTGTGGCAAGTGCGCGGTAAGTGCAGACAAGTGCTGGGAAGGGGGGCTGTAGGGATACAGACACAGTCCCGCATTGCAGGGGGTGCCAGGGAGGCAGTGCAGGGGAGAGTGGCTGGGCCAAGGACCGAGAACGGTGAGTGGCCCAGTTGCAGATTCAGTGCAGTTTCAGTAACTTTAGCAGGGGAGGGGGAGAGAAAGCGGAGGCGAAGAGGAAGGTTTTGAGGTGCTTCCGGAACCGGAGATGGTTCTCTTCAAATTTCAGGGAGGCAGGAAGGCTGTTCCAGAGGGAGGCCCCTTCAGCGGAGAGAGATCTGCCCCCAACTCGTTGTTTGGAGAAGCGGCTGACCCTGAGGGAGTTGGAGGCGGATGAGCGAAGAGCTCGAGAAGGGAGATATTTAGGAAGAGAGAGTTGAAGGTATTCTGGCCCAAGGCCCCAGAAGGCCTTGTGGACAATGCAGAGGGTTTTTAACTTGATCCTCGCAGTCACTGGGAGCCAGTCTAGTGATTTCAGTCCTGGAGAGATACGGTTCCTGGGCTTGAGGCCAAGGACAAGTCTCGCAGTCCTGTTCTGGATGAGTTGCAAAGGGCGGAGAGTAGAGGCAGGCAGATTTAGATAGAGGCTGTGCAGTAGTCCAGCTTTGAGAGAACCAGGGCTCTAGAGACAGTGAGCTTCTGGGGGAAGGAGTGGAAAGGAAGTATACCTCTGAGGAGGTGTAGCTGGTAGTGTGACTTCTTGGAGATGTCGGATATGTGAGGAGAGAAGAAGAGTGTGGAGTCGAAGATGACCCCGAGGTTTTTTGCCTTGCAGGTAGGAGCAGGAAGAGGGCCAAGAGAGGCCGGCTAGAGAGCTGCAGGGAAGGAGGGAGTGGGTGTGCCGATGAGTAGAATCTCAGTCTTACTGGTATTAAGGCAAAGGTCATTGGCGGCACACCAGTCCTGGATAGCAGAAAGACAGTCGGAGATGAGGGAAGGAGAAGAGGAGGCCGTGGGTAGCCTGAAAATGAGCTGGGAATCATCCGCATAGCACTGAAAGTTGGGGCAGAGAGCGGCGATGCGATGGGCGAGAAGTGCAAGATACTGGTTGAAAAGCCAGGGAGAGACGTTAGATCCCTGGGGGACACCACAGGTAGAGAAAAAGATGTCATAGAGGAAAGACCCCAGTTGGACCTGGGAGGGTCGATTGGAGAGGAAAGAGGTCAGCCACGGCAGAGCCTGACCAGTGATACCCAGGTTATCACAGAGATGGTTGAGCAGGATGGTATGGTTGACAGTATCAAAGGCAGAAGAGAGATCAAGCAAAATAAGAACACATGGAGTGTTGGAGTCAAGGTTCGAGAGCAGGTCCTCACGGATGTTCAGGAGAGCGGTTTCCATGCTTCTGGCAGCTCTGAAGCCAGACTGATGGTCATGAACAATATCAATAGATTCAGCATGGAGATTAAGCTGGGATATGGCCAGTTTCTCCAGGAGCTTGCCCAGGAAATAACGCAATAAATACAAGGCAGCACTTAAGGAGCTCCGTGTGTGATCAACAGCCAAGGAGCAAGATGTAAGATGCAAACCTCAATTAGAAATACGTAAGGTGTAACAGTCACCCAATGAAATGGTATGTAAGATGCAAGAGCCAGTCTAGGGGGTAGTATGTGGAATGCAACGGTTTCCTGAAATGTTTTCTTTTCCAATAAACAAGAGATTTGCAGAGTTTTAGAAGAAGAGGGGAATAGAGGGAAAGCCAGGCCCCTGAGTAAAGATGTATATGCATGTGGGCTGTGTTCATTCCCAGTCCCAAATGCACAGTCATCAATACATGATATGATATATTATGGCATTTATAACGCGCCTATACACAAGTGTTTCAAGGCGCGACACGCCAAGGGAGGGGGAACAGAGGGAAGACAAACAACGATCCTACTACGCCAGGTATCATTCAGATTGTGCAAGTGCATGGGAAGGGGAGGGGTGAAGTGCAGTACATCAGGATCTTGCTTGTGAGCCTCACAGCCTTATGGACTGTATCAGGTCTGTGGTAACCAATCATGGGCTTTAGCAACTATCTGCTTTATTCCAGAATAATTATGGGTTTCCTGTTCAGGATGCACAGCACATTTAATATGAGAAAATCTAAAAATATTCACTCACCACCCACACCTCCGTTTACTCATTTACATTATTTTCAGATGATTGCATTATGCTTCTTGCTGTTTAAGTGCACATCTGTTACTCAAAATATTACAAAATTATCACCATTTCAAAGCATTACAAAATTTCAAAAACAGCAAAGGGTTCCCGATGATCGCAACATACCACCCTTCAATGTCTAAGATTCAGCCAACAAGGTTAAAACATTTATTTGCAAATGTCACTGCAGCAATTATAAGAGCCATATTCCTTCCTCTATGAATTCTTTTCCACAACTCACCTTTATTAAGCCAATCTCATATAAGTACAAAATGTGAAAAATAATGTTGCCCCTGTAGTTGTAAGGCCAGGCAATTAATAAGGTGCTTCAGTTACTCACAATCAAAATTACAAAATCTACAATTGCTGACAAAGGTTTCTTTATCTATCCATATATATAAAATGCTCAGGTATGTTTCTGTACTAAGGTGATGCAATTTATCAGTTTTAGGTTTCCCTCTGCAGTCCAAATGGCAAAGTGCACCCAACAACAGCTATCATTTCAACTAACAGAATCAGCACGGTTCCACATGGTCACCTTCACCTTCCACTGTCGAAAATATTCAGAATAATTTCAAGTTACTTCTTTCCACCCCCACTTCTCTTCACACAGGGCATGGTGGTTCCAGTGTCAATGAACAGTTAATTACCAGCTCAATGTTTCAGTCTTATAAAGAGCGAAATGCTGTAGCATGAATGCATACTCACAAGCTGAAACTAAATGTAGGTGCTTTAACCATGCTACTACGCAATCTTATGCCATTATGGGGACTCTGCAATGGAACAAGTTTGACAATTATGAGGCCTAAAAGACACATCATAGAGACCTGTGTGATCAATGGAAATTAGGTACTGTTCTTATTCCCCGAATACCTCTCATTCCTTCTGATACGTTAAGCCTTTTCAATGAGCCTTAATAAGTCACAGGGACCTATGCCCCCTTCCTCAAAGCGATCATTGGTAATTCTGACCGATATTGACCTTTAAGATATGCTAGAAGGGCGTATTTTACGCCGGGAACAGCCAGTGAATTGTGTTTCCCTAGTGTGTATCAGGTTAAAACTTACACTGAATGATGCCATCAAATAGCGGCCATCCGGACCTTTTTCTATGTATGACGGAATGGATCTATACAGCTTATTTACCAAAACCAAACTTTAAATAATGTATACCTTCTCCTTTTCTCACAAGTCGGTATGCAATCATGTTCATACAGCTTTACTTTTACCACATCCAAATTTAAAATCAATTCTTCATTGCTTATATTATTTAATGAACAACATTTTCTCTCATTTCTCTTTAAAACCTTACAAGCAACGATGATCTAATTTCTCCAATTGTTGTTGAAGTGTGCAGTATAGTGTATTTGTCTCCACCATCATAATATTTTGGTAGAGGATGATTGCATTCCAAATGGTCATTATATACATAGAATGGAGGCCTAATTCATATTTTATCATCAAAGCAGAGACGCAATTAGGTGGGGAGAGGGCGTTTTGCCAGATCTTCAGTCTAAGTTCTCAAAGTTAAACTCTTTGGATAAAGAGCTGATTTCAAGCCCATACAAAATTGCTTGGATGACCTTAACATTACAGCATTTTATGAGTGGACTAAACTAAATATTTTCGAGCAATTTACCGCCTCTGATTTCCATATTGCTCACCATTCTTAGAAAGCCTAATAGGCAGTGCCTCACAATGGGATTTATTTTTAAGAACAAAGCCTAAATAATGTATATTTGGAACTACTAACAGATTTACATAGCCCAACTTCCAGCAACATACTGTGCATGCTTTTTCCTGATATTCTTAAAGCACATAATGTTTGTTTTAGATGGGTTCATTTTCAGCATATATTTATCATGTAAGACTGGAAGCTTCCAATAAGGTGTGGCAAATCCATCTGTGTGTGATCCAATAGGATGATGTCATCCGCATAACTAGCATATCATTTTTTCTTCAGCTATTTGGGGTGAAACAAAGGCTACAAAATTTAAATGTTCAACTATGCCAGAAACATGCAAGTTAAACAAGCAGGGAGATAGCACACAACCTTGCCTAAGCCTAATGCTAGTTGGTATTTCCCTTGATAACGTACCATTCATATTAAGTCTTACCCAGATATAGGAATTAGCATGTATGTTAACCAGCATGTTCAGAAATGTGGGTGTAAAATCCCATTTTTGTCATTTGGCCTATAATCGAGCTTGAGCTCTATTGACATTATCGAAGGCCTGTGACAGATCCACACACTCTAAATACCATGGATAAGCTCCTTCTCCACAGGCCTTCTCAGTTAGTGCAGAGATAGCTATGCCATTCAGTCTCATGCCCATACCCCTCCTGAGGCCAGTCTGAAATCTGTAGAGACATCCCATTTTAGTCATCCAATCTTCTATCGCTTTCAGAATGAATGCAGCAAAAATGTTAGTCGGAATCCAGGAAGGCTATGGACCAGTAACTAGCCAGGCTATTGTTATCTCCTTTCTTATATATAGGTATAATAAAGGAGGAGCTCCACATTATTGGAAAAATACCACTTCTTAAGATATTATTAAATAACACGAAGAGCACCAAAGCCCATGTTTCCTGTGCTTCCTTAAGCACCTTATTACTTGAGTTGCATAATTTTTCAATTATTATAACAATGTCATCAGAGGGGGTCATCAGATTCCATGACCCAAGCCTGGGGTCCACATTTGAACTACAGAGGTTACCTTTGAACAAATCCCAAAAGAACCCAGCCCATTTCTCTCCACATATCAAGGCAGTTTGACAATAAGCCACATCTGCTTTTTGATGTGCTGCAGGAATGCCATCTTTTGTGAATGATAACATAAGTTCTGAAGGTGTGATTTTTTTTGTCAAGATGGAGTTTACATCACAGATGTCAGAAATGCAATTTTCCTTTACCATCTTAGTAATGCATTGAAAAAGTTCCTGGAAGGAAATTGTAAAGGAAGATGTAGAGTGCACAGTACCACTGTACATAAAAGCAAAAAAAGGGGAAAAAGCTGTTTACCAACCAACCCCCCAAAGAAAGGTTCTTTTCAGAGCCACCACTAAATATTGAATAACTTAAATTGTGTTTAATTCCCCCCCACCCTTTTGAGTGGCCGTGACATCCACAGACACCGCAGTAGTCCACGGACGGCACGTGCCACATCCAGGTCTTTCAAGGATGCCTGGCATCGAAAGGGGACTTTGGGGATTAGCTAATGAGGTGTTCTGGTTGTGGTTTACAGGAAGAGAGGGTAGTAGGTGTTTTGATTGTTGTGTGTAGCGAAGATGGATGCAGCGAGTGCTAAAAAAAGCTCACTGTGTGGATGGTGTTGTTGTGTGGCATCTCTGGTACTATTGGTTTGGAGGGATGGAGGTTTGGTGGTATGCACTGTCTGGGCTAAACTGGGTGAATTTACTTTCATTTTGTAGGACTATGGCTCACTTTCAATGCCCACATATTATTGTTTTTCATTGTAGAGGAAATAGTTTGTGGTACGTAACTCCACTACATTTGCAGGTTACATTAAAAGATATGTTCCAAAGATTAATGGAACTATTTCAATGTGCAAAGTTTATGTTTACAGAAATGCATCCAAGGGAAGTGTTGAGATGCCCAAATGTGTTTTGCACATAAGTAGAACAAGGTAGGCACCTTGTAAATTAAGGTGTCTGTGTTTTTTTCAATGGTGTAAGCATGGCATCTTTTGAAAATTAAAACATCAAGGTGGACGGTACAAACAATTTTAGGAGTGAAGGAGTGAATTTTTATGATTTTGGGAATCAGATGTTTCTTGTAAATATTCAACATGCACTGAGCAAGTTTATGTGAAAAAGTTGTACAGTGCATATGAAAACATTTGTAAGTAGTTTTTGGAAATAAAAATCAGAAAAGCAAAACAAAATCAAAACTGAAAAAAGACTAGAAAAATGCTCTTTTAAGAGCCACCACTGTACAATAAATTGTTTAAATTAAGTGTAAACCTCCCAACTCCCTCTATTTGGATGATCTGTCTGCAGAGACCGTGGTAGTCCGCGAGTGGCACATGCCACATCCAGGTCTTTTAAAGTTGCCAGGCATGTAAAAGGGTACTGTGGAGATCGCAGACAGTTGTGGTGTTCGCAGACATCGGAGGATCAGACAATCAGGTTGCCTGGGTGTTGTGTACAGGAAGAGAGGGTGACAGGAGTTTTGTTAGTAGGACTTGTGAGAGGATTGAGAATGGCCATGCAATGTCTTTCAGCGGACAGACTGTTTGGATTTTGGGGGACTCGTGGGTCCGTTGGTTGAAGGTGTATGCTGAGCATTGTGGAATAGCCACAAATCTTGGATTCTCTGAATTGGAAATGGTCTGGTATGGAGCGCGAAACATGAAGTTGGTGAACTTGCTCCCATTTTGTGCAAATATGGTTGAATTGAAAATTCTGCACATTATTATCGTTCATTGTGGAGGGAATAGTTTGGGGAATGTGACTGGAATTTCATTGAAGTGTGAAATGAAGGAGACATTGGGAAAGTTGAAGGAAATGTTCCCTAATTCCAAAATAACTTTTTCACGCATTGCCCAGAGACAAATGTGGATGGGTTGCAGATCATTTTGTCTGCAAATGGAAAAAGCAAGGCGCTACGTCAATAAAGCTATGTGAGCTTTTGTTCGAGATGTTGGGATGACATTGTTTCATAATGAGAATTTTTTTTACATTTTTTTATTTATTATAATTGTATATTAGTTCAGAAACTGAACTTTTACAATAATAACAATTTACACACATTTTACAAATACTTAACACAATGTATCATATATAAAATTTTCCAATTTTAAAAAACAAGACATTTATCCAAATATAAAAATAAAACACATATACCAATTTAAAATAATAAAACAACACATTTAGAAGCTAAAAAAGGGGGAATTCAAGTCATTTTCATATCATCCCATATCTCATTTAACAAGCCCAATACATACATTTGTCTGCCATCAACTCCTGTCATAATCATCACAATCCTATTCCATGTCTATATCAGTCCGTTCTAACATCATAACCACCGATCTCCAGACTCTATAAGGGGCCAACAATGTGGTATGGTATTTGAGGTACAATTAAGGCAAAAAATCCAAAACTAATTGCTTTTAATGTAATCTAGATTGTGGACAAGATGGCCCAATGTTACCATATACAAAGAGCCAAGTCAACGGCAATCTGTCAATACATGTCTAGGTGTTTCAAGGTTAGAGGGCATATGGCAGATCCTACAGAATCTAGTTTCACACGGAATCACTCTCCGGGCCACATAGATGGCCAGAACCGGAAGTTGATTTTCGCGAAGCTAAAGATAGAAATCTCTGACCCGAGGGTCAGGGCATATTTCTAAATAACTCTCAGGCTTCAGATATTGGTGAACCGCTGACGCCACATTTTAGGGTACTCAGATGATCATAGTTACGTACCCAATCATATTTCTGAATTCTTAGCTTCAGGACACCTTTCAGTGTTTCAAAGTTGGTACAACGTTTATAATCCGGGAACTAACCCACCTCCTCACAAATTTCTTTAAATAGCCAAGCATGGTTAGTATTGTTACTTCCCTCCAGACCAGACTCATAACCAGAGCCCAATATACTTAATAAAGGACAGGTGGGGAAGGCTCTAGCTTTTAGCATCAAACAGCCTATACGTATTAGTAATTGCGGTCTGCCTGAGACAAGTCCCAATTCCAGGCAAATGTATTCAACTGAGGTTGCCTTTGGTAGCTGTAAAACCATTCTCCAAAATCTGGCTTCCACACCATTTAGGCATTTTAGGTCTTTCATGGCAAGAGCCTCAAGCCTGCATAATAGCGTTGGGCATAACCACTGATTGTATAACATTAACATCCCAGATATTGTGAAACCCGAGTGGTCCCTTTGTACGTACCCCTGTAATCTGTCTTGCCTTGACAACCTTAGTTTCAATAATGTCAGCATACCCTTTGGTTCTAGACATCTCCACATATTCAATTGTCCCCATAGAAGATTCCAGTTTTAAATTACATATTTTCTTGGAGGAAACCAGCATCCCTTTGCTCTTACCAAGGTTGAGAGAGAGTTTAAACTCATTTGCATATGTAGCCAGTTCCTCCAGCATCGCTTTCAGGCCTGACACCAAATGGTCAAAAATGACCAGATCGTCGAGCATATAACATGCCTCTGATCCTGATGTTACCTATCTTCGATGGGCAACCAGATTTAACTAGTAATCTGGCCAACAGATCTGCTACATATATGTTAAAGAGTAAGGCGGCCAGCATACCATCCTGCCTGACCCCCATTATTAATAGGTATTTTATCTGACATGATCCCCTGCTCATTTAATCTAATAAAAGCAGTGGTACACTGATGTAATGCTCTGATGACCTCTAAGAGGCAACTGGGGCACCCCAACTGTCGCAGTTTACCCCACAAGATATGCTGATCTATCTGATCAAATCAACAAAAGCAATACACAAAGAAGGACCAGCCGCGGAACTGGCCTGTGAGATAAATGTATCCAAGACTCTAAGATTATGTACGGTGCTTGAACCGTGTATAAAGCCTGTCTGGAATGGGTATAGGTGTGAGAACATTACATATGCTAGGGCCACCATTTTTCATTGAGATGGTGTCCATCTAACTGATGTGGGTTATCAGATATTTGTGGAAAACATTCAAAATGCTTTGAAGCTGTTTTTGTGAAAGTGCGAAGAAATCATTAAATTCAGTTAAATGTTTTCTTAGTTCAGTGTACAAAACCAAAAATATAAGAACCAAAAACCCAAAAAGGTTCTTTTAAGAGCCACCTTTTTTGATGGCAAACAATTAAAATGATTTCAATTGTTCCGTGCATAGAATTTCTCAGATTTCTGCAGACTACTGCAATGTCCGTGGACTATGCAGCCTGCACGGAGGCCTGCGACTTTTTTCTCACTCCTATTTTGTAACTGTGAAAGGTTGCTCGTAAAGGAACCTTTTATTCATTTTTTCAATTTTGCATTTTTTTGGGCATTTTTTCTCAGGAGAGGCAAGGAGGGTGAAGAAGCAGGTGCTGTCCACAAAACAGATCTGCAAAGCAGCAAAGCATGTACTTGTAAACTGCAAGCAGGTGCTCTCTTCTGGACAGCCAGATTGTGAATGAAGAAAAGTAATGGGTGTGTCCTTTTAGAGGAACCAACCGTGGACAGTCGTGCTGTCCGTGGACTACGGAGTCGCAAATAGGCCTTGAAAAGTTGTAAAAAGTGTAGAATAGATCTGGGAGCTGTGCAAGGGTAACGTTTCTGCTTGAAACATCATAGAATGGCAGAAAATGCACTTTAAAACTTTTTGCAGACACCCCATCACGCTGCATGGGTGCAGTCACACGATGAAATCCGGGAAGTCTGCGGCCTCGACGGGCATCCCCGGACAACTTCCAGCCAGGAATTGCAGTGCGCATGCGCTGGGTGTTCGTTGAACAGGCGTGCTGCCCGCGGACTAATTAAACATGTGTCACATGAAAAGACATCGCACTTGTCTGGGGGCACCTTCATTTTGTGTGCGGACACCCCGGACAGTCGCAAAGTCCACAGACTTAAAATGGGAGTTTTAAAAAAAAGTTGGAAATATCACACAATAATAAACAAAACAATTATAGTACAAAAAATATATTTATTCAAGAAAGGGAAATGGAATCGGAATGGGAAACATAAATGGGAGAATCAGGAATGCTTGTACAATAATTATGAGGTGAGGAAGGGAGTGAGGTTTCATCAAATCGTCTTTCATTAAAATATTCAGAATTTACTGGTGATGATTGATGGGGAAAAGGGGTACAGTTGCAAGAAGGACAGTGATAGGGAACATTTTTAATTACATGATTTTTCACATCCCGTACAAGTTCTTTCAAATAATTTCTAAGTTCTTCTGATTTGTTCTACAAGTTCATGATTTGATTATTCACAGTTGGAGATAGGGCTTCTGTTTGTAATTCTGCAGATTGGGTATAATTCAACTGAGGCGTGGTTTCTTCATGAATGAAAACTATGTACTATAATAAAAATAAAAATTATTATTTTAGTAAGGTGTGTACAAAATACATAATTTGTTTACAGTAAACTATCTATTGTGTACCATTGGAGATGTTATCGTCGCTCAATTCTTCTTTTGGGAAGTTCTCTAACCATCCAAGTGTGCTTGGCACTTCTGTGAGAAAAAAGAAGGGCTTCTGTCTTATAACACATCTTTATATAATGAAAGCTAATAATAGAGAAATAAATACAATGCACTTACCATTTACTGAGAATGTGTTGTCTAATAACCACCTGGTGTTTCTCAATCTGTATGTAGAGTTGTAGTGAGTCGATTAAATGAAGTGTACAGTTATGGTTTGTGATGAGTGCATTCCATTGTAATGCGTGTTAAATAACAAAACAATTTGCATTTTTAATGTAAGTGTTTGTACAAAAAGGTATATTTGCATGTTGTAAACATTAGTTGTGATTTTAGGTACATCTGTTTGTTGGTTTATGGGTCATATTTTTTGTTCTCCCCTATGATTCTGGGCATTGTAAATGCTGCCCGATGTCCGCAGATTGACACGCTCTCCCTGGATCCCATATCTGGCGTATGGGGGGGTGTATAATATAGGGAATTTGTTGCAGATTAAAGGGGCACTAGTAAAAACCTATGAAATTCACTGAAAAAAACTTTGTTAAAGGGATATTATGGATAAGATGCACTAACAAAAACCCGTTACATTCAGTGAAAACACTTTTTAAAGGGGCATTATGGTTATAAGTAAAACCTAAAAACTTCAGAAGTTCACCAGTTATAGTAAGCTAAGCAACCATAACTCACGCCACCTTAGTACACTGCTAAGACTAACACCCAGGATGTCAAAAATGACACCACAAATGTCATTGATGACATCACTGATGACATCAAATATGAAATTCATTGTGATGAAAAGTCTCTAAAAGGGGTTGTGTTTATACTGTTAGTAACACGATGTGAGAGGTGATCAGGAGTTCTATCATAACTTACTTAATGTATTCAAGAATGTACTCATCTCAACAAAACATAATATTGAAATGTTGTTGTTAATACAGGACCCTCATTTATTTATGTATCTATTTATTTTATTTCTTGTTACGCGCCACATGCCCATGGACCACAGGGTGCACATACAACAAAAGGAAACAAGACAAAAGCAAAGGACCGGGAACACCAGCAAGAGACCGGGTTATTGATTGAATATATATGTTTTGAGCACTCTCTTAAAGACAGAAAGTGAGTTGGATGCTCTTATTGGCAATGGAAGTGCATCCCATTCTTTGAGTGCCTGCACTGGGAAGCTATTGGCACCAAACCTAGGCAATTTAAACCAAGGTTGTTTGAGTTTATGGCCGTCACTGTCAAGTACAAAGGTGCAGTCAATGTCCAGCACTTATAGATCAATGAAAGGATCTTATGTCGCCAATGTAAGGCCCTTCACAACTCTGTTACATGGTTCTGTCTATGCAGCCCAAAGACTATGTGCACTGTACAGTTCTGGGCTGTCTGTAGGGATTGAATGTTAGCCTGTGTTATTTCTGATAGCAGGCTGTTGCAATAATCAAGTCTTGAGTTCACCAGGGCAGAGGCAGAATGGATCAGTTTTCAAGGGAAAGATAAGGTCTGATTTGGTTCAATAGCTTTACCACATAACCACAAGGAGAGCGAGCATGGGAATCATGGGCTTTCATGTTCAGTTCTGCATCCAGATGAACACACAATGTTTTGATGCAGTCTGACACCACAATTTGTTTATTAGAGATGCTGAAGCTTCTATAGGAGGCATCACATTTTGGAAGATGCTGGCCCATTGGTCACAACCAGTAGCTCTGTCTTGTCATCATTTAGTGCCAAAGAATTTGACAGCATCCATGACTGTATTGCCACATACACGCTGTTAAGCATCTCAGAATTCTGGGTATATATAGCTGAAGGACTATCTGAGTATCATCCGAGTAGTTGGTGTATTGGATGCCCAGATGGTCCAATAGGTCAAGCAGAGGTCTTATATAGATATTAAAGAGCAATGATGAGATGCAGGAGCCATGTGGGACTCCTGCATTGATGAAATTAGGATAAGATTGAACATCCTCCACTGCTACTCTCGAGACTCAAGAATGGTTGCTATCCAATCTGATGCCCCATCAGAGCAACCCACCATACACTGTAAACAAGAATGGAATGGTCCACAAGGTTGAAAGCCGCTGAGGGATCCAACAGCATCAGCCGTCCCAAGTGACCTTTTTCCGCTATACTGGACAGAGTGGTCTTAAGGTCCAGGAGAGTCATCTCTGTCCCATGCCGTGCTCTAAATCTGGACTGATGGATACCTAAGATGTTATATTTTTCCAGGAAATCCTAGAATTGCAGGTTGGCCACTTTGCCCAGGATCTTGAGTAGGAAAGGGACGTTGGAAATGGAGCTATAATTCTAATCATACATACACATAGGCAATGGCTGCAACATGCACTATAGAAGTAGAATATTTTTAATTTGGTAATTTTGGATAGTAAAATAATAAATGGTACCCTGTCACAGTTTTCAGTAATGATAAACATAGAATAAATAGCTAATAATTGAAGACTTACTACATACTCCTTTTGGTACGAACAATACACATCAAGACCTAAAATGCACACAAATCTGAGGCACACACAAAGAAACTGAATTAAGGAGGAAAGAACACTACTAGAAAATGACAGTAACATTAGACTTCATCATGAAATACACAAATCATTTGTGTGTTTCAGGCTTGCTTATTTCGCCATGTATGCATACCATGAACTGAGGCCAAATCCTAAGGAAAGTGCCTTAACAACATACAAGAACATACAAGAAGATTAATGTGTACATATGTAACACCTCTTAATTTGTTAAATTGTATCAGTGAACAAAATCCTGTGCCCTACATATGTCAGTGAACAAAAAGAAGTGGCCCAAATATGTGATGTCATCGGTAATGTCATCAATGACATTTGAGATGTTATCTTTGATGTCCTCAGTGTTAGTCTTAGCAGTGTACGGAGGTGGCACGATTTATGGTTGCTTAGCGTTCCATAACTAGCAAATTTCTGAGGTTTTTTGGTTTCGGTGCCCATTTAACAAAGTTTTTATTACTGAATAAAATATATATATATGACACGGCCTGCGGTAGCGGCCGTGTAGTTATGGTTAAGTTGCTCAACTTATAGGAAGAGCACTGTTAGGGCAGCGCTCTGAATTTATTTAGCAAGTTTGCTGAAGTTTTCTCACGGGTGGGGGGCAAAGTTAAAGGGATGGGTTCACATTTTTTTTTTCATAGACATAATGGAAAAAAGTTTTGCTCACGGCTCCAGCCCAAACCGCTGGATGGATTTTCACCAAATTTGCACCAGGAGCGACGGCTTGGTCCCAAAAGTGTGCTTTTGTAAATTTGGTGGAAATCCGTTCAGTGGTTTATTTTAAAACAACCAAAAAGTAGGTCCAAAGATATTAGTGATATCTGGCTCCACTTGGCAGACCCATTTCCTTGTTCAGTCCACAGACAGGCATCCGATTGGCCAAGAAGGTGCTGTAATCGGATTTTTGGAAACGCCCGACAAGTTGGATTCGCGGGCATTCCGGTGGTGTCCGCAGAAACTGCGGTAGAAACATAAAAAAACACTTGATTTGTCAAACTTATCAAACAATCTCTGGGGAGGTGAGGGGTGATGAGGATGGGATGGGATATGGCCATAAGAAGACTTAAAATGGGTGTGTTTCACTCCCGAAGTCTGCGAACAGTCCGTAAGTCCGTGAGCAGCCCTGTGATGTTGGCAAACACTTCAGATGTTCGGGGACATCTATACCTATATCTGCGCACAGGGTTGGTGAAAAGCAGTTCATGGATGGCTTATAACTTTGGCGCCACTCAATGGAACTGCATGACATTTTGGAATTTAATTCTAGACTTGATTCTGAATGCTTCAGGAGCTGTTTTGTCAAGAGGGAACAAATTTAGAGCGAGGGTCCCAAAATATTGTAAATGCTTATAAATGTGGTGCCATTTGACGAATCTGCAAAAAAGTTTGCAAAACAATTGTAAGTCAAGGTATAAATGTTTATGTAAAGTTTGGCGGGATTTTCTCAAGAGGGGGCTAAATTAGGGGGGTCTCAACATTTTTAGATGGTTTATAACTTTGTTGCCGTTTGACGAATGTGGACAAACGTTTTCAGAAAGATCATAGACTTAACCTTCAATGTTTGTGTAAAGACTGAATGGATTTTGTCAAGTGAGGGCTAAGTTATATGACTATTGTACGTATATACATTTAGACACTTTGAAAAAATAAAACATGGGCGGATTTCAAGCAAACTTGTGTAATGAACATTAGCAAGGACCTTAAAGCATGGTTTTGCAAATGTCCCGTGTTTTATTTTTTGACAAGTGTCATAATGTAGGTACAAAAAAATAGTGATATACCTTTGGTGACTGAGGAATAGCCTGTGGCCATGGGCAGTGTCAAGATTGCCCAGGTCATGGTATAAAGTCACGACCCGGACAATCTGGCTACTGGCCATGACAGTGAGGGATGAAAAATGGTGTTAAAGTGGCCATGTCTACCTGGGACCGGCTATGTGATAAAGTTATTTGAAAGTAGAATAGGTTTAAAAGGGAAAGAAAATGTGCTTGTGGTAATATGGTCACTGGGTTCTGAGTTCGCCTTCTGCAGGCTGCCATGGAAAGGGAAGAGGGGCTCTGTACTGTGGCCCACATTCTCTTTCCATGGTGGCCATCTTGGAAAAGGATTTTCCTTCCTACAGCGGGATATCCTGCTTTAGGAAAAAAAATCTATTTTTTAGCACCCAGGATTCCCTCTTTGGGAACCAGGGGTACTAATGGCCTTTATTCCCCATTGCAGTGGCTGCAAAGGAGGATAATGGTCCGGAGCCCTTGTTATGTATATATTTATTTATTTATAACGCGACAAAACCCGCAGGCATCAGGGCGCACACAGGGCGCACAAAGTGTGTCTAACCATAACGTCCCTTTAACAACATTTTTTCATTGAATTTTATAGGTTTTTATCAGTGCAACTTAACCATAATGTCCCTTTAACAAAGTTTTTTCATTGAATATATATATATCTTTTTGGTCAGTTTATAAGTTCACCCCCCCCCCGGACAAATCATCACGAAACTTTACAAGTATATGGCCCCGTAAGATTGATCCTATTTCTGGTGAGGTTTGGTGTATGGGGGGCAAAGTTATATAGGGGTCCCGAAAGGAGCGGTTTTTCCCATAGACGCATTGGAAAAAAAAATCCTCACGCCTACAGCCCAAATGTTGTATGCATTTTCACCAAATTTGCAGTAGGTGCAGCGGCTTGGACCCAAAAGCGTGGGAGGGAAAAAAGAATTAGTGATATCTGGGTTTGTTCCGCAGACTGACTTCCATTGGACGCGCCTGCTGATTGGATGGTCAAAAAGCATGAAGTGCGTCAGATTCTCGGAAACGCTCACTATGTTGGATCTACAGACAATCAACGGTGTTCACGGACAGCGCAGTGGGGTAAAAGTCTGGAAAACACATTTGTGGTTATCTGGTAGTATAAAGAGGGGCTGGGAAGGGTGGGGGAGTTGTGGGAGACCCAACGGTGTCTCACTTGCTAGTCCCTGGGGATCTGTCATCCAGGTTGACAGGTCATGGCCCTCGCTATTGGATCCAGTTCCTGGTGGTGGACCAGTAGGGGATGATTAACTGGGTGAAGGGTCTTCGGCAGTGGAAGTGGGACACCAAGGGTTGATATGCGATATCCCCTTACCTGTAACACCTTTTCCCCATCCTACCCTGTAGGATATTTAGAAGCTCTACCCCCCCCCTTTTTCCACACAAAAACCTTCTGGTACGGTAACAGACAACGGGCTAACACCAGAGCCGTTTACCTGACTAGTCCCAACTCACGGGTCAGGCAGAGTCAGGCAATTGACCGTAACCATGCACACCTGATGACCCTTTACCTACCCCACAAGGATAAAAGGCAGAGCATGAAAGCACACTTCGAGCAAGGCCAACCACAGGAGGAAGCTGCTAATCCAGGACAACAGTTTAAACGGAGACGAAAGGTTATGAGATATGAAAGGGGGACATGGAGGGAGATGCCCTTGCCCTTTTCAACCCAGAACTGCAAAGCCTCCGAAAGAGGAAACATAAGACTGGGATGTACATCTGACGTGTGGAGTAGCAGATGTCAACAGTTCACGGGTGCCTCCCGCATTGATAACCCAGGCAGGGAGGCACGCTGGCTACCGTGATACCATCCTTGACTCCAGAGGCAATGACACGCCAATGGGTTCCGTACAGCTGGTGAGTCAGAAGCGGCTGATAGCGAAAGAAACTGTGCTGAGCCCAAGGTTGCAAGTAGCAACATTGAAAATGTGAGGAACTGATGAACAAAGAACTTGTGTGTTTGTGAACTTGAAGAGAAAGCTCAGTTAATGTTCAGGTGCAGACCTGGTCTGGCACCATGTGGGCGCTCATTCGAAAGACTCTGACCGGGACTGTTTTGAAACTACAAAAACCAGAAGGCCCTAGGAGAGGGTGGCATGAGGAGTCACAGTGGTCCTACAAGGGTCATGTAAAATCCTTTGTACAATCAAAAATCTCTGACCCATTGCCGAGAAAAAGCTAGGGGAAGGGAACTTGATTTCTGAGAAAGGTTGTTGAACTGTGAAATAAGGCAATTGTGAACCTGACAGAGGGATGCCAAAAAAAAGCTAAGAGCAGGGGAACCGACGCTTTCTGAGGAAATTGAGCAACTCATGAACTGCGTTAGAAATTCATGAACTATGTGAAGTATGGCTATGTGAACCCGATGGGGGGTTGCCAAGGGGAAAGCTACGGAGAGTGAATCCGCATTGAGGTAAAGCAAAGTAAAGTGTATAGTTGTCAAACGTGAACCTGACAGAGGGATGCCTACAAATTGGGGTGAAAAGTAATACAACCCGGAACATTGTGTCAATGAGAGTAAACCCGGTCGGGGTTGTCCACTGTGTTGTTTGTTTAAAAAGACATTGAGGTGCCTGAATGTTACACACTGTGTTTGAAAGCGTATAGTGAACACGAAGGAGGGAGGCCCACATTGCAAGGAGGATCTGAGCCTGGCAGAGGGAGATCCTCGGGGCGAAGATCAGTCACCCAAGGGGCAAGATCAGTGAAGGAACATTTGTTTATTTGGTTGTTTGTGGTTTTGAACCAGCGGGCTTTATAAGGCAAGAGACTTTGGGGAAAGAGACTTAGCCCCTTAAGGTGCTGGTATCTTTGAACTCGAACTGTAACTAGCGAGGCCCAGGAGTGTGCTGTGCTCAGAAGTCCTGCTTTGTTCCGTACCCAAAATATGGGGAAGGGAGACCCAGCCATAAAAGCCTGACTTATCATTTTGTGAACACTTCTTTTTTTTCTGGAATGGATTCAGGATTTGGCATGGATACATATATAAATCGTTAATTATGGATGTGGTCTTGTGAAACATGGTTGCAGAGAGTGCATGTATGTTTCCATGTGTATGAAATCTGAAAGATTTCATTCATAGAAATGTTTTTGTTTTCCAGTACTTGTAGTAGGTACATTAGGAATTCTTGTGAATCTTCCCATGTGTTTATGGTACATTTTTCAATTCCTGCACAGTAGTCCAATTCTTGCCTTATACCTGAGACACTGTAAGGTTTGTCAGGATGATTTGTGGCATTTCTGTGAAGGACGAGCATTTGCTAAAACAACTTGTCTGAGCTGTTTAAGTAAATGTTGTGAACAATTTGTGGCAATTGAAAGAGAAGATTCATTGTCACATTGACATAACAATTTACTCCAGTTGTGTTGCTGACATTAAATGGACCAGAGAGTTCTGGTTATGGATTGTTTGATGGGCCTGCAGATCTTTCTGGAGAAGAGACATTTGTGTCTTTCTTTTCTGATGGACTTGCAGTTGACTTTGAACTAGACATTTTTGTGGTGTAATTGTTTTTTGCAGATCGAGTTGGTTGTTTTTTTTAGTGGTATTGTTGGAATATCTGCTATAGCTTCTGTTTGTGTAACTTGTCTTTCTAGAGGTTTCTTTTTTTGAGGTACATGGTACATATCTAGATGGGCGGTGTATAGTGCCCGTAGCCTGTTCTATTCCAGGATGCAATAAATGTCAGCATTGACTTTGTTTACATCAAAGTTAACTAGGAATAGACCATTGAATGTATGTAAATGTGAAAGTGCTATGTACACGTCTTAGCGGTGGACAGTGGTGGCACGAGTTATGGTTGCTTAGCTTACCATAACTGGCAAATTTCTAAGGATTTTCAGTTTTACTTGTAACCATAATATCCCTTTAACAAAGTTATTTCATTGAATATATGTATACACCTGTCTAGGTGAATCTCCTGAATTTAAATCCACAAAAGCATCCACTTTAAATCACAACAATCTCCATGTAAATATACTACATTCTAACACACAATAGCCATACTGACAAGTCTGCTGAGCATGGGTTTCTCTATGAACATTACTAACATTTCAATGGGCCATTTCAACTAATGTCAATATGGTTAAAAATGTGATTTTCTACGGTATCAAGACAAGTATGGTGCTGGAGAAATTGATGTCAATTATATTCAAATATATAGCTATGCACCAACTCCCATATGCAGGGAGAAGGTGTGAATGTTTTAACTATCTAGAGGCCACTTGACATATAGACAAGGACCAGCTAACATAGGGCAATGTGTTAAGCCATTTACAGGCACAAGGCAACTTGCTTGCATTGGTTCATGTAGGTTTGCATTCACAAATCCTGTCCTCATGAATCTATATTTTCTGAACCTGCATGTACACTATTTTTCCTGCATGTGTGTGTGCAATTCTCTGTAAATATGTGCATGTGAGGTTCATTAAACCAGAATTTGTTCTTTCATGTATCGGTATGTGCAGGGGTTTGTATGGCTTTGTTTACATGTGAATGGATTGTTTTCTGTTCAGAAACATGGACTGTTCTAAAATGGCATGCTTGTAAGGCTTTCCGTCTCTTTATATTTCGGGGATGGAGATGTACTATTCGCCAGTAACAGATATTAAGTTGGAAATGTGTATTTTCATTTAGCACAGTTCTTAATAAAATAGTTCATTCTTTTAAAAAAAACATGTATTTGTGCAAACATCCATACTACACTATGATCTCTACTTGTGTCATTAACTGAATGATATAATCACAGGTGATAAAACTTGTAATTCCACTATGACCATTAAGGACAAAATCTCCTCCCTCGCTCTGGCTCTTGATGACTTCTGTAACCACTCCTTAACATCTGGCTCTTTCCCTTCTTCTCTCAAGCACTCCCTTGTGCACCCCTCCTAAAAAAGCCTTCTGCTGACCCCTTGTGTCTGGCCAACTACCACACTTTCTCTACTACACCCTTCCTTGGGAAACCCCTGCAGAAGTTGGTCATCCCCCAACTGTCCCAATACACTGAGCTCTCTGGTTGTTTACATGAACATCAATCTGGATTTCGAGCATCCAGAGGCACAGAGAAAGCTTTACTACACAAACACCTGTGAAGAACTGCTTGCAAATCTTGACTCCAACTCTCCTGCTGTTCTCATTCCGACTTTGACACGGTCAACCATTCTATCCTCATAAAGCTGCTCCATCATACATTTGATACCTCTGACTGGGCACTGAATTGATTGACCTCTTCCTTACTGACTGCCCCTCCCAGGTGCTCCTGGGCTCCTTCTCCTCCTCTACCACTTTCTCTACTTGTGGTGTTCCCTAGGGCTCTATCCTCTCGCCTTGGCTTTTCAACAACTAGCTAGCACCTCTTTATTTATTTATTTATTTATTGTGTGATACGGTTTAAAATCAGGTATAAAACCTTTCACACGAAAACCTTAAAAAACAAGTAACAAAAAGAATATGTTAAAAATTCGTAAAACCTCATTATAAAAAAGTAGTTGATTGTTTTAACCCTAAAACAATCATGAATCAAACAACCAATGTAAAAACCTACTAGCAGCTATACATAATGGAGTCAAAGGGTTATCTAATACAAGCAGTCACAAATACACAGAAAAATTAACATCTAATGTTCATGAATAAATGTGTCCAAATTATTTTTTAGAACCTCGCTCAATTGCACACAGACAGTGAATAGGTGCACAAGAGTTTCTACAGACAAGGCACAATATCTACAGAGTCTATTGGTTTTTGGGATTTTAAGTCTTGCACCCAATACATCAACAGTTGGAAATAAGTCCAATTTCAACCTTAGCCTAGTTTGATGATAATATTTAGTGGGATGCTTGGATAAAAAGGATTGAGGTACATTAAAAGATTTGATATCATAAATAAAATGATAAAAAATCTTAAACTTGGTCAACAATTCTCTGTTATTGATCCAATCCATGCACAACAATATTTACTTTTCTGCAAGAGGGCGGCAGACCAATTCTTCGTCAGATGAGCAAACATTAGTCTGTTTTTCAAAGCAATCCTCTTGCCATGCATTCAAGACAAAACAGGATTGTTTTTTTGCAAACGGGATCAAGTACTTTCAAGATAGAACCCAGAGGCAGGTCTAAAATGCCTCTAAACAATTGCAAACTGTGCCAAGTGATTAGAGTTTAGAGAGATGGTGGCCCAATAACGTGTCTGATGGCAGGCAAAGGGACACCCTGATGAAGGGACAAAACTGCCCCCCAAATCTACCCTCTAGTTTGTCTCATTCTAGTGAAACCAAATACATTTCAGCGCCATGAATCAGTTTGGGAATTATTTTCTGTTGATAGTATTTTGATAGCAACAAGAACATTTCCCAAATCTAAAATCCAACTAAGGCAGTTGCGTTATTGCAACTTGCACGTTAGAATGAAGGGTTGAGGACCGAGGTACCTTGTCATTTTTAGCTTTTATGAGCATCCCTAGATATTTCTTTTCCAACTTTCATTCTAAAATCCGCCAATTAAATAGCTTTGTTGACAATTTACCTTTCGCACTCCTTTGGGGATTCAATGTCATGATTTTAAATTCATCAACATTAATTGTCGGATCAAAATCTTTACAAAAATTAAAAACAGCATTCAAAGAATGTGGTAATCCAACTGGAGTGTAGCCAAACAAAACTATATGAAAATATTCACAATGATTTCAGAGACCAGAAGGCCCTTACAAATAATATGTTATGATATGGCATTTTTTACGCGCCCTATACACAAGTCCTACAAGGGCAGCAAGGCAAGGCAAGGGAACAGAGGGAAGGCAGACAACAATCTTACTAGGCCAGGTAACATTGAGATAGTGCAAGTGCAGGGGAAGGGGAAAAATGCAGAAGGGAGGAGGAAGGGGCAGTGCATTACATGGGATCGACCGAAAAATAAATAGAATAAATAAGGCAATAAGTAAAAGGGATGGTCAGCTGGTGGCAAATTCAAGGGTAAGTGCAGACATCAGGTGTCAAGTGCTGGTAGGGATACAGAAAACAGTCCTCAAGTGCAGGGGTTGCCCGGGAGGCAGTACAGGTATGCAACTGGTGGGGGAGGGGACCTGGGCCTGAGATCTGAGGGTAGCCAGGTGACCAGTGCAGTATCAGTAGCAGCCAGGAGTTCAGCAGGGGAGAGGAGGAGAGAAAGCATAAGAAAAGAGGAAGGTTTTGAGGTGCTTATGGAACCGGAGATGGTTCTCCTCAAGTTTCAGGGAGGAAGGAAGGTTGTTCCAGAGGGAGTCCCCAGACGAACAAAGAGGACAACCACCAACTCATTGCTTGGAGAAGCGACTGACCCTGAGGGAGTTGGAGGCGGATGAGCAAAGTGCTTGAGAAGTAAGGTATTTAGGAAGACAGAGTTGGAGGCATTGAGCCCCATGCCCTAGAGGGCCCTGTGGACAATGCAGAGGGTTTTGAACTTAATCCTCAATCCTTGCAGCAACTGGGAGCCAGTGCATAGTTTTCAGTCCTGGAGAGATATGATCCCTGGGCTTCAAGCCAAGGACAAGTCTCGCAGTCCTGTTCTGGATGAGTTGCAGAGGGCAGAGAGTAGAAGCAGGCAGATTTAGAAAGAGGCTTTTGCAGTAGTCCAGCCTAGAGATAACCAGAGCTCTGGAGGCAGTGATCTTCTGGGGAAGGACAGGAAAGGAAGAATACCTCTCAGGAGGTGCAGTTGGTAGTGTGACTTCTTAGGGATGTGAGGTATGTGAGGAGAGAAGGAGAGTGTGGAGTCGAAGATGACCTCAAGGTTTTTAGCCTCACAGGTAGGAGCAGGAAGAGGGCCAAGATAGGCCAGCCAGAGAGTGACAGGAAAGGAGGGAGCGGGTGTGCTGATGAGGAGAATCTCGGTCTTACTGGCATTAAGGCTGAGATCATTGGTGGCACACCACTCCTGGATAGCAGACAGACAGTCAGAGATGAGAGAAGGAGAAGAAGTGGCAGAAGGGAGCCTGAAGATGAGTTGAGTATCATCTGCATAGCACTGAAAGTTGGGGCAGAGGACAGCAATGTGGTGGTCAAGAAGTGCCAAGTATTGGTTGAACAGCCAAGGAGAGCCGTTAGACCCCTGGGGAACACCACAGGTAGAGATAAAGATAGAGGAGAGGAAGGACCCAAGTTGGACCTGGCCGGGTCGATCAGAGAGGAACGAGGTCAGCCAAGCCAGGGCCTGATCGGTGATACCCAGGTTATCACGGAGACGGTTGAGCAGGATGGCATGGTTGTTAGGCAAAGTTTGAATGCAGTACCCTCTGGGACCACTACAAGCAACTATGACTACAGGTATAGGCAACCCAACCTTTGGTATAAGCATGTACTACACAGTTTTGGTAGCGTGTTGAGCATCCAGGCTTATCTCAAGAGGGGAAATGTGAGCAGTAGTGGAGTTACACAGGGATTCACAGTTACAAGTATTCAAATAAACTCTTACACTCAAGGTTTCTTGCATAAACAATTATTAATTTATTTATCAGTCAGTTGTCAATCCTTCTTTAGAAGGGAGCAATATTATAGTAACAATCAAATACACTTCAATACTGTACAGTCTGAGTTTCTAAATCAGACAAGACCCTTTTGGGAGGGCCCACAGACACAACCTTCACCCACAGGTGACTTCAGTAACAAGGGTGCTGGGGACATTAATATCTTACTGTTAGCATTCAGAACACTCTTAAAAAGTTGGTAAAAGGCAAAGGTTATTAGAACACAAGAGATCATCAATTTCTTAAGCAGGGCAAATACTTTCAGATAGCTAGAGAAGAGTCATTCAATGCAATAGGCTAGGCCAAAGTCAATAGGCAAACCTCTTTGTATAGGATGCAGCACTTCTGGTAAGTAAATGGAAAAGTCTTTGCACAAGTTCTTAGGAGTCTTGAATAAAAAGAAGAATCATATATAGGGCTACACGCTGATTAGGCTTGTGAGTTGTGGAAGTTACAAGCACTTCTACAGTAAGAGGTAAGTTCTCTTAGACCTATTTCACAGTACCTGAGTAAAGAAGAAAAGATGCAGCTGAAGACTTCTGTTCCTGTGCAGCTCTGCAGAGCTCACTTTCCTGGGCCTCAGTCGTGGGGACAAGAGGGAGGCCGTCAGGGGACTCCTGCACTGCACTGGCACTGTTAAAACTGGCAACCGGCAAACTTTACTTTCAGTGGCTGTTTCACGTTTCTGCTCCTAGCGGTACAGCAAATAGCAATAAGCTTGGTTCCTGGCTGTCAAGATGGACTTTCCTTGCTTCTGGGGTACCGTACTCTGCTGAGGAGTTCAGGCTTGGTCGGTCTTGCTTCGTGGGAGTCCGGAGGATCTTCCAAAAGCTTTAGGCCAGCTTACAAGCAACACACACAAACTGGTGTCCCTCTCCCTGGCTCTATGGGTTCCTGCAGCAACTCTGAGGAAATTCAACCAGCTCTGAGATGTGTGTCCAGGTGGCTTACTTGGGAGTTGATTAGTCCCACCAACTCAAGGGAAGAAGTCGTCCTTGCAGGGGCTTCTCTGTCGATGCAACTTGGCGATTCGGACCTGCAGCAGGGCTTCACCGGGCAAACCAACGGTCCAGGAGTTGCAGCAGCCGTCCTCTTCAAGCTCTTCTTCGGTTCCTTCGTCCAGTGGTCGACTCTGCCTTCCAAGCCAAAGGACTCACCTTTTATTCAGTTCTCTCCCATTCATTCCAGCCTAGCTGTCACTCACCCAGCAGGCTGTCCTGCCAATCACCACAGAGTGCATTTGGGTCTCCCAGGACACTAAGCACAGGGAATTTTGGGCACCTCCCTCCCTTCCTGCATACCCCAGACACTCAGCGCCAGAGGCAGGTTTCTCTCAGAAACCCTGCCAAAGGCAGAATGAAAAAAGAGAGCAAACCTGGATTGGCAGTGCAGAGAAACTCTCTAGAAGGACCCTCCAACAAAGACCTGGCGAAAAAAAGAAGACCGGACACCATTTTCACAAAGATGGCTAACCGCCATTTTGAAAAAGATTTCTTTACCAGAGCTGTAGATGGTAGTGGTAAAAGCAAACCTAGGTAGTTCAAAACGAAACCACTGCCACCAGTCAGTCCTTTGAGGAAAGGGCAACATAAAAATGTTTACATAAGCATTTAGACACAGGGGACACTAGGTAACCCCCATAACACTCTATGGAAGATGTGTGTTGGGTCTAGAAGGTTACAATGCTTAGTAAAGTCAATGTCACTTTACTGCTCTGGGAAACAGTAGTTGATCCCAGAGAAGGTATTTAAACCTTGGGAAATCTGGAAGACTTCCCTGTGGCACTGCACTGAAGGTGCTTTGTGACACAATGGTAAAAGATGATGCCCATGGAGCTGGTCAGACTCTATAACCAAAAGAAACACAGTGTAGAAAATCACATCAAAATGCATGAGAGAGTGGGAAAAAAGGGCCTCACTCTCTCAGGTTAAAAAAAAATCAAGTCCTCAAAATCCAGCAAAGTTGCTGGGGGTCTCTAAGGCGAGGGAAATCAGCACATTTTTGAGACTTCTCCCTAACAATGGTTGACCGTGTCAAAGGCAGAAGAGAGATCAAGTAAGATGAGGACAGAGGGGGTGTTGGAATCGAGGTTGGAGAGCAGGTCTTCATGGATGTTCAGGAGAGCAGATTCCGTGCTTCTGGCAGCTCTGAAGCCAGACTGATGGTCATGGAGACTACCAACAGATTCAGTGTGAAAATTGAGGTGTGAGATGGGCAGTTTTTCCAGGAGTTTGCCCAGGAAAGGAGTGATCGAGATTGGCCGATTGTTGGCCGGGCAGGACGGGTCGGCCGAGGGTTTCTTTAGAAGGGCGTGTACAAGGGAGTGCTTCAGGGGGAAGGGAAGACTCCAGTGGTGAAGGAGTCGTTGCAGAAGTCAGCCAGAGCAGGGGCCAAGATGTCAATGTGGTCCTTGATGGTTTTGGAGGAACAGGGGTGAACCTTTTTTGACCAGACTTTCATAGATCGGACTTGTCAAGAAACCTTGTCTGGGGAAAGGCAGAGAAGGAGGGAGGGGAGGTGGTCGAAGAGGGGCCATAGGAGGAGCAGGTAGTAGAGGGAGGAGGGGGAGGGGAAGAGAGGGAGGACAGGATGTCCTGAGTTTTAGAGATGAAATAAGAAGCCAGGGCCATTCAGAGGGCCTGGGAGGGGACAGGAGGGGTAGAAACTGCAACAGGATTGGCCAGCTCCTTGCAGATTTTAAGGAGTTTGGCTGAGTTGTTAGATGCCGCAGAGACACAGTCTTGGATGTGGGCTCTCTTCCTGGTGCGGGCAGAGAGCTGGTATTGCCTTTGGAGCAGGCGGCATGCCAGTTTGTCAGAGGATGTACCGGAAGCAGGCCATTTCCTCTCAGCCACCCTGCACTTGCATTTAAAGGTGGCAAGGTCTGAGACGTACCAGGAGTTGCACTTGGCTTTGGGCTTCAAGCGGATTCCATTGACAGGGGCAAGTACATCGAGGATATCAGATATAGCAGAGGGGAGTATGGAGAGGGGTGTGCCAGGGTGTGAGTCAGCCAAAGGGTGAGCGGGGGGGAAATTGGCAGCCAAAGTGATGAATAACCAAATTACCCTGTTGGAGGGATACGTTCTTGCCCAATCAAGGCAAACTAACGATGACAGACTGCTTACACTTGGCACAAAAACCAACTGCAGCGTCTTCCATTACTAAGTGCAACACGATGATAATAGTTTTGATGACAGAACTGGAAAGGTTGACCAAAACAAACACATAACTATGGATTACGTGACCTCTCCCTCACATCCACTGACTCATAGAACAAAAGCAACTCAGAAGGGTAAAATGAACTGACCTAAAACAGTGTGGGTAAAAATATACAAACATAAAAAAACGGGAACAAAACAAAAAATTCAGGCTCCAGAAAATTCCTAAAGAGGTTAAAAAAAATCCCTAGTGGAAATGTTGCTTTATAGAATATGGTACCTGGAATTATTGAAACAAAACCAACAATCTGTGGTTGCATATCACTCAGATCTAACTTGGGTTACATTTTTGTTTTAATTGAAATCCAAGCCATTTCCAACTGCTAACTACTTCCAGGGCCAATGTGTTGAGATGCCATTTCAAGGTGCCAGAAGAAATAAGCATTTTTGTTTTGCGTGGGTTGACTTCTAAGTCCAGGTCTTTGTTAAACAGTGTGAAGGAGTTAAAAAACAATATATTATTCCCTCAATGGTTTTGACATGCTGCTTAGTTATGAAGCCAGGGAATGGTTTAGGTACAGATATACATTTCAGTAAATCTGAAATTGTAATGAAATAATGTTTTTTAATTGTGAAATCGTCAAGAATGAGTGCATATTGTAATTACCTTTGCGATATTGCTTTCTTCCATATTTTCAAGTTCGGTACAAATGACTAACACCAAATATGGTAAATGATCGAATATCGGGCCCTTATAGTTAATGGTAAGGTTCCACATATGCTTTTGATGCATTTGCTGTTCAGCCTGAAGGCTTAGGTCAAGTTGATCATCGCTGGAACAGTATTGGTAGAGTCTAAGAAGACAACTAGAGTATCATCTGTAAACAATGTCTTGTACACACATTTTCGAGTAGTAGTTTTCACAATTCATGATTGAAGAATGTTCAATATCAGCAGATCCTAAAAAGGGGGCACGCACAAAGTGGAAAGCAGACTCCAACTGTTGCAAATCCTGAAGAAAAGGTGTTCACCAACACAATTCTGGATTTACGCTCCAAGAACAGAGCCTTGTAGTTTCTCACAAATGTAGGCGGTAGCAGCATGGACTTCAGTATGCCAAACAGGCCGTCCCAGATTAACATGCTGACTGCATTCTCAGCGTCCGTTGAGATGAAGACCCTTAGTCACCCCAACAGCAATCATAGTAGTGACCAAGTTTGCATGCCCAGGGGTCTAGCCTCCCTCCATAAACCCATTTCGTACTTCAGACACCAAACTATTACTGATGCCAGCTTAGTCGCTATAAATGTAAAGAAAATGTTGCTGTCCACATTAAGTATGGTTATCAGTCATGAAAAGGGCCGGGAGGATTGCTCATGGGCAACGTATTTAGTGCATTATAAAAGATACATTTTCTCAGTTTAGGATTTTTATCCATGTTTTGCCGAAAACTATTACCGTAAAGTACTATGAGGATGTCAGCATTGTTCCTTGCATCATAAAAAATGACTGAGCCTCCAAAATTCTTGGTCACAAGAAATCCCAAAATCTGCTGTAAACCTCTTTGTCAATCCAATTTTTTCCGAGAAGCTTTCTCCTCTCCTACAACATGCACAGCTTTTTAAAATTCATTCCTGACAATGATTTCTTTTTTGGCAAACGGAGAGATGAGTGGGCACCACAAAATTCAAAAATTACTCTAAATATTAAAGTCAATGTAAAAAAGGAGAAGAGTTAAATGTTCAGAATAGTAGTTCTGAAGGAGCTGGCTGTGATAAGTCTGGAGACACCCTGACTCAAAAAATCCAACAAAAGCTTAAGACCAAGTAGCAATACTAGGTCACACAGCCGCTCTCTTTTGGGCCCAATCTGGGTACGTAGTTATTCAATGTTCAAAGCAATATAAACAGGTGTCAAAAATGTATAATGCTTAATCAAAAAAATAGATGAGTCTGTTTCATGGTTGAGTACCCAAAACGATTATTTATCCAAAAGAAATTCAAAACAAAAATTGTCACTAATGAATTCTTAGTGAGGTAGCAATTGCCACAATCCATACATAATTCAGACTGAAATATGCCAATGCATTTTCGAAATCATTTCCTTCTTCAGGGCAAGTCTAGTAATCAGAGTGGATATGTACAAACACATTAACATCATAATAAGCATATTTGTTGTAAAAAATAAAAGAAAATGTAACATACCGATCAGCAGTGTTTTTAATAGTTGGTGGATAGAAAAGACAAAATAAGAATATCCTATAAGTGATATGAAATGTAAATCATTAGCAACATAAGGCAATGAAGTTTAGTTTTACCTTATTGGTGTGGCAAATGATGTGGAACAAAGCATGTGTGCCCACAGAGAGATGGGCCAACAGCAATGTTGTAGATAGCACTGTGTGTGGCTTCACTGCAGTAACTCGGACTGCCGTGTTAAGCCGTTGCCGAGACAACGGTACTTTTGTAGCACACGTGGCAAATCGAATCTAGTAGTCAAGAAAAGAGGATGAAATCAGATGTATCATAATTTACTGGCATACGAGTGTGTGTAATGAGATAGGAGCGGTGTGTTGAGCATGAATCAAATACCTTAAAGAACACGGAGCGTGCGAATCCGCCTGTGTGTGGCTTCACTGCAGTAACTCAGACTGCCGCGTTAAGCCGTTGCTGAGACAACCGTTCTTTTGCAGCACACGTGACCGCTTCGCATCAGCGAGTGGTCCCGAATTAAGTTATGTAGCAGGTGCTAGCCTGCGGAAATGAAGACATTAAATATTTAAGAGGTGTGCCCTATCTATGCCCACAATTGTGATAGCAAAAAATCATAAAAATGGAAGAAATACTCCATGGTTGAAGCGCAAGTAAAGGCAGCAGAAAAGGATATTCCTAAACTCTATGAGAACACAAGTATGTGACCAACTGGATCAATAAACGCATATCATATGAACAAGTAAACAAATACAAACATAAACATAAACAACAAGCAAGTACTGAAGATGATCAAGATCCAGCCTCGTCGCGGAAGGTGACACCCGTGGGTGGCACCTTGGGTCCCAGACGTCGTTCGGGAAATGCGGCACCTGTTTTCGCCTACCAAAGAAGTAGGAAGCTCAGGGATGAACTGGTACATACAAGACCACCGTTGAAGAAATTGATCACAAGCGTACCGGTACATTTCCCTGTTTACACTTCATCAATTGCAACTCAGTTATCAAAGGGAATGTTATTTTTCATCCATGAACAGGTAAGAAGATTTCTCCTCAAGACATTCGGTACATGTGACGGTATGAACATCATATATGGCATCAAATGCCCATGTGGGAAATACTACGTGGGCCAGTCAACCAGAGCGGCGAAGACACGGTGGAACGAACACCGGTCTTCTATCCGCAACTCCAACCCTAATTCAGCTGTGGCCTGCCATTGGGCCTCGAACAATCATAACCTCTCACAAATCAAGTTTTTGAACCTAGAAGTTCTGACCAAGAACAATCCCCATGAGGATTTGGGCCTGCTTCTTAATCGCAGGGAGACATTTTGGATCGACAAACTTTGCAGTCTGGTTCCGAATGGTTTGAATGAAGAAATTAACTATCACTGTTATGTTTCAGATACATTACAGTTTGTGCCTCCTTTGTGCTTCCTATTGTGTATTTGACTACATGTTCCGAGAATTCGTACTATCTCCATAGAGCAATACAACTGTGATAGTTTAGCTTTGATCATATAAATGTGGCTGATCAGCTGTTTTGGGCCTGGGTAATGCTTCAGCTCCTCTTCCCCTTTGTCACTCCTGGAAGCTGTAGATATAGTGGGAGGGGAGAGAGATTTGAAAACAGGAATCCCGCATATAGGACCCTACTTCAAATTAAACTAGATCATACATAGTACGGATCTCTACGTGAGCACTGTCTGATCCAATTTGATCAAAATGAGAACTTCACCTATGAAGCCCTATTTCCTCTCCATGGGGCAGGCTCTCAAAAACAAGTGAAATTAAAAAAGCACAGAGGATGCACATTTTTCTAATTTTACTTGTTTGAGAAATGCTCCTAATCTGATCCTCAAGGATGACACGCTCATATTTTGCACTGCAGTCCAGCCCTCTTACATACATTAAGATTGAAAGTGCGCTTCTGACAATGTGTGCAAGGGTTTCAGCACCGATGCGGGTGCTGGGAGTGCATTTCACAGTGATGCCCTGACACAGTGACATGTAAAAAAAAAAATGAACGCATATCTAAATGCAAGTGGGACTGCAGAAGTGTTGTTCGCTTAACAATTAAACGCATGACAGGGTTAGGAAAGGCCACGTCAGGCGATGCTCTTATCTCCGGGCCTGTTCCCATCAGGTGTAGAAGGATACCTCTGTTTTCTGTGCTTTGAGAAGGGCATCAATTTTTTTTATAAGAATGAAGCTTAAAATGCACAGGAATACCCCATTATTCAATCAAATGCCTAAAGGGGGAAATGTGCTCATTTGGATGGATATTTCCATAATGCACACATTTAACGCCCTTTCTGCACCGCGCACAACTTTTTTGGCGCAAGGGAAGAGATGAGAATGTGAGAATCTAGCCACATGTTTTGCCTGTTCAACTTAAAAAAATTTGGTGGTCACTTTCAGCCACCCTTTTGAAAGTAAAGTTTACAGAAGTGCAATCGAGTAGCAAATTAGCAATGAAATTATAAAGCACTCTAGCACTAAAATTCATGCCCACTATGCAATGTGTTGCATACCTCAAATATCACTTTTGAATCGTCCTCAGTTGAACATAAACTGAGATTCATAGCAGCCGGGGGAGGGGGCAGGAGAGTGAAAACGGTAGCCTTAAACAGACAGCCACACATCGCCCTTCTCTATCTACTTTACTATCCAGGTGAGCAATTACCGGATTTTAAATCAAGATCACCACATCTTTCAAGGATTCCTTTTCTGAAATATGCAGCAGGTCCATATTACCCATCTCCTTAAATTGATTGCAATCAGATTAAGGAATACGAGTCTCCAGTAGGTATCATATGCCAAATATAGGTGTACACGTGAACTCAAATTAAAATCACCTTTTTTCATTTGTGCTAAGCCCTTACACATTTCACCTACCAATGATCAACTCACAACCTCTGTTGATCATGATAGATTAAAGAATCTTCAAAGAAACCTACACCCATTTACTATACTGCAGATTGAGGTTTCTGGCCATACAGCTTTCCCTAAACCTTTGGTATTGTAGGTAAATATACGCAAGGTAGGAGAGTGTTCAGAACAGTGTTTTTTATTATTATTTGAAAGTTCTTAATGTCAGTCATTCATAATGGCTTGGAAAAAGTTTCAAAAGTTGACCAGGTTATTAATTCTCAGAAAGCTTCTCGAGCAGTGTCCGTTTCCTTTAGTTTTTGCAGGAAACCATCTGTTTTCTAGATCGCTGGTTTGGTTCACTTTTTATGGTCGCTCTGATTTGGTTAGGGTAGTTTCTGGTGTTACGAAACAAATTCCATGAGGGGTTTCTGAGTGACTGTCTGTCCTTTTCTGAAGGTTGATTCCTATTTTGGAAGAGGTATCTCTGTGATGTGGACTCCTTGTCCCTTTTTTTTGATTTTTAGTTGAAGGTTATATTGGTGTGTAGTCCTTATTTTTGGACTCTGTTAGGGCTGTTTTTCTCAGAGAAAAAAGATCCTCTATTTGTTGACATCCTCTCTAAAAACTGCTCGAGACGTGTTTCACACTGCGTGTCTTTTCCAGTGGCTCATCAGGCGGTTGAGGGGAGTTTTTCTAAAAAGATGGAAAGGGTCTGGTTTTAACAACATAAATTAATTTACTATACCATGTCCACTGCTACTCAATTGCTGGTATTTTCTTATCAGGCTCCTGGGTATATATCCCTTCTCTATATCCCTTATGTTTGTTTTTCCAATCCTGTTTCCTTGGCACCTCTAAATTCCCAACAACACATACCCTCATACCTAGTAAGCGGCTCAATTGTAAAATAGGGTTTTGCTATGGCAAGCCAATTATCGACCTACCCATCCTGCCAGATGCAAAGGGCTTTGTGTTTCTTGTTAACCTTACCTAATGCCAGCCCCATTTAATTCACCATATATGGAATACCAAATGCAATTCTTTCAAAATTATTTTTCGAAAAAATAACCCAGAAAAGTAACAAGAGATGATTAAAGGTGAATAATGAGGAGAGGCTTTCCAATCTTGATTGGTCATGTAAACATAAAATGTTTCTTTGGTTATGGTCTTGGGCTTGCCATGCATTTTAACTAACTGTTACTCCTCCTACTTTTACAAAGTTATGGAGGCAGATTGATGGTTCCAATTGATTTTTTCAGGCAGATAGATCTGAGATATGGAAATTTGTTCCAACCTGAAACCTCGAACGACAGCCACACCCACAGCAGGTACCCTCTTCCTCACCTATCTGCCTTGCTCTACCAATGCATAATGCACCAAGCATATGCCGAGTATATCCAACAGTATCACAGCAGCATGTTAATCTGTTCATTTGTAGATTTTATATCTCCTTACAGTTCACCTTGTGCTATTCCAATGCGTTGAAGGGTCTTACGATCTAAAGTGTACATCTCTCATTGAGCATTTTGAGTTGTAGTGCTTCATTTAGAAACAAATATAATAAATATGTGAACAAAAATAAAAGATAAGGTTTATCTTATTTTTTTGAACAGAGTCTTGTATATTTGGCAATCTGTCTTCCAACATCGCCACTGATTTCGACAGTTGGATGAGTCTTGCTTCTGTTGCGAAGTAGTTACTATTTTATTAGAGACTGTATACACTGCAGAGTACCAAGGATTGACACATCACTGTGTCACCAGAAGTGGAGGCTTTTGCTGTGCCATTAAAGCACTTCCCTTTCGCTCTCCCTTTTCCCTTAGTAAAGACCATCAATGTATCCATGACCAAATCATCACTTGATCTCTTGTGACATATTTGCAAAGCTAGAAAAATAGTTATTGCACACATACATCTGGAAGATTCTAGGCATCGGGTCAGCTCTTGCATGGATGATACACTCATATGGTTGCCCTCAGTATTTCACCATACTGAAGTCTCAGCATGTGGCTCAGGTTACACTACTGTGAGGACAACAACCATGGAACACTCCAGATGTTTTGGACGATGACTTCCATAATCCCTCACC
This sequence comes from Ambystoma mexicanum, assembly GCF_040938575.1. Classification (NCBI taxonomy): domain Eukaryota; kingdom Metazoa; phylum Chordata; class Amphibia; order Caudata; family Ambystomatidae; genus Ambystoma; species Ambystoma mexicanum. The sequence goes on along the minus strand of NC_090936.1, from coordinate 276,785,575 downwards.
ATTGTTGAGCTGGCTAGGTCAGACAAGAATTGTAGTCCACCATAACAGGAGAGTCAAAGGTTCGAAACCTATTATTACACACCCTCTACCAGGAAGTGAACAACGACCTCTGCAGTGACCTGTCCTGGAATCATCTTGCTTATTCCATGATCAATTTTCTTAAATGTGTGTTGTTTTATATATTCTTATTGGGTATCTTGAAAGCCTGACTGGATTACACTACTTAATGTGTTAATGAGCCAATCAATACTCTTTTTTCCATGGATGAATGCTTAGTCTTCACATACTTAACTTCTAAAATAACTTGAACATAGGTGGAAAGGTGTTTTTACCAACGTTCTTACCAAGCCAGGATTCATGACTAAGAAAAGAAATATTAAGACTTCAAGGCACTTTTGGATGATGGAAGACACATCTCTTGAATCTCATATATTACAGCATTTATCAGATGGACGTTTAATAACTTTGAGACCCTGGTGATTTTTACCAGGAAATTGTTATTGAACAGAAATATATATGTTGCTTTCATCACACATTCTCTACCACAATTGTTGCCATTACACAGTACAAAACAGGAAATAAAGACAATGTTATTTATTTGGTTTCAAATTTCAACTCAACACACTATGTATCAAGACAGTCCCGGGAACTAAATGTTAATCATTTTCTAAAGGAATTTAGCAAATGCGTGTTATGCAGCTTTTGTTTCTGGATTAATGGAGCGGGTGTTTATTTAAATATGGGTTTCTTTTAATTTTTCAGGAACACCAGAACATTCGCTGCTTTTTAAGGTGATATCTTCTTTCATGAAAACATCTCCCTTCTCTGTGTTCTCCGCAACCTCTGCATCTCCTTTAGGATGGTGTTTCTTCGCCATGAATATGAACACGATGCATAGAAGATAGGATGGTGCACGGAGCCCTGCAGTTAATCCCACAAAAGTATTCCTATGTGAAGAAACAGTAATTTGAATTAAAAGAAGCATTCAACAGATCTCCAAGATATGAAAATACTGGATAAAATATATATTTTAAAAAAAAAAAGGTTCATGGTGGTCAGACATACTAGTGGTTTTCAACTACAGAACTAGTTTAAAGACTATATGCTGGTTTTACAAATGAAAAATATAAATTTGAAATACACAAAAGTGACTCTCATTTGCCTTTGTGATTTGCAAGGTCAATTTTTCGACCTCTTGTCTGTCACTAAAGGTGGCGCTAAAAGTGGCCATTCCCTGTATTTTGTGACTCACAGTTGCGAGTCTGCATGCAGTTTTTAAATAGGTAACATAGAACAGTAGGGGGTAGAGTAATCCCACACTACAATGCTGAGCAGGAGAGTCAGACAACTGTTATTAAATCAGAAAATATATACATGTTATTAATTCCAAGATAATGCTAAAATCTCCATAAGTTAAAGAGTCAAATTATGGAAAACTACAATACAGCATTTATAATCAATAATAGAATTATAAAAAAGGGACTTTAGCCTAGCAAAAATCTAACACTTTTCTGAGTAGTAGTATAGAAGGTTCTTAAGACATATACAATATATGTTCTTTACTGGCGTAATCTTGTCTCAGTGCTGTTAGTATTTCAACACATATATTGTCTACGCTGTTTAGCCAAGGCATTTATCTCAACATGTTTCTGTTCTATTCCATTTGATGGTGAACATTCGTCTGGTGGCGACAAACTTAAAGGTCACTCTTTAGAAACACACACAATAATGTGGCTCTCTAAAAATCGGTATCCTGTTGGTCCTATGTTTTTTAAATAGGTACCATACACCCATGGCTGAAGCTAAATATTCGTGAAGTGGAAACCATGCATTGGTGAGCCCTTATAATGTGTGTAGAGCAGTAGCCAGCATTGTGGGTGGGAGCTACAGTCCCTGAGAGCCTTGCCTGGATCTCTGATCCCTTAATTGCTGTGCAGCACTCTGTTAGGCACCACGACCTGTGCCCCTGAAAAGGTTAGGTGTCAATGTGTGAGGTATATTCGGAATACAAAGGCAGGGACAGTGGACTGATGTCCCCTACAGGTCTTTTTTCTTGCACTCACAGCTGTCGGCAATGTGATGCATGCAAATAAGCTTAGATAATACTCTAGCCTCATACATTCACTCACGGAGCAATTTCAAACAGATTTTAATACAACACTAAAAGGGTGAGATTTGTGGCATAGAAGCTATAAAAAAAACAAAATGGATAAATATACAAAATAAAGATTATTAATTTCAAATTACACAATGACATTTGGGGATGCCTAAAGCATTTTGAAGGTGCTCAGGTTACTCTGTTTCGGACAAATCTAGGGACTGCCTGTGTCATTTAGTGGGAGAAGAGCTATGGGACTTGCCCACTGAAGTACTTTTTGCCATTTCTGGTATCCACTATGAACCAGGTGGTGAGAATCTTCTTACAAATGCATTGTATGGTCTTCGGAGTGATACAGTGCCTTCACTTTGTCTCTTGGAGATGCACATGATGGGACCATTACCATTACCAATACTTATAGTCCTGCATCTTATAGTCCTGCTTCTCCTATTCTACAATGTATTAGTTTAATGCTGTGGCATATAAACCTGGTAGAAAGCGAGCATCCCATTCATCCAATGTATAGGCTGATGGTAACCTCTTTATTCCATCTATTAGATCTCTATGGGGAGGCTGGTATCAATGTCGCTATCACACCATAAACAAAGAAAAGGACTTTGTGGTTAAAGTCAATGCATTTAGAAGATTGCCTCTACACCATAGATAAACGGCATGGGCACATCACATGGACCTCATGGGAAGGACCTAGCAAACTAGGGTAGTGGCAGGCTTCTGTTGGAGTTCTGTAGCAGAAGGGCCAGAAGAGCAGCCACTCGGGAGGACGTTCAGGAGCAGGCAAGAAATATATTTATGAAGCTGGTGTCAGTCTAGAAAAATGGATACCTCTCATGATTGACGGCAAACGTATTTTGGTGGCCGAAGGCCAACCGTCTTATGTACGAAACGATAGAAATACAAGTTTCCGAGTTTTACCAATGAACGGCCATTTTGATGTAACAAGGATCGCCATTTTGTTTTCTAACAATTGCTCATTGCTTTCTGTTCGAATTGCTTCACAGCATATTTTCTACTTACACTGCTCGACTGTTAACATTGTTGTTTGAACGTGAAAGGACAAGGCCGCAGGGCCGCGAGGCTAATAAGAGTTCGTTGAAACACAATGTAGGCAGCTCCGGGGAGGAATGCCCGGCCCCCTCCGGAATGTAATCTTGAAGCAGAGCCACAGGGCATTTAATCATTTCACAGCTGCCAGCTAGTCTCGTTTTATGGTAGAATATGTTAGAATAAAGCAGCTAAAGGCTTGAATTATGCTCTTCTTACGGCCCCCCTTTTCCGAGCTCTGTAGAGCGTGTCGGCTCCCAGGACACGAATAGCACCTCATAGATAGCAAGGTCTGGAATGTGACTCTTCCCCCGTATGTAGCTTGCTTACAAGAACAGAAGCACTGTGTTCTGTTAAACAGAGAAAAGATGTCTCCACACTTGCAAGGTTGCATATTGTTACTAGAATAGATATTTGAAGGTGTTATATTTGTCGAAAGTGTCCATCATCAAACCGAGTTCAAAGAAATCCAATAAAGGGGGGTGTTAAACATGTCACAGCTGATTGTATATATGTAACTGAGGTACGTAATTCACTCTCTTGCGTTCCTCGAGGTCTAGAGATACACGTCGCGGGGCTTGAGACTGAGTTGGCCAACTGAGACTATTTGCTTTGCAATAAACCCTAGCTTTGGGAATACAACCTTGTGTCTGGCGTATCTATCGTGTGCGGTGACGTGCCTTGTTTCCATAACGCGAGGGACCCCTTGGGGCCCCTTTCACTGGGGGCCTTGCTTTTACGATTCCTAGCAATGGCTGTTGTTCTGAGTGCACCCCCTGAAGACTAGCACATTGGTCCAAGTGCTGTGCTATCACCTGGAGCTCAAATCCCCCTAGGGGCCCTGCCGGAACTATCACTGCCAGTCCTTTTCTTGGGAAGCTCTGAAGGCTTACATAGAGTCATGGCTTCACATGGCAGTCAAGCATGGTTTGGGGACCAAGCGGGAGGGGAAATTGGGCTCCCCTCAAGTATGGAGGCCACTGTTATGCACTGTGCAGTGGCACCCTTATCTTTGAGAACTGGTCCACAGCTCATGTAATCTCTGCAATTAGCACCTCAAACGCAAGGAAACCTTGTGCATAAAGGGCATGCTTCATCTGCGTGACACAATTCATTAAAAGGCAACCACACCAGATTCTAGAATATACTAGGCTGATCTGCCACCTCTCTCTCTACTGCAAAGGTAACACAGTTGATGTATGTTGCCACGGAAGCGATGTCACAGTTACTGGCTTCTGAGCAAGGGGAAAAAAGGGAAAACACAGTTGACCCTCACCTGCACAACTCTGTGACTCTCAGTGGAGGTGCACACACAGGTGCAAATCAAATTAACTAACACGTTCTTAAGTGCATATTTGGGATGCACTGAGGATATCTTTATCTGCCTCTCTACAAGTATTGATAAACAATGTTGTGGGAAATGGTGTCAAACAGTAATCCTTTGGACAAGTCTTTAAATTCTCAATATTGGTAAATCCAAATATGCACTGTGCATTGGCCCCCTTATCTTTGAGAACTGGCCTTAAAGCAATCTTGGTAAGCAACATAAGAAAACCAGAGTCTTTATGTTCATGACCATGGTCATGTGATAAGCCCCACGGTACAATGGTAGTAACAATTTGAAGATGGAGTCCTGAGATTGCCAGAGATCTGCATTCTGTGTGAGAGCCACGGTAGAGCCGGAAAGTGGATCATGCTGTGGAGAGCTGGAGGCAATAACGCTGGCACATGTCAGTACACAGAACCAGTGAGCAGTTTTAAGGGCACAGAGAGGTGCAACTGCCATAGTTGTTGCAGAGAGAATGAACTACTGGAGGACTTTCAGAGGGGGAGGAGTAGAAGGACAACCACATTGGGCAGTCAGCAATGAAGCGAAATCCGACTGTGATGATTGTGCGCATGCGTTAAGATATGTGGAGAGTGAGTTACAGTGGAAAAGCTGATGCTGTGAGGAGTGCCCATTAGACAATGAGGAGATGCAGAGTGTGCAAGAAAACCAGGAAGCCAGGAATGTGCACTGAGGTAGAACATTAGATTGGAGAACGAAACAATGCAGATAAGTAGTACATATTTTGAATTGTTTCTAGATTTGTCAGAGAAAAAGACCTAAGAGAGAGTCAGTCAATGCATATTGGGGATTGAAGTCCAAGTTGCCAGCTATATCCAATAGGGACAGCAAAGAAAAGTATTGCTTGTTGGGAATTGAACTCTAAGTTCAGACACATCTAATAAAGGGATTAAAAGGAGAAACAAAAGCTTTTATTGTGTTACAGTCAATGTAAATGTTACAATTATGACGTTTAACAGAGTTATATAATAACAATACGAAGAAATTATTACCTAAAATCGTACTCATTACATTCTAAAAAATATACAATTGCATTACAAAAGTTATCCTTTAAAAAAGGAAAATCAAAATGTAAAATAAGAAAAATAAAAATGAAAAAGAAATAACAAAAAAAAGGGAAAAACCAATTTGCATAGTTCACATTTCAATTCATAATATTACTTTAAGAGACTGAGCTCACGTAAGAAAGTTATCACTGCCCAAGTCAGTATACTTTCATGCCCAGAGCTAAGCAGATCCCAAAAGGATTGGGTCTCTAGTCACCAGGCCTTATTCACAAACTTAGTGAACCTTTCCAATCTGAGGGTCTCTACACATGCTTTAGTGCATCGTTGGCATGTGTTATCCCCATAAATGTTCTTATGCCTTGAGTGGAGAATTTCCCTTGGAGGTACGATATTCAAGCGAAATCTGAGATAATCAGACCGACCTTTAGAATTGGGAAATCTCCCCAAGTAACCCGGTAAAAAGCCCAATGGTTTATCATATAGAGAATGGGAGGGCGACAATTTCTTAGATCTAATTTCTCTGATTGTCTCTGTCCAATCCTTTCTTCTTAATCTTGTTTTGACTTACATTGGATTGTCACACAAATCACTAGTTTCACAATCACAAGAAATCATAATACCCTTTGCATAGGCAGCAAGACCAGATAAGAACTGGTTTGCCCGCTTTCAAAAACTCTACATTAAGGACCTCATAGAGAATATTAACTTGTGGGCATGTAATATAATGAATGTGAACACAATTCTCCATTTTACATAATACCGGAGGGAGAGAAAACCAAGTTCATACCTTAGAAACACCACAGGGAGAGATTGCAGGAGAAAGAAAAACACTTCTCCATAGCAGGCCTTCCAGTCTTTCCCAATGCATTGTGACAATAGCTGGCAGTACGTCTATGCCGTAAGTCAGAATTGGGACGATTTTGCTAGCATAGAATTTTAAGAGAGGCTTTATCAAGAATTTACAGAACAAAGCACTCAGTTTTTTCATCAGACTTCCCAGGTTATTCAACCTATCTTCAAGGATGCCCTCTTTATACACTCTTGATGTAAAAGATAGAATATGAAACCCCAGATATAAGACATCCTTGCCTTTTGAGATGACTCGACCAGACAATTTACATATAAAGGAGGAATCCCTAGTGAGAGGGCATTTGAATATAAGTATTTTAAATTTGGCCGGGTTGATTTTTAGATTATTACCCCTTGCATAATCACCCAGTGCATCCAGTAATCTCTGAAGTCCTATGGGGGTATGATCCTTACCAACCACCAGACTACACGAGAGTCCCTTACACCTTGCAAAGCAGTGGCCACATCCGCTGAAAAGAGAAGTGTTTCACCCATTCTGACTCCTGTACACATTACTCTCAGTGGACACCTGTCTCTGGTCTCTCCTGTTTACAATTGCCCAGACGTTTCTCGGGTTGTGGGACCCCAGGGCTCTTAGCATTTGTTCCCCATCATTTTGAAGCCTAATGTGTCTTTGTGATTTTGACCCATGATTATAGTTTTGGCGTATCCTCCTTCTTTCTACACTTTACTCCTCCTTACTCAGATCTTTATTATTGAGCCCACAGAGTTATTTCCGTACTTTCCTCTTCTTTAGGAGCGTCACTTCACTAAAAGGAGAGTTGATGGTTAGGCCATAGTCAGATTCCTACATAGTTGGGCACCTTCCACACTGATTCTACAAATGTCACCGGATTGTCTAAGGACCTCTGCTCTTGAACCAACATGCTTTCATACTTTCTCATCAATTCACAATTAAGTTGAATACCACCCCCTTAAATTTGACCAGAGGATTACCTGCATTCTCTACTTCCAACACCAAATGATATTGGCCTTGGGTATTTTCCACAACAAGCCCAATTGCCCGTCATTATATGAAGATCACTCCAGGCCGTCTTCTCAATCTTCAGATCTGCACATTTATCAAATAGATCCTTTGAGAATAATACATAGTCAATTGTAGAACCCTGCGCACTGGAGAGACGTCCCCCTTAATGTTCCCATTTCCCATGAAGAGATACCATTCCTTCAGAAAAGCTAGCCATTTCCGTCCTAGCGTACAAGGCATCTTCCAGATATCTGCTGCTAGTTGGGATTTAAGACACTGGGCGTTAGTTCGCCTGACAAGAATACTACCTGCTCCATTTGTAATTTTCAGGTCTGTTTAAACGTGTGCTAAATTACTCAGAAAGGAGTTTAAGGATGAATTAGCTGGATTTCCAATACATTTTAATCACCCATAACTTCACACCGACATTTGGGTCCCTAATTTTTGTTTTTATCGGTGGGATGCCCGGGAAGTCCCTACTCATTATTTCTGAATTGGAGAATGTATCATTCCGTAGAGCAATGAGCAGACCACCAGCAGGCCTGCCTTTATCTTGGTGTGTAGCTAGTTGTTCTTTTAGTGTGAACCCGTCTAATTTAAGAGATCTTTTAAGCCAGGTTTCCTGGAAAACGATTAGATGGTAAATATCAAAGATTTTATTTCTAAAGGTGCTAGAGCCCCTCGTATTCCAGCTTAACCGTTTCAGATCTCTTGAGACTAAAGTGAGGTCTCCGCCAGTCCCAATTTCTGAAAGAACTGAGAGATTATCTTTGGGACCATAGACCAAGGATTTGGATTCCTTGATTGCTTGGATGGTGAAATGAGTGATTTTTTAATTGCTTTTTGTTCTTCATGTATTTTATTGGTATTTACTGAGCCAACCGTATATTTCCTCCAGAATCTTGACTTTTAATTCTTTGACCCGCCAGCTCTCATTGTTAACTAAAAGGCACCACTGAGGCCTCTATGCATAGAGCCTTTAGTATTGGGGCCGCATTTAGAATTGCCTTGGCTCCCATTCTGTACTTTAGCCTCAATTCAGAGATGTTGTTTTTTGTTATATATGGGAATTTTACATATTCAATATCATGAGATGAAAGGAGGAATATTTCATCCACTCGTCAAAATATCGACAAGATTACACTTCAATATATTGATTTTGCCTTTTTTCTAGCATCAATGTGTTTAACCCCTATTTTTGATATAGAGAAGGGATTTGGATCCATGGCAGGATATTCTCCTAAGCTACCTCCCTTCTCTTTATTGAGCTCTATATATAGAGCTTGTTAATTTTGCCGATTGATTGTCTCTATTTTCAGATTCCACAACCCTTGGGTTAATAGCTAGGTTAGGGCCAACTACTCTATCCACTATACCCTCCATCACCCCCTCAGCTATCAATCCCCTCAAAGGAGTGATATTTAACTCATGCTTTTTCAAAAATATGGGGGCTATTCTTAGGGGTTTAGAAGGAGTCATATTTTGAACCCCCGATAGTTGATTTAGTTGATGCCACTTGTGTTTTTTGGGGTCTATTTTAGATTGTGTTTCGTTGACCCTATTTACCCGCTCTTATTTTCCTTCTGCACACTTGGACCTCACTGAGGAAATATCTAATGGTTTGTCTTCAGCTCTTCGGCCCTTGGCACACAGGGCCCCCTTTATTTATAAACTGAACGTAGAAGACAGACCAAACTCATTGTTATCTTGTTGGATTAATCCTCTCATTCTGTCTCTCTGGTGGGACCTATAATCGCCTCAGTCCACGATGCTTAGCACAGTCAATTTTAGAACTAAAGCTATTTACCAAGCCAGGTGCTCAGATTTGCTAGAAGTATCCTCTAAGGAGTCTCGTGGTAGCCCCTGGCCCTTTGTGCAATGAGTTAGCCAAGTGTTTTTGCGGCCAAAATAATAGAGACTCCAGTTACAGCCAAAGCCAGAGTACATCTTGGAATTACAACCAAGGACAAGCGTCCCAAGGTTATCCTAGAGGACAGCGCAGAGGTCATGGCCGGTGGAGACCCTCCAATGGCAGAGGTGGAAGAACACCTTCCAAACAATGATGCCCCGCTACAGGACCCCTCCAATGCCTCCCCAGTCGGGGGACGGATTTCAAACTTCACCAACGCAAGGGAGGGCATAACCACAGACAAGTGGGTGTTATTGGCAGTAGCTGGAGGTTGTGTATAGCTCCTACAATCACCATCAAACCTTCCCCCGTGCCAAAGGAAAAAGTCAAGAGAGGAACAACTCATCTTGATAGAGGAAGTCAATGCGCTACTCCTCAAAGACTGCATCGAGATTGTGCCGTCAAACGAGGTAAACAAGGGTATCTATTCAACATACTTTTTTGTACTAAAGAAAGATCTGACAATGCGCCCCGTATTAGACTTGCGCCCTGCAAACAAATATGTAAAGCCACAAAAGTTCTGCATGACTACGCTACAAGAAGTAATCCCTCTGCTAAAGCGGGGGGATTACATGGCAACATTGCATATGAAAGATGCTTACTTTCATATTTTGATGCTCCCAGCTCACAGAAGACTCTTGCGGTTCAAAGTAGCGAACCAGCACTACCAATTCAAGGTGCTACCCTTCGGAATAGCCTTGGCTCCAAGGGTATTCACCAAAGTACTGGCATTGGTGGCAGCGCACCTGCGCAGGGAGGCAATCCCAGTGTACCCCTACCTGGACAACTGGCTGATCACAGGAGAAACTCCCCAGCTTTGCAAACTGAACACACAAAGAACCATAAATCTTCATCAATTGGGCTTTTCAATAAACGAGAAAGTCAAGTCTTTTACCGAGTACATCAAAACACTTCCTAGGAGCTGTATAAGATACCCAAACCAGCCTAGCCTTTCCATCCATGGAAAGAGTGCAAAACATGCTTCGGCAAATACACCAGTATCAAGCCGGTCTCCAGCTAAGCATACGCAAAGCAATGTGGTTACTAGGCATGATGGCAATGTGCATTTATCTAGTCCCAAATGCTCGTCTGCGCATGCAACTAATGCAGGAGTGGTTGGCAAAACAATGGTCTCAAGCAAGTGGTCAGTGGGACCATCTAGTGGTTGTTTCACCAACACTGGTACAAAACCTTTGCTGGTGTTTGAAAGAAAACCTGTTAAAGGGAAAACCCTGCCACGATCAGGAGGCTCAAGCAGTTGTCTTGACAGAAGCGCCACTTTCCGGGTGGGGGGCTCATTACCTTCAGCACATGGTCTGTGGACACAGGTCACTGAACAGAACCATATCAACCTACTGGAACTATTAGCAGTACTCAAAGCACTTCAGGCGTTCGAGATGCAACTGACAAACTAGTCAGTTCTAATTCTAACAGACAGCACAACTGGCAGGTTCTATATCACAAACAGGGGGGCACACACTCTCCAAATCTATCCAAGTTGGCACAAAGAACATGGAGGAGGGCACTAAAACGCGGGATATCCCCATCTTCCCAACACATTCCAGAGGTACTCAACATTCTAGCGGACTCTCTATGCAGAGATCCCCTACCAGAGGAACACAAGTGGCAACTACACTCAAGCGTTGTAGACCACATCTTCTCTCAATGAGGTTGTCCCACAATAGACTTGTTTGCTACAAAAGAAAACAAGCAATGCCCAGGCTTCGCATCCAGATTCCCCCAGCCAGACTCCAAGGGGAACGCCCTATGGATCAAATGGTCAGGGAAATTTGCTTACGCTTCCCGCCCGACACCGTTAATGAGCAGGGTGGTGAACAAGATGCACAGAGAACCAATGACGCTAGCCCTAGTTGGTCCTATGTGGGCGAGACAACCATGGTATCCGCATCTGCGCAAACTGGCGATGTGCGATCCCATCAAACTCCTGTACCTAATCAACCTGTTAACCCAACACAGAGCAACAAAGGTACACCCCTCAGCCACACTCAATGAACTTGGCAGCATGGCTCCTGAAGTTGTAGAGTTTGGACACCTCAATCTACCACAGCGGTGTATGGATACCCTCAAATAAGCAAGGAAACCTAACACTAGACACTTAGACACTGTTATTTTGACAAGTGGAAGAGATTCATAATTTGGTGCCAGTCCAAACAAATAAACCCCATAGAATGTAGTCCTTCCGACATTCTCAACTATATGCTCCACTTGTTAGACTCTGGGTTAGTGTTCAACTCTATAAAGGTCCATCTGGCGGCTTTATTGGCTTATACCACCTCTCAAAGCAAGGTATTGTGGTGGAAGATTCCAGTCATTAAAGCATTCATGGAAGGAGTAAAGAGACTACACCCTCCTATTTCAAACCCACCACCAGGTTGGGAATCTCAATGTAGTGTTAGCAAAGCTCATGGGGCCGCCATAAGAGCCCATGCATAAGTGAAGCTTTAAACACCTGACATACAAAACTGCCTTCTTAGTGGCTATTACTTCCGTAAGAAGAATTAGTGAATCGAAAGCATTGTCAGTGCAGGATCCTTTCTTTATCATTCATAAAGATCAATTGGTTTTACGTACACGTCCTAGGTTTTCCCCTAAATTCATTTCTAAATTCCACGTGAACCAATCCATTCAGCTTCCGCTTTCTTTCAGAAACCAACTAGCTGAGCTGAGGTAAAACTCTAGATGTGAGCAGAGCGGTTCTTTACTATGTAAACAAGACCAGACCACTTAGAAAAACAGATCAACTGTTTGTTTCCATAGCAACAGGCAGAGAAGGAGACCACATTTTTCAAAAAATGCCAACTCCGGATGCATAGTAAGATGTATTCAATTGTGCTATTTATTATCAAACAAAACCCTGACTTTTACACCAAGAGCTCACTCCAGTTTTTTTTTTCCTTTGTGGTGCCCAAGGTGAGTGGAGCCTCCTTCTGAGCCCCCATTGTGCCCAAAATAACTTCAAAAACTCCCCCCTGCCCACCCGCCCGCACCCCCTCGCTCCTGCTTTCTGGTCTTGCCTAACCCACCTCCTTAACCCGCCTCCCGTGACCCGATTGGCCCTTCAAAGGGGACATTACTGATCACTGCAGGGAAGCCATCTGCCTGCCACCCCCATCGGCTAAGGACCCTAAGGCAAAGGACGCCTCCAACGAGGCGGCTCCAGATAGTATCTGCAGGTATCCGCTGGATAAGCCAGTATTTTGCCATCATCCACCACCAACCAAAAAGTGTTGCAAGAGTGGGGGCTGAAGCAATTACTTCATGCCACAAAGCCCTACCACTTCTACTTAAAAAATCTTAAAAGTATCACTGTGTTACATCGTACATATTACGGTCAAACGATTATTCGTAGCCTAATAGCATCACAATATTGAACCCCTCCATCTAGAGAGTGCTCCCAACATCGAGTTTGCCCTGATAGCGTTACTGTGCCAAAGTTTGAACTTAGAAAGTGTGTCTAATATCACTGTGCCAAAGCTTGAACTTAGAAGGTGTGCCTAATATCATCACTGTGCCAAAGTTTGAACTTAGAAGGTGTGCCTAATATCATCACTGTGCCAAAGTTTGAACTTAGAAAGTGTGCATAATATCATCACTGCTAAAGTTGAATCTAGAAAGTGTACCTAGTAGCGTCACTGTGGTATATTTGAATGTAAAAAGTGTGCCTAATAGCGTCACTGTGCCAAAGTTTGAACCTAGAAAGTGTGCCTATTATCATCACTGTGCCAAAGTTTGAACTTAGAAAGTGTACCTAATATCATCACTGCTACAGTTTATTCTAGAAAGTGTGCCTAATTAGCGTCACTGTGCTAAAGTTGAATCTAGAAAGTGTGCCTAATAGTGTCACTGTGGTATAGTTGAACTTAGAAAGTGTGCCTAATAGCGTAACTGTGGTATAGTTGAATCTGGAATGTATGCCTAATATCATCACTGTGCTGGGGTTGAATCTAGAAAGTGTGCCTAATAACATCACTGTGCTGGGGTTGAATCTAGAAAGTGTGCATAATAGCATCACTGTGCCAAAGTTTGAACTTAGAAAGTGTGTCTAATATCACGGTGCCAAAGCTTGAACTTAGAAGGTGTGCCTAGTATCATCACTGTGCCAAAGTTTGAACTTAGAAAGTGTGCCTAATATCATCACTGCTAAAGTTGAATCTAGAAAGTGTGCCTAATATCACTGTGCTAAAGTTTAATCTAGAAAGTGTGTCTAGTAGCGTCACTGTGGTATAGTTGAATGTAAAAAGTGTGCCTAATAGCGTCACTGTGCCAAAGTTTGAACCTAGAAAGTGTGCCTAATAGCGTAACTGTGGTATAGTTGAATCTGGAATGTATGCCTAATATCATCACTGTGCTGGGGTTGAATCTAGAAAGTGTGCCTAATAACATCACTGTGCTGGGGTTGAATCTAGAAAGTGTGCATAATAGCGTCACTGTGGTATAGTTGAATCTAGAAAGTGTGCCTAATAACGTCACTGTAGTATAGTTGAATTTAGAAAGTGCCTAATATCATCACTGTGCTAAGGTTTAGTGGATGGAGTGGATATATCTCTATCTCCTATTTATGCTATTTATATGCTATGTACCTGTATCCCCATGGTATTTGTATCACATGTTTACCCTATCCATCCTGTTGCTTTATATACGTATGCCGCTATGTGCGCCCCCTGTCCTGCTCTCGTGCTTGGTCGCAGGTGCTTTACTGATAACCACCATATCCCACTACTACGCTTACTCTCTCTTATACACCATCATTCAACTAGAACCCAGCTATGCTATGCCTAGCTGTTCTCATACTAACATGACCCTACAAACACCTCATCATCCTAATAAAACACAGCTAGCTGAGCACATACCTGCTAGTTTAGGCATCTCCTCAGGCCTAATGCAGCCAGAACTCAGTCTGGAGGGTGGACACCCTCCAGACTGAACACATCCAACTAATTTCCTCAGCCCCACACCTACTGCTAAGAAGCGGCTATCATGCAACAACCACACCAGCTGCACACATATCCGGTGCACCCACACACCATACAACACTCTCTCTCTCTACTTACTGCGGTTCCCGAGGGCGTTCAACCTACCAGCACTTTGAGGTCATACCAATGATACATAAGGCGCTATATAAATGCCAAGTAACATAACATAACATAACAATGATGGGTTTGACTTTCATGGACTTTATTGATTCACGGTGCGTCACTCTTTCTCAACTCTCATGCTGGACTTCCTTTGCATCCTGTACTCATGGTGGCCCTGAATCATGTTGTTCCCATCTTCATCTTGTATCCTGGCTTGCAACATTATGTGTTACTACTGACTTCTGCAGTTGTATTCGCTCTGCCCTCTTGCTTCGCCACTCTTTTTGACTGCTTACTCTCTGTTCTCTCCTCCTCTCCCTTTCTCCATTTTCCTATCTCCTCCCCTCCTCCCCTCTATGCATTTACTCTATCAGAATTGTCCCTGGACCTAGTATGATAGCAACCTCGTCCGTCTCCTCCCCCTACCCATAATTGTTTTTTTTCCTCACCCCCCCAGCACTATCTGAAATGTCGTCAGGCCTAGTACGATAGTCACTTGTTTTGTTCCTCCCCTCTCTTTCTACACCCCTGTCCCTCACCTTATGTTTTCTCAAGCTCTACCATAAATGTCATCAGGCCTAGAACAGTAGTCCCCTGTCTGTTTCTATTTCCTTCCCACTCTCCACCTCCCTTCCTTATCTATGTCATAGCTCTTGCACTATCTGAAATATCGTCAGGCCGAGTACGATAGTTAATTTCACATCCTTACTGTTCATGGCCTGTAGGAATGTCATTGTATGTTCCCTTGTTCCCTCCCGTGCCTTGAAGCACTTTTGAAACACATTGTGTATAGGCGCTATATAAATTAACTATCATATCATATCATATTAGTAAAAGGAAAGCAGCCAGCCTTTCAAAAGCAGCCAAACTTTCAGTTTCACATTAATTGTAGCTGTGACTGTAACACTGTGTAACATTGCAGTTAATATTTACTGCGTCACCATTCTGGTCCAGAATACTCTTAAATCCAAAGTTTTCAATAGAGTGGTAAATACATTTTTGTAGCACACTCGCACTACACCCACCCTTTGTCCACTCTACTTCGAGCAGGTCAGAGACCGCTTTACAATTTACAGTTCGCGGTTTCGCTTGGCTGCCCAACCAGGCTGCAGTACAAGGCTCTTTGTTATCAGCCTGTACAACCACGGCTGACAACAAACCCGTTACTATGCACAAGTAGGTTGAAACATCGGTATAGAGAGGCTGAATTCAAGAGTACCTTTTTGAACTTGCACTGCCCAGCTCCACGCTCAAACAACTTTCAGCTGTCAGTCTCTTACCCCTTATTGTTGCCTTTCAATGCGCGTCCTCCATGGGGCATCTAGTTACAGCCTTCAGTGCAACACGCCACCTGGAAATAAAACTCGACCAAACAACGATATCAGTGCAGCGGCACAGCATAGCACGGAAACTGCTGTGTTTCACTTTCCATGTAGGCTTTATGATTTGGCCACCTCCTCCAAGGATTGCAACGAAAGAAAGACTCAGATTCAATGTCCAGGAAGAAAAATGCTCAAACTCCTGACACACAGCAACGCACTCTGGAAAACCACTGGGTGCTGCCATCTGAATGTAATAGTGCACTATCAGTTGTCTTCTCTCTAGTGGATTTTTGTCAATATAGGACATGCCATGTGTTGTGTTTTCCCTTTTGGTTCGTATGTTGGTTGTTGGAGGATCAAAGGTTGATTGTTATTTAAGCAATGAGCCCCAATCAGGGGAAGCATTACCACTTCAGGTGATGCCTCGGGCCCATACTTACAAAGCCTGATTGAAGTGAGGGTCTTAACGAAGCCCCAGGGCATTACCTAAACTGGTAATGCCCCCCCCTGCGAGGGGCTTATTGCTATTAGTACCCTCGCCTGTAAGACTGGGATGCTAAAAGCATTTTCTTTTCTGTTCCAAAACTCTCTGGCATTGCAGAACAGAATAAATGTTTTTTAAATAAATGGAAAAAAGTAAACTATAAAAATGGGCGCCATGGAAACGGGAGAAGTAACTACAGTTCCTTCTCTCTTTCCATGGCGGCCATTACAAAAAAGTAAACTAAAAAATGGCAGGCATGGAAAGGAGAGAAGGGACTAGTTGTAGTCTCTTCTTCCTTTCCATGACGGCCTGTCGCAGATCAGGAGTGGATGCACTGTGTCAGAAGTGCTCACAATGCATCCGCTCCTGAAATGGACTGAAAAGAAGGTAAGCAGGGTTTGGGGCGTGGAGGGAATTCTGGGGATGGGTGCAGGAGGGGTGGGACCAGAGGACCACTTAACTGGTTCCATGGCAGGTTAAGGTGGCAGCCTCCAGCCGTGAGGAGGTTTGCAGCAGTGGGATTATTGTCTGTTAATGCCTGTGTTCCGAGCCTACCCTTTGGCTGAGAGGACGTGCATGCCCTCCCGCGCCCAACAGGGTACTCATTTTAGAATCATTGTATGTAAAATTGTTGAGCAATGCACTCTTGAAGATGATTTTAAAATGTTTTACATATATGCTTGTGGTTTTCATGTCTCTGGAAATGACTATTTTCTCACAGAGCACTGTGAATCAATTTGAAAGTGTTTTACCACTATGTTGTCATACTTCTTGAGGCAAATATTGAACCAATAGACACACACATTTTCATACGAAAGAAGAATGTAGTCTGAAATAAATGTAATGCTGTGCAATAGTGTCAGATTGCCTCATTAGTGCATATTTTTTTATTTGTCTTTATAGTATACAAGATGACTTACACAAAAAGAACACAATATTACACCTTTCATACAATAATACACATTCCAGTTACTTCTTACATTAATCCATAAAATACTTTTATATTCACAATAGGATTATCTAAAACCACATATATAAGTGCAATGACCTAAAACCATAGCAATAAGATTTCCTATTAAAATCCAAATAAAAATGCAACAACATGTAAAACACATGGCCTACAACTATTTATCTCAATTCAACTTAATTTTACTTAAAACTCTGAAGCAGTTGTTTGTCTTGATCTTCAACCCATTGAAGTTCTTCGAAGATTTTTATCAAACATCTAACCTAAGCCAATAGAAGAGCCACTTGAGTGCCAATCATGAGTCTATTCCACAAACTTTTTGATCTAACCGCTGATGCAGAGTGTACAAATGGTCCCAAAAATATTTCCCTTTCCATAACAACGTGGCATATGTACTCTAAACAGTCAGATTTACACAGTCTACAATTTCTGAGTTCTGTAGTAACTTCTCATCTCGGACCAGGGTCGGATTTGGCGCCTCAGACTTTCGGCCGTGGCCGGTGCGAAATCGTCTCTGGGGAGTGGGGGCTGGTTTCTGGCCATGCCTGGACTGGCGGCGGTTTGGAGAAAAAAATGTGAAAAAAATAATACTTTTTTTCAAATTTGTTTTTTCTTTTCAAAAAGCCTTTCAGCCTTTTTAGGTCGATAAATGAGCGCCAACACAGGGTGGGTGCTATTGTATGCATATTTGTTCTATAAAAAACAGCTTAAGTGTAAGTGCTATCCAATAACATATTACCATTTGGCCTTGGACGTCTGCTTGGATTCACAGCAATTTAGTGTACTTAGGAACAATGCTATTTGATGCCACTTCCTGTTTTGTCAAGGGGTGAAAGGTCGTGTTTCATCGCTTCCTGGGATGTCACTTTGGGATGGGGTCAAATGATATAACTTCCAGTGATGTCATCAGGGGTCAAGGGCTGTGAGGCAAGGGGTGGGCCACTTTTTTGAGGCGAGGTGTGGGTCACTTTTTTTTGGGTGAACTGGCCTATTTCTTGTCCCAGTCCGACCCTGTCTCGGACGGATGACAGCCAGTGTTTGGAGACAATTTAGTGTGAACTTTAAATAACATGCACGATACTGCTGCGAGGGAGGAACACTTATACAGCTACAATCAAATGTCTCATAGAAGATATCTCTATTTCTGTACAGTTTTAACCTATCAAGGTCCTCGATGTCTTTTATCTTATCCCAACGTTTAATTTTTTTTTGATGTAACCCACTGTGAGTCCCAATGTTCTATGTCTACCGTTTTCATAAGGTTAACACACCATGTTTTGAACTTGCAGAGGAAGACATTAGATTCTCTGCTGAAAATGTCTCCCAAATGTGAACCTTAACTGTGTTTATCATTATTCATCACCTTGTTGTACAATTAAATACTTTTCTTTATGCATTGTGCCCACCAGGATTGTAAACAAAGTTCCAATCAAATGACACTTATGGGGACCGATTTCAACAATCCCAGGAGCTCTTTCAGAATTCTGCCCTCAAGTGAATCTAGGTATTTTCTATTGGTGAGGCTGATAGTCTCAGTTCCATACAAAACCATAAAAAGGCACCTATTCTATATTTTATGGACTTCATTATGGTTTACACGATATTACTTTCTCTTCCATTTTATTTTTGGGCCTTTCAAGCACTTTTTTTGTAGAGATTACAAAACCCAATCATCAGAATGATTCGACCTCTACCACTTTTACATTATGTATTGCCCAAACATACTTTTTTCTTTCTGGTTATACTGTAGTCATTATATATGATTTCCCTGAGTTGATTATTATCACTTAAATAAAACATCACACCATTTAAGGCTCACTGCACACCCACAGGTCTGAATTCTAATACGATCAAATAATCAGCATATACGATGCAATGCATTCTCAGTCGCACACATTCCAGGGGCAATCCCTCCCAATCCATGCTTTCTTCCCCGAGATATCTATACATAAATTGAACAAGGTTGGGGCAATCACACAACCCTGACAAACCCCTTTTTACATTGGTGTGCAGCTTTACAGATCACCATCAGTGTTTAGCCTGACCATGTCTACATTGTTAGAATATAGTAGTTGTAGTATTCGTATGAGGCTCAGATCTATTCCCCACCCCATCAATTTTCTGCACAGTGCTGTTATGTCAAGATTGTCTAAGGCTGAGGAAAGATCTAGGGCTGACATTTATAGCGTTCTTCCTGTTTTTCCCCAGCTTGAGACATACACACAGCCAAGCCACACCACCTAATACTGAACCTATTCCTTTTCTGTAACCCGTAAATGACTACATCTCTGTGTACTTTGTGCCCACTTAGTGAGATCCTTTAATACTATAGCAGCTAATAATTTTGATGAGGAGTATATCAATACAATAGGTCAATACCTTTTGGGTTTTTCTCTTTTGCCCTTTTTGAAGAAATGGACAAGGATTGCCTGAATCCATGATGCTGGACACATTCCAGATCTTATGGCCTGGGTGAACAATCTAAATAGAATCTCGCTCCACAACTCTGCTTTGTTTTTCAATAAATCATTTGTCATGCCGTCCGGACCACATGCTCTACAATGCTATAACCTTTCCTATTATATTCTCAATATCAGACCTATCAAATTTAGATGTCCATTCAGTCCTCTCCCTAGTGATTAAAGATGTCGTCTTGACAAATTGG
The DNA here is from genome assembly GCF_040938575.1 of Ambystoma mexicanum. NCBI lineage: Eukaryota > Metazoa > Chordata > Amphibia > Caudata > Ambystomatidae > Ambystoma > Ambystoma mexicanum. The sequence goes on along the minus strand of NC_090936.1, from coordinate 276,765,780 downwards.
CTTTTATTACTTTTAAACTTGGCCATAAAATAGTTTAGTTTACCCAAACTCCTTCAGCCAAAAATGAGGACTGATGTGTTAGTTGTGCCTCACTTTTTTTATTTAACCTCCACCCTATTGATTTAGCATCTTTGTTTATAATTTTCGCTAGACGGTTTTGATTCTCAATTATGTATCTTTGAATCTTACAGTGCCTCAACCAATTCTTATGGTTATTCTTTAACACACTGAAGTGGGAGAATGGAAGAACAGGCTCCCGCCCTTCCCCTCTCGCGCTTGGCCTAGAGGATCAAGGCCTAGACACCCGCCACGAGAGGAGTTTGCCCATCTACCAGACGACCAAATACCCTGGTACAGGAACATACGGATGTGCCCACCTGCCTGCCCTGCACATGCCGATACCTGCGGCATGGATGAACTCGACTGAACCATCCAGCACTAAATCAACACGTCGTTAGAGATGCCATGACGACCTAGCCAACGGTTAGTACACCTGTGCAAACATGCACACCGGACACTCCCACACCAATCCACACGAAGAATATACTCAGTGCTATGACGTAGGCGACAGACATACTCACGGACGTGCATCTTTATTATTTTCCACATAGGCTCTCAAAATGCAGAAACGCAAGACGCATCATGAACTTATCTAAAAAGGCTTGCTCACGCTTCTTCTAAGAAACATGTACCATAATGAAGAATATAACAGAGACACGATACTGAGGATAGAGCAATGTGATACCGTAACCTAAAGCGCTCTGCATCAAACGGTTCCACCTATGCACCAGGCCCAAGTAGGCCGCAAGCAAAAGCTTCCATGAACATTGAATGAGCAAGAACTGGGTTGCTGACCTTGCAAAATGAGCCCGGCGAAAGCACACCGCCAAGGGCACGATGTTGCAATCTCGCACGCTGCAAGCCAACGCCAAGGTCGCACCTGCAAGATAAACCAGGCACACAGTAGGAAAAACAATATTAATTATGTTGAATTTTGCCTCAAACACGGTCCCACCTCACGTGACAAAGCCAAACCTGACAAGATGCCAAGCCCAGGAGGAAGGAGACGCCTGAATCCCACGTTTCAAGACACAGGCAGATACAATTAAAAGACTCATTGGACATCTGCAGCAGTGGGAGTAGTCGACCTCCCAACATATGAATAAATCCTCACATTGTTTACACCTACCCGTAGTAAAACATTGTTGCAAATAACAGGTGCACCGCGAGCTGGGAACAGCGATAGTCCCAGACTGGGAGGCTCGCGAGCGGACCAATCAGAACATAGGGCTCCTATCACTGACGCCATTAACATTGACCAATCCTCAGAGGTCTTCATGTAACAACTTTCATGTATCAAATTGAAGGGACAGCCCAGGTATACCACCTGACTAACCCTCAACCACTAACACCGTTCTCTATATGTGTGCTATACTAACCCTACCACTCGAGTAACCAATCCGGAGTGGAGATAGGTTTCTTGCTAAACTTTCCAAGTGACGCAAGTAGCGCGTCATACTAAGGTAAAAAGGGCCTGCGAGCCCCACGATTGTGTGTGTGTCAGGACGGACGCGTACGCTCCTTGACCCATCCCTGCCGTTTTGTCTAATAAACAGCAGAGTCACCTTGCTTCTTGCGTGTGTCTCATACTCTATCTCTTTTGGGATATACGGGAGGAGTTGGGGCCTCCCTGCCCGGAGGTCTGCGGATGGCCCGGCCGACCCCGACAGAATTTCCCCCCCGACAACACGTGTTGCCACTTTCTTCTTACTCAAATCTAAGAGATTTGATTAATTTGTTTTCCTAATATTGGATCTCATCACATGCTTTTTTAAACTAATATTTGTGTCAAAGTTGTTCCCTTTCTTAACTGCAAATATCTGCTGTTCCAAAGGTGTTTGTAACTTGGTACTCATTTTTAGCATAGATAATGTATTTGAAATTTCGGAAGAAGAGGATTGGATGATTGATATGATACGTCATTTGTCCTTCATATGGATTCTTGTCTCCTTCATTTAGATTGCTCTACCATTTCACTAAATGACAATTTACCTTATCCATGTTTTTGCTAAATTGGGATACCCTATTCACAGAAGTTTTTCTGAACCATATTTTTGCATCCTGATCATTTTGCCTCCTCTCCCCCAGCTGAAATACATAAGGAAGATACTAACATAGCGTGATGACTGGCACTCATCTAGACAACTTCGCAATTACTAATATTACAATGCTCAACGTGTGCCAGAAAGATGTAATTGATGACTGAGGTTCACGAAATTCCAAACCAGGTCGATTCCAGGTTGGTCCCAATGTTAAAGCAGGAGTTCAATTGATAAAACCCTCATCTCGCTAGGAATCTTATCCAGATTGCCCTATAAATCTTTTTTTTCCCCTGAGTCCTTGGTTTCAATACCCAACCTTTGATATGTTTCTACATTCAATTCCTCAAACGCGAAATCTATTTTAGGAAACATGCAATTGAAATCCCATCCAAGATTATTGGACCAGGGTTTCTCCCACTCAACCAATCAATCAGCACATTGTCTACATCATTAATAACTTCATCTACATAGGCCCGCACAGGGCTAAAATAGATATTTATAACAAGTAAACTTGGGTCCTTTCCATCTAATAGATCAACTCCTAACGTTGCCAGCACTGCTTCCAAAACCAAGTTAATTCTATGGATGATGCGACCTTTATATATTTTTCCTCGCACATTTATGGCAATTATGAACCCATCAATAGCAGGGACACCATTCAACCATGTCTCTTGAAGTAGTATCATTTCCTGAATTGAAAAAAACAGCTTTCATATTTGCACTAAGAAAGCAGTTATTCCCGTGTGATTTCCAACTCAGGACTTTTCATTCACTTTTTCTCAAATCTGAGTCTAGTGGAAAGAGAGGTTGCCAGCCATGCCCAATTCCCTGGATCTTGGTTGAAACTGGCCTACCTCGAGCTTCATTAATGACTGAACATTTTATATTCTTTTTACCATTTTCTACCAGAGTTTGATTACTCCCTCGTTCACACATGTCCTCATCCTTTGAAGCATGCTAGATTTCAAACCCTTTTTATAAGGAATTCCTATTTTCTATCATACTCCGAATTCTCAATCAGTTCTGAATAGAAATAGAGAGCACATTTCCCAACACACCAATCATCAAACAAATGTACAAACTTTATATCTAAGGAGGAAATTATCCTCAACTCAGGAACAGTGGAGAATATCCCTTTCATCTTCAAGTAATGATTCAAATATTATTGCTTGAATGGGTTTGCAGTCTTTCCCCACTGCACACCTCAAACTAGTTACACTCTTAGTCCCACCCCGATAACCCTGTTCAATTATTCTATTTCCCGATGACCTACTAACGTCATCTCTCACTGTGGCAGAATTATCATTTTCTTCTTCATCACTTCTGAATGGGAAAACATTATCTTCACCTCTCCTATATCTGTCCAACTCAGGGGTCACCATGGTATCGCTTGATCACATAAATCCTCAACTGTACTCAGATTGGCCTTGTCCTCCCCACTAGGCCTGAGGAATCTTCTAATCCCTTTGTTTTTAGTGTTCTATTTATTATTTTTTATCTGTTGGTTAATCTTTTGGTTTATGCCAGAATTTGTTTGTATTACTCCATTTGGTAAATCATGTCTAGATCCAATGCCTTCCTTGTTAGATGCAGAACTTGACACTTTTATGTTCTTTCTGCGATTTATAACAATTATATTATATATAGGGACATCTCCATCTCTCTCATTCAAGTGACTTAGTTCTCGCCTAGTAGTAGCACTTACAATTTTTCAGAGACATTTTCTGGATGCCTTATTTATGTACTTCACACAATCTTTAACATTTTTACATAGTCCGAATTGATGCTTATTCTTGTCTAAATGCTATTTGGACGTTTTTGTCTGCATTGAGAATTTGAGATGTTTAGGAACAGACTAAATCAGTGACTCACCCCCTGAAGTGTGCCTGAAATAAACATTTATGATTCTAGAAAATATTGTATAGAATTTCTAACCCCTGATGAATTTGAGAACTGACTAAAGGGAGTTGCCGAAGGAGAAGGTGCGATTAAAGGAAGTAGCTTGGCAACTGTAAATGGCAAATCTTTTTAAACTTTTGACATTGCCATTCGAGATGCCATGCGAAAACTACGCAGAGATGCAAGGGCTATTAAAAAAGCCAAGTTAAATCAACAGGAACGAACATTGTTAGTCAAAAAGGAGAAAAATAGCTACCGCAATTGGCTTAGATATTGGAAGACTTCCATTAGGAATGCTCAGTGGCAGCAAATGCTGGGAGCCCTTACATCCAGGAACTCCCGCTCCATATGGCAGATCCTAACGCAAGCCAAGGGTAGTAACACCAAAATGATCCTCAATCCGATTAATAAGGAAACCTGGGAAAAACATATGAAATCTGGGGAGCTGCCTGGGCCTCTGATGTGCCCAGTGGATCGGGCCCCTATGTAGGTATGGCCTTTGAATATTACATTAGATTGCATGATTGGGGCAATAGCAAATCGTAAAACCTCATAAGCACCTGGTACAAACGGGTTTGCCAACTTGGTGCTGAATAATTCCACAGAAGCATGGGCCACCATTCTTCAGTTGTTGTATCATAAAATCTGTGCAGGACATCAGATACCATCCTCATGGCAGCAGTCTGTGTTGGTACCGATCTATAAGAAAGGTGACAGAAATGCCCCAGACAATTACAGGCTGCTGTCCATGTTGGACATGACTGGTGGATTGTTTGGAACCTTCCTGCTGAAAGAGCTGCAGAACTGGGCTGAGGAATCTGGAGTCCTGTATACATATTAGACAGGCTTCCACCCAGGTTCGGCAACTGCACATAAGATAAGGATGTTGGACATGTTGGTGAGGAAGGCCGGGGGAAAAATAGGCCTCCTTCATACATAGCCTAAGTGGATTTCAAAGGTGCCTATGATTGTGTAGATTATGCTAAACTGTGGCAGAAGTTACAAAAAACGGGTTGCCGGGTTGGTTGGTTTATGCAATCCAGCCACTTCACACAAAAACTCAAAACAGAGTGTATTTGAACAACTACGAGGGAATGACAGGCTTGATCAGCACTAGCAGGGGAGTAAAGCAAGGGTATGTGCTGGCTTCCCTGATATTTAATCTTTATCTGACTGATTTACCTGCCTGCTTATTGGGCAAGTCAAATTGCCCACCAAATGTCGGCTCAGAACACATTGGTAGAAAGTTGAATGCTGATGACCTAGGACATTTGACCAAACACAAAGAGGCATGAGAAATATGTTGAACGAACTGAATGAGTATGCCAATGAAAATGGGGTTTGGGTTGTCTGGGCTGAATTATATCCCTGCATAATCTGCTATATCCTCTTCTTGTCCCAGTGTTGTTAGCAGAGGGCTTTTCCTCTGTCAAATTGATCAAACCTTGAGCGATGTTTTATAGCTTTGCGAGTTGTTTGTCTGGTTGTGATTGTTGTCCCTGCTCCTCAGGTTTAGTTAGGAATCTCAGGCTTAAACAAAAGTGTTTTGGATTTCACGCCTTCCAATTTGCATCCTGCTCTTTCTGATATTCCTTGCAAGGCTTTGGGAGGTTTCCTCTGATTCGTGTAATGTAGCATTTTCCTGTTGTATCTAATGTCTTCCAATGTCTCAATTGCTGAAAGATTGGAACTTTACCTCCATTTTCCACAATCATTGTGCTTTGAGAGTTTGTCTCTAATGTCAATACTGCAGTGTTGCTGTACTTTGCTCAGTTTTGCACACTTTTAACCCCAAATGGTCCTGGAACCATTGCCATTAACGAGTCTTTCGGCTTTGCCTCTGAGTCCCATCTCAGTTTATGCTGTGCTGCTTGTTGCCTCTGATGCCTGGCCATGTGTCAAGATCTCAGAATCTCTTTCGGCACTTGAATGATTATTTAGAGCATGGGCTTCATGGCTTCTCTCAGAAACACGTCAGCTTACCTTGCTTTAGAATTCCAATCATGACTGTTCACCAGGGCATTTGGCGCTTGGGTATTGTGGCATCTCACTTGGATCCTAAGCAGTGTGGCACACGTCTCTATCTTACAGCTTCCTTGTTGGCTCTTAGCTAACCTAATTGTTAATTTTTGGGCTTGAGGCATCTCACTTTTCCAAACTGTAGCTTTTCAGCTCATTGGCCTATGAGCTTCCCACTCAGGTATTCAGTGAGACACTCTGCTTCTAATGATCAGATTGCTCATTGTCATAATTTGCTAGCTCAGTTCTCAATACTTTTTAATATACACCTGTAGGCCAGCCTTTCAACTTTCTGTGGTTCTCTGTATTCTGTCAGTTTATCTCTCTTTGAGTTCTACCACTCGCTCCCCACTTTCTGGGTGGTATGTAGCTCAGGTGCCTCAGTTAGATCCTGAACAGTGTGTCTCTTATATCATCCCTCATAATGCTTCGGATCTAAGTGATCCGACCATGGCTGATTTTGCCACAGTCCGAATGTTCGCATGAGAAAGGTGCGAACTAACAAATGTTTGCACCTTTCTCATGTGAACACACGTACATACTACAGGGGCTGCAGGGGATTCCTCCACAGCCCCCGCTGTTTTCTTTTTTTTGCGCGTGTGCTGCGGGGGGTGTCCGCTGCAACACCCCGCTCTCTATACCACACAGTATATTGAGAGGGGAGTTTTATTTTTACTTACCTGCAATGCTACCACCAAAGGTTCGAACTTTTGGTGTTCGAACCTTTGGTGGTAGCATTTTTAGAACTTTTGGTCCTTGCGGACCTTAATTGTCGGTAAAAAGGTACAATCCCAATGCTTCACTGGGGTGGGTATTGATTGCATGGGCACTGTGGCGTCTTACAGAAATCCCCAGCAGTGTGTCAGGCTCCTCAGGCTCACAGATTCCCTATTAGCTGTTCACTGGCCTACTCTGTAAATATACAGAGTACGGGTTTATGGGTTCAGAGGGGGTTTAATGGGGATGGGGATACAACCAACAGGAGTCTAAGGTAGCAGATTTAAATGTGGTTGATGCAACCACATGAAACCATCCCATGGTCTGTTCAGCTCATAAAGCTCCCAGCTTCCCTCTTTGCTGTTCACTGGGGTATTCGGTGCATGGGCCATGGATCTGCAACATTGTCTCCGCCTGCCTTTCACTAGGGGTCTGCATCCGACGTCTCGCAGCATCTTCCCAGATGATCAGGCTGCACAATGTTTCATTTTGTCACTCATACATGTCTCCGAAGCTCCTCTCCAGAAGTTTCGCAAATTCGTTAACTGCACACCCTGCTGTGCTTCTGCTTCTTTACCTTCACTCCCGCTTCCTGACCCTTTGTCCTCCATTTTGTTAGGCCTCAACTTGGACCCACATGGTTAGACCAACAACATACAGCAGGGGTCTGCAAGGTCTGTCTCAGTTGTTCCGAAAAGAGACGTAGTCCAAATATCTGGAGAGCGAAAGGTTTCAGACACCTGGCATAATGGATAGTTTTTGACAAACATCTGTGAATGAAAATGGGTTAAACCTGAAAAATAAGGAGGTGAAACCAGTGCTTAAATTGAAAGATCTTACTAATTTGAAGGGGTTAAAAAAGTTTATCAGGGATGACAGCTTATAACAAGAAATGTATTGAGAATTATGCAGAGAGATTACACAACCTTTAACGAGATTACTAAAACAGGGTGTACCATGGAAATGGGAAAAAGAGCAATGTGAATGTGGTGGCAAGGCTAACAGAATGTCTCATGAAGGCGCCATGTCTGTGTACACAAGGTTCAAATCAGATTTGAGGCCTTTAGCACATACACGTTCAAGTCAATTATATTAATTTAAGCATCATCATGCAAACACCTTTATTTGTAACATATTTTAAACTTGTAAGGGTCTCACACAATTACCTGGATATTGGAAGGATCACACTGGCTCACATCTACAACACGATTAGAAACTGTTTGCACTGTTAAAATTCATGCTTCCTTTGTGAGTTTCATTAGCATCTCAAAAGAACAATTAACAAACTGTTTTAGGTCACGAGGTTTAGTCCATCTTGAATACCTCAAACCTATCTTTGAAGTGACTGAATCACATTTAGTCCACCCCTACTGGTGGAGGCTCATGTAAAATTATACAAATAAACAATTTAAAAAATGTTTTGAGTCAAGCTTGAAAGGTATCCCATCAGTAAAGTGCACTATTGTATAACAGTAAATATTTTAAAGGTTTTCACAGTCTATTCATTGGGTGCAGTAATCTGTATAACTCAATGGGGGCTTCCATCGGAATAAGGCACCATATTTCCTCTGCGCATCTTACCTGTATAAGGCGGAATCATATATCCTACAAGCCCCTCGGCCTCCACACCTTTTTGTCCCCCACTTCAAGCAAGACCTGTCTATCAAGGCTCCGAAATAAATAGGTGCTGGAATTCCGGCTGTAATAACAAACATTAGTAAATGAAAACACTGGCAACAAATCCTTCATATTGAATTGATATTGTATTTTATACAAAGAAAGTATCAACATCCTTTCAATTATAAAGTCATCCTTTTAGATAGAAAAGTTAGCAGGGTAACATGTCCTGCCATCACTGCTTTATGTGGAATGAGAAATCGAGGGGCGGGGGTCTAAGTAGGGCTATGGCCTAAAGAGTCATGAGCATTCCTAGATTGCTGGCAGGGCATCGCCATTCAACACTAAATAAGCAGTAAGTCGTAGCAATGAAATGGTGGTTTTTCCCTTTAAGAAAATTATTTTACTTTGTGACGTAGTCTATTGCATTGTAGTCTGTTGCGTAGATGAGTTGGAATATCGTGTTGTGAATATGAACAGCACAGATTTGTTTTGCTTTAAAACAAAAGTAACACAGGAGTTTCAGCCTTAAAACCGGTTATATACACATGTACAAAAATATATTAACTCTAAGGATCTTGTTTTTTGAGCAAAAATAAAACGATGTGCACTGCTCCTCTTGGTTAGTCTTGATAACACAACATTCCAACCTCATTATGAAAAACAGGCTGTTCATTTATAAAGTTAAAGACATTTCTTAAAGCAGCTTGCATCAGACAAAGCAGGGCCCTCGATGTTATAATTGGGGAGCTATAGAATGTTCCAGCAGGTCTGGGATTTCCCTCTGACTTGTTAATGGTCCAATCACACCACTGAGGAATCTCCTTTGTCTGCTACTGTCTGCAATAATCCTGCCAGAGAAAACAAAGCAACTCAGTAGATCAGACCTTCTAATCTATGCCTCAGTAAGGCAATCACAGGAGGCACAACTCCATTAGCCGATACATGGCCCCCTATCTAAACTGGGATACAAACATTCTAAACACACTTGACATCCCAGCCAGATGGTGGAAATGGAAGACTTTGCAAAAACGTATGTTTGGCTGCAACGCAAGGGAAGTCCTGGCAGTGTCCCGGTTCAAAAGCAATTTTTGGAGACTGTCCAGTGCCAAGGCCCACTTAAGGACTACCATTCTGGCACACCTATGGAATTGTCATGAGAGAGAAAATGCAGTCCCTGGCAAGACAAGGTTGTCTCCTCCATCGAAAATACGGAAAGTTCTCGCTAAAACCCATAATAGCTTACTATAGACAAAAAGTAATTCCCAGCATCACTTATGCGAGCGAATAAAAGATTATTGCAGCTAACATCAATTGGCAAAGGCACAAAGCTTCTTTTTGCAGAAAATCTTTAGATTTCCAAACAATTTCCCAATGGCTAGAATAAGATACGAAGTAGCAACCCAGTCATTGGTATCTATTTTTCTTTGGAAACAATTTGATCTACTCCGTAAACTGTTGTCTGACGAATAAACGCCTTCTATTCAAATGTTCCTACGCATCCCTAACGCAATGAACCACTCTGTATTGAAAGCCTGGAAACATGAATTAACACGGCAATTGATGAATGAAGATATTTCTATCGAAATGCTGGTGCAACGACCAGAACGTGCCAAAATCAAGTTTCAGCGGAACGATTGGATAAAGACAATCAAGGAGAAATCAAAGTATCTCATGAATATCCAATGTGATGTCGAAAACCGCGCCTTCAATGAATTTCCTCGGTACCTGACTCTCTTCCCAGACCAAAACAAAACATCTGTGACATGTTTATGAAAATTCGTTTGAACATCATCACGACGCAATACAGACTAGCGAAAACCAGACAAAGTGCCATGTCTGACCAAACTTGCCGCTTCTGTACGAATCTGAAACTACCGGAAAATCTGCATCACCTGATCATGGTCTGCCCTGCACTTGCCCAAAACAGATATCTCTTTGGAGATCACTTCAAGACCTCTGTACAGCAATCAAACCCTAATACTAGATGGACGAAAAACTAGTCTATACAATTTCACAGTTTTAGTAGACAAATGAAAAGTTTATTTTTAAATTATATCATTTTAAAATTAAAATTAAATTAAAAATGTTGATGCGAAAAGCATTCTGGAGTCATGTATACAACTGTTACATTCACATTCATTCATTTGAGTTATATTTAAGTGTCATGTTCATTCTGAGCAGAAGGAAAGCTAATGGTACATAAATACCCATTGTGCCCACAGACCCGTTACAGGGTGCTAGGCTTCAACCCTAGTTGTTACTAAAATGAGTGAACATCACGCAAAGCTCTTAGATGGCTGGAGAGCATCAGATGCTTGGCTGACTTGTGACAATGGTCCTGGAGCTAACTGTGTCAAGGCCAGTTGTAGCAGAGGACCTGCAGAAAGCCCATGGTTGCAGGCAAGGGCAACAGAGATTATGAGGGTGGTGGTCTCAGGCTGCCACATGTAAGTGGGGCAGAGTTTGGGGAAAGGGAGAGGGTGGAGATGGAAGTGACTGGATTGATGAGTGGATCCTAGCAGTCATCAGGAACCCTGATAATACCAGCTATTTATTTATTTATTCATTTATTTTGAAGCTTATATAGCACACCAAGCCCAAAGGCATCTGGGCACTTTCTTACAGAGTGTAAAAGTTACAGTTGTTACACAGAACACGTATGCAAAGAACATGGAGCCTGGAGGTGGCATTACAGCAAGCAAGAGTATGCACAAGAAAATACAGTATTTACAAAGTTGAGGGCCAGGCAAGAAGAGGTGAAGGCTAGATGGGTTGGTATGGGTACGTTAGTTGCACAAGCTGTGCGAGAAGAGGTGTGTTTTGAGTAGTTTCCTGAAAATCCAGAATAATTCTTGAGCTCTGAGTGTGAGTGGCAGTGAGTTCCAGTATTTGCTCGTGAATGTGGGGAAGCTGCTACCACCTGCGTTTTTGAGCTTGAACCTCAGTGTGTTGAGGCGGTGCTGGTAAGCTGCTCTGGTCAGTCTGGTGCGTTGTGTCCCAGTGACGTTATCAGCTAGGTAGGTGGGAGCCATCTGGTGAAGACATTTGTGAGTTAAAGTGAGTGATTTGAACAGGATATGTTCGCGAACTGGGATCCAGTGATGCTGGCATCTGATGGCTGGTATGTCTGCTGATCTGGGAGGTTCAGCATGGCTCTGAGGGCACTGTTTTGGAGGACCTGTAGTTTCCTGATATTCTGGATCTTAGTGCCGCATATAAGGTGTTACAATAGTCGAGGCATGTAAGGACTCAGTCTCTCGCTAGAGTTAAGCAGCTGTCTGGTGTGAGGAATTTTCTGCAGGCACTGATGAGTTTACACATGTATGAAGTAGATGAGGTGGTGGCATTGACTTGTTTGTGTCGATTGAGTGAAGAGTCTAAGTAGAAGCCAAGTGTTTTTACATCATTGGTGGTTTTAATGAAGACACCATCAACGATAAATGACTTGAAGAGGTCATTTATTTTGAAGATTCTGAGTTGGGAGGCAGTGATGAGAATCTCGGTTTTCTGGTCATTAAGGCATAGCCTGTGCTGTGCTATCCAAGCTTGGGTGGTGAGGTATATGACATTGTGGGTGGCTGCGTCAGAAGCGTGGTCACCTGATATTGGGATGAGGATCTGTGTGCCATCTGCATAATTGGTGTAGGTGACACCCAGGTTGCCCAATCGGTCAAAGAGTGTCTTACTGAAAATATGGTATAAGGTGGGGCCACACATGATTCTTGTGGTACTCTGCACGCGACTATGGAGGTGGGTGCTTCTGCTTTAGGGGGGAAGACTTTCATGGTTCTGTCGCTGAGGAAGGATTTTATCCAGTGTGTTTTGTTTGTATAGAGGTTTGCTGCAGATGTTAGGTTTTTAAACTGGATGTTGTGGTCCACCAGATCAAAAGCAGCAGAGAGGTCAAGGAGCAGAAGCACAGCTAGTTTCACATTGTCCCTCAGGTTATTCATTTGGATTTTTAAATCCAGTAGTGCTGTTTCGGTCTCATGTCTTGGGCGGGACCCAGACTAGCGTAGCCCCAGGATGTTATTGGCTTCCAGATATTTCTCGATTTGCAATTAGGCTACTCTATCCAGTATTTTCAAAGGAAACGGTACCATTGTTATTGGGCGGTAGTTTGTGGAAATGTTAGGGTCGAGGGTGGGCTTTTTTAGGAGAGGTAGTACCCAAGCGACTTTTAGGTCTGTGGGTACGCAGTTGCTTTTGAATGATGCATTGATGAGGTTGGTGATGAAGGGGGCGAGTTGAGGTGCGCTGTCTTTAATGACTGTGGTTGGGCAGGGGTCACCATGGCACCTGGAAGGTTTTAGTCTAAGGATAATTTTCAATACTTCTGGGATGGTGACTTCTATGAATTCGAATTTGGGTATCTCCTTGAGGTTGGTGTCTGTCTTGTATGGGGGTGGAGGTTCATGTAGCTTGGTTAGGCTGTTCTTTTTGGCTTCGACAGTGGAGTGGAGATGTGATTTTATTTTGGACAGTGTTTTGTATGGCCTCACATCGATTTGCATCTTTATTGCAGCTTTCAATTGGTGGGTTGGGAGTTTCTAGCTCTCTGAGGATTAAAAACAATTCCTTAGTGTTGGAGCTGGCTTTAGAACTTCTATCATTATAGAGTTTGCCTTTGGTAAGGAGTACTTATTGTTCGTATTCCCTAGAGGCAGTATCAAAGATGCTTCTGTTGGTTGTTGATGGGTTCTTTTTCCAGAGTGATTCTGCTTTTCTTTTGGTAATTCTTAGAGCTTTAAGTTCATTCATGAACCAACCATTGAGGTGGGCCGGTTGTCTGGCTTTGCGAATCTCAAGGGGAGCTAATTTTTATTAATTGCTGCTAAGATTGTGTTGTTGTAGAGTCTGGTCATTATGGTAGAGTCGGCATTATTATCAATTGTAGTTGCTAGGACAGGTTGCATGAGTGGAGCAGGTTGTTGGCGGTAATATTCTTTTTGTTTCTAGATGGCGCCTCTGGGGCTAGGTTGGGTAGGTTGGTTGGGGAGCTTTTAGTAATTTTTTTTAATGTAATGCGGTGGGGATCCGACCACGGGCAAGGAGCGTTAGATGTGATGGTGGAAATGCAGTTGATTTCTGCAAGCCAGTCGAGTATGCAACATTTTTTTGGGGCGTTTCTTTATTCTTCTTATTTAAGAATTCGTTTTAGTTGACAAGCAACTTTTTCAATTATTAGTTTATCATCATTGTTCCTCAAAAGGACACCCATCTCTATGCACATTTTTGTTTCTTCTTTCCCTTTTTTACAGACATCAAAGAAGAATTCAGCATATTTGCTAGCTTCAGCTTCTTCACAACATATATTTCCGTGTTTACCTAGCTGATGATTCAGCTTTGTAATCTTGAAAACATGTTCAGTAAGCTCATATATTCTACATTATCAATATTCAAAGGACATGACAATAATCGCTTAAAGTCTAGCATAGATTGCATTACATCGCTGATTGTAGTAGTTTGGCACGAATAATCTTGCATGTTCAGTAAAGCATTACTGACAATCAAACAATTCTTGGCACCATCATGAGAACCTAAAAAAATCCAGAATGGCGATATACTTTCATGAAGTCATGAATCAGCATCAATAGTAAAGTTAAAATTAAATAAGAAAAGATATTTAAATAAAACTATTTTGTAACTTGTGTAAAAAATACATGTTATGCATTCAGTTTTAAAATAAAGTTCACTGTGGCAATGATTAGGCTGCTATTAGAGGCATTAAAAATGTCATTCCACATTTGTACTTTAGTTAACATAGTTCTATCTTTAAAATACTTAAGAAAATACTTTTTTCTTAGTTCAATTAACCCATCGCATTCAGTAATTAAGTGCACCGTAGTCTCTGGTTTGCAAGCCAATTTGCAAAATCTGCATACATTTCAAAAAGTACTTTCTTTGGAGTAAGCAGCCTTTTTTGATTTGGTTGGTAAAAGATTGAGTCAAAAACGAAATAATTTATCAGCGTAGGACCGATCGGGGAATATTTGGATGTACAGAGGAATCCCATTTAGTGATTTCTCTGAAAAGGCTCCCGCTTTATAGGCATGATAGCCCGCAAATTTCTCCGGAAATTGCAATAGCAGATCCTTGGATATGGAAGCATCTTGTAAACTTTCTTCACATCGATTTTTCCTGTTAGTTAATGGATTAGGGGACAAACTCACTAGAAGTTTCTTGAGTACAGGAAATACATTTTTAGACGTATCCGTGGATAAATACACTTTCCTGTAGAGGGCTAACATTGACCATTTGACTGCTATTTGTAAGGAGATAAGTCCCAATTCATATCTAATAAGCGCTATTGGGGTGCTCAACTGGACTGGTAAAATAGCTTTCTAGAAAATTCCTTCCAATATATCCCATCTGACCGCCTTGTCCATGATTTTTGCCTCGCTGCCATAAGTTATGACAGGGATAACTTTTTGTAGATAAAAGATACGGGCCAGTAAAAAAGAAAATCTTCTGTATTTTTGCTGTAAGACCTTGGGTTGAGTAGCCAACATTCTCATTCATAGGATGAGCTCCTCTTTATATGGTCTCTCTTGAGGATGTACATTCATATTGATCCTAGGTATTTATAACAATTAATTTGTAGAACAGATTTTTTTTTTGCTAATTTCCAATAGAATTTATATTTGATTTTTTTATTGGGATGATTGAATACCAGGATATAAGATTTCTTGGTATTTATCTCTAAGTTATTATCTTCTGCAAATGTAGTCAGAGCTGTAAGCTTTCTCAGAAGTCCAATTCGAGTCCTATTAAAGAGGACCAAATCGTCAGCATATAATAAATAAGGAATGTGATAATTACCCAGCCGTGGCGAGAACGAGTGAACATTCTTCAAAGCCTTATGGAAGTCACTGATATAGAAATTGAATAAAATGGAAGCAAAAGGGCAGCCTTGTTTCAGGGCTGCATTTGTTTCAATAGATTCAGACAGTAAACCATCAGTTGAAAGTTTTATTTTAATTGTTGTATCAGAATAAAATTGATGTATTAGATAGAAAATGTACGGCAGGCAATTAGTTCTTAAAAGTTTATTCCATAAACTATGTCTTGACACCGAATCAAATGCGTGTTTAAAATCCACTAACGCCACATATACTGGATATTTATTCTTGATCGCTTCAGCTTTGATGGCAGATATAATTAAGAGATTTAGCCCTGTGCCAATACCAGGAACAAACCCACATTAGTGCCTTTCCATTAGATCTTGTTCTATAAGGCATTTAGTAAAATCGCGTATTAAATGTCTTGCTAAAATCTTGCCTCGGGCATCTAAAAGCGTAATTGGGCAGTAGTTAAAAGGACCAGTTCTATCTCCTTGTTTAAAAATGGAATTATGATTGCGGATTGCCAGGACGGCAGAATAATCTTGGATTTAATTATATTTTGGAATATTAAATTAAAAAGCTCGGCCGAGGCCTCTGGGTTTGTCTTAATTATACAGTTCGTAAGCATGTCCGTTCCTGTTGCTCTCGATGAGCTAAGTTTTTTAATTATTATTAATATATCTATAGCAGCAAACTTTAATCCTGTTAAGTCGGGCACCTCGGGGTTGAAGACATGAGAAGAGGTCACCTTTTTAAACAGTAATTTTTGGTAATGCAATCTCCAAACTGTCTCGTCAATGCCATTTAATTGTGTAGTTCAATGGGCATTTCCAGAGACGGAGTTTATCGTTCGCCATATCTCGCTTGCTGACTTGGACAATATAGTTTTAAGCATTAATTCTGCATCATTTTGTTTTTATAGAATTAGAGTCTGCTTGATTTGATTTCTGTATCTTGTCTTCATAGAGACTTTAAGTGAGTTGCTCGCATTTTTGGGCAATGCTCTTAGTGACCTTCGTAATTCTTTTTTAAGGTTATAGATTATTGGATTCGATTTCTATTTATGACTGAATGTTGGTTTAATACCAGCTCTGGTGGTTTGTAATATAATCTGTATGTGTTCATTGTAATATATCTGAGCACTCCTCTCTTCAAATTCAGCTGAGTTTGTGACTTTGCGCTGTTATAGCGCAATTGTTTTCAGGTTGCATTTAATGCAGTTTTTTTCCAAATTTGGTTAAAATTCCCCCTTAAAATATGTTTCTGCTTCACAGGAGTAAGGCGCCCAGTGACCTTCAAGCAGGTTGTGACCACTAGCGTCTGTTGGAATCACTTCAAATTCACAAACAAGTCTATTGTGCGTGGTGGGGAATCTTTGTTGAAGGTGCCATTTAGAACTGAAAACTGTCTAATTTCCATCATAGTTTGCCATTTGTCAGATGTGGAATTGGAGCCTGTATTAATGGATGAAATTAAGTTCATGTTAAAGTTACCAGCAATGATGGTCATTGAATTATTGGGATTTAGCAAGATTTTGTCCAAAATATCCTCAATTTTATTAAGAAAGTGAAATTCAGTTGGCGATAACGGATTCCAGTATATGTTTAGTATTGTTATTATTAGAAAGAAGGGATGTTTTTTGTTCCTGGTCCTTATAATCACTGGTTGTATGCCGTGATCAGGAGATGTCAGCGGCTCAATTGATAATTGAGAGTCAAGTCGTACCGCGGTTAGGAGACCAGCTGCCGGTCTGCCCCTGGCAGCTTTGCAAGGCAGGATCACGGTGACCTGATGATCAGGCCACACCGGGGTGACATCATCCAGGTTTCTTGAAGTAGTACTAGGTTGTATTTATTCAGTATCTTCGCTTTTGATGTCAATAAATGGGAAAACCTACGGGTGTTCCATGATGCCACGGAGCACTCATGGAGGGGCAACCTCGAGGAGATCTAGTGGTAATTTGCTTCCTTGACATCAGCGCCAGAGAGCCAAGCCCATTTTGACGTTAAGGTCTGAGCAGAGTTTACATGGGCCTGCTTACAGTTACAACAGCCTTACTGTTGCTACTAAAATTGTCAAACCCTGGCTGTACGTGGAGAGGTTTATTTAGAGTACTTTGCACAGGGACCAGAGTGGCAACAATTTCAAGGGCTAGGCCTTTCTCAAATAAAAGATGCCTCTGCTGCCAGACATAGTTCTTAATGATTAACGAATGAACCTCAATGTCAACTATGTCCTGGTGTGCAGGTTTTGGGCAGGGTCGGACTGGGACAAGAAATAGGCCCTCATGACCCTTGACCTCTGATGACATCACCGAAAGTGATATCATTTGACCCCACCCCAAAGTGACATTCCTGGAAGTGATGAAACACGACTTTTCACCCCTAGGCAAAACAGGAAGTGTCATCAAATAGCATTGTCCGTAAGTACACTAAATTACTGTGAATCCAAGCAGATGTCCAAGGCCAAATGATAATGTTATTGTATAGCATTTACGATTAAGCTCTTTTTTTATAGAACAAATATGCCTACAATATCACCCAATCTGTGGTGGTACTCATTTATCGACCTGAGAAGGAGGAAAGGCTTTTTGAAAAAAAGATGTGAAAAAAATAATATTTTATTTTCATTTTTTTCCAAACTGGCCCAGGCATGGCCAGAAACCTGCCCTCACTCTCCAGGGACGATTTCGGCCTAGCCATGGACTGAAAGTTGGAGGAGCCAATCTGACCCTGGTTTTGGGTAAGATACTCGCTGGATGTCTGGATGTCATTAGAATTAATATGACGTAGAGCTGGAATACGGTGAAACACTGCCAGTAATGTGGTTCTGCTTAGGAAGGGATCAGAGTGAATTCTCTCTAGCATGGTAATTCTTAAGGTTTCGTCCTGCAAATTATGCGCAGGACATCGGGTATCATTTATGGGAGTCAAAGTGCGTTCCAGAGCAGGTTCGGTATGGTCAATTGGGAGCGATTGAGCAAGTTAAGAGTCCCTCGTGTCACTTTCAGCAGGTTTAAGTACAGGGGATTTAGTAAAAGGAATTTGTTTGATTAAACCATTTCTCTTTTGTTCAAGGGTTCTGAATGATGCACTATCATAATTTAGGTTCACACAAAATTCAGGGCTTTGAGCAGGGGGAGCTGAATTAGGTTTGTGCAAACTTTGGTGAATTGCATCTTGAATTACAGCATTATTGTGTGAATATACAGAAAAGTTCATCATTTCTTCATGAGTGATAGAATTTTCTGTAGTACAACATTTCACTGAGGGCACATTTATAGTAGCAGGAATGCACATTGGAGCTTCCAGTGTCTTACCTTTGAAACACGCCAAGCCAGGAGAAAGCGGGCATGCAACAGTCGTTATGGTGTTATCAATCTTGCCCATATCAGAAGGATGAGAAGCTTTTTCTTGAGGCTCAGATGCCGATAAATTAGCCACAAAAGCTTTGGTTTTGGATTTGGATTTCTTGCTTTTTTTTCGGGATTGGCATATTTTTCTTTTTTTTCTTTTTGGGATTGTCAGTTGAAGAATTTATATCTGATCCCCGATCGGAAGTACGCTTCCTATTCCGCCTTCTTCTTCTGCGCATGTTTTGGGATGGCCGACACAAGACATCATAGAGGGGTATCTCCGATTTAGCTTGATCAGGCGAATCGACATAAATTGGTTGATCATTGGGAGGGAGCAGGGTGTTGTCTGATATGACTTGAGGAGGAGCAACATCATCACTAGGCATCAGAGGGGGTATTTCCTCCATGGATGGAAGGTCACCAGGTGTGGACACTGGAAGCTCCGAAGCAAGTGCATCAGGCAGCAGAAAAGGAAGTGCATTTTTCAGTACATTAGGAAGGTTCAATACCAACCAGTCTAACTTGTTGGTAAGAGTTGACAACATGCTTTCTTGAGCAGTAGCTCTATTATCGAGAGTTTCAAAAATCTTGGTGAGAGTATAGATGGAAGTATCAATTGCCACTAGGGCCGTCCACAATGATGGGTTGGAAACCGATGGGAATCCAAATGACGGATGCGGTATCAGTTTAGCAAAAGATAGTGCAATAGATGCATTTGAGTCCGGTGGGGAGATGATGTCATTAGGGTAGTCTGTAGGATATAGCTCTGGTGATATGGATAGTCTGGAATCTATAGGCCCGAGGTAGAATCTTCGAAGGTAATTGAGATGAATGTATTGGGAGCCTGAATTGATTGTCCTAACGGAAGTGACAGATTGGATGTCAATTTTAGCGGTTGCTGTTCGAAATTGTTACTCAATTCAATAAATTCAACCGGCGCAGCAAGACCTCTCAAAGCATGGGAGTAAAGGGAATAAGGAGTAGGAAAGATCGTAGATTGGGATGAGACTGAGTGGAGCTCATTTGCGTGCACCAGAACACTAGTTGCAGAAGCTGCACAGATTTCCTGAATGATAGAGACATGATCCACTGTGCATGCATCCATGGTATGATCGGAAAGGAAGTGGACTTGAGTGGTCACTTTAGGAGGGTCAGTCAACTGGATGTTGGAACCTCCTTGATTGGATGATAGTGGTAATCTTGGGGCAGCAGACCTCTGAGGGCCAACCACCATGGAGGAGCGTTGAAAACCGGGCCGTATGTTTAATGGCATGCAATAAGAATAGCATGGGGGGCAGGGGCATGCCAGATGTAAGCCGCATCATATTGGGGGCAGGTGGAGTAGAAGTCAGGTGTGTGGCTTAATTGGCTTTTTTATTTTTTTATTTTATTTATATATTTGTTTCTGAGTTATTTATTATATTGTTATTGCCAGCCTTTAGACATTGCCCTCCCCTTTTCCAGTTTGATCGTGCTAGGGCAATTGTCAAAACTGTCCGATACACTGTTCCCTTCTCCCAACACCTCCTCACCTGGATGTTCCAAAGTGTCTTCAGTTAATTCAGAATCCTTTCTCCTTCTAGGTCTTTGTGGCTTCTTTTCCTTCCTTTCCTTCTTGTGATGTAAGTAGAGGCGTGACTCCCCGGGGGCCACCGTGACCGGAAGGTGACCTAGTCTAAGGGGCCCCAGAGGAGTAAGCCCCGAATCCCATGGAAAAAGCTGGTTGGCTGAAAAAACCCTGGTTGTTGATGGTATCCTTTATAGGTGTTGGATTGATTCCAGTGGTTCTGGTAATCTTGGTCTTTTATCATGAAGGGCAAATGAACAAATATCCAAATACAGATCGTTGTGACAGCAATCACCCTTAAACCGAAAAGGTAAGTAAAGTTCTGTCCAAAGTTCAAAGAATAGAGTTTATAGATTTGTAAGCAGTACAGCGTGAGGAGCACCAGAGGATGTTGTCAGGCAGCAGAGAAGGGCCTGCAAGCAGTGCAGCATCAGGAAACACCAGGCAATGTTGTCAGGCAATACAGCGGGGTCTGCAAGCAGTTCAGTGTCAGGGAACACCAAAGGAAAATGAAAAACCAGAAGAGAAAAATAGATAGAAAAAGTATGAAGCACAGAGATCTGTTAAAGAGAGTAAGAGGAAGAAGCAGAGTAAGGACAGAGCCGTCAAGACCAAGAGGAAGGAAAAATATGGTAAGGTAACAAAAGAATATACCTTACCTCCTCCGTGAAATCAACGGAATTCAGCCCACGAAAATATACCTGAAAGATTCAAGCCTCCGAAAGTGACACAGAGGGCAAAAGGCAGCTAAACTAAGGGTGAGGTAGAAAAAGTATTAAAGGCAAGTTCAAGGAGCAAAAACAGAGCGCTAGCGTATTGAGTTGGAAAAACTTCGATACAACGCATCAGAGTTACGGCGTGTGAGATGTAAATACGTCTCAGCGGCCATATTGGAAAAAGCATAGACCGCTAAGACGGAAATACCTGCAACCATTTTAGGTGTGTCTCCATTTGAGCCAAACCCTCCATGGCTGATGCATTACAGCAATATTGTCCCACAGGTAGAATAGATAGGGACAGATACTGCACTAGCGACTCACAGGTTATGAAGTCCCGAGCCATTTTAAACAATGCCGCTCAAGCGATCGCGCCAATCTGAATCTGCTTGCGTGAGAAAGTAAAACTTAAACTAGCTGAGGTGTAACAGAGGGGGAGCTTAGATGAGAGAAAACTAAGCAGACACTAGAGCTATTTGACGGTTGGGCCAGATTAGAAAGATCTGGCAGAATAAGTCCTCTCACGGTCAACAGATGGTTTTTTGTGGGGTAGAGGAAAGAAAAAGATGAATCTCCCGCCTAAATCTCACAACTGTAGATGGGAGAGCACGAGCAGATAATTATGTTTAGGACTGAGAAGCCGAGAACGCGGCACAGTGGTATAGCGGGCAGCGGACACTAGGCAGTACTCGTCCGTACTCGTTTCTGGTGCGCGCGCGCTGGTGCCCACCGGGATTGAATTTGTAGCGTAGGTCACAGAGGGGGGCGTGGCTACAAAAATACAAGCAGAATATGAGTTAAACGTTCATATTCTAGTCCTTAAGTAAATGTCCATAGGTTCTTTGAGTTGACATAGAATGAAGAGGGTGCCTGCAATACCCAAAGTGCTTTCCAAGGACTGCAGATAGTAGCTGGAGAAAGAGGCAATCCGGGCAGAGTCGACAGCAGATTAGCAGACAGTACTTATCCGTACTCGCTTCCGGTGCGCGCGCGCTAGTGCGCGCCAGGATTTAATTTGTAGTGTAGGTCACAGAGGGGGCGTGGCTACAAAAATACATGGAGAATATGTGTTAAACGTTGATATTATTGTCCTTAAGTAAATGTCCTTAGGTTCTTTGAGTTGACCTAGAATGAAGAGGGTGCCTGCAATACCCAAAGTGCTTTCCAAGGACTGCTGATAGTTGCTGGAGAAAGAGGCAAATCGGGCAGAGTCAACAGCATATTAGCAGACAGTACTTGTCCGTACTCGCTTCCGGTGCGCGCAACATTTCACATGTGTTGAGTTCTTAATCTTATGCGCGAACCCGAGTGCTGACATGGTGTTAGCCAGGAAACGAGCATTGTTATCGAGTGGGTCATTCAGGCCTAAGTTGAAATCGCCTAATATGATGGTTTGTGATTTGGGTTTGGTGTTGAAGGAGATGATTTGTGAGACCTCACTCTCAGTGGTATGTACTGGCCCTGGAGGTCTGTAGATGAGGTGCACGTTTAATGTCGATGTAGCTGAGAGGGACATTTTAACGGATAGTAGTTTGGATGAGGTGTGGGGCGTTAAGGGTATCTCTCCCATGTTCATAGACGTTTTAGCTATGATGGCCACTCCTCCCCCTTTGGCATTTGGTCTGTCCCTCCTGCATATGAAATAACTGTCTGGAACAGCGAGTGACAGTGCTGGGTCCACAGCATCATGGAGCCTGGATTCTGTAATAGCTAGGAAGTCTAGATTGTGAGACGTGGTGATGGCTGCTATGTCGAGTGTGTGGGTGGGGAGTGATCTGGCATTGATGAGGGCTTTCAGAATGGTGTGGTTGGGTGTGTTAGTGGGGGGAGGGTGGTAGATGTGGGTGTTGTGACTTGTGACTACACTGCCTGGAAGACCTGGATCCTGATTGGCTGTCAGAATTACAGTGTTGCACTCCAGGAAGTTTTTATGAGAGTGAGATTTTTAAGAGAACTGATTCAAAACTATGCTTGCATTTAGTACTGACAGTAACAGTCTCACTAGACATATTTGTTTTACTATACGATTCTTTTAAATGGTCAGAAATGACATGCTGTAATTTGTAGTTTTAAACAGTATTATCTGACGGCAGCAAATAAATCATTGATCCACTGTGTGTGCACACACACCTTTCTCTTGTCTCAACTAGGGCCTAGACAATATAATTTTCTAAGAACCTTTTTCGAAGCAGCACTGATGTAATGCAGAAGAGGTGCTTTAAAGAGGCCATAGATGAAACAAAACAAGAGAGGCCATACCTGAGACAATTAAATATGCAGTAATTCACAAAACCTATTGGAAGTTGGAGGTTATGCAGACAGTTCAACCTGCTAACGGACAACTATTGCATACTTAACAGCACTTTACAAGAGAATTTCCCTTACATTTGCTAATCATAGAATTGTGTAGTCCAAGTCTGTAAGGTTTAGAATGGTTTTACATACCAGAGCAAACATATTTTAACATCTTGTGATATATGTGCATGGCCTCCAAGATTAATTGATCGAAATAAATGTGCAATGTCTGTTCTTTTAACCCCCACCTACCCTTTATTATTCAATACGGTGTGTGTGTGTGTGGGTGTGTGTGTGTGTGTGTGTGTGTGTGTGTGTGTGTGTGTGTGTGTGTTACTATCCTTGTGGGGACTTGGGTGTGTAAACATGCACACGCTGTGGGGACTTGATTTCACTGTGGGGACCTAAACCCAAGTCCCCACATGGTAATGCCTTCCAAATGACTTAAAACAACTTAAAAGACATCTGTGCCAATTTTTAGAACTTTTTAAAAAATGGCTTTGTGGGGACCTGTGTTTATTTTGGTGTGTTGATTTTTTACTCAGCTCTGCCCCCGCAGGCTGGGTGTGGTATTGCAGTCATCAACACACGGACAGGAATTTAAACACACTTGATAAATCAGATGCCCTACATGCTTAGGCAGCAGACAGCAGATTCATGGGAACCATTTATACACAAATACAATTATGTTTTAAATGGCCTGAACTCTGCGTTTAAATGTAAAATAATGAAATTAAGCTGTTTTTTGTGTATTTTGTATGTTTACAGAATTGGATATAATTGATATGCAATGTAAATCTTCCCTCATTGATTGCACAACACACTTCCAGATTCATTTCAAGCATTGACTACTTTTGTAATAAACGAATCACAATATGACTTACTTTACTTTCTTATTTTTCTGTGATTTTGTTGAAGTCCCCATAGGGGTGGTGTGTGATGAAATTGAATTCTACACTGTCAAGACAACACATTATGTGCACGGATGTCATCTTGTCTATAGTCTGATATGTGAATTAATTGAATGTTGGCATCACATTTTGTCTGATTATTCAAAAAATATTCACAAAGTTGATGTTTAATTGATACTCATTTGGTTTCCTTACAAGTTGATCTCTAAGGGAAAAAAGTGGCAGTAATGGAATTAGCGCCACTTTGATCAATCTGCTGATATAAGGGTTATTGAAAATGGACACTAATTCCTCTGGTGAAATTAACCCAGAAGAAATGAGCGCTGGAGGAATAAGTAATGAAAACCAGTGATGATTACCCCGGGGCTAAATCCTCCAGTGGAATTAGAGCTGGAAATAAAAATGCTAATTCCATCCTATCTTCAGGTAAAAATACTGAACGAAACACCTCCAAAAATAGTGGCCAATTCAACCAAAAATACCTAAATGGTGAAGGAAAATGCATTCAGGTGATGCAAATGAAGCCACAGATGCACCCAATTGGCCATACAAGGGTATGTGAATACGAATAGTATGTAATGATGCTGAAGTCCCAATAGAGCTGATATGATGGTACTGAGTCCACCAAAAGGATGGTGTGTGGTCATGTTGAGGTCTCCGTTGGGATGTTGTTTGATGACATAGAGGTCCTCACAGGGATGGTGTCATTGTATAGAAGGCCATATAAGAATAGTGTGTATTTATGCTCCAGATCCCATAGAAATGGAATGCAATGATATTGAATCCTCCAACTGAATGGTGTGTGCTGATGTTGAGGTCCCCACAGGGTTGATATGTGATGATATTGAAGTCCTCACATGGATGGTGTGCGCTGATGGTGAGGTCCCCAAAGGTATGATATGTGATGATATTGAAGTCCTCACATGGATGGTGTGTGCTGATGGTGAGGTCCCCACAGGGATGATATGTGATGATATTGGAGTCCTCACATAGATGGTGTGTGCTGATGGTGAGGTCCCCACAGGCATGATATGTGATGATATTTAAGTCCTCAAATGGACAGTGTGTGCTGATGTTGAGTTCCCCACAGGGTTGATATGTGATGATATTGAAGTCCTCACATGGATGGTGTGTGCTGATGGTGAGGTCCCCACAGGGATGATATGTGATGATATTGAAGTCCTCACATGGATGGTGTGTGTTGATGTTGAGGTACCCACAGGGTTGATATGTGGTGATATTGAAGTCCTCACGTGGATGGTGTGTGCTGATGGTGAGGTCCCCACAGGGATGATATGTGATGATATTTAAGTCCTCAAATGGGTGGTGTGTGCTGATGTTGAGGTCCCCACAGGGTTGATATGTGATGATTTTGAAGTCCTCACATGGATGGTGTGTGATGATGTTGAAGTCTCCTTAATGAAGATGTATTATGATATTAAACATTTTGTATGTGGACTCTTTGACATTAAATGCCTTACAGATATGTAATGCTTCAAGGAAGTAAAAGAGAGGTTTTGTGAAGATGTTGAAATAATTTAAGAAAGTATTTATAGGCCTGAGTGTGTTTTATGTTAACATGAACTCATGTAATGGTAATGTTACATTATGCTCTGCTTAGTACATGGCCAAATCAGAAATTGAACGAAATCTCACCTGACAATGGGGGTGATTACGAGTTGGGCAGTATTCTGTCTGTAAATCCACTGGACGTACCGTTGCCACCACTTAGTTTGGCAGATTTACAGGTGGATTACACGTGGTGGTGGCGGAGTATGATCCCTTTTTTTCATTGGACTCTATGTGGCATTTTTGGCAGAATTACTGCCTAAGGGAGCAAGGGCTAAAGGTCAGTGTGAACAAGTGCCAGTTTTGCTGGACAAGCAGCAAATACAGCGGAAACATCGTCTCTGCAGACATCATTCCTGTAGATCCCGCAAAGACGGAAGCCTTCCTCCCCTGGTCAAGACCTCAGAACTTGAAGGAGTTACAGAGTTTCCTTTTTTTAACAGCTACTGGAGATTTGTTGTGGGATATGCCAACATCGTGCAACCGCTTGTGGACCTCATCAAAGGATACCTGCCTAACTAAAGGAGCGGCAGGACTACTCTGCAGACCATTTACACCATCCACATGAGCCCTTTGATGATAGGTGGACCGACTAATGCCAGGAGGCATTCAAGGAGCTGAGGCAGATCCTCACTACTTGAGCTCCTCGAATACTCAAACCAATTCTGGGCTACACAGATCCTCAGTTGCCTTGCATCTTGCACATTGATGCAAGTCTTCCACCTGGTGATTGTGTGTTCAATCACAGCCTGGAAAAAGAGTGGACAGAACAAGCTGAGTAACAAGTGGGAGTCTCAACCATTCAACATTGAGCATCAATTAGTAGTGCTGCCTGTCTACTGACTATGGGTATGAGAACAGCCAAGAAACATCAAGACCTTGCAATGGAACCATCTGCTCCAAGTCCAGGATGAGTTTGAGCTGACACTGGCAGTGAGAGAAGAGGACGTGAACCCGACTCTGAGAGTGTTCTTTCGAGACTAATCCTGATCCCATTGCTCCTGGTAAATTGGATGTGGCAGGTTACCCTTACCCATTCCTCCACTGGAATATAGGGAGCCTGACTTGGTACAGGGTTGATCGCTGGGTCAGGAATAAACCCTAGATGAGGCCCCGGCTGATCTTCATCCTGCAACCAGGGAGAGCACGACTGTCATGAAACTAACATAGGATTCACTGGGGGTCCAATGTGAGTTTCCCATTGCCTGATCCTAAGTTTTCCATTCTTTCTTCTTTAGTGCAGGTGCCTGCGAGTTCAGGGACACTTTGGCAGGGCGCAGGGCATGAGAGGGGGTTGGGGGGTAACAGGAGAGAGACACGGGGCATGAGCGAGGGGTGGAGGGCAACAGCAGGGAGACACGGGGCATGACCGGGGGTGCGGGGCAACAGGAGAGAGACATAGGGCATGAGCAGGGGGTGGGGGGGTAACAGGAGAGAGACACGGGGCATGAGTGGGGGGTTGGGGGTAACAGGAGAGAGACACGGGGCATGAGAGGGGGGTGAGGGGTAACAGGAGAGAGACACGGAGCATGAGCGGGGGGTGGGGGGCAACAGGAGAGAGACACGGGGCATGAGAGGGGGGTGGGGGTAACAGGAGAGAGACACGTGGCATGAGCGGGGGTGGGGGTAACATCAGGGAGACACAGGGCATGACCGGGTATGGGGGTAACAGGAGAGAGATACGGGGCATGAGAGGGGGGTGGGGGTAACAGGAGAGAGACACGTGGCATGAGCGGGGGGTGGGGGTAACATCAGGGAGACACGGGGCATGACCGGGGGTGGGGGGCAACAGGAGAGAGATACGGGGCATGAGAGGGGGGTGGGGGGTAACAGGAGAGAGACACGGGGCATGAGCGGGGTGTGGGGGTAACATGAGAGAGACATGGGGCATGAGCTGGGGGTGGGGGGGAAAAATCATGGAGACACGGGGCATGAGCGGGGGGTGGGGGGAACACGAGGGAGACACGGGGCATGAGAGGGGGTGGGGGTAACAGGAGAGAGACAGGGCATGAGCGGGGGTTGGGGGCAACAGCAGGGAGACACGGGGCATGAGCGGGGGGTCGGGGTTAACAGGAGAGAGACACGGGGCATGACCGGGGGGTGGGGGTAACAGGAGAGAGACATGGGGCATGAGAGGGGGTGGGGGGTAACAGGAGAGAGACACGGGGCATGAGCGGGGGGTAGGGGTAAGAGGAGAGAGACTCGGGGCATGAGCGGGGGGTGGGGGGCAACAGCAGGGAGACACGGGGCATGACCGGGGGTGGGGGTCAACAGGAGAGAGACAGGGGGCATGAGCGGGGGTCGGGGGCAACAGCAGGGAGACACGGGGCATGAGCGGGGGGTGGGGGGAACACAAGGGAGACACGGGGCATGAGCAGGGGTGTGGGGGTAACAGGAGAGAGACACGGGGCATGAGCAGGTTGTGAGGGGCAACAGCAGGGAGACACAGGGCATGAGTGGGGGTGGGGGGTAACAGGAGAGACACGAGGCATGAACGGGGGGTGGGGGGCAACAGCAGGGAGACATGGGGCATGACTGGGGGGTGGGGGGTAAAAGGAAAGAGACACAGGGCATGAGAGGGGGGCGGGGGGGTAACAAGAGAGAGACACGGGGCATGAGTGGGGGGTGGAGGGGCAACAGCAGGGAGACACTGGCATGAGTGGGGGGTGGGAGGCAACAGCAGGGAGACACGGGGCATGAGCAGGGGGTGGGGGTTAACAGGAGAGAGACACGGGGCATGAGCGGGGGTGGGGGGCAACAGCAGTAAGACACGGGGCATGAGTGGGGGTGGGGGGCAACAGGAGAGAGACACGGGGCATGAGCGGGGGGTGGGGGTAACAGGAGAGAGACACGGGGAATGAAAGGGGGGTTAACAGGAGAGAGACACGGGGCATGGGCGGGGTTGAGGGTAACAGGAGAGAGACTCGGGCATGAGCAGGGGGTGGGGGGCAACAGCAGGGAGAGACGGGGCATGACCGGGGGTGGGGGCAACATGAGAGAGACACTGGGCATGAGAGGGGGGTGAGGGTAACAGGAGAGAGACACGGGGCATGAGCCGGGGGTGGGGGGCAACATGAGAGAGACACGGGGCATGAGCGGGGGGTGGGGGGCAACAGCAGGGCGACACGGGGCATGAGCGGGGGTGGGGGGAACACGAGGGAGACACGGGGCATGAGAGGGGGGTGGGGGTAACAGGAGAGAGACATGGGGCATGAGCGGAGGGTGGGGGGTGACAGGATAGAGACACGGGGCATAAGAGGGGGTGGGTGGAAACTGCAGGGAGACACGGGGCATGAGCGGGGGCTGGGGGCAACAGCAGTGAGATACGGAGCATGAGCAGAGGGTGGGGCAACAGCAGGGAGACACGGGGCATGAGCGGGGTGGGGGAACACGAGGGAGATGCGGGGCATGAGCGGGGGTGGGGGTTAACAGGAGAGAGACACGGGGCATGAGCAGGGGGTGGGGGGCAACAGGAGAGAGACACGGGGCATGAGCAGGGGGTGGGGGGCAACAGGAGAGAGACACGGGGCATGAGCAGGGGGTAACAGGAGAGAGACACGGGGCATGAGCAGGGGGTGGGGGGGTAACAGGAGAGAGACACGGGGCATGACTGGTAGATGGGGGCAACAGGAGAGAGACACAGGGCTTGACCGGGGGGTGGGGGGCAACAGGAGAGAGACACGGGGCAAGAGAGGGGGGTGGGGGGTAACAGGAGAGAGACATGGGGCATGAGCAGGGAGGTAACAGGAGAGAGACACGGGGCATGAGAGGGGGGTGGGGGGTAACAGGAGAGAGACACGGGGCATGAGCGGGGGTGGGGGGCAACAGCAGGGAGACATGTGGCATGAGCGGAGGGTGGGGGCAACAGCAGGGAGACACGGGGCATGAGCGGGGGGTGGGGGCAACAGCAGGGAGACACGGGGCATGAGCGGGGTGGGGGAACACGGGGGAGATGCGGGGCATGAGCGGGGGTGGGGGTTAACAGGAGAGAGACACGGGGCATGAGCAGGGGGTGGGGGGCAACAGGAGAGAGACACGGGGCATGAGAGGGGGGTGGGGGGCAACAGGAGAGAGACACGGGGCATGAGCGGGGGTGGGGGGCAACAGCAGGGAGACATGTGGCATGAGCGGAGGGTGGGGGGCAACAGCAGGGAGACACGGGGCATGAGCGGGGGGTGGGGGGAACAAGAGGGAGACACGGGGCATGAGCGGGGGTGGGGGTTAACAGGAGAGAGACACGGGGCATGAGCAGAGGGTGGGGGGCAACAGCAGGGAGACATGTGGCATGAGCGGAGGGTGGGGGGCAACAGCAGGGAGACACGGGGCATGAGCGGGGGGTGGGGGGAACAAGAGGGAGACACGGGGCATGACCGGGGGGTGGGGGCAACAGGAGAGAGACACGGGGCATGAGAGGGGGGTGGGGAGTAACAGGAGAGAGACATGGGGCATGAGCAGAGGGTGGGGGGCAACAGCAGGGAGACACGGGGCATGACCGAGGGGGTGGGGGGCAACATGAGAGAGGCACAGGGCATGAGCGGGGGATGGGGGGCAACAGCAGGGAGACACGGGGCATGAGAGGGGGTGGGGAGTAACAGGAGAGAGACACGGGGCATGAGCAGGGGATAGGGGTAACAGGAGAGAGACACGGGGCATGAGAGGGGGTGGGGGTAACAGGAGAGAGACACGGGGCATGAGCGGGGGGTGGGGGGCAACAGGAGGGAGACACGGGGCATGACCGGGGGTGGGGGCGACAGGAGAGAGACACGGGGCATGAGAGAGGGGTGGGGGGTAACAGGAGAGAGACACGGGGCATGAGCGGGGGTGGGGGGTCACATGAGAGAGACACAGGGCATGAGCGGGGGGTGGGGGGCACAGCAGGGAGACATGGGGCATGAGCAGGGGTGGGGGGAACACGAGGGAGAAATGGGGCATGAGAGGGTGGTGGGGGTAACAGGAGAGAGACACAGGGCATGAGCAGGGGGTGGGGGGCAACAGCAGGGAGACACAGGGCATGACTGGGGCTTGGGGGGCAACATAAGGGAGACAAGTGGCATGACCGGGGGTGGGGGCAACAGGAGAGAGACACAGGGCATGAGAGGGGGGTGAGGGGTAACAGGAGAGAGACACGGGGCATGAGAGGGGGGTGGGGGGTAACAGGAGAGAGACACGGGGCATGAGCGGGGGGTGGGGGGCAACAGGTGGGAGACACGGGGCATGACCGGGGGGTCGGGGCAACAGGAGAGAGACACAGGGCATAAGAGGGGGGTGGGAGGCAACAGCAGGGAGACACGGGGTATGAGTGTGGGGAAAACGAGGGAGACACGGGGCATGAGAGGGGGGTGGGGGGTAACAGAAGAGAGACACGGGACATGAGCTGGGGGTGGGGGGCAAAAGCAGGGAGACACGGGGCATGACCGGGGGTGAGGGGCAACAGAGAGACACAGGGCATGGCTGGGGGGTCGGGGGCAACAGGAGAGAGACACAGGGCTTGACCTGGGGGTGGGGGGCAACAGGAGAGAGACACGGGGCATGAGAGGGGGGTGGGAGGTAACAGGAGAGAGACACGTGGCATGAGCGGGGGTGTGGGGCAACAGCAGGGAGACACGGGGCATGAGCGCGGGGTGGGGGAACATGAGGGAGACATGGGGCATGAGCAGGGGTGTGGGGGTAACAGGAGAGAGACACAGGGCATGAGCGGGTTGTGAGGGGCAACAGCAGGGAGACACGGGGCATGAGCGGGGGTGGGGGTAACAGGAGAGACACGAGACATGAGCGGGGGGTGGGGGGAACAGTAGAGACACGGGGCATGAGCGGGGTGTGGGGGCAATAGCAGGGAGACACGGGGCATGACCCGGGGCTGGGGGCAACAGGAGAGAGACACGGGGCATGAGAGGGGGGTGGGGGGTAACAGGAGAGAGACACAGGGCATGAGAGGGGGGTGGAGGGGTAACAGGAGAGAGAAACGGGGCATGAGCGGGGGGTGAGGGGCAACAGCAGGGAGACACGGGGCATGAGCGGGGGGTGGGGGGCAACAGCAGGGAGACACGGGGCATGAGCAGGGGGTGGGGGTTAACAGGAGAGAGACACGGGGCATGAGCGGGGGGTGGGGGGCAACAGGTGGGAGACATGGGGCATGACCGGGGTGTCGGGGCAACAGGAGAGAGACACGGGGCATGAGAGGGGGGTAAAAGGAGACAGACACAGGGCATGAGCGGGGGGTGGGAGGCAACAGCAGGGAGACACGGGTTATGAGCGGGGGGAAAACGAGGGAGACACGAGGCATGAGAGGGGGGTGGGGGGTAACAGAAGAGAGACACGGGACATGAGCGGGGGTGGGGGGCAAAAGCAGGGAGACACGGGGCATGACCGGGGGGCGGGGGGCAACAGAGAGACACGGGGCATGGCTGGGGGGTCGGGGGAAACAGGGGAGAGACACAGGGCTTGACCTGGGGGTGGGGGGCAACAGGAGAGAGACACGGGGCATGAGAGGGGGGTGGGGGTAACAGGAGAGAGACACGTGGCATGAGCGGGGGTCTGGGGCAACAGCAGGGAGACACGGGACATGAGCGGGGGGTGGGGGAACATGAGCGAGACACGGGGCATGAGCGGGTTGTGAGGGGCAACAGCAGGGAGACACGTGGCATGAGCGGCGGTGGGGGGTAACAGGATTGACACGAGGCATGAGCGGGGCGTGGGGGGCACAGTAGAGACACGGGGCATGAGCAGGGTGTGGTGGGCAACAGCAGGGAGACACGGGGCATGACCCGGGGGTGGGGGGCCACAGGAGAGAGACACGGGGCATGAGAGGGGGTGGGGTAACAGGAGAGAGAAACGGGGCATGAGCGTGGGGTGGGTTGCAACAGCAGGGAGACACGGGGCATGACCGGGGGGTGGGGGACAACAGCAGGGAGACACGGGGCATGAGCAGGGGGTGGGGGTTAACAGGAGAGAGACACGGGCCTGAGTGGGGGGTGGGGGGCAACTGCAGGGAGACACGGGGCATGACTGGGGGTGGGGGGCAACAGGAGAGAGACACGGCATGAGCGGGTGGGGGGCAACATGAGAGAGACACGAGGCATGAGCGGGGTGGGGGGCAACAGCAGGGAGACACGGGGCATGACTGGGGGATGGGGGCAACAAGAGGGGGACACGGGGCATGACTGGGGGATGGGGGCAACAGGAGAGAGACACAGGGCTTGACCGGGGGGTGGGGGGCAACAGGAGAGAGACACGGGGCAAGAGAGGGGGGTGGGGGTAACAGGAGAGAGACCTGGGGCATGAGCGGGGGGGTGGGGGGTAACAGGAAAGAGACACGGGGCATGAGAGGGGGTGGGGGGGTAACAGGAGAGAGACACGGGGCATGAGCGGGGATGGGGGGCAACAGCAGGGAGACATGGGGCATGAGCGGAGGGTGGGGGGCAACAGCAGAGAGACACGGGGCATGAGCGGGGGGTGGGGGGAACAAGAGGGAGACACGGGGTATGAGCGGGGGTTAACAGGAGAGAGACACGGGGCGTGAGCGGGGGGTGGGGGGCAACAGGAGAGAGACACGGGGCATGAGCGGGGATTGGGGGGCAACAGCAGGAAGACACGGGGCATGACCGGGGGTGGGGGCAACAGGAGAGAGACACGGGGCATGAGAGGGGGGTGGGGAGTAACAGGAGAGAGACACGGGGCATGAGCAGAGGGTTGGGGGCAACAGCAGGGAGACACGGGGCATGACCGGAGGGTGGGGGCAACAGGAGAGAGACACAGGGCATGTGCAGGGGGAGGGGGCAACATGAGAGAGGCACAGGGCATGAGCGGTGGGTGGGGGGTAACAGCAGGGAGACACGGGGCATGAGAGGGTGGTGGGGAGTAAGAGGAGAGAGACACGGGGCATGAGCAGAGGGAAGGGGTAACAGGAGAGAGACACGGGGCATGAGCAGGAGTTGGGGGCAACAGGAGGGAGACACGGGGCATGACCGGGGGTGGCGGCGACAGGAGAGAGACACGGGGCATGAGAGAGGGGTGGGGGGTAACAGGAGAGAGACACGGGGCATGAGCGGGGGTGGGGGGCAACATGAGAGAGACAAAGGGCATGAGCGGGGGGTGGGGGGCAACAGCAGGGAGATACGGGGCATGAGCAGGGGTGGGGGGAACACGAGGGAGACACGGAGCATGAGAGGGTGGTGGGGGGTAACAGGAGAGAGACACAGGGCATGAGCGGGGGTGGGGGGGCAATAGCAGGGAGACACAGGGCATGACTGGGGTGTGGGGGGCAACATAAGGGAGAAACGGGGCATGAGAGGGGGGTGAGGGGTAACAGGAGAGAGACACGGGGCATGAGAGGGGGTGGGGGGTAACAGGAGAGAGACACGGGGCATGAGCAGGGAGTGGGGGGCAACAGGAGAGGGACACGGGGCATGAGAGGGGGGTGGGGGGGCAACAGGAGAGAGACACGGGGCATGAGCGGGGATGGGGGGCAACAGCAGGGAGACATGTGGCATGAGCGGAGGGTGGGGGGCAACAGCAGGGAGACACGGGGCATGAGCGGGGGGTGGGGGGAACAAGAGGGAGACACGGGGCATGAGCGGGGGTGGGGGTTAACAGGAGAGAGACACGGGGCATGAGCAGAGGGTGGGGGGCAACAGCAGGGAGACATGTGGCATGAGCGGAGGGTGGGGGCAACAGCAGGGAGACACGGGGCATGAGCGGGGGGTGGGGGGAACAAGAGGGAGACACGGGGCATGACCGGGGGGTGGGGGCAACAGGAGAGAGACACGGGGCATGAGAGGGGGGTGGGGAGTAACAGGAGAGACACACGGGGCATGAGCAGAGGGTGGGGGGCAACAGCAGGGAGACACGGGGCATGACCGGGGGGTTGGGGGGCAACATGAGAGAGGCACAGGGCATGAGCGGGGGATGGGGGGCAACAGCAGGGAGACACGGGGCATGAGAGGGGGTGGGGAGTAACAGGAGAGAGACACGGGGCATGAGCAGGGGATAGGGGTAACAGGAGAGAGACACGGGGCATGAGAGGGGGTGGGGGTAACAGGAGAGAGACACGGGGCATGAGCGGGCGGTGGGAGGCAACAGGAGGGAGACACGGGGCATGACCGGGGGTGGGGGCGACAGGAGAGAGACACGTGGCATGAGAGAGGGGTGGGGGTAACAGGAGAGAGACACGGGGCATGAGCGGGGGTGGGGGGCAACATGAGAGAGACACAGGGCATGAGCGGGGGGTGGGGGGCAACAGCAGGGAGACACGGGGCATGAGCAGGGGTGGGGGGAACACGAGGGAGACATGGGGCATGAGAGGGTGGTGGGGGTAACAGGAGAGAGACACAGGGCATGAGCAGGGGGTGGGGGGGCAACAGCAGGGAGACACAGGGCATGACTGGGGCATGGGGGGCAACATAAGGGAGACACGGGGCATGACCGGGGGTGGGGGCAACAGGAGAGAGACACAGGGCATGAGAGGGGGGTGAGGGGTAACAGGAGAGAGACACGGGGCATGAGAAGGGGGTGGGGGGTAACAGGAGAGTGACACGGGGCATGAGCGGGGGGGTGGGGGCAACAGGTGGGAGACACGGGGCATGACCGGGGGGTCGGGGCAACAGGAGAAAGACACGGGGCATAAGAGGGGGGTGGGAGGCAACAGCAGGGAGACACGGGGTATGAGTGTGGGGAAAACGAGGGAGACACGGGGCATGAGAGGGGGTGGGGGGTAACAGAAGAGAGACACGGGACATGAGCTGGGGGTGGGGGGCAAAAGCAGGGAGACACGGGGCATGACCGGGGGTGGGGGGCAACAGAGAGACACAGGGCATGGCTGGGGGGTCGGGGGCAACAGGAGAGAGACACAGGGCTTGACCTGGGGGTGGGGGGCAACAGGAGAGAGACACGGGGCATGAGAGGGGGGTGGGAGGTAACAGGAGAGAGACACGTGGCATGAGCGGGGGTCTGGGGCAACAGCAGGGA
Organism: Ambystoma mexicanum; assembly: GCF_040938575.1. Lineage (NCBI taxonomy): Eukaryota > Metazoa > Chordata > Amphibia > Caudata > Ambystomatidae > Ambystoma > Ambystoma mexicanum. The sequence continues at coordinate 276,730,202 of NC_090936.1, read as the reverse complement.
GACACGGGGCATGAGCGCGGGGTGGGGGAACATGAGGGAGACACGGGGCATGAGCAGGGGTGTGGGGGTAACAGGAGAGAGACACGAGGCATGAGCGGGGGGTGGGGGGAACAGTAGAGACACGGGGCATGAGCGGGGTGTGGGAGGCAATAGCAGGGAGACACGGGGCATGACCCGGGGCTGGGGGCCACAGGAGAGAGACACAGGGCATAAGAGGGGGGTGGGAGGCAACAGCAGGGAGACACGGGGTATGAGTGTGGGGAAAACGAGGGAGACACGGGGCATGAGAGGGGGGTGGGGGGTAACAGAAGAGAGACACGGGACATGAGCTGGGGGTGGGGGGCAAAAGCAGGGAGACACGGGGCATGACCGGGGGTGGGGGGCAACAGAGAGACACAGGGCATGGCTGGGGGGTCGGGGGCAACAGGAGAGAGACACAGGGCTTGACCTGGGGGTGGGGGGCAACAGGAGAGAGACACGGGGCATGAGAGGGGGGTGGGAGGTAACAGGAGAGAGACACGTGGCATGAACGGGGGTCTGGGGCAACAGCAGGGAGACACGGGGCATGAGCGCGGGGTGGGGGAACATGAGGGAGACACGGGGCATGAGCAGGGGTGTGGGGGTAACAGGAGAGAGACACAGGGCATGAGCGGGTTGTGAGGGGCAACAGCAGGGAGACACGGGGCATGAGCGGGGGTGGGGGTAACAGGAGAGACACGAGGCATGAGCGGGGGGGTGGGGGGAACAGTAGAGACACGGGGCATGAGCGGGGTGTGGGGGGCAATAGCAGGGAGACACGGGGCATGAACCGGGGCTGGTGGCAACAGGAGAGAGACACGGGGCATGAGAGGGGGGTGGGGGGTAACAGGAGAGAGACACAGGGCATGAGAGGGGGGTGGAGGGGTAACAGGAGAGAGAAACGGGGCATGAGCGGGGGGTGGGGGGCAACAGCAGGGAGACACGGGGCATGAGCGGGGGGTGGGGGGCAACAGCAGGGAGACACGGGGCATGAGCAGGGGGTGGGGGTTAACAGGAGAGAGACACGGGGCATGAGCGGGGGGTGGGGGGCAACAGGTGGGAGACATGGGGCATGACCGGGGGGTCGGGGCAACAGGAGAGAGACACGGGGCATGAGAGGGGGGTGGGGGGGTAAAAGGAGACAGACACAGGGCATGAGCGGGGGGTGGGAGGCAACAGCAGGGAGACACGGGTTATGAGCGGGGGAAAACGAGGGAGACACGAGGCATGAGAGGGGGGTGGGGGGTAACAGAAGAGAGACACGGGACATGAGTGGGGGGTGGGGGGCAAAAGCAGGGAGACACGGGGCATGACCGGGGGGTGGGGGGCAACAGAGAGACACGGGGCATGGCTGGGGGGTCGGGGGCAACAGGAGAGAGACACAGGGCTTGACCTGGGGGTGGGGGGCAACAGGAGAAAGACACAGGGCATGAGAGGGGGGTGGGGGTAACAGGAGAGAGGCACGTGGCATGAGCAGGGGTCTGGGGCAACAGCAGGGAGACACGGGACATGAGCGGGGGGTGGGGGAACATGAGCGAGACACGGGGCATGAGCGGGTTGTGAGGGGCAACAGCAGGGAGACACGGGGCATGAGCGGGGGTGGGGGGTAACAGGATTGACACGAGGCATGAGCGGGGCGTGGGGGGCACAGTAGAGACACGGGGCATGAGCAGGGTGTCGTGGGCAACAGCAGGGAGACACGGGGCATGACCCGGGGGTGGGGGGCCACAGGAGAGAGACACGGGGCATGAGAGGGGGTGGGGGGTAACAGGAGAGAGACACAGGGCATGAGAGGGGGGTGGAGGGGTAACAGGAGAGAGAAACGGGGCATGAGCGGGGGGTGGGGGGCAACAGCAGGGAGACACGGGGCATGACCGGGGGGTGGGGGACAACAGCAGGGAGACACGGGGCATGAGCAGGGGGTGGGGGTTAACAGGAGAGAGACACGGGCCTGAGTGGGGGGTGGGGGGCAACTGCAGGGAGACACGGGGCATGACTGGGGGTGGGGGGCAACAGGAGAGAGACACGTGGCATGAGCGGGGGTCTGGGGCAACAGCAGGGAGACACGGGGCATGAGCGCGGAGTGGGGGAACATGAGGGAGACACGGGGCATGAGCAGGGGTGTGGGGGTAACAGGAGAGAGACACGAGGCATGAGCGGGGGGTGGGGGGAACAGTAGAGACACGGGGCATGAGCGGGGTGTGGGGGGCAATAGCAGGGAGACACGGGGCATGACCCGGGGCTGGGGGCCACAGGAGAGAGACACAGGGCATAAGAGGGGGGTGGGAGGCAACAGCAGGGAGACACGGGGTATGAGTGTGGGGAAAACGAGGGAGACACGGGGCATGAGAGGGGGGTGGGGGGTAACAGAAGAGAGACACGGGACATGAGCTGGGGGTGGGGGGCAAAAGCAGGGAGACACGGGGCATGACCGGGGGTGGGGGGCAACAGAGAGACACAGGGCATGGCTGGGGGGTCGGGGGCAACAGGAGAGAGACACAGGGCTTGACCTGGGGGTGGGGGGCAACAGGAGAGAGACACGGGGCATGAGAGGGGGGTGGGAGGTAACAGGAGAGAGACACGTGGCATGAACGGGGGTCTGGGGCAACAGCAGGGAGACACGGGGCATGAGCGCGGGGTGGGGGAACATGAGGGAGACACGGGGCATGAGCAGGGGTGTGGGGGTAACAGGAGAGAGACACAGGGCATGAGCGGGTTGTGAGGGGCAACAGCAGGGAGACACGGGGCATGAGCGGGGGTGGGGGTAACAGGAGAGACACGAGGCATGAGCGGGGGGTGGGGAGAACAGTAGAGACACGGGGCATGAGCGGGGTGTGGGGGGCAATAGCAGGGAGACACGGGGCATGACCCGGGGCTGGGGGCAACAGGAGAGAGACACGGGGCATGAGAGGGGGGGGGTAACAGGAGAGAGACACAGGGCATGAGAGGGGGGTGGAGGGGTAACAGGAGAGAGAAACGGGGCATGAGCAGGGGGTGGGGGGCAACAGCAGGGAGACACGGGGAATGAGCGGGGGGTGGGGGGCAACAGGTGGGAGACATGGGGCATGACCGGGGGGTCGGGGCAACAGGAGAGAGACACGGGGCATGAGAGGGGGGTGGGGGGGTAAAAGGAGACAGACACAGGGCATGAGCGGGGGTGGGAGGCAACAGCAGGGAGACACAGGTTATGAGCGGGGGGAAAACGAGGGAGACACGAGGCATGAGAAGGGGGTGGGGGGTAACAGAAGAGAGACACGGGACATGAGCGGGGGGTGGGGGGCAAAAGCAGGGAGACACGGGGCATGACCGGGGGGTGGGGGGCAACAGAGAGACACGGGGCATGGCTGGGGGGTCGGGGGCAACAGGAGAGAGACACAGGGCTTGACCTGGGGGTGGGGGGCAACAGGAGAGAGACACAGGGCATGAGAGGGGGATGGGGGTAAGAGGAGAGAGACACGTGGCATGAGCGGGGGTCTGGGGCAACAGCAGGGAGACACGGGACATGAGCGGGGGTGGGTGAACATGAGCGAGACACGGGGCATGAGCGGGTTGTGAGGGGCAACAGCAGGGAGACACGGGGCATGAGCGGGGGTGGGGGGTAACAGGATTGACACGAGGCATGAGCGGGACGTGGGGGGCACAGTAGAGACACGGGGCATGAGCAGGGTGTGGTGGGCAACAGCAGGGAGACACGGGGCATGACCCGGGGGTGGGGGGCCACAGGAGAGAGACACGGGGCATGAGAGGGGGTGGGGGGTAACAGGAGAGAGACACAGGGCATGAGAGGGGGGTGGAGGGGTAACAGGAGAGAGAAACGGGGCATGAGCGGGGGGTGGGGGGCAACAGCAGGGAGACACGGGGCATGACCGGGGGGTGGGGGACAACAGCAGGGAGACACGGGGCATGAGCAGGGGGTGGGGGTTAACAGGAGAGAGACACGGGCCTGAGTGGGGGGTGGGGGGCAACTGCAGGGAGACACGGGGCATGACTGGGGGTGGGGGGCAACAGGAGAGAGACACGGCATGAGCGGGTGGGGGCAACATGAGAGAGACACGAGGCATGAGCGGGGTGGGGGGCAACAGCAGGGAGACACGGGGCATGACTGGGGGATGGGGGGCAACAAGAGGGAGACACGGGGCATGACTGGGGGATGGGGGCAACAGGAGAGAGACACAGGGCTTGACCGGGGGGTGGGGGGCAACAGGAGAGAGACACGGGGCAAGAGAGGGGGGTGGGGGTAACAGGAGAGAGACCTGGGGCATGAGCGGGGGGGTGGGGGGTAACAGGAGAGAGACACGGGGCATGAGAGGGGGTGGGGGGGTAACAGGAGAGAGACACGGGGCATGAGCGGGGATGGGGGCAACAGCAGGGAGACATGGGGCATGAGCGGAGGGTGGGGGGCAACAGCAGAGAGACACGGGGCATGACCGGGGGTGGGGGGAACACGAGGGAGACATGGGGCATGAGAGGGTGGTGGGGGTAACAGGAGAGAGACACAGGGCATGAGCAGGGGGTGGGGGGGCAACAGCAGGGAGACACAGGGCATGACTGGGGCGTGGGGGGCAACATAAGGGAGACACGGGGCATGACCGGGGGTGGGGGCAACAGGAGAGAGACACAGGGCATGAGAGGGGGGTGAGGGGTAACAGGAGAGGGACACGGGGCATGAGAGGGGGGTGGGGGGTAACAGGAGAGAGACACTGGGCATGAGCGGGGGGTGGGGGGCAACAGGTGGGAGACACGGGGCATGACCGGGGGGTCGGGGCAACAGGAGAAAGACACGGGGCATAAGAGGGGCGTGGGAGGCAACAGCAGGGAGACACGGGGTATGAGTGTGGGGAAAACGAGGGAGACACGGGGCATGAGAGGGGGGTGGGGGGTAACAGAAGAGAGACATGGGACATGAGCTGGGGGTGGGGGGCAAAAGCAGGGAGACACGGAGCATGACCGGGGGTGGGGGGCAACAGAGAGACACAGGGCATGGCTGGGGGGTCGGGGGCAACAGGAGAGAGACACAGGGCTTGACCTGGGGGTGGGGGGCAACAGGAGAGAGACACGGGGCATGAGAGGGGGGTGGGAGGTAACAGGAGAGAGACACGTGGCATGAGCGGGGGTCTGGGGCAACAGCAGGGAGACACGGGGCATGAGCGCGGGGTGGGGGAACATGAGGGAGACACGGGGCATGAGCAGGGGTGTGGGGGTAACAGGAGAGAGACACAGGGCATGAGCGGGTTGTGAGGGGCAACAGCAGGGAGACACGGGGCATGAGCGGGGTGGGGGGTAACAGGAGAGACACGAGGCATGAGCGGGGGGTGGGGGGAACAGTAGAGACACAGGGCATGAGCGGGGTGTGGGGGGCAATAGCAGGGAGACACGGGGCATGACCCGGGGCTGGGGGCCACAGGAGAGAGACACGGGGCATGAGAGGGGGGTGGGGGGTAACAGGAGAGAGACACAGGGCATGAGAGGGGGGTGGAGGGGTAACAGGAGAGAGAAACGGGGCATGAGCGGGGGGTGGGGGGCAACAGGAGAGAGACACGGGGCATGAGCGGGGGGTGGGGGGCAAAAGCAGGGAGACACGGGGCATGACCGGGAGGGTGGGGGGCAACAGAGAGACACGGGGCATGGCTGGGGGGTCGGGGGCAACAGGAGAGAGACACAGGGCTTGACCTGGGGGTGGGGGGCAACAGGAGAGAGACACGGGCATGAGAGGGGGGTGGGGTAACAGGAGAGAGACACGGGGCATGAGAGGGGGGTGGGAGGTAACAGGAGAGAGACACGTGGCATGAGCGGGGGTCTGGGGCAACAGCAGGGAGACACGGGGCATGAGCGCGGGGTGGGGGAACATGAGGGAGACACGGGGCATGAGCAGGGGTGTGGGGGTAACAGGAGAGAGACACAGGGCATGAGCGGGTTGTGAGGGGCAACAGCAGGGAGACACGGGGCATGAGCGGGGTGGGGGGTAACAGGAGAGACACGAGGCATGAGCGGGGGGTGGGGGGAACAGTAGAGACACAGGGCATGAGCGGGGTGTGGGGGGCAATAGCAGGGAGACACGGGGCATGACCCGGGGCTGGGGGCCACAGGAGAGAGACACGGGGCATGAGAGGGGGGTGGGGGGTAACAGGAGAGAGACACAGGGCATGAGAGGGGGGTGGAGGGGTAACAGGAGAGAGAAACGGGGCATGAGCGGGGGGTGGGGGGCAACAGCAGGGAGACACGGGGCATGAGCGGGGGGTGGGGGGCAACAGCAGGGAGACACGGGGCATGAGCAGGGAGTGGGGGTTAACAGGAGAGAGACACGGGGCATGAGCGGGGGGTGGGGGGCAACAGGTGGGAGACATGGGCCATGACCGGGGGGTCGGGGCAACAGGAGAGAGACACAGGGCATGAGCGGGGGGTGGGAGGCAACAGCAGGGAGACACGGGTTATGAGCGGGGGGAAAACGAGGGAGACACGAGGCATGAGAGGGGGGTGGGGGGTAACAGAAGAGAGACACGGGACATGAGCGGGGGGTGGGGGGCAAAAGCAGGGAGACACGGGGCATGACCGGGGGGGTGGGGGGCAACAGAGAGACACGGGGCATGGCTGGGGGGTCGGGGGCAACAGGAGAGAGACACAGGGCTTGACCTGGGGGTGGGGGGCAACAGGAGAGAGACACGGGCATGAGAGGGGGGTGGGGTAACAGGAGAGAGACACATGGCATGAGCGGGGGTCTGGGGCAACAGCAGGGAGACACGGGACATGAGCGGGGGGTGGGGGAACATGAGCGAGACACGGGGCATGAGCGGGTTGTGAGGGGCAACAGCAGGGAGACACGGGGCATGAGCGGGGGTGGGGGGTAACAGGATTGACACGAGGCATGAGCGGGGCATGGGGGGCACAGTAGAGACACGGGGCATGAGCAGGGTGTGGGGGGCAACAGCAGGGAGACACGGGGCATGACCCGGGGGTGGGGGGCCACAGGAGAGAGACACGGGGCATGAGAGGGGGTGGGGGGTAACAGGAGAGAGACACAGGGCATGAGAGGGGGGTGGAGGGGTAACAGGAGAGAGAAACGGGGCATGAGCGGGGGGTGGGGGGCAACAGCAGGGAGACACGGGGCATGACCGGGGGGTGGGGGACAACAGCAGGGAGACACGGGGCATGAGCAGGGGGTGGGGGTTAACAGGAGAGAGACACGGGCCTGAGTGGGGGGTGGGGGGCAACTGCAGGGAGACACGGGGCATGACTGGGGGGTGGGGGGCAACAGGAGAGAGACACGGCATGAGCGGGTGGGGGGCAACATGAGAGAGACACGAGGCATGAGCGGGGGTGGGGGGCAACAGCAGGGAGACACGGGGCATGACTGGGGGATGGGGGGCAACAAGACAGAGACACGGGGCATGACTGGGGGATGGGGGCAACAGGAGAGAGACACAGGGCTTGACCGGGGGGTGGGGGGCAACAGGAGAGAGACACGGGGCAAGAGAGGGGGGTGGGGGTAACAGGAGAGAGACCTGGGGCATGAGCGGGGGGGTGGGGGGTAACAGGAGAGAGACACGGGGCATGAGAGGGGGGTGGGGGGGTAACAGGAGAGAGACACGGGGCATGAGCGGGGATGGGGGGCAACAGCAGGGAGACATGGGGCATGAGCGGAGGGTGGGGGGCAACAGCAGAGAGACACGGGGCATGAGCGGGGGTAGGGGGAACAAGAGGGAGACACCGGGCATGAGCGGGGGTGGGGGTTAACAGGAGAGAGACACGGGGCGTGAGCGGGGGGTGGGGGGCAACAGGAGAGAGACACGGGGCATGAGCGGGGGTTGGGGGGCAACAGCAGGAAGACACGGGGCATGACCGGGGGTGGGGGCAACAGGAGAGAGACACGGGGCATGAGAGGGGGGTGGGGAGTAACAGGAGAGAGACATGGGGCATGAGCAGAGGGTTGGGGGCAACAGCAGGGAGACACGGGGCATGACCGGGGGTGGGGGGCAATAGGAGAGAGACACAGGGCATGTGCAGGGGGAGGGGGCAACATGAGAGAGGCACAGGGCATGAGCGGTGGGTGGGGGGCAAAAGCAGGGAGACACGGGGCATGAGAGGGTGGTGGGGAGTAACAGGAGAGAGACACGGGGCATGAGCAGAGGGAAGAGGTAAAAGGAGAGAGACACGGGGCATGAGCGGGGGGTGGGGGCAACAGGAGGGAGACACGGGGCATGACCGGGGGTGGCGGCGACAGGAGAGAGACACGGGGCATGAGAGAGGGGTGGGGGGTAACAGGAGAGAGACACGGGGCATGAGCGGGGGTGGGGGGCAACATGAGAGAGACACAGGGCATGAGCGGGGGGTGGGGGGCAACAGCAGGGAGACACGGGGCATGAGCAGGGGTGGGGGGAACACGAGGGAGACACGGAGCATGAAAGGGTGGTGGGGGGTAACAGGAGAGAGACACAGGGCGTGAGCGGGGGGTGGGGGGCAACAGCAGGGAGACACAGGGCATGACTGGGGTGTGGGGGGCAACATAAGGGAGACACGGGGCATGAGAGGGGGTGAGGGGTAACAGGAGAGAGACACGGGGCATGAGAGGGGGGTGGGGGGTAAAAGGAGAGAGACACGGGGCAAGAGAGGGGGGTGGGGGTAACAGGAGAGAGACCTGGGGCATGAGCGGGGGGGTGGGGGGTAACAGGAGAGAGACACGGGGCATGAGAGGGGGGTGGGGGGGTAACAGGAGAGAGACACGGGGCATGAGCGGGGATGGGGGGCAACAGCAGGGAGACATGGGGCATGAGCGGAGGGTGGGGGGCAACAGCAGAGAGACACGGGGCATGAGCGGGGGTAGGGGGAACAAGAGGGAGACACCGGGCATGAGCGGGGGTGGGGGTTAACAGGAGAGAGACACGGGGCGTGAGCGGGGGGTGGGGGGCAACAGGAGAGAGACACGGGGCATGAGCGGGGGTTGGGGGGCAACAGCAGGAAGACACGGGGCATGACCGGGGGTGGGGGCAACAGGAGAGAGACACGGGGCATGAGAGGGGGGTGGGGAGTAACAGGAGAGAGACATGGGGCATGAGCAGAGGGTTGGGGGCAACAGCAGGGAGACACGGGGCATGACCGGGGGTGGGGGGCAATAGGAGAGAGACACAGGGCATGTGCAGGGGGAGGGGGCAACATGAGAGAGGCACAGGGCATGAGCGGTGGGTGGGGGGCAAAAGCAGGGAGACACGGGGCATGAGAGGGTGGTGGGGAGTAACAGGAGAGAGACACGGGGCATGAGCAGAGGGAAGAGGTAAAAGGAGAGAGACACGGGGCATGAGCGGGGGGTGGGGGCAACAGGAGGGAGACACGGGGCATGACCGGGGGTGGCGGCGACAGGAGAGAGACACGGGGCATGAGAGAGGGGTGGGGGGTAACAGGAGAGAGACACGGGGCATGAGCGGGGGTGGGGGGCAACATGAGAGAGACACAGGGCATGAGCGGGGGGTGGGGGGCAACAGCAGGGAGACACGGGGCATGAGCAGGGGTGGGGGGAACACGAGGGAGACACGGAGCATGAAAGGGTGGTGGGGGGTAACAGGAGAGAGACACAGGGCGTGAGCGGGGGGTGGGGGGCAACAGCAGGGAGACACAGGGCATGACTGGGGTGTGGGGGGCAACATAAGGGAGACACGGGGCATGAGAGGGGGTGAGGGGTAACAGGAGAGAGACACGGGGCATGAGAGGGGGGTGGGGGGTAAAAGGAGAGAGATGCGGGGCATGAGCGGGGGGTGGGGGGCAACAGGAGAGAGACACGGGGCATGAGCGGGGGTGGGGGGCAACATGAGAGAGACACAGGGCATGAGCGGGGGGTGGGGGGCAACAGCAAGGAGACACGGGGCATGAGCAGGGGTGGGGGGAACACGAGGGAGACACGGAGCATGAGAGGGTTGTGGGGGGTAACAGGAGAGAGACACAGGGCATGAGCGGGGGGTGAGGGGGCAACAGCAGGGAGACACAGGGCATGACTGGGGTGTGGGGGGCAACATAAGGGAGACACGGGGCATGAGAGGGGGGTGAGGGTTAACAGGAGAGAGACACGGGGCATGAGAGGGGGGTGGGGGGTAACAGGAGAGAGACACGGGGCATGAGCGGGGGGTGGGGGGCAACAGGAGAGAGACACGGGGCATGAGCGGGGGTGGGGGGCAACATGAGAGAGACACAGGGCATGAGCGGGGGGTGGGGGGCAACAGCAGGGAGACACGGGGCATGAGCAGGGGTGGGGGGAACACGAGGGAGACACGGAGCATGAGAGGGTGGTGGGGGTAACAGGAGAGAGACACAGGGCATGAGCGGGGGGTGGGGGGGCAACAGCAGGGAGACACAGGGCATGACTGGGGTGTGGGGGGCAACATAAGGGAGACACGGGGCATGAGAGGGGGGTGAGGGGTAACAGGAGAGAGACACGGGGCATGAGAGGGGGTGGGGGGTAACAGGAGAGAGACACGGGGCATGAGCGGGGGGTGGGGGGCAACAGGTGGGAGACACGGGGCATGACCGGGGGGTCGGGGCAACAGGAGAGAGACACGGGGCATATATTTGAGAACAAAAGCCACTCAGTTGCAGAAAAAGACTAAAAATATGAAAGTGTGCGCCGGGAATAAAATCATAGGAACACAGCAATTCACACAAAAATTAGCTTTGACAAAAACGGCCGCTGGCCTGGCATTGCCATTGCTAATAAATATCGTAAATCTCATCTGCAGAAGACTATGTACATTTAGAGATCAATTGCAGAAGCAGGTTTTACCATATGCGCCTTTGGACACTTTGGTACTCCTGAGCGAACAGCAAAAGATAATACAGCAACCGGCTGCTGTCCCCCATTCTTTTAAAAGTGTGAATTAACTTTAAAAAATGCAGTGCAGCTTTTTAATAATGTTCATTTGTTAAATTAAACACAAACTCTGTATTTCACATTTGTAAACGTGCTGGATTTCCAAGTTCATGTTGCATGCACTCTCTGACCTGCTGTTCATGTCGTGTTTTCTTGGGAGCGGTCACTGCCAGCCGGGGAAGAGCTATTGTCATTGAGATGCTTCTGGGCTCAGAGGAATTTAGCACCTAATTACCACACCCTTTTCGTTGATTCTTTACTGGTGTGGAGGAGGGGAAAGCTTACTGCAGTCAGAGCCCTAGTTCAATCATTTGCAAACCTGCCAGCGTTCTGCCAAATTTCAGGAAAGAAAGCACTTTTGAGGTGCGCCTAAGTTTTGATGTAATCTAAAACTGTGCTGCCATGACTGATAGCAGTGCTCCCGAGTATTACTCTTTTAAGGAGCCCAGAACATTTCCAGATTGTTTCGCTTGATGCATGCAATTTCTGCCTGATGGCTCTGCTGGGTGTGCCACTAATTTATCAAATCGTCACCCACATTATTATATGTTAGTAAAAAAAAATAACATATTTTCTCAGCTTATGAATATTACACAAATTATAGTTTTAGTTTATATAACTGCTGGCACTTAATGTGATGTCATCAAGGGGGCCAAAATAAAAGCAATATCGCATCCTATGACATTTTTAGTGTGAAAAGGTTTTGTGATGCTCTTTCTTGTGATGTCATCTGGCATGTGATATGAATTCCTCCAAGCCTAGTATTTTGAGGATTTAAGGTTGCTGTGGACTGCACCAGGTCTCCAGCACTGGAAACTTTGTTACCAATGTATTGCATGTCTAGAGAGGACCTGAGAGTGCATAAGGGATAAAGAATGAGACTTTATTAAGAGAACTGATAAAATGTGCATGTGGTTCTGTGCAGAGAACATGTGCAGTGTTACATGTACACAGCCCATGTGCATGTGCAGCCTGTTATCCGAACATCAGAACATTTAGGATGTCACTATCCTCTCTTAGAATATAGGTTTGATGATTTTCCAGTGCACATAATGTGTCCACATACTTTTCACTATCATGTACAAGTGCAGGTGCTCAGTGGGTTAATGTTCCTACTGCGAAGAGCTGCATCTACATGATTGAATGTCATGAGTAGACCCGTTGAGATTGTTATACTTCATCTATCAATAAAATGATGAATAGTGCATATGGTAAAGCGTTGGCGCTCTGCTAATTTCAGGCTGGATCTTAACTTAGATAAACCACAAGACCTAACCTTTCTGACTGTGTTATAGCTGCTGACTGACATTGGGTTTATACATAAAAGAGGGACCTTTAGTCGATGCTTATCCTCTAAGGCAGATACAGGCCTGGATTGGCCCACCGGCACACCAGGACTTTCCCTGGTTCCCCGGTAGACCTCAGGGGAGCATAGGGCCTCTTTGTTGGGGGAACTGGTGATGGAAACATACCTTAAACGGGAACAAGGAACATCATGATCATCCATCCATGAGCCAGCCTGGGTGGTTCGCTGCCTTCATGATGCTGCCCGTGCGGGTTAGTGGGTTTGCAGGTACAGATGAAGCACAGGCCGCCCCTGCCAGTGCTTCTGCGACGACCAGGTGAGCTCAGCTGCCGCATACATCTGTTCTGTTACAGATCCAGACAACTCAAAAAGGAATGTGTATGTGCTACAGCTGCCACCAGTCTGTCTGCCCCCTGTGTAATGTGTTGTGGCAGCATTATTTTCATCAGACCACACAGGTCCCCCCAGGACCTGTTACCTCGGGTGCTGCAGCACCTCTGATGCTCCCACCTCTTTGCCACCGACAGAGTGGTCGCCGTTTGGAAATGACACACCCTCCACAAAGAAGACAAGTGACCATCTTGCAATGCTGCCTGTGCTGTGGCTGTTAGGGTTGTGGGGTTCTGGATTCAAGCTGACTCTGCCTGTAGTTTGGAATCTACACGTGGCAAAACTGCAGATATGTGCGTGTCACTACTCTGGACAGTCCACGTCTGCAAAGGTCCTACTTGCTCGGTTCCCTGAGATTATAGGAGGTGACGAGTCTCCGATGCAGGATTCCCAAGAGCATACACATTCTGTCTGTGGCTCCGCCTCTTCCCTGCAGATAGGGTTTTACAGTTCATGTGTCCTAGTCTGGGGCAGGTATGACGTCAGTGCTTCCATCTGCGTCCATCCAGGCGCATGCACAGCCAAGTTTCTAGACCAGTATGACTGTGCATGCACAACTGCATTTGCGCTTGTGCAAATGCAGTAAAAAGTCATTTGTACTAATACAAATGCAATTGCACATGTGCAAACTCCTTTCTGCATGCAAAAAATACATTTACCTTTCGTCACACAAGGCCAGATTACCGTTAAGTGTGGATGCATAGTTTGCAATTGTGTTTGTGCACTTGTGTATTATGGAAAGACATTGCAGGGTAGCAGCTGCACAGTAGAGCAGCCCACCTGTTTATGCTACACATGGGATGATGATTTGCGGTGGGCTATCCGAATGTGTGCATGAGCAAAGTTTGCCGAGTATACTCTGACAGAGAAAGGGGAGTACTAGGGCCAGTGCCACATGTGACATGGTGCAATGTATTGGAAGTGTTATGTAAAGGAGGAACTTCATAGTTCCTTTTACATGGCAATTTTGGCGGACTTGCGAAACCTGTGAGAACAAAGTATGTATTTCAAAAAACATTAGTGTTGTCAAGATGGGGGTTGGGATACATTCCTATACATACTAAGGGGGTAATTCATAGATTTCAGTGCAGAGGCAGCGCAGATAAGGAGCGTGCGCCAGCGTGCCCCAGCCGTGTGGGCTAAACAGCATTCTGGCACACCGCATATTCATGGAATTTCCAAGCCATTTTCAGCACTGGCGCAGCGAAAATCCCGCAGCGCTAGTTACGCCCCCATGAACGCCCATTGTGCAATGAAAAGCCATTAAAATCCCCAATGCAGCGCAAAGGGCCGTGCACAAGCTTACAGGGCCGCTACACTGTAATCGCGTGAAAATACTACGCGTACCCCGCTCACGGCAGACAAAATGCGTGAAAATGTACTTGCGCAACCCTCCGAATACACGTACCCAGCTCGCGCCACGTAAGTTGCATAGGAAAAGCACCCCCTGTGGTGTGGGCTGCCTGTGGGGCATGCCCAGGGTGGATGGCCTGCCTGCGGGGCATGGGGAGAGTGAGTGGGCTGCCTGTGGGACATGCCCAGGGTGGCTGGGGTGCCTGCGTGTATTTCGGGGGTGCGCAGGAAGTTTCACACGCGACAGGCCTTGTGCGAGCGGGGTACATGTATTTCGGGGGTGCGCGGGGAGTTTCACATGCGATAGGCCTTGTGTGAGCGGGGTACATGTATTGAGGGGGTGCGCGCGAAGTTTCACAGGCGATAGGCCTTGTGCGAGTGGGGTATGTGTATTTCGGGGGTGCGCGGGAAGTTTCACATGCGATAGGCCTTGTGCGAGCGGTGTACGTGTATTTCAGGGGTGCACAGGGAGTTTCACACGTGATAGGTCTTGTGTTAGCGGGGTACGTGTATTTCGGGGGTACGTGGGAAGTTTTACATGCGATTCTGCATTTTGGCCCCTCCCAGGTGTGGCCTTACCCCCTCCCCATGCCCTGCAGGCAGCCCACACCACAGGGGACTACCCTACAACCCTCACCATGCCCTCCAGGCAGCCCACACCACAGGGGACTACCCTACAACCCTCACCATGCCCTGCAGGCAGCCCACATGGCACCATGCACTTGTGAGCGCACTTGTGAGCCCCGACTCATGTCCCCCACCCACTCACCCACCCACCATTGACGGGCACCTGCCAGCAGGCCCCGACTCATGTCCCCCAACTCCAGTGACGGGCACCTGCCAGCAGGCCCCGACTCATGTCCCCCACCCATCCACCCACCCACCATTGACGAGGCACCTGCCAGCAGGCCCGACTCATGTCCCCAAGCTTCCCACACACCCACCATTGATGGGCACCTGCCGGCAGGCCCCGACTCATGTCCCCCACCCACCCCCAGTGACAGGCACCTGCCAGCAGGCCCCGACTCATGTCCCCCGAAAACCCACCCAAATTGGCGGGCACCTGCCAGCAGGCCCCGACTCATGTCCCCCACCCACCCCCAGTGACGGGCACCTGCCAGCAGGCCCCGACTCATGTCCCCCACCCACCCCCAGTGACGGGCACCTGCCAGCAGGCCCTGACTCATGTCCCCCACCCACCCCCAGTGACGGGCACCTGCCAGCTGGCCCGGACTTATGTCCCCCACCCAACATGTCATCACAATCCAGATCCATGGCCCTTATGGCCACCTAAATCCCACCCCATGCCACCCCAGTCCAAACACCCAACCAAGCATTCCATCCACTCCAAATTTAAATTCCCATGTCATGATAGATCCCAAATAACCAGTATGCGCATGAGTACAAGTTCATCAGACCCACACAATGGCGACACATGACTGAGAAAACCCACATTGTGACATGCACGAAACCAATGAGAGAAGACCACACAAATGAAGTAAACCATTTAAATGTATTATATACAAAAATAAATGAATGAAACAAAATTACACAAGAATAAAATGATAAATAAAAGGATGTCCGAAATCAAGGAAAAATTATTAATGGTGAAATGAATAAAATGCAAACAAAAATGCCTCCAAAGTGTCCGTCCATAACACTAAATCCAAAGTCAATATAAAGACAAAACCATTCCTCCATGGTAAACAAAAATATGTAAAATCAGGTCCATAACTATATACAATGTGCCTAACAATCCAAAGGAAACCTAACAAAAAACCTACCTAATGAATAACTATTAACAAAAAGGCGGGGCATAGTCCATGCGCCCCAAAGGAAAAAAAAATAAACAACTACAACTACATAACTATTTACAAAGGCGGCGGGCTAGTCCCACGGCTCACTGTTTGATGTTCCGGGCCAGAGCATCATTGAACTCCATGTCGATGTTCCGGAGGTGGGCCTGTTCCCTGGACTCGAGGTCTCGCAGGGATGCAGCCATGGAATCCCTCAACTCCCTGCGAGTTTCCACGAGGCCCTCCGCCCGCCTCAAAGCCCGGTGCATGGAGTTCTCCGCCCTGACCATCCTGAGCCGTGCCCTCTCTGCCCGCTGTCACTCTGCATCTATTTGCCGTGCCAGCCGCTGCCACACGGAAGACACTCCCAGTCAGGGGTCCTCCTGCCCCTCGGCCGATGCCTGCCCCCGGGGTGTTGATGGCCCAGAGCCATGATGCCTCCCACGCTGAGCCTGCTGCTGCCTCTGACGCAACTGCCTCCGCCACCACGACGGCATCCGGGCTGATGGAATCCCCCGGTGCCGTCGTGCACATGCGCTGCCCGATGATGCCGGCACATTCTCCATCCGCTGGGGTCAAGTTGGTGGGGTGGCCACCACTGCTGGTCCTCAGACTACTGACTGCGGCAGGGATGGGATCTCCACCTGGCTGGCTGCGTTGGTTGGGGCAGATGCACAGGGGGCCCTGGTGGTATCTGGGCAGGAAGACGACAGGGAGAATGACTGGCATATAGTGTGCACAGAGGAGGAGAGGGCCGCAAGACTGGCCGACACATGGAGGAAACCCCCGACCATGGCCCCTCCCAACTGGGTCACGTTGGGACACACCTCTTCGGGATGATGTGTGTGGTCCCCACAGGAAGCACGCACGTCATCACGAATGACACGTGTGCGCAATGTGACACCAATCAGGACGGTCTCCATTCAGTCAGGGGTCCCCTCGTCCGCAGGTGGAGGACGTGGACTTCCCCCCTACCTGTGGACGGGCCTGGGATGGGGCATCCCTGCTGGTGCATGGTGATGCAGACACAGTGTCAGGGATAGAGACCTGCACAGGCACCTCCGCGGCAACCTGTGCTGCCTCCTGCCCCTGCCCCTGGACTGCACCACTTGCACAAGTGGTACCAACCCCACCAGGCCCCATTTGCGGCTCTGTAGTGGCCTCCTCCTCCTCTATACCTCTCTCGGACATCATAGGAATCGATTATTCAATATGATTTTATAGCAAAAACCAAAAAACAGATGTCGCTACCTGGTTATATCATGAAAACATCTGTCAAATGACGGGAGTAATTTTATATAAGTCTCTGTCTGCCCATCTCTCTCCTGGCTTGACTTTGCATGTTGTGTGTCTTGCCCCTGTTTTGTGTGTGCTCTGAGGCCTGCGGCGCGATATAAAAATTAAAATAAATATATATACTACAACACCTGGCATGAGTAATAGGACAAACAATATCAATACCTAGCAAAAGGCACAAGTACATGGGCATCTGATGCAAATATTCAGAGATATTGTGAGCACATACACATATATTTGCAATACTTCCATTCTGATGTGCACCTCAAGTGCAACCTTTTCTCCACTTTTTAGTAACCATACATATTTAATAAGAATGTTTGAATTTGTTTCACAATAATATTGATTGATTGATGAAATAGCCACTGATGCTTTTTTCACTCTGCCAATTTGTTCACTCAACTCTTTTTCAAACTTCATGCTGACACTCTTGCTCCTTCCATCATCTCAGACTGCCATCTGCCATCCAGTCCTGATGCTCTTCCAAGCATCTCTGCCTCAATGCCAGCAAGACTGAGATCCTTCCTCTTAGGACCCCTGCTCGCTCTTTCTTCCTCTCACTCTGGGCATCCTGTATGGGCTCTCCCCCCCCCCCTCCTTCATCCGAAGCCAAAAACCTTGGCGTCATCTTCATCACCCCTCTCTCCTTCCTGCCTCAAATCCATTGACAACCAGTCGAACTTTCAACTCTTCCACCTCAAAGGAATTCTCCCTTTTCTCACTTTCCCTCAGAAGCTCAATTTTACAAGAGCTCTGGTTCCCTCTAGGCTTGACTACTGCAACAGCCTACTCTTGGATCTATTTTCTTCCTCTCTACGGCCCCTGCAGCTAAACCAGAATAGGGCAGCAAGACTTATCCTTGGCCTCAAGCCCAGGGATTGCATCTCTTCTGCCCTGAAAATCTTTGATTGGCTCCCGGTTGCTGCACAAACTAAATTCAAATCCATCTGCATCATCCACAAGGATGTCTGGGGCCCGGGACCACGGTATCTGCATCTTGCTATTACGAAATATTCTCCATCTAGACTGCTACGCTCCCCTGGTACCAACTCTCTGTGTGTGAAGCAGTTCGCTAAACAGTGGGCCGGAGGCCGATCTCTTGCTTCAGCACACTCCCGCCTGTGGAACAGCCTTCCTCTTTGTCTTGAGCCGGACCTCCTCAAATTCCGGATGCTCCTCAAGACTTTCCTTTTCTCTTCCTCTTCCCCTTCCTCTCTTCTCTCTAACTTCACAGTTGGTACAATTGGTGTCCAGGGCCCTTATGAGTCCTCGGGGCCCTTGCCTCCCACACCCAATCGCCTCATCTTCTGACTACACACAGCACTTGCCTCAGTATTCACTGGCCTACCCCAATATAGGCCGGCACTTACCCACTTCCAGCAGCTGAATGCTTCCTAGCACTTACTGTACCTGGCACTTACATCTGCTGCTCAACCACGAGCACGACATTCCAACACCTACCACCCCGCACCTACCAACGCGCTCCCCCCCCCTCTTCTCTCTCTGTACTTGCATGCTCTGAATACTCACAAGGCCCAGAAGGTTCGTCTTTTTCCTCCATTGTATATATTGTTTCAATCCCATGTTCCCTCCCATGCCATCGGAGCGCTTCAAAACACAATTTGCTTGTTGAATAAGCACCTAATAAATGCACAATAAATAAATAAATAAATAGGATCTCTTTTTTTGTGTTGCAACCTTTACTCCACTGCTGGCATTCACACAGCTCTGTCACTGACGCACTCCCCAACCCTTTTACCACAGTTTCCTAGTGTGAAGAAGACCGGTGGGGGGTGTCTGTACTTCTGCTCTCTATATGGTAGAAGAGAGGCACAGAGGACCCCAGCCAAGATTCTCTAGTACGGTAGCAATGGACGAGCAATCAAGGCCTAGCTTCTCAGGAGGTGATGCAGGCTGGTTCTTAAGTACAGTGTAGTCCCCAAGCCCCCACAAAGGAATGTCCACACACTGTATTGTTTAGAACACAGTCTTTATATAATCAATATTCAAGGTTATGTACACTTATCATAATAACTCACTTTGTACTTAGGAAAATCAACAATGGCAAATATATACAATTCTAAAGTGGTACCACCCTTTGTATTAGATCTCATTAAAGTGCATCAACAATACTGTAACAATGTCACACAGATCAATAGAGTGAAACCAGCAATAGAGAGAGGAGAGAAAATAAGATGGTTGAGCAATAGGCAGAATACTGGCCCCTACCACTAGACACAGTTCTGTGTGGAGATCCCCCCACCTGGGCAACCTGTAAAATAAAGATATAGCACAAGCCCAGTCCATATATTGTTCTGCAAGTCTTATTCCCTCCTATAATGTTTTTACTCCCCCAATGTACCTGGTGGAGTCGAGTTCTTCGAAGAGGCGTCGACAGATCCTTCTTGAGCGACCCCCTTTCAAGCGGGAGTCACGGATCGTCGAGAGGCGTCGAGAAGCGTCGAGGAACTCGGTGTTCGGCGACGGGGAATCGACGGCCCTTCTTGAATGCCTTCCCTTTCAAGCGGGAGACACGGGGCGTCGAACGTCCGTCGACAAACAGGGTAGACCGGCGTCGATGAGGCGGCAGCTTCGTCCGAGCGGTGCTCGTCAGCGTCGGAGCGTCAGCGTCCTGCAAGGCAGAGGTGTGCGGGGCACCTCGGTGACAATAGTTCTGGACCGCAAAGATTGTGGAGACGGAGGCCCAGCAAGGGTGTCGAGTCGTTCGAGTCTTTGTGGTCTTCGGGTGGCGGGAAACCCACCGGCAGGTTTCTCCTCGGCGCGTTGGTCGTCCTCGACTTTCTCCGGCAGGATAAAGCGGTCGACGGTGCGGACGAGGGAGTCCTTCGATTCAAATGTTCTTAGGCAAAGGAGCGGACGGCTCCGGTCGTCGGCGGCACGGCGTCAAGTGGTTCCCACGGCTGGGCAACAGAACTTCGACGGGCCTCCAGCGGTTACACAAACCTGCGAACCCTGGTCGACGGCAATGGACTTCGACGGCGGCGATGTCCGGGTGCTTCACTTCGATCTCCTCGGCGGTCCCGTCTCGGGTCGGCAGCCTTTCGAGGGTCTGTCTTCCAGGGCGCTTCGGCGAAGATGGAGCGGTGCTCGATGGTCCCTCGGAGCACGGGAAGAGGGCGCCTTACCAGATCCTCTCTCGGGTCAGTCTTCGACGATTTCGGCAGCCTTCGGATCGGTCGAAGCAAATGCCACAGCAAGTCTTCTTCTTCCAGCTGGACGTCGAGGATCAGCAGTTCCAGTTACTCTTAGAGTGGAGACTCAGCTCCAGAACGCTTCTGAACGCTTCTGAACATTCCCTGAACCTCCTACCAGTGGTGAGAGGTCCCCAGATATACTATTCCATCTCTCATCCACACTGCTGGCACACACTCAGCAGCCAATCATACAGAAGGGCATTCATGCAGTCAGTCAGCCAATCAGGCACACAGTGCATTCAGGCCACACTCCTCCCTTTCAGACACTCACAACAAGGAATGTGGATTGGGACAAGTACCCAGCCATTCAACACTACACACTGCATTCAGGCCAGTTTCGGGCAGGGCTGTCTCAGTCTTTGTCTCTCATGCCAGAAACCAGACAACCACAACAAGGAGTGTATATTGGTCACACACTCCATTCACCCAGGTCCCACCCACAGGAGGTACCCACAACATACAGTCACTGGGAAGGCTCCAGTCAGTCTAGCTGGGCCTTCACAACAACACCATATATGGAACTTCCACCCAACAGCCAGTCAGGGGGAAGGGACAGGGCTTCCCAGGACTTTGGGAAAACAAGGTAACAGGCAATAGAGAGCAAGAGGCCACAGGGGCCATCTTGTTTCCTATCAGGAATCAACTGATCCCAATGGCAGGGCCTGGGTATCCCAAAATGGAGGACACCCAGAACACCTGTCAAATTCAGCATGGAGCTGCCACCAGCCCATACCCTGCTCTGTGGGCCACCCACAGGTGCCCAAAAACATACACTAGGGGTACAGGGTTGTACCCCTACCCATGGGTGCCATAAGGGTATCCCAGGGGTCTGTTCACCAAACCAAAAGAGAGAGCTGCACTGCCAGGAGTCCCACATGGACTCCTGGGCAGAAAACATGACAGAACACACGATACAAAGCAGTAAAGGACAAGGATTCAGAGGCCCTGTCCCTCTGATGCATTTCCAGCATCACACCTAGTACTGGCCATTCAAATGTAATTCAGCCCTTCTGAAAAATGCTGGTAGAGCCGCCTAAAAGTACAGAGGATCTGATGATAAGTCCTTGTGCTGTTCCTTTAAAGTATGGCATGGCTATGGAGAAGTGCTATCAACAATACAACACTTTATTATAAACCCCTATTAGAAATGCAGGTACTATGACAAAAAGAAAATATCAGGCCTTCTGAAAAGTGTTGTCCCATGAAAGCTAAATAAAACTTAAAACAGAACTAATGTGGTTGTGATATGATGACTGCCTGAAATGCATTTCACCAAGGTTGACTAACATCTACCTGTCACCATGACATCCCTGGTACTAGTCTCCTGCCTCACCGCATACCTCCCTAATCCCACCCCTCAAAAGTCCAGCATACATTTGTTTGATTTTAAACACTGAGTTGTGCCACATGTTGCGGGGACTTTATCAAGTAAACAGGGAAAAGTCAGTTGGGTTCATTATATTGCAAGACACTGCGCCTCATGTTACAGGGGGCTTCAACAAATACAACAGGGAAAGTCAAGTGGGTTCATCACATTGAAAAAGCTGCGCCTCATGGTACAAGGGGCTTCATCAACTAGACAGGGACAAATCAGACAAGGTCCGTTACATTGCAGGAAGCCGTGACTCATGTTGCGGAGGGCTTCATCAAGTAAGCAAGGAAAGTCAGGTGGGTTCATCGCATTGCAAAAGTCGTTCCTCATGGTGCGGTGGGCTTCGTCAAATAAGCAGGGACAAGACCGAGTAGGTCAATAATAGCAAGTAATGAGCAACGCTCCGAGAGCGGGACAAAGGGCTAGAAGCAAAGGTCACTAAGTCAATTGCGGGGCAGATATGGATGACCGCAATGGTTGAGGAGGCATAATTGGATATGCACTGACTACTGGAGCGGGATTAGCACCCGATGAAACAGGGAAGATGAGCAGCACAAAATCATTGTGAATGACAACAAGAAGCTTGTTAGGACCATATGCAGATCGGGGTGTCTGCGAGATGCGAAATACAGCAGTTGAAGTAGGTCTGAGTGTAGAGCGGCTATAAGCGGTCTGAAAGAAAGAGCCACACCTCGTCAGGCAGAGGGTGGGAGTCTTTGGAATCCTGGTGCCATTTAGTAAAGACAATATTTAGCAGGGTGAGCAGAGACTTACTTGGCGAGTGCAGTTACTGGTGGAGAATGATGGGGCTTCTGTTTTATGTAGAGGACTGTTGATGATGATTGGGTAGTTATAGGGGTAACGTTTCATGAGTATGTTATAATATTAATTGGAAGCCATCCAATGCCGGACAGAGCCGGACAGAGCCAGACAGAGATTGATGGCCTTAAAAGTGGCCCTGCATGGGGGCTGGCGTCGCCTGCCGGCGCCCAGTAATAGGGGCATTTTGTATCGACGGAAGCCAACCCAGGGCATTCAGAGGGAGGTCGGGTGTTCAAGGCAACACAGGCAAGGCTGAGTTAAATCAGGTTGCCATCTTGGAATGGAGCAGGCGCTCCCAATTAACATTAGCACTCATAGGCAGTAGTGCTTACCCATAGCCAGTTTTCTTCATCCACGATGGACTGCAGGTGGTATGGCATCCATCAGGATCTGGTTCTTGTTCTGCTGCACGTCTTACATCTTGCCTCTGTACCAGTTTCTGGAAAAGACCCACCCCAGTTCTCGCAAAATCAAAGGTTCTGTGCACTAAATACCTAGTTCCATCTTCTGAACAAAAGTAAATGTACATTTAAGTAATGCTACCCACGGGGACAGGATGGATTGATCAGTAACAACTTGGGGTCCAAGTTATAGGCCTGAGAGAAGTCGGTGCCAATAATTGCTGATGCAGCTTGCCAAGGTGTGTATTATTACTATTAGCATTCCAGGGATAAGCCCTCAGGTGCTAACAGTGATTAAAAATAAAAAGTGAAGCACTCTTGATGTGTGGGTAAAGACCAACTACAGTACTTTAAAGTAAAAAGCCAATCTTCCATTTCTACTTTTTCATTGGCAGTGTACTTCAGGTGGGGGCGAGTTGTGAGCCAATCAGACAACTAGCTAGTTGGTGGGGAAGCAGTGGGCTGCACAGCCCACAGGTGCAGTGGGCAGGACCGGAGAGGTGATCTGAGAGGCAGAGCAGAGTCAGGGATGGCAGGAAGGCTAAGTACCCGAGACGCAGCACAGGACGGAAGTGTGGAACAAGGGCATGGATTAGTGGTTTCAACTGTGCTACCTGATTTGCCACCCATTTTCTAGAGAGTGCTAATTTACTGAGAATGCTTTAAAAGTGGGCATGCAAAGTGCAACACGACCTCTTAATAACCAATACATTTATTGTCAGTACAACAGCTATTCTATCATGCAGAAAACGTCTCTTTGAACAATCCAACAGAATGCACAGAATATGTTTGTGCTCAGTGGCCAACTGTGGTAAAATGAGCTTGGCAGATTGACTTAGAGACTGATTCTTTTCTCTATTAGTGGCAATATTAATGGTCTGTAGATATGGTTCCCAGAAATGTTGAGCAATGTTTTCTTGCCATCATTCATACACACCGGCATCAGTACCAATAAGGCCTGTGCAGGTGTTTGCGTCCACCTAGAGAAGAGACTGTGCGAAACAGCGGACTGTAGAGGTAGACATTGTGAGAGAAAGAGAGGCATGACACTGAATTCTGAGAACCATAGTACATGTAACAATGTGTCCACAAAACAATGTAAAGTTGAACGTGTGAACCGAGCCACAAGCCAAAGTGTGTGAACTGAAGAAATCAACCCACAACATTCACAGAAGAACTGTGTGTGAAAGAGGACAACTGTTTCATACTCGGTAATGGACTAGAAACAACTCTCACATGGCAGTTGACTACTGATGATCAATATAATAGAGTTTAAAAAAAAGGGTTTCATTCAATTCCAATGCTTTATGATGAGCCATCACATACGCATGGTATTTCCATGACATTACTCAGAACTCACAGTATATTTGAGGATGTGCTATAACGTAAAGAGAATCGATAAGCTTACAGCATTGGCCAGGTATTGGTATCTAATGCATACGTTTTCACGTCATTTGCCAGCTATTGCTAGCTTTGTTATCTTTATGCTCCTTTGCTCAAAAGTTCAGCCACAACATATAGCTTTTTGTTTAACCATCTTCCACTCAGAAAGGTACTCATCAAATGATGAGGCATTTCCTAATTTGCAAATGTGGGATTCTTGCCATTACAGATCTATTTTTTAACCGTGTGGGGAGTGTTAATAGGCCTCAGGTGTAGGCAATCACGGTCAAGTGGCTGACATTGCCTGACAGTATTAGTGCGACATGTCCAATGCAATGTATAGGCATATTTGCTCTTAGCTCTCCTCTACCTCGGCTCAGTGTTCATGTAGGAAATGGGGGGGGTGGGTTGGGTGTAGGGGGAAGGCATGGGATCAAGATAAGACAGACACAAGTGATCACAGTTCAAGGGTGTTTATTAAACTGTACAAATGGGTGAGATAAACACCTAATCTAAACCTAAATCTAAGATGGGAGCAAGCTACGACCATCAAATAATAATAATACTGTCCTAGTGGTGTCTTAATCAAAGAAAAAGGGCCTATGCTAAAAAATAAAAACTATTTCCAATCCTTACCGCTCTGCTACAAAAGAGTGTGGGACAGTGTTCACAAGAAAAGAAATTGTTCTCAAAATGATAAGTCAGGATGGTATAGCCGGAGTCTCCCTTCCCCACTTTTTTAGCACTGGACAAGGCGGGACTCTTCAGCACAGCACACTGCTGGGCTTCTCCAGCATGAGCTTAACGTTTGTTTCCAAATTATTAGAGCCTTCTGTGGGCAAGTCTCTTTCACACAGTCTCTTGCCTCAGAGGACCCGATGAGCCATAAACAACAAAAACAAAAGCTATTTTAGTAAATCTTCACGTTGGGTGATTACTCTTCGCCTTTGGATCTCCCTCAACCATGCTTCGATCCCTCTTTGTGTTAGCCTCTCTCCTTCGAGTTCACTACGGCCTTTCATTCAAACATAACATTCAAGAATCTCAATGTATTTTTAAACAGTCATTCACTGTGGACAAGTTCACTCTTGTCAACACAATGTTCACGGGGTAGCACTGTTTACCCCAATTCGCAGGCATCCTTCAGCCGGGTTCATGTTTGCCAATATCACAGTTCACTTTGCTTTATCACAATGCAGGATTTACTTCCCTCAGTTTTCTCCTGGAATCCCTCCTCCGTCGGGTTCACATACCCATTCGAACACAATTCTATTAACACAATTCACTTGCCTTCTCCACGTGTCAATGACTTTCGAGTGTACAAGGGGTTTTGCTTAATCCTTGTATGACCAGCTTGACACCTCACGCCAGCCTTTCCCAATGCCTCTTGGTATTTGTAGTTTCAACACAAAAAGGTCCCAGCCAGAGTCCTTCGAATGGGCACCACTCTGTATCTGGACCTTTACTGGGTTTTCTCTAAAGTTCATAAACACAAGTTCTTTATTCACACAGTGTTGCTGCTTGGGCCCCGCACAGTTTGGTTTATTATTACTTTTGTTTGACTCACCGGCTTCTCTGAATTTGCTTCAGTTTCTGATTTCGGGAGTCAAGGACAGCACCACGGTAGCCAGCGCTGCTCCCCGCTTTCGCTATCAATGCGGGAGGGTCTTGTGTGCCATTGACACCTGTCACCACACTCCAGCTGGACTTCCCAGTCTTATGATTGTCCTTTCAGAGGTTTTGCATGGCTAAGTTGAAAAGGACATGGGCAAGTCCTTCCTCGTCCTCCTTTCAGGTCTCGCCGCCTTTCTTCTGCGTTTGAACTGCCAGTCGGGAATAGCTGCGTCCTTGTGCGTTCTGCCTTGCTCCAAAGTATGTTCTTGTGCTCTGTCTTTTATCCCTGTGGGGAAGGGAAGGGGCAGTCAGGTGTGTGTGATTAGTGGCAATGGCCTGACTCTGCCTGACCATTGTGTTGGGACATGTCAGTTAAACGGGTCTGGTTTTAGTCCGTTGTTTGTCACAGTGTAAGAAAGTGTTTCTGTTGTAAAGGGGGGTAGAGCTTCTAAGTATCCTACGTAGTAGGATGGGGAAAAGGTATAAGGAAGGCATACCATGTCTCACCCTTTGGGTGTCCTGTTATGGTGTAGCTTTTATGAGGCATATATATATATATATATATATATATATATATATATATATATATATATATATATATATATATATATATATATATATATATATGTCAATTAAGATGTAGGTTCAAGATATAGAAATATATGCAAGTTAAATGTTATGTTCAATAACAATGGAAAGCAAGTATTACCATGGAAAGAATACAGCCCTATCTATTCAATGTAGCCTGGAATGGAGGTATGTCATACTGTAAGAGAACATTCCATTTTGGATCAACACACTCAAGAAAAAGTCCTATATGTTACTGAGGATGAGGGACAGAAGTCTTCTGATGATGAGAATGAACTTCCAGTGGAAAATGTTATTGTTAACACCATCGCTGATACCATTAATGCAGTTGATGATGTGGATAATTAAGATGATGAATGTGAGCGCCCTTATGCAAATGTTAAAGTGGATGGTAAAGAAGTATGGATGATGGCAGATTCAGGATCAAAAATAACACTCTTGTCCAAGGAAGTGTTTGAAAGAGTAGTGAAAGGGGATGTACGAGGACTTTTTAAACCTGATATTAGGCCTGGTGGCTACAATCAGGACCCCATTGATCTCTTGGGGTATAGTAAGAATCACTTTCAATTTAAAGACAGGGAATGTGAAGGGAACATGTATGTAACCAAAAGAGGTCTTACTCTACTGTGGTGGAGGGAACAAAAGAAATTGAAGATCAAGTTAGATCCCAATAGTCCTGAACAAGTGTTGCAAGTGAATGAATCAATCATCAGTAAACACCCCAAAGTATTTAAAGAGGGCATTGGAAAGATTAAAGGTATACAGCATCAAATCTTGTTAAGGAAAGGGAGTATCCCTGTGGTTGCAAAATTGAGGCCAGTACCTTTGGCAATTAGAGAAGGAGTTAAAGAGGAGCTGGCGAAATTGTTAATACTATATGTTATTGAAAGAACAGGAGGGGTAGACTGGACTTCTCCACTAGTGGTAGTTAAGAAGAGCTCAGGTGACCTCGGCTTGTGTGTGGACGTACGTCAACTCAATAAGTGTGTGTTGGTAGATCGCCATCCTCTACCTAATCTGTCAGAGATGCTTTCGAGAATTGGGCAAGGAAAGGTATTCTCAAAATTAGACATGGCTTCCGCTTACCATCAAGTAGAATTGGAAGAACGATGCAGAAAGCTCACAGCATTTGTCACTCATGAGGGAGTTTTCCAGTTCAAACGCATGCCTTTTGGACTTGTATCTGCTGCTGCAGTTTTTCAAAAGGTCATGGACAGATTGGTTGGAAAAATCAGAGGTGTATATTGTTTTCAGGATGATGTGTTGATTTGTGGGAAGAGTGAAGAGGAACACAATAACACACTCCATAGAGTTTTGGAGATATTTGAAAAGAATGGCATAGTGTTAAGGGAAGGAAAATGTAAATTTGGTCTTTCTAAAGTTGAATATTTAGGCCATGAAATATCGGCAGATGGTTTAAAGCCAAAAGAGAGTTTGGTAAGTGCCATAAAAGATATCAGAAGCCCAGAGGACAAAGCACAATTGAGATCATTCCTAGGGATGACTGAATTTTATCAGAAGTTTGTACACAACTATGCTAGTAAGGTGACTGAATTGAGAAAACTGCTGAAGAAAGGAAGTGAGTTTGTCTGGTCGTCCAAATGTGAGAGTGAATTTGTCAGATTGAAGAAGGAAATAGATTTAGCACAACCATTAGGACAGTTTGATACGTACCGCCAGAGTAAAGTCACTGTTGATGCATCCGAAATGTGGATTGGTGCAGTGTTGTCTCAAGTGGATGATAAGGGAAAGGAAGAGATTATAGCACATGCATCTCGAGGATTAAGAGGAGCTGAATTTATGTATTCTGTCCTTGAAAAAGAGGCTTTAGCCTGTTATTGGGCCATGGAGAAATTCAGAAATTTTATATGGGGAACATGTTTTATGTTGTGCACTGATCATAAACCACTTAAAGAAATTTTAGAGAATAAAGGCCTAGATAAGGTGTCCAGGAGGGTTGCCGGATGGATTACCCGTATGCAATGTCACAGTTTTGTGGTTAAAGTAATTCCGGGTAAAGAAAACATACTAGCAGATAGTTTGTCAAGGTTAAGGAAACAAGAGAATGAAAATGATTCATATGGTGAGAATGTGGAAATGGAAATGGTTTTCATTAATACTGAGGGCATAGTGTTCAAGGAAGAATGGTTGGAGGAAATGGACAAGGACGAGTGTTTAAAGTTGGTTATTACATATGTGGATTTGGGTGATTGGCCCAAGAAAACAGAATTGAAAGAAGATACCGTCCCATTTTGGGAGGTCAGGAATGAACTAAGTGTGGTAGGTGGTATTTTATTCAGATGGGAGCGTGCTGTGGTTCCCAGAATGTTATGAAGCAGAATTACTGATTTAGCTCATGTAGGACACATTGGCATTAGCAGAACAAAAAGTGTTTTACGTAACAAGTATTGGTGGCCTGGATTTGATAGGGACATAGGACACTCAGCCAGTCTTCTTTCTATATGTACTAAGATTGGAAAAGGAGAAGTGGCTAGACAACAACCCCTGGTAGAGGTAGAAGTACCAGGTGGAGTTTGGAGAGATGTGGCAGTGGATATCCTGGGCCCAGTTGATTTAGGGTATGGAAGAGGAAAATTTATCTTTGTTCTAGTTGATCTATTTTCGCGCTGGTGTGAGTTTAGTATAGTAAGGGAGACCACCGGAGAGGCCTTAGTAAAGGAGTTACAACAGATATTTGCTAGGGAAGGTGTCCCTGAAAGCATTCTGACTGACAATGGTCCTCAATTTGTTGGTGGATGTTTTGCAAAACATGTCAAAGAGGCTGGAATCAAACACAAGAGGACTGCGTTATATCACCCGGAGACGAATGGGTGTGTAGAAAGAATGAATAGATGTATCATGGAAAGAATTAGGATGGCAACTGAAACAGGATGTGATAGAAAAGTTGCAATCCAGGACAGGATTTTTGGTCTGCGCATGTCACCTCATTCATTTACGGGAATAACCCCTTTCAAGTTAATGAGAGGACGTAAACCAAACACGGTGGTCAGTCCTCCATGGTTGGGAAGAAGAAGAGAAAGTGATTATGTGGTAGATGGTGTGAGCAAAGATTTGAAAAAGAAAAAGAAGGAATGGAGAGCGCGTGAGAATGCAAGGAGAGGGAAGAAAACTGAGAATTGAATGTGGAGACATGGTGAGGATAAAGAAAGGGGTGTTGAAGAAGAAAGGAGAAGCACTATATTCCGATCCTGTAAAGGGAATTGCTGTGCTGCGTGGAGCGATTCGGGTAGTGGGAGGACAAGTGTGGAACTTGAATCATGTTGCTTTTGTGAAAAGGGGTGGATGATGTTTTTGGAATAAAATAAAGGAGGGAGATGTGTTATGGTGTAGCTTTTATGAGGCATATATATATGTCAATCAAGATGTAGGTTCAAGATATAGAAATATAAGCAAGATAAATGTTGTGTTCAATAACAATGGAAAGCAAGTATTGCCATGGAAAGAATACAGCCCTGTCTATTCAATGTAGCCTGGAATGGAGGTATGTCATACTGTAAGAGAACATTCCATTTGGCTATGATGCTGCTGTTTACTTTTGTTGGCATTCCAAGTGAATCTGTTGCTGCTTTCCTGTGTGCCTGGTTGTAGTGTTATGCAGCTGGAGGCCCTTTCATTATAAATATAACTTAAAATAAGCAGTTCCTTTAACTTGCGGTTGTCCGGATGTTCATACTTAACATGTCCCACTTCCACTCTCTGAACATCCCTCATCGAGGTGATCCTCCCCCAATGGTCCACCTCCAGGCACTGGATTCAATAGCCATGGCAATGTCCTGGTCACCTGGGTGACAGATCTCTGGGGACTAGAGGGTGAGGCACCATCAGGTTTATCACATGGGAGGTGGGCATGTCCTATGACATAGGATTGGGTAGTGGTAAAGGAAAAAGTGGGATACCGCTTATCCCCGTCAGATGTCTCACCCCCACTCCCTGAGGACCCCTCACCCAGGTGATCCTCCTGCACCCCCAGGGTCTGGACCCAAAGGTGATGTCTGTGATCTGGCCACCTGAGCAAGAGACCCGCAGGGTTTAGAAAGTGAGACACCCTTTGGTTTCTCACAATGAAAAGACACAGAAAAGCAGTTCATCCCAGTTTCAGGGGCTGAAATGCTAGTGTGAATGCAGCGGTTTAACCCGCGATTGTCACACTTCTAAAGAAAAATTATGACAGGGTACGAAATTACCCTACATGATTATTGCCTCCACCTGCACCTGTTTCAAATGGCACAGTGGGAACGCCTTTGTTTCAGGGCATTTAAAAGCATGTGAATTCAGAAAGGGGTACAAAAAGAGCATCTGAATGAGCACATTTAAGATGCGTTAATTCCGATGCCCTTTGTGAATTGGGCTGCTTCTTTATTCAGTGTATATGAGGAGGTGTGCTGTTACATTGACATTTCAAAATGTTTTGTAGCGTTCACGATGTTAAAGTCTGATGAGGAATAGATTGTGATGATACAGAAGGTGTATGATTATGCTGAAGGTATCCTCGCAACATTGAAAAATAAATTGATAATATATTGAAATGTCTTATCTTGCTTGTGTGGGATGATACTAAATTCAACAGAAGGCTAATGCTAGTTTATACTCAAGCTGCCACCGGCATGGTGTGGGATGGTATGAAGTACCCGGAGGGATAGTGTGTGATGATTTTGAAGTCCCCACAGTAGTGGTGTGTCATCAAATTGAGGTCCGCACAGCAATGGTATGTCATCAAATTGAAGTCCCCGCCCCACAGGAATAATGTGTGATTACACTGAAGTCCCCAGAGGAATGGTGTGTGAACGTTCTCACAGAGATAGCGAGTGTAACAATGATGTCTCTGCAGTGTAAATCGTTGGGGAGTTTTAAGTCCATCACAGGACAGCGGGCCTCATTACGATTTGGGTGGTAAGTGATACAATTGTCAGTAACTGAGTTATCCCCAATTTTACTACTATGCCAAATTATGACTTTCAGCTTTCAATGGAGGTTTTATCTCCAGCAAAACCCTGGAGCAAAATCTTCCCACTCAACGCCAAAAAATCAGCAGATTTGGCAGAATTCTGCCACGGTAATTCCACAAAGAAAGCCCCATTACATCCAATGAATGGGGAATTACACCACCACCACTTGTAATCAGGCTGAAATTCTTCCTGATCAAGTGGCGGTAACACTAATTCATTTTCCACTAATTTATCGCAGAATTACTGCCTAACTCGTATTGTGGCTCAGTGTGTAATCACATCTACTACTTCACAGTGAAGCTCTGTGATAGAATTGAAATTCCCCAAGCGAACAGCATATGGCAGTGTTCAACTGGTCGACCCCTCCTATGCTTACATCCTATATTTTACTCTCATAATAGGAGTGACTCTGGAGAAAAGGTGTGACTATTCTCTTGCAGGTATTTGACTATACTGTCCTGGTTGACTTATAGCTTAATATTTTGAAACAAGAAAAGTAAGGTATCCAATTATGAAACTGTCATAATGTAACATTTTTAAAGGCTTTTGAGCAATCTTAATTCTTGTGTCTGAACCATTAAAGAGGTTGAAAGAAAGCCGAGGCCGATTGATGAGCATGTTTAAGTGGGAGGCAGTAAATGGAAGGGGGCACATTAACATAGACATGGCACAGACCTATGGAATAGCAGTAGTTACTGGGGAGAGGCATGATAAGTGTACAGAGCATGAAGGCTTGGATAATAACGTCTGGTTCTTCATGTTGTTGCAACAGTAATGAGCTGAGACAACTAGTTATCCTCACTTTCTTGCCAGTATAATAGTGTTGTGCAAAGGAAGGTCGTTGAAGACGCCCTTAAGAGTGCTAAGGACGAATACGACGCTCAAATCCCTTGGCCAATTGACAAACAAGCCCTATGTTCAACGGGGTTCCTCAAACTCTAGAAGGTTTTGGGTTCAGGGTGCTCAACATTCCATGAGCTACACTCAAGGTGAACAGTCCTTGTCTTGGGGCCAATCGCAAGGTCAAGGTTCTGCTCCCAATTTTAAATGAGGAAATAGAAGGGAAGAACCTTACCTGGGAGAGGCTCTACCTCTCCCAAATAATGATGCCCCGCTTCAGGTCCCCTCCCATGCCACTCCAGTAGGAGGCAGAATTTCACACTCCCCCCACGCATGGGAGGGGATAACGTCAGACAAGTGCGTGTTGTCCACCGTGACAGGTGGGAATTGAGCTGTTACAAAAACCAGCCTACCACCCGCCGAGACAAAGGAAAATGGCAACAGAAGAAAAACAAATACTGTTGGAAGAAGTAAAGGCACTGCTGGAAAAGGACGCATATAGATTGTTCCAGCAAATCAGGTAAACAAGGGTATTTATTCAACGTACTGTGCCAAAGAATGACCTTTCCATGCGCCCAGTACTAGATCTGCGGCCTGTGAACAAATATGTCAAACCCCAAAGGTTTCGCATGACCCCGCTTGAGGGGGAGATTCCACTCCTAAAACGAATGGGGATTACATGGCAACATTGCATATGAAAGATGCATATTTTCATATTTCAATGCTCCCTGCGCACAGAAAATATCTGTGCTTCAAGATAGTGGGAGTTCACTACCAGTTCAAGGTACTCCCCTTCGGCATTGCCTCAGCACCAAGAGTATTCACCAAGGTACTGGTGGTGGTGGAAGCACACCTGCGCAGAAAGTCCATCCCAGTATACCCTTATGTGGATGACTAATTAACAGGGAATCTCCTCAAATTTGCCAACAAAATACTCAAAAGACAATAGACCTTCTTTTCAATCTGGGCTTTTCCATCAACAAAAAGATATCAAGCTAAGTCCCTAGACAAATAAAACAATTTCTATGGGCTATTCTAAAGACAAAAGAGGAACTGAATTTCCCCTAAAACGAGAGAGTACAAAACATGCTGCCGCGAGTACCTCATTACAAAGTCGGTCGCCAAATAACTGTACGCAAAGCAATGTACTTGCTCGGGATGAGGGCCTCGTGCATTCACTTGCGCATGTGTCCAATGCAGGAATGGTTAGCAAAACAATGGACTCTGTCAAGCAGTCAGGGGATGATCTAGTGGTTGTTTCGCTAACCTTGGTACAGGCTCTTTGTTGGTGGTCCAGGGACAACCTACTCGAAGGAAAACCCTTTCGCGTTCCACCACCACAAGCGATCCTCACTACAAATGGATCACTCGCCGGATGGCGGGGGCTCACTTCTTCCACCACACATCCCATGGCCAATGGACATGCACTACAGCACAGAAACATATCTACTTCCTGTAACTATTGTCAGTCCTCAAGGCTCTTCAAGCCTTTCAGCAACATCTGGCAGGTCAAACAGTGCAGGTCCTCACAGACAGCACAACTGCCATGTTCTACCTAAACAAGCAAAGAGACAAAGTCTGTCCAAGCTAGCCTCAAGAATACAGAAGTGGGCATTCAAGCAGAATATTTTCCTAACATCTGAGCATGTTCCAGGGGAACTCAATTCTCTGGCAGACATTCTAAGCAGATACCCTCTACCAGAAGAACATGAGTGCCAACTCGACAGAGATATCCTTTCGAGACAGAATATTCTCACAATGGGGTCACCCCCCATTAGACTTGTTTGCCACAAGCCTAAACGCACAATGCCCAGACTTCGCGTCCAGGTTTCCCCAACCAGGGTCCAAGGGGAACGCCCTGTGGATAAACTGGTCAGGGAAATGTGCTTGGGCAACACCCCCCCCCCCATCCCCTGACACCGCTCCTGAGCAAAATAGTGCACAAGATGCACCAGGAACAGGTAACTCTAATTGTGGTTGCTCCCATGTTTGCCAGACAACCTTAGATTCCACATCTGCTCAAACTGGCGATGTGCGACCCAATCAAGCTCCCGTGCCCATACAACCAGCTAACACATACAAGGGAGCATCCCTCCACCCGCACCCTAAATCTATGAACTTGGCAGCTTGGCTCCTGAAGACATAGAATTTGGCCACTTGAATCTTCCAGAAAGGTGTATGGATATCCTAAAGGAGGCACAAAAACTCAACACCAGACACTGCTATTTCAATAAGTGGAAGAGATTTGTGATATGGTGCATGTCACAAACACTAAACCCAACATTGTTCCCCAGCTAACATTCTACATTATGGCCTAGTATTTAATTCCATCAAAGTGCATCTGGCAGCTCTGTCAGCTTACACCACTTCACAGAACAAGGTGTCCTGGTGGAAAGTTCCAGTCATTAAGGCATTCATTGAAGGGATAAAGAGGCTGTAACCTCAATTTCCAACCCTCCTCAGGGTTGGGATCTCAGTGCTATGCTCCCCAAGCTCATGGGTCCACCCTTTGAGCCTATGCGCAATGCCAGCCTAAAACATCTGACTTACAAGATTGCATTCCTGGTAGACATCATCTCTATAAAATGAGTCAGCGAGCTACAGGATTTTTCCGCACAAGACCATTTCTTCATAATACACAAGGACAAGGTTGTCCTCAGAACACATCCATCTAACTGAGCAGAAAGAAGCCTCCGTACACTTGATGTACGGAGGGTGGTCTTGTACTATGTGAACAAAACTAAACCTCTAAGGAAAACAGACCAACTCTTTGTTTCCATAGCACCTGGAAGGGAAGGTGATCACATGTCAAAGAACGCCATCTCCAGATGGATTGTCAAGTGCATACAGCTCTGCTATTCCCTATCCAGGAAAGTCTTACCTTTCACACCAAGGGCTCAATCTACCAGAGGTATAGTAGCTACCCTAGCTTTCATTGCAAACATCCCTCTAGACGCCATTTGCAAAGCTGCTACATTGAGTTCCATCCATACGTTCCCACAGCATTATTGCATTAACACACACTCTAAAGCAGATTTACAGGTGGGATAAGGTGTCCGAAAACATCTCTTTGCTGCTGTACCTTCTCACTTCCCACCTCTTTCTCCAGATACTGCTCGGTAATCTATGCAGAACATGTGATCTAAGCAGATCCACAAGCTCCAGAAGGGATACATTAATCACTGTAATTGTATTTCTGTGCTTTTATCTGCTTAGATGAACGTGCCCACCCTTCCTCCCCTTCTGGAGTAGAAGACACACAGATGTTTTCTGGGCTATCACTGTTTCTGCTTCATTACATCTGTACTCACGCTACACTTCATGCAACCTCATGTCAGAAATAAACAATCTGAGGGATATCGACGCATGAAGGACCATGTGTACAGTACAGGTCACACTAGGGATAGTATTATTAACACAGCCTGTCAACGTCCATTTTTGAGTTTTGAAAACAAATCTTGTGATACTCTGCAACTTCCACTAGATGTTGGACTATGCAGAGCATGTGAATCTAAGCAGATACAAGCACCAGAAATACGATTACGGTGAGTAATGTATCCCATATTCCCATATATATAAAATGGAAGTTTGTGGATATGTATGTGTGTCTGTTCGAAATGTTCAGCATACTTCCCAACATGCTACCAACCTGAAATTTGGCATGTGGGTAGGGTTCCATGGTGTAGACAATGTAACACATATAAAATAGACCTTTTTCAGATTTTTTTAAGCAATGTGCAATGCTTTCCCCCATCATATAGCTCTCTGCACCATAGTTCCGCTGTAGTTCTACGTTCATTGTTGCTAAAGTTCAGCAGTTCATGAAAACTTCAGCAGTTCATTGTTCCAAACTTTCCACACTATCAGCATTCTAGCTGACATTAGCGGCACTCACTTTTGAAGTCATGCGGTTGACACAAAACAGTGCTTTTGTAGTAATGCGGGTGACAGGAAATGGTGCATGACTCTTCTATAGTGTCCCCAATGACATTGTCAGTCACATCATGGCAAATCTATCATGATAATTACAGGAACTTCATTTCGCATGGAAGCTGATGAATGTATGCCATCTCAACAGTACAAAGCGTACATGTTTCAGTCGTACACGTACAGGTACAGCACTTCAATCTTACACACTTCAGCCCTAAACGGGGACAGCACTTATGTTGAGGTCGCTGCTGCCTCGGCTGTAGATCAGGACACCAATAATGTTGCTGTGCAATCTCAATGCCCCAACTCAAAGTAGCTGGAATCGATTTATGTGACTCATGCTGTTTTAATGGTCAGCTTTATGTGGCTTGGTCCAGAGTTGGAAACAAAGACAAATTGTTCACACTAGCTCCTACAGGAAACACTAGCAATTTTGTCTTCAAAGAAGCATTGGTTTAGTTTATTAAATAAACTTCAAACTAGGACTTAAGTAGGATTTACTGTGCGAAGCACGGGTACACCTGCTAGTAGTATATAATACAACACACCTGGGCGCATATGTCTACGCAAGACCCATGTATCCATTTCACAACCTCACTTCACAACCTCACAGTAAACCGATGTATCCAAATCTGTACTAATCACACTTAAGAATCTGCAGCTCACCTTTTACTCTGCTGCCACCAACCCCCACCTTCTTCTATTGCAGAGCATAATGCCAAGAAGCCACGAAAATAGCATAAGCCAGGTTATACAATTTTCAATTATATATATATTTATGCTGGTGCATATCATCACTGACTTTAACATCACAATTGTCACACATCTCTGTGTGGAAGGTAGCATCATCATTATGACACTATCTCTGAGACTTTAACACCACCCCTATCAAACACAATCTGTGTAGGGCCTTCAGCCTTATTTTTATGGCAGAGTATCTCTGTGGGGACCTTTACATCATTATAATCACAAACCATCTCTATGGGGACATACTCATCCATCATGCACCATCTATGTGGGGACATTAACATCATTATATTCAAACACCATCTCTGTGGGGTCTTCAGCTTCATTTTTATCACACAACATCTCTGTAGGGACTTTTACATCATTATAATCACACACCATCTCTATGGAGACATAATCATCATTATCACACACCAGCTCTGTGGGGACATACTCATCCATCATGCACCATCTCTGTGGGGACATTAACATCATTATATTCAAACACCATCTCTGTGGGGTCTTCAGCTTCATTTTTATCACACAGCATCTCTGTGGGGACTTTTACATCATTATAACCACACACCATCTCTATGGGGACATAATCATTGTTATCACACACCAGCTCTGTGGGGACTTTAACATTGTTATCTTCAAACACCATCTCTGTGGGGTATTCAGCCTCATTTTAATCATACACCATCTCTGTCTGGACTTTAACATCATTATAATAACACACCATATCCATGGGGACTTTAACATCAAAATAATCACACACGTCTGTGGGGACTTTAAGATCAGTATATTCAAACACCATCTCTGTGGGGACTTCAACCTATTTTTTATCGCACACTATCTTTGTGGGGACTTAATCATTACCATTATTACACACCATCTCTGTGGGGTCTTCACCCTCCTTTATGACACACACTATCTCTCTGGGGACTTAATCATCACCGTTATCACACATCTCTGTAACAAACTTAAAATCATTATACCCACATGCCATCTCCATGGGGACATAATCATCACTATTATCATACGCCATCTCTATAAAGGACATTAATGTTTTTATCATCGTACACCATCTTTGTGGGGACTTAAAAATCTGAATATACATACACCATCTGTGTGGAGCCATTCTAATCATCAAAATCAAACACCATCTCTGTGAGGATTTTAACATCATTATATTCAAACACCATCTCTGTGGGGGTCTTCAGCCTCATTTTTATCACACAGCATCATTGTGGGGACTTTTCCATCATTATAATCACACACCATCTCTATGGGGACATAATCATCATCGTTATCACACACCATCTCTGTGGGGACTTTAACATCATTATCTTCAAACACCATCTCTGTGGGGTCTTCATCCTCATTGTAATCATACACCATCTCTGTGGGGACTTTAACATCGTTATAATAACACACCAGAGTGCTCTATATATTTATGTCCTGTTTGTATAGTGTTATTCTTGTATCGTATGTATCTATGCTTCTGCTATATCGTGTACATTATGCATCTGTATATTCTGACCTGTATTTTATATGCCACTATGTAACCTAAACTGAAAGTCTTCTTGCTTCTTCTGTGCCCTGATACCTTCGGGTCTGGCACACATTATAAATAAATTTTAAAAAAACACACCATCTCTATGGGGACTTAATCATTACCATTATCACGCACCATCTCCATGGGGACTTTAACTCTAACATCACAATAATCACACATCATCTCTGTGGGGACTTCAACCTATTTTTAATCGCACACCATCTTTGTGGGGATTTAATCATTACCATTATCACACACCATCTCTGTGGGGTCTTCACCCTCCTTTATGGCACACACTATCTCTCTGGGTACTTAATCATCACCGTTATCACACATCTCTGTAACAAACCTAAAATCATTATAGCAACATGCCATTTCCATGGGGACATAATCATCACTGTTATCATATACCATCTCTGTAAAGGATGTTAATGTTATTATCATCGTACACCGTCTTTGTGGGGACTTAAAAATCTGAATATGCATACACCATCTTTGTGGGGCCATTGAAATCATTATATTCAAACACCATCTCTTTGAGGACTTCAACATCATTATCACACACAACCAATAAAATGAAATGTCTTTAATAGAGAAGCTTCGACATTTTGGGGGTTTTATTGCACATGGTTCTACTAGAGGAAACTGGTGTTGGGGTCTTAGTGGGTTAGATGGGGAGTCGTCTGAAAAGCCTGCAGTGTTGACAAGTGGAGGCCGTACCTACCTCAGTGCCCAATGCTGGTATGGTTCAGTATGGTTTGTGAAAGTGGCACTTGGATTTCTCATTTATATGGAGATGAGGGCCCAAGGTCTATTAAATGAGTGTGCTAGTATGCCGAATTAGCCACTGGATTAGGGGATGAGTAAAATGGATAGAGGTTAGAACTTTGGCATGCCTCTATCTGGTTCATGTGGTATTAATATGCATAAGGCTGTCATGTGTGAGATGGATATATTTGTGTAGTGTAAAGCAGTAGGCAAAGGATAGGTAAGTCATTTAGGTGGGCAATAGGAGATGAGAAATGAGGACAAACGGGGAGTTTAACACTGGACAGAAATGATTGAGTTCCCATCTTTTGTTGACCTCTGCATGGCCTCTGTGTGTCTTTAATAACATTCTTTCTTATCGCACACCATCTTTGTGGGGACATTAACATCATTGTAATCACACACCATCTCTGTGGGGACTTTGGTGTTATCATAATCACACACCATCTCTGTGGGGACCATACCATTGTCATAATTGAACACCATCTCTGTGGGGACCTTATCATGATTATCACTTAGAATTGCTTTGGAGAATTTAAATTGACCATAATCAAACATGATCTCTATTGGAAAGGTAACTTCACTAATATTAAACATGATCCAAAAGTAGATAACAACACCTCATCATTCCTAAAGAGGAGATGTGTAAATAGGGAAGATGGTGCCTGTGGAAGAATGAAACTTGAATTTGAAATCCTGCTTCCTTTTTTATCACAAAGTGTAATCCTGGGTCAATCATGGTATCTCCTGTGCCACAGTTCTCTTTCCTGGAAGTTTTTTTAGTGTTTATAATAGTGTTTACTGCCAGAACAAACTGCCTTTAAGTTTCACATGCAAATTAAACATCTTGCAAATTCAAAAACATCCTAATCCATCTGTTGTGGTGCCTAGATATCAGGAATGTACTTGTATATAAAATATATTGTATACTAAGTACTATAAAGTAAGCATTTTTTCATTTGCTCATTATACATTCCATCCCAAATAAGAATAATGTGGTAAGTCCCCATAAGGATGGTAACACACGTTCAAGTCCCCGCAAAGATGGTACCAAACACGCGACTAAAAATAAGTATTTTTGCAAATTTGAAGTTGGATCCTGTATTATGCATTTTTTCTGAATATATTTCTGCTATTAACACATTTCCAGAACATTGGGAAAGGTTAGTCCCCACAAGGCTGGTTTCCACACATAGTCCCCACAAGGTAGGTAAAACGTGTATGTGTGTGTCTGTGTGTGTGTGTGTGTGTGTGTGTTAAAATGGACTAGTCCATCCAGCCCATAGAATGTTAAATAAAAAATAAAAAAAGGAAAAGACTGAGAATTGGGTGGGCAGGGGAGAAAGGAATCCAAAGAGGGTTTGAAAAACACAGTTGAAAGGGATCTAGTTGATTACTGTGCCACCGAAAATGCAGACAAAAAAATTTTGAATGCAAAAACGGCGAGGCGCAGCAATCGCATAGATTACTTTTGCCTGCATGCCCATGCCCACTCCCTACTTACCTTCTGGCAGTTTCGGCGGCACACTGCAGCTGACTACCCTCTATCCCTGTAATGCAAGTTCCCTCCCCCTTATGTGGGTCAGAGCTGGTGCCGCAGGATCCTTTATTTTTTTGTTCTTTCTTGTTTCCCGCTTCCCATGTATGGAAGCAGGGGTCACTCCCACAACCCTCGATTCAATTTAGACTGAACAAGGTGTGCGGGGAACACCCCCACAAACCCCTCTCCACTTGGTTGGCCTACAATACTGTGTATTTGTGCCATACCAGTCGGAATTGTGGTACAGTGCAAATGTGCAGTACTGTATAAATTGCAGTTTTGGTGGTGACATTTCGGAATGATACCGTTGACAGCACAATTTTAACAGAGGAGATATAGGAACAGAAAGAGATAGATAGAAGAAAGAACTCAATGAGGGGAGAAACAAAAAAGAAACTAACCCCGGGGGGCAATGATTGGAGCAGGGCCCCTAGGGCCTACAGACATTGTGGCACTGAGTGATGTGCGGAGCCCCCTACCGAGTGAATGGCGAGCCTGGGCTGTGTAATGGGACCATGGAGCGTGTCGGGCCATCTGGGGACCAGATTGGATGCCCAGGATGGGTAAAGGGCACAAACCACCTGTGGGGCTGCCAAGTTGAAAATGAGCTGCCCAATTCAGGCTGCGTGAGGGGCCGGCGCAAATCAGGCCGCCCAGCCATGTCCCTGTGTTGGCTCGCCTTGTGGCTGGCGAGACAGGCCCTTTATGAAAGTCTGACGGGCTGCGTCTGTCAGGTGGCCCGGTAAGTAAAAAAAACATAAAGCCTGCTCTGTCCTCCTAAAGAGCAGGCTGCTGAAAGTCCTGGGATGCCTCATCATGTGAGCTGAGGGATAAAATCCCCAGGCTGCTGCGAGGAGGCAGCCCAGGAGAAGCTCTGGTGGCTCGCCCCTGCTTCTCTGCAACGCATTGCAGAGGGGTGGTCCAGGAAGAGAAGCGGGCAGTGGGCTCACCACAGGGATCAAAGGCACCATCCCCTTTGTCATGGGGATACTGCCAGACTTCAAGATGATGGCCCCTGGAATGTGGAGGTGAGTGAGGTGGCATCCCCACACCAAGGGGAGACCTCCTAAAGTCAAAATGGCATCGCAGGGGTGTGGTGGTAATGCAGGCGGCCCACACCAACAGGGCCACCCTAAACACTTGTGTATGAGCACGATATGAATAAAATATCATTTAATTTCATTTAAAGACTTTGAAGTGGTTGCGTGGTGTGGAGGTGAGAGTGGGCTGGCCCCTCTGCCTATGGGGCCCTCCCTGAAGATCAGCAAAAGGTGCATATCTTGGAGGTGATTACAGTAAACCCCTGCTTGGGCAGGATGGCACCTAAAGACAAAGACATGCTACAGTGCATGGGCTGAGCGGTGGGAATGGGTGATGCCATGTGGTGGATGGGGCCATCCAGAAGAAAGAAGTGGGCCAGGCCCCATATATCATCAGGGGACAGGCCCCATTCATCTGCCCACCAGAGACAGCTCACTAAGTTACTTTTAAAGGGGTGACTGACTGCAGCAGTCACTCCCATTGTGAAATAATGTATTATAATTCGAGCTGCATCTTCATGAGTGAACTTACCTGGGTTTTAGCAGCCACTGGCTTCTGATTTCTTCGACGGGTGATCTCTGTAGGTTACCACTAGTGTTTTCTGGTGCTCCCCAACCCAGCATCACCTCCCACCTCCCACTACCCACCCTCGCCTTATCCTGATTAGTTGTCTGGGTCAGGAGACCCAGAAAACCAAAAAGGACTCGAGAGACCACATCTCTGTCATTTTGAGAAGCATCTTGATTAGTGCAATTACCTGGGCTTTAAGAGCCCCTGTCTTCTGATTTCTTCCACATGCAACCTCTGTAGGCCACCATTAGTACTTGCAGCACTCCCCAGCCCCTGGACCAAGCTCCACCTCCCACTTCCCGCCCTCACCTCATCCTGATTGGTTGTCCAGGTCAGCAGACCTGGAAATCTTTACTTGAAGCTCTCTCCCAGGGCAGCTTTGCCTGCGGAGCTGGCTAAGGGCGCAGGCTAAGGACACCTCCATGGGCACGTCCATCACCTGTTTGCCTGTTCACCCTGGGCGTCCCACCCAATCCAACACCCCTTCGGCCTGCTGCAACATTCTGGTAAGGGACGACATTTGGTGTGCACAGCTAGTTTACTGTAATTTGAATACCTCTACTGTTTTGAATTTAGCTGCATTTTAGAATCCTGCCATTGCTTTGAATCTAGCTGCGTTTTATAATCCTGCTACTGTTTCGGATCTAGTTGCGTTGTCAGTCAGTCAACATACTTTTATTCCATATAAAAATCTTCAAGTCATTGCATAACATATCTCCATAAAAAATTACTATTTTTAAAATTCATATATGGGTTGTGTTTCAAAAACTAGAACAGGAATAGACACTGCCTCGTGCGCACTTTGCTAAAATCTTGCAATCAATTAGCAATTGGATTCAGCAGCTTCTTCCTTATCGATCAGGATCTGTGCGTAAATTGAGCTATTTCCTAAATCGCATGAGTATTCAGGCTCTGCCGTAGGAACATCATGGCTAATCTAGTATCTCTAATCCCTACCTCATTTAAAATTGGCTTCAGATACCTGCGCCTCAGGTGCTTTGTTTTTGCACAGATCAATATAAAATCCCAAGTCTCACTTGTATGCATAAAGACTTTTGATATGGTGGTCTGATACAGTCTAAATAGGTATTTCTGCTTGGTGAGCAGGGTTCTAAATATGTGGGCCCTTGTTTCAACTTCATGGCACCAGCCATCAACTGGTCCATTCCTCTTTGGTGCACTCCATTTCTTATTCATTTCCTCCTTCCCCTCGGCTGGTTTTGGGGGTTACCCCAAAGGTCACCTTCGCCTGCGCCTTGGAGAATCTTTTTGACATGGGTCGGCTAGTCAATTGATTTTCCTGCATCATGAGAATCAGGTGACATAGGGCATCTCTATATTTTTCAAGCCCTTCCTGGTTCCACAGTCTCAACCAAAATAACACTGGGCTGAGTGACCCCAAAACCGTCAACAGGGTTACCTCTAATTCTAAGAATACCAAGGCAGAGGTGGCGCTCTTTGGTAATAATGCCCATTTTTTCATAAACTTATGCTTGCTAGTTGTTAATTTTGCAAGGTTTGTGTACCCCCCAGCCCCGTATAAAGCAGGGGGGACAGACTGCCTTTCATATAAATCTAGGACAGGTGGGATAGCGCCACAGCCATGTCTTTTTTTCTAGTGTGGAGACGGATCGTCTTACCTGGGCAACCCAGCCTTCAGTCTCTTGGAGTGAAACCCCTAGATATTCAACATGTTTAAGTTGTTCGAGCTGTGCTCCATTCATCTTCAACACCATGGGCCTGGCTTTTGAAAATCGTGGTTAAAGACCATAACCTTTGATTTTCCAATGTTCAGATTCAGATTCAGCTCAATGCACTTTGGCAGAAAGATTGCCATTAAATTATCTAATCATTTTGGAGTCCTGGACAGTAAAACAGCGTTGTAGAATCCTGCCTTTGCTGTCAATCTAGCTGCATTTTAGAATCGTGCTATTGGTTTGAATCTAGCAGCCGTTTAGAATCCTAACACTGTTTTAAATCTAGCTGCATCTAGTATCCTGCCATAACTTGAATCTAGCTGTCTTCCTTAACCTAGCCACTGTTATGCATCTAGCTGTGTTTTGAATCTGGCTGAGATTTGAGTCTATCAACTGTTTTGAATCTAGTGACTGATGTGAATCTTGCCACTGTTTTGAATTTAGCTGCGTTTTAGAATCCTGTCAATGTTTTAAATCTAGCTACTTCTAGTATCTTGCCATCGCTTTGAATCTAGCTGTGCTCTTGAACCTAGCCACTGTTTTGAATCTCACTGGGTTTGGAATGTAGCTGACACTTGACTCTAGCAACTGTGGAGCAGCCAAAAGAGGGCTGTTGGCAAGGGTCGCCTGAGCAGCGTATAGGGATGCAAAGACATTTGATGGGTAGTGGGGGGTAATAGGCGGGACGACTGGGAGGGGCCAGAGGGGAAACGG
Source organism: Ambystoma mexicanum (assembly GCF_040938575.1). Lineage (NCBI taxonomy): Eukaryota > Metazoa > Chordata > Amphibia > Caudata > Ambystomatidae > Ambystoma > Ambystoma mexicanum. Next base: position 276,685,448 of record NC_090936.1, on the reverse strand, counting down.
TAAGTGCTAGGACGGGTGTGGGCAGACAAGGAAGGTTTGGATGCAGGTCTGCGTGGGAGGTGAGGTGGGAAAAGTCTGCTTCGCTCCCGAATGCAGAGCAGAATGTTCCTGAAACGCTAAATAGTATCACCCTTGCTCCTCAACACTCTTTCTTCCTTTGGTTTCAAAGGCCTTGTTCTTAACTGGTTCTCTTCCCACCTCTCCAACTGCTCTTTCGCTGTCTCTTGGGGTGGTCTTACCTCCTCTAGTCACCCTTTGGACTTCGGTGTACCCCAAGGCTCTGTACTGGGCCCCTTCCTTTTTTCTCTTTACACTGCCCTTCTTGTCTCCATCATCTCTTCTTTCGGTATCTCTCACCATTTCTATGCTAATGACACCCAGCTCTTTCTATCTTTCTCTTCTTTCACACCTGACATCCACCACAATCTTTCTTCGTGTCTCACCGCTATCAAAAACTGGAGGTCATCCCACTTCCTCTCCCTCAACACTGATAAGACTGAAGTCTTATTCTTTCCCTCCAACTCACCTTCCCCTCCTTCTCCCCCTCCTTTCATCCTTTCCCCCCTATAATCTCCCCATCTCTGACCGCGCTCGCAATCTTGGCCTCCACCTTGACTCCTCCCTTTCCTTTTCCCATCACATTTCTCTTACCTCCCGTGCCTGTCGCTACCATTTCTTCAATATTCGCAAAATCAGTTCCTCTCTCACCTTTTATGCCACCAAACTCTTAATCTCTTCCCTCATCTTCTCTCGTCTCTTCTATTGCTCCAATCTCCTCTTTGGCCACCCTGCCTCTCATCTTTCTTCTCTCAAATTCCTCTATCATTCTGCCATCCGTACCCTTTGCTTTCTATCTGCCCATGACTCAATTTCTTCTTCGCTCTCTCATCTTGGCTGGCTTCGTTCCACTCTCAACTTAAATTCAACTTGCTTTGTTTCATCTTTAAATCTCTTCATGATCTCGCCCATCCCTACCTTTCCTCTCTCCTCTTTCTACTCTCCCTCTTGCCCCTCCGATCTGCTAATATCTTCCTTCTTAATGTTCCCCTGCCTCCTTGTGCCCCTTCCCTCCGTCCGATCCTTCCAGCTTCTTGTCCCCCTACACTGGAACTCTCTCAATCTGCTCCTCCTTGAAATCTCACCTTCTCCTTTCCCCGTCCTGTAGCAACTTCTCTTCTCTCTTACTCTTCCTCTGTTGTGTTTCTCGTTTTCTATCCTAAGCAAATTGTACCTTATACTGTTTTGTTGGTTTGTCTCACGTTTTACATTTAAGCTTCCACTTATTCCATGTATCCAGTTGTTGTAATGTAAAGCACTTTGGAGTAAAGCGCTCTATAAATGTAATAAATACAAATACATTAAAAAAGCAAAAACTGTCATTAGCCATCGCGCAAAGAAAGATTTAGAGCTCCACCTCCCAACATGTCTCAGACGTCTAATAGAGACCCTGTTTTTTTTTTTTTTATAGAGTCTGGTGTCATGTACCAAAATATAAAAAGTATTGAATACTACAAGTTTTTCACTTCATGAATCTAGATCGGTTAACCTCAACCGGAACGCCATAGTAATGATAACAGAAACAGCCGAGATGCTTGCTTCCCACATCCTTGAAACAGATTGTCCTAATGACTTTGTGCAGATCTGCTTACACAGTTCTACTTTAAACAGACCTCTTTTTACCAGGCACTCGTATCGCCAAGTGTTTAATGTTTTAGAGTTCTTAGAAAATATAAGAAGACTGTTACAAAGTAAGGCAGAGCTTGTTCACACTCTGAGGAACAAGCCTGTAATGTAGAATGTGAATCTCTCCTAGTGAAATTTCTCATCATCCCCTCTCTACACCGACTATAACAGAAACTGGTCACCCACCCCTCCCTCACCATGCTAGGAGATCTCAACATATGGTCTGGTTTTCCGCAGAACCCCATGACACAACCACTTGTGGACAACATGGAAGCCCTCTCCATGATTCAACTGGTATCAGATGCCACACACACACTGTAGGACATGCTCTGGATGTAATATTCATCTGCTCCAATCTGATCTCCACGCTCCCCCCACCAACTAATCTGGACGGATCGCACAGCCATCAGCCAATGCTCCTCCTGCTTGACTAACTCTGGACCGTCCTCTTCCTTCCTTTTGTAACATAAGGCCATAGTAACTCCAGACCTGGCAGACTCCCTTGCCTCCGTCCCAAAGGAGGTCTACCTTTTATCAGCCATTTTTACCAATGGTTATCCAATGCCCTCAGACCTCTCATCCCCTTCGGATCCTCCTCCCACAGACATGACCCTTTTCACAGATGGTTCACCCCCTCTCCCAAATCCCTCAAAACACAAAACCACACCCTGGAACGTAGATAGCGGGCTAACACATCAACCGAGAATAGAGCTGCATATGCCTGTCAGATCAAAGACTACAAAGAGTAAATCTGGAAGGACAAAAACTCCTTCTACTGGAACATAATGTCTAACACCTGTAACACCAGCAGTGAACTACACAAGATCATCTCAGAGTTCACGGCCCCTACCTTCACTTCCTCACCCTTGCACACTCCCAAGCACTCTGTGACGCCATCTGAAACCACTTCCACAACATAGCAGTGGAAAGAAACTGCATCATCAGTGCTAAACTAGCAACGCACCTTTCCTGATCACTTGTACCCAAATCAAACCTCACAGTCCCTTCTTATGCCCACCCTCTCTCAACCTCTTCTCCCCATCTCGCCACCCGAATTTCTGAAGCTTCTGGCCAGAAGCTGTCCTTTGGGATCCTGAGAGACCTGTGAACCCCCGCTTTCCTAAAAGCTATCCTTTCCTCAACTTGTGCAGGCTGCATCGCAAGATCCATAATTAGCTCTTCCCTCACATCAGGCACATACGCAGCAGTTTAAGACATCCTACATCAAACCCCTGCTCAAAAACCCTCCTTTCACCTCCTTCTAAAGGCCAACTGCAAACCTCTCTCTAACAACTGTTCCAAAGCCAAACTAATCGAATGAACAGCCTACTCGCAGATCTGCCTTTTCACTGAATCCAACTTCCTTCTCGACCCTGCCCAGTCCTGTATCAGACCCCTGCGAGGAACTGAATCATCCCTAGTATCCATCTGGGAAGACCTCAAAAGAACTGCAGACTTGAAAGGCTGTGCCATGCTTATCTTCCTCGACCTCTAAGCGACCTTTGATACTATTGACCACTCCAACCTAACAGACAGACTCCACTCGCTCGGCATCATGGACACAGCATTGATGTGGATATCATCCTCCTAACCAACCAATCGCAAATTACCCATGTTCCTCAATTCTCCTCAACCCCACATGCTGCCACCAACGGGGAACCACAGGGCCCCTCCCTTCCCCCCTGCTCTTTAACCTCTGCATGACCCTGTTCCTGCCCTAATTTGTTTATATAGCCTAACCTGCTACAATCTTGCTCATGTCTCACAGAAATTGACGACTGGATTATGGCGAACTACCTTCTCCCCGACCCTGGAAAAACAAAAATCATGATCTGCAGAAAGACTGCCTTCTACCCCAACCCACTACATGGCCATCCTCCCTAAACTCTCCTCTAGATACATTTAACGCAGTGACGAACCTTGGATGTTCCATGGACACAGATTAAAAACTTTCTCAACACATTCACTCTGTCTCTAAATCATGCTTTATGCACCTTCACATTCTCCTACGCATCTTCTCCTACCTATCCTACCCTCACAGAGTCACAGCAATCATGACTATCATCCTCTCCCGCCTAGTCTATGCTAACTCTCCATACCTGGGTGCCTCTGCATCTCAACTCAGAAAACTCTAAAGGCCCCAAAACACTCAAAAATGCTCCTCCTAGCCCTTGGCCCCAGAGATCACATTACATCCGCCCTTGGTGTCCTCCACTGGCTTCCTGTCGGGTGAAAGTCCACTTTCAAAACCATGTGCATCACCCAATGTGCTCGGCACAAAACAGGCCCGGAATACCTAAACCACAAGCTCACTACTTACAAACCAACTAGAAACATCAGATCAGGCACTGCACTCCTCCTAGTTATCCCTCCCTTCAAATCAACCAGAATAGTGGAACCTTCTTTTCCATCCAAGCAACCACACTATGGAACATGATTCCCACCTAACATCTGCAGCTTAGAGGATCACCTTGCCTTCCAGAAGGCCCTCAAGACCAGGCATTGCCCTCCTGCATCCTGACAAGCTCATTCTGTGCCTCAGGTTACTTTACACCCTTCCAGATAGGCTGAGACATCAAGTTAATGAGTGACACAGTGAAAGGACTCCAGAAGACTGCAGGACAGGATCTGTGCCACGTCGACTAAACAAGAAACACCCAGAACGCATGGGTAGTTATCACGCTCCTTGTCGATGGAAGATGGCCACAGGCACGCCTCCTACCCTCATGCATCTGCAATCATACGCTACTTGAAGACACACCACACAACACACACCACTTCTGTCATTAGAATGCAACAATGTCCCAAGATAACAATTCTGTCTAGTTGGACACCTAAGCAGTCTACTGCACTTGCATACTCTCCTGACAACCTCACAGCACCCATCCACAAGCCAGTTTGATATGGGTAGCTAGCAGGGACTTGGCCACTGCAACCTATCGTCCTTTGTATTGGCTAAATACAGACAAGCAATTAGGGGACTTCGGTCCCCTAAGGGCGTTCACATACATCGCTTTGAGGCTGTACTAATGGCAACATGCATTATACAAATACCATATAACAATTTAATTACATTATCAATTTTAAAGTTCCTGCCACCAATTCCACTGGTGTAGAATCCCTTGTTGATGAAAAAAACGTACAGTTTCAAATGATTGGGCTCACATGATTAACTCTCTAGAAGAGAAAACACGGTGCAGAATAGCTCAAATTTAAATTTGGCCACGTGATTGCTCCCCTAGCACTTTCATCTATGGTTTAATGGGCAGCTTTGGGATGAGGCAGACCTTATCTGCCTGCAGGAAACCTTTATGTTAGATATACCTGTGGTGGATGGGTTTCTTATTTTTAATGATCCTGCTCTAAAAGGACTAAAGGGCAGAACTTTTGGTGGCCTATTCACGTTGAAATACTTTCATTGGGCCGCTCTGATATCTTGGGCATTGTGATTACTTGGCGTGATGTTGTAGACTTAGTTTTGAAGTCGTTGGTTGTCTTGAATGTTTACTCCAACACGGCTTCAACATGCCTTGATGATTTTCTACCTGCTATTACAAACTGCATTGGGTCATACTGTGTCTCTAAAGAAATTGATTTGGTCAGTGGGTCAGTGGTAACCATCGTTCAACTTTAGATTATGTTTTTATCTGGGAGTCTACGGAACCAAGTATTCATGCTCTGGATTTTAAACACTGAAAGGAGAGTGATCATTCACAGCTTAGATTTCTATTGGTAGCATTTTAAAATGGGAGGACTATACCTAACACCCCTCTCCACATTGAGAGCAGACCACTTGGCCACTCAGTAATAAGGTGCCCTAAAATAGCTGACCACTTCAACAGGAAAGTAGAACAGCTTCTTTTGGTGGGACTTCTCTCTGATAAGTCCCCCGATAGGTTTGGTTCCAAACTACAGTTTATGTTACATGGTCTGATACACCCCTCTGTGCTGTATAATAGGAGTGCATGCTCTGAGCTTTCTCATAAGTATAAACTCAGCTTAAGAAAAAGGAAGCTTTGACAGAATATTAGGCAGGCAAAGAAGTTGGTATACGCCGGTTAGGTGTCGATAAAGAAACAGAGACAGGCTTACTTCAATTGGCTGAGAGGGCATAGGTATTTACTCATGCAAAAAGACGCAGAGTGTATGCTGTCTGCACTCATTTTGAGCAACTCGGCAAATTTTCGGCAACTGATTCAAGGTCAGACAGCCCAGATATCTTTGCAAGCACAGCCAATTTCAGTATCTGTTTGGGTGGGCCACTTTAATACCTTATATGGCAGTCTTCAAGGAACAGCTGTCTCTCCTATGGCTAACCAATTCACCATTGGCTTGAAGTGCCACTTGGGAGTCCTTGAAAATGGATACAGACGACATAGAGTGGGCAATCAAGAAGGCAAAAAAAATGTAATGTTCCGGGCCCAGACGGCCTAACAAATCATATTTTTAAATCGCCTCCTTGGCTATGGGCTGAGGTCCTAATGCTTCTGTATTCCAAAATACTGATGCTTCAGGTATTCCTGCCCACTTGAAAGGATGTCATTGTTGTAGTAATCTTTAAAATGGGAGATAGAGCGGATCCTGCTAACTACCGCCCTGTCTGCCTACTAGATGTCTCATATAATATCTTCTCAAGATTTCTTTTGCAAGACCTTGAGCACTGTGTGGAGGAGTCCAGGAAATTTGATATTGACCAATCTGACTTTAGAAAAGGTGCTACTACATCACTTAACTGATTTATTATTTGCTTACTAATGAAGCAAGGGTTTTTATCAAAGGTTTTTTATGTGGCCACTTTGGACATTACAAAGGCATTTGACTGTGTCACCGAGTTTGTTTAGGGAAGATGCTGAGGGACTGGGTCTGTCCCGAATATCTGTTCAGTATTTTGGAACACTTGCACATGGACATCGCCTAAAAGTTAAGTTGGACCAAAAGGGAAATTTCACGGAATCAAACAATGCAGCACGTGGTCTTCGGGAAGGGCTGTGTGTTAGCTCCATTCCTATTTAATCTATATATCCTAGGGATAGGTGCGGCTCTGACTCATACCGTCACACACCTTCTGAAATTGGTTCAACTAAACTGCAGTACTTGCTTTATGTGGATGATGAAGTCCTACTTGACTATACCGCAGTGGGATTGCAAACTTCCCTGGCGGCCATGGATTACTATCCTAAGGATTTGGGGCTGCACATTAACGTCCCCAAATATAAGCTCCTAGTCATGAATTGGCAAAATCTGTTGTCGGGCAGAAGACATTTTTCTTGGTTTATTGATGGCCATAAACTGGAGGATGTGACAGCATTTAAATATCTGGGCGTATCCTTTATCTCCAGGAGATCATTATGATTGGCCAACCAGGCCTTTTGAGCTGAATGCCGTTTCGCCCGCTTACCAACTTCGGGCACTGGATAATAAATATGGTTGATTCTCGCTTGCTCTAGTATTAAAAATGTATAATGAAATCCTGGTCCTGAGTTTCATCTATGGAGCCGAGGTGCAAGAAGAGGGTTTGGTGTGGTTAAATGTTGAAGCCAGTATTTGGAAGCAGGTTCTAAATCTCCCATTGTGTGTTCCTTTGGCAGCAATTCGACATATCTTGGGCCTCATTTCACTGGAAGCCATGATCTGTTGGCGTAAATTACAGCTTCTATGCAATATTTTATTTGCTCCGCCCGGTACTCTGTTTAAAAAATTAAATATCTCTGTCTCCTGTGATGACTGTAGCATTTTTACTCAATGGATTAAGGGGTCCATGAAAATTCTTATGACAAATGACTTGCTACTAGCTGACTTGGAATATACCCCTACTAAGGTCAAGAGGAAAATGTATGAAAATGATTGGTAACAAACAGAACCTGTTTAGAAACATATAAAATCTCTCAACATTTTGTATTTGATAATATTGAAGCGTTTAACACAACTCCGAATTGCCTTCTCAGACATCCTGCTAAGAACTCAAGGTCTTTTTGGGTACGGTTGAAGCTGAATCTCCTTCTGACCAAGGATGTATTAGGTACGTGCAGCAAATTAGCTAAGCCTGATCGATGTTGCTGGTATTTCTCTAATGCAAAGGAAACTTTGAAACACATAACCCCATAGAATGCATTGCACTTTCTGATTTGCGTAATCAGATGTTGGAATCTTATTTTAAAAATAGGCCACTTTTATCTTATGAACATTTGTAGTGGACTTTACTTGTTGAACCAAATGATCATTTTGTGATCACTCTAATTAATTTTTTAAAAGATCTGTTTTAGTCCTGTTTGATATGATGAATTATTGTGTTATTTTGTGATATTTTGTGTAAATCTGATTTTAATTCTGCAATATGCATTGTTCTGTAATGTGTAATATCTCTGATTAATATATGTGTGTAAAGTTTTGTTGGACAAAGCTAAATCACACAATAAATAAATAAATAAATAAATAAACACCAGGGATGAATGGGCTTCATATCAGGGGGATATTAGGAAGGGGATTAAATATGTTTATGAAAGAAACAATTATTATTTTTTTATAAATAAGGAGCGGTTCCAGTTGAAAATTCAGCTTGGTTTCTGTGTCTGTTTAGTATGATAAGAATTCGGGGTGTAGGCCAGCTCCTGTTAACAGCAATTTTATTTTTTAGGTGCAGCTCTCCTCCCTATCCAGAGGTCCTAAGAGGTGTGGAGGGCGGTTCCCATGGGAACTATCCCTTGTCCGGGGTAAGGGAGGTGGACACCCTTACTTAGTCCAGGGCTGGAAAACAAGGGGCTACATTCCCAATTCCACTTGGGGCCCAGTTGACCCTGTACAAGATAACAAAGCACACCATCCATAAAAAGCCTTTGCTTTCATTGTATTGTTCTGGCTGGTGCAGTGCCACCACCTTTGGTTCCTTGTTCTAAGTTTTGGGCAACTGTGTCTATTGTTGAAGGGGTGGACTAGAGAATGCCTTATGCAGGCGGGGTTGCCACCTAAGTACATAGCAAATAAATAGCAGATTGTTGATTGCTACTGCAGAGACTGTCTTTTCTACTGCCTTGAGTAATGGCTACAGAGCCACTTTTTGCGGTACAGCCACAATTATTTCACTACCGTCCTTTGCAGAAAGCGTTTCTGGGGTTTCACATTGAACGTGTAAGATAATAAAACATCCAACTGCCATTTTATATGCACATTGTGCACATTTAAATATACACTCTTGCCTGTAGGACCTTTTAATCCATGCCAAGTGATGTTAAATGCATCTATGCTTGAGTGACATGTAAGACACACACACACGGAAAAACGGTCCTAAGCAGTTTTTAAATTATTGGATTTGGAGTCCCTCAAAAACGAAGAAGTGGAAGCAGGAACCAGAATACACGGTGAGCTTAACATGACGAGCTAGGCATTCTTGAGCCAGAGAGCAAAGAAATGTATCAGAAAATACTGAATTCCCCAACATGAAGATAGGAGCACCAGAAAATGAGTGAACCAACTCTGATTTTGTGGGTGCCTGTATTGTTTTAAACGAGCTAAATGTGCCATCTATTGAGGGCGACATGTACACAGCTGTGTCGAGTTGGAGGGCACACCACACCATAGCAAACGTGTTCCATTGTGCTAGGGACTGGACCCCTTGCTCACTGATCTTAGAGAGGCGCAGCTCCCCCCTACTGATGAGGTCCAACCAGACCGAAACACGTGTCTGGGGTTGCAGTTGGTACTCTTGTTCAGAGGAGAATTGCCTAGCATTTCGGTATTGCACTGCCTAGGGCAGGACAAAGACTGATTTGTTTGGGATATTTCTCCTCTGTGAAAGATAGTAAGCTAAAGACTATGGGTAAGTCTCTCATAACCAGGACTAATATCAGGCAGAGGGACTCCCAGGACCCCCCTTGTTAATATGCTTATGGTTGGCACACGCGTTTACATTACTTTTAATGCATGAGTTGCTGTTTAAACAAGCATTCTCCCTTGTTTCCATAGGTCATTGCGGTCAACATAGAATCCAATGAAATCCTCTCCTAGACAGAAAACGCTATTGGTAGTTTCTTAAACTGCAGAATAAACAAACATCTCATGTTTTTACAAGTTGGATATCCCAACAGTATAATGGAGCAGAACAACTAGAATACAGATCAAGGTAAAACATAACCTGCACCCCAAACTCGTTACTCATCAAAATCGCACAGAAGTATGTATTCAAAAAGCAATTGGTTGTTATGAGCTTCTGACCAAACTGCAATCTTGCCATCAATAAAAAAAAACTTCAGATGTGTTGCACAACAGTAAACATGCCCTTACAGTAGTATATTATTCGGACTTCATCATACAGTTATGAAATGTGTGCGTGAGAAGACAGTTCCGCAAAAAGAAGTGCATGTTTTTCGCCTTACCTAGCGTCCTCATAACCAGTGTGTAGATTCCAATTGCCAGGGATTTCAGTTCTGGATCAACACATCTACAATGCAGAAATGAACGGAATGAATCACAAGTAACAAAGCATTGAAAGTGTGTCTTGGTTCGTAAGTTACTGCAACATATTTAATGCAAAATGTGACGGACTCGATGACAAAGAAAAAAGATGACACTCAATAATGTAGTTTAAACTCGTTTTTATTAAAGAAATGATGAAGTTGTTGGTCAGCAATGGGTTTGTACTTTTCACCCTCATATCATAAATAAAACGACCAGCTGTAATACTCAGAAAACTTGCAAGTACTAAAAAATGAGATGAGCCATAGCTCTTGGGAGGCAACTTTTCAGAAGGGCTTTTTTCAGTTGTGGCCATTGTACAATGTGTACTAACCATCAAGAGAGACTGTGCAGAGAAATTGCTGTATTTGATAACAGCGACAAACTTAAGAGAACATATTTAATTGCTGATTTTTTTCTTCCTGCTTTTCAACTTGTTGAACACTTTCAATTCATTTGATCATTCGGCTACGGCTTAATTTACATGTAATACCATGACGTCCCTTAAACTCTGTAATATGAAGTATGTCAGGCCTAAACAACATCAAGATGGAAGATATTCAAAGCCATCAATGCTGTGAAAGTGCAGCCACAGGAAACTGGGTTAATGCTAAGCCGCTGTCGGAGTAAAGGGATAATTTCCCGTTGCTCTTTGGCTCCAAAAACAACAGAACCTTTACATTCATAGTGGACCAATTATATTGAAGATAGCAGCGCATTATTGTTGTTTACATGGATTATGTTTGTATTCTCTGTTGAATTTGCATCCTTATTTCAAGAGAATGATTATTTTTTTTTTAACTCCAGCAGAGGACACTGCTGTCTAAGAGATGCTGGTCTGTGCTTTTAGATTAGAAGTGTGACAGTGTGGTTATCCAGATTTATTTTAATAATATATGCAACAACAGTCCTTTGATGGATCATCATGAAATTTGGTTCATTCTTTTTAAGACTCTTGAAAGCATTTTTAAACTGCATATAACATTGTATTTTGGGGATTCACATATTTAATAATGTATTCAACGTATGATATTTCATTTATGATCATCTATATTTTTGTTTTACTTTCATTTAGTAGTAAAGGATATTTTGCAAACTATCTGTCGTTAATATCAGTTGCAGCATCATATAATCAGGCATCATGAATATTTCAGGCCACTTAACTGATTTATATTACTTCAGACAGGCGCTGCAACACTCCAGTGCAGTTATACCTAATTTGAAATGTTTTTTTATTTGAACTGGTATATAATGGGATGTGGAGATGTGTGAAGATGCTGAACCATCTCCCATCTTACCCTGAAGAACGAATTAAGTTGCTTTGAAGCAGGTGTTTCCTGGATTTTAATTAATACAGATGTGGTGGAGGCATTAATAGATAAACATGTTTGCATGTGCATCTCTGTGTCTGTACAGCTTTCATTCTGTCTCCTGTGAGTGAATGTGGAGCACATCTCTTTGGGATTACCTCCCTCTGGTGGTAAAAGTCATTTTTCTTATTTAGTTCTCACAGGTTGTCTCTTCCGACAATCTCCATCGGTAAGCTGGAGCTCTCTCCTGGTTTCCACATTACTGCCTCTTTCCTCCTCACTACTTTAGGGATGCTTTTGTGTTGTCTATCTCCTCAGGATGTATTTGGGTTTTTTGATCCATTGGTCGCCAGTTGTTTTCTACTCCATCTACTTTGCTAAGGAGCTTTGCTACCTTGGAAATCCCAGATCTTTGATGGGGTTGTTTATATCCTGTGATTCTTCTGGAATAGATCAGTGAAGTGATGACAATCTCATCTTTTCACCAGTCTTTGTAGATTTGGAACTGCTGCCTTCTACCATGTGTTTTCCTGATCTTCGATGTTCAATACAATTTTGGCTGTTGGGTATGTATTTTTAATTTTTTGAACATTAAAAGTTCCAATTTCTGTCTTCGATCCGCATTACCAAGGTTAAGCATATACTGGACTAATGGTGTTTTGAAACCGGCATCCTTTTATTTCTCAATGGGGTCCTGAGCGTACATGAGCCATGGACCGAGCGAACCTGCAGCCATATTTCGAAATGACACAGTGAATTGCAGCTATGATTGGCTGATTGGCGCAGAAAGAAAGCTGACTGGTTGGCACACACGCAGTAGCCCATGTTGCAATATACTCAATAAGTCACAAGACAACTGCAGTAGGTTTGCCACTTTTGTTACAAAAATACAAAACAAGCCAATTGGGGGTCCAGGTCAAGGGAGGTTCCTGTATCCCTTCCCTGATCCTTAAGGGACCCTCCCACTTCTCTAGCCCAAGCGTCCTTCTCCAACATGTCTGATGTCAGTACAGATTTCTCGCTATTGCCAGGTGATTGCCAGGTGACCCCTACTGTCTAGGCCTTTTCTGTTATAGAGAGGCATACAATCAATAGCCCTATTTAACTAACTCCCCCGTTGAGTTTCTAGGTGGATAGTCCCTTTGTACCCGATAACTGTTTCTCAACCTTTTCTTCAGTCTCACCTGTCTACTTCTCTCTCTCTCTCTCTCTCTCTCTCTCTCTCTCTCTCTCTCTCCCTCTCTCTCTCTCTCTATCTTTCTCTCTCTCTCCTGTTCTTTTCAATGTCTCCACTTTCCTTCCTTTACTCTCCAGGTGCCTCTGGTCTTATCTGCTTCCCTCTGAATCTCAGTATCCCTTCCTCTACTCTCCTGTGCTCCCCTGCGTCTCTCATCCCTCTCTCTTTCTGTCCCTCCTCTCTGTCTCTGTCTCTGTCTCTCTCTCTCTCTCTCTCTCTCTCTCTCTCTCTCACACAAACACACACATCCTCCCCACTCTTACTCTCATCCCACTACTATTCTCCCTTCAAAGTTATCATCAAACATTCTCTCATTCAAACACCAACAACCAACTTGGTACCACTCTCCTAGTTCCAAAACCTTACCTTCACTATCTCCAAACACACCAGAAATACTCCCTCACCTGTTGCACATGTCTCTCTGGTCTATTGGACTTCATCCAACTGTAACCATACAATTCTCATTGCAGACTGAATCTCCTTCCTTTTTATTGCCCTTCACTTCCTGTTTTTAAGCTTCTCTTTGTGTGTGTCAATGTCTACATGAATCAGCTGCTTCCCAGGCCATTCAATAGTTAAGCTATTCCCAACTCCTCCTATATCTTTTGTGTGCTGGGATTTACCCAGGAAGTCTTCATAATGTCCTTTAGTTCTGCCACCTTTCCAGTTTAATTTCTCCCCTTCCAGCCATGCAGTCCTCTGCATCATTTGCTCTTGGATGCTATTCTGTACCCAGTGAGTCAATGTCCACAAATGCTTTGGGGTGGTGGGGGGTTCCCTGGTCTCCCCTAGGGCTGTGTTGTGCTCTGATGGCTCCAGCTCTAGAACTGCTGTTCTCCTTCTCTCCTGTAGATTGCCTGTGCACTATGAAGTAGGTGTGTGGTCTGACATTCAGCTCATGGGAAGGGAAGCCTAGTCCATTTTCATTTGGCTAATCAATCTGTTCCTTCTGTTCCAGGTCAGGTCTTGTCCACTGGGCTCTTATGCATTGTAGTACTTATAGTTTTTGAGCTAAGGTTGCCTCCCAGAATCGACCTATAGGAGAAGAGAAAGAGACCTGGCTAGGACAGAGGCTGATATGAGTTGGGACAGGGAAAAGGGCACCAACATGAATATACAGAATCATGCATAGCAGGGAGCTAAGGGCAGGGGTCAATCTCAGCTCTCCCACACTAGCTAAGGGTTCCTTGGCAGCCCTTGACAAGGTCAAACACATGACCATTTCATACCCATAAAGCCCTGTGTGTACTATGTCAGGCTCTGTCCAGGGCACAGGTATGCCCTGACACCGGCGTAGTGTTGTAATGGAAGGTGGGTTTTACTGCCTGATAACCAGAATAGCGAATCAAGTGGGCCTTAGTTGCTGAGTCAAACACTGTTACGTGTGAAGAAAAGATCCAATAGAGTGGTGGTCTGTATTACGTAGGTCAGCTGAGTGAAAATGTACAAGCCTTGGATAATGCTGTAAAGTCATGACCTTGAATGTCAGAGAATGCACTGTTGGAAATTTCAGTTTCTGTGCTCAGGGGCCACAATTTCAGAACAGGGATACTATGCTGATTTCGCTAACCATTTCTGCACAACTTTATGGAAAAAACCTTGGATTTTTTGGTGAAGGCATGTAGGCTTCAACATGTGTTTTGGTTACAGCAGTAAAATATTTTTTTTCATGAGTCTTAACTTTAAGAGAGATTACTTAATGATCCTTTTCCTTCCTGAAATTACTAGATTTCCACATAGACTTACCAACTTTTGGTTTGATAGGTAATTTCCATCAAAAATCAGGCTAAGATGCATCTAATTGTGATAGAAACTAAAACAGGAGAAAGACATTTGGTTGGAGAACAGGGAATAAACACAATTAGAAGTTCAACAGAACCTTTAAGAATGACATGAAATGATCTGTACTGTGGATTACTTTTGGGATGGCATTCCACACCTCTAGTTGCTAGTAGGGTGGCATTCCATGCTTCTTGGACAATGATGGAAAACTACTGATTGCCATAGATTTAATCCTTTACTTAGGGATGGTCAAAAGTAGCAGGGCTACCTTTTGTTTATAGAGGACTAACCTTTCATTCAAGGCCAAACACAATATTTGAAAGACACTCTACAGTGCACTAGAAACCAGTGTAATGTCTGCCAAAGAGCAGAGAGTAGTTCTCTGTTAGCTAAGCCCAAGATGAGGTGGACTGGAACATTCTGAATCGAATGTAATTGTTAAGATTGGTGGGCAGGAAGGCCTACACATACAACATTTACATAGCCTAGTTTCAAATTGAGTCAGGAAGTCTACCACTGTTGCATTCTCCTACTTAGGAAGGTAAATGAGGGTCTGGTGATGTTGTCAAAACCTAAAACTTCCCATAGGGTCCTTACCTTTCAGCAAGAGTCTTTTGAAGTCTCAATAGATACCAAGGTATAATCAACATCATTTATTTTTTTAATGCATTTACTTTTACACTATAATTGAACCTCCATATACAGCCAAGTTGATAGCTTCTGAAAGTCCTTCCTGGTACCATTCACCCTAAGGTTGACCTGTACACCTATGTTCAGCATAAGAATTGTAGGCAACAATATGCATCAGAGGGAAGCTATAGATATTAAATAAGAGCAGCAAAAGTGTAGATCCCTGATGGACTCCACAATTAGTGCCAAAAACTGCAAAAAATGTGTCCATTCTTACATTCCATGATCTATGATCAAAACATGCTTGACGTTTAGGGAGAGTAAAGGAGCTTGCTGTCAACAGTATTAAAAGCCAATGTGAGATTGGCATAAATATCAAGAAGAGGCATCCCACATTGGAGTTCAACAGAATGACATCCCATACCATCATCAACACAAACATTTCTATGAAGTACAGTTTTTAAGTTCCCCTGAGGTTCCTAACAACATTGCACTTCAAGGGAACTGCAAGACTGATTTTCATTCTACTGATCAATGTTATTTTCCTAACTCAACAAATTCATCTTCAGATAAATCGTTGGACATAATGTATGTAGATCTTGAGTCCTCCCCTACTTTTCCAAAGGTGTTGCTTGTATTCTTCTAGGGGAGACTGTGTTATAAAATGTGACCTCAAGATAAATATAAATAACAATATGTGGGTGGCTCTTGATGCTTCATAGATGTTTGCTTTCCTTAACTGAACATCCTAATGTGTCAAATTATTGGATGTAGCCAATGTTTTTCTGACCACCTTAATGTCTCTAATGGACCTCCATTCCAGTATATTCCTCTGAAATTGGATTTGCTGGTAATGACTTGTTTTATCCATTCATTCATCCTCTGCTTATCAGGGATGTGGTTCCAACTTTCAGGGGAGGTTTACATCATAATGGTCTACTTTAACCACTAGTGTTTTTTGTCCATGCATTAAAGTGTCAATGCTTTTTTTCTTTTGAATCTTTAGTTTTCTTGCGAATGTAGGTCATTGGGGAAGTACTTTCTGGATTACTCCATGCTTTTCGGTTCATAAATTGGCTGGTATTTTCAGCTTTTCCAGCTGTCATCTACGGAAAATTGTGTCTATTCCTCTTCCAATTGTCTTTTTGTCAAGGCTACCTTCTAATTGTTCTTTAACCTGTACATTCATTTTCCCAGAGGCTATCAATTAATTCTGACTTTTCTAGATTGTTTCTCAGTCATACATTTGGGTTACACTGGGCCTCATTATGGGTCTGGCGGTAACCCTGCTGGTGATACCGGCGGGTTGCCGGCAGACTCGAACAAAAATTACTGCCGCCTGGCTTCCTTGTAACATCGGGGTATTACAACCCCGGCTGCCGGGAAGTCAGGCACCGGTAATTCTGTTAATCCCCATTCCCATAGAGTCCTCTTGGACTCTATTGGAATGGGGATTAACAGAAATAAAGTGTGCCGGTGCTTCAGGGTTCCCCATTCCCATAGAGTCCCATAGCACTCTATGGGAATGGGGAACACAGAAGCACCGGCACATTTAATAACAGCGCCAGTCCTTTTGTGAAACTGCGGGCATGTGTCATACCTCCAGGCAGGTCTTACCCTGGCGGGCGGGACGGCACCCACCTGCAGAGTTGTACTGTGTTGGTCCAGAAACACCGGTGCTGGTAGGCTTACCAGCACCAGTGTTTCCGGACTGGCACAATTGTAATGAGGCCCAGAAACTCTCCACTTGACTCCTTTATATTTTTGGTCATGTGGTTTTGAAAGAAGTTGAGTTGAGCTCAATACTCCTACATCAGCCATTCAGCTATTCTGATTTGGAACAACCATTCCCTCTCTTTTCCTTGATATTGCATTAGGTTGTTTTGGCAAATGTGTGCCAAATGTGATGTTGTCATGATACCTGCCCCCGGAAGACCAGACCAGGCCCAGCAGCCCCGGAAGCAGGCATCATGCCACTTGGAGCATGAAGCCCCAGTTAGGGGCTGTTTGGGTGCAGTCCTGGCGCCTATGGCGCCAGGCTCATAAAGATAAAGTCAGTCCTGGCGCCTCCAGGCTCATTATTGATAACTTACCTGAAGCAGACCATGCTGCATACTCACCTGAGGCAGACCATGCTGCATGAAGACTCAAGCCAAATGAGGCTTAGGAAGGACTATATTACTGAAGGGACTATTTTGTTACTTGGGTGGGGCTGTGGAAGAATACTTACCTGGATCTTCTTCCAAGGCTATTTAAACCACGCCCGGACAGCCACACGTGCTTCGTGTTATTCTGCTTGCTGCAGCGTAACGCTCACCGTGTTTTCAGCAGCTCCAGTCTTCAGCCACGCCCGATTCAGTCCTGGGACTCCTGAAACAAGAAGAAAAGAAGGATAAAGGTTAGAACAGGAGTTTTAACTTTAATCCTTACCTGAATCCTGATCCATTTCGCCACAGAGCTGAAAGACAGAAGTCTTTGAAGCATCGCTTCGCATTCCTACGGCACCGCGCTGAACTCACCTGCTTGGCGGTACTTCAGCATTCCATCACGCTCTCTCCATCTCGCGGCCGCCCTCCGACACCTAAGGAGACAAAGACAGCAAGGTGAGCAAGGGGACTCTCTAAGGCTATACAAGCTACCCCCAAGGACTTACCTGATTTACCACGGGGGTACTGACCTCATCTCAGGTCAGCGCAGTCAACTCTGCTTCATCGCCGTACCCCGGCCCCTAAGGGGAAAACCACAATAGACTTACCTGAATCTTACCAATTGCCATTTGGAAATCTTCGAGTGGATTAATCGGCAACCTGCAAGGAATCGGACAGAGTGAAGATCAGACATTTGAACTCTTATGAACAATTGGACTTTAGAGTCAATACTGGAACTCACCAATTCCTCTACGCCAGTGAAGTAACTGGTCATCAACGCGCCCCTGCGGTCGACGCAGGATGGAGAGCTCATCCTTCCAAACCATCAGGTGAGACTAAGGAGGGGACATCAAGAGTGATCTGTGGGAAGACAACGGGAGTGGGGAAGGTGGGTTGACACTCAATTCCACGGGTGGTTAATTCCTCTTCTCCTTTGCAGAAGAATATTCCTGCGAGCCAGACAAACTAGGCTGAGCGGGCCAGTCCAGTCAGTCATCTCGGCGCTACACGTCACGCTGGAGGAAACAACAGCGGCCCAATTCCGGTCGACGCCCCCGTGGGAACCAGGTGAGCGTAACAGATGTGCCAAATCATCAGTTAATTAGAGAAGGCATCTCTCTGGTTCCTAATGGTTGTCTTTCTCTTCATACTCTTGTAACCATGAATATATTCTAGACTCTCTCTGCTTATCATTCTGGATCTCTGTCATACACATTATTATCGGTGTTGTTTCCAGACCATTCATGTTTTATGGGAATGAGAAACTGTTCACATTTTTCTTTCTGCAATTTTTCTAACTTACAACTTAGATCTTCTCTTTGATCTGTCATCTGCTGTAAGGCAGGAAAAAAACTCCACGCTGATGTTCCAGTGCATCAGCCATTTGCTTGGGGCTGAAACTTCCATGGACAAGCCAGAGTTAGCCATACCTGTCCTATTACTGGCAGAGTTGCCAGTGGAGTTGTTCCAGGTAGACCTATCATTCCAGAGGTTGGGATGATGAGAACTGGTATTGAGGAAAGGTTTGTATTGTCCTGAATAGTGATCTGGTTAATGAACCTCAGTGGTGATTTTTCTTATGATCCCCTCCTCTCCTGGTATATACAGGGTTTCATATGCTTATGTTGAGCAAAGGGGTTTACACCTTATGCGATGCACCCTAAGGGCCAATTCTTAAACATACTGGATTTCACATGATTGTCCAGTCAAAATGACTCTTGTCACAGGTCTTTTTTGTTCTTGGTAGTGGTTGGATAGCATATACAGACTCATGCCACAAATCCTTTGCCTACAATCCATTCTTTCTAAGATACAGTTACTAAGTCTAATGTTCCACATTTGGATTTTGGTGCTGTGGGGAACGGACTGAACTTCCCATGTTGTTATGATTTGTGGGGGTTGAGGGGTTGAACTGCTAGGGACTGGGTTGGGCCAGCTGTGGCCTGATGTGCATTCCAGAGGGTGGACGGAGTGGCATAGGGCAGACTTACCACCCACACCAACACGTAGAATCCCACCATTAAAGGGGTCCAAAACACCACCATCATCATCAGGGGCTTTCAAAAGTCCACCACCAGGGTCTTTGAAAACGTTTACAAATGGGTAAGGTGTAATCATATTCCAAATCAGGAGTACTGTGTAAATACACCATATGCGAAGATTTCGATGCAGAATTAGAATGCTTCCTAGAGATCCGTCTATGATGTTCCCAGGCATCCAGAGTAAGGAAGCACAGCTACCGTGATCACTATTGTTAGACTTGGATTAAGCAAAGAGGCAGGGTTTTCGTTCCCAAAACCTCAGCACAGATAGGGACACAAGTGAAGTGCAGGTCGACATTCCAAGATGATGACAATGTCACATAGTGACTATAAAGCATGAGGGAAACAAAGTGAGAGAAATCCCACAATTAACCAATGCAGGGAGGTTCAATTTCACTGATTCAAAGGTCTACTACGAGAAAACACCCAAAAGCTGTGGTAAGCCCAAGCAATGACACATGTGGCACATTGTGGTTATGATTCAAATTATGATTTTATTTAATATCTTATCATGAAAAGGATTGACCAAAATCCTGTAGGCTCTAAGACCTAAACTGCAAATGATAAGGTAGTAGCTAAAGTAAGCAGTTTTAGGATGGGTCAACATAACATGGGGCTTGTTTCAGATTTTCAACATCTTCGGAGATCAAGGTTCAATCTTAAATTACCAAACCCCATTCGAATAAGTCTTTTCCTCTCATTGGGATACCTCATACTACAAAGGAATGTTCAAATGTGTAGCCAATCGAAAACTTCAAAACTTAATATCAACATGTCTTTAGTATTCTTGCTACACTACCTTTTCAAACACAACATGTCCAATGTTCCACAAACATTATGTTGTTATCAGTATGAGTCCAGATTGCAAGGAAAACCCACTCAACCAACAGGAGGACAAGAATAATAGCTGTTGATCCAGAGATTGGTTTGACTGTTAAGGGGGAAAACAACAAGTCATGTTCACAGACTTCTGAAGCTATGGGATAAAAGAACAAAGGAGATTAGTAGTGCCACAAGAAAGAAGGACTTGAATCTTGAAACCAAAAATAGAAATACCTGAACCGTGGACACTCAGAACCTAAGCCAACTGGTTCTCAGAATATCTTTATCAGGTCCCTAGATGGCCAAACCTCAACCTATCAGGTGATGGATCCATAATCCATCCCTGACAGCATGTGGACAATAGTTCCAAGGCTACAGTTCCCACTCGACAGCATGTGGATGAAATACATCCCATTCACTGTCCCAAATGTCCATGCATTGGCCGACAGAGTGCTGATGCTGAGAAATCCAAATGGGAAATGAGGAGTAACAGAACCCATGGTACCAACACGAAAAGGGAACAGGGTGAACAGCAGAACCTCTTTTGTGTGCAAAGGCAGGGCAGTGGCTTTGACGTCAAAGAAACACACAACAAAAGAGAAAAATGCAAGTGCCCCCAGGGTGGAGGGACAGTAAGCAAAAGGGCTCACAACAAGGAGAGACTAATGGTACACCGGTTCAGAATATACAAAGGCAGGATCTCAAAAAATAACAATAGAGAAAAGAATACCAGCAGACTAGGCCGAGTTGGAATATGCGAAATGTCAGGAAATCACAAGCTGTAGTTGATGGGTCACGGTTGCCGTCTCAGACAAGAATCTCATTAAGGAGATGCTGAGCATGCTGATAACTTGGTCGTAGTGCAAGCAGTAAGGTACAGAAATAAAGGTCACAGCCGAAGCTACCATCACTGTCCACTGACTGTAGGGAGCGTAAAGCAAATGGCCCTTAGTGAAGAGTACCATTCCCAGGTCACGAACCCGGAATCATGACAGAGTTAAACTAAGGAGTACTGGGTTTGAACTTTATAATTTTGGAATAATTCAACTAATTGTGGTAGACACCTGTACAATTCTTCACATTATATTGAACCATCCCTGCAACTGTTTAGGGTTCGAAGCCTTTTATTATTTGTAGAGATTCTGCAAGTTCCTATAGGCATTTGGTCCAACCCTCGGGTCCAACCTGATCCCTGAAGCACACATTAACTGAGCCACATCTTTGAGCCACACTTGTTCTGTCATTGTGATGGGTGTCATTGCGCAACCTCCCTGCTGAGCCTAGGATGTAGACTTGGACCTTTTAGAGTT
Source organism: Ambystoma mexicanum (assembly GCF_040938575.1). Lineage (NCBI taxonomy): Eukaryota > Metazoa > Chordata > Amphibia > Caudata > Ambystomatidae > Ambystoma > Ambystoma mexicanum. The sequence continues at coordinate 276,664,037 of NC_090936.1, read as the reverse complement.
GGGGGGTTTTCAAAGAATATATGATTTTCTTCTTAAATTCTGTCAAAATTAAACCTTTGTTATTACACCCATCAAGCCACAATGGCTGATCTACTCAGTGCTTCAAAATAATCATATTTCTGACACCATGTTTGTCAATTCCCCACGAAATAAGTTTGGAAATTCACTTTAGTGAATATGTGTATTTTTAACACTTGTTGAACAATGTCCATAGTCTTTGTAGATACTTGATTGAACATCTTGCCTTCAAGTTCCAGGATGTACTAGGTGTCCTTCTTTAAGACCTCAATGTTAACTTGTACTGGTGATTATTAGGCAACTCTCACCTCAAGTTCCATAATTCACTTGTTTCTTTCTTTTCCATCCCCTTGTTCCTTTGCACTGTTGTATGTCCGGGCACCAATTCATAATGCATTATATTGTCTTTACTTTAATCCCAATGTTCAATTGCACTGTTGACTTCTTGGAGACCTTAATGGAAGTCCTGAAGGCAACAATGCTCTCCCAGCTGAGTTCCTAAGGTGGGTGTTGCTTAATTGTATGTTTCGTTCTTGGTATTATGGGTTCATTAGTTCACCATGGCACTGCCTTGTTTTCTTGATGACTCTCTCTGGGCCATTCATGAATCCTGTTTTTTGTCTTTCATTAGTTGTTGCCCCTTGTTGACACTGCTGATGGTCTGGCTGTTGGCCATTCAGCTGTGGGTCTCTTCAGGATTTAATGCGGACTTGCCAGCTTGTATCTTGCTTCTCTGCAGAACAGCTTTGTTATGCAAACTCCTGTTGATCTTGTACTATGGACTGTTCCTCAGTATCTTTCCTCCCTCTTATGAATCTCCTACCATCCACCGGGTATCAATTTTCAACATTTCTGCTATGGGGCTGAAACCATTCTCCACCTGCATGGTACTACATTTCAGAATTTCTTGGCTTTGAGACAAATTTCTTGATTGTCTCTTCCCATCGGAAAGTGCCCATAGGACTCCATGGAATGGGAACCACTGAAGCAAACAAGTCAGGTGATTCCTAGTAGGGACAGCAGGGAAGTAGTACCTGCAATAACTTTGCTATCCGACTCCAGCCAGGTGTATATTCCTAGTGGACCATTTGTAAAAATTATTCTAATGTAACAACACCCTTTAGCTCTTATCTTCCATAATCGTGGGGCTATTCCACTATTCTGCAGCCAAAGGCCAGGGTAATGCACTCACTTTAGGAACAAGACGATGGGACATGGGTTTGAACCCCAGACTGGAGCTTAGCAGCTAGAGGAATCTGACTTAAAGAGCTATATACATCACCAATACATACATTTTAACCCATCAGCAAATTAATCAGTCTAAAATGGTTCTGATTGGTGTAATATACTTTGCTCATCTGTAACATTCAATGTACTGTTTTCAAATATATGCGTTTTCTATGTTCAGGTATGATACTTTCGATAGCCATCTTCTTTTGCTCTGGAGAAGCCACTCTAATGTCACTTAGTCTCATGTCATCTCTTCCTTATGTTAGCTGCCCCTCAGTCAGAGGTGTCGCTAGGAGGCCTGAGGGGGCCATAGCCCCTGATCTTTTGGTTGTAGCCCCGGATAGAAGCTCAGGGGCTACAACCAAAAGACTAGCTAGCCCCGACTCCCGACAGGCCCAACATTAGTGTAGCCCCAGATCTTTTACAAACCTAGCCACACCCCTGCCCGCAGTGCTTTTCAGTACTTCTCAACCTCTTTTCAGAGACTACCTTCACTCTGGTTAATGAATAAATGTTGGGTTCGATTTACTATCCATTCTCAGGCCATGCAATTAGGGAACAGTCACACATTTTACATAATGACGGATTAATCAAACAAAACTATGTATGTGCATTTGTGTATGTGCAAATAGCACGGCCTCAAATAATATGTGCTTGTTTTAGTGTGTGCAACAAGGAGAATGCATGAAAGAGCTTATACTTTTGACACTAGCTGATGCCGCCTGGAATGCACTTTACACACTGAGAGACTTTCCCCTAACACTGGTGTACCCTGCCGGAAGCAAGGGCAACTTAAATGCACAAAAAAAGACAGCAGTCTTCTCACACATCTGGCTTTGTGCAGTGCCCAAAAAGGCACTCATGGACATTAAGAACACTTTCTGAATGTCTTTTTCAGAAAAAGGAAGTGGAAATCGGACATCAGCATTGCAGTTAAGGGTCCAATGTGGGCCGGCCCCCAGAAATATGCACCATTCACCAACGTACGTGGAGGTAGGAGACTAGCTCACTGACAGAGAGGCGCTGGAGATCAATGCACATTCGGTGTGGGGTCCATGGCTGACAGTTACGTTTGCACGCAGCGCCAGGATGTGGGGCACCTGCAGTCTTATCCTGGCTCCCCTTATTCATGCAGTTTCCCTTACTGAATCGCATGGCCCTGTATGTATCTCTGCTGGCCGCAGAAAGTGACAAGAAATGAACCTGTGTTTTGCATCTAGGAGTCATCTCCATGATCGTAGCTTCACTTTAAATATTACCTTCAATATTGACCAAGCCATAACATGCGTTACCCATTACAAATAGTTTCAGTTCCTCCCAAAATATTTCACACACATCTCTAAATTTCGAATTTGCATACCTTTTATTTGACAGAGAATATTATGTTGTGATGGCAAAAGCATTAGCTTTCGCAAGTCCTAATGACCTTCTTCATCAGATTTATCAGAACAGGTAGGTCTGCTGAAGAAGCTCTTTGGGAATTTCGAAAGCTAATGCTTTTTCCTTTGAAGCATACTAGTCCCAGTCCAATAAACGGTGTCAAAGATTTAAAATGTCTTTTTTTATTTTCAACTGGACTAACATGGTGGTAAACCTGTTTGCACACTTTCAATAGTGCTGTGCCGTGTGAAGTTTATTTTGAACTCGGCTTTTGCAGCCATCTGAGAAAATATCAATTTCGTACAAATAATGATATGTCTGATTTGATTATCACTCACCTAAACATGATTATGAAAGAAGCCGCACCGCCCAAGGAATATACAAATGCTGCGATGACTTGTGATATCACATAGTAGAGAAACATTCTGGAGCAATCATCTCCCCTTGGACACTGGCCCAAAACAACTGAGAAATTTCCTGAGTTGGGGCTCAAAGCTTCAATGCAGCTGCAGTTACCATAGCCCTGAAAGAAAGTGTTAAAAGGATACTTATGAGGAATGGCTTAGACAATGTGTGACATTAGTAAACTTTTTAAAAGGCAGTAATGCAATCAACATGCAGCATCAGAGCTTTGAGATAGCCCCAAATGATTAAAATACACAAGAATGAAGGCAACAAAAACGTAAATTCAGTGCAGATAAAATATATTGCATACGATTAGGGAAACATTTTGAAAAATTATAATTGCAAACAGGATGTCCTAGCTATATGACCATTTCTCAACTTCAAGGCAATGCAGAGGTACCTTGGTAGTGCTGTTGAAACCAGCCATATCATGGACCAATAGTAGATAATGCAAGGCAGATTTGAGTGTCCTAACAACCCTAAGCTTGAGTAGTGGAAACATAGGGCCTCATCAAAGTTGGGCTGTATTCCCGGCAGTAATACCGCCGACTGTAATAGCCCTAGCACCGACCGATCCAGTGATATTACCACCGGATCACGGGTTGGGCCTTAACGGTAAATCCCCATTCCTGATTGGGTCCATAGGATCCAAAGGGGAATTTTCAGTGCTAATACTGCGAGCTGATACAGCTGGCTGTAATACCGGCAAAAAAACTCTATTTTCTCCACCATAAAAAAGCTGTAAGTAAAACAGCTGCTTTAGCGTCCAACTCGTGATAGGGCCAGCCCTTAAATGCGGCGGTAATACCATTACCACTGCATTTAAGGGCTACAGCCCAACTCATGATGAGGCCCACAGTCTTCTGCCTGATCTTCATATATAGCTTACATAAAAACATACAGTGCATTTTATTTTATTTACATTTCTTTATTTTTTATTTTATTTATTTATTGCATTATAGTTTATACAAACCTTTAGCAAACCTTTACCTTTACCCTCCAATCCACTCAATTCAAAGACAGATTCAAACTTTAATAAGAAGATTTCCTTATGGTTCCTCTTTTTCAGAACATTCTTTTAAGAATTTAACTACTGCAATCATCACTGAGGTTTTTTTCTCCCGTCAGTGATCCAGCATTCATCTGCTGACAGAGTTCGGGCCCTTTGCAAGAATTGTGCAAACAATCTTGTCCTTAGTGGGATTAAGGCCATGCAAAACATGAACATGTGCTGCAGATTTTCCACCGAGCCTTCTTCCTTACAGAATCTACATAGCATGTTTCTAGGTCCATTGGCAGTTCTGACAGAAAGAACCTCTTTTGTGCTATAGAGGTTCAATCTAATCCTCACAAATTGGGACCTATAGTAAGGATCTGTAAATGTCTTTAGATATGCTGGAATGTTAACCAAAGCTCTGGTTTCATTTGATGTGTTATGAAACATTTTATATGTTTTGGCTTTGTCACAAGTTAGTTATATCGGCAATATGGGCAGGTTAACACCTGGGAGGAATAGGGGGATCTCCATGTATAACATGCAGAATCATCAAGAAACTAAATCTGAAGCGTGTTATGAGGGACCTGCCCAGGCACTCAATCCTTTTGCATGCAATGAAAATACTAGCATGACTCGTGTTAGACTATTTGAACAGTTCCTTTCCCCGCCTCTCTGCATAAATACAGAGTTTAGTTTCCTGATGACTTAACCCAACATCTTGGTTGGTTGATAATGCCTGGATTCCTAAAAAGGTTTTGGATATCCACTTTCAATAGAGAATTAAGGACAACATTCAGCCGAGGGATTCTTAGGAAATTCTCTCTAAGAAGCATATCCTTGAGGATTTTGTGAGATAGAATAGAGTCTGGATTAGTCATTACAACCGTGGGGAAAGACCATGGTGCTATTAGCACCATGGTCCATGCCGGTAAATTACCGACTCCGCCATGGAGAACGGGGGAATTACCACCCCATTACAAGGTTGGCGGGCCGGTAATTCCCCCTTCCCCCATGGACCTTCCCCATTCCCATTTTTGCCCCACAGAGCTCAATGGGAATGGGGAAGGCGCTAAGTACGGTGCCGCAAATTGCGGCACCGTAATTAGCACCAAGGTCCCTTTGCGGGTCCCTACTTTAACGGCTGATCTACACCAGCCGTTAAGGTCGGGTCCCGCAAAGGGACCTCGTAATTAGGCGCTAACAGGTTAACGTCGCCGCAGCCTTTTACGGCGCCGTTAACCCATTAACGCCTGGGTCGTAATGAGGCCCAATGTAGTTAACCGCATGCAAATAGGCTTTAGTGTAAGCTCATCAATAATAAAGGAGTTATTTGCTTCACGATGCATTGAAAAGAGGGGAGCTGAATTGGTCAGATTAAGGAGATGCCTAAGAATGGCAAACTCCTTTAGTTGAATGGTATGAACATTCTAAACTCCGCAAAGTTTTGCACCATTGCAGGCAATTGCTGGTGGTTTCGCCGTATACATTCTCAGAGTGGTTAATGACATGTACAATTCAGAAAGAACTTAGCACTTTTCTTTTTATGAATGAAGGATTCTTGACCAAAAAAAATGAATAAGAAAGACACATGATTTGCATATCAGAGTTGATTCAGAGAACTGAATATATTTATCTAATGCGACTTTTTGATCGAAAGCCAAGAGTTAACAAAGCCCAACACATCATCTAAGGACAAGACTTCTCGAATTGCACATCAAATGTATGTATTTATTGATTTATTGTGCAATATAGTTTATGATTAAAACTCTTCACACATATAAAAATAAGACAATATTAAACATCATCACAGTACACTTATAAACATAAAATCACTTTAAAAAAATCCAATACAGCGATTGTTAGTGAAATCTCATTAGTGTTCAAAATGCGTATCCTAAACCGAGGCACAGGTACCCCATCAGCACTATGCACAAATCTTTCTACATTTTGTTGTTGAACTGCTGTTAAACTAGGGCATTCAAAACAATGGTGCTTCAGAGTTTCAACAGTCACAGCACAGTAACGACATAGTTTCCTCTCTTTTATAATTTTAACTCTAGCTCCTACTACATCAGTTTTTTGGTATAAATTCAGGTTTACTCTCAGAACAGAGCTCCTAAACTCACGCATTGGGTGCTTCATCAAATAAAGTGCTAAAACACTGCGGGCCCCATCACGAATTGCACGGTAGCCCTTAAATGCGGCGGTAACACTATTACCGTTGCATTTAAAGTTCCATCCAATCACAAATCTGGCAGCATTTACCCCCTACTGTAAGCTGGGGGTAAATATACCAACTTCACCTCCTATTTTGGGTGCAATTAGCGCAGTGCTATTAGCGCGCTGAATTTTCCCCATTGAGTCCAATGGACTGAATGGGGAATACCCATTACCACCCAACCCTTGATCCAGCGCCAATAGCACCGGACCGTTTAGTGGTAATGCTATTAGCCGGGGTGGTATCCCAGCAGTAATACTGCTGGGATACCGCCCAATTCGTGATGAGGCCCATAGAATTTTTGCATTTCCTTTGGCTGATAGGTTTCACCTTAACTATAAAACGACTAGCATCGCTCTATGAAATATTATACAGTGATGGAGAGACAGAGACAGAGAGATATGGGCGAATCTACAAAAGGACAGCGCTAATATCATTGACTTTAGATGTCAAATTTACACATGCGCAACATGGACAAATGCACCTGTTCACAAAAACAATATAGAAGTGAAACCGGCTCACATTCCCATGACCATTTTTGAATCATCTCTATAGAGTCCTACACAACTAATTCTCCAAGCATGATGCACATTTTAGTAAGTTGCAATTCGGTTTCCTTTTCTTAATCTGGTGCATTTTACTCGTATATAAATTACACACCTGAAGTGAGTGTAAGTGCTACTTCCCTTTTTAATGAGCCCCTTGAGTTATTTCATTTAATTGAAATAAAAAGTTGAATATGCTTCTTACTATGTTTCTCCCGGTTCCAATCGAAGATTTGCATCCGGCAAGGCAGGCAGACATGTATGTGATTCCATTATCGCCACAAACAGGATCCCACTGGTTCGATGAACATCTGCAATCGGAGTTGCAGGGGGAATAGAAGGATCTCTCTTTAAAAGTTTCTAGTTGGCTTCTAAAGTAAATATTATTTTGGAAAAGTTAGAAGCATTCCACGGTTATGTTTTACAGATGTGCACTCAGTGAGGCAACTTTTTAAACATTTTTAAATTGATTAAACACGCTGTAATTGTTCTGTTTTTTGTAACACTATGGCAAGAAAGCATCATTACCATAAAAAGGAGTAGTTCAATACATTTGAAGGGAGTAAGCATGGATGAGGGAAACTGAGCTTCTCTGATTGAGGATGAAGAAATGCTGGTATTGCATCTCTTCGAAAGATGAAAGGACCATGTGTGAATCCATAATTCTAGCCACTGTTTTGCACCATGAAATGATCACTGATTTCTAAAGTTCTTTTGTTTAAGAAACATTCAAATCTGAAATGCATTTGTTTGGTTTACTGTGATTTTACCTACAACTTTTTTAAATTTTTTTAAAACTTGTATTTATTAAGAGAGCAGCTTCACAGCAAGACCATTTACATAAACATTGCATTGTGGTTCAAGCATAGTTCTGGTACACATATGCACACAGCAATCAGGTAAGTACTGCAAATCAAGGCGAGGATGTAGGTGTTCAATCAACATCAGGCATCAAATTACACAAATAGAGGCGCAACAGTGTCCATATGTCCTTGGGACAACAGGGTGTCGGGACCAACAGTACAAAGAGTTCCTCGTCATCATCTACTATACATAAGTCTTTCAGGAAGTTAGTTCGAGTTGGTCTAGTTGAGGATTTCCAACATTTCAGGATGTATCATTTGACGACAATACATGAAATATTAAAAAGTTGCCTTGTGGTTTCCTTCACCTTACCAATATCTCCAAACAAATACTTCAAGGGGGACAGGGTCGCCGGGATCGACGTGATTTCCTCAAGGAGCCCCGCCAGAATTCCACAATCAAGGGGCATGACCAGTACATATGATACGTTCCAGCATCTGGGGCATTACATTTTGGACAGGATCCTGTATAGTTTCCTATGAATTTGACTAGTATGGCCGGGGAATAATGCAATTGATTTAAGATTTTGAATTGTATTAGTCGGAGCCCAGAATTCATTGAAACAGATTTGGTAAGTTGACAATAACGGGACCATCTAATGTCGTCGATCAGGGTGCCCGTGTCGCGCTCCCAGGTCTCTTTAATTGTGTTACGAGAAGTGGAATGTGCCTGTACCAGGGAGTATAGCATCGAGACCCCCTTGCCATGACCATATGCGGACACCACAGCTCTAATAGATTTGTGCGTCCGGGGCTCCAGTGGAAATGTTGGCCATCTAGCAGCGAAAGCAGCCCTCATTCGGTGGAACTGAAAGTGTTTAAGCTGCCCCTCCCCCCACTGCATCAATAAAGTCTGCAAGTTCGCAGAAAGTGCCATCCGGGAACATGTCCCGCATCTTGAAGAGCCTATTAGGGTCCCATGATTGCTGAAGGGCCTTGTCAAAAGTTGGGGCAATGCTGGGGAAATTCCACAAGGGAACCTCTGGGTCGTATGGGGTCTCCAGGCCAACCCTCTTATAAATCCTGGACCAGGCATGTATGGTGGTACGTACCGGGTCAAATGGGCAGGTGTCCTTGTAGGTGGAGTTGAAAATAACGGAACGTATGTCGTTGGGACGAGCGGCGTGTTTTTCAAAGAGTATGTGGGGAACTGTGTCCTCGGGGTCGAACCAGTGCTTTGCAGATTTTGCCTGTGCAGTTAAATAATATAGTTCAAAGTCAGGAGCAGCAATACCACCTTGTGAAAATGGTTCCACCATCTTAGCCTACCCTAGCCTAGTCGTCTTCCCATTCCAGATAAAGGAGGAGGTAAGTGACTCGAGTTTTGTAAAAAAGGACTTACCGGGCCAGATCGGGATGTTGTTGAAATAGTATAGAAGTTTGGGCAGAACCACCATTTTAAGTAGTGCCACTCGACTGTATAGGGATAGCGGAAGATTGGCCCACAACTCGAACTTGGTCGTCAGGTTTAGCAATAGTTCACCGTGATTTTGTGTATATAGCGTTTGTTTATCCCTGGTTACCATAATTACCAAGTAGCGTACCTGAATTGGAGCGGATTTAAACCCCCTTATCTCGGATAGGTCTCTAGTATTCGGGGTCAAAGGGAATATTTCGGACTTCGGGACGTTGATTTTATATCCCGAGTAATCTGAAAATGTGTGTATGTCTGACATTATGGACCTCATTACAACCCAGGCATTAAGGAGTTAACGGCGCCGCCACCTTTTACGCCTGATTACGAGGTCCCTTTGTGGGTGGCACTTTAACGCCTGCTTTTTGCAGGCGTTAAAAAACCAACTCCCAAAGGGACCTAGGAGCTAATTACGGCACCGTAATTTACGGTGCCGTAATTAGCGCCTTCCCCAGTCCCATTGAGCCCTATGGGGCAAAAATGGGAATGGGGAAGGGCCATGGCGGCATGGGGAATTACTGCCCCACCAACCTCGGAATGGGGCGGTAATTCCCCATTCCGCCATGGCGGTGTCGATAAGTTACTAATAGTACCATGGTCCAACGCCTGGGTCGTAATGAGGGCCAATGTGTTGCACATTGTCCTGTGGGTTTCGGACATACAATAGGGTATCGTCCACGTATAGTGATATGATCTGTGGGTACCGGTCATCCTAAGACCTCTATGTGAGTGGTTCTTACGGATATATTCAGCTATTGGTTCTATGGTAAGTGCAAACAGAATGGATGAAAAGGGACAGCCCTGTCGAGTTCCCCTATGTAACAAGAATGTGGGGGTTAAGGTATTATTGGTCAGAACTTTGGCATATGGTTCAGTATATAATAGCTGCACACATTTAATAAAATATTGACCGAGACCGAACCGCTCGAGCACCAGAAAGAGGTATGTCCAGGAGACGGAGTCGAAGGTCTTTTCGGCGTCTAATGCCACAACCGCCGACTTCGCCGTCGGATCGATCTGTGCCATTACGCCAAACAGACGCCTTAAGTTTAGGGCTGTGGATCTTGTTGGGATAAAGCCAGCCTGGTCTGGGTGTACCAGGATTGGCATGTACGGCAGGAGTCTGGTGGCTAGTACTTTAGCAAAAATCTTCGCATCAGTGTTTATTAAGGAATGGGGTCTATAGGAGGCCATGTCTTGTGCCAGTCTACAGGGTTTCAGGAGGACCGTAATAATTGCTTCGCGCATTGACTCCAGAAGGACACCTCGGTCCATAGCCTCCTCCTACACTTTCAATAGTAAAGGGGCTAATTTGTCCTGAAATTCCTTATATAATTTGGAGCTCAGGCCATCTGAACCTGGGGCTCGACCCGCGGATAGAGATTTAATAGCTGCAATAAATTCCTTAACTGTGATAGGTGGATTGAGTATGTTTCATGTCTCGGGAGTTAATGTTGGGAGGTCTAGGTCATCTAGGTACCTGATTGTGTCTTCCCTGGTTTTCACATCATGATTAGAGTATAGAGAGGAGTAGAAGTCAGCAAATGTGGAGTTAATGTCTTGTTTTTGATTAACTGTGACCCCAACAGCTGTCTGTATTATGATGTCTATCGGCTTTCAGCATATTGGCCAGGAATTTGCCCGCCGTATTACTTTCCCCTTATCTGCGTCTTTAGCTGGGGCAGACATGTATAGGACTTCCCTATTGGCCAACTCGTTGAATTCCTTTAATGTAATGTGGATTTTTGACAGGGTTTCCCTGTTAAGTGTGGCACTATATTTGGTTTGTAACAAGTCTATTTTGGCTTCGGCTATGCCCAGTTCCCTTCGCACAGACTTCAGCATACCTGTGGACTTGCCCAGGATGGTTCCCCGAATCCAGACCTTGAATGCCTCCCACAGGGTAGCATAGGTGCTCACCGACCCCTCATTTAATTCCAGAAATTCCTCGATTTCAGTATGTAGGGCTTCACAAATATGGGGGTCCCTCAGGATTGTGGGGGGCATCCTCTATCTTCTAGGCGGAGGTGGGGTGTCACCTAGGTTGATGTCGAGTGTTATTGGTGAGTTATCTGAGAGGGTGCGGGGGTGTATTTCGCAAACAGAAACCGTTCCATCTAGGGACAAACTGATAAGCCAGTAATCTATGCGCAAGTGGGAATTGTGGACGGACGAATAGAAGGTGAATTTCCTCTCATACGGATGTAGTGTACGCCATGCATCTATTGTACCTGTCTGTTCCATCAATTGTTTCAAGACCAGTGCGGCTTTGGATGGAGCCCTAGGGGTGATCGACGAGCGATCTAGTGATTGGTCGAGTATTGTGTTAAAATATCCTCCCCAGATTATTTGTGCCTCCCCTGATGTGGACAACATATCCAGTATTGTACAATAGGATTGCGGGTCATACGTGTTAACTCCCCCCACACCAGTGCATATCTACCTTGTGGGTCTATCTTACTAGAGTGATGTTTGAAGCACAGCTTGGGATGTTTGAGTGTCAGTACTCCCCTAGATTGAGCTGAGTATTCCATGTGGTATCTGTGGGGGTATCTGTGGGGGCCCCTTCGTGGCATGAATTTGGTGTTAACGCTACCCAATGCATGAGTTTCTTGTATAAGAAGAATATGGGGGTTATGGTGCACACCATATGCTGCAATCTTCCTGGCTTTAACCGGGTTATTAAGCCCTCGGATATTCCAGGATAGCAGTTTAATGTTTAAGCCTTTGCTAGCCTGTGTCATAGTCATATCTAGAATCGCCAATTTGTCTGTTACGTTGCCACATATCTACACAGTGCGGGTTCCCGCTACAAAACAGCTCTCTGATTTTAATGTTATAACTTCCCCAAACAGTCCTGGCATATTGCCAGGGGTAACCCCTTCTCGATTTCCCCACCCCCACCCGCATCATCAACCCCAACCCGATGAGGTATCCCTTGAACCATAACTTGGGAAGTCTCCTGGGGGTGTAGGCTGTACTCACAAGGCCGCCAACCAAGGGGGCTCACAGCCCTACTTCAAACAAGTAGTGATCAGGGCCACCTCGCCGCCCTCAGGTTTTTAACTTTATAACCAGTGCAGTATGAACGGATGACTGTCAGGAGGCAGGGTCGTCCAATTCCTCAGCAGGTTGGGGTGGCAAATTCTGGTTTATTGCCTGATCTCTTAGGGGCAGAGAGATGGAGGCCTCGACAAATGGCATGGCTTCTGTAGGATTTTCAAAGAAATGTGCTCTGCCGCCGTGTTGGATGTTAGGCAGAATCCTGTGCAGTTCCTTAGGGAGCACTAGACAAGATTAGGACTACAGGCCAGAGCAATAAATCTGCTTTGGTATCAGTCTGTACCACAAAGATTTATTTGGTAGCTGTGGCTGAGCAGTCAGACTTATCTCAAGAGGGAGATGAGCAGTGTTCAGGGTTTACACAATAGGCCCACTAGACTATGGAACAAGGAAGCACTGACCAAAGCATTGTATTTAAAAAGTAGATATTTATTTTATACACCTCTAATAAAACACATGTATCCCAGTCATCAAGCAAGTTAAATTAAGTCAAAGGAAAAATATACACACTCCCCAGTTAAATTGTAGACCAAGTGAACCAGAGTGAAAACTGAGCAAAACGGCACAGTGACAGCTACACACAAGGGATCCTCTAACAGTTCCTCACAAGGGAGGGAAAGCACAAGTTATATAGGAACAGTTTCTTACACACCCTAGCAACACTTTCCATCAGTTTATGAACCAGTTTAAGCAAGGCAGTGCATCAGTATAAGCAATACTTAAATGAAAACTGAGCAAAATGGCATTTCACAAGGTTAAAAAATGGGTAGAGAAGGGGAATTAGAAGAAATAGGTGCACCAACACAGTTCTCAGTGAAAATCAATCTAAAGAAGGCAGGTCTAACAAATGTGACCAGAGTCAGTAGGCCTGTGCCAGAGTCAGTGGTACAGGGCAAGGGCCCAGGAGCAAAAATGTTCTTGTAGCTGCAGTCGAGTCTTTGGTTATCGAATTTGAAAAGATGGTTGCAGAAGTTGAAAAGACAATGTTAAGAGAGAGGGGCGGCCAACCCAACAGCCAGGTAAAGGATTTAAAACACCTTTAGTGCTACTGCGAAGAAAGGGCGGCCGGGCGGAACAATGCACCTTTAAATGAAGAAGTGGATCCTGCGGTGGCGGTTGTTCCTGGTAGTTCCTGCAGTTCGGGTGATCCAGCAGAGGAAGAGATGCTCGAGTTACTGCTCTAACAAGGTATGAAACCAGCTGTGGGGCTGCCCGACGAATAAAATGTATGCTCCTTTAAATCGCGGTCCAGGTTGACTGGTGCCTGGCTATCCGGTGTTCGAGTACAGGGTACGGGAGATTCAACCAAGGCAGGTCCGGGAAGGTGATTGGCAAACTGGTTGCTCCCACCAGCTTGAGGGAAGAAGGCTCTTGCAGGTAAAGATCTTCTCTCGTTGTGTGGAGAAAAGTGGTGAGACGCTGCAGCAGGGCTTCACCGGTGCTTCAATCGTTGCAGATGTCTTTGGCTTCTCTCCTCTTCGGCTTCTTAGTTTCAGTGGCGACGTCTTGTCCTTCCAGTCCTCAGGACCCTGCTTTTATGCAAAAAGATCCCCATTCATACAGCCTAGCTGACACTCACACAGTGGAGTGGTCATCTTGGCGGAAGACCCTCCAGCCTATCAGGATAGAGTGCGACAATGGTTGCGGAGGCAACCCTGTCCAGGGGTCCTACTCCCCCTCCCACACAGTGGACCCACCCCAGACTCAGTGGCGCAGAAAGGAGGGCTTCTCGGCAGAAGCCCGCCAAAAGGGCGAACAAAGGATCCCCGACCTGGGTTAGGAGTTTAGAGAAAGACACGAGAAAGAAGTTATATTAAAGTTCTGGCAAATAAAACCTACCGGAGTAAAGTTAATATTAAAATGCACCAGCGGTATGTTAGAGGCTGTCAGAAAAAGTGGTAGCCTCGAACAATGGGAAAATCCCATTAAGAAATATTCGCGGTCAAATATTTATGGTAGTAACCACTGCCAAAAGCCAGAAACTTTTGAGAGAGGGACTGTACGGTACCCTCTCGAAAATGAACATAGGTGAAAAAACTATTAACCCCTTCCAGTACATCCATAGTAAGATGGATTGTACTGGTTTAGTTCATAGGATTTGACTAGTAAAGTCAATGGGGACTTTAAATGCCCTGGGAGACAGTAGTCAGTCCCAGGGTATGGAGTCTATGTTTGGGGGTCGCTAGGACACCCCTGTGTCACTGCACTGAGGGTGATGTGTAACACATGTGAATAAAGATGGTTTACAGTGATAATTTCGACAACAAAAATGTCGAAAGTCAAAATATCGAAAAATAAAATGTCGAAAAAAAAATGTCGACTTTTTTTTCAATGCATTTTTTTTTTAAATAGGGGGGGTTCCCCCCAACCCCCCTTTTTTAATTTTTTTTTAATTTTTCCCTTTTTTTAACTCCCGAACCCCTAAAATAAATATATAATTAAAAAAAAGAAAGTCGACATTTTTTTTTTCGACATTTTTTTGTCGACATTTTTTTTTCGAAATTATGACCACCCACCAATAAAGATGGTTCCTATGGGATTGAGAAAGATCCCATAGGCATTAAACACAAAAATAGCCTAGAACACACATAGCAAAAATGCGTAAGATTGGGAAAAAGAGTCTCACTCTTAGCAGGTAAAAAGAAACAAACCCTTCAAATCCAGCAAAGCTGCTGGGGTACTCTATAGGTGAGGGAAATTAGCCATAGAATGAGAATTCTCCCTAACACTCGCCCCCCCCCCAGACTAAGGGACAGGAGGATCTAATCCACTCTTGAATGAGTCGCTTACCTCTAGTCGGTTATACATATCCTAGAGAGACCATCAGCATTTTGGTGGTGACTTCCTGACCTGTGCTCAATGGTAAAATCAAACCCTTGGAGGCAGATTGACCATCTTAGCAGTTTGGGGTTTCCCCTTTCATTTACATCAACCATCTCAAGGGTTGGTGGTCTGTTTGAATGATGACAGTAGATCCATACAAGTATGGTCTAAACTTCTTCAAAGCACACACAATGGAAAAACATTCTCTCTCAATAGTTGGCCACCTTGTTTCAGGTTCCTTCAGTTTCCTACTGATGAAGCAAATGGGGTGTTCCCTACCTTTCTCATCCAGTTGACTGAGTACTGCACCTATACCTATATTGGAAGCATCTGTTTGTACAATGAAGGGTTGGTTTTAGTCAGGAGCTCTGAGAACTGGAGCTTGACAAAGGGCTTTCTTCAGGCTTTCAAAGGCCTGATTGCACTTCTCATTCCATTTGATCTTTTTAGGGAACTAAGGAGAAGAGATTACATTCATTGGAGAAGCTATGGATCCATAGTTCTCAATGAAATTCCTGTAATACCCAGTGAGGCTTAGGAAGGTTCTCACCTGGGTCTGAGTAGAAGGGGTTGTCCAATTTTGCACAGCTTCAATCTTGCTGAGAAAAGGCCTTATTTCTCCACCTCCTACCTCATGCCCAAGGTAGACCACTTTACTCTGACCAATTTGGCATTTTCTGGCTTTTATGGTCAGATGGGCCTGTTCAAGAGCCTGAAAAACATATCCTAGGTGGTCAACATGTTCTTTCCAAGTAGGGCTGAACACTGCAATGTCATCCAAGTATGCCATGCAGAAGTCCTCCATCCAATTCAGAACCTGATTAACCATCCTTTGGAATGTAGCAGGTGCATTCTTTAATCCAAAAGGCATAACCTTGAATTGGTATAAGCCAACTAGGGTGGAGAATGCAGTTTTCTCCTTGGCATGGTCAGTCAGGGCTATTTGCCAATAGCCTGACGTGAGATCAAAAGTGCTGAGGAATTTGGCTGAACCAAGTCTATCAACCAGCTCATCGGTCCTTGCCAAAGGATGGGCATCAGTCTTAGTGACTGCATTTAGAGCTCTATCGTCCACACAGAATCTCAACTCCTTGGATCCTTCCTTTGGTACTAACACAACTGGGCTAGACCATGGACTAGTAGAGGGCTCTATTAACCCGAGATCAAGCATCTTGTTGAACTCTCCTTTGATGTGGGTTCTTACATTTTCTGACATCCTGTAGCCCCTGCTTTTAACAGGTAAACAGTCACCAGTTTGAATATCATGCTGGCCCCAAGGGGTCAAGCAGGGTGCTAGAGAAAACAGGGAGTCAAATTGATTCAACAAAACTTTGCACTCCACCTGTTGCTCAGGTGTCAGATTAGAAGAGAGATTAACTCCTATGTTCTCATCCAAAGGTTTGCCTCTGAGGAGGTCAGGTAGAGGTTCACTCTCCTCCTCCTCTTGAGCAGAAGCTAGAAGCAAAGCTCCAGTTCTGGTCTCAAGACATAAGCTTTTAGACAGTTGATGTGAAAGACTCTAGGAGCCTCCTTAGGATTGCCTAAGTCCACCAGATAGTTCACCTCTTCAAGTTTTCCCACAACATTGAAGGGTCCCACCCATTTGTCCTGCAAGGCCCTCTGCCTTGTTGGGACCATAACAGGAACTATCTGGTCTTGAGCAAACTCAACCATGTTGGCCTTCTGGTCATGCCAATGCTTGACCAGAGCCTGACCTGCTTTCAAGTTATCACTTGCCTCAGCCATCATGTGTGACGTTCTCTTCCGGGGTCCTATCACATGGTCAGTGACTCTGACTGGCGTGGGGGAAGGAGCACTCTCCAACCCCTCCTTGATCGGGGCCAATGGACCTCTGACCGGATGACCATAGAGACGTTCAAAGGAATTGTATACACTCCCTCCTGAGGGACTCTGTATGCAAAGAGAAGGCATGGCAGTCGAAGATCCCACTTTTTCTTAAGAGGGTCTTCTAAAGCTCCTATCATGCTCTTCATGGTTCTGTTAAACCTTTCTACCAACCCATTTGTCTGAGGGTGGTATGCTTTTGAGAACTTGTAGGTAACTCCACAGTTTTTCCACATGGCCTTCATGTAGTGGGACATAAAATTTGACCCCCTGTCGGATATTACCTCCTTAGGAAACCCACCCCTGGTAAAAATACCAAGGAGGGGCTTAGCTACAGCCGGAGCTGTAACATTCCTCATAGGAATGTCTTCAGTAACCTAGTAGCATGGTCTACTACAACAAGTATAAACCTGTTGCCTGAAGAAGTTGGAGGATCAAGAGGACCAACAATGTCGATTCCTACCCTCTCAAATGGTACTCCCACCACAGGGAGAGGCACTAGGGGTGCCACGTTCTTGGAGCCACTTTTATCAGAGGTTTGGCAAGTGTGGCAACTCTTGAAATACTTATCTACCTCATCCCCCATTTTAGGCCAATAAAAGTAGAGAGAGAGCCTTTCCTTGGTCTTCTTGAAGCTCAAGTTACCAGCCAAAGGTATCTCATGGGCTAGTTGCAAGTATTGGAGTCGGTTTGCTTGAGGCACTGCAAGCCTTTTGTAGTCCCCAGGGAGTGACTCTGTTGGTTCACTATAGAAGAGGCCATCTTCCCAGTGTAACCTGTACTTCCCAGGCTCTTGCCCTTCAAGCTGAAAAGCTGCCTGGTGGTGAAGACCTTCCAGAGTTGGACATTCTCTCTGTCCCTTACTGAAGTCTGCCCTTCGGGGTCCACCTTCTGCCAGTAAAGACTGCAGCTCAGGATGGTCCACAGGGTCAAGATCTCCAATGAGTTCCTGGCCACCTACTAGATCTGAATCTTCAGGCTCTAGTTCAACCACACAGGGTTGTACCTCACTCTCAGCCTCAGCTGGAGGAATCACAGGTGTGATTTTTGACAACCTAGGAGATTTCCTGGTTGGCAGCACTGGAGGGCCTTCTGCTGGTTTCTTCTTTGAAGCCTTGGGTTTCCCCTTTGCTTCTGGTTTCTTTGAAATAGTAGGTAGTTACTTCAGTGGAGTAGGAGTGATTTCATTTTCTATCATCTCCTCTCAAGGTCCTCTCCCTTGCAGGTCTGGTAAGCTCCTGTAATCACTTACAAGGAGGTCTGGGAGTACTTGACACTACTCCCAGGTCTTTTAGATCATTGCCCAACAGCACCCTTCCTGGTACTTCAGATTGTACACTCATAGGTATCCTGACAGTCATTTCATTGCACTAGATGAGTCCTGGTAATTGGGGAAGCATCTGCACAGACCTCCAGCTAACTTGGTGAGGCGTTTGGGTGCCTTAGCAACATCCTCCACCTTGAAAAAAGATTTGTCCACCACAGTTATGCTGGCCCCAGTGTCTCTAATGACAGGGGTTTCCTGACCATTGACTAGGACACTGTCTTTATAATACTCTTTAGTATTAGGAGAGATAGAATTATACACATCTAAATTCTGTTGTTCCCACAACCCTAGATATACTAAAGATACACTAGCTGAGACTACAATGGGATCTTCAGCTAGCAGTTGAAAGTTTCCACTGACCATATGTACTTCCCCCTCTGGAGCGAAGGCTAAGGAGACAGTGTGGACCCCTGAAGGTTTACCCTTACATCTGGGATCCCCTTTCACGTGATCAGTAGGGCCCCAAACATAACATTTTCCAAATGTCTTTATGAATAGTGGCTTGTTCTGACCTCCTTCTGGTCTAGAAAAATGCCTAAGAGTGGTAAAAAGAGTCTCACTCTTAGCAGGTAAAAAGAAACAAACCCTTCAAATCCAGCAAAGCTGCTGGGGGACTCTATAGGTGAGGGAAATTAGCCATAGAATTAGAATTCTCCCTAACATTGGATTCTCATCTTTGCTGGGAAGATGAGCGCATGGGGAATTTGACATAGTCTCAGTTGTCTCTTAACTGGTTCATAGGACCTTCTTAGTGTTTGCATATTTGTCAATAAATCCGGATATATATGTATTCTGCTGTTTTCGTAGAGTAAAGTGCCTTTTTCTCTGGATACACTCAGGATAGCGTCTCTGTCACTATAGTTGAGGAGACGGGCTATTATCGTACGGGGTGGTGCCCCAGGTCTGGGAGGAGGCGCTAGGGTACGGTGGGCATGTTCCACAAGGAAATGGTCTGAGAAGGAGTCAGGGCCGAAAAGGGTTTTCAGGAGGGTTTTCACTTTGCATTCCATGAACCCCCTGCCAAAAGTTTCTGCCACCCCGACTAGGCGGATGTTATTTCTTCTGGACCATGATTCAAGGTCTTCACATTTGTTTAGAGTTTTTTGGAGGTCCCCTTTCAGCTGGGTGATGTCACGGCTGTGTTGTATTATCAAATCCTCATTGGTACAGATCCTGTTTTCCGCCTCAGTGATGCGTGTGCTCTCCTTATCGACTCTTGCCTTCAGGGAGCTGATTGTCGCCACAATATCGTCCAATTTGCTATTGACCGCATGGAAGCCATTCTGGACTATTGACATTAATCGGTCCACTCTCTCGTCCATCGGGGAATCTAGATGGCTGTCCATTGGCTTTGGTGGTGGTGTGGTGGACCCATGAGGCTGGGAGCTGGCAAAGGAGTCCATTGGGCCTGTTTTCTTGGAGCCCACCCCTTTCTTTTTGTGGCGGCCCATATAGTGGGCTGAGTGGCTTATGTTCTCCCACGTCCCTCTGCTCTCTATAATAATATTATCCAACAGTCTTGGATGGGGTGTAGTATACACGTGCACACTGAAGGCAATCCTTCCTGCCACCCAGATTGGGTTTGTATAGTTCAGACGTAGTGAAATAAAAGTGCCAGGGTTATGTTGGAGTTCGTACTGTAAAGGCTGAGCTGTAGGTCGAGCTATAGGTACTTATTTGGGCTCTGCCGGCTACTAAGGTTTAGTATTCCAATGTTTCCCTGCAGGTGCCCTTCTGTGGTCTATTGCCAAAATCCGGGGTTGGTGTGTGACCATTTGTTCAGGATAATGCCCAGTGCCAGTGGCAATTATGGCGCGCACCCCGCCCGTCCGCTGTGTTGTGGGTGCGTCTGGAGTTGGGAGATCCTACATTCAGAAACAGGGTGTATGTGGTCTCCTTAAACTGTGCGCTTTACCACTTATGGATGACCCAGGCGGGTCACTCTGTGCCGCCAATCCGCCTGGTCCCTTGGTCTGTGATCACAGCACTGAATCAAGGTGTAAGCCGGACACAATAGTATATTGCCCCCTGGTCGCAGGGCGAGAGGTTGGTATCCTCTGGGCTAATGGAAGTCCGAACAGCCGGATCACTCTATGCGGGGCTGTGTTGTGGGTTCCTACCTTAAAATTGGTATACGTAGGCCTCAACCAGCAGAAACGGTCACCATGCAGTAGCGGCCCGCAACGCCGGTCACAGCGGGGCCCTTTAGGTCACCGGACCGCTCTCTCCAGACAGACTCGGGTGCAGGCGGAAGGTGAATCCGTGTCCCTCTGATGTTCGGGGCGGGGAGCTGCGAGCCCTGGGGGACCGCAACAAAGTATTCTGTTGCAGCGGTCCACTGCCGTCGGAACGTGGCATTCGGCGGGGAGAGCCGGTTCACTTCGTGAGTTACCTCAGTCCGTTCTGGGGGTGCTCGCTTGGGCTGGTGTTCGGGTGTTTGTGGAGCTCACTACGGGCCAAATCTCCAGTACCCCGGCAGCTCCTTAACGTTGAGGCATGTAGCGTAGCCCTTGCCCCACTCGGCCTGTAGTTGAAGTCACTCCCCCGGGCTGTAGTGGTTTTGCCGTGGAGCCGCGACACACGGCCGCCTCCACTGCTCCCGCGGTGCAAGCTTCCTGGGCAATATCTTTGGACTACGTGTCAGTTTATTTTCAGGATTTGTAAGTGCAGTGCTGCATATCCTCCACTGCCTCTTGTGAGTGTTTTCAAGCATTCCGATGGCCCCAGCAAGGATTAATTTAAAGATCGGATGGATTACGGGCCGGAGCTCCCCTTTCAGGCGGCCATCAGCGTCGTGCACAACGGCACCCGCATTTTACCTACAACTTTTATTCCAGGTATTTTTTACCGAAACATTTGTACTGAAAAGATTTTAATTTTTTATTCAGGGGGGCCTCAAACTCCTCCCCGGCTATTTAGCCCCTTAACAACCCCATATATATGTGTGTTTATAAATTATTCAGTATTTTTTCGGCTGCTTAATAAATGTGGTCTGAATCGAAAATAAGTGCCCTGCCCACCCACAACCCATAGGAGCACATTTACAGAGGTACCTTGCAGACTGTCTTGCATGGAGATAACACAGGCATGGAACATTGCCCAATCAGACCCCTAAGATTAATTGAAGATGTTATTATATTATACCACGTTATTTAGGCAATATAACCCAAGGACGGGGGCATTTCCCTACCGGTAGTGACTCCCTCCTCGGGTTACATTGCTGTTAGTATCGCGGCACGTCGTACTGGGGTATTAATAGCAGTTTTTCTCAAGTTGAGAATCTTCACTGCCACCAGAGAGAAAGGACTACACTTAGTCCCTTCTCCTGTTCCATGGCGACCATTAAAACAAATGTAAAAAAAGGTGAACAAAAGAATGGCCACTATGAAAGGGGCGAAGGGACTACACGTAGTCCCTTCCCCTTTTCCATGGTGGCCACTCACGGAGAGAACTCTGGGACGCGGCAGTGCTTGGAGCCTTGTCGGGCAGGTAAGGCCCAGGCAAAGGCCAATGAGCTTGCATTTTACAAGCTCATTGACCCTCGTTGGTTACCAATATCATGTATTATATGTTTCTGAATGGTATTCTTGTTCCATGTATTTTCTTCTTTTCCTGGTTGTTGGCTAGGACGGATCGGATTAGCTCAGATCAGATGATCTTTAATACATTTTTTTTTTATTCAATTTTTATTGGTTTTTCAACACAACAAAAGAACTTATGCATGTACTATACATTGGGCACAGGCCTGCAACAACTTTAGAACTTAAAGACAGCACAAGACTTTGGTACTTTTCTTGCCTCCCCTCTCTCCCTCCCCCCACCCCTACCTCGAGGCTCAAAGTTTAATTAACATAATACCCCTCTTTGGGCAGTGTCCTGCGGGCTTATGGCAGTGAATGTATAGTTGACTCTCCTGAGTCATATTCAATGTGTTTTGCGCAAGGGACTATTTCGGGCCGGGTGGCGAGATCCTGTTTTCCTGCGGACCCGACCTCGGTGTTGGTAAACACCTCCATGAATTGCAGCCAGGCCATTTCTATCTGTGCACTTGAGCCATGTATTGCCGCCGTTAGTCTCTCCATAAAGTATATGTCCTTAGCCACTGCTACCCATTCCCTTTTTGTGGGGAGGGCCTCTCTTTTCCAAGTCCTGGCTCTAGCAGCCAGCAGAAGAAAGAGTGTCAGGTCTGGCAATTTTTCCCAGCATTCATCTCCTTGTTGTAAACCAAAAATCACCAAGATAGGGTCCAGTGGGTAGTCTCCCTCCCCCGGCTCCCTGATCCAACTAAGCACCTCTGACCAATACGTTTGGACCTTTTGGCATGTCCACAACATATGCCAGTAGTCAGCCTTACCTCCACATCTGTGCCAACACACTGGGGCAACATCTGGGAACATCTTTGAGAGGGTGGTCGGTCGTATTGCCACCTGTGGAGGAGTTTGACTGCATGGGTTTTATACTGGCAGGAGATAGACGTTTTGAAGGCCCTGGTGCAGAGTCTCCCCCAGAGGCCGTCCCCTATGGCGCAGCCCAGGTCCTTTTCCCATCTCCTTCTAAGGCTCCCCGTCGTTCCCTCCAGGGGGGCTAATAGAGCTTGATACAGGAGTGAGATGAGCCCCTTTAGTTCTGTATGGGAGTCTAAAATTTTCTCCAATGGGGTGAGTTTTCTTTGTATACGTTCCTTCAGTTTTGGCTTCATTAGGATTCCCTTGAGTCTAAGGTACAGGAGAGGGGAGAGCCTACCAATTCCCAATGCCTATCCTCAAGTTCCTGGATAGGTATGAATGAGTTCTCCCTCACCAGCCGACCAACCCTGCACAACCCCGCACCGAACCATTGCTGGTAGTGTTCATGGCCTGGGATTTCTTCTAGTAGTCGGGTGGACCAGATGTGACTTAGTGGGGAGGGCCAATTAGTAACTTTCTCCCTGTTTCCCTTCCCTGCTAAAGCCTTCCACATCGTACCCAAGATTGGGTGATCCCTGATCCTTCTCTGGAGTTTTTGCAGCGGGACCCATAACCATTCACCAACAGTGACAGGGCTCAGGAAGGAGTTCTCAATGTAGACCCAGTGTTTATTGGGGTCCTCTCTAAGGTGAGGGGCTAGAACTCTAAGTTGGGTCGCTCTGTGATAGGCCTCGAGATCTGGGAGGGCAAAACCCCCTCTTTCTTTGAGGAGGGTAAGGGTCTCATACCCTATTCTGGGTTACCGGCCTTGCCATATATATTTCACTATGCGCCTCCTGGCTTCTCTTAGATGTAGTGTGGGGGGCTCCAGGGGGAGAATCTGGAAGAGGTACAGCACTCTGGGGAGCATGTTCATCTTTACCGCGTTTATTCTACCCATCCACGAGATTTGCCCCTTCCCCATCCCTCCATTTCCCTGTATAGTTTCTCAAACAGAGGGGGGTAGTTTGCCTGACTCAAGTCCTCATTCGGTCGAACTATATTAATTCCCAGATATTTTATCCCACAAACCTGGAGGCCTAGAGGGGCCAATTCGGATAAGCATCTGTCTGCATCTGATGCGAATGGGAAGATCATCGACTTGCCGTTGTTGACTTTGAAGCCGGAGAAATGGCCGAACCGCTCAATTATCTGCAGAACGGCCGGGATTGACCGAGTGGGTTCCCTTAGGTGGAGCAGGATATCGTCTGCATAAAGACCCAGTTTGAATGTGCGGTCTCCCACCTCTATGCCCCGCACCAAAGTAGCACCTCTGAGATACTCTGCGAATATTTCCATGGTTAAGGCGAAGAGGAGGGGGGAGAGGGGACATCCCTGCCTCGTCACTCTCTGGAGGCGGAAAGCATGTCAAAGGCACCCATTGACGGTTACTCTGGCCCCGGAGACTCATATAACGTCTTGATGGCCTGCCTGATCCCGATTCCAAACCCCAGCTTAACGAGTACCCCATGCAGAAACCACAAGTCGACCAGGTCGAATGCTTTTTCGGCATCGATGGACACCAGGACCGGGTTATTTCCCTGCGGGGCTGCGATCCTCATGAGATGCAGAGTTTTACGGAGAGTGTGAGCCCCTTGTCTAGCCTGGATGAAGCCAACCTGATCTGGGTGGATCAGGTTCGGCATATGGCCATCGAGTCTCGTCGCGATGATCCTCGTGAACAGTTTAGCGTCCACGTTGAGGAGAGAGATAGGTCTATAGGAGCGACAGTCTGCTGGGTCTTTTCCCTCCTTAGGGATTACTGTGATCAGAGCTTTGCAAACGATGGGGGCGCCCTTCCCGTCTGCATTATGTATGAAAACAGACCGGCCAAGAACCCCACCAGCCGTCCCGAGAAAGCCTTGTAGAAGCCCGCTGTGTAACCGTCTTCCCCGGGGGCCCTACCCAGCTTCAGTCCCGATGTTGCTTTCAGCACCTCCTCCTCTGAAATCGGGGCGTATAGGGCCTCGGACTCGGGTATTCCAAGCGAAGGGAGGGTGACCCTGTCTAAGTAGTTCTCTTGTGCTTCCCCATTCACCTCCCCCTCCCTCCCATATAGACTCTCGTAGTAGCTAGCAAATTTCTCTGCTATCCCTACCGGATCCAATCTCTCCCCCTCTGCTGCATTCCCAACTCGTGACACCCACCTGTCCGCTCTTTGGCCCCTGAGCTTGGCTGCGAGCATGGCATCAGCCTTGTTGCCTTTTTCATAGAACCTCTGACGTAGGTGTTGGGGGCCTGCCACTATTTTGCCCAGTTCTATTTCCCTGAGTTCCTGTCTTTTCTCTCTAGCCAGGCCCAGATTCCGCTCTTTTTCTCCTTCTCCCTTCCCCTCAGACCTTTCCAGGGACAGTATCTCTGACCTCAGCCTGTGGGACAGGAGGGTCCTCTCTCTCTTTTTTAGAAGCTCCTTCACTAATCAACCTCCCCCTCTAGGTCGCCTTAGCCGCCTCCCAGACCATCTCCGGGGCCACTTCTCCTGTATTATTGAGTTCGAAGAATTCTTCGATTGAGATAGACCTTTCTTCTGTGACTACTGCGTCCCTTAGAAGGAAGTCATTGCATTTCCACAGGGATTTCCTGGTATTTAAACCCGAAATACTATCATCAGTCCAGACCATGTCATGGTCCGACCAGCTGACTGGGCCGATCTCACATGCCTCTATTCTGCTCATGTGCTGGTATTCTGTAAACAGATAGTCTATTCTTGTTCTAGTTCCATGGGGTGCCGAATAGAAAGTGTATCCCCTAACTTTCGGATGGAGGTCCCTCCATATGTCAACCAGCCCCTGTTCCCACATCTGGTCCCGGAGCCCACTTTCCGGATTCCTCCCCGCCCCTTCTAGCAGGGTGCGCCCCCCACTATGGTCCTGGTCCCGGTCCGCCCACATGTTAAGATCCACCCCAGGAAAAGGAGACCTTCAGTTCTGTGCCGCACTTCTCCCATGACATCCTGGAGGAATTCCCACTGACCTACATTGGGGAAGTAGATGGCCACTAGAGTGATCCTCGAGCTATGCAGGTTACCAGACACCACTAAGCCTCTCCCGTCCTCTCTCCCCCAACTGGTTACCTCTGTGAGTTTTTGGTGCTTGTGGAGCAATATTCTGACCCCACCTTTCTTTATGGGGCCGGAAGCCCAAAATGTCTGGCCCACATGCGCACGGGGGATGGCCCTTTCCTCGCCCCTCACAATTCTGGTCTCCTGAATAAAGAGGACGTCTATCCCTGTGTTCTTTATTTCTCTCCCCAAAAGGGAGCGCTTTGTTGGGGAGTTGAGACCCTTGACGTTGAGTGAGCCTACTCTGATTGTCTCGACCCGGCCCTTTCTCTCATTGTCTGCCATTTCTTTTACACATTGTGTTCGCTAACTTCCCGGTCCAGAGGGAACTGCCCTGACCCCCTTTGGGGCTGGAACCAAAATAAGCCTGAGGTCCCCTCCTCCCCCCTACCTGTCCTGCCCCCCCCTCTTTTCTGAGACGCCTGCCAACGGCCAAGCCACCAGGGTGAAAGCATGCTTGAGCACCACAGTTCTCTTTATCAAACTTTATGCCCCCGACAGGGGATAGCCAGCAACAATTCCCACACTCTCCGCCGGGCCCTATTCCATTCTCTCTTCTCTTCCTGCTTCAGACGGCGGGGTGTTAGGTTTTTTAAATTTTCTCCTGCCCTTTGTTTTCTTCTTTGTTGACCAGGGGCCCTCTGGTTCTCTCCTTGGTTCTGCTCTTTCTTGAGTTCCTGCTCCTTCTATCTCCTCGTGGTTATCTCCCTTGAGCACCTGTAACACCTGTGTGGTTTCCTTTCCGCTGATGACCCTATAGTCCACTCCGCCCCTTTCGAAGGATAAGGCAAACAGGTAAGACCATCTGTATCTTATGTCCTGGCTCGTGAGCCACTGAGTGAGCGGGCGGCATTCCCTTCTATGGGTGAGTGTGAGAGCGGATAGATCTTGGTAAATCCTAATCGTGTCCCCTTCAAAGATGAAGCTCCCCAGCCTTTTTGCCTTTTCGAGGACCTCATTTTCTCCCTGTAGCGGAGGAAGCGCACGACGATTGACCTTGGCCCCCCCGCCCCTCCTCCACCTCGATGTGCTCTATGCAGTTGGACCTCTTTGCCCCCCTCCAGCGCAAAGAGTTGGTTGATCAAGCCCTGGACTTTTCTCCCCACGTCGCCTGCTGTCGCCCCTCTCTCCTGTGTCACACCCATGATACGCAGGTTGTTTCGGCGTTCTCTATTCTCTAAATCGTCCATCTTGAGAAGCATGTCCTCCTCTCTTATCTCCAGGTCTGTTAGCCTTGCGTCATATTTCATGTCTAAGAGGTCTGTTTGGAGATGGTTGTTTTCCATCCCCTCCATTTTGTTCTCCAGAGTGTCCACTCTGCCCTTGAGGTCTAGGATCGACGCCTGTATGTCCGTGCGAATCGCCTTGATTTCTTGGAGGATGTCCCTAAAATCGTCCTTGGTGAGTGCAGCTGAGGGTGGTTCTCCTACGGAGGGCATGGTGGTTCCAGAGGCCTTGGGCCATGTTGGGGAATGCCTGCGAAAGCGCTGTAGTGAGGTGATCCCTCCAGAGGGTGGGGTCCACTCCAGGGTCCGTGCCGGGAGGGCCACCCAGAGGTGGCGCCTCTGTGTAGGTTCAACACATGGTGCCCAGGGTGTTTGGGTCGGGGACCTGGCCCTGCTTCTATATTGCTGAATTGTGTTGCAGTGTAAAGGGCTTGGTGTCCCCCATGGGGTGTGGGAGGTCCCAGGCCCGAGCTGGGGCCCTCTCCCCCGGACTAGCCCTACCTCTGAGGAGGGGGTTTCACCGGAGGTGCGGGGGTCAAAGCGTCTGTAGACCCCTGAGCGGTCACTGGGTTTATCTGCTGGGGGGTATCTGGGGGGGCACCCCCCTACTACGGGACCCTATCTCCCCCTCTTCTTGTGCCTCCTCCTCACCTTATTGTCTCTCTGGTCGCTCCTTCTAGCACCACCACGTAGGCAGCGCAGCCCGGATGATCCCCCCCGAGTCCAGAAGGGCCGGTATCTCAGCAACGTGGGGCCCGGAGGGCCTGCAAGCTCAAACTCAGGTCCAAGATGCCCTCGATTCCACTGTGGGATTGTCGCCGTGAAATCCCTCCGGTGGATCCTCACTCACTGATAGTCCGGTGAGGAGCTCGAAGCGGCTCCCTCTCAAGCCATGGGCCCTTCAATTTCTTGTGGGGTGCTTGTGGGGTGGGGCAGCGCCCCAGGCTGCCCGAGGACCTCCATCACCCCCGGCACTCGCTCCGGCTAGTGCACCTCTCACGTGGCGGGACGGGGAGAGGGGCGGGTATCACCCGCGGGCCCCGCGAGTCGAGCCAGCCCCACCGAACGTGGCTCGCACCCACCCCGCAGCCGGCGCCTGTATTGCTTCTTCTCCGGGGCCGTAGAACAGGCCTGAAAGATCCCTCCCTCTAGTGTGTGCGCAGGAGCCCTTGTCTCCGGCCCCTGGGAAAGCACGGCACCCCTCCAGGCCACGGCCCCGGAGCGCACTCTGCTGGTGGCGGCATTGGGGGGCCCAACCCCCAGGTCCCCCTGGGTCCTTGGTGGTCCGATCGACCTTGCTGTCCTCAGCGCTTGCCGAGCTCCTCAGCCCGTGTCTGATGCAGGCGGTGCGGGTCCACGCTCCTGTGGCCTGCGTCCTCCCTCGGGCGGCGGTGATGACAGGGGGGGCGCACGGTCCCCCCCATCTCAACCTCGCTCGGCAGGAGAGGCCGGCCTCTCGGTGCCTGCAGATCCCCCGGCTCGGGCGCTCACAGTTAGTCGGGCCCCTTCCTCGGGTTCGCGGAACAGGCCCACATCTCGGGGAAGCTCAGGGAGGCCCCCAAACGTGCTCCTTATGTGGGGTCCAATGTGCGGGGTGGTTGCTGTTCCCCAGGTAAACTCTGTACCCCCGGCTGGGGTCTGAAAAGGCTCAGTAGGCCATGCGGTGCAGCGGGAGCGCGAGCCTCACACGTCCTGCATGTTGCGCACCCCCTGGTGATCTCTTTAATACATTTTTGCATGGTGCTTTACGTGGTTTCCATTTTGGTTGTTGTGTATCAGGTTTTTCTCTGATTGCTCGATAAAACACAATGGGAATCTTGTGTATGTACTTGTTATTTCTATATTCTCTAGTCCTGGTGTATTTTCCATGTTAAAGTTTGATGTATATGCATGCATGCTACATGTTTGTATGTATACACATCGTTCATAAGAACAACTCCATGAATACGCAGAGCGCGCCGAAAAAAAACATAATTGCACATGCTCGCGCAGAGTCATCTCAGCGCACAGGATTTTCGGGATCTATGCACACTTTTCCATGAATTGGGCCCTATGCTCTTTCTCGTGTGCTTCAGGACCAGGAAAGGAATTAATGTCTTGTAAAAGTTCCCTGTTGGATGCCGTATAGGGTATTTATTTAATTCTGATAGGGTAAACTATTGAGGATTGTTTCTCGGTCTCCGACGGTTCTCTGAAGACAGGCAAATATCAACCCAAGTCTCACTTCAAACCACCACTTCCACTTCAGGGCCAGCAGATGTGCAGGGTTGGCTCCCATTTCAAAGCTGGGAAAAACTGCCTGCATTTGACAACCGAAGCGGCGAGCTGGCGTAATTTAGGTTAAGGTCTTCATATGCAAAACGGCAGTAGAAAAGGGATTAATGTATTCATTTATTTATATGACGTCCCTGCCCTTGTTTTAATTTACAATGCATTTTCTAGGGTTTGTTTTCATTTATCCATGTTGCTTCTTTAATTTTCCTGGTCAAGTTCTTGTTTAGAACACGTTAGCTGGCTGTTACCCATGTATGTTTAAACTCTCCCTTATTTCCCAGATGTTGAGGGATGTGTGGCCATTGTGAGCTGAAGATGGATCTGAAAACGTTTGCACATTGTCCTTCTATTCTCTTGTTCTCAGATTTGCTTTTGTAATTATCTATTGCCTTGACTTATCTTGTCCAGCACTTTTGAGTGTCGTCATCAGTTGATTGAGTGGGTAACGATTGCTGCTCATATCACTTGGCTGTTCATGTGTCTATGTTGCACATATGCCATAGGTGCTGCTATCATGTGCTATGGTTATACATGTGCTATAGATGCCCACTTGATGGTGCGTTACATGGTAACCTCCTGCAATTGCAAGTTTAAACAAGGGGCTTTGAAAGGGGGAGTTGAGTCACCTCTGCCTTGACATGCAGGGAACTGATGAGGATTGTATTAAGTTGCACACACACACAGGCACACGCACAGCATGTTCTAACATGGCATCCAATGGCTAGCTCAGGAAATGATACATTTCATTTTTAAAACCACTTGAGGTTTGAATTTCTCCATTAAAATTAAAAGACTGTATTTTTAAATACACAAATAAACAAAGCAGCACGTTCAAAATAGGTAGTCTTGTGAATTGTACTCTGAGGAGAGACGCAAAGTATGATTTGTCGTGTTCATGGCTGTGTGATGGCCAGCCCAAATCCAGTGGGAGTTTCTGGGGTGCCGCTAAATGCGTATCCTACTTGCAGGCGAAAAACCTCACCAACCAACATGCACACACAACATGTGAGCAACAATGGAGAAAACCCTAATGTCAATGTTCACTCGATTTGGCTGTTTGTTATGTGTCGGTTTCGGTGTGTACTTGTGCATTTAGGAAGATGGCCGGCAGGTAGGTTGATAACTTCAGACACTACCATGGTGAAGGTAAGTTAACATTTCACTTGGCTAAGACCATTTTTTAGATGCTATCCACTGAAATAAACTACCAGCATTGAAAGTCTTTTGCCATGTTCCTAATCAGTATAGGTTTTGTGGGGGTGTAGTTTGGAGGACTATGCACCACTCCCCACACACTAAAAAATTACAAGCAGATGGCTGAGAGATATACACCTGAGTAGACAACCCTTTTCTCCTGTTTCAACTAGCTGGTTTTACTCCTCAGTGGTTATTTCTTCCTGGCTAAATCACACTTATTGATCACTTGTACTACGATAAACCTGTCCTGTGATTGGTTTAATCTCCTCACATAGCTGCACCTCATAGAATCATAGAACATCATGCAGTGCTCATTGCTTCCACTACTGGCATCAAGGGAGCTCTAATGTTCTGATGTTCTGAGAGACAGCCCAGTGACAGACATAAATAATTGGTCACAGTTCACCTGAATGGGCTTACTGATCATCTGCAATTGCAATACCCTCGATGAAAGGATGAATAGTATTCACATCACTGTTCTGCCAGCGACCTGGGTACAAGGAATCGTACCTGGGTATCAGTACATCTTTTAGATCTCACATGGTGGGGTCTCACAGCTTGCATACATTATTGACAAATGTTGCTGAATCTAAAAGCTAAATCACAGCGAATATTCTGTGTCACAGCACACATTAAGCTCACATATGTTGAAGGAATTATCTCCACTTGTTCACTCAGGTTGTAGTATTCCATATTTGCATAATCATAGCCTTGAACACCTCTGCCCACATAACCATCACTTGGACGCTAGCTTGGCCTGTTTTATGTGCTCCTGTGGAGGGGTATGAGTGTTTTTTTCCAATTTTTATTTACCTGTTTGTGCTATTCTGGTTGGTTTCTCTTGTGTTTCTTTGGCTTCTCACCCTGTTTTTCTGATCTGGCCTGCACCTAGAGTGGGAAGTCCCTGTGGTGTAGTCCTTCGTTTGTCTCTGGCTTACTCCCAGTCCCCCACCCCCTTTGCAATTGGTTAGACTAGTCAGGTGTGTCTCTGCCTTGCTCTTGGAAGCCATTTCCACTTGCCTTCTGGAGTTTTTTCCATTTCTCTGCCACACCTGTGTGTCCTCCACCCTGCCCCTTGTCCATGAGTAGCCGTCTCCCTTGAGGTGGCAAGCTCTTAAACACACCCCTGAGGGCAGCCCACTGCCAGTGCAGCCCTTTTGGCTAAGGACCCCAAGGTAACGGGCAGCTTCCAAAGAAGCAGCTCCAGACCGTGTTTGCCCGTGGTCGCCTGAGAAGCCAGTAGCCAGCCGTCAACCAGCAGTGACTGACAAGATAAGTGTGGTCTGGGTGGGGAGTACAGCACTCACTGTATTCCAAAAATCCCTGCCTCTCTTAATACCTACACAACATAAGCATGCCAAAATCAACCAAAAACTTGCAATAATTGCACCAATCACACTCGCCCATGACCTATTCTGGGAAGACCAGTGGGAATCTAAGCAAACTTAAATGCCTTTCATATTTTGAAGCGTAGGCCTTTCTCCCATTGTCTAGGAATCTCAAACTTAGCTGTGTTTAGATCTGCCACTCTGTGAAACCTAGGTTTTTCTCCCACTATCTAGGAATCTCAAACATAGGTGTGTTTATATCTGCCATTCTGTGAAAACTAGGCCTTTCTCCTGCTGTCTAGGAATCTCAAACTTAGCAGTGTTTAGATCTGCGACTCTGTGAAAACTAGGTTTTTCTCCCACTATATAGGAATCTCAAACATAGGTGTGTTTTTATCTAAAATTGTGCGAAAACTAGGACTTTCTCCCGTTGTCTAGAAATCTTAAATGCAGCTGTGTTTAGATCTGCCACTCTGTGAAAACTAGGCCTTTCTCCCACTATCTAGGAATCTCAAATCGAACTGTCTTTATATCTGCCATTTTGTGAAACCCAGGCCTTTCTCCCACTGTCGAGGAGTCTCACCCTCTTTGCCCCAGAATAAGAAGAAAACGAGTAGGAAAGATACATTCTGGCAGAAACAGGAAGCCCAGGGAGGGACCTACAATCCATTGCCTAACCAACCCCAACTGGTGGGCATAGGGATGACATTTTGGACCTCTCATGCACACACATCACCAAGCTTACAGAGGAATTCCATAGTAGGCAAGGACTCCCACTAGAAGGCAAGGGGCGACACATAACCTTCCGAACCTAACCATTTCTAACCCTAACGCGGGGGTACACACCTTCACAACCCATGTCCACATACCGCTAGACTTCTACAGAAGATAATTACCACACCACAATGTACCTACTGACTAGGATGCCAAAAAATATCAAAGCGCACAGGATGGTCATAGATGCTGACCACACAAACCAAAGCGATAAGGAAAAAAAACAGCTAACCCAATACTAAAACCTAATTTTTCTGCAAACTCTTCTCCTGCAGAAACTCAGACAACCACATCTCTGCACAGCAAACCGCACATACTTCACCACACTACAACAACATACAAACAACACATAACCATGCACAACAGCACATGGGTATCGCTTAGACTCGAAAATCGCACCTAAGCTAATCGAACGGTGCAAACCAAACTGAAGTTGCCAACAGAACTCTATGTCTGCTTAATGTACTTGCAACTGACCGCCTTATGATGTAACTAAGTAATCGCATGTTCCAAAGTCGTATTCTTGCCTACTTACACCTTCTTGAAAAAGCACCTCAATGCACGTGGGCTGTAGTGCGCTATACAAATGTAAAAAATAAAAAAAATAAATAAACATCATATCTCTCTTTCCTATTCCCACTGCACCCTACTAACCGCTCCCACTGCCTCCCCGTTTCACACCCTTTTTCAGATCTGCCAGTCGGGTGGTGATAGTGCATGGTACATGAAACCTTTAGCATTAACATTAACATTAACAAGTGATAACAAGTGATAAAATAACCTGTTACAATATAATACAGAAACAAGTGTCTTTTATGGTCATTCGATTGGACTTTTTGCATCTTGTTGTAAATATGGACATATACATATGATAATTTCCACAACTATTGCATCGCTAAGCGAACCACATTGATTACCAATTTCACATGTTATAGTGTTGGAAACAATAAGAATTAGATCTACCTACCCATCATAAGACACAGTGATTCCCGCCACATCATTATTTTGGCAGCCCAAAATGAAAACAAGGAGACTTAAAAGAAAAGCTGTGAACGATGTCCCAAAAGCTAATTTTGCTGTTCCAACCAGGCCAAGTTTGAACTTTTTCATAAATAGACCTCCTAAGAACATTCCAAGGGCAACAGCGGGCAAAGTTGTGACTCCTGAAAAACAGACACACAGTGTTACTTCCGATATACCGGCAATGAACAAAAAAGGGCTACAGGATATTGTACATGAACTAGACCCTAAAACAGCAGTCTGCAACCTACGGCTCTCTAGGTTTGGACTATCACATGTTTTGTTTTGATTGACAATACCATGTTCTTTCATCATTCACTGTACTAGCTAGGTCAGATGGGAGTTGTAGTCCAATTGATCTTGCAAGACAAATGTGGCAGACACTTGCCCTAGCATATCTACTAATAGTGAAGAACGCTAAATGCAGGCAATTGGGAAACAAAAACAAGAACAGCAACAAAAAGATGGAGAGAGAAAGTGGTTGACACAGGATCAATGACTCCACAAAGTTGAAGATAAGAATTAATAAATATATTCTGTAAGAAATCACAGAAGCAGTATGTTTTGGCTGTAATGTTATGCTGATTGGCCCTGCTATAGCATGGCTTTCTCAATTACATT
This sequence comes from Ambystoma mexicanum, assembly GCF_040938575.1. Lineage (NCBI taxonomy): Eukaryota > Metazoa > Chordata > Amphibia > Caudata > Ambystomatidae > Ambystoma > Ambystoma mexicanum. The sequence goes on along the minus strand of NC_090936.1, from coordinate 276,629,963 downwards.
GCCCTATTGGCAGTTTGTTTAAGGTCTGCAAATAGAAGTTTGGGGTTATAGATGGTTTAGTGGGACCAAACATAGCAGAGCAGAGGATGCTATTAGTTTGGCTGTGTGAGACGCGTTGAAAGTTACTGATACCGGTGTGCGTGTTTTCTGAGTGCACTTTTGTCTGGGTGTAGGTGTTCTGTGAACCGGAAGTCACTGCCTGAGAGCAGTTTAGACTAGGTGTTGGGTGTATTGGCAAGTGTTGTTGAGTGCTGTCATGATTTAAAACATATATTGAGTGCTTGATTTGTGAGGTGTATATTGTGTGAGAAGACAAAGGCAGTTGGTGGTGGATGGCGCTATTATAGAGTTGTATGGGTGTCAGGGTACAGGATTGGAGTTTGATTTTAGACACTGGTTAAAGTTGCAAAGCACATCATGAGTCACTAACAGTGTTGGATCTGTGAATGCATTCACATAAGACAGCAATTCGCATAGAATCCCATGACAAACAACATAGTAGGGTAGACTACAATAGTAATTGTAACTAATGTATAACAGGTAACGTAATGTGGCATAGATGGCATTAGTAGTATCTTGTGATAGCAGGAGTCACAGGATACTGCAGATCTTGACAGAACATAATACAGAATGCAGCAGACTGTTTGTAATGGAGATATCAATTTTGAACAGAAATGACTTACAATAACACATTTACAGATGACAGAGGCATTCCCATGAAGGGTGCCTGTGCAAGAGAAGAAAAATTAGAACAGGTGTTGAGCCATTTTATGAGGGTGCAAAAAAGGTGGGACATATACCAGGCACACAACAAAGCAAACAGACAAATATGTATAAAACAAAAACAGGTGACTTACAAAAAGGTAACATTAACATTTTAGCAAGTCAGTGCCATTTAAGCCGAGCTTTGAAGAGATCAACAGATGGTCTACTTTTCATTGTTATGGGCCGCCAGTTCCAGTCGAGTGGGGAGAGTAGGGAGAAAGAGCAGATGTGAGGGGAGGCACAGAGATGGCATCGGCAGTGAAGTTGAGTACACAAGAGGATTGGATGGAATGCAAAGGTAAGTAAACAGAGATACAATAATACATTTACTGTGGGGTCAAGACCATTGCTAGATTTGTAGACCTGGAAAAGCAACCTGAAAAGGGAGCAGTTGTACATGGAGAGCCAACCAGAATGTTGCTGGTAAGTAGAAGTGGGGGAGTATCTGGGTAGGTTGTAGAGAGTTTTTTTAACAGTTTTGCAAGAGGCAGGAGAGAGTGCAGTCGAATGACAAATTGCAGTTTGACAGTTTTTAATCCATTCTGAGATAGCTGGAGTGAAGGAGGGAAAGGAGCAAAAGATATGAGTGTCATCAGCATAATAAGAGATAGTGATATGATATGATATGAAATGGCCTTTGAAACACGCATGTACACAAGTATTTCTAGGCGAGACAAGACAAGGGGGAACAGAGGGAGGACAAAACAAAGATCTTACTAGGCCTTGTGTGTGTCATTCAGATCACCCAAGTGTAGGGAAGTGGAAGGGGAGATGTGCCAAGGGGATGGGACGGGTGAACAAGTTTGTGTAATCAAAAGTGCAGCCAACTGGTGGAAGTCAAAAGATGAAATAGAGTTATGGAGAGTGAAGAGCAGAGGTCTAAGGACTTATCATTGGGGTTTGCCTGGGGCAGGGATGGGCAAGAGGTTTGCGAGTTCCCACTGTGAGGAACTGATGGTGATAACAAGTAAGACAGACACAAGCGATCACAGTTCAAGAGTGTTTATTGAACAATAGATGCTGTATGCAGGTTGGAGAAACGCCTAATCTACGGGAAAAGTATTCTTAACTGGAAATGAAATCGTATATAATGCAGAGGGAAAGGGATCACAAATAGACAAAGAATGCCTGTGGGACGTTGAGGATGTCCTATGGGCAATCACTAAAGCAAAACCATCAAGACCACAAGGCCGCTGAGCATTACATTCTGCCAATGATTATTAAAAACAATCTGGAGATTTGGGCTCCCCCCTCCGGGACTTATTTGCACATGTTTCCCTCGCCTATAAGGTCCCAGATACATGGAAACAATCCCTTGTTACCCCCATTCACAAGAAGGAGGATACATTAAATCTAAGATGTCAACAAGCGCCAACCATCAAATGAAAAACAAGGCAGTCCTAGTGGTGTTGTGTCAAATCAAAAAGGCCAATCCTAAGAAACCTATTGCCAAACCTCACAACTAATACAAAAATGGGTGTGGGATAGTTCTCAAGCAAAGACAGAAGTGTTCTCAAATAATATGTCAGCATGTAGTAGCCGGGACTTCCCTTCCCCACGTTTTGGACATGGGTAAGATGGGAGCTTGGTGCACGGTATGGTCTCGGGCCTCTCCGGCACGAGATTTGGAGCACAGAACAATCTCGGGCCTCTCCAGCACAAGATGACAGTTCCGATGGTTGTTCTCAGGACGACTGATGGGCAAGTCTCATTTCCTTAGAAAGCCTCTCGCCTTCGGGCCTGTCTTGTTCCAATAACAAAACAAAGGTTCCTTTAAAAAAGGAAAGTTCTTTTCCCAAAGTTTGCTGGGTGATACGTTGACCCCTGGGTCCCCCTCTTCTGGGCGTTGACCCTTCTCAATTGTTCATCACAGAATTTACGTTGGGTGACGATTTCAACCGAGTCCCCCTCTTCTGGGCGCTGACCCTTCCCAATCATATTCCAAAATACATCACAGTTTCTAGTCAATTGTGTGTGATAGCTTCACCCCTGGATCTCCTTCAGTCAGGCTCGGACTCCTCTTCTCTTTATATTGTTGGGTGATGGCTTCACACCTGGATCTCCCTCGGTCGGGCTCAGACCCCTCTTTCATTAATGGGATTCAATTCACTTGGTTTCTCTATGTTCAGTTTCACTGTGGGATTCACTTCCCTTTCTTTCACAGTCTTTCCATTGTACAGGAATTTTGCTTGACCCTCTGTATGAGCACTTTGACTTATTTTGTGTGCCTTCTTATGGTCTTGTGGTACTTGTAGTGTATCTCATATGGGGCTCAACCAGAGTCTCTCGAGTTAGCACCCAGGTGGTGCCACTTTCCCACTGCAGCTGGTCTCCCCTTCCCACGTTTAACAGTTCATTCAAAGTTCATCAGCTTGTTTCAAAAGTTGCCACTTTGCAATTTTCATTCATGACAGCCCAATTCGTATTGGTTTTCCCCTCGACTCACCAGTTGTGTCGAACCGCTTGGCTGTTGGCTTTTCTGGAATCAAGGCTGGTACCACGGGTATGGGAGCTTTCCTCGTTCCTCCTTATCGGAAGAGGCTTGCCCTGTGTACCAGTGACATCTGCTACAGGAAACTTGTGCTATTGTTTGCAGTCTTAGGTTCTCTTCCATGAAGGTTCCATGGGCCTGGGATGAAAAGGGCAAGGTCACTTCTCTCCTCGCCACTTCCTGCTGTCGTTTTCCTTCTTTTGAATTGCTGCGTGCCAGCCGTCTCATTGTGCTGTCTGCTGTACTCGCCTTGCTCATACTGCACTCTCTTGCTTCACATTTTATCCCTGTGAGAAAAGGAAGGGCCGTCAGGTGTGTGTGATTTGAATCAATTGCCTGACTTTGCCTGACCCTCGGGTTGGGACATGTCAGGTACACAGGTTTAATATTACAAGTCCATTGTCTATTGTGTGGTGAGAAGGTATTCGTGTTTGCAAGGAAAAGGGTTGAAGTGTCAGGGTATCCTATGGGACGTGATGGGGAAGAGGTGCTATTATAAGAAGGGGATTGGTTGGTAGATTGAGAAGGATAAAATTGGTACGGTTTGTGAAATTAACGAGAATGACTGGGACTGTGAGCAATTGTTGGTCGCTTTCGACTAGGAGTTCTGAAAGTGACACTCAAAGGGACTGGATTGATAGAGTTTGTGTGGTAAACAGGAATAGTTGGAATCATGAAATAAACAAGAGGGATTGTGGGAACTGTAGTATTTTACTTGATCCTGTTGGGAGTATGGGAAACAATGATGACTAGAAGGGAGTAGAAAAGAAGGACTGGGAGCATGCAGGTTTGAAATCTTAGGTGTTCTGTATGGAGAGGTCTATTGTTCAATATGGGAGAGATTTAAAGGGAGGAAGTGAGGCAGATGTATTGTACCATATAAAATCATCAGATATCTTGCTCACCTCTCCTACGTCAGCATAGTACAGCTTCTCACTTGGGGCATTGCCCTGAGCATAACCTCGGGCTCCCCTACCCAGGTGATCCTCCCTCACTCGTCCACCCCCAGGGTTGGGATCTGAGAGTGCCAGTCCCCCCCTGGCCACCTGAATAAGGGATTCTCGAGGTCTGTTTGGGAGAATACACTCAGGTTTTTTACACCAGAGATTTTAACAACCTTCCAGGTAGGAGTTGATTCAGGTGAGAGCAGATTTGTGAAACCCAAGGTCCTTACAACTGAGGAAGAGAGAGGATTGGTTGACAGTGTCAAAGTGGCAGAGACATCCAAAAAGATTAATATTGTGAAGAGTTTGCATGGCAAGCAACATTCACAAATACAAAAAAATCCTGTTTGACATGTTGGCATGTCAGACACATTTAATGTTCACAACGAAAAATTAATGCTGTCCATTAGACCAGCATGTCGGACAGCATGTATATGTAATTGTAAACGTCGCCTGCCATCCGATCATGACATGACAGGTGTTGCGTTTACAATGATGTCCTATGGAAACCACCTGCTTTTTGCAAAAAGCATGCGGTTTCCATAGGAAATCATAGGTTAAATACCAGCATGAAAATCTCATGCTGTTGTGAAATCAATTGTTTTTGAAGGCAGAGAGCAATCAGGATGGGGAAATGTAGCTCACATGATGGCCCCGCCCACACCTTAAAAAAACAATACAAGTTCTGCGTAGCATGAATGGAAGCATTAAGACAGGCACACCTGTGTTATGCCTGTCTTTAGCACCTCCCTTTATGCTACGGCGATTACCAAAATGAGCTCATAAGTATCAAAATGATGTTGATGGAGAACTGCAAGCAGGACACCTAGGATCAAAATGAGAGCAGAGGACACCTAGGTGCAAACGCAAAGTGGGAGCCACCTAAGAGAAAAATTACAGCAGGGAACACCAAGGAGCATAATCACACTGGAGGATAACTGGGAGCAAGACACCTAGGAAAAAGATCACAGTAGAAAAACAACTAGGAGCAACATCATAATGGCAAACAACCAGAAACACAATGACTGTGAAGCACACTAAAGAGCAGAGTTACAGTGTGGGACATCTATGTGAAAGGTTACAGTGGCAGACACTAAGGAACACAATTACAGTGAAAGGAGCTAGATGCCTAATAGCAAATTGACAGTTGCAGACAGCTAGGAGAAACATTGCATTGGGGGACAACAGGGAACAAGAGTGTAGGAAACCTTGGATCAAGGAGGTTACAGTGGATATATATATATATATATATATATATATATATATATATATATATATATATATATATATATATGGATCAGGTGTGAGTGGGATTTGGGGAACTGTTCTTTACCTGACCGACAAGCAGAGGAATGGCTGGAGAGGAGGTGGGTGATGCAGATAATAGACAAAGGACACTTAGCCTTTGCAGTTTTCCCTACTGCCCACGCTAGGCAGCCCTAAGAGGACTTGGGATGCAGAGTGAATGGAGAGTTGTGTCACGTGATCTACTAAGCCAATCGTCCTTGAAAGGACAATGTGATTGCTCGGAAGAGTTCGAGAAGGGCTTGGGGGTAAAAGCATTGTAGCATCACTCCACTCCCACCACTTCTTCTGCCAGACGTTTTCCAGCTTGTTACTGTGTTGCACTTTCAATATTTGTGTCATCTTTGGTCAACGATATTCATGGCATAGGGTGCTAACAGTTAGTCGTTTTACAGGCAATTGTCATGCAAAGTATGTTCTCAGCATGTGATTGTGATGATAGCTTAATAGAAACATGGGAGCATGCAAGGTATACATGTATACATGTATGTACTAATGGAATATACAATAAAACACATTTATTGAGAATGTTTCTGCTTCAAAAGTTTCATTAAATGAGGGCAAATCATCTAATTTATTATTACTATGAACGCAATATGAAATATGAAAAGCAATGTTATCATTCTAGGTATGATAATAAAGCTAAATGTTAGGATTGGAAATATAGTTGTGTCATACATTGAATCTTCATTGCAGTGACAAGTTTGTCTAAGGCTCCACATTCTTGGACTAATCCCTCTGCATAAAAAAGGGCAGCAGGGAGGACGAGGCTAATTAATGGCCATTTAAGGGTCAATATCCCTTCTAGATGCCGATGCGAAGATCTTTGCAAATGCAGTTTTACAACATCTATTGGAGTGGGCAGCAAAAGGGGAAATTGCAAACCACCTAGAAGCCGGTCTAAAGAAGGCCAAAGTACAATAGATCAAACATTTTCTTCTATTTACCTTGTTGCAGAAGTATGTTCTGTTGAGGAAAGTTTCTGTCTATGCAGTTATTTTATGGCCTATGAACTGCCTTTGATGGTTTGCCCAGAGTCAATTTATGGGAAACACTCTAGGAGATGGATATCCCAATAAGACTCATCAGGGCCATTTGGAGTTGATATAGGGAGAAAAGTCATTGTTAATTGGAATTTGGCCAATGAGACAACTGCACATATATAAGTACAAAGAGGGACCATTAAGGAATGCGTTCTGGCCCCTACAGTTTTCAGCATTTTCATACATAAACTGGCGCTGTTTCTGAACCACATAAAAACAGATGCTCCAAAACCTGGTCTTGACAATATGGTACGACGTCCTGTCATCGCGGGATGAAAGGATGCTGGGTTTTTCTTCGTGGGAATTTTAGCGAAAAAACTTTTTTTATGGGGGGGCTAGAAAAATATATATATATAGGGTGTGGGTGTTCGGGAATAGATAAAAAAAATAAAGGGGATTAGGGATTGGGGGGAACCCCCTCAAAAAATTAAAGTGAAACAAATGTTATGAGTTTTTTCAGTAAAAATTCCCATGCGTAGAAACCCAGCAAAATTTCATCCCATGATGAAATGACATAGAACAGACAAGATCCCTGTGCTGCTATTCACGGATGACGCCATTCTTATCTCCCTTACCCTTAAGGGATTGGGGAAAGAGCTGGAAGTTTTCAATGAGGGTTGCAAAGCAAATCTCTTTGAGAAAAAACACTGAGAAAATATCAAAATTGCATGTATTGGTGGGTGGTCAATTAATTGAACGAGTACACATCTTTGTGTATCTAGGAATACATTTAATGGGAAGTTGTAAGTGGTTTAATCACATGGAAAAGTCTTGTTTAAAGCTTGAGCAATGTAGTAATGCACCACTTAGATTCTATACAAAGTATAGTAAAGGGGCATTTTCACCTGCTCTCAATATATATAACCATCAGGCCAAAGCGGCCGCTTTGTATGGCGGTGAGTTTTGGGGCAGTCAACAGCCCTTAAAACATCCAGTACTCAAAAACAATTATTTTTTTAATAAACCTCATGCATACCAAAATCTACATCAAACCACATGCTACATGCAGAATTAGTATTAAAAAAACATTTTGGATGAAGTCGCTTTGAAGCCAGTTTAATACTGGTACACCTCCAGGCTTCCCCCACCTAGGGAAATATAGGGAAGCATTGGCCAATTTGCTATCACAGGATGGTGGGACAACTGCCCCGTGGTGCACACGTATTAAATACACTCTGCCATTGAAAGGTTCTGTTCACTTGTGGGCAACACAGACTAATATTGATGATGGGATGAGGAAGATAAATTAATCAAGGCTAGCAACGGACAAAAGGTCATCTTTGACACACGCGTATTGGTTACAGAAACAGGGATCTGTCTGTGAAAAATATATTCATGGGATAGGTCTTCCATTAGCGCGTTCTTTGTATATGAAATTCCGTTTTGACTTGTTACCGCTGGGGTATTTATTGCATGTGTGGAATACGACACACTCTGATAAGTGTCCTTGCTGCATAGTTGATAAAGTATGGAACATTTCCTCTTCTTCTTCCCAAGCTATGCCAAATACAGATCTCTTTAACTGAAGCCATTATGGAGAGTTGGTAATGCTGCACCATTTCCGAAGCGATATCATTGTGTAGGTCAAACACGAACGAGGAAGTCAGTCTCAGTAGCTATTTTTCAATTTAGAGCATGGTTAAAAGGACGAGTTAAATAAACACAAGAGGGGTAAGGTTGCTTTCAGTGGTAAGTAAGGGATGTGCACAAGCAATATTTTATATTACAAAAAGCGAAGGGGCAACACACTCTGACAATTGATTGATTCAGTTGAGCATCTATAATGCTCCTGAATGATTTGAACTGTCTCCAGGGGTGAGCGGTGCAGACAAAGCTGGTCAGGTCCTGTCTAGCATCTCAATGGCAGAGGTGTTTTTATGGATTAATTCTAAGCTCTGAGCCGGTCCTTGACAAACATCTGAGAGACTGTTTAGGACAGAGAGAAGAAGGACAGAAGAATTTCCATCTATCCCTACCTGTCTAAACCCTATCCCTGGATGGCGCTGGTGTGACACCTATCTAATATTGGATAGAGTAAGGAAAAGGAAACCTCAATAATTTGTTTTTTGTACTTCTTATTCTCTCAGTTTCATTCTAGATCCTTTTCTGTTGGCTCAGGTCCTGGTTTCTTTCTAGGTAATTGTGATACAGAGAGGAATGCCAGCATGAGATCTTACTCATATGAAATGTTAAAAGTGTCAGGTCGGGATGGTTCCCAAGCAGTATTATGGCATTGGTTACTTTATTGGCCTGTACTGAAGGTGAACGTATCTGTGTTAAAACCAATGCTCTAACTACAGAGCTAAACACATCTGTGAAAATTTATACCGGGGGCATAGACATTCTGATTTCTAGAGCTGCCCTTGGTATTGATGGGAAATGCAGCAGGACCCTTCCTGCTGTCTCCACGTATTTGTCGACCGGTTTCGGTAGGCTACGTAACTGATGCCACCGTCTTCAGGAATGTCTTCATAAAAGGTTGTAAGGGTTATCTGCGTTGGTAGATCGGTGTATTTACATTAGCCATTCTATGTCCGTATCCAAAAAACAAACAAAGTCAAGTTGGAATGGTCTCACCTCATTGGGCTTGTGGAGACATTCAAACTGCCCTGTGTAGATCAAAAGTGAACAGTGTCACTACTAGTTTCAAAAGGGTATATTATTAATTTAACTGGTTTTTAATTTCTAAACAATTATGGCGCATACACACATCTGAAGCCAGAATACTTTGACTACAATTCGAGATGATGATTGAGGTAAGTATGACACGTCACCCGGAGGGTTCACACTGTGAATCTCCTGTAGGCAAAAAGGAAACCCAGAAGGTACTAGCTACTAAAACCCTTCTTCTATGTATGGGTATTTGTGGGAATACATTGTGCACGCTTCTTAGATCGCCATACTCTCTGGATGCCAGGGTAAACCTGCCGTTAGGTTGGTGTCTATTGTGACCTTAGTGTTACTTTGAAGTACAGTTTGGATTTAAATATAGCGTTCAGTGTGTTTTTTGCATGCACAACTGGCAATCTGCGCAATGGGCATGAATCTATTGTAACAGTATGGCCCTTTCAGGTGGTCAAATGTGCCGTGCGGCTTCCTATTATGACGTGACTATGAAGGCTAAGTAGTTACATCTTCCTCATGTATAGTATCTTATTTGTTCTGGTAACTGAGAGGCTATGCCATTTTATTTGTATAAGCACTCCATAATCTATTTGTTTGGATTTCGGTCAATACGTGTGCAGCAGAGTTAGGGTGAAGTCATGTGTGGCAGCACGGCTCTGCAATGGTGCGCCTGGTGGGAATCAAATGTTGTGGTCTCAATCTAACAAAGTTTGCCCGATTCATACTAATGATTTGACAAGGATAATATTTGTTAGTGGTTACCCGTGGCGGCAGATCAAACATTCTCCAAACAACAGTGTCACAACTCGCCATGAACAACCATTGTCAGTCCAGCCGGTGTACTTAAATGTGTTTACTGTTACTGTGGTTACCAACCGAATGTGGCGCGCTGTTCCTGTATGTGCCGTATAGTTGCATGCGGGGCGCCATCTTGAAAGGGGCTTAATGTGAGTGTGCAGAAGGTAGTGACCTGCTGTATACCTTCAGCACTGAATGTTAAGTTATACAGATATATAACTTGATGCATCAGTGTTATCGTTAACATGAAGAAACAACCAATTATGTATGATGGCAATCTGCACAGGATTTTAAGTGGTTCTCGGTATGTCGGAAATCACAAGTCTGGATGGCCGACAAAAGTCCTGAGCATCAGTAGGCCCCCAATTTTGGAAGGGTTAAAATAAGTCACATTCATGGAATACGTGTGCCTCAGATGAGAATGCAGGACCTTAGATAAGTCACGCTCATGGCATACTTGTGCCTCAAATGAGAATGGAGTCACGGTACATAAGCGCAACAATTCTTGTGTTGTGCATGGATGTCATTAGATGCTACAACAAAATGCCCTCTTGTCATGAATTTGTTGGTTGTGACCATGCCGTTCAGGGCAAAGTTTCACAAATTGTAGTCGTGTAGTCGACTGTAAAATGGTTAAGGCTTGCCAATTAATGGGTTCATTCAAGCCATGTTGATAAGTTTTGAGCCGGAAGATCCATCAGTGTTCCCTTTTTAGTAAGAGGGCATGTTTATCGCCGCCTCTTGCCTTGTCACTTTTTCATCAATAGTCCATGTTAGTTCATACTCCTTGTGGGATTATTTTTGGAAGTATTCTACCAGTGGTGCATTTGGTCTCTTTGTAGATATGTATAAGGAAGAGGACCAACCACCATGACATAATTGATTTGCATTGAAAATTGGTTCATGTACATACTCAATGAGTCATTTATTTTACTTGTGTCTGCTGTTTTTGTTTTGTACCAGGATTTCTTTTACATGATTGCACACTTTTATGCTTGTATGATGCTATGTTTTTAACTGAGTTTTTAAATGAATAGTGTATACATTTGAACTCACTGTATGATGTTTAAATCGAATAACGTGTTGCTGACTGGCAAAAATAAACTGTTTGGCAGTCATTATCAGTATAATTGTAAACCTTTACCTTTTCTTTTGTAAACCCTAAAATCATCAACACAGGGGCCTTAAATGACCTTGGGATCCAATGCAAATTGCTGAATTTCTGAAGCAAGCGCTCAGCTTGTATGCATGCTTACCAGTTATGAAGTTGGCCCTGGATATAGACTGTCCATACTGCTGCTCCATGAACTTCGGTTTGTAGGTAATGAAGCCAATGAAACTGCTGAACTGCAGCAGCATCAGGCATATGAAGAGCATATACAGTCGGTTGCTTATTAATCTTTTTGTAGAGCGCACGAAACCTGAAAGAAAAAGCATGTGCACGAGACATTTATAAACTTTTCAAACTCAAAAGACGGGTGTCTGAGTTTTGATCTTTGAACACAGCAGGGGCCGAAAATGCTGCACAGTATTTTTTTTTCCAAAAGGAATTAAAAAGAGATAAAGTTCAGAAGTGATTTGGAATTCCACGTTTACTTTTAATTTGACAATCATGCTGTAAATGATGGGAGATCATAGCATTTGATGACGTTGATTAAAGGATATTAAAAGCCACATGGACGAATTTAGTTAGCCCTGATATTGCATGTCTCCCCTAGTATCGGGAGAGAATTTGTATAACCTTCTCTCACCTGCTAAATGTCTCAGCACACCCAGTCTTCCTTCTTCCAAGAAGTACAATGTATATGTGATGGGGCTTCCCGTGCCTCGGGCCGCCCTGTACTGGCATCCTCGCGCATGCATGCAATAAGACTCCAACACACACGTCCGTACGTTCCAGGGTCCGGGCAGCACCTGCCACACGGACCGTCTTTATTTCCAACGCGCATTCGTGGCAAGAACGAGGCACGCGCATGCGCACATCAGTTGAAGACATAACATTCCTTTTTTTCTTTAAACAAAATAGTGCAATAACTTACAACTAAACCATACTCAGAAAATAGCATTAACATTTTTAACAGTGGATCATTAGCCTGGAACAGTCACCTGTTCAGTCTCCAGAGTCTAGGACATAGTCCTTGATTCGAACAGGTATAGCGTGGCCTTGTCACGCAGGGTACCTCCGTTCCACATGCGGGATGGGTGGTGGGGTCCCGACTGCCGGCGTCTGATCCATGGGTGGGTCATCTTCAGGGACTTCATCATCATACTCTGGTCGTGCAGGCGCTGCGGTGTTGACATTACAGGGACGGTTGTAAATGTTTTTGAAAAAGGATTGGTTGCGGGTGATAGTTCCTCTTGCATTCGCCACAGTAATCATGGACCCCTTAACATGGGTGACGGCCCACGGTTGTGGTTTGTAGGGCAATGACAGCTTTCCTTCTGGCCTGCGGTTGCGTACCAGCACTGAGTCCCCTACCACTATCTCCTTGTCTTGCATTCTTCTCCTTTCAGTCTCCTTAGCGTTGTGTGCTTCTCGATCTTCCCTCACTCTGTCATTGTCTATAACACCCAGCTCACACCCTTCCACTTCGGGGAGGAGCCCTCTCAGGCAGCGCCCAAACAGATCCTCTGCTGGAGCCACTCCGGTGGACTGGTGGGGTGTCATTCGGTACTCTCTAAGAAACTCGAAAAGACTCCTCTTTAGTTTCCCTCCACTGTTCGCCGCTATGCGGAATACCTTGTTGAGCGTCCTCATGAGCCTTTTGGCCTCTCCATTTGCCCGGGGCCAGAGTGGTGACACTTTCCGGTGCCGTATTCCCTTTTCTCTCAGATATTGAGCAAATAGGTTCCCAATGAAGGGCGACCCGTTGTCCGAGCAGAAGATTTCAGGGAGGCCATGCGCGGCGAACATTTTTTCTAAGGCCAGGTCGCTGGCTGTTGAGTCCACGAGTTGTACCTCTGGGTACCTCGACCACTGGTCCACTACCACTAAAAGGTACGTACCCCTTCCGGTGGATCCAAAATCTGCGTGGACTGTACCCCACGGCTTCTCACTCCGTTCCATTGATTTAATCGGCGGTGCCCTTTCTAGGGGGCTCGCTGCTTGGCACGACAAACATCCTTTCACATGTAACTCAACAAGGCCCTCCAGATCAGGGAACCATACTTTTGGTCGCAGCCTCGCCTTTGTCTTTGCCACGCCCTGATGCCCAGTGTGTGCCAGCTCCAGGACTCGAGGCCTCAGCGAGTGAGGTACTACAATTTGCCGCCCTCTTAACAGCAAACCATCCTCCGAGATTGAGAGTTCATCACGAACCTTCCATAATGCCTGAAGGTCCCTCTGGGCTCAGTTTTCTCTCCTTGTATTGTTTTGCAGGACTTCTCTCCACTCCCCGCTCCTAATTGCAGTTCGGATGATCTTGAACACCTCGTCGTTCGCCGACTCTTGTGCCACTACAATTCTGTCCAACGCCACAGGCATGGCACATTCCACACTATTGTGGATAAAATCTTGGCATTCTACTACTTCTCCCTGTCCATGCTCCCTTTTCTCGTTGGGGTGGCGGGACAAATAGTTTGCAGGATTGTTTGTTCCTGGCCGGTACACTAACTTGACCCCATATTCAATGAATGTGAGCATCCACCGCTCAATTCTGGGAGGTGCTTTAGACGACACGCCCGCAAGGATTGGAAGAAGTGGCTTGTGATCCGTTATGACAGTTACAGGTTTCCCAAGAATATACAACCTAAAATGCCTGCAGCCCCACAGGATGGCCAGGGCTTCCCTCTCAATCTGTGAGTAGCGTCTTTCAGTTTCTGTGTGGGCTTTGCTTGCATATGCGATGGGTAACATTTCGCCTCTCGCGTCTTCTTGCATTAGGACAGCCCCTAGGCCCACGGGACTTGCATCCACGACAATCTCAGATTCGGCTGAGGGGTCAAAATATGCCACTGTGTCCTGATCGGACAGCGCCTTCTTGATGGAATTGTACGCTTCTTGTTCTCTTGTGCCCCAGACCCAGGCAGCGTCATTTTTCGTGAGGGCCCGGAGGGGTTCAGAGAGGGATGCCAGCCCTTTGAGGTATCGGCTGCAATAATTAACCATCCCCAGAAAGCTGCGGACTTCTGCGGCGACTGGGGGCTTGCGGCCTCGCGGATGTCTCTGACTTTCTACGGATCCAGGGATACACCGTTCTCCTGAAACACAAACCCAAAGAACCCAATGCGATCCTTGAAGAATTCACATTTTTCACGATGTAAGGTGAGTCCAAGGTCTTTGAGTCTCTGCAAGGTTGCCTCTAGACACTTCATGTGCTCGGCATGTGATGTGGCGAAAACCAGAATATCGTCACTCATTTTGATTACTCCCCTTAGACCCGCCAGAGCACCCCTGATGGCGTTCTGAAAGACCTCTGCGACGGAGGATATCCCAAAGCTGAGGCGTTTGAATTGGTACAGACCCTTGTGCGTGGTAAAGGTGGTAATGTACCTCGAGTCTGCATGCAGTTCTAGTTGGTGATAGTGTGCCCTTAGATCCAGTTTGGAGAATATCCAGGCCCCCTGCAGTTCGCTGATGATGTCATCCATAGTGGGGGTCAGGTGGCGTTCACGCTTAATGGCTGCATTGGGCAGCCGCATGTCCACACAGATGCGTACCTTGCCCGGTTGTTTAGGTTTGGGCGCCACCACGATTGGCGAGACCCAAGGAGTTGTCCCCTCCACCCTTTCAATAATGTCCATGATGATTAGTGCTTTGAGCTCGTCTTCAACCTGGGACCTAAGGTGAAACGGGATTCGTCGGTGCTTCAGCGGTGTAGGGCGGATCGTCTCATCTATGTGTAGTCACAATGGCTCCGCTTTCAGTAGGCCAATCCCCTGAAAGGTACTCTTAAACCTCTCCAGAAGTGACTCAACGTCCCTTTGGTAGATCGCAAGTGCAAAGTGAACCAGGTCCAATGCTTCTAAGGCCGCACATCTCAACAGCGACCATGGGCTGACATCAGTGATGAAAAACCTTGCTTTTATCACCTTGTCTCCTCGGGCTACAGGAGCTACAAACACCCCTTTGATGGGTAGGGGATCATCACCACCGAATGTGAACAATTTTGCTCTTGATTTGTCCAACGGAGGGGGACCTGGTATGGCCTTATAATGTTCATTGGCCAGCATGCACACCGAGGCTCCTGTGTCTATTAGTACCTGTGTAGGGAACCCTTGAATGTCTACAACGCACGTTGGTTGTCTGCGTTTCTTGGTCCCGGTAGCCAAGTTTGAGATGAAAAAGACTTCTTCGTCCTCCTCCTCCTCTTCTGCGATGTTAAGTCTTTGGACATCCTGTTCGACTGCAGCGACACTGCGTTGTCTCCTAAACCCGCCGCTCAGCCTAGCGGGGCCTCTCTGCGTGGCAACCGGGGCAGCAGCTCTGCACATCCTGGCATAGTGCCCTGGCATGTTGCATCTTCCGCAGACTCTCGTCTTAGCCGGACAGTCTTCCGAATGCCGCAAGTCATACCCACAATACTGACAAATGGCGGGGCTACCTTGCAGTGTTGTTGATTCCTGCCTCTTCTGGCTCCACCTGGGCTTCGTCTGGGGTTGTTTCCCGACAGCAAAACCATCCTCATGCTTTCCTAGGCGTGTGGCCGCATCCATCTTAGCTCCTCTACTTTCGGCGAGTTCGTACACCCTTCCACTGTCTAAAATCTGCGCCAGCGACATGCCAGGTTCCCTTAGGACCTGCCTCCTCAGCTTGCCTGAACTGCAACCCTGAATCAGTTGATGGCGGAACATTAACTCTGCATCTGTCCATCTGCACGTGGTGGCTAGCTGTCTCAAACGTGCACAAAACTGATCTAACGACTCATCCTCATGCTTCTTCTCCCCGCACATGACAAACCTGTCAAAGTCAACGTTGGTTAAGGGGATGAAATGATCCTTCAGCGCGGTTTTGACAGCATCATAGTTCACTACGGGTAAGGAGAGAGATTTGTAAATGCGCAGTACCTCTGTGCCCGCTGAGTATAGCAGCGTGGCCACTTTGGCATCATCGTCCGTCTCCCCAGTGGCAGCGAAAAACATATCAAGTTTCTTGATCCATAGAAGCCATCTCGGACCCAGTTTTGAGGGTGGACCTGAGGTGTCAAATTCTTGCATTGGTTGTAGGGATCCATGCAGCCTTCTCACCACTCTCGCCGACGCCGGAGCGTCTCCATCGCTGTCCGTCATGTTCACAGGTCGCACAGGCACCTCAGTCCGTGTTAGAGGCTGCAAACCTGGCTGCACTTCGATGTACCTGACCTCTTGGGCAAAGTTGCTGTGATAATGTGAGAGGTTTGCTCCTCTCCCACAACCTGTTAGCTCAGGTAAAAGTGCAATCCTCCCTATTAAGGAAAATTGCAGAGTGTCCAAAAATTAAGGGGTTGATTATCTCAGTATTTAGGTAGCGCACGAGCACCCTCGCAGGCCACAACCGCCTTCAACATCAAAATGGCCGCCATCACTTGTGTGAGATTCGTAATGCACATGAAGAAGAAATACCCATAATGACACGTTTACACGTGCCGAGCGTTTCTCTCCCCATGTCCCGCCTCGTCGCCAATGTGATGGGGCTTCCCGTGCCTCGGGCCGCCCTGTACTGGCATCCGCGCGCATGCATGCAATAAGACGCATACACACACGTCCGTACTTTCCAGGGTCCCGGCGGCATCTGCCACACGGACGGTCTTTATTTCCAACGTGCATGCGTGGCCAAAATGAGGTTCGCGCATGCGCACATTAGTTGAAGACATAACAGTATACATCAAGTTAAGAACAATTTAGCATTCTGATTAATTTCATTAGGATCCAAAGAATATTAGTGGTTCAAAAGAATTTTCTATTGGTAGATTTCAGGGGATCTGTGGGTGCTAGGAACGGATGATGTTTGATACATAATTTTTTTCAACAAGTGAATACAAATACTGTATAAAGAAGTAAATCATAATTAAATCTGAAAATCTTCAGTATTTTATGTTTAAGCTATACTCTCTCATTCCCCAGCCTGAACCAGTTTATAACAACCTTTAGCGATGGTCTGTGGGGCATTGCCATCTGGGGGAGCCGATGGAAGGCGATATTATTGCTGATAGCACCTAGAGTTTGGTAAAAGGTGTGCTGAGAGCAATTATTGTGTCTAAAATGATGGCTCAACAGGAGCGTACAATCATTTTACACAGAAAAATACAACTAAAAGGACTGCCATGAAAATGGAAGCTGAGGTTCTCTGCAGAGCCCCACTTCCATTTTCATGGCTGATGGGGACATGCCGTAGGAGGTAATTAGGGGCATAGGGGTTGGAAGAGCAAGGGAGAGTGGTAAGGTAGCGGGGCGTGGCAGAATGAAAGGCCTGGCTTTATGCAAGTAGCCCACAGCTTTTCAAACTGTGGCTTGGATTGGTAGATTTAACCAGAATTCTGGACAAACTGATTGGCTGCAGACCAATCCAGGCTGCTAATTTGTGATGATACGCTTTTATTCTACAAAATGACGAACACACCTTTGCAAAATGTATTTAAAATTTAGAGTTTCTGAATATCTGTGTCACAGTTAATTTAAGCAAGATTCTACAAACATACTGGGGGTAATTCATGGAATAAATGTGCGCCAAAATCAGTGGTGCACGCAGGCGCAAGCGTGAAAAAGCCAGAGCACACGTGCAAATCGTAATATCCGGGATGTGCGCCAAATCCGCACGTGGCGCACACCGGCGCATGCGTCATTTCCACATCCCGAAAACCGTGTGCGACGCGCACAGCGAAAGCGCACAACGTCTCGCACACAACAAGAAGGGGGCGGAACAAGGGGTGGAACACGCGGAATGGGGAACAACGCGTGAAAATAAGGGCGTAACAGGGGAAGTACCACTGGGAAGTACATGGAACGCCCACACGCACGCGAACTGCACGTATTCATGGAATCAAATAGGGGAAACCCACACACGTCAAAACACACGCACAATTACGTTCACCACACAAAAGCAGGTGGATGCGCCCTCGCGCATCATAAAAGTGCGTGCAAACAACAAACCAGCATATACAGCTACGATGAATGTCCCATTCCTTGCAGCAGTGATCTTGGGACACCTCAGGAGGAGGAGGAGGAGAATAGTCAGGCCCCGCATTATTTTGCCCAGGACCAGCCTTTTTGGGATGCCTGATGACCAGGTCTATGGTAGGTATAGGTTTCCACCTCATATCATCCTAGATCTGGTCAGGGAGTGGGAAGATGAACTCACATCGCCCACCTTATGCTCCCAAGCATTGAGCCCCTTGGAGAAGGTGCTCAATGTACTGCATTTTTTTGGTCACTGGGTCATTTCAGCGGACAACTGCCATAGTGGGGGGTGTCTCACAGGCCACGCAGTCACACTGCCTACACCAGGTGTTGGCAATCATCAATGCGCACCCCTCAGTCCGCAGGCACATATACATGCCCAGAACACCCGCAGAAAGGCAGGCCGTGGTCCTGGACTTCTACAGGGTGGCACACTTCCCCAAAGTGCTCGGTGCCATAGATTGCACCCATGTCACCCTATGTCCACCTAGGGCCACAGAGCACATCTATCGAAACCGTAAGCACTGGCATTCCATCAATGTGCTGGTGGTATGCGATGCCAAGGGGATCATCACCTCTGTATATGCAAACTTCCTTGGGTCCACCCATGATAGTTTCATATTCAGAATGTTTGCCCTGAGCCGGGCCCTGGAAGCTGGGAAGCATGGCGACACATGGCTCCTAGGTGAGTACAAATGCCTGTGCACATGCATACATGTCACACACAGACAAATACAAAAGCCCCACTAATGACAACTATTATCACCTTACCAGGGGGCAGTGCCTACCCTCTGAGCACCTACATGATGATGCCCATACGGAACCCCACCCCACTACCCCAGGTAAGATACAAAGCAGCCCATATTGCAACCAGGGCCAAAGTGGAGCGCACATTCAGAGTGCTCAAGTCACGCTTTCGGTACCTTGACCGCTCTGGTGGACAGCTACTATATGCACCCCCAGTAGTGTGCAGGATCATTGTGACAGCATGTGTCCTGCACAACGTTGCAACAAGGCATAGCGTAACGGTGGACATGGTTGTGCCCACAAATCCCAAGCAACACGCACGGCCTCTGCGCATGGGAGGGGAAAGGGCATGTGAAGAGGCAGCGAGTACCCAGCTTGTGGCCACATTTTTCACCTAAACTCCAACCCCTGCGGAGTGCACACAGGCCTGGCATATACGACAGGTCTCAATCGATAATGACAAAGGGACAGTTGACCTTCACTACCTTACCACCCTGAGAATGTGTCCATGGAAGTGCCACATTGTGTGCATCCTTAGCTACTTAAACACAACCAATCCCATGTGACCAAAGGGAACACATTCAAGGCATTCCCTCCCCCCCTTGCTAAACAGGGCATGAAAGGACTGGCATGCCACCCAAACCCTCCCAACACTCCTCAACCCTGACTGCCACACCAGACCATGGCATGCAACGTGAAAACATCCAACCATATGCACAACACATGATACAATAGTCATGAAGTGCCATGTGAGAAATGTAAATAGTCACCAGACAATTATACACCACATGGAATTGAAAGAAAGGAGTGACCAACATCTCACACCCTGAAAACAGTGCCACAAATGCATGCCACCAGTCGTTCAAGCAACAAAAGTCTGAATACCTTTTGCCATGCACACTGGACAATAGCAAATGGCCATGTCAAACACTGCACACTGCACAGCACAGTGAGTGTGCATTGCATTGGTGAAAACCCCTCTGCATCATTTAAAAAAATGGCATACAACCAAATATCACCCTGTCATGCATGTACACGAATAATGACTTGGAAGTGAACATGAATTGTCGTGACACAGCATGCATGAGAAGGCAATATGAGTGCAATGTATTTGGGAGTGGTGTTGTATAAGTGTATTCGCGCATATGGACATGTCTAGAATACATGCATATGAAATGAAGTGAATGACAGTGTCCCGTACACAGCACATATGAACATAGCACCAAGGACCCCCATTTGTCTCAAACCCCACCCAATCCCATGACACGTCAAAAGAAATCACTGCATTGCATCAGCCATTGACCAGCAGAAGATATCATGTACAGAGTACACCACATCGGCAATGGCAGAAAGTGACCCATCACTGATTCGTAGAAATCTATTAAATGAACAACACACAAACTTTATCAAAGCGCATCAATGAGGGAGTGAATAAGGGAAAAGAACAGTACATTCCTACATGTCCTTCAAACAGTCCAAAGTGTGAGAATGAACTGGAAAAGCAAAGTACATATTATAAATGGCAGGACCAATAAGGGAGAGCCTAGGGAGGGAATGTAGGATGACATAACTAGCATCAACAGTCCTCTGCCTGACGGGAATAGTCGCAGGGCAGGATTCACATAAGGAGGGGAGTGATGGAAGAGGTGAGGAGAGTAACAAAACACGTGACAAACTGTGGTAGGTCTACAAAGAATCAACATAGTGCTGGGGAGGCGGAGAAGAAAGACAGAAGGGAAAGGGGGAATAGATGACCTGTAATCAGTGGTGGAGGGACTAATGATCAATCAACTGTCAAAATAATACTTAAAATGGTGAAGATGGTGAAGTGGGAGAATGGAACAAAAGACTCCCACCAATCCCCTCACGCCCCTGGCCTAGAGGATCGCGGCCCAGACACCCGCCATGAGAGGAGTTTGCCTATCTACCAGACGACCAAATACCCTGGTACAGGAACATACGGATGTGCCCACCAGCCTGCCCACCAGCCTGCCCTGCCCAAGCCGACTCCTGCGGCATGGATGAACTCGACTGAACCATTCAACAGTAAATGAACACATCGTTAGAGGTGCCATGACGACCTAGCCAACGGTCAGAACACCCGTGCAAACATGCACACTGGACACTCCCACACCAATCCACACGAAGAACATATTCAGTGCTATGACGTAGGTGACGGACACACCCACTGACGCGCATCTTTATTATTTTTCACATAGGTTTTTCAAAATGCAGAAACGCAAGACGCACAACGAACTCATCTAAAATGCTTGCTGACGCTTCTCCTAACCCATGCATTGCAATGAGAAAAATAACGAAGACATGATACTGGGGATAAAGCAATATGATACCATAACCTAAAGCGCTGTGCATCAAACATCCCCACCTATGCACCAGGCCCAAGTAGGCCGCAAGCAAGAGCCTCCACGAACATTGAACGAGCCAGAGTACAATTGCTGACCCTGCAGAATGAGCCGGCGAGAACAGACAGCCAAGGGCACAATGTTGCAAACTCGCATGCCACAAGCCGAAGCCAAGGTCACACCTGCAAACTAAGCCAGACACACAGTGGAAAATGCAACATTAAATGTGCAGAATTCTGCCTCAACCACGGTCTCTCCTCACGTGACCAAGCCGAACCTGACAGGGGGCCAGACCAAGGAGGGAGGAGGCGCCTGGGTCCCACGTTTCGAGACACAGGCAGCAACAATGAAGCGGCTCAATGGACATCTGCGGCGGTGGGAGTAGTCTGCCTTCAAGCATATGAACAAATCCACGCATTGTCTGCACAAACACATAGTTACACATTGTTGCAAATAGCAGGTGCACCGCGAGCTGGGAACAACGATGGTCCCAGGCTGGGGGGCTCGCGAGTGGACCAATCAGAACATGGGGTACTTATCACTAACGCCATTAACATTAGCCAATCCTCAGGGGTCTTCATGTAACAATTTTCATGTATCTAATAGAAGGGACAACCCAAGTATACCACCTAACTGACCCTCAACCACTAACAGCGTTCTCTATACATATGCTATACTAACCCTATCACTCGAGAAACCAATCCAGAGTGGCGATAGGTTTTTTGCTAACTTTCCCAGGTGACGCGAGTAGCGCGTCATACTGAGGTAAAAAGGGCCTGCGAGCCCCACGAATTTTGAGAGAGAGTCAGGACGGACGCGTACGATCCTTGACCCATCTGTGCCTTTTTTTAATAAACAGCAGAACCACCTTGCTTCTTGCGTGTGCCTCATACTCATTTTTGGGATACGCGGGAGGAGTTGGGGCCTCCCTGCCCGAGGGTCCGCGGACGGCCAGCTGACCCCGGCAGAATTTCCCCTAGACAAGTTGGAGGCACTGCTGAGATCTGTTTAAGATCTGCTTTTATTTTATTTTTCCGAGTGCTCTCGTTGCGAGGTGGCCCGGCGGCGCGGCCCCCTCTGCCGCTGCCCCCTTTTGAGGACTACAGGACCATCGTGGAACTGCGAGAAGACCGGACAGCGCAATCCGGATATTGGCCTTCGGGAGCTGGTTGAGAAGTATCCCGCCCGCGGTTGGCGAGTGTCCAGACGTGGTCCAGACGAGGGGAGGTGGCGAGCCGCTTGGAGGGGTGCACACAGTCGAGCGGCCCCGCGTCAAGAGAACTTGGTGAGTATGCCACGCCCAACAAGCAATGTGAAATTGTGAGGGAGGGGGGAGGAATAGAATACGGGAGGTGGGAGGTGTTACACAGGTGCGCGGAGTAGGTTTGATAAATTAGTGTTGAGGGTGAAGTGAATGGTAGCTGGACAAGTGCGAGAGCAGTCCGCTACGTTACGGAAGAGGAGGGGGCGGAGCACGAAAAAATCACGTGCGGCCGCTCGTAGACACTGATTGGCCTAGGTCGCGACCACCTGTAAGGGTGTGTGTGTGCGGTTTCCTACGATTTGGTGATTATTGATCAATGAGTAGATGAGGATCCCTATTGATCGAGCAGAAAACTCGATAGATAGATGACGTTTCCCTGTAGGCGGTAGCTAACTGGTTGCCTAATACGGAAGATAATTGGCTGGTTAAGCCCTCCTGTCGAGGGGCGTATCACACGCGAGGCGACGCAGCGTGCGCAGTCTGATTATATTGTTGATTACCTTGTTCCAGGCGAGACAAGAGAACAGCTGTGGGGTTAACTGGGGTAGATTGCAAGCGTATTTTGAACTTTTAAAAACATGTAAAGAACTTACTAGTAGTTTTGGAAGAGATCGGTGACGTCACCAGTCGGGCTTTCATAGGATATCTCGAACGCGAGGCATTTTTCGGAGAGTGGTGGGGAAGAGAATAATGGTAAGGGAATGGAGACGGAGATAAACGGTAACGAGTAGATCGGGGCAAGGTGAAAAGGGGGGCGTGGTCGCGCACGGAGAACGCCGGCAACGACAAGTGAAGAAAGAGGAGGAGGGGTAAAAGAAAGTGGGACGGCTGTATAAGAACGTCATACAGGGCACGCAGCCGCAAGGGGCTACGTGCGCCTCGGCCGTAGGGGGCCGTAAAGGTGTTCGGTAAAGGAAGAAAAGAAAGAAAAGAATATACAAATGCAAATGCTATATTTTACTATTTTGTTTTAGCGGACAATCGCAAGTCCCCAAAATTACGGGGCCAGGTAAAGATCTGAAATTGTATAGCGTACACTATTAGCAAGATAACCGCTACCATATAGAGGGAGGATAACAATTGAAGTGCTACTATGTCACACGGGACAGGATCGGGAGGGTGGGGAAACACTCTCAATACCCCGCTGCAGCATATATGTAAAACACTGTCACCCCATAGGGAGAAACTGATCAAATACAGCATAGAATGGACACAGGGGACGGACAACAAAATGACGACACCATGGCCGCCTAATGGCAGTTTCGATCCATATACCCAACATTCACTATTAACCCATCTGCATAACACATACAAGGGAAAGAAGTTGACACACCACGTGGAGGTGTTTAACTTATGGAGGATGTTCCAAGGGTCCCGACCAGGACCAAACGGAATGTTCACTATGGGGGAAACAACAGAAGCGAAGAAGATTAAGGAGGAAGGAGAGAATGGGGAAAAAGAGAGTGAAGGCACACAGAACACGGGGAACGGACAAGAGGGAGGAGAAAAGAGCAACAACTCAAACGAAAAGGAAATAAAAAAGGAACAGAGCGACGATATGCCCCTAGCGAAGGTAGTGAAAACGGAGGGAGGGGGTTATATCCTTTAAGAGAACTAGGAGAAATAGTAAGAGAACAATTAAGGGCAGCTGAGGGGTACTCGAAACCGGCATACAGCCCGCCACCATATACAGCTACAGGTGGCCACACGGGAAGGGAGCGGACTAGTACGACCGGATCAGCTCATAGGAAGATGCCCGCAGGGGAGGGGAGGACTGGCGAAGAGCAGATCGCGGAAATAGGACATGATGAGTGGGTAGCTGCGCAGGTACTATTAAAATTACGGGGTTCATTAACAGGAGAAGAGAAGGAGGTAGTAAGGAAAATGGACGAGGATAATACCAGAAAGAGTGAAATGAAAGGGGAAGAGGGGAAAAGAAAGGAGGAAGAGCTGTTACGACAAAAGGAAGAGATTTTGGAGGAACGATTAGCAGAATTAAGGGATGAGCAGAACGCACTGATCAAGCAGCTCGAGAGAGAGGAAAGAGAGAGAGCACGGGAAAAGAAAGAAAGTAAGAATGAGTTGGAAAAAATGAGGGAACGAACTGAGGAGCAAAAGAGAGAAGCCGAAAGGGTAAAGGCAGTAGCAGAAAGGGTATCCAGAGCAGCACTGCGTGACAGGAAAAGAGAGGAAGAAGAGAAAGA
Source organism: Ambystoma mexicanum (assembly GCF_040938575.1). Taxonomy (NCBI): domain Eukaryota; kingdom Metazoa; phylum Chordata; class Amphibia; order Caudata; family Ambystomatidae; genus Ambystoma; species Ambystoma mexicanum. The sequence goes on along the minus strand of NC_090936.1, from coordinate 276,605,320 downwards.
AAAAGAAATGGAAATATGGAAGAGGAGATTACTATCAGAAACGACAAGGAAATACGAAGAAGGGAGGATGATAGAGAGTATATTAGAACGGGAAAGAGCGAGATGGGAAAGGAAGAGAGAAGAAGAAAGGATATTGGAAAAGATGAGTAGTGAAGTAATGGAGGAATTGAAAAAGAAATGAGAGGAAATTGGTAGAGAAATAGCAGAGAAAAATGAAGGGGAAAGAGAAGATAGGAGAGGGGAGAGTGAAGTAAGGAGGTATGTACACAGAGACACAGAAGTAGCAACAACATCAGCACAAAGGGGAGCAATTGGTAAAGAAGACATGGGAAGAACGGATCTAATAGACTTAAAAACAGTAACGATTAGGGGGAAAAGGACAGATTGGGGGTTGCCATTCCTGGGTGGCTTTTGTAGTGAGGAAGAAGAAGGAATGGAGAAGGAAGGAATAAATAGTGAAAGGGAAAGCCTAGATAAATTATACATCACCCGGACAAATAGAGAATCACCATGGGCCTGCAGGAGAAAGGAAGACCTGGAGGGAAGTGAGGGGGAAGAGCAAGGAATGGCGGAAAGGAAGACACGTGCAGCTACACCCTCATCATCCCGTCCAACATGCTCCACCACCCCACACTCATTACGTGCAACATGCCCACCTACACCCGCCCCCCCACGAACTGACACCCTACGCAGGCAGGCTTAGAGACCTCCCTGGACGCAGGCAGGGAGAACGAATACACACGCCCACATTAAATAAAGGAAATGATAAAAGAAGGGGAAGAGATGGAGGGGAAACAGTTACGAGCAGGGGAAATATGGACGCAATTGACGATGTAGAAGACACGGAAGAAGAGGAGGGGTACACAGACTCGATTTTGTGGAACCCAGGGGGTGAAACAGGATACAACTTAATGCCACTTCTGGAGAGGGGAGGGGTTAGACCACAATACGTCCCTTGGAAGCATGCAGACAAGGAAAATATAAAGTGCAGGCTCCCATCATTAAGTGGAGGTGCGGGAAAATGGATATATGAAATGGAAAAACACACCGCAGGACAGAAACTGGCAGTGGGGGATGTAAAGGGCCTTCTAATATCAATATTGGGGGATGCAGCAGATGACATCTGGAAGAGAGCAGGCTTCCCCGGGGTCACAATAACAAACACATCGCACGATGGGGCGCCATTCGCAAACTGCAGACATGCATTATGGCAAGCGCTGAGGGTACAGTACCCGGACACATCAGACATAGGAGCAATTACATCACGCAAGATGCGTGAGAACGAAGATCCTGTTGATTATATCCAGGAAATTCAAGAGAAGTGGCGTATGGAAACTAGAGAACAATGGGACAAAACACCAGCAATATTCTATCATATACTAATACAAGGGCTCCCGGAAGCAGTTCAGAAACAACTGAAGAAGGTAGTGGGGATGGAAGCAAAAGCATGGCCAGAAATACAGCTGACGATAGTACATCATTGTAGGACATGGCAAGAAAAGATGAAACAAAAGGAAGAGGATAGAAAAGCGGAAGAGGCTAAATTGGTACAGAAAAAACTTACTAAATACACAATGGAAGGTGCACTAATAACTACACCTGCAACAATGACTCAAAACCCCACACAAGTAGTGGCTGCACAAGATCCCTCCCAAATACAACCATCACAGATTGTAGCACAACAGCTGCCACCACCCCAACCATACACGACTAACATGGGAGGAGAATACTCAACGCCAGGAGCTGGATATTATAATTATAACAGGGGAAGGGGAGGAATGATGAGGGGGAGGGGATACGGCTATAACACACAACAGCAAGGGGGAGGATTCAGAAATTTCTACCCCACTGGGCAACCAGTATACCAGGACAATTCAGGGAGCTTTCCATGGCAGAACAGGGAACCACCGGTATGTTGGATTTGTGGATTACTAGGGTACATGTCACGCACATGTAGAATGAGACCAGGCACACCATCATGGGGAGAACAGGGACAACAAGGGCCTACAAGGGAACAGCAGGACACCCAACAACAGCAGGCACTGCAACCGGGAAATGTGCAGCAACAACTAGTAACACAACAACAGCCACAGACATATTCACTACCACAACAACAGGTAGCGATAACACAACAACATCAAGTGCAGCAAGTACAGCAACCTGCCCAAATTCAAGACCGTAAAATAACCTCTACCAATACACAACTACAGCAAACACAACTGGGAAGGGTGACTGTCCTGGGACACAACCCTTACACAGGAAGTGGTCAATCATTATACCCTCAATAGGACAGCCCACAGACGGCCTTGGTGTGTCCCATCCTGTCGGTAACACCTAATAGTGCGGAGGAACCACGCATAGAGGTAACGATAGGTGACAAAAAATGATCATTCCTTGTTGACACCGGGGCGACCCGGTCTTGCATAAGGGAAGGTAAATTTAAGATGTCAGGTGAGGCCATGAACACCCAAGGATTCTCTGGGGCCAGGGGGTTGGTTCCCTTTACTGATAGCATTCCCTTATCGATAGGGGATTATGACATGTCCGTCCCGCTTCTCTATTCTAGGGACTCACCAGTAAACATACTCGGGAGAGACATAATGAGAAGGTTGAATATGACGATCTCCTTTACGGAGGACGGCATAATTTGCTCCACTCCTGGAATAAACATGCTCACTGCACGACAAATCATGCAAGCATATTGTGGACAGACAGTGATTAGGGCTGAGCCAGTAGATGGTGAACTGTTCCAGTACGGAACAGACATGGCATTCGCATGGATGCCAGGAATAGAAGGAAAGATCTGGAGGAGGCCAACAGCCTATTTGTTTAGACCAGAAACACCAGCCAATGAACCAGAAGGAAAGGTGATTTCAGTGAGCATGGAGAGCATTATAGCAACTGCTGATTATATCGCAGTACATGCCCAAGACAGGGAAGGAAGAGCATGGAGGGCAGTGATAGCCCTAGCTGAGGGATGCAGAAGAAAAGGATGAAGGTGAAATGGTATTTATGATGAGTGTAGAAATATGGCTAAGAGTTACATACAAACAAGTGGCACAGAAAATTGCAATGGCACTAGAAGCACCCACATCCACCCCAGTTCCCTTCTTTGAGGAAGATATGGCAAAAGTCCCAACATCATTATGGACTACTAGTCCCTATGACGTGGGGTGCATAAAGAGTATAGGGGGAGTAAGAATAAAATTGAAAAAAGTGCAATACTCCCTAGAGTGAAGCAATACCCACTATCAAAAGAGGCAGATGAGGGCATATATGAAACAATAACGGCCCTTATAAATAATGGCATATTGGTACCATCAGAATCACCATGTAACACAGCCGTATATCCAGTGCGCAAAGCTAAAGGAGGGTCTTGGCGTTTCATCCAGGACCTCAGGCCCTTGAACAACATAGTGGAAGCAGAATACCCCATAGCAGCAAACCCGGCCACAATATTGTGTGTCATTCCAGCAGAGGCATCACGATTTACAGTGATTGACCTCAAAAATGCCTTTTTCTCAATACCCCTGCACCCAGACTCACAAGATCTAACAAGCTTCACGTACAGAAACACAAAATGGAAACACACCAGATTGCCACAAGGGTACTGCGAGTCACCCTCAATTTTCAACAGAGTAATACAGATGGACTTGGGAAACATTGAATTGGAAAGCACAGTGTTGCAGTATGTTGACGATATAATAATTTGCAGCACAAGTGAAAAAAAATGCAGAGAGGACTCATTGAAGATGCTGACAATATTGGCTGAAAAGGGTTACAAGGTAGACAAAGAAAAGTTACAGTACTGTCAGGAACAGGTACTATAAATTGGTCAGCTCATATCCCAATACGGAAGAAAGATTGCACCACAAAGAGCACAGGCCATATCAAAAACGGTGAGGGAACTGCAGCAGTTCCTGGGACTGTGCAACTACTGTAGAGCATGGGTATTTGATTACAGCTCGTACATAGGACCCCTACTTGAGGCATTAAGAGAAGCTAACAAAGGGGAGAAAAAATTGGGGTGGACAATGGAAATGAAAGAGGCCTTTGATGAACTGAAAGATGCAATATCAACTGCTCCAGTACTGGCCACCCCAGATTATGAACGACAATTCTTTATATTTTCACATTGCGACTCAGCAGTAATGAAAGCAGTGTTGGCTCAAAAAACAAGCATGGGTTACAAACCAGTAGCATTTTACAGCGGTCACTTGGATCCTGTAATGTTAGGACATTTCCCTTGCGAACAAGGTCTCGCCGCAGCTGCCTTCGCGGTAGAGAAAGCATCATCAATTACAATGGGGTGCCCAACCACACTATTTGTGGAACATGCACTATTTGCAATATTGAACAAGCCTAAGTCCACACTAACCACGCAGAGGGTGTCAGGTTATGAGATCATCTTATCTAGACCAGAATTATCAATTGTTAGATGCAGCACAGTTAATCCTGCAAGGTTTATAGCGGAAGTGATTGAGGAAGGCGACTATGCACATGATTGTGCGCAGAATACCGAAATTTACTCATGTACTAGAAAAGTTGAAGAGGACGCGCTAAATGGAGGACAGCTCTTGTTCATTGATGGGTCATCGACAATAGACCAAAGTGATGGGATAAGGAGAACTGGGGCAGCAGTGGTAAAAATGACAGAGGAATTGGTGTATGTGGCGGTGAAATGCGTACAATTACCACAACATTACTCTGCTCAAGCAGCAGAATTGGTTGCACTGATCTTGGCGTTGAAGGAAAGCTTTGACAAAAGAGTAACTATATATTCTGACAGCGCATATGTCACGTCTACTGTCCACTCAGGATTGTCCAAATGGAGGAGAAGAGGGTTTAGGAGAGCTGACAGCACCCCAGTGCAACATGCTCTCTTATTAGCCGAATTAATTGAAGTAATAAATGACCCCCAAGAATTAGCTTTGGTCAAATGTACTGCACACACTAATGGAGAAGATCATATCTCAAAAGGAAATGCAGCAGCAGACGCACATGCGAAGTATGCTGCATATTTTGGTGAGATATGGAATCCTCCAGAGTCAGAGAGAGGGAAAGGGAGGGGGATAGCTAAAGAGATGCTGATGAGAGAAGGGTACACTCATCTCCCAGCCACACAGATAATGGAGTTAGAGGCGGCTGCGCCAATGGCAGAAAAAGAAATATGGGTAAAAAGAGGATGTACAATGTCGCCAACTGACACACTATGGTGCCAGGGTAACACTGGAAAGATGGTAATGCCATTGACACTATTGAACACCGCCCTGAGCCAACTCCACCACCCAGCCCACACAGGCAAGGAAGTTATTGCAGCACGAATTAGGGAAGATTGGTTCTGTCCCGAGTTAAATTCCCATGTGACAAATTTTATCAGCAATTGTCTCACATGTCAACACTTTACGGCCGGTCACACGCTGAAAGTGATAAAAGGTACTATACCTCGGCCAGAGGGACCCTTCCTGCACATCCATATTGACTATGTTGATATGAACAACGTATGTCAAGGAAATAGGTATATGATTGTAGTGGTATGCCCATTCTCCAGGTGGATTGAGGCAGGACCCTGCTCACATCCAGATGCATTTAGAGCAGCTAAATTTTTAGTGAGGGAGGTTTTCCCCAGGTGGGGAGTGTGCGAGGTACTGCGGTCGGATAACGGCCCACATTTCGCTAATGAAATGTTCCAGCACATCACATCCTTACTGAACATCAAGCATAAATTTGCATGTGCATATCACCCACAGGCCAACGGTATATGCGAACGCCTGAATGGCCTACTGAAGGAGGCAATTGCAAAGATACAGCAAACAACAAAGAAGAGTTGGTTGTATTGCCTTCCGCTAGCTCTATTTGAGCTGAGGAATAGACCAGGCTCCGACCACCACCTCACTCCTCATGAGGTGGTGACCGGACGTCAAATGCGCCTTCCTCTAACGCCAACATCAAGGGCATTCACAGACTATGAAAACACTGCAACTGTTCTTGGTGATGAAATGTACCAATATGTGTCTTCTTTGATTACTAGTGTAGTGTTTGTGTCTCAACAGCTCGAGCGCACGCGGGGCGGGTCTAAGAGTTATCAACAAGAAGACGAGGACCAAGGATCGGAAAAGGAAAAACTGTGCAAAATTGCTAAAGGTGACCACGTGCTACTCCGCAATTTCAATAGAAAGTGGAACAGCCCACGCTTCACTGGTCCCCACCTTGTAGAGGAGGTATCTACGAGAGCAGTAAAGTTGCAGGATAAGCGTGCTTGGAATCACCTACACGACGTAAAGATCTGCAAACTCCAGACCCGCTCTAGCATCACCGACAGGGCCATTGGAAGAACAGGGACAGCGTCACCCACGGAGGAAGAGACTTCTACCACAGCTGATGACCTAAGTGTCTCCATACCCTGCCACCCCCCAGATTCCCCAGAGACAACTACTGAAATAGAAACTGGTAATTTCCATACCGCCCACCCCATGGTCACACGATCAAAGAGTAAAGAGACTCCCGCCAGTTGAACCCCAAACCCTCTGCCCATCGACCTCCTACCCACTACAGTAACCACCCAATTGAAGGACATTGTCTTGCACATATACACATGTAAACACTTGAATGTTCTCTTTTTCTTTCTCGCACATGCAGGTACCGCGTATTATTGTATTGCTAAGAAAACAGATAACTAACAAAGTTCATTACCCAGGAGTAGATGCTACCCTCAGACGATAACTACTCTGAAGCACTATCACACCAATTTGTCTATCACATAAAAAGCCCAAAGTACCTAAAAAGAAGGAGGGTACGTGTCTACTACACAGCATTTATCTTGGCCATAGAACAATCAATGCCCCATCTTCACCAACACTTGCCTGCCCTAAGAGACAGATCGCTTAGATTGGCGTGGGAACAGCTCTTCGCCTGGGCACTGAATGACTACTTGATAGGGAGAGCTTGAAAACAACAACTAACACTAATAACAAGCATATTGAGAATTTTCAGGCGGGCAACTCTAACGTCGCAAGAATAAGCTGCCGGACTGCAGCAAGGTAAGAGCAAAATGCCGGTGAGACTAGCTTCTGTAATAAAAATGATAGGGATTTTGATGATCACTGGGTTTTTGGCTGCCTCTGTATGGCAGAAAAGTTATGCTATCAATATTTTGGCTGTACCCAAACCTAATGTACCCCCACCCACGGCTGCAACAGGTGTTATGTCAGGTGGTACTAGCAAGCCTCCACACAAGGGAAATAGAGTTAAACGTAGCACATACTCCGATAATAAAGGTATTGATAATTACATAACAGATTCAGCACACGTCTCGAACAACATGTGGTACCAACACATGACCCAAATAGGTAAGCAGACAACAGAAGACAGCTGCTACGTCTGCTCATTGATCCCATACACCATGAGCGCTTCTCGAACATTTGTTGCCACGGAAATAGATGAAAAGCCAGCACGATGTATAATATACCTGGCACTGTTCCAAACGAAAGGGAGATTTCAAGGGACGGTGGTGAAACTGGTGTGGAAAACGCGAGACACATATCCATACGAAAACAACTTCCTCAAGACTTATTTGAGTTACCACAAGAGCAGTTTGCATGCTGAAGCATTCAGATACATGACAAGTGGTCCTGAAAAGGGAGAAACAAAGAAAGTAACACTACAATACCTACCATGTGACTGGTACGCCACTGAAGTTCCTGGTAAACAAGGATGTTGGGAAAGACCACTGGTAACAATAACAGGAAAGGTGTACATGGACAACAAATGGGACATAGGAGTGATTGGCAGCAACATGGTAACAAGAGAAAATATTACAACTATTGATGAACACAACAACAGATGTTGGACGATTTGGGGCAAGTACGTACCCATGCTGACGTGGATGGAGAAGGATGAAGACCCAATAAGCATACTGCCGCTGTCTGCACCTAAGGTATGCTACCAACACAGAGGAGAAGTGTACGTGGGATACAACACCAACTGTGCAAGCGTGATAGAGTTACCTGAGGGGGGAGCAGGAACAGCAGTATTAATGGACCATTACTGGGCCTGCGGAAACAAGGCATACCACACACTGCCCCCTCTGTGGAATGGTATATGCACAATGGTACACGTTAATGTACCATCACTAGTGGTGCCCCAGAAACATGTGAACGTGGCGAACTTCCCTAAAATGGATGAAGGAAACAAGAGGAAGAAGAGATCTGTAAAACCTCAGAAGGGGTCAGAGAACAAAAAGAACAACAACAACAATGTCCTGAATAGAAAGAAGAGACAAGGAGAACCTCCGACAGGAAATTACCTATGGGGAAGGTCGGAAACAGCACTCACTTCAATCCCACCAGAACACAGACTATTCAGCAGAGCAGCAATGTCCTTCTCGTCAATAATACATCCGGGACTACAAGCTTACGCAAACGCAAAATGGCTCCAGATAACTAGATGGGAGCTAATGATGACAATTAATTCTACAGTAAATGGATTCAACGCAATAAAAGAGGAACTGCGAGCAGTGAGGACGGTAGCACTACAGAACAGATATGTATTAGATCTCCTTACAGCAATGGAAGGAGGAGTTTGCGCAAAGATAGGACAATCATGCTGCACATTCATTCCTGCTAACGATGCTGACAATGGTACACTGACAGAAGCAGTATCACAACTGGCCCAGATGCACTCCAAAATGATGGAAGAAAGTAAAGGAGTGAAGAAGGATGACAGCTGGTTTTCAATGTTATGGTCATGGATGCCATCTTGGCTGTCAGACGACTAAAGATTATAGTTGGATGCATAACACTGGCTGGAGCTGCACTGATCATAATAAGATTTTGGAAGGCCCGGAAGGCACGCACTACAGACGAAATGATCGAAATGATTGGTATGCACCCCTTGATGCCGACAGATGATGGCCAGCACACAGGCACAATAATAAAAGAAAGAGAAAAACTGCGCAAACAGATCATCACCAACCACCTGGACCCACCATCTGTGAAGTTCGAAAACCCAAGAAACCCAAGGAGCTACATAGGGAAATGGGTATACTGCACACCTGGAGGAACCTGTGTATATATGTATTGGTCATTTGAAGACCATGTCAACCATTATGGACACTTGGAAGGAGTAACTAAAATATGGAGAGTAAGAGGATATAAGGAAAAAGATATGTTTGTGGTCGACAAGTCGACCAGAGGGGGGACTGAAGTGGGAGAATGGAACAAAAGACTCCCACCAATCCCCTCACGCCCCTGGCCTAGAGGATCGCGGCCCAGACACCCGCCACGAGAGGATTTTGCCTATCTACCAGACGACCAAATACCCTGGTACAGGAACATACGGATGTGCCCACCAGCCTGCCCACCAGCCTGCCCTGCCCAAGCCGACTCCTGCGGCATGGATGAACTCGACTGAACCATTCAACAGTAAATGAACACATCGTTAGAGGTGCCATGACAACCTAGACAACGGTCAGAACACCCGTGCAAACATGCACACTGGACACTCCCACACCAATCCACACGAAGAACATATTCAGTGCTATGACGTAGGTGACGGACACACCCACTGACGCTCATCTTTATTATTTTTCACATAGGTTTTTCAAAATGCAGAAATGCAAGACGCACAACGAACTCATCTAAAATACTTGCTGACGCTTCTCCTAACCCATGCATTGCAATGAGAAAAATAACGAAGACATGATACTGGGGATAAAGCAATATGATACCATAACCTAAAGCGCCGTGCATCAAACATCCCCACCTATGCACCAGGCCCAAGTAGGCCGCAAGCAAGAGCCTCCACAAACATTGATTGAGCCAGAGTACAATTGCTGACCCTGCAGAATGAGCCGGCGAGAACAGACAGCCAAGGGCACAATGTTGCAAACTCGCATACCACAAGCCGAAGCCAAGGTCACACCTGCAAACTAAGCCAGACACACAGTGGAAAATGCAACATTAAATGTGCAGAATTCTGCCTCAACCACGGTCTCTCCTCACGTGACCAAGCCGAACCTGACAGGGTGCCAGACCAAGGAGGGAGGAGGCGCCTGGGTCCCACGTTTCGAGACACAGGCAGCAACAATGAAGCGGCTCAATGGACATCTGCAGCGGTGGGAGTAGTCTGCCTTCAAGCATATGAACAAATCCACGCATTGTCTGCACAAACACATAGTTACACATTGTTGCAAATAGCAGGTGCACCGCGAGCTGGGAACAACGATGGTCCCAGGCTGGGGGGCTCGCGAGTGGACCAATCAGAACATGGGGTACTTATCACTAACGCCATTAACATTAGCCAATCCTCAGGGGTCTTCATGTAACAATTTTCATGTATCTAATAGAAGGGACAACCCAAGTATACCACCTGACTGACCCTCAACCACTAACAGTGTTCTCTATACGTATGCTATACTAACCCTATCACTCGAGGAACCAATCCAGAGTGGCGATAGGTTTTTTGCTAACTTTCCCAGGTGACGCGAGTAGCGCGTCATACTGAGGTAAAAAGGGCCTGCGAGCCCCACGAATTTTGAGAGAGAGTCAGGACGGACGCGTACGATCCTTGACCCATCCCTGCCGTTTTTTAATAAACAGCAGAACCACCTTGCTTCTTGCGTGTGCCTCATACTCATTTTTGGGATACGCGGGAGGAGTTGGGGCCTCCCTGCCTGGGGGTCCGCGGACGGCCAGCTGACCCCGGCAGAATTTCCCCCCGACAATGGGGTGTGGAAGGACGGAGGCAGAAGGGCAAATGTCTGCAAATGACCAATGGGGAAGATGGTGAAAGAAAGCACACACCGGGGGTAGAGGGAAACCTGCCGGTAAGGAGAGTAGGGGAAGTGATGATGAAGGCGGGGAGGCAGAGGGACACTGACAGGGGCAGGGGAGACAGTGACTGAGAAGGCATGTGGACAGGTCTAGACGGGGCACCTTAGTGGGCTTTTGATAGTGGTGGCAGCCTCAAGCATCCTGGTTGGCCAGATTGTCACATGGGCCAAGTGCAAACAGTGGGAGTGGGGAGCAGGTCCAGGACACAAACTGAAAAATCAAATGACAAACAATGTAGTCATAACTCAGATGTCACAGCCAAACGCCAGCCAGGGCTAGGAAATGTCCAAAGTGGTGCTAGCAAGGAATGGGTTGTTGTTGAAATGCATGGTGACAGGGGTAACTCAGCGTGCAGCCTTCATGTGGCATATCACAATCACTGTCGGAAAAGTGTCCCAATTCCACATTCTCAGCACATAGACCTCTCCCACCATCAGTGTGTTGTATGCAGCCAAAGGGTGCATGGTACCAGCTACAGCAGGAAGTGCATCAACATAGACATTCAATACATAACAAACATCTCAAGCAACATGATGAAACGCACAGTCAGCTTAATACTCACCAAAGTGAAGTGCAGACATTCATTGGAGAACCCATCTGGAATACCCACTAGGGGTGTACACACAAGTAGAACTACAGGCTGGCCACAGATATGACGGAAGCCCAATGCCCATGTGTGATATGCTGTTACACCGAGCCATTCTTGCCAGCCCATGGAAAAGGGAAGCAGGAGTAGCATATGTGTCAGCACCCCAAGCAAAACACATACACAAGACAAGCCTGAATGGGCTCAGCAGGAACATACAGTGGATGCCTTCCGATGCCACAAAGCACCACACTGTCACATGTATGCACAATAGACAAAATAAAATTGAAAAAAATAGAATTCTAAAGAAAATACAAATAAAATCAAATAAAATGAAAAGAGTAATGAATGAAACAAAAGCAAAATCAATAAATTGAAGAAAACCTGAGAAAAAACATAACAAATAAAAAGAGAAGTGAAATCATTGAAAAAGAACAGCAAAATAACGGAAAAATTAAATCAAATGAAAAATTAAAATGAAAAGATAACATACTTACCAAAAACCATACAATTTTGATGAAAAATCAGAAATATTTTCAGATTAAAAACTGCTGGAAAAAAGAAAAAAAAAATGTGAAGGAAAAAAATAATCAAAAAAGGCCATATATGACCCGGGGGTGGAGGGGCACCCAGGAGGGGGGAGGTACAGGGTGCACCTCTACACCCACATGTGTAGATGTCGAGGTAAAATAAAAAACCTCACTGGGCTCAGAGCCTGCACGGCCTGACCTATGTGGGAGAGGTTGTCATTGTCACCCTCTAGATTTGAATCAGAAGGTGGAGGTGGTGCAGTTGGTGGTGCAGTTGACTCACCACGCCTAGCCATGCCTTGCCCCTCAACGGCAGCAAGTATGCGGGTCTGGTAAACCAGGTACCTGTCACCTCACGTGTCACAAGTGCTTCCTCCTGCAGGGACTGACGTGTGAGATGGAGTTCTGCTTGCATGGCCTCACATGACAAACGGAGTGACTCCCAGCTTGCACGGAGTTCAGCCGAGATGGTTCTTTCAAGCTGTTCAAACCTGTCTTCTGTCTGCCTACTCTGATCCATCATGAGGCCAGCTAGAGTAGATCGGGGGGCTTGTTGTTCCACCCTCAGGGCCTCACGGTTTGCCTCTGCTTCAGCATTAAGTGTTTCACGCAGCGCCACAATTTCAGCCCGGCGCGCCCTGTCATACGCCGTCATGTCCAGCCTGAGTGAGCGGCACGTGGACTGCGTAGCTCGCTGATGGAGCACCATTTGCCTAACAGAGGGGAGGATGGAATGGACCACACTTTCCATACCTTGAGCAATCATCTCAACTGCTCCCCCCCTGTTGCTGTGCTATGGCAATCATGGAATGCTCCCACTCAGTTGACCCCGGTGGCACATGGCCACCGCGTCGCGGGACACCACACCTGCTGAGCCCAAGGCTGGGTTAGAGCCGCCTGCGGCTGCAGGACTGCATCCCTCCGTTGACCTGATGCCCAGGAACATGGGCAACTGGTGTCGAGTGTGACCGTGCGCCTGTAACCACCACAGGTGGACATTCCAACCCTGCCTGGCCCCCTACTGCAGGTGTTGCAGACAGAAGACCATCCAACACAGGATCACCTACCGGCGATGACACGTCATGATGCAAATCCGGCTCAACATAGTGGTCAGAGGATACATCAGAGCCTGACTCAGAGTCAGCTCTGGACATGATGTCCTGGAGCACCTGTGGGTTCTCGTGGGCCTCCACCCCACAACCACCACTAGTACCTGGTTGGTCATGTGAACTGACCACCGTGGATGGTATGACATCTTCATCCTCTGCCGCCAGTGCGTCATCACCTGCAACATAAAAAAGAAAAACAACAACATGCACGTCAGCAGCACATACCACACACATACAGTTCACAACATTGACATACAAGTAATTCAACAGCCATATCACAGGCAAATCAAACCGCAACATGCATCCAGTAGCATTGCAATGCAGGGCCATCCCAAAAGCAGTAAAGGATGTGTGCAAAATGTGAATGCAACATATGTATTGCATGTTGCACATTGCCTGCATCACACACAACCTCTAGAGGGCATACATGCAATTATAAAATGAGAGATGGTAACACATAGCCGGCACCTAGCATAAGCATGTGTTACCACACAGATAAACACAGCTAGAAATGTAACCGAACACACCATGATGCATGTAACATGCATGTTCATGTGCAGCACTCAACTACAATCAACTATGCACAGTACATGTGTCATAGGAGGCATCTACGTTAGCGCATTTCCAAACTGTGATGGGAGGAACATGGGTACATACATGTCAGGTCAACATCACACAGCACCATCATGATTGCACGTTGAAGGGCTTAACTTGGCACAGGAGTGGGTGTGTGTGCTGCAGTGCATGTGCAGCCCCTCAACTTACAACATCAAGATGTACGTAGTGCTGAAAATATTGAAACATTATGGCAGTGCAACAGCAATTGCAGCCATCATGTGCAAATGGCATGCACAAGGTATCATGGTTTCTGTGAAACACTCACCCTATGGCCAATAGCAGGGAGGTACTGCATGGCAATTACATGTTCCACGCAGAACTGTGCATTGCCAGACAGCGTAGGCATGCGTTTATTGCATTTCGTCAGTCAATGAGAAGTGGACATGATGGAGGAGAGTTGAGGAACCATCCATAGTACATCCATGCATGTAGAAGACAACACCAGTTGAAAAGTGGTCATGGGCCTGTAACTGGGGGGGGGGGCATGGCCATCATACAGATGTGCACAGCTCAAAGACGTGCGTGATGACACACAGACCTACAGTGAGCATGACAAGGGTGTCCTAATGACATGACACTTGTATTAGGCATACATGGAATGCACCTGTAACATGATCCTGCACATATGTGCATGGGGAGCCACTGCCATCAGCACACTTAGAGTGAGCCACAATGCACCAAGGACAAAGGATGTGTATGACATGATGTGACATCTCATCAAGATTGCACACGTACACAAGTGGCTCAGAGTGCAAACAAGCAAAGGGAGGGGAACAAGGGAGAAAGGGAATTCAAAACAACTATCATACTGGGCACAGTAACATACAGAACACGCTAGTGCATGGAGAAGGGATAAAGGGTTGAAGACCCAGGAAGGGGGAGAAGGAGAACGTGCCAAACAGAACAGACCAAAGAAGGAAAATGAAGTGCAGTGATAGAATGTCCATTCAAATAGTGGTAGTGCAGCCAGCAAGTGGCAAGTGCAAAATGATTTGGACAGAGCAAATCTGATGAGTGCAGACAAAGAGTGCTGGACTGTATGGGGACATGCACTGGACCCATTGATATGGGAGGCCTGTAGGCAGTGCAGCAGGGAGGCAGGGTGAGCAGGTACCTGATCCGATGGACAGAGTGTGTGCAGGGGCACAGTGCCTACAGAGGAAACTGTTCAGCTGGGTAGAAGAGGGGCTAATGCAGGAGCAAGAAGGAAGGTGTTGAGGTGCTACCAGAAGCAGATATATCTCCTCTCAAGATTCAACGTGGCCAGTTGGCTGTTCAAAAGTGAGCTCCCAGCTGTACAAACAGATCTGCTGCTACCTCATTTATTAAATTAACGACTGACCTTGAGGGAGTGTGGGGTAGCGGAGCAAAGGACTCAAGGGGGGGGGAATTGGTAGAGGGATTGTCGAAGGTATTTTCTACCCAGTCCCAAAGAAACCTTGTGCACAATTCAGAGGGTCTGAAGTAACATCCTTGCATCCACTGGTAGCCAGTGAAGGGGTCACATAGCTGGAAAGATGGGATCCCAGGGCTTGTGGCCAAGGACAAGTCTTGCAGTCCTGTACCGGATTAGTGGTGGAGGGTGGAGGCCGGTTGAATAGTGAATGAGACTGTCACAGTACCTCAACCTTGAATGAACCACAGCTTAACAGACTGTTAGCATGTAGGAGAATGTTAGTGAGGGCACAGTACCCTTGAGGTGGCAGAGCAAGAAGTTAATCCATTCCAAGATTTATCACAAATGTGTGTGTAAAAGGGATGTGTTGAGTCAAAGGTGACCCAGAGGTTCATGGCCTTGCAGGTGGAGGCAGGAGGAGGGCCAAGTGGGGCTGGCCAGAGATTGATTGCAAAGGATGGAAAAGGTGCATCAATGAGGAGGATGTTAGTCTTGCTGGCATTCAGACACAGACCGTTGGTAGTACACCAAAAGCAAATGACAATGAGGCTATCGGAAATAAGGGAGGGACAAGAGGTGGCCAAAGGCAGCCAGGAAATGAGTTGGTTGTCATCAGCATTGCACCAGAACTCGTACAAAAAAATGATAATGCAGTAGTTAAGAGCTGCCAGGTGCTCTTTGTGAATTGAGGCCAAAGGTTCAGACCCCTGGTGGACAACACAGGTGGAGAGGGAGATTGAAGATAGGTAAGAGCCAACTTTTAGCTGGGCGGGTCATACATGCCAAACACACATGTCATTGATTTACACGCATCAATACTCACCAGATGATTCATCATAGTCCATCCTCTCTCCCACTCCATGGATTTGTTCCTCGGGATGAACTCTGAAGCGATCTTCTCATGCTGAGTGAGTTCATCCTCCTCTGGTGGTGGCCCACCACCAGTCAACAGAGACATGGAGTAATTGGAGGCACGCTTTTGCTTAGCACTGCGTCTGAGGTCATTCCAGTGCTTGTAGCAGTCTTGAGCTGTGCGCACATGGAAGCCCATGGATGTCACACCATCTGCAACATGCTGCCAGTGGACCCAACGCTGGTGATGTGTTGTATGGCACTCTGGGCCCACAAGCATATCGCGTTGGTGTTCCGACACGTAGCCCACAAGGAAGTCCAGTTCCTGATTGCAGAAAGGCTTCTTCCTTGACGTGCCGGAGGTTGGAGCCGTGTCTGGGGTCCCAGCCTCTTGTGCAGGAGCATGCTTCCTCCTTTTGGCCAGTGGTACTGACCCTGAGTGGGCAATGTGGCCTTGATCAGTGGGGGCAGTGGCGCTGGTGGACTGGACCAAGGCAGTTGGTGTTGGTATGAGGACAGATGGTCTGGCTTGGGTCTGACTCACTGCCGGGGTGGTGTTGGCTGCATCTGCACATGCAGTTACCACCACCCTGCTGCTTGGGGCAGCAGATGTCATGACTACCCCAGATACGTGTGCCACAGCCACTGTGGACACACATGACCCCAACCTCCGGACAAGATGGAAATCATCCTGGGAGTCCTCGTCACACAACGCAGCATGCGCTGCCTGACCCAGAACCCAGGTGGGAGTAGCCACAGCTGCACCTGCAGCTACCACCAAAGGTGGGCCTGTGACAGCAGATGTAATTTGCTGTTGGGTGATAGGGGTGCCAGGTTGTGATGCAACAGCTGCATCACCAGGAAACACAGGTGGTGGTGGCATGTCTGCACCCCTGTAGCCACCCTGGCCACCCTGGACTCCCAGTCCTCCCTGGTCTCCGTGCCCATGTGCCCGACCACGTCCAGCCCTGGGAGGGCTCCCAGCTTTGCCGCCCTTAGCCTTTGGTGGCCTCCCGCCCTTGGCACCGGTGGAAAATGGGCTATGGGAGGTTCACTAAACAATTGGCCTGGGCAATTGGCTAGAAGGGGGCAGGGTACTTGATGGAATAGGTACCCCAGTGCCCCTGCAAGGCTGTCTGTGACCCCTAGGGGGAAATGACAGGTCACGCAATGCTCAGGCACCCCCAAAAAAAAGGAAAATCAAAAAGAAAAATGAATTTAAGCTCAGGAAATTAGAAAAAAAGAAATAAGGAAAATTTGTGCACGCGACCCCGGTAGCCCACGTGCGTGAATATTACCTCCAGCATTACGGTGTGGCACCCAGGAACACAAAAAACAAATACGCGTGGAACACGCGGGCTACAATGACCTCTAAACAGTACGCATACACAGGGGGGACCACACTGAGAAAAAAGCGTATGCGACTCACCGTCTGCCTTGCGTGGAAAAAAAACAAAAAAAAACACACGCGCTTGTGCGTGTAGGCAACACCCCACCAAAAGAAGAGGTACAGACTTCAGACGCTGTGAAGTAATCGCATGTGATTCCAGCAGAGTAAACACATGCGTCGGTCTCCACGAACAGCACGTACAGTGTTTTGCTGGCACGCACTCACCTTTAACCCGTGCAGAGAGCAACACCTGCGCGCGTAACATCACATAGATGCTTACGCGTTTGGGCCCTTTCCTCGAATTACACTCAATCACACGTGGACGTGATTTTTTTGCACATGCGGATGAACCCGTGCTGAGGGAAACGCCCGCGTGCCTTATGTCACAGATGCGCTTACGCGCTAAGGGCCTTTCCTCGAATTACACTCTGACGTGCACTTTTTTCACGTGCCAAATCACTCCGTATCAAGCTGGCCATGCAACAACACAGGGAAGACCATGCTCCCACCCAGAAGGCCATTTTCCTGCCCCCCAGAGCCCTGAGCACACTCCCACCTGCCATCTGCTGCTGCCTGCCTGCCGGCCACATGCCCTGCTGTTTGGTGCCTGCATGTCAGCCATCTGCAGGGGTCCAGTTGCTGGGACCACCCCTGCTGGAACAGAAGACTCCTGACTAGCATTCTATCGTTCCACAGCCCAGCCCCAGGACCCAGTTGCCCACCCACACCTGCCTCGGGGGTTGCCATGTCCGACACAACACCATCTGGCACCAGTGGCAACCCCCCAGCAGAGAGGCAGAGAGGCAGAGGGCTGCCAGCTTCACTGCCAATGAAATTGGCATCCTGGTGGAGCAAGTCCTGGGGCATTATGATGCCCTCTTTGGAAGTTCACGCGCCGACAATGAAGGATGGAAGAGGATCTGGAAGTACGTAGTGGCTGCCATCAACGTGGAGGGTTTGGCAGCCCGTGACATGCAATACGTCGGAAGCGCTTGGAGGACTTCAGGTCCAGGACCCCCAGCAAGGCCCGGCGCCTCTTGAAGGCAAAGCATGCAGAGGGGTGCCGGGTCCGCCTTACCAACATCCAGATGATGGACCTGGAATGCATACACCCAGCGCTCCACCTCCAGATCCTTCAGAGGCAGACTCGTCCGGAGTCGAGTGGTAAGTGCACATGCGTACTGATTGGACGCTGTGCATGTTGAAGTGTGGCAGGAGTGTGCCGGTTGGACATATGTCTTGGTAGGCCGATGTATGGATGTGTATGTACAGGGACATGAGCCTGCCGTATGTGAGTCCAGTCATGTGTGAGGCACATCAATGGTGTATGTGTTCAAATGCATGGTGGCCAAATGCATGTGTGGGTGCACACATGTTCAAATTTCTGTGTATGTACTGTGGCATGGTTGTGGTGCGACACATGGATGCTGGTTCCACCTTCATGTATGTGCACAATGTACATGTGCATGTGTGTGTATTTGACATGTGTGCCACTGTGATGCACCATGGATGCATATGACACTGACATGTAGAAGGCTAATTGGCAGATGTGACATGGATGGCGATGATATCACTGCGACAGGTGGTGGAGATGTACAGATGCATGTATGTCTGGTGGTGTGTGTGCATGTGTTCTGCACTCCCTGTGTTGCATGTGACATCAGGCTAACCTTCGGGTGCTCATTCTGTTGTATGTGTATGGATGGTGCTGCCTGCTGCAACATTCCTGTTAATGTGTGCATGTGTGTGGGTTGAAATGATATGTGTGTTGGGGAATGTGATGCCATGTGTGAAGTGTGACACTGCCACACATGTGCAACTGTCATGTGTGTATCAGACCATTGTACAGTGCCCTGATGCCTGTGTTCTGTCTCTCCCTGTCTGCAGCATCAACTGATGAAGAGGGCGGAGACAGTGCTGTGGAGCACAGCGACAGGGATTGCACCGCCAGCCGGAGATGCAATGCCCAGCTCCCCTCCAAGGTTGTCATCTCGTCAGGGAGTGAGGAGTCTGGTGCCGTGTCCGTGGCCACAGCTGCCGAGGGTAGGTCCAAGAGGCAGTGGTCGGAGGTGGACTCCTCGGCAGCAGAAGGGGCAGCTGAGACCCCACGGGGTCCTTTGGAGGAAGATGTCACAGAGTCATCCAGGTTGGTGGGGGGTTTGGTTGAGGAGGAGGCCGTGGAAGGGCAACACACAGGGTCTGGAGGTGGGGGATTCCACTGGTGCTAGTGGTGCAGTCCAGGGGCAGGGACAGGAGGCAGCACAGGCGGCCACAGAGGTGCCTGTGTGTAATCCTGTCCCCGATCCTGTGACTGCATCATCCCGCACCAGCAGGGATGCCTTTGTCCAGACCCTTTCTCAGGGAGGGGATGCACGAACAACAACTGGCCTTCCTCTCCCTGCGGACGTGGCAATCCGGGACCGTGTTGAGCCTGTCCTGGCTGGGGTGGCGTTGCGTCAACGTGGCATCCGGGATGACGTGCAGGGTTTTCGTGAGGACTCTGCATGTTATTTGGGAACCCTCATTGACCAGGTCGACCTACTAGGACGGGTCACCAGTGCTGGGTTCCTCTGTCTGCTGGACCTTGTACTGACCCCCTCCTCAACTGAACCCCCCTATGCGCCAGTCGTCGTCCGTGCCATCTTCCGGCTGAATTATCACCTGGGCACCCTGTGGAGCTGCCTCTGACCCAGCGGCCAGGCTGACCGAGGACACATCCCTGCCACAGTCGGGAGTCGGAGGTCCAGCAGGGGTGGCCACCCAAACAACTGGACCCCAGCAGGAGGAGGACGTGCAGCCATCAACAGACAGGGCACATAGAGGGCGCTAGAGAGCCGTCGAAGATGGCGGCCTCCCTGTGAGCTCCGTGGAGCTCCCTAAAAGATCCTGAAGAATCGTGTGTTCCGTGGCATCTACACAATTTTCAATCCTCAGTTATCGACAGCTGTGGCGTTTCTACTTAAGCTCCTGCTTTTATTTCTTCCGACCGCCGGGGTTTCGCCCGTGGGCGACGGACTGTGAGGCCCTCCACCCCCCTCCTCCCTTCGGCTGCTCGCTGGGGCCACAGCATACTGATATGCACGGAAAAGCTGATCCGCCCATGCCCACGCGAGCCGCTGCCCGCGCCTCGTCGGAACCCCCGCAACGCGGGGTGGAGCGGATGATTGTGTCTCCACGGCGCTCGTCGAGGACAGCCAAACCACCCATCACACGCCACTGGAGCTCCCAGTAGATCGAAGGGAGCCGGCGGGAGAGCGGCCGCGACCGACGAGTGTCGGGGGAGCCGGCGGGCCTCGCTGGCGGCATGGTCGACGCAGCGGAGAGCGCAGAGGAAGTGCTGCAGAAAGCCAGGTACGAGCGCCCTGCGCCCCCACCGCAGCCGCGAGAGCCCGCGACAGGCCTGTCTGGCATCCGGAGCCCCCGTGACCACCGGCTGGCGACTTCCGAGGCCCTACGGGCCCTGGGGCTGAGGGGAGACTGGGGGAGCGCGGCAGAGACCCGGTGATGTTACATCTATAAAGCGAGGGACCTGCAAGTAGTCATCTCACCAGGCCCAAAACATCTAAGATCTCGTGCCTAATATCGGAAGGCCAAATCAGACATTTGGTACAGCCGCACCCCCAGCACCGGACTGCGGCCTAGCCCAGAACAGAGCGCTATCTAAGGACGGCCTAAGCATAAACTAATCGACACATGTACTCTGAATTCACGGGCGTTCACTGCCCCTCCACCCCAGCCTGAGGCAACAGTGCAAAAACAAATCTGTGACCCGTGAACCGTGCCGCAGGCCAGAGGCCCCCCCGCCTTCTAGTGACCAGAACACTCGGCGTGCATACAGCTGAACCCTTCAGGCGCATCGCACGTCACCCTCCTGGCATCCCGCCGTCCATATTCATCTCAAGGATGGGGAAAAATGATAGGTCACAGAGGAAACTAAACTTTGAAGGCTGCGCCTACGCCAAAACAACCGCCTCAAACAGCAGACCACAATCACCCGATCAAGAACAGCCCCATGAAGTCGGAGAGCCACAAGAACTTGATATTAGAGAAATCCTGCTGGACCTCAAGGCTGGAATAGGAGGACTAGGGAGAAAACTAGACTCCCTTTCTTCCAAAGTCGACCAACTCCAGCATAGACTAGACAAGCACGCCGACAGACTAGATACCGTTGAACCGAGGGTCTCCGACCTTGATGACGTTACATCGACCTTAACTACCAGAGTATCTTTATTGGAGGCGCAAGTGAAGGCGGTGAGTGCCAAGAACGAAGATCTAGAAGGACGCTCCCCGCGAAATAACCTAAGGATTGTCGGCATTAGGGAACATCAGCCCACCCAAAGAATGGAAGAATACATAAAGAAGATCTGCACGGACTTGTTCGGGACAGAGATCCTATCGAAGCTCTTCGTGGTCGAGCGGGCCCATAGAGTTATTATTAAGCAGTATTATTAGATTTTTTGTATGCTTATGTTAAAACCTTAAAATAAAGATTAAAAAAAAAAAAAAAAAAAAACAGACAGGGCACATGCACGGCAGCAGCAGCCTCAAGGTGGGATCGATGATGGCTCGGGGCCATCAACATCAGAGGGTTAGGCATCGACCGGAGGGCAGGAGGACCCTGGATTGGGAGTATCTTCCGTGTGGCAGCGGTTGGGCCAGCAAATAGATGAGGACCGGTGGCGGGCGGAAGAGGCACGGCTCACTATGGTCAGGGTGGAGAACTCCATGCGCAGGGCGCTGAGGCGGGCTGAGTGCCTCAAGGAAATTTGCAGGGAGTTGGAGGTGGACATGGAGTTATCCCTGCGAGACCTCAGGGCCCGGGAACAGGCCCGCCTCCAGGACGTTGAACAGGAGTTCGATGATGCCCTGGCCCGGGAAATCAACAAGTGAGCCGTAGGACTTGCCAGCCGACATTGTATATAGTTCATTAGTGTTAGGTTTCCTTTCCATTTTTCCTTCATTTGGGGTGCATGGACTATGCCCCACCTTTTTGTATATAGTTATTTGTTAGGTAGGGTATTTTGTAGGTTTCCTTTGGATTGTTGGGCTCATGGACGTTGGATTTTTACTTTGTATATAGCTCTGCACTGGATTTGACTTAATTGATTTTTTTTACCCATGGAGAAATGGTTTTCTTTTTTGTTTACCTTTGGATTTGGTTTGATGGACGAACGCTTTGGAGTCTTTTTCATTTGGATTTCTTTGGATTCTGCATTCATATATTTTTCATTCATTTTGGACAAGCAACCTTTTGTTTATTATTTCTTTTATTGTGTGATTTTCTTTCATTCCCTTGCTTTTGTATTTAATACATTTTGGTTTCATACTTCATTTATGTGGTATTCTCTCATTGGTTTCATGCATGTCACGATGTGGGTTTTCTCATTCACTTGCACCCATTGTGTGTGTGTGTGACGGACATGTACTGATGTGCATACTTGTCATTTGGGATCTATCATGACATGGGGATTTCAATGTGGGGTGGATGGAATGCTTGGTGGGGTGTTTGGACTGGGGTAGCCTGGGGTGGTATTTGGGTGGCCATAAGGGCCATGCGTGTGGATCATGATGACGTGTTGGGGGGGACATGAGTCGGGGCCTGCTGGTAGGTGCCCATCAATGGTGGGTGGGTGAGTGGGTGGGGGGACATGAGTCGGGGCCTGCTGGCAGGTGCCCGTCAATGGTGGGTGGATGGGGGTGCAGGGGGACATGAGTCGGGGCCTGCTGGCAGATGCCCGTCAATGGTGGGTGGGTGAGTGGGTGGGGGGACATGAGTCGGGGCCTGCTGCCAGGTGCCCGTCAGTGGTGGGTGGGTGAGTGGGTGGGGGGACATGAGTCAGGGCCTGATGGCAGGTGCCCGTCAATGGTTGGGTTGGGAGTGCAGGGGGACATGAGTCAGGGCCTGTTGGCAGGTGCCCATCAATGGTGGGTGGGTGAGTGGGTGGGGGGGGACATGAGTCAGGGCCTGCTGGCAGGTGCCCGTCAATGGTGGATGGGTGGCTGGGGGTGCAGGGGAACATGAGTCGGGGCTTGCTGGCAGGTGCCTGTCAATGGTGGGTGGGTGGGGGTGCAGGGGGACATGAGTCGGGGCCTGCTGGCAGGTGCCCGTCAATGGTGGGTGGGTGGATGGGGGTGCACGAGGACATGAGTCGGGGCCTGCTGGCAGGTGCGCGTCAATGGTCGGTGGGTGAGTGGGTGGGGGACAGGAGTCGGGGCTCACAAGTGTGCTCACAAGTGCATGGTGCCATGTGGGCTGCCTGCAGGGCATGGTGAGGGTTGTAGGGTAGTCCACTGTGGTGTGGGCTGCCTGCAGGGCATGGGGAGGGGGGAAACCGCACACCTGGGAGGTCCCATGATGCCAAATCGCGGGAGAATCTCCCCACATACCCACCAAATACACGTACCCTGCTCTCGCATGGAGTATCGCGTGTGAAACTTCCCTCGCAGCCCCGAAATACACGTACCCCTCTCGCGCTAGCGAAATCGCATTTGAAACTCCCCGCGCACCCCCGAAATACACATACCCCACTCGCACAAGGCCTATTGCGTGTGAAACTCCCTGCGTACCACACAAATACACGTAACCCGCTCGCACAGGCCCCATCATGTGTGAAACTTCACGCGCACCCACGAAATTCACGTAGGCTGCCCATCCACCCTCCCCATGCCCCACAGGCTGCCCATCCACACTGGCCATGCCCCACAGGCAGCCCACACCACAGGGGGGACTTTTTCCACACAATTTACCTGGTGCGAGAGGGGTACGTGTATTCTGAGGGGTGCGCAGGGAGTTTGACATGGGATTTCGCTAGTGCAAGAGAGGGGTATGTGTATTCTGAGGGGTGCACAGGGAGTTTTACAAACGATTGGGGTACGTGTATTCTGAGGGATGCGCGGGGAGTTTTACATGCGATTTCGCTATTGCGAGAGGGGTATGTGTATTCTGAGGGGTGCATGGGGAGTTTTGCACGCGATTTTGTTCGCGAGAGAGTGGTACGTGTATTCCGAGGGGTGCGCGGGGAGTTTAACATGCGATTTCGCTAGCGCGAGAGGGGTACGTGTATTCTGAGGGGTGCGGGGGGAGTTTTACACACGATTTCGTAGTTGGGGGCTGTATGCTGGTCCACTGGCCTTTGCACCATGTACTGGATTTGTGCACTGTTCATGGCTGCGCCACTCTGCGCCACAGCTGGTTATGGATGTTAAAACCATGAATACGCTGTGTGCCACTTGTGCGCTGATTTCTATGAATTACCCCTACTAGCTCTAACTAAGGGTGTGACAATGGAACACACATGTGCTAATTCTCTATCCTGATCGGAAGCCCTAGGCATAGCCACACTGCCACTCCATTATGCTGTGGGTCTAGTCTCTGGGGATCCCACCACGGTCTGTACCAGAATGTTTACCACATGAATATAAATCAGGGATTTTCCCAGGCAAAAAAATATGAACAAAATTGGGTAAAAACCGGATGAAAGGCTTACCCCAGAAGTTACACATGTGTGGGCAATCCTCATGTTTTTGCTGCTACCATTTCTGCATTACACGCAGTGCCAGTGTTCACAACCGTTCACCATTTGTGAGGCCCAATATGGCCAATCATATGGTGACATTGCACATATTGGGCCATTTTTTATCACTGCCTTTAACGGTGGTCAACCAGATCCTCCATGGGTTTTCCTGCTGTTCCTGGTAATTTGTATCATCTAATTCATCTCTCTGACGAAGCTCGTTAATGGGCTGGACATAAAGCATCAGTCTTACTCTCTGCCTCAGGTACGAAGCAACCAAAAAAGGGCAATTTCACAGCAGTGTAGCATATTACGCGTGTGTGCGTGTGTGCGTGTGTGTGTGTGTGTGTGTGTGTGCGTGTAACGCCACACATCTCCAATGCTATTGCTCCGAATTTGTGACGAAAATCGCTAAGTAGATGTTTTTATTATTTGAAATAACGTATGATTGAGTGTGCAGTATACCATTCATTACATTTGCAAAAGGATAACCATAGCGTATTGTGATATTTTTTCAAACACATGTGCAGTAAAATGACATTCTTGCTTTTAGGATGATAAAATACATTTTGTGATTGTTCAATTGGATTCTTGGTTTATGGTTTTTCTCAAAACGTACCTTTGATGTTTGTTAATTCCTTCAGTTGGACATTTTCTGATTTAGGCGTTTTGTTTTCTTCTTCTTTCGATGGGGGCATTTCTTCTTGACATTTTATCCTTGAGGCATGTCCCTGTTTTACCAGACTCCTGGGCAGGAACAAGAATGGTATTGCTGCAAGTAAGCTGACGGCCGCAGACAGCAGAAAGCCAAGCCACCACGCACCAACCCAGCGAGTATCTTCTGGAGTTATTGTTACACTTTCTGGAACAAAGATAATTAACAATACAATTCAGTTTGTTGATACAATGCATTGTCTTGTTTGCCTTCATTATGAAAGGAAACATTATGTAACATACGATCTGTATTTTGAATTAAAACATAATGAAGCGTCTCATTACGAGTTTAGAGGTAATTGCACAGTTTTTTTGGGGAATTATGCCAAACTTGACTACTTTTACCACCACTCTCTCTGGTGGAATTACTACCACCTTTCGAGTATTGATATGGTAGTGTTAGTCCCCAATTGTGGAGTCCATATGACACAGTTTCTAACTTTGCTCCTGGTAATTCTGTTCGGCGTTCAAGTGTCGATAAATTCTCCATGCCGGAGTTAAACTCGGAATGTGGCAAACATTTGAATAATTCAGTTCATGCCAGAACATGGTGGTAACGTAATTACTGCCACTATTTACCACACTGGCAAACTTGGGACAGCTCCCTATGTCTAACTATTTGTCATCTTGCATTTTCAAAAATATGTAGAAACCAGATACTAATATGTTCAATTAAAAAAAAAGCTTCTATTTTACAAGGTTGTGCATATAGCAATATTATCCAGACTAGTCTGCAGTGAAACTTTGATTCAAATGCAAATTGTTCGATGCAGCTGTTTATTTCTGTGATTTCATTTCTTGGTAAGGAGATTGATCAGGTGGTGATTTTTTAAATTCCAACATCGAAAGGCAGATTACTACAATGTATTGGGCATTTTTCGACAAGCTCTACCAGTCTGACTACCTACTGCTATTTCTATAGAGTATAGGCTACAATGCAAAATCTTATTCTATGGTTTTCAAAGAACAAGTCGTGAAGGAGGAGACAGAAAAGGTGAGGGGGAAGAACCTGAAAGTATATTTCTAATTTGCAATAAGAAGAACTGCTTGTAGAATATTATATAGAAAGCTGTGGGTTGAGTAGCAATCACAATAGGTACAAAAGTAGACTACCAGTGGAAATGATACTACTGTCGTAAATCCGTAATTGCGTTGAATTCAAGTTTATTGATCAGCATAAGCAATGCTAATACAATCACAACTTGAAAAAAAGAGTACATTTAATTAAGTTACTCCGTGAAATGGTCCATCAGAATACATACATTATGATATCCATCTCACATTAAAACTATATTTATATTTATTATTGTATATTAGTTAAACACATTTCAATCTTGCCTATAAAATACACAATCCAGAATTTTAATTAATTAAAAAAAAAACAAGTCACAGAAACAGATTAAAATTCATATTCAATACACCAAAATACACATACAAAATAAAATAAAAAAATAATTTCAGGTCAATTGACAATATTCATACAATATCAGACTTAAAATATATTATAGCATTTTCCCTAAAAGAAAGGCAGGTTAAGACAGTCAATTTTAAGGTTTTCCAGAACTATGTTCTGTTAATTTAAGACCATTAATAGATCGAGTAAACACAATTATTCTTGAGGTGGAGTTATCACTCAAACACCTTAACCACAGATGTTCACTGTCAACTGACCCAAGATCATAAACATATAGACCAAAATGTAGAATATGATATGCAACCAGTTTTGGACAATAAATAATCAAATGCTTCATGGTCTGCAAGTGCTATTAGAATACTGTTTACCTGAACGTCTTGCTAACATTTCCATTGCAGGGCGCCAGTTCCATCTAAAGCACATGAAGTACCTTTGAACCCGGGAACACAGAAACAACTTTAAATAAGAGTCCATCTCACCCATGCGTTTGTGTTCATGCCTTAAATGCTTTAGCAATTCATACCCATGAAAAGTATCAACTGTAGAGCACCAATCCTGATAATACAGCATATTTTTAACTCTTCCTGGGCTACCCCTCTATTCCATACAAGTCAAACCTAAGTTTGTTAGTATTGCTTCACAGTACTCAGAAAAGGAATGAAACACTCTTACACTTCTCGAATTGACAAATTTTCCTTACTCCTCATACATTGTGTCGGGAAGTGGGTTAATGATCTTAGAGTAAAATTTAAGATATCTCCAAAGCCCTCTAGCTTTCGTAGAATTCAGTCCAATTTCATACCGAGTTGTTGAAGAGGGACAGGATTCGAGATACCTAACACCATATGCCAAATAATACTTTCCAATGTGCCCAGTAGATCCAAAACCCATGTCTGCAAGACTTCTATGGCATATAAATGTGTGGAATTACTTTTCCCAGATAATACTTTACTAGGGGAAGAAGAGAATATTTACAAAATGTACATTCAATAAATGTAATCTCCAATACTAAGGCATCTACTTTATACCTTTAGGGGGAGGTAATGTTACTCTTGCCCAGCTTACTAATCAATAGAAAACCAAGGCATACAAAGTTATCAACCGCCTCCAAAGGGTGTTCATTCAAACTTTTTACCAGCGGTTAAGTGCAAAACCTTGGCTTTGCTGGGATTCATTTTTCAAAAGTTTGCCTCAGTAAAATCTAAAAAGCACACAATGAGGTGCTTGAGACCAAGCAGAGTACAATCAATTAAAATAAAAACATCTGCCTAAATGAGCCAAGTCGGTCTACAAGTGTCCAATTTAGGAGACACAAACGATGCAGACTCCAGGTATTCATGACCATCAGAGACTAAAAAGCCAGGGGGACAAAGTGCACTCCTGCCTTAGTCCAGACTTTGTATTTTTTTTTAGTCAAAAGACCCCCCTGATTGAGCCACACATGACCTTTTGAATGTTTGTGATGTGCAACAATAAGGCTCAGAAACTTATTTAGCTTCGACCACAAATGTAACCGACTAACCAAATCAACAGCTGCGGTTACGTTGATAGCTGCCAAAAAGTATTCTCTCGTTTTGTTTAGAACACCTAAGCTCTTGAAAATATCTAATTATAAAACTATTTAAGCTAGTACTGGGTCACTTTCTAAAACCTGTTTGTGATTTTGTAATCCTACTCGCTGCCAGGGCCCCAGAATCAAGATGCTTCAGGAGAATAGCCGCAAACACCCTGCTGTCTGTGTCCATGATTGAGATTGATGAAAACTCCTTGGTTCCAAGCACGGGCCCTTTTTAAAAATTGGTATAATATCAAAGGTGCACTAGGAAAGAGGGAAGCATCTCTTTTTAATTATATCATTATATAATACTGTTAGTATGGTAGCCCAGGAATAGGGGTCAGCTTTAAATAGTCTGTTAGAGAGACAATTATGTCAGTGGGACCCTTGAGTTGCTTATTCTACTTGAGACCCTATTCACTTCCTCCTGATATACTAATATATCCGCTGTAGTTACACCCATAAAAAACAGATCTTCCTCCCCTGAAGTAATCAATGCATCACAAGCATACAATGATTCTATTCAGTGCCGCCCGGTCAGCTTTGGCTACCACATTTAGTTGTAATTCAGCCTGGGATCCCCATTGTGAGTTTACCAGTCACCGAAAATTCTGAATATTATCATTTCTCAAAGAAGAGAGCATTGCCTATGCATCCTACTGCAAAAGGCATGAATGCTGATTCTTCACCCCGTTCTCATGTGTTAATCGCAGGATTGTAATCATATAATAGTGTTCTTTCATCCGTATTGACTGTTTTTTGACATTTCTAATAGCTTTCTTCAGATCTTTTTTCCGCTACACCACATCAGCATCAAACACATGATAGTGTTTACCTTACATTTACTCAAAGTTGTTTTAAAAATAATTCCAAAACAAAATGTATAATTTAGTGAACAACTTTTTGCAGGCTTTAAATGAATTCAAGATAACAAGATTGCTTGCAAAAAAAGACTTCATAATTACTTGGAAGAACAACTTTTTAATTACTTGAAGCACATTACTTCATGAAGTAAGCAACAAATTACATTTTCTATGATATTAAGTAATCATGCATGAACTTTATAAAATATGGGCAATGGAAGCAATTTGACTTATAGCCCCTGAAGAAGCACACGCTGCAGAGATACTATAGTCTGCACAGTGTGAAGAGAACCCTAATTGGCATACGTATTATACATTCAGGCAAAGACAGAGGATGAGAAGTGAACCCTAAAAACCATAAAGGGCATGAATTGAAAATTGCAGGGTCTATATTAGATTAAAGACTTTATAATTTGTCGATTAACTAGGATTTAGTGCTTTTGACATCTGTTTGAAACATGTTACATTGAAGACCTTATAATCTGTGTATTAACCAAGACTGGGTGCTGTTGTCCTCCTTAAATAGAATCATTTGAATATCAAACTGTATATATATATTGAGAGGAGAGAAATTTAAATGTATGTTTCAGTTATAATAGCTTAACATATTATTGTAGAGTTTAGGGGTCTGATTCACAAAGTGTTTTTCTATGGGATTGTGCCATTATAAAACGCTTCCGTGAATTAGGCCAATGGTGTTAATTGTGTGATTAACCAAACATTCGGTTTCAAAATGTTTTGTTTCTATAATATAACATTCATATTCTTACTTTGTAGTCTTGGGGGTCTGATTCATAGATGTTTTTGTTTGCACTGTGCAAAGTGACTTTTAACTGGTGCAAAGTGACTTAAGGCCAGTGAAAAGTCACTTTGCACAGTGCAAAATATTCCATGAATCAGGCACTTAATGTGATAAGCAAAGCGCATCCGTGGGCAGACTCTTTAAACTTCACTTGGTTGTAGAAATGGTAGTCCTATCTAAGTTCCCATATATAAGCCATATCTAGCTGTTACGCTCACCTGACTCCCACGGAGGCGCAGGCCTGGTTTGGAGTGCTGTTGCCTCTTCTATGGTGAAGCGCAGGACTCGGAAGATGGACAGGACCGGACCCTCAAATCTGGCTTGTCTGACTCGCAGAAATATCCTTCTGTGTGTGAAAAGGGAGTATTAACAATCTGCGGGATAAGGTGTAAGCCTCCCACTCCCATCTCACCCTCCACGAAACCCTTCTGCGATTCCCCGTGAAGTCTCACCTTAGGGTCTGAAAGGACGAGCTCTCCATCCTGCTTCTGATGCAGGGGCGTGTTGTAATCCAGTTACTTCACTGGATCATGGATTGTAGAGAGTTCAAGTTTGCTTGACCTTCCTGGTAAAGTACTGTGAGAATTCTGTTTATGAGTATGAGCCCGAAATAATAATTGTCCGTTGTCTCTATTTCAGGTGCAGAACAAAGATTCCGAGATGAGCAATGGAACCGATGAAGGAAACTCAGGTGAGTTGTTTGATGAGAGGTTCCTTTAGTGTCCTTGCCTTAATGCACTAATGCTTGTGTCTTTTTTCCCCATAGGGGCCGGGGTTCGGAAATGCGGAGATATGGCACCAACCCGAAGTGAGAGGTGCAGTTCCAGTAGGTATCAGGTAAGTCTTTAATGAGCGTTCAGGTAATGTCTTAGCATTCGCTCACTAACGCTGATGTCTCTTTTTTCCCCTTAGGGGCCGGGGTCCGGAAATGCCAGGATGCGGCACCGACCCGAAATGAAGTGGGAATGACCCAACAGGTAAGTCTTATGATGGCAAATTAAGGTTTTCTTATTCTCTTCCCTAGCTCACCTTAGTTCTTGTCTTTTTCTCCCTAGGTGCTGAAATGTGGCTGCGGATCCAGATGGTCGCTGATGAACATGGGGGCGCCTAGTAAAGGTGAGTGGAATGCGGCGCTGCAGCGATCGATGTGATGTGCTTTTAAAATGAATGTCTTCCTTTTCAGGATCGTCGGCGAAATGTCTCCGGAATGCAGATTTAGCAGGTAAGGCCTCTTCTTTCTCCCATTCTCTTCTCTTCTCCCTTTGCAGGTGTTCCAGGATGCTGGCGGGCGTGGCAGAAGTCAGGATGCAGGAGCTGACACGGTGAGCGTCCAGCTGCTAGATGCAGAACAACGCGAATCGTGAGTTGCTTCTTGGGCGTGGCTTAAATAGCCTTCGAAGTAGTTCCAGGTATGTATCCTTCCTCTCAGGTATGTATTCTTCCTCCGGCCACACCCGTGTGGTTAAGTAATCCCCAAAGATAAAGTAGTCCCATGCAGGCCTATAGATGGCCTGGATGTTGCAGCATGGTCTGCATCAGGTGAGTTTACACCAAGCACCTTTAAACACAAAGTCATCTTTTATGAGCCTGGCGCCTATGGCGCCAGGACTGTTATCCAATATGAGCCTGGCGCCAAAGGCGCCAGGACTGTGTCCAAAGGGCCCCTACTTGGGGCTGCTGAGACTTCCCTCGGGGACATGATTTCTGCCTCTGGGGTAGCTGGGCCTGGTCTGGCTCCTTGGAGGTAGGCATCATGACAGTACCCCCTCCCAAGGCCCCTCCCAAGGTTGTTCTCTCTGGGGGTTTTGGCTTGTTTGGTAATTTTCGGTGGAATTTTTGTATTAATCGCGGCGTGTGTACATGGTCGCTTGGTTCCCAAGATCTCTCCTGAGGTCCATACCCCTTCCAATCAACTAGATAGAAGAGTTTTGACTTTAACACCTTGGAATCCAATATGTCTTTAACTTGAAATTCTAAGTCCCCATCAATCTGAATTGGTTCTGGTGGTTTGATCAGTCTGGTTCCTGGTTGCACCGGTTTCAACAGTGAGGCATGAAAAACGGGATGAATTTGCATGTTCGCTGGTAGTTCGAGTTTAAAGGCCACGGGGTTGATTATAGCTTTGATGGGATAGGGTCCTATGTATCTGGGGTTGAAAGTCCGCGGTCCTTTGAGAGGTAAATGTCTAGTTGCTAGCCACACCTGGTCCCCTATTTGGTACGGAGGTGCTTCACTTCGATGTAAATCAGCATTTTCTTTTTACTTTCTCTTGGCTTGCTGAAGATGAGTCGTAGCTTCTTTGAAAGCTCGGGTTATCGTGGAATGCAAATGATCTATCGCAGGCATTTCCAGGTTTTGAGGAGGGTCCAGGTCTGAGGTTCGAGGATGATGACCATACAAGGTGTAAAAAGGGGTTTGTCCTGTTCCAGAATGTACAGAATTGTTATATGCATATTCTGCGATCCAAAGAATGTCTTTCCAATTGCATTCAGATTGGTGCAACATACACCGAAGATATTGTTCAAGGGTTTGGTTAGTTGTCTCGGTTTGGCCATCGGTTTGGGGATGGTGACTGGTGGATAGTCGTACATCAATTTGCGCCAGTTGACAAAACTTTTCCTCCAAAAATGGGAAATAAGCTGGCTTCCTCGATCTGAGACTAATATGGATGGAAAACCATGCATAAGAACTATGTTCTCCAGAAATTCCTTGGCCAAGATGGAGGCTGAGGGTAACTCTTTTAAACGGATAAAATGGGCCATTTTGGAGAAGAGATCCACAATCACCAAGATAGTGTTGTATCCATAGCAAGGAGGCAGGTCGGTAATAAAGTCCATCGACAAGGTGTGCCAAGGTGCCGGGGGAATATCCAAAGGTTGTAGAAGACCGGCTGGTCTTTTCTTCTGACCTTTATTTTGGGCACAAACTCCGCAAGACATCACAAAAGATTTGATGTCTTTTCTCCAGGATGGCCACCAGAATTGTCGTTTGATCTTTTCCTCAGTTTTAGCGATACCTGGATGTCCTTCCATTAATGTATCATGATAATGGACAATAACGAGTTCTTGCAGTTCTTTGTTAGGCAGAAATAATCGCCCCTGGAAGTACGGTAAATCGTTATTAACTGAAAAGTGTGACCCCTTTTGGCTCCATTTTTGTAAGGCTGTGGAGTCTAATAGTTGTTTAACTCGAGTTTGAACGTCCTCAATAGTTTGTAAAGCGGTCAAACCCAAAATTCTCTGTTCAGGTATAATCGGTACAGGTTCTAAGCTCAAATTTGTTTCTTCCATCCCAATCGGGATAAAGCGTCCGCTTTGCCATTCTTGCAACCAGGGCGATATGTGATTACAAAATCAAATTCCGCAAAGAATGAAGCCCATCGGAGTTGACGTGATGATTGGGCTTTGGCCGTCTTTAAATATTGCACATTTCTGTGATCTGTAATCACCGTGATGGTGTGTCTTGCGCCGAGGAGGTAATGACGCCAAGCTTTGAAGGCGGACTTAATAGCTCGTAACTCCTTGTCGGTGATTGCGTAATTAATTTCAGGAGCCGAGAATTTTCTGGACCAAAAGGCTACAGGGTGTAGTTGGTTAGTTATTGGATCCCTTTGAGACATGACAGCTCCCATGGCTAAGCTGGATGCGTCGGTTTCAACAATGTAAGGGAGATCTGGGCCTGGATGCTTCAACACAGGTGCGGAAGTGCATTTAGTCTTTAGGTCTTGAAAGGCCTGTTCTGCCTCATGAGTCCATTCGAAGCGTTTATTCTTCCGTAAGAGAGCTGGGATGGGTTGGACCACTCGAGAAAATTCCGGGATGAATCTTCGATAAAAATTGGCAAAACCAAGCATGCTCTGAACCCCCTTCACAGAGCTAGGAGATGGCCATTTGAGGATGGCGTCCACCTTTCGCGAGTCCATTCGGACTCCTTTAGGTGTCAGGATGAATCCGAGAAACTCGACTTCTGTGGTATGAAAAACGCATTTTTCGAGTTTTGCAAACAGTTTGTGCTGGCGCAATTTTTCAAGAACTGCCCTGACATGTTTTCTGTGATCGGATTCCAAAGAGGAGTACACCAGGATGTCGTCGATATATACGATGACACAAACATCGCTAAGTTCCCGAAGAACATCATTCATAAAGTATTGAAAGGCGGCAGGTGCGTTGCACTATCCGAAGGGCATCACCTAATATTCAAAGAGCCCATATTTGGTGCGGAATGCAGTCTTCCATTTGTCGCCTTCTTTTATATGCACCAGGTGATAAGCTCCCCGGAGATCTAACTTGGTGTACATACAAGCATCTTTTACCTGGTCGAGAAGTTCAGGGATCAGAGGCAGAGGATAACGATTCTTAATCGTTATTTGATTTAGGGCACGGTAGTCAATCCATGTTCTAAGGTCGCCTTCTTTTTTCGGCACGAAGAACAGAGCTGAGAAAACAGGAGACTTTGACGGGCGAATAAAACCATTGGCAAGGTACTGATCTAAATACTGACGCAAATTAAGGTTCTCAGGTTCAGTAAGAGCATAAATCCTACTACAAGGCGGTTGAGCATTGGGTACCAGATCAATTTGACAATCGTATGACCGGTGGGGAGGTAACGTGTTGGCCTGTTCTTTTTGGAAAACGTCTTGGAATTCTTGGTACTCAGCCGGTAGTTGTATAGTGGCGGAAGTTACTGAGGCCAGGCCCATATTTGGATTTCTTGGATAACAAGTTTGTTCACAATCAGGAAAGGTTATTCTCTTTGCTCGCCAGTCTATTCCAGGATTATGTGTTTCTAACCAAGGAATTCCTAGAATTACTTGAAACTGTGGGGCCTTGATTACGTCAAACACAATAGCTTCCCGATGTCCATCCTGACCCACTAGTGTCACTTCTGTAGTGGAATGAGTTACCGGCCCTGAGGCTATTTCAGTTCCATCAACTGTAGTAATGACATCCTTGTTAGTTTTCGGACGGAGAGGGAGATTAATCCTGGAGGCCAATTCACGATCTACATAGTTTCCAATAGCTCCACTGTCGATGTATGCCTTTATAGCATGCAACCGCCGAGGCTGTTTCGGATCCACGAGGACCATTGGCATGATGAAATGGGAGGTCAAAGAGTTTGTTTTCAAGCACGGCAAGTGAACCTCTACGCTTGTCGGCTTGGTCGTTTCCCGAATCAGGTTCTGTTAAATTGTTGTCAGTGGCTCCAACCACCTTCTTATGTGGTTTTACCGGACAATCTCGTAGAAAATGACCAGAAGCCCCGCAATAGAGACATAATTGCTTTTGCTGCCTTCTCTCCCGTTCCTTCTGCGTTAACGGTCCTTTAACTCCACCGATTTGCATAGGTTCTGAAACGTCGGTACTCTTGGGGTTAGCGTGAGTTTTGATTAACACTCTGGTTTCAAACTTGGATCGATCTGCTTTTCTATTCTGAAGTCTGTGATCAAGTTGGACCACAAGGTCTATGTACTCCGCGCAGACTTGGGGTGGATTTACTATTTGGGCTAGCACGTCTTTAAGTTCTCCGCGCAGACCTCGATGAAATAATGTGATTGTTTTATTCTCTGGCCACCCAGTTTCCACAACCAACCTATTAAAGGTGGCGATGTAAGATAAGAGATCCTGGTTACCTTGTCGTAAGGATAGCAGTTCGTTGTCTAGGGCCTGTCCCTGAGAGTGTCGAGCGAATAATCTTTCCATGCTCGCCTGGAAGCCTTGAAAATTCTGGAGAATTGGGTCATCTTGATTTACCAAAGGAACTGACCAATCGGCAGTACTGCCGCTGAGATAAGATAATACAAAAACTACCTTGGTCTGGTCATTAGGGAAGGCCCAGGTCTGCATAGGAAGTGTAAGCGACATTGGTTCATAAAAACGGCATATTTCTTAGGGTCCCCAGCAAAACGTTCAGGTGGGGCCAAAGGCATGTTTCCAGGTAGATTGCTTTGTACCGGGTTATTCGCAATCATAGAAGTGGGATTACCCCCGGAACTAGGTAAAGGAGTTTGTCCTGCCTGACCCTGCAACAACCGTTAGGCCAGGTCATCAGTTCTTTCCTTAGATTGGATCAGTTCTCTTTTGAGAGCGTTAGTCTCCTGGCGGGCGGAGTGTACTTCTGCCCGTAATTCCCCCAAAAGCTGGGCCAGCTGGTCTGTCTCGGAAGTTTCCATAGCACCCGGGTGGGAATTTGTAGGTAGGCTTTGCGTTCTGTTACGCTCACCTGACTCCCACGGAGGCGCAGGCCTGGTTTGGAGTGCTGTTGCCTCTTCTATGGTGAAGCGCAGGACTCGGAAGATGGACAGGACCGGACCCTCAAATCTGGCTTGTCTGACTCGCAGAAATATCCTTCTGTGTGTGAAAAGGGAGTATTAACAATCTGCGGGATAAGGTGTAAGCCTCCCACTCCCTTCTCACCCTCCACGAAACCCTTCTGCGATTCCCCGTGAAGTCTCACCTTAGGGTCTGAAAGGACGAGCTCTCCATCCTGCTTCTGATGCAGGGGCGCGTTGTAATCCAGTTACTTCACTGGATCATGGATTGTAGAGTTCAAGTTTGCTTGACCTTCCCGGTAAAGTACTGTGAGAATTCTGTTTATAAGTATGAGCCCGAAATAATAATTGTCCGTTGCCTCTATTTCAGGTGCAGAACAAAGATTCCGAGATGAGCAATGAAGCCGATGAAGGAAACTCAGGTGAGTTGTTTGATGAGAGGTTCCTTTAGTGTCCTTGCATTAATGCACTAATACTTGTGTCTTTTTTCCCCATAGGGGCCGGGGTTCGGAAATGCCGGAGATATGGCACCGACCCGAAGTGAGAGGTGCAGTTCCAGTAGGTATCAGGTAAGTCTTTGATGAGCGTTCAGGTAATGTCTTAGCATTTGCTCACTAACGCTGATGTCTCTTTTTTCCCCTTAGGGGCCGGGGTCCGGAAATGCCAGGATGCGGCACCGACCCGAAATGAAGTGGGAATGACCCAACAGGTAAGTCTTATGATGGCAAATTAAGGTTTTCTTATTCTCTTCCCTAGCTCACCTTTGTTCTTGTCTTTTTCTCCCTAAGCGCTGAAATGTGGCTGCGGATCCAGATAGTCGCTGATGAACATGGGGGCGCCTAGTAAAGGTGAGTGGAATGCGGCGCTGCAGCGATCGATGCAATGTGCTTTTAAAATGAATGTCTTCCTTTTCAGGATCGTCGGCGAAATGTCTCAGGAATGCGGATTTAGCAGGTAAGGACGCTTCTTTCTCCTATTCTCTTCTCTTCTCCCTTTACAGGTGTTCCAGGATGCTGGCGGGCGTGGCAGAAGTCAGGATGCAGGAGCTGACACGGTGAGCGTCCAGCTGCTAGATGCAGAACAACGCGAAGCGTGAGTTGCTGCTTGGGCGTGGCTTAAATAGCCTTCGAAGTAGTTCCAGGTATGTATCCTTCCTCTCAGGTATGTATTCTTCCTCCGGCCACACCCGTGTGGTTAAGTAATCCCCAAAGATAAAGTAGTCCCATTCAGGCCTCTAGATGGCCCGGATGTTGCAGCATGGTCTGCATCAGGTGAGTTTACACCAAGCACCTTTAAACACAAAGTCATTTTTTATGAGCCTGGCGCCTATGGCGCCAGGACTGTTGTCCAATATGAGCCTGGCGCCAAAGGCGCCAGGACTGAGTCCAAAGGGCCCCTACTTGGGGCTGCTGAGACTTCCGTCAGGGACATGATGTCTGCCTCTGGGGTAGCTGGGCCTGGTCTGGCTCCTTGGAGGTAGGCATCATGACACTAGCTTGTACAGTCAAGTTTTACATGTGCCAACAGTTAAGATGGATTTCTAGAATATGGCCTGTTGGTCCTGAAGGTCACCATAGTTATTGTGAACAGTGGAACGCAGAGAAGTTAGCCAAAATCCAATCAATGTAGCAATGTAAAACGTTCAAGGCTATTCTCAGGAGAGTCTGATTGGGGTCAGGGGTTCGCAATGAGTCCACATAGTAAGGCACACAATAATTCAATTAAGACAGGAATGTATAAACATATTATATTAATTATAGGCCTTAAATACACACGCAAACAATTGAAACAAGCAGGTGATACTATCGCACAATACTCAATAATAAATATATATACAGTCATTATAGGTTCTTTAAATGCATTCAATTACTTAGATCAATACAAGAAGACAAGTAAGTGATGCAGTAAGCTGGGACCAAGTAACAAGAACTATGCCCTAGTCCAATTGCACTGAAGAGTGGGATTGTGTGCCCAAAAGTCACAATGCTGCTCCCTGAAATGTATCTGATGCAGGTAAAGTACTTGTGTTGGTGAATGCTCAAGAGGAGAGATGCAACAGAGTTACTGGTAAGCAGAAATGTGTTCTTATGTTTCATGTTTCACTGATAAGGTGTGATGACCAAAAGGCAGTGGAATGGAAGGACACAATGTTATCCTATGGAGGACAGGGGGAGACAAATGCTTTGTGTTTACTTACCCCATGACTCCACTTTCCCCAGATGGGTCCACTGGGTGTGCTGGAGGTTTGATTTCCTGCCCTTAGTTCCAGTGAGAGATGCCCAGGAGCTGCAGGTGCAAGGATTCTTCCGGTTTGGGACCAGGAGCAGGGTGCAACCCTTGGCGATGGAGAAAAGCAGAAAGCACCAATCCAGACCTCTTCTGGACACTTCACAGGATAGGGGAAGGCAATTTCCAGTGATGGCCACTGCACACAAATGACGGCAGGCATCCTTCCAGTTGTGGTTGAAGACCTTCGAGAGCAGGATCCCTTGAAATTGAGAGGCTGAAATTCGGCAGGAAGGTTCCACCTGCAAACATGGATCAGCAATGGTTCTAGCGAAGTAGCCCACTGCATATCTTGCCAGTCCACCGGGTGGTCCAGTGATGCTTCTGAAGGCTCAGGATGGCTGGATCCTTGGAAACACAATGAGACTGGTTGGACTCAAAAGTCCAGGGAAAAGCACTATACAGCACCTTTGGACATCAGGTTGCCACAGGGCCAGATGCAGGAATGGATGCTGGGCCTCTTCAGGATTCTTCTTTGGTTATTCAGTTGGTTGTTCCTCTAGGCTGCAGGAGTCCTCTTCCTATCAAACATCCAGCCTGGAATCAAATTCAAGCCCACCAATGGTAAGGATCTGCTCTATTCAAACAGTCAGTAGTTGTATAATCAGGGACAGCTATTGGTTTAACTCATGCCACAAACCTAGACCCTCTGGCGCCAGGAATGTGGAATGGGACCAGTCAGTGCTCAAACCTCCTGAGCAATGCAGACACAAAGGTCCTTAAAAGGTCCAAATAGTCCTTGAAAGCAGCAGATTTCCTGTGCAAGTGCATGCATTTATATGGAATTTTCTTACCTGGCAAGGCAGGAAGAAGGCCAAACAACAAGCTAAAATCTTGCAGTGTCGCCATTTGCAGTGTGCAATGTTAAAAAAATAACAAAAAGTAAAAGGCAAAAAGTGAAACATAGTTTCCCAGTATTGATAGTCTAAAGGATTGTTCCATTTTCCCAAAACAAAATGAGCAAAAGGAAAGGGGAGTGAAGATGAAGGCTTCCCTTCCATGCAAAAAGCCTGGACAGGTTGAAAATGAAAGCACAAAGATTGGGGGGCATAGAATCTGTGGAGGAAAATTTGCCAAAAGAGAACTATTTCCTAACATCAACCAAGGGAGGTACTTGTTGCCACGCAAATGCACTATTTCATAACAATGATCTTTATAGAGTGATCCTCCTGATGTATTCCATGTGCACAATCACAAGTAGAGTGGTATAGGAGCTGTTTGGGAGCCAACTGTTTTTATACCAGTTTCTACCTGTAATGTAAGAGTCGACAAGTGCATGGGTAAAAATAACATGTACCTATTCTTCTATATCTAATACCCCAGTTTGGCCACGGCTCACTGCCATAAAGGGCATTTGAAACAGACTTACCCTGATAGGACGTCAGTGTAGCTTCCACTGAAATGCCCCTAAACTCCTGCTGTACTTATATGCTCTGTATCGTACTCAGAAGAATTTGAGAATAGCGAATGTGTTGCACTTAGAAGAATTATGACGGTAGCTAACGTGTTGCATTTTGATGAATTTATGAGGGTAGCCAATGTAAAGCACTTAGAAAAAGGTGAAGATAGCCACTATACTGCACTTTCAAGAATTATGAAGGTACCTAATGTGCAGCGCTTAGATAAATCTATGAAGATCGCCAATACGTTGCACCTATAAGAACTGTGAAAGTACCTAATCTGTTGCATTTAGATTAATGTATGAGGGCAGTCAATGTATTGTACTTCGAAGAATTTTGAGGATAGCCAATATATTGGACTAAGATGTATTGTGAAGATAGCCAATGTGTTACATTTAGATGAATTTATGAGGGTAACCTTTGTATTGCATGTGGATGAATTGTGAAGGTAGTCAATGTGTTGCATTTAGCTGATTTTATCAGGGTAGCTAATGTATTGCACTGTCGGGGTAATTCCCTGGGGGGGGGGGCGGCAGTACCAAAGGAGTATGAGACACACAACACAAGAGCAATGAGTTACTGCTGTTTATTACATAAAACAAGCAGGGACGAGCTCTCTGGGCACGGGCATCCGGGAGACCTCTCGATCATGGTGGGCTCGCAGGCCCTTTTTCTAGCTGTATGACGCGGCTACGTGCGTCACCTGGGAAAACTAGCCCCAAACCTAACGCCACCTCAGGTTGGCTCCCCGAGTGGTAGGGTCAGTATAGATACATATAGGAAAGCTTGTTAGTGGTGGAGGAAGGGTCAAGTGGTACACTTGGGCCATCCCTAATAATTGCTACAAGAGAAATGTTACACCCGCGAGCCCCCAAGCCTGGGATCATCGTTCCAAGCTTGCGGTGCACCTGGTGCTGGAAACAAAGTATGACTATGTGGGGGGCGTGGCCTGTGTGCCATGGAGTAGGACGTGCTCTGGTGAGCTGCTCTTGCAAATCCGACGTTGATCCGTGTTAAAGCGCACAAATGGACTTAAATGCAGTAAATACTAAGAGCAGAGGCGTCGGAACATGTTCCCTATCACTGCAGCGACGGGAGAGTGAATTGGATTAGATGCGGCGGAGAAAATAACATTTTTGTGTTTGCCCGTAAAGAACAGGCGCCTCCCAAAATGGCGGAAGGACAAAAACAAAGAGACCTCAAATAAATAGAATCTCTGTGCTGCCGACGGTGACTGCGGAGCGCTCTCTGATCGGAGCGCATGAAGGAGCATCGGGCCCCTGCGGCACAAGCTCATGTTACATTGCGGGGTGCGGAGAGTATTTGTATGGTGGACTCCCGGGCAACAACAGTGGGAGCAGGCGGATCGGACCGAGTGCCCGAATAGCGGCGCCACCGGCTCAAATCGTGCGGAAGCTAGCCTGAGCAAGGACATCGAGCGGGCACGGCGAGAAGAACTCCCTGTGGAGAATAAACAGGGAGTTTGCAGTAACGTATGCCCTTGCGGAGCAACAGAGCGTGTCATTTCTGATGAGATACTTTGCTGTGTTCGAGAATCCTAAGTGTGCTGGAGGTCACATGGATGCTTTCCTAAAACGAAAACGAGCGCTGCTCGCACAGACACAATGTATCGAGCAACCGTGAAGATAGCAAAGCGGGAGAGCGGAGCTGGAATGCAGCACACGGCAGAAGGGGCAGCTGATGTAAGGAGAAGCCTCTTGCCGGTAGTTTAAGCAGTCGGGTGCTGGAATTGAGCACCCCGTAATAAAAACTATTGAATAACACTATCAACGGAGATGGCTTTACACATATAGGAGCTGGGGGGTGTGTAATCCTGAGCGCTGTGGGTTTCCTGGCATACGGCAGTGTGCTAAAAAGACTGCTGAAGACACACCCAAAAGTGTGCACTGTGCAAAGAGCCCCCCCCAAAAAAGAAAAGGAGGGGGGGGAAATAAAAAAAATAAAAAGAAATTGAAAACATTTTAAAAAAATAAATTCCGTGCTCGCAGCAGAAAACAGGATGATTTCTGGGACCAATAAATTAAGCTAATACGTGGGAGAGCACAACCCACTCTAGAAATAACCTGGCCAAACAAGCCTACATGAAAGCTCTCTTGGACAGCTTTTTCAGACCGGTGGCGTAGCACTGGGTTTGCATCAGAACAGAAAGGCACCTAAGACGGGCAGCGAGGCAGGCACATTCAGTATACGCCTGCTACTACATATATAGGCGGCCAGCCCTGAGGAAGTTGGCCGCGAAGCTACACGGGGGCCGCAAATGAGGGTGAGAGTGTGGCGACGGAAACACGGCAAAGCAACTTGGTGTGAGGGTGATGCTGTAATTGGGACGGTGTCGCTCACCCCAAGGTGAGGTTGACGGGGGAGTGCAGGCTGATATGTGGGAGAGCGCAGGCCATTGTGGATAATACAGGCCAGCCTGAAATAGCCAGAAGAAACCCTCCTGAATGAGAATAACTGTACGCACTAGATGACGGTGACCCGGATGCGTTGTACAAAACCCTGAAGGTATTTTGCATGGAAGTGGAGTACCTCCGAGCACAAACACGTGTGCGATAAATAATACCAAGGTGCTGCCTGGCACATGTGGTTTGCTGATCGCTGCTGATTGTCTAGGGCACACCATGGGGGAGACTGGCAGAGCTTTTGAGGTGCTGAAGCCCCCATGCTTGGGTAAAGCCTGGGATATTGGAACCTGGTGTGCCCCCCCTCTCTACTTGTGAAGCATAAGAGGTGGGCGGACCCACGACATACAGCCGCT
Source organism: Ambystoma mexicanum (assembly GCF_040938575.1). Lineage (NCBI taxonomy): Eukaryota > Metazoa > Chordata > Amphibia > Caudata > Ambystomatidae > Ambystoma > Ambystoma mexicanum. Next base: position 276,562,412 of record NC_090936.1, on the reverse strand, counting down.
GCGTCATGTCTAATAAACCCCTAAAACAAAGAGTGAAGCAACCCACGCTGGACGAGTTTGCCAGAACACTGCCGGGCCCGGAAAGTGCCAAGAGCAGAGACAAGCCCCCCGCAGATGGCATGGCCACCGTGGGTACAAATCAAGAGGTCCTCGCTGCGATTGCGGACTTGAAAGCAGACTTGAAAGCGGCCTGGGAGGCCCAGCTCAAACTAGTTGTGTCTGAATTGAAAACAGTGCTGGACCTCAAGGTCGGTGAAGTGCAGGAGGAGGTGAATCTACTCCGGCAGGATGTAAGGTCCCTGTCGGAGCGCACAGAGAGCCTAGAGAAGGAAGGGAGTTTGAATACAGCGGACTGCGCCTCACACAAGACGGAACTGCATGCCCTGGTGCAAAGAGTGGGCAACCTGGAAAGTATGGCGGAGGAAGCGGAAGGACGCGCCCGAAGAAATAATATCCGCATTGTGGGTATACCGGAGGGAACAGAGGGCCACAACCCCACAGAGTTTGTCGAAAACATGTTGTTACAGGAAATAACCGGAGGAGTTCTGTCTCAAGGATTTGCTGTGGAACGAGCGCATAGGGCTCTGACAAGAAGGCCGCCGCCGGATAATCCGCCTAGGCCAGTTATCGCCAAGATCCTTAACTAGCGGGACCGGGAAAGGATTCTGGAACACTTTCGTAAAGGTGGAACAATCAAGCGAGGGGAGGCAAACATAACAGCTTACCCGGGCTATACCCTGAAAGTGCAGCGGAGCCGAATGAACTTCGGGGTTGTTAAGAGGAGATTGAGGGAAGCGGCCCTGAAATACATGCTACTTTACCTGGCGAAATTGAAGGTTTTTCATAAAAATAGAACTTTATTTTTTGACACTCCGGAAGATGCTATGGGATGGCTTGACGTGGGGTTGCCCCAGGAGCCCGACATCCAGATGGAAGAAGGAGGTGGACGAGATAAGTAAGGAGTAATGGGAGCACAGGAAGATGGTGCGGCTTACAACTATGGGACTTGATTATAGTCATTGATGTGGCCTGCTAGTAGATGGGACCAAAGTAGAATGGATAATGTATTGTGTGCACTGCGACTGCTGCCTTATTAAGGAGCCCCGCTGGGCTAGTCCTCATACCCCCATTTAGTATCAATAGTTAAGTGGCCATTAGGGCGACTTCACCCTACTGGGCTCTGAGCGTTTTAGACAGGGCTAGATGTGGGGGTGCCTGAGATCCAGAGGTGGAGCTAGGCAACAGTTGGGGAGGGAGTTGTTGGGTAAGGGATGGGTGGGGGGGGAGGAAGGGGAGTTTGATGTGTATATAGTTTTGGCGATTTTGAGTCTAAACACGAGCCTACAAGGAATAGTCTTAGAATTGTATCTGTATTGCGCAGGCAGATGGGATTGGCTGGAAGGGAGGGAGATGGGTACTGATGAGCTATGGGGGATCTTAGAATAGTGACATGGAATGTCAAGGGACTTAATAGTTATCTCAAAAGGAATAAGGTCATGCTGTATTTAAAAAGACAAAAGATAGATATTGCATTGTTACAAGAGACGCACCTGATGCGAGAAAAACTGGAACTGGTGGGGAGAAAATGGAAAGGTACTGTAGTGGGGTATTCGTATTCGGCCTATGCTAGGGGAGTGCTGGTCTGAGTGGCGCCTCATGGCCCGTTCCAGCTAATACAGGAAAAAATGGAAACTGAGGGGCGTTTGGTCATAGTGAAATGGTTGATAGAGAATAAAGAGGTGTGCATTGTAAACACCTATGCCCGCAATCAAAACACAGCGGAGTACTTCCGGACTATGTGCACTAGCCTAAGCTTGTGCATGGGTGGTGCAGTGATCTGGGGAGGGGATTTTAATTGTGTGCTAAACCCCGGAGTGGACAGATCGGATGACAAGATGGTTAGGCCTGCCCCAGCAGCTAGGGCATTGCAGTCGTTGCTAGATGACTTTGAATTGATAGATGTGTGGAGAACAAAGCATCCTAATGAAAGGCAATATTCACATTACTCGGCCCCACAACAGCTGCACACTAGACTTGATTATGTTTTTGCCACACCAGATGTAATGATAGAGATTGTTCACATAGAATATAAAGCGAGGGTCCTGTCGGACCACTCGCCCCTGGTTCTGGGGTGGCAATACTGCTGCCCTAGGGCACGTATTCCGACATGGCGCCTCCGTGCAGAGGCGCTTAAAGACCCGTTTTTTCGAGAAGATATAAGAGACAAGATCATTAGCTATTTTAGGGTGAACACAGGCAGTGTTGACTCGGCAGAGACACTGTGGGAGGCCTTCAAGGTGGTGATGCGAGGTGTGGCTATCGCTAAATCGAAAGGCCTGCAGGATGGGGTCCTGGTCGATTTACAAAGGGTGGAAGTAGAATTAGAAAGAGAACTAAAAGGTGAAAACATAGATACCGAGCTGGTGCTTAAATTACAGCAACGGTGTACGGAACACTGGGAAAGGCTTTGCAACCTTAATTACAAAATGTAATTTGAGAGACAACATGCGGGTGTAGATAAAACGGGCCGTCTCTTAGCGTGGCTATATAAGAGTGAAACCCCTAGGCCCCCGATTAGGACAATAACCAGTGAAGATGGGGCGGTGGCAGACACCCAAGAGGAAGTCAACAGGGAATTTGCGGATTATTATAAAGAACTACATAAGGACAGAGGAGGAGGCAGCCGGGATGAGATGCTGGAAACTCTGCAAGATATAGGATTGTCCAAGACAAGTGCAGAAGAACGAGAGGAACTAGACGCACCAATTATTTTGGAGGAGTTGGAGGAGGTTGTTAGGCAGCTACCTACTAGCAAGACCCCGGAAGCAGATGGATTACCCAGCAAATTTTACAAAGTATATGGGGCGGAAGTGCTCCCCCCAATGTTGGAAATGCTCAATGAGGCATTTGAAGTGGGACGATTGCTGGAGTCGCTCAAAGAAGCGATCATAATACCGCTCCCTAAACCAAATAAACCGGGACATAGCTGTGGATCGTATAGGCCGCTGTTGATGCTGAACCAGGACAGCAAGATATTAACGGCTGTCCTGGCGAATAGACTGCGGAAAGTAATTAGCAAATTAATACACCCGGACCAAACGGGCTATGTCACGGACAGGAATATTACCCACAACCATAGGCGACTCCATCGGGTGATTGAATGGGGCTGTGACAATGAAGGAGAAATAGCAATAGTGTCTTTAGATGCAGTAAAAGCTTTCCACTCGGTTAGATGGCCGTGGCTGCTGGCGGCTCTGAGAGAGTATGGAATGGGGCTGGGGTACATCAGGTGGGCGGAGATGCTGTATAGTGCGCCGTTAGCCAGGGTGCGAACAGGAACAGTAATATCTGAAAGATGGCAATTCAGCAGAGGCACTAGACAGGGGTGCCCCTGGTCCCCGATGTTGTACATCCTGGCTCTGGAGCCCTTGGCAATATACCTGAGGCAGCAATATAATGAGAAAGGTATTGAAATTGGAGGGGAACGGCACCTTATATCCCTATATGCAGATGATTTGCTACTATACTTGAGATATCCGTAAGAAAATCTTCAGTATATTCTGGAGGTGATGGAGAGGTATGCAGGGTTGTCCGGTATAGCTGTGAACCCTCAACAATCTAGTATTTTCCCACTGGGCAGTTACAAGGGAATCCCTGTAGAAAGGTTGCCTGTGTTGAAGGTGCCATGGTCTGTGGGCTCCTTCCGCTACCATGGAATAGATGTGTACCATACGGCGGAAGAAGAACATAGACATAATACCGAGATGGCTGTTGGGAAAATACGCAAATGTATGAGGTTTTGGGAAAAGTTGCCTTTAGCGATGATGGGGCGGGGAGCGATGCTCAAGATGGTGGTTTTACCTAGGCTCCTACACTTTTTTAGCAATATCCCACATATGATTCCGAAAAGGTTTTTTGTTCAGCTAAATTGTATGTGTAGAGACTTTCTGTGGCATGGTACCCGGAATACAGTAGCGCTCTGGAAGTTGCAGAACTTTTATGAAAAAGGGGGTGTTAAAATACCTAATTTTGAGGTCTATTATATAGCGAGTCAATTACAGTTTGTGGCCAAATGGCTCTCCGATGAAGCGACCCCTGAATTTGGATTGTTTGGGCGGAACTGTACCCCATTTTACCTGAAAGAAATTATCTGGTTGCCTGAGTCTGACATAAAGGAGCGCCCAGGGATGTTGAGGCTGGGGTGGAAAATGTGGCGACGAGCATGTATAATGATGGGGGACCCTCTCCCGTGTTCACCGCAGGTACCTCTGGTTGCTCTGGCGGGTGGAGATAAGCAACTGAGGGTGATTATCAGAACCTACTGGGAGTCGGTTGGGCTAGTAACGTTGGGAGATATATGGCAGGAGGGGACCATCAGGGAGTTTGAAGGACTTGAGGAGGAGGCAGGACTACATGGGGGCCAGTATGTTACGTATCACAGGTTGGTACGGAAGATTCGGATAAAGTGGCCCGAGACAGTGTTGGCTGAGGAACCGGACGCCATTATGGGGATGATATATGACATAACTGAAGGGGGGCATGAGATCTCTAGATTGTATGAGATGGTAATGTCTAAGGTTGGAAAGGAATTGACACATTTGAGATTGGATTGGGAAACAGAGGTGGGAGCCCAAATGGATGATGGGATGTGGGAGCGGGCTCTGGGATACCACAATAAGGTATCTAGGAATGCCAGATTGCAACAAATACAGCTGTACGTAACGCATAGAGCATATATGACCCCGCTGAGGATATCTAGATTCAGGAGTGCTGGGAGACAGGCGTGCCCTAAGTGCGATGAAGAGAATGCTGATATGACACACATGTTTTGGTCATGCCCAGTGATTGAGTGTTTCTGGAGAGAAGTCGCACAAAAGCTAGCAGAGAAAGGGGTCACGCTCGCCATAGACACGGCCTGGGCCTGCCTGTTGGGAGGGTTTCCCAGGCCACGAAAATTGAAGCATGTGGGGAAACTGAAAGACTTGGTGTACGTGCTTGCCAAGCGAAGGATAGCCATGGGATGGAAAAAGTGTCATAAACCACGGGTGGAGGTGTGGTGGAGGGAACTACAGAAATGGGCAGAGGCTGAAACGGCAGAATGGCAGGAGGCAAGTGGCATGTCTTGGGAGGAAGAAATGGCATGGAAAGCTCTGATATCTGGACTATTTGGAACAATGTTAGATACAGAAGAATCTGATGAAAATGACGCTCGGCTGTGTGTAGCAGATACTGAGTGTGAAGAACAAACAGGCTCGTGAAGGGGGGTGGGAACAGGGAGGCAGGGAACAAAGACTAATTGATGTTACTGTAATGACTGTGGATTACCCTGCGTGTTTGGTTTGTATTTTTGGTTGTATTGGAAAACTAATAAAAATGTATTTTAAAAAAAACAAAAATAAGTATGACTATGTGTCAGTGGTAGAGAATTGACAGGTATGACTATTAGCTGGTGTGCGTGCCTTTCCCATCGCTGTCAGTGTCCAATTTGTCACTTCATTGTTGCAGTCTGTGTCCCAGACATGAGCCCCCAGTGCTTCTATGGTCCATGGGGCTTGGCATCGTATCAGGTCAGCCTGGTCACATGTTGTGAGACCGTGGCTGGAGCGGAATTTTGAGCATTTGATTTGTATTTCGGCTCAGGGAGTGTTTAGCAGTGGCAGGTGTAACCTTGGCGCGGGGAGCGCTGCATGCAGATTGCAACATTGCGGGCTTGGCTGTGAGCTCTTGTCGGGGCTCATTCTGTGTGGTCAGCACCTTGCAGCTTTGTCTGAGCTGCTCCGGCCTGGGGACTCTGGCTTTGCGGCTTACCGTGGCCTGGTTTATGGGTGGCTGTTCATATTCTATAATATGGGGTCGCAAGAGGCGATAGAGATTCATATGCATTAGTCCATATGCAGGGTTACATCTTCATCGTTTTAGTGGCGAGGAAGCATCTGCAAGCATGTACACAAGCTCTTCTGGCTTCTTGCGTTTCTGCGGTGCTGTAGTTGGCCTATGTGAAAAATAACAACGATGCATGTGTGAGTGTGAGTGGTCCTCTACGTCATAGCACTGAGTATGTTCTTCGTGTGGATTGGTGTGTGTATGACCAATGTGCTTGGTGGTATGTGTGTCCTTGTCCGCAGGCTATGTCGTCATGGCATCTCTAATGATGGCAGTATTTTGTGCTTGCTGTCTAGTCGAGTTGATCCATACGGTCGGTATCAGCTCCATCTGAGTCTCCGGCATGCGGTTTGATTGACGGGCAGCTTCCCTGGCTGTGTGGGGCATGGCCAGAGTGGATCCTGACATCTGGGGCAGCCGTGAGCGGGTCAAATTCCTCCCGCGGTGGGTGCTTGGGTCGTGACGTTCTGGTCCATGGACTGGATGAGGATCGGTGGAAGGGATCGTCCCATTTTCCCTCTTCAGTCCCCCCTTTGGTCGACTTGTCGACCACAAAACTATCCACTCTCTTGTCTCCTCTTACTCGCCATACCTTCGTTATTCCGGCCAAGTGTTCATACCGGTCCACATGATCTACATATAAACACATCCACCGCCTGGTTTGCAATAAACCCATTTCCCGACGTAGCTTTTCGGGTTTCTTGGGCTCTCAACCTTTATTGATGGTGGGTACAAGTCTTCTTCTACTATCTGCTGGCGCAGCCGTTCACGCTCCTTAATAATGACGTCTGTGTGTTGGTCTCGGCTGGCATTAGGACGTGCATACCAATCATTTCTTCGGCAGTTCACTGGGACCTTTCCTTCTATACCTTTATCCCCATCACAAAAGCCATTCCTAAAATTATGCATCCTGCCATAACCTTAAGACCATCTGATAGCCAATAATGCATCCAGGACCAGATGTAAGAGAACCACCTACAGTCTTTCTTCACTCCCTTTGCTTCTTCTTTCATCTTGGCATGATTCTTGGCTAGCTGTGATACTGCCTCAGATAGCGTGCCATTGTCCTCGTCGTTGGCAGGAATAAACATGCAACACGAGTTCCAAATTTTTGCGCAAACACCTCCTTCCATTGCTGTCAGGAGGTGAGGCACATATCTGTTCTGTACGGCCACCATCCTTATCGCCCTTATCTCTTCCTTTATCGCATTGAATCCGTTAACTGTGGAACTTATTTTCATCATTAGCCCCCATCTTGTTATCTGGAGCCATTTCGCATTTGCATATGCCTGTACCCCTGGATGTATGATGGAGGAAAGGAACATTTCTGCTCTGCTAAAGTGTGCTGGAGGAATGCCACTCAGGGTTGTTTCTGACTTTCCCAACAGGTAGTTCCCTGTCAGTGTTCTCCTTGTCTTTTTACTCTGGATAGGTGGGTACTGTCGTTCCATTGCTTCCCTCTTCCCATCTTCAGTAACCTTTTCTTTCTTTTATTTCCTTCGTCCATTTTAGGGAAGCTCTTCATGTTGACATGCTTTTGTGGTACTACCAGTACCACATGTTACAGTACAGTACCAGTACGTTGATGTTTACCATGGTGCACACTCCATTAAACAACGGTGGCAAGCTGTTGTATGCCTTCGATCCGCAAGCCCAATAGTGGTCCATCAGAACTGCTGTTCCTGCACCCTCCTCATGAATCTTTACTTTTCTCTTGCAACCTTCATTTGCTCCAACGTCAAATTCTCAATCATGCTGGTAACACAGTGTAGGTGCTGTTAGTGGAAGTATTGTTATGGGTTCCTCCTCTTTAGCTAACCATGTCACCAGTGCTGCCCTCTTGGTCCATTCCTTGTAGCATTTGTCATTTTCTTATGCACTGTGATCACCAGTGGTTTTGTCAATGTCAACATTTTGCTTCCCACAACTCCATCCACCTTTAGTGTACGCCATGTATTAATATTAGTGGCCTTTCCCAGCATCCTGGTTCTCCAGCAACTTCTTTTGCATACCACTCGCATGGTAGGTAATTCAATGTAATTTCTTCTGTCTCTCCTTTGTTGGGTCCCTCTGTTATGTACTTGAGCCCTTTGGTCTGCTGCCACGATTCGTCATACATTGGTAGTGTTTTGATTAAGTTATCTTCATAGGGGTAGGTTGACCTTTATTTCCATTTTAGTGTTGCTCTTTTCCCTTGAAACTTGTTATAATATACACATATTCTTCTTCTTAAGTATTTTGGCCTTTTTATAATGTATACAAACTGGTGTGACAGTGCTTCTGGGGTGTTATCGTCCGCGGGTAGCATTTACTCCTGGGCAGTGACATATATTTCTTATCTTTGTTACATACACAATAGCAATGTGCAATTCTTGCATGTGCGAGACAAAAGGGAGAAGCGAGCATGCATGTCTTTACACAGTGTGTTGTATATTGAAGATTGTTTGACAATGTTCTTCATTAATTGGTGATTGGTGGGAGTCATTTTAGCTAACTTGTGTTCTTTGCCTGGGATCTCGTGATCATAGGGTGTGCTATGGGTGATTGGTTGTTTATGCCCCTTGGGGTATCTGGTGTCTGCACTGTGTCGTTGTTGTTGCCAGTTGTCGTTGCTGAAGCGTTGGCCCCTTTGCTAAGGTGAGGGAGGGTCTGTGCTTTTTAGGGCTTGATGTCGTGGATGTGTGTCCATACGTCTTTACCTTTTATCCTGACAGCTCTGGGAGTTACCTTGTCCACCACATGTGGGCCTGTAAATCTAGGATTGTCCCATGTGTGTTGATCATTTTTTCGGGGAACCTGGTCTCCCTCTTTCACTGTCCACTGTGTTGGTGGTTCTTGTTCCTCGTTGGTTGCTTCTTCTTGCTGATGGTTCTTCAACCCGCCCTGTGTCCGTTTGATCTGTTATGAGATAAAAGCAGCACTAGTAACCAAGGAAGAGACATATTTGTGCATTTCTTCACCAAGAACAGTGCTTTTTGCTTGGCAGTCAGGTGTGGCCCTTGATGGTGGTGTGAGTGGGAGGTGCATTTGACGTCCGCTTACCACCTCGTGGGGTGTGAGGTGGTGGTCCGACCCTGGTCTATTCCTCAACTCAAAGGCCAAAGGGGGCAGTACAGCCAACTCTTTTTGGTTGTTTGTGGTATTTTTGCTATTTCTTCTTTTAGGAGGCTATTGAGGCGTTCGCAGATGACATTTGCTTGCGGGTGATACACGCATGCAAACTTATGTTTGATTCCCAAGAGGGTAGTTACGTGCTGGAACAGTTCATTGGCAAAGGGGGGCCATTGTCTGACCGTAGCACTTCGTATACTCCCCACCTCGGGAACACCTCCCTCACCAAGAATTTGGCTGCCCTGAACGCATCTGCATGAGAGCATGGACCAGCCTCGATCCACCTTGAAAATGGGCACACTACTACAATCATGTATCTGTAGCCTTGACATACATTGATCATGTCAACGTAGTCAATGTGTAGGTGGAGGAAGGGTCCTTCAAGCCGGGGTATGGTACCTTTGATCACTTGCAGCATGTGACCGGCCGTAAATTGCTGGCATGTGAGGCAGTTGCTAATGAAATTTGCAACATGTGAGTTTAGCTCGGGACAGAACCAAGGATTCTTTTATCCGTGCAGCAATTACTTCTTTCCCTGTATGCGTGAGATAGTGTAATTGGATCTGAGTTATTTTCAATAGGGCTAGGGGCATTACAACTTTCCCTGTACTATTCTGCCACCATAATGCATCTGTGGGGGACATGGTGCATCCTCTTTTGTTCTTTTTCTGCCATTGGTGCAGCTGCCTGTAGTTCCATGATCTGTGTCCCTGGGATGTGTGGGTACCCATCCTTCATCAACATCTGCCTCTTGATATTGGGTCATCCCCATTGGTGTGGGCCTGTCACTTCACCAATGCTACTTCTTCTGGGTAATTAATTACTTCTATTAGTTTAGCCAGTAGAAGAGCATGTTGTACCGGGGTACCGTCTGCTCTTCTGAATCCTCTTCTTTGCCATTTTATCAATCCTGAGTGTACTGTTGATGTAACATACGCACTCTTCAGAGTATATGGTTACTTTTTTATTATTGCTTTCTTCTAATGCCAAAATTAGTGTTACTAGCGCTGCTGCTTGCGCTGAATAGTGTTGTGGTAATTGAACTCACTTCACTGGAACGTAAGACCAGTCTTCCCTCAAGCATACTGCTGCTGCCCCTGTCCTTCTTATCCCATCGCTTTGGTCAATTGTTGATGAGCCATCTATATAAATGATCTCTCCCCCCCTAGGGCATTTTCTTCCACCTTCCTGATGCTTGAGTACATTTCAATAGCCTGTGTGCAGTCATGTGCATGCTCTCCATCCTCCACTACTTCTGCTATGAATCGTGCTGGGTTAACATTACTGCGCATAACTATTTTGAGCTCTGGTCTGGACAGTATGATCTCGTAACCTGTAGCTCTCTGTGTGGTCAGTGTGGATTTTGGCTTGTTCAGTATTGCAAAGAGAGTGTGTTCCACATACAGTGTGGTGGGGCATCCCATTGTTATTGAATAAGATTTTTCTACTGCAAATTCTGCTGCGGCTACGCTCTATTCGCACGGGAAGTGGCCAATCATTACAGGATCCAAATAGCCACTGTAAAATGCCACTGGTTTATGCCCCATGCTTGTATTTTGTGTCAGTACTGCTTTCATTACTGCGGTATAACAATGTGAAAATATGTAAAATTGTTCCTCATAGTTGGGTGTAGCCAGTACTGGTGCAGTTGAGATGGTGTGTTTTAATTAATTGAATGCCTCTGTCATTTCCCTTGTCCATCCCAACTTCCTTTCCCCCTTTGTGCTTCTCTAAGGACCTCAAGCAGTGGTCCTATGTATGAGCTGTAGTCAAAGACCCATGCCCTACAGTAGTTCCACAGGCCCAAAAATTGCTGCAATTCTCTTACTGTCTGTGGCTGTGGTGTATTCGTTATTGCTTGTGCCCTCTGTGGTGCAATGCTCCTTCCTTTTTGTGAAATGATCTGCCCGATATAGAGCACTTGTTCTTGACAGTACTGCAGTTTCCCCTTGTCAACCTTGCACCCTTTCTCAGCCAGCACTGTGAGCATCTTTACAGAGTCCCTCCTGCACTTCTCCTCAGTGATGCTGCAGATGATGATGTCATCTACATATTGTAGTACTGTGTTTTACATCTCAGTGTTTCCCAGATCCATTTGTATTACTCTGTTAAAGATAGATGGTGACTCGCAGTACCCTTGGGGTAGTCTAGTGTGTTTCCACTTTGTGTTGCGGTATGGGAAGCTTGTTAAGTTTTGTGAATCAGGGTGTAGAGGTATTGAGAAAAAGGCGTTCTTGAGGTCGATCACAGTGAATCGTGGCGCCTCTGCTGGTATTCCGCACAGTATAGTGACTGGTTTAGCTGCTATGGGGTATTCTGCTTCTACAATATTGTTGAGGGGCCTCAAGTCTTGTATGAAACGCCAGGACCCTCCTTTCGCCTTGAACACAGGGTACACCGCAGTGTTGCATGGTGACTCTGATGGTAACAGTATTCCTCTATCCACTAAGGCAGTTATTGTTTCATAGATCCCTACATCAGCCTCTTTAGATAGTGGGTACGGCTTCACCATGGGCAGCATTGCACCTTTCTTATGCTTTATTTGTACTCTTCCAATGCTTTTTATGCAGCCTATGTCATATGGATTAGTCGTCCATAGAGAGGTGGGTCCTGCTGCTAAATCTTCCTCATAGAAGGATACTTGGGTGGTGGTGGGTGCTTCTAGTGCCATTGCCATTTTCTGTGCTACCTCCTTCTATGTCACTCTTAACCAAATATAGACGTTCATCTGGAACACCATCTCCCCATCTCCTGTTCCATCTGAGAACAGTTCCTCATCTGATGCCTGCATTAGCCTGAATCCTTCTGGAGGTGCTATTGCAGCTCTCCATGCTTTCCCCTGCCCATCCTGGGCGTGTACTGCAAAGTAGTCCGTAGTTGCCACAATACTCTCTATGTCCAACTATATTATAGCCCTCTTCTCTGGTGGGTGTTTCTGGTCTGAAAAGGTAAGCTGCTGGTCTCCTCCACACCTTGCCCTCAATTCCTGGTAGCCATGCTATTGCCATGTCTGTTCCATATTGGAAGAAGTCCCCATCCATTGGTTCGGCCCTTACCACTCTTTTGCCACAGTAAGCCTGGAGTATGTGTTGTGCTGTGAGCATGTGTATGCCTTGTGTGGAGCACACTATTACTTTGTCAGTAAAGGATATTGTCATGTTCAGTCTGCTCCTGATGTCTCTCCGTAGTATGTTTACTGGTGATTGTTCTGAGTATAGCAGTGGTAGGGACAGGTCATGATCTCCAAAAGATAAGGAGATGTTGTTAGTGAAAGGAAACCACCCTCGAGCCCCAGAGAATCCTTGAGTGTGCATAGCTTTGCCTGACAAGTTGAACTTCCCCTCCCTTATACAGGACCTAGTGGCCCCTGTGTCAATTAGGAAGTAGGAAGGAAAATGTTTTGTCACCTATCGCCACCTTTATGCGTGGTTCCTCCGCAGGGTTAGGTGTTACCGATAGGATGGGACACATCAAAGACATCTGTGGGCTGTCCTATTGTGGGTATAGTGACTGTCTGCTCCCTGTGTATGGGTTGTGACCAGATATTGTCACCCTTCCCAGATGTGTCTGTTGTATAGGTGCGTCTGCAGGTGGTAATTTATTGTCTTGTAGTTGTGTGAGCTGTTGTACTGTCTGGACAAGTTGTTGATGTGTTGTTGCTGCCTGTTGTGCCTGTTGTGGTGGTGCATATGTTTGTAGTTGTTGCTGAGGTAGTGGTGGAGCTTGTTGTTGTTGGATTAGTGTTTCTTGTTGGTAAAATTGTTGTCCCCCATTGTAACCTTGTTGCCCTTGCTCTCCCCAACCTGCTTGAGTCAATCTTGCTCTGCACGTGCGTGACATGTGTCCTATTAGGCCACAAGTCCAGCACGTTGGAGGCTCCCGTGCTTGCCATGGGTATCCTCAAGTGGTTTCTAAGTACCCCTGTTGTCCATGTTGATTGTGTCTGCGGAATCCCCCCTTGTTGTGGTGCTTCAGGTCCAAATCCCCTCCCTCCCGCTTACCCCCATAGTTGTTAGTGTACCCGTTTCCCATCTGTGTGTATCCACCTCCCATCTGTGCTGTGCATGGTGGGGGTGGTGGCATTTGCTGTGTCGTCATTTGTGCTAGTTGCAGTGATGCTATTTGTTGTTGTGTAGTGTCTGGTGCAGCAGTGACCTGGGCAGGGCCTGTTATCAGCGCACCTTCCATGGCATATTTGGATAGTTTCCTTTGGACCAATTTCGCCTCTTCTGCCTTTCTGTCTTCCTCTTTCTGTTTCATCTTTTCTTGCCATAGCCTACAATGGTGTACTATTGTCAACTGCATCTCTGGCCATGCCGTTGCTTCCATTCTACTAATTTATTTAATTTTCTCTGCACTGGTTCTGAGAGACCTTGAATCAATATGTGGTAAAAAATTGCTAGTGTTTTTTCCCACGGTTCCGGCGTTTCCAGGCGCCACTTCTCCTGAATTTCCTGGATGTAATCAACAGGATCTTCATTCTCATGCATATTGCGTGACGCTATTGCTCCTATGTCTGAAATGTCTGGGTACTGCACCCTCATCGCCTGTCACAATGCATGTCTGCAATTTGCAAATGGCCCCCCATCATGTGATGTGTCACTTATAGCTACCCCTGGGAATCCCACTCTCTTCCAAATGTCATCTGCTGCGTCACCCAGTATTGAAATTAACAACCCCTTTACATCACCCACTGCTAGATTTTGCCCTGCAGTTTGTTTTTCCATTTCATATATCCATTTCCCGGCCCCTCCACTCAACGATGGAAGCCTGCATTTGATGTTTTCTTTGTCTGCGTGCTTCCATGGGACATATTGTGGCCTTTCTCCCCCTCTTTCTATTAATGGCATTAGAATGTACTTCACTTCCCCTGGCGTTCGTCTGTGCGGGGATGTGTGCGTGTATTCGCTCTCCTCTTTCTGTTGACCCACCTGACCCTTCCTATGTGCATCAGCTGATTCTTGCATTCTGCGTCCCGGAAGGTCTCTGAGTCTATTAACATATGGGGTGTGTTGTGCTGGCGGTGTCAGTAGTCGTGGTGTTCTTTGTTTTGTGTGTCTTTTACTTTCCCTCCCTGTGTGTTCTTCTTCCCGTATCTCACAGTCCCATGATGACCCACAGTCTTTGCGTGTTATGCATAATTTGCTTAGCCCTTCCCCACTCCCATCACTTCATCCCCTGCAAAATCCCTCCTCCTCCTCACTGCAAAATCCATTTGAGAATGTCAACCCTGTACCTGGGCGTTTTCCCCCCACTGTGACTGTCCTTAAGTCTATGTCTGTGTTCTCACCTGTCTTCTTCGCGCCCCTCTGGGTTGGTGTTGTCACTACCTCCTTATTGCTACAAGCATATGCCTTGACCCCATGTTCCTTGCTCGTCTTTCTTAGTGCTGTATCGCTTTGAGGCTCGCCTCACTACTTACCTCCGTTCTTGCTCTATAAAGTTCATTCATTATTGCATCACTTACTTGTTCTAATACCCTTTTCTCTTCCTCCTTGTTGTTCCATATTCCGCCCTCCTTTGCCAGTATACTTTCTATGATTCTCCCCTCCTCATACCTTCGTGCACGTTCCGATATAATCTTCTTCCTCCATAGTCCCATCTCCCTGTCGTTTTCTTCTCGTTCCTCTTCTTTTCTTCTTACCTCCCGCTGCTTCATGCGTGCCATTCTTTTTGCAATTCCCCTTATGTGGTCCTCTTCTTGTTTCCTTCGCTCTTCCTCTTGCCGTTTTAACCCACCTTGTACCCATACTTCCTTTCTTCTTCTCCTTCCTTTCCTGCTTGAACTGTTTCATCAGTGCGCTCCGTGCTTCCCTCAGTTCTGCTAATCTCTCCTCCGGCATCTCCTCTTCCTCCTGCGTCATTCTTCCTTCCTCCTTCGTAGTTACCCCACACCCCCTCTGTGTGTATTCTGTTCCTTCTTTACTTACCTTCTTTACCGCCCCTTCCTCCTCCACTGTTACCGTCCCTGGTAGCTTCAGTAGCACCTGTGCTGCCATCCATTCATCTGGTCCTATGTTTGCTAAGTCTACGTGTGCCCTCTTTTCTCTCAAGGTGCTTACCTGTGTTTGTTTTGCATCTATTGCACTCCTCGCACCTACCCCCTCTTGATAACTGTCTTCTGGCGCGTATGGCGGTGGGCTGTATGTAGGGTTGGAGTATCCTTCAGTTGCAGTTAGTTGAAATCGTGTTGCTTCCCTCAACTCTCGCATTGGATGCAGCCCCTCTGTTTCCTTCTTTACTTCTTTAATTATGGGTGTCTCCTCTTCACCTTCCTTTTTCACCTCTGCAACTTCCTTCTGATTCTTCCTCACTTTCCTCAGCCTCAGGGGTTTTTCGGGGCATGCTGCACCCGCCTACTCCACTCACCTTTTCCTCCTTCACTCCCTTCATTTTGAACATCTCCGGTACCCCTGGTGCACACCCCTGGAACATTTTTCAGAGGTGGAAAACTTCTAGGTGGCTCGCTAATTTCTTCCCCTTGTATGTGTTATGTAGATACGCTAGCAGTGAATGTTGGGTACACATGTCAAAACTGCCGTTGGGCGGTCCATGGTATCCTTATTTTGTTGTCTGTCCCTTGTGTCCATTCAATACTGTACTTTACTATTTTATCTCTGTGCGGTATTAGTGTTGCGCAGATATGCTGGAGTGGTGTTGTTAAGGTGCAGGCCCTATACCCTGCTCCTACCCCATGGTACACAGACATCTTTAAAAACGTTACTTTCTCAGCACTACCCATACCTGGCCCCGTAAATTGGGGTCTTCCGACTTTCCGCTGCAAGGAAAAGCAATTTGTATTACAATACTTTTGGTGCTGGGAGCAACCGCCCTCTTTACTTCTACAGTAATGTCACCTTCCTTTATGCTTCTCCTTCCGGAGCTAGGGCCCCTTCCACCCATGGCGCTCAAAGCCCCCTGCAGCTGTGTGCCCCGCGTGGCGTGCTTTTGAGCTGCCCCAACCTTCCTGTGCCACCGGTACTGTGCACACCTGTAACGTAATTCTAACTCCTCCTCCTTCTCCTCTGCCCTCACTGCCTGCGCAGTGTATGCTCTTCTGGTCCCCCTCCCACCGGCCGCACCACCTCCTTGTGCGACCTCCGTTGTTGAGCACATGTCAGCGTTCTCTGTGCGCGGCCACCTCTCCCTCTTCACCCCTCCCTTACCACGCGTCCCTGCCCCGAACACTCCTGGAGGATAAAGACCGCCGTATCCTATACAAGCCCTATGGGTGACGTCACCAACTACTACAAAGGGTTACCGGTACGTATAATTATAGCAAAAATAATGAATGCACGCCATATTTGGCAATCTTGTTCCCTGTTATCCCCACAGCTGTCTTCCCACCACACCTGGAGTGGAGTATTCGTCAATTTCTTCGTTATTATAACCGGACAGCGCATGCTGCGTCGCCTCGCGTGTGATACGCCCCCGCTCTAGGGGAGCTTAACCAGCCAATTATCTTCTGCACTGAGAAACAATGTAGCTACCTCCTGCGGGAATACGTCATCTATTCACAGAGCTAAAACACTCAATCAATAGGAATCGTCATCTATTCATTGATCTACAACTTCAACTCATAGGAATGCCACACCGCCTTATACAGATGTCTGCGATCTCAACCAACCAGCGCGATCCCCCAGTCACACGTGGGTGCTTGAAGCCCCACCCAATCTGCTCTGCAACACTAGAGGAGATGGCCCTTGTGCTAGTCCCCGCTACACCTTACACATTGATCGCCACTCGATTACCAAAAATCTTTTCTGAACACCCTGTAAGAGCCACCCGCCGCCCTGTTTACAGTTCCTCCCACCGCCTGCACAACATTGTAATGCTGGTTATGTGTGCCATACTCACATTGAGTTCTAGCCTGCCATCGCCACTCGGCTGCGGACACCCCTCCCATTCAGCTGGCCGCCTCCCCTCGTCTGGACCACACCTGGACACTCGCCAACCGCGGGCGGGACACTTCTCAATTCGGCTCCCGATGGCCAATCTCCGGATTGCGATATCCGGTCATCTCGCAGTTCCGCGATGGTCCTGTAGTCCTCCAAAGGGGGCAACGACAGAGGCGGCCGCATTGCCGGGCCACCTTGACGCAAGCGGCCTCGCTGTGATCTCTCTCAATCTCAGCAGATCTCAGCAGTGGCTCCAACTTGTCGGGGTAATTACCAGGGGGCCGGCAGGGCTGTCCGTGGTCCTCCGGGGTTGGGGAGGCCCCACTCCTCCCGCGTCCCAAAGGAGTATGAGACACACACAAGAGCAATGAATTACTGCTGTTTATTACATCAAACAAGCAGGGTCGAGTTCTCAGGGCACGGGCTTTCCGGAGACCTCTCTATCATGGTGGGCTCACAGGCCCGTTTTCTAGCTGTATGACGCTGCTACGTGCGTGACCTGGGAGAACTATCCCCAAACCTAACGCCACCTCGGGTTGGCTCCCCGAGTGGTAAGGTCAATATAGATACATATAGGAAAGCTTGTTAGTGGTGGAGGAAGGATCAGGTGGTACGCTTGGGCCATCCCTAATAATTGCTACAAGAGAAATGTTACAAGGGGACAATTAGTGATTGACTAAACTATAATGGTGTCACTGGTGGGCCCCTTATATTCTGATTGGTAAATCCGCAAGCCCCCAAGCCTGGGACCATCGTTGTTCCCAGCTCACGGTGTACCTGGTGCTGGCAACAAAGTATGACTATGTGTTAGTGGTAGACAATGGACAGGCCTGACTATTAGCTGGTGTGTGTGCCTTTGCCATTGCTGTGAATGTCCAATTTGTCACTTCATTGTTGCAGGCTGTGTTCCAGACGTGAGACCCCCAGTGCTTCTCTGCTCCATGGGGCTTGGCATTTTATCAGCTCGGCCTGGTCACGTGTTTTGAGACTGTGGCTGGAGCAGAATTGTGAGCATTTGATTTGTATTTCGGCTCAGTGAGCGTTTAGCAGTGGCAGGTGTAACCTTGGCGCGGGGAGAGCGGCATGCAGATTGCAACATTGCAGCCTTGGCTGTGGGCTCTTGTCGGGGCTCGTTCTGCTTGGTCAGCACCTACTGTGGCCTGCTTTATGGGTGGCGGTACATAGTCCATAATATGGGGGTTGCGAGAGGCGATAGAGGTTCATATGCATTAGTCCATATGCAGGGTTATATCTTCATGGTTTTAGTGGCGAGGAAGCGTCTGCAAGCATGTACACAAGCTCTTCTGGCTTCTTGCATTTCTGCGGTGCTGTAATTAGCCTATGTGAAAAATAACAATGATGCATCTATGAGTGTGAGTGGTCCTCTATGTCATAGCACTGAGTATGTTCTTCGTGTGGATTGGTGTGTGTATGACCAATGTGCTTGGTGGCACGTGTGTCCCTGTCCACAGGCTATGTCGTCATGATATCTCTAACGATGGCGGTATTTTGTGGTTGCTGTCTTGTCGAGTTGATCCATACGGTTGGTATCAGCTCCATCTGAGTCTCCGGCATGCGGTTTGAATGACAGGCAGCTTCCCTGGCTGTGTGGGGCATGGCCACAGTGTATCTTGACATATGGGGCAGCCGTGAGCAGGTCGAATTCCTCCCGCGGTGGGTGCTTGGGTCGTGATGTTCTAGGCCATGGTCTGGATGAGGATCGGGGGAAGGGATTGTCCTATTTTCCCTCTTCAGTACTTAGAATAATTTTGAGGATAGCCAATGTATTACACCTAGAAGAATTGCCAGGGTAGCCAATGTATTGCATCAGAAGAATTT
This sequence comes from Ambystoma mexicanum, assembly GCF_040938575.1. Lineage (NCBI taxonomy): Eukaryota > Metazoa > Chordata > Amphibia > Caudata > Ambystomatidae > Ambystoma > Ambystoma mexicanum. The sequence continues at coordinate 276,543,681 of NC_090936.1, read as the reverse complement.
TCAAGACAGCCAATGTACTAACCACCCCTGCTCCTGCTCCCCTCCCGTATACCTCCCAAGTACCACAAATGCCATATGGGCCAGCCAAACTACTACACAAAATACACAAAACACACATACAACATAATATAAATCCGCATACAACAATAACACCCAGACATTGGGCCTTGTCCCTCTGGATACAAGCCAGTGCACACAATCAAAATTCACTTAGAAAGCCGACAATCATAGATGGCAGTTTTTCCTGGTTCTGCATGCATCAACAGAAGAGCACAATCTCTATCCTATCGCTCTTCCCCACTAACCCGCACCATCTTTTCTTACAGAGTCAAGTGAGTACCTGGAGACCATGCTAATGGTAACAGTGCACAGTATAAGTCAATGTAACTTAACCTGGTGAAGGGGGATAGCTCAGGGGCAATGTGTTTGTCTTCTAATCAAGTCAACGCAGCCAACACAGGTTCGATTTCCGATCCCGTGCTTACAAAGCAATCTCTGGTATTAAGTGCGTTCTAAAAGAACAATTATAATTATTATTAACATAGTAGATGGCAGACTTTCATTATGGTTAGAGAGAGAACCAGAGCAGATTGTTTAATAAAATTCTGCCTTTCCCTCAAGAAACCTTCTATTATGATTGGGCTAATTTCTCGGACCCACTGATGTAATTAAATGTACAGCATCATTATACTGTTGTACCAAGTCGGTGTGTAAAATATTGTGGCTAAAGGTCTCCTCATGAGTTTGGCTGTATTACCTAGGAAAATATTTCCAAACTCATTTACTGTTCCATTATGCGATAGGCATGCAGAAATGGGAACGGTCTTCCTGAGGCAGAGTCATGCAAACGCTTCAGTTATTGCATGTTTTGGAGTCCCAGAGGACTCCACTGGGGGCATGTGGTAACAATTATGTGACAGAAAAGGAGGACATGCTGAAAAGTTTGAGTCATACATATATGGCAAAGAAGTCAAATGTGCAGTATTCAGAAATACTGCATATTTTACCATTACCGCCAAACGCATACTGTCGACCTATGTTGTCTAACTGTCTGCGTATCATGGAACGTTTTCTAAGTGATGAAAATGTCAGACAATCTGCATCAACAAATAAATATGAATACTTAAGATATGTTGAAGGGATTTCCGATAATACAAGGTGCAGGCGAATTTCTGTACAAACACACGTGTATGCTTTTCCTGGAATGGTCTGCAAGCAAGGTTGCTGGCAATTAACTAGTAAACCAGAGCTTTACATTCTGCTTCCAGACTCCTAGGTTGTGTGAGACTGAGTAACTTATTCATCTCCATGTACCTCAGCTCTGTTATTTGCCAAAATCGGGCATGCCCAGAAAGATGTGCTACACATAATTAACACTATGAACAAAATGACATCTATATTCCAGCTGCAACAATGTAGCAGGATTACATTGGCCATATTAAGTAACCATTAATTTGCCATTGATGTGTTTCCACTACACATGTATAATTCAATAGCCTAACAATCATAGCAGATGACATGACAACTAGTTTAACATCCGCCAAACACATGAACTCTTTTGGCATTCGCCAGACAGAGCAAACTTAGCACCTGGTTGTGTGTTGCTTGCTAATCAGTGTACTAGAATGCCAGGCTTAATCTCCCAGTATGAGTCCATGCTCCAAGACAGCTTAAGGCTGCTCCTAGGAGACTGTGCTCCAGAGTCCTGTCTCTTTCCGCTCATGCTCACATGCCCACTCCTCCAAAAGTCAGATTTTCGAAGACAATCAGATATTGTCGTAGTTCTGACCATAAATGATGCTGACTAGCAATCTGAAAGCATTATTCCCATCAGCCTCTTATGGGACCACCACTTTGGTATAGCGTTGAATCAATTTGCAACTCATACTGTTTCTTCCAAGTTGAGTTCATGATCAAATAAAAAAAGGCACTATCTTGTACAGCCCCGACCACTAACAGTGATCTCCCTGATGAAGGACATGAGTCTGAAATGCATTGGCCATGGCTTCTGTTTCGTCCTCTTAAGTAGTTTATGACGAAGGAGCTCTTACAATAAAGAATGGTGTACACACCATTGACAAATATTTCTTGGAATTTACTGGAACATTTCACTATATGTCTTTTCAATTGATGTAGTATTTACTACCAAGGTGGTACCATCATTGGTGGGATTTCTTCCCCCAATTTTTCTGCCTCTACCTGCTCCCACCAACAGTTCTCCACAATTTACCTGCCTTGCTCAGGCTCCTCTAACCTGCTTGCATCACCATTCCTCTGCAGCACATGATTCCCCCATAGATCGCAGGAAGGGACTCGCTCCAAAACCCCTCTTGCATATCCACAGTAGCCATCTTAGAATGGCCTGAACTATCCTTTGGGGAATAAACACATTGGCCTGTGTGACCATTCATCGAAGGGAACATTCTTTTTACACGGTCACAGCACATGGTGCAACACACATTGGTGTTAATGGCATTAATCCCTGCGTTCTGGGGTGTGTTTGGGCAGTAATGGTCCTAGGCTCTCGCCAAGGCCTCATTCACTCTGGCCTACCTGGGATCTGGCTAGCGGCCCATTACTGCCCAGGCATGCCCTTGAACGCAGGGATTAATGGTTTAATATTAGCAGACCTTCTTCTCAAAAGAACACTGGTGACAAATGACCTATGTGGCACTGGCACAAGGGGGAACGTGTGCTACTTCCTACGGACATGGACAGACCTTGAGGAACTAAGAAAAAGTCTCTTACTGCTCCACGAAAAAAGAAACAAGGAGGAACATAAACATGAAATATTCTATGTCCCATCTGACCTTCATAGTAGACCACAAAGCAATATTACGGTTTTTGGTGTAGGCTTGAAAAGGCAAGTGGATACAAGAGAGTGGCTGTACTCGGCGGTCACAGCCACGCTGAAATTCACAGCAAAGGCCAGAGGATGTAAGAATCAGTCATCTCTGAGCCCAACCTCCCCGCCCCTCCACCCAGAGAGCATCTTCTGTCTATGTTGAAGACAAACCCCACATTTCTTTCTTCACTCTCTCATCAACTTTGATGATTTTAAGTCAATTCTAAATCATGTCATTCTACTCTCCATTTTTGGTTTTGTGCAAAGGTCCTAGAGGCCGAAAATGCCTGTTCACTACAACTGTATAAACAAATCTAAATTAGTAAGCTGCACAGCAAGCAACGTTAAGACATTCAGGGTATAATCAGATGCTGAATCTCTGACAAAGGAAAACAAATAAGGGGTTGAGTCACAAATTGGAGTTACTCCTGACTTGCTAGAGGGCTCTATTATATGTTACTGGCCGAATTTAACATTCAAGTTTATGCACATCTTGAAGTCACGTCAGATCCCTTTGGGGGTTTTCAGAATTACCATATGGCACATTTTCACAATGGGTCAATACCTCCACCTATAAGCTGCTATTTTTTGCTATTGTTTTCTCAAAGCTCCTAAATGTTCTGAGCTGTTAAACAGCCGTCATTCCAAAATAACACCTTTCTTACGGTTGCTACACAATGTATCTATTCTTTGTTATTTTGTTATTTATTTAGGCACTGGTGGTACAATATGCTATGCAAATTACAGCATAGACTGGTGAATAGTTGTTACATAGTTGATCATTTCCAATATAAAATAAAACGCTGATAGTTAAGGCGCTACTCCTTATCTTGTATCTTGACTTTGCTGCTTATTCGTCCCCATAAATGTGCAATAACCTTGCAACAAGAAATTACATGTGTGTAGGATCAGATTCCGAAATGCTTATATTTCTTACCCAGATTTACAAATCCGATGTCCACATACAACCTGGCACAGAGGGATCCCAGCATGAAACCAGCAACGGGGCCGAAAATTGAAATGGTATGCACGCAAGCTGTAAGAGAAATTCAGTTAAACCACGATAGATTTACATTTATTCAATATTAGGTCAAATTAAAAGGTTTACATAATTTCTGAATAGACCAACATGACTGCAAAAGTGCTGAAACAGCTACAACATATGAGGTTGAGTTGTTGGAGGAATTTTTCATATAAACTGATGCCCTTTTGTAATTAGTGTTAATTAATGATGATATTGTACTGCAACTCTGACTTTAGCCACTGATAGTATCATCATAAATATTAATCATATGGAAGCAATACATTGCTTTTAGTCGTGGATTTACAGAATGATGAAACACAATGCTTCAAAAGTTAGGTTTAAATGTACCCCCAGAGTCTTCATTTACTACACACACTTCAGGGCTTTTTTCAATTGTATAAAGAAAAAAGTAATGTTAAGGTGTAAAAAAATATAGCAATTACAAGTACATTGGTAAAAAGACAGGGCTATAATATCCCCTGGTTTTAAGATCCTCACCATTCTGAGTTGAGTATTTACCTCATGCACCATTAGATGTGTGCATTGTTTAGGGAGTGGGGTCTTCTGATGCTTCTGATTCCCTAGTTATGTGTTATACCTCAAATCAAGCGGTTTGAGTGGCTTGTCGTTGCATTTTAACAATCTGAGTGCAGATTACAATTACTGAGGACACAGCAGTCTGTCTAACTGGTTTGTTGTTGGAGGCTGGCGCTTTGATTCATAAACTGTTTCCCCAGCGGAGCGTGGCAGAGTCGGGGAAGAGTCAATACTGCAGTCGGCCCAGTCTGCCCAGAACGCGGGGGCACCCGTGGATTAATCACTAGTTTTTATAACAGCTTCGAACTTGCTGCGGCGGGCCACTTGAGGGCGTTTGATGTTACTATAAGGTTTCTCCAGCCCGACCAGCTGGGGAGCTAATTACACGGCTGGTCGAGGAGCCATGTAAGCACCTGTGAGCACTTGTGAACAGGGGCGTTGCCAAGGGGGGGGCTAAAGGGGCTATAGCCCCTGATCTTTTGGTTGTAGCTCCCGATAGAATCTCAGGAGTTACAGCCAAAAGACTAGCTAGCCCCCAGTCCCAACAGTTCCGACATCAGCCTAGCCCCGGGTCTTTTCCAGACCTAGCAACTCCCCTGCTTGTGAACGAAGTAGAAGTAGAAATCGGCTCTCGGCAGCAGCGAGTAAGTGTCACTATTGAGGAGCTGCCAACTCTAACTCTCAACTATCACCTGCCTTTTTCTGCTCAACCGTCACTTCATGGATTGGCACAGCCCCACTGCCAACTGTGTGTTAGTGTGTTGCTAAACTGTGCAGTCGTAACTCAGCCTTGTGAAGACAAAGGACAGGGGGAGAGTGACGGACTAAGGCAGCTCCTCGAGTTGTCGGGCGTGCCCTGTGCTCGGAGCTCGTCTCTTTTGGGACATCTTTGAATGACGTTTTCTGCTTTTTTTTCCTCTTACATAAATCGTAACATTAACGCCAACACTATTGTTCAATGCCCCGTCTGCCATATGGACTTTTGAACCTTTGTTACATTAGTATTGGAATGGCAGAAGGACTGTAGTGATTGTGGAGTATATATTAATTATATATTAACTATCAGTATAATAGCAGACTATTTTTGGAATCTTTAGTAATCCTTTAATTAGTGTATCTGCATATCATATATCTGCATGTGTGTACTCTTCTTGTGTTTTAAGCCAGTTTGTAGCTAGTTTTTAAGGTATGGTTTTTCTCCCCCCCCACCTTTGATTATAGGGTTGCGAGGGGTTTCCCTCTCCCACTGTAAACATTTATTTTTAAAGTGGTTTTAAGTGGTTGTACAGCTCATATTGTTCTTAGCTCTGCAATCTCTGGGTATTATCAACTTTGGAAACCTTTACCCTGTCTGTTTTTTTTTTTATTTTTTTGTATTTCTTTTCTGTAATATGGTTGGAATTGCTGTTTCATAAAGTGCTTCCTATGGGGAAATGGAAAGCTGGGGATAAGGGCAATGGGTTGGGGGGTTTATGGGGGGGTTGGCAAAGGGTGCTAAGAAACCAAAAATGGGTAAAACAGTAAACACAGTAAAAATGGGAAGACCCCCTCCACAATCTATACACAACCTCTTCCAGAGGTGCCTGGATTCTTATATGGATGTGATGGCAAATAAGATAGTGAGATGGCTGAACACAGCCAACCTAGTCTCTAGAGAGGTAGCACCCTTGTTAGAGGGGCACCTTAGCCCAACCAGTGGTGGGTGCAGCAGCAATAATAGTGGAGAGGACAAAGGGGAAGGCTTTGTAGCAATCCCAATAGCCTGTGAGAAGGTGCCAGAGGGATGGTTAGGGGCAGTCCCAATATCAGTCGTAGAAGCTGGGCGTCCTACAGTCAGGCTGTGCATTTTCCGCGGGTCCTGCCAGTTTTGATCTGGACTCTTCCCTTGCGGGGGATGGATGACAATATCTGGCTGGAATCCCTGCTAGATGAGAAGCTGAAACCTCAACAGTTGGTTCTGCAATACTTACAAGCCCTAAAGGTGGGGGTTCTGACCACATTATCAATAATGGATGATTCTATAAGACCGTAATCTTCCAAGGTGTTAGATCTGGCTAAAACTCGGGTAGAAGAGGTGGCGGAGGTGGGGGAGGTGGGAGATGTTGTGCCTTGAGTTTGTTGTGCAGCAGTGAAGGGAGGACACCATGCAAGTTCCATGTGGCTGCGGAAGTAGGGTCTGTCAGTAAAATGTTAGGGTTTGGGACTCATCTTAATCCAGGGAGGAGTAGTGACTTCAAGCAAATGGTTGGGGCTGGAGCACGGGGGTTTGTTCCACCACAGGGGGTGGGGGACCAAACCATCTTAAATTTGCCCTCAGAAGCAGTCCCTTTCGTGGAGATCATCACACGCCTGCCCGGCCTCTCGAAGGGCAATTTTGAGTCGACCATCTCCCTTCTTAACAAAGGGAAGCATTGGATCAACACAAATATGATGGGGTCTAAAGTAGACCCGGCCATTATTCATATGGTGAGAATAGTTGGTTGGGTAGGCACCAAGCCTAAGAATGTGGAGGGAGATTGTGCAATGTGGACCTTCTTTGACGCAACGATGGCTGGTTATCTCCTTAGTTCTAACCTTGCACAGGGACTTAAACCAAATGGCAGTAGACTCTTTAGCAGAGTTCTCTCTCTGGATTATTTTTATGAGAGGGTGGTTGATCAGGTAGCCCCGGGAACAACGCAGGGTAGAAGGGATGTAGGAGTTGGGGGTTGGTGCGAGGGTAGGGGGCAAACGGTTTGGCATCCAGTATCTGCACAAACCAAGGAGGGAGGCTGGAGTTCAATTCCCTTGAAGAGAGGGTCCAATCATATTGGTGAAAGTGCACCGATTGGTGCTCTAGAACTGGCTAACCGATTTGAGGTTCTCAATTCTTGTGAGGACCTTGATTGACAGTCAGATACCTCACTGAGTAGGGTTGACACTGAGTCGGGGGGGCAGGATGTGGCTCCGTTCTTAACTCACCTCTTAGTAAGTGACCCTCAGGCCAGTAAAACCCCAGTGTTTCATTTGCTGTCCTGGATTATAGCAGGGTCCAGGGGGAAGATAGATGGGAGAGATATCGCAGATGCTAATGATGTGATCCTTCTACAGGAAACATGGGTGTTGGAGACCCCGAAACTGGATGTTTTTGTTTCTTTTGGGATCCCAGCTAGGAAAAAAGCGAGGGGAAGAGGCTTTGGGTGCATGGCTATTCTGATTAAGATCTCAGTCAAATGCAGGGTTAAGGTGGTCGAAACATGTATGGACTTCCTTCAGGTGGTCTGTATTTCGGCCACAAGGGGTGAATCAATTTGTATTATCAATTTTTACAATAGTCCTCAAAAAGCAGAGGTTGATAGACTAGCCAGGGTCAAGGGGTTTATTTAGGATCTGTTGTCTTCGGGGAGGAGTAAAAATTAATTGTATGTTTGGGGAGGTGATTTTAACCGTGAAAATGGGAATGGGCATGGTCGAAGATTTACAAGACCCTTCAGAGGATTTCTCTGTGAATATTCCTGTCCCTATTTTGGGTGATCCAAGGGTTTGCAATAAGGATCTCCAATTGTGCTCATGGTTGACTGAATGGGGGTTAGGGACTGTTAATGGTCACTTGGCCCCAGATATACCATAACCATTTGGGCGCCTCGATAATTGATTATTTTTGCATCTCTGTGAGGCTTTGGGATCAGGTACTGAGTTTTGAAGTGATTCCGGATGTGAACAGTGACCACCACCCTACTCGTCTTTGTTTTAAGGGGATATTGGGGGAGGGGGCACCAATTGACTCTGTACCATGTCTAATTAAGGAGGTGGTTACTGGTTCAAGAAGAATCAAATGGGGGACAATCAAGGAGGAGAATCTGCATTTAGATACCATATCGATGAATGTACCTTTATTACTTGATATATTGGAGGATACTACACCACCGGGGCAAATTGTGGACAAATTTGTTGAATTAGCTGGAGTCCTTTCAAAAAGATTTACGCTAGTAAATAAAGGGAAGGTCCCAGTGTCATGCAAGGGTTGGTTTGATGAGGCCTGTAGAAGTACAAAGCGAGCACTATTTCTGACAATAAAGGCCTCGACCTCTAGCAGAAGAGAGATTGCCCAGGCTAGGGCACACTACTTAGTAGAGCTAAAGAGAAGGGAATGGGAAATTGAAGGGGCATCTTGTGAGGGTTTTCCGGACGCTGCTAAATGCAATGACCAGAAGGCCTTCTGGGAGTTTGTGAAGAGGGGTCCTGGGGACGGCTTGATCAATGAGGCAAGCGGTACACATGTGGAGGAAGCAGCCTGGCTGGAGCACTTTGGGAATTTGTTTGGGGGAGAGAATACAAGGGGATGTGTAGTCCCAAGGCCCTCATGTCTAAAGCTTGGGCTGGATGATGTAACCAAGGCTATAAGTCAGCAAGCCCATAATCGTGCACCAGGCCTTGATGTGATACCAGCAGACCTCTTTCAAGACCCCGTTGATTTGTGGGCAACTCTCTTGACGGTGGTGTTTAATGCCTGCTTGGAATCAGTGAGATATCCCCCATCCTGGAAAAGGGCTATTATATTTCCTATATTTAAAAAGAGGGACTATGCAAGCCCAAGTGCCTATAGGCCAATATCATTACTGGACACCTCTTTTAAAATCTTTGGGAGCGTGTTACTGGGCCATATTGAAACCTGGTTTAAGGAACAGGCGGTTCTTTCTGATATGGAGTTTGGCTTCTGGCTGGGAGTAGGTACTATGGAGCTGAACCTCAATTTGTATCTATTGGTGGCTAACTCAGTTTTTTGTAGGGGAGAGGTGGTGTATCTAGCGTTTATGGACCTGAGCACAGCATTTGACAAGGTAAATAGGTCAAAGCTTTGGGCAGTGCTAAGGTCCATGGGTGCATCCTGTGGACATATTGAGGGTTTTGATGGAAATCCACAGTGATAATGAGTCATGTATGCGCAATGGTCCAGGTGGTCATTGCACAGCATATTTTAGGTTTGTTTGTGGAGTGAGACAGGGCTGTGTCCTAACCCCGATCTGTTTTTGCCTCAATATTAACAGTCTTTACAAGGATTTGTTAAACATATTGGCAGACTTCTTGGTATTGGGGGGGTCGGGCATTTCCGATGCTAGCATATGCGGATGACACCGTATTGCTAGCCAGGACCCTGAGAGCATTGCAGACCTTGATTAATGCGTATGCAGCATTTATGAGTAACCTGGGGTTAAACATGTACTCTACCAAATCGGCTGCAATGGCCTGCGTGGGCAGAAAACTGACAGCTCCAATGTGACCCATGACTTGTGATGGAGAAGTTATCCCCAGGGTGAAGGTCTTTGATTACCTGGGAATTAGATTTTCGGAAGCCCTCACGGGGAAGTCACATCTAACCAAACAAACGGCCAAAATGAGCCAACAAATATGGGGCATTTTTCGTTTTATGTCCCGCTGTGAGGGTCAACCGCTTGATATGGTATCCAAGATCTATGTTTCACAATCAAACGTAGTTACATTATATGGGGCCCCATTGTGGGGTTTCCAGAAGGCTGACGAGCTACAAGTTAAGGAAAATACATTTTTTAGGCGATTATTAGGACTCCCCAACTCCTCAGCGTGCCTTTTATTCACAGAGAATTGGGCCTCGAATTCTGGGAGGATCAGTGGGCATGGGCCCCCATTACTTTTTTGGGTCCGGTTCATGGATGTCATTTCACCAAAATGCCGGGGTTAGCAGAAGTGACATCACACGACCCTTGACCCCTGATGACATCACAGAAAGTGATGTCATTTGACCCCACCCATAGTGATATCGCAGGAAGCAATGGAGCACAACCTTTCACCCCTTGACAAAACAGGAAGTGGCATCACATAGCATTGTAAACTACAAAAAATATGGTTACGATATCACTATCATGTGATGTACATTTCATACAAGAATGGATCGCCATATGTATCGTTAAGATCAGTGTGTATAAGCCCATATTACCAAATTACTGTGCATGCAAGCAGACGTTCATGACCAAATGGTAATGATGTGTTATTATATAGCACTTACGCTGAAGCGCTTTATATAGAAAAAATATACACCCAATATCACCCAACCTGTGTTGGTACTCATTTATCGACCTTAGAAGGATGAAAGGCTGAGTTGAGGTGTTTAAGAACAGACTAAATCAGTGACTCACCCCCTGAAGTGTGCCTGAAATAAAACTTTAATGAGTCTGCAATTAGTCTACAGAAATCACGAAAAGCACATCATTTGGTATTCCTATTCTTTCTTATTTAGGGTCAGACTTGTGGCACTCCTGTTCTTATTTTTCTTCTTTTGTTTAAGGGGCCTGAACAAGAAAGCCAGCCACTCCAGAAGTAAAGAGCTACATGGTACTGGCCACATCCCGGGAGCTTGCATTACAAAAAAAAAAAAAAAAAAAAAAAAAACTTTTTTTTGTTTTGTTTTTTCAGAGGTCGCAGGGAGACCACAGAGGTCGCAAGGGAGACCTCAGAGGTCGCAGTTGCAACCTCTGGCGATCCCTAAATGATATCCCGTTCTGGTTGTGGGCGAATGTACATGCCTTTCTCTGTCATATTATCATTAGATCTGTGTTGGGGAGGAAAGGGTGGCAAAACATTCCTTGGCTGGATTATATAGCTAAATCCTTAGGAGAGGCCAACCTAAGTATTGTTTTTCCTCCAGCTGCTCTTCCAACTAAATCAAAGGCGAATGGTTACAAACTTGTCCTGGGTGAAGTGTTTGCTAGATATGATATGATATGATATGACATGATATGGCAGTTATAACGCGCCTATACACAAGTGTTTCAAGGCACGACGAGGCAAGGGATGCGGAACACAGGGAAGACAGACAACGATCCTACTAGGCCAGGTGCCTTTCAGATTGCACAAGTGCATAGGAAGGGAGAAGGGGAAAGTGCGAGGGGAAGTGGGAGGGAACAGTGCAGTAAAAGGATAATAGAATACATAACAATAAGTAAAGTACGGTCAACAGCTGGCAAGCGCAAGGGTAAAGGGTAAGTGCAGGCCTCAAGTGTCAAGTGCTGGTAAAGGTACTGTAGGGATACAGAAAATAACAGTCTGCAAGTGCAGGGTTGCAAGGAAGGCAGTGCAGGTGTGCAACTGGCAGGGGACGGGGCCTGGGTCCGAGATCAGAGGGTGGCTAGGTAGCCTTTGCAAAGTCAGTTTCAGCCAGGAAATCAGCAGGGGAGAGGAGGAGGAGAGCAAGCAGAAGCAAAGAGAAAGGTTTTGAGGTGCTTCCGGAACCGGAGATGGTTCTCCTCAAGGTTCAGGAGGCAGGAAGGCTGTTCCAAAGGGAGGTCCCAGTGGAAGAAAGAGATCTACCACCAACTCGTTGCTTGGAGAAGCGACTAACCCTGAGGGAGTTGGAGGTGGAAGAGTGAAGAGTAATGAGGTGAAGGTATTGAGGCCAGAATGCCTTGTGGACAATGCAGAGGGTTTTGAACTTAATCCTTGCAGCCAATGGGAGCCAGTGCAGAGATTTCAGTCCTGGAGAGATACGATCCCTGGGCTTGAGGCCAAAGGACAAGTCTTGCAGTCCTGTTCTGGATGAGTTGCAGAAGGCAGAGAGTGGAAGCAGGCAGATTAAGAAAAAGGCAGTTGCAATAGTCCAGCCTAGAGAGAACCAGAGTTCTGTAGACAGTGAGCTTCCGGGGGAAGGAAACGAAAGGAAACGAAGAATACCCCTGAGGAGGTGCAACTGGTAGTGTGACCTCTCAGAGATGTTGGAGAAAGGAGGAACGTTTGGAGTCGTGGATGACCTATAGGTTTTTAGCCTCACAGGTGGGAGGAGGAAGAGGGCCAAGAGAGGACAGCCAGAGAGTGACAGGTAAGGAGGGTGTGGGTGCGCTGATGAGGAGAATCTCGGTCTTACTGGCATTAAGGCAGAGATCATTGGCGGCACACCACTCCTGGATAGCAGAAAGACAGTCAGATATGAGAGAGGGAGAAGAGGTGGCTGAGGGTAGCCTGAAAATGAGCTGAGTTTCATCCGCATAGCACTGGAAGTTTGGGCAGAGCATGGCAATGCAGTAGGCAAGAAGTGCCAGGTCATGGTTGAACAGCCAGGGAGAGAGGTTAGACCCCTGGGGGACACCACAGTTAGAGATAGAGAGAAAGGAGAGGAAGAGAACGCTTCTGGAGTATGAACATAATTTTGTTAAACTACATGTAACGATGAGCCGGCCATTTGAGATTCAGCCCTATTTAATCTGGGGTGCACGTAAAAAAGACTGATGGTTATTATCTCGGGCAAGGTTCTTGCGAGGGAACACTGTGAACTGGAAAGGCTACCCGGGTTCAGCTGCATATGTTAATATTTTGCCAGGGTACACCGGATCCAGAGAGTGACATTCATTCCAGTTCTCAGGGAGTCTAAGATTCGGCATTACAGAGAGGCTATCTCATTTCTTTTAAGTGCAGATACAGTTTTGGTTGCCTGGGCATTACTCACCTTTCTGAATAGAGCAATGCATTTTAGAAAGGGGCTATTAAGGTTACAGGGTGAGGAATGTTGTTGAATCCTCTGTCGAGTGGCAATGAATAGGGCATATTGCGTTTAGATATGTTTTAAAAAATTGTATTGGTATTGGCAGTATGTATGGTATTTTTTTATGGTCTTTATATTATGTGACTGTTTGACGACGTACAAAGTGGTTTTTGTGCATGCTCTTAAGGGATGGGTCTAATCAACTGTATATGTTATGTTGGTTCTATGTGTTTTATGGATTTTGAAATCCAAAATAAACTTTTTGGACTGACTGACTGACTGACAATTTCTATCAAAGGAAATCATTCACTTGCACCTCTTTGGAACAGGCACAGGGGAAGATAGAATGCCCACAAGGGTTGTTATTGATGTTTCTGAGTTTTTTGTTCACACTGGTAAACTTCTGCTGTCCTACATCAATTGTCTTTCCTTTTTTAGAGATGGGAATGATTTTTATTTTTTCAAACAAAGGTATGTAGTAAAAAGAAACACTGAATGCAGGAATATATGTGATACTAGCTGCATTTAAGATAACAACATATGTTAATGTCTTTTTAACTGCCTTATTGAGGTAAAGACACAATGGATTATTTGGCCCTAGGAACACTCTATGCAGTCAAGTTATTACCATATGAAGTATTTTTAAATGATAATAACTCCAAACTTCTAAAGTCCCTTGATTGGAGCTCTGTTACTACATAGCAATGTGAGGATGTGAAGGTAATTCTAATGGTTCTATGTTCTTTCATCGTAAGGCATTTTTACGACCGCCTTTTAAACAAGGACAGAATTACGAGGACAATTTATTTTTGGGGACCCACCTAAACACCCCTCACCTATTTTTAACTATTCCTGACCCCACCAACCCCTTATCTGCTCGTTCCCACCTCCCAAAAAATGTGATAACCTTATTCGTAATTTTGCACACATTTAAAATGCAGACATAGAAATGCCTGGCGATGAAAGAACATTATACCATGTTAATCACTTAATAAAATAGCAACAGCAATTGAAGAGAATTCGAAAGAAACACGGGTCAGTTTTAAACTTAGATGGGGACTTCAATGATGCAATACAAGATATGCTATCATACGCTTTTTTAAAAAGCCAACAATATCAAGAATATGTTCCCAAATCACTTTCGGTGATTAAGGTAAAACATCAAATCAAATGTTTTTATAAATGTGGTCTGTGTGCGGCATGCGGCATGCATGTATTCTCCAAATAAAACACCACTCCTTCTATCAAAAGAACACCACCAACGTAACATTCGGAATGTCATCAATTTCAAATCGAATTACATGGTTTATAAGCTGATATGTGTTTGTAATAACATGAATATTGGGAGCACCCAAAGATTTCAAAAGGGAGAGGATTTTGGAACACACTGATGGTATTGTTGCTGTTGCTACAGAAAGGTTGAACACTGGGAGCCTCATCATGAATACATAAAGACTGATACTTTAATATTTATATGTATTGCGTATATCAAAGATTCACAATCAGAAGACACATTTGAATATGAAATGTATGAAACAATGTCTAAACCAGGACAAAGAAACAATGTATTTGTATAATAATGCACTGTTCTATTGGGAAGTAATTATGCATTGAACTATGAACTGTCTATTCTCATGTTGCCCACTGAGTTCAGGTAAAATGATCCCTGTAATTTTGAGATTAATTTGTTGTAATAATGCAATTAGTGTAGTCACATGATATGATTACTCATAGTTGATATCTTATTTTACGTTTACACATTCCAAGATGGCGATAATCCAAAGATTTGGATCACTTGGACGAATAGTCCCACTGTACAACCTTGTTGATTCAGCTAAAATATAGACAGCAGTCTTTTCTCTTCTTTTCAAAAACATCAGTGACAATGTTTCTTCACTTATTTCGGTTCCCAAATCACCCCAGGAAAGTTCATGACTTCACTTCTGGTTTAAAGGTATTAAGCAGGAAAACACATGAGTTCTAGCTATCACACTGGCTGACCAGCAATAGAATTGCTTAGTTCTAACAAATGAGAAACCATTCCACTAAGCAAGTAATTTGGAATAGCAAGTAAGGTGGGAACCAATAATATTTTAAAATTGAATGATATTGCATTTTTTATAAAGTTAATACTGATTTGAAAAATGCATTTTTAATTTTGTTTGATGTGCTATGAATTGGACCCACTGAAAAAGTTATTCAATGCCCATGAAAAACACGTTTCATATACAAATCCAAATAATATCAAAAAATAAGAATGCGCATAGACAACAATAATTTCTAGGAAGCAATTTAATTTCAATAGAATCATTTATATGAACTTAAAAATATGACTCAAAAGGAAATACACTTGATGATGTACATGTTTGTAATCAACATCTCTGTAAACCTGTATTTTAGTGAAGCACGCCTGGGGCTCATTGTTTCTGGTTAAAATGTTCCTGACATAATTAAGAATTGTGTGTGATGTTGCTGTGGTTCCACATACAGAGCTGTCTTAGACGTAACCGTTTTCCATTTAGAGATCACCTGAATTTTCTGACAAGTCTGGCATCCCTAACAACCTTCATGAGATATTGCCTAAGAAGTGTATGTGCAGAACTAGAGTGATGTTGCCTTTTCCTATAGATGGGCATGCATCTTGCGAAATCTAGTGTGGGCACCCCCACTGCACTGGGGATAGCTTTTTAGTTTGTATCCACATAGCAGAAACACATGCTACATACCTCCGTCTAAAGAGGTCTAAAAAATCCTGTATTGTGCTCCTAATATTTCAACCTTCATGTGTAGAACATACAGAAAATGTTATTCACAATGTGGGTGGGTGCAACAGCCGTTCACGTTGCTTAGAAACAGCGCTGATATACCCATCTAGGCCTGCGCTGTTAAGAAACAATGCCCTGCTAAGAACCGCCCTCCAGCGTTCCCAATATGCCAATCAGTCAAGCCCTCTCCCACGCCGCTTTCCTCACTGCTCATTCATCTCCTCCTACCACCTGTGCCATTTCCCTCCCAGACACCTGCCTGCATCTCCTGCAAGACTAGCCATGTAAATTGAGGTGAGGTCACACATGCTCTTCCTATCATGTCCACGGTGGTTATTTTGGGAGTATGTTTTTTTCTTTTTTTAAACAATGGGTCACATGTTCAATAATTGCTCTCAGAACCCCAGGTGTCCATTTAGAAAACCTGGGGTGCTAATAGCAACAATATCCGTGTGCATGGGATGTACCAAGTGGTAAGGGTTGTGGGATCCTGTACCGTGTTCCGCAGGCTGTACTGGGTGGTGAAGGCTTGGTTAGCCTTGTTAGAGGTCCCCACTGCACTCAGGTCCATGCACCCATGCCCCAGGCCATTACCACCCGTTATAGCCTGTGAATCTATGTAGTATTGCTTAATCAACTGATAAGATTGAATAAGCAGCTCTAGCGGTGAACACTTTCTTTAATAAACATGATTTCTGGTAAACATAATGGAAATTACAACTATTCAGATCACGTGCTGCCCTTCTTTTCACTCTTACCAATGTAAAAAGGAGTGTTTTCATATTTTGAATAGTCATCCAGATAAGAAAGACCCAAGGGTGTTATTGGTGTTTCTCCAATGCCCCGAAGAAGATTTCCCAGTAGCACATATATCCACATATATGTTCCAGATTCCTTTTCACAATCTGAAAAAAAATGTAATTGTTAGGACAAGCAATAATGCCAGAGGACAAGGGCAAATTTTGAACTTCACCATATTACTATGGAAACATATGTAGACACATTTCTATTTTTCAATGTAAAATGTCCTACAAAAGCTATGCCTCTCTTTGAGGAATCGTGGAACAGGGTTGGAAAAGAATGATACCCATGTTAGCTCAAGGGTTCTCAAAAGAGGTTTTAATGAGAATCCGATTTTTCAGGTATTGAGGCGCGTAGCCAGTAATGCATGAATGCGTGAGAGAGAAGACTCTCTTACATATATGGTTTTCACAGGGCAGTGATGTGTTCTCTTTGCTTTAATCATGAATGGCTGTCACTGCGCCATTTTGTGAAATCTGTAGTTTCTTTACATTGCATTTTGATGTGCCTGCACGTAGGCCATTGCAATACTCCAAGCAGTAGTTGATCTGGGATGTAGCCAGCAAAGCTCACTTTCCAAAGTCAGGTATGGACAAATTTTGCATAACAGTTTATTTATATATATATGCAAGATGACCTGATGGAGTCTCTCTGTTTGATGAAGGTCATTTGTGCATCAAAATAAACCTCCAATGTCTTGAGATACGGAACTACCTTAATATTACAACCTGAGATGAAAAAATAGAGGAACTAGGTGAGTGTTTTTTTAGCCTAGGGCTGGAGCCAACAATAAGGAGCTCTGTTTTACTGTTGTTCAAGGCAAGTAAATTGATGGCCATCAACGATTGCACAATCAAGTAGATGTTACTTATGGCTTTGGAATCATCAGCATATATGTTTGACAATTTAAGAGGAATTTGATGTATAGTTGGTATATAATACGCCGATGTTATCAAGGTGACCGAAAAGGGATCTCACGTATATGTTGAAAAGTGTTGGCGCAAGGCAGGATCCCTGCGGGACACCACACTCAAGTGCAACAGGACAAGAGTGTGAGTAGGTCGCTGCCACTCTCAATGAATTAGGACCCAAAAAAGATTTAAACCAGGAAAACGAATTTTCAGAGCAGTTTGCTATCTCCATAAGTCTCTTAGTTAAATGAGAATGGTCGACCAAGTTTAAGGCTGCGGTCAGATCTAAGAGAAGGAGGAGTGCAGTGTGTCCATCATCAATGTTGGTGATGTTTGCTTAAAGCCGACTCTGTGCCATGGTGGGCTCTTAAATATGATTGCCAATGTCCAATGATATTATATGATTAAAAGTATTCCTTCAGTTGTATATAAGCTACTCAATGTAAGATCTACATGATAAATGGCACATTTGTGATGGGCGGATCCAGGTGGTTTTTTTTTAGCAGAGAAGTAGTCCATGACTCCTGAAAGGATACATTGATCGTCTGCGGGATGGAGGGTAGCCGAAGGTCTATGCGTTCCTTTAGTTTTGTAGCCGACAGGTATCACCAATACAGGATGTGAGTTTAAGGATAGTGACAATTGTATGCATTTCCTCCTGACGGAAAGAAAAGAGGGGGATATTATTTGGCATTGCCCTGAAACTAATAGCAGGCTCAAATGATTCCATAGCAGCCTCATTAAGCAGAGTTCTGCGTAGATCTATCGCTTGTTTGTGCTTTGTCACTTTGTCCATAAGTTCATCCTGCATTCCCTGCCACCCAGCACCTGACTTT
Source organism: Ambystoma mexicanum (assembly GCF_040938575.1). Lineage (NCBI taxonomy): Eukaryota > Metazoa > Chordata > Amphibia > Caudata > Ambystomatidae > Ambystoma > Ambystoma mexicanum. The sequence continues at coordinate 276,525,474 of NC_090936.1, read as the reverse complement.
CGAACTCATTGAGAATGGCAAAGAGCTTATTGTGAACATGACTTGGCATTTACTATTGTGTCAATTGTATGAACATTTCTTTGCAGCGAGAATTGCTTGCTTGCAATCCATTACTGAGGATTTGTAAGTTAGCAGCAATTCTTCACCTGGGTTTTGCCCCATGCTCTTTCTGCTTGTCTCTTAATTTAATTATAACATTATTGAACCATACCTTTTTACAGGTTTCGGCTTTTGTACTTTTTAATATAATAGGTGCAAGTGTATTCATCGGAACATCCAGCATCTGTTGAAGGTGTTCAGCCGTAGCCCTAACATCTGACCAGCCGGGAATGATCGGGAGCATGGAAGCTACTAAGTGAGCCATAAGCACAGGAGTTAACCCACAGGCAAGAGTTCCTGGGATGATTACCTCAGTTGCTACAAGGGTGGTTACCTCACTGAGCCAAGTCTCTGTGATAGCTAACAAATCAATATTCTGCTCAGTAATGAAGTCCACTATCTGTAGTGCATGCACAACTAAAGAACCAGTGTTTAACAGTGAGTACTCCAAAGTATATATTTTGATGGCTGATGATGAAGTGCTAGTTGAAGGGTCTTTGCCTCCGACTTGTATGATAGTACTTATGTCAACCACATGAGTCGTATTGTTTGTATTACTAGTACGAGCTGTTATGGGGCCATATGGCTCCCTTTCAAGGTAGTCTCTGCCCTTAAATTCTCCTCCTCAGCATCAATAGGGAGCAGGTTAGGTGGTACTAAATCTAATTCCCTCTGGAAGTGATTTCTCAATGTATAATTGATAGGCTGAGTAGTCTGAATAAAGGTGTTCATGATATTAGGCGGCGGATTACTTTTACTGATAGGGTGGACAAACAGTGTTATCGGGCCGGACATGGTATTGCTACCAAGATCCACGCTTAAGTATTTCTCTATAATGTTCTGCGTTTTGGATTGAGCACAAAGGGGAGGGGTTGCCGTACCGGTAACAGGCTTGGAAGACATCATGGGTGGGGACTAGCAAAGAACGCCACCAAATACTGAGAAATCAGGCACAAGAGAGCACAAAGTATACAAAATATATTAATAAGCAGGGAAAATACCTGTCACCCCCAGGCACAACCATCAAAACCAGTGTGTGCCTGACTAAAATGCCGGCGTTGACGTGCCACTGGGCCTTTTTAACTGCTTTCTGAAGCCGGGGCAGTTGGGTAATGTAGTTACCACACCCTAATAGTTAAAATGGTCCATTTAAAGTGTGCAGTAAAAGAAGAACATAAAATGAAAATGCAGCGAGCTAAGCTCTACTAGCGAACGTGTAGCAGATCAAAGTAAAGCAATTGAGCAAAATAAAATCAAGCAATTTAATAGCGTACTTTAAAACAATAGAATGAGTTAAAATAACAATCCTCCTATAATACACACACACTGCAAATCAGTGTGCACATACCTACCTCAGCCTTTTTAACTGCTTCATGGAGCCGGGGCAGATGGGCAATGTAGTTCCCACAGCTCAGTTGAAATGGTCAGTTTAAAGTGTGCAGTGAAAAAAGAAAATACAATGAAAATGCAGCGAGCTAAGCTCTACTAGCGAACGTGTAGCAGATCAAAGTAAAGCAATTGAGAATGATCCAATCAAGTAATTTTTTAAAAGTGTACTTTTAAACGATAGAATGACAGTTTAAATAACACTGCTCCTACATTACACACACAGAGCAAAATGATGGAGCCGTTACTGTTTTTTTTTTTTTTTTTTTTAAGTTTTAGAGCAGTACTTGTGCTGATGGAAATCTAAAACCCTTTGTCAATCATGTGTTTTGGCTGTAAGTCAACATGCTTGAGTTTTTAATATTCCTTTATCGAACTGTGATTATATCAATTGCAAGCATTACCCCTATTTAATTACTGCCATTTAACGTTGATTCCTTTCATTTTAAATATTTTATCAGAGAAATAGTTAACAGTTATTCCAATTGAATATCAAAATATCCCTGCCTCCTTCAAATCTGCAACTCTGTTACTCGTATTGAAAAAACCCTCTGCTGACCCAAACATCCCAGTAAACTAATGCCCAGTTTATTCAAGGATGTCATTGCACCAAAATGCCCGTGGTATCGGAAGTGACATCACATGACCCTTGACATCAAAGGAAGTGATGGCATTTGACGCCATCCCGAAGTGACATCATGGGAAGCGATGGCACATGACCTTGCACCCCTTGAAAAACAGGAAGTGACACACAGAGCATTGTTCCTAAGTACACTATGAAAAATATGGTTACGATATCACAGTAATGTGATATAGATTTCATACAAGAATGTATCACTGTATGTACCATTAATAACAGTGTGTATAGGCCCATATTACCAAATTACTTTGAATAGAAGCAGATGTCCAAGTGCAAGTGATAATGATGTGTTATCATATAGCACTTATCCTTAAGCACTTTAAATAGAACAAATAGACATACAGTATAACGCAACCAGTGTTGGTACTCCTTTATCAACCTCAGAAGGATGAAAGGCTGAGTTGGCCTTGCCGGATTCAAACCTGCAACCTTCAGATCACACTCTCATGCCAGCAGTGAGCGCTCAACCCACTGACCTATAGTAAAATTAGCAATTACATGTCTGAAAGTTCTCAAAGTCAGAAAAAAAAATTACACTCTGTAGTGGATTCCATTAAACTGCTAAATCATATTTCACAGCAGATCCGTTCATCTGCACGTCTGGTGCAAACTTGGCCACATAAGCCTGAGTGGATCTACTCTTCAGGCTTCAGAGGTTGGCAAAATACATACCATTGGAAGGGTTCGTAACCGTGTATTACCGTATTTAGAGTAGTGTAGGGAAAGCAGCACACTCACATGTCATCCCGTACTCTGGGCACTCGTTACCTCATACATGCAAACAAACATCCTGAACAGCATGCCATGGAGATGGGAAAGATTGACACATTACAACAAAACATTAATTGTGGCACAATGAAATCAATGGCCACTTTATGTGCTATGGTCAAACATTTCTACACTGTACACAAGCTGTTAGGCTCATGGATTTTGTCAAGTGACCGAGGACACTGAGATGGAATGCCTTGTGATGACCGTAACAGAGACAACAGCAGAAAAACATGCTATAACTGCAACTTGTGAAAAGCAAAATACAGAGTCCAATGCTTATTCTATTCTAAATGCTTTTTGGATGTTTATGTCTGCATTGTAAATTTGAGGTGTTTATGAACAGGCTAAATCAGTGACTCGCCCCCTGAAGTGTGCCTGAAATAAATGGTTAATGAGTCTAGTAATTATTGTACAGAATTCCAGAAGACGCATTATTTGTTATTCTTATTCTTTCTTATTTAGGGTCACTGCTCAAAGTGTTACACTTGTGGAACCCCCTGATTTTTGTAAGAGGCCTGGACAAATAAAGCAAGCTACTCCAGAAACAAAGAGCCACATGGCAATGGCAACAGCCCAGGATCTTCAATTTTGGAGAAAAAAAAGTAAATAAAAAAATACATACATTTTTTAAAGGAATGCAAGTGAGACTACAGGGGTCGCAAGGGAGACCCCGGGGTTGCAGGTTCCACCCCTGGTGACCCTCAAATAACATCCCTGAGTCTCTTCCCTTCCCCATAATTCAAAAGTCCTTGAACAGGTCATCTTTGAACAGATCATTAAGAAGCTTGAGGATAAGGGACTTGGAGATCCACTTCAATCTAGCTTCCATAGTACACACTCCACAGATACTGCACTCATGCATGTCTCAATTTTTCTCTTTAATACCCACCACTCCAAACTCTCTTCTATACTGATTCTTTTTGACTTTTCTGCTGCTTCAGACTCTGTCAGCCACTCCTCTCTCCTTACTCTCGAGGAGCTTCAGTTTCGCAGATCTGCACTTGCCTGGATGACCTCCTACCTGGAAAGTTGATCCTTTAAAATCCTGCTGAACAGGTAAACCTCGGACCTCACCCCTCTCCCTGTTGAGGTCCCACTGCATCAATCATTGGACCTCTACCCTTTGACTTCTATACCTCTGCTCTAGAAAGGCTTGTCTCATACTTTGGGTTTCGCTATCACATTTTTGCTGATGACACTCAAATATTGTTCTTATTTTCCTCCATCACCCCAGAAATCTCAGAACAGAATACAAACTTTCTCACTGCTATTCGCCACTGGATGGCTCTCAGCTAACTCATGCGGAACTCTTTAAAAACATGAGTCATCTTTCTAGTGGCTTCCAATGCCATCTCTAACCTCTCCTCTCCAATCTCCTTCCCGCTGGCTCTTCTTGCTTCCTATCCTACAGCTCCCAATTTGGGGTTCTCTCTGATGGTGACCTACAACTTCAACAATTTATCACTACCTTTGCCTCTGCTGCTAGTATTAGCCTCCTACACATTCAGGAAATGAGTCCTTCTCTTATTTACCACTGTACAAAAACTCTAATGTCCACTCTTGTGCTCAGCAAATGTGAGTTCTGCGGGACCTCCATATGCACTGTTTCCTCCTTCTAGACAAAGTTCTCAACATTGCTACGCACACTGGGTGCAACCTACACAGAGCCTTGCTGACTTCTGCCTACCGACAACATGCTAGTTGGCTCTCCATACACAATTGCTATCTTTTGAACTTCTTTCTCCAGGTCTACAAAGCTATCAATGGTCTTGCTCCTTAGTACCTGCCTGATTGTATCTCATTTTACTAACCATATCATTTCCTCAGATCCTCCTCCCCACTCTACCTCAGCGTCCCATACCATGCCTGTGGCTCCACTCACTTATGCTCTTTCCTCCTAGTCGCCCCTTCACTGGAATACAATGCCTATAACAATCAAAGCCAACACAAATGCAGATCTCTTCAAAGCTAAACTTAAACATCATCTACTTGCTAAAGAGGGGGTTATCCTTGCCCTCTCCCCCATCCTCCCTACCACTGTCTCCAGTGTCACTTAGCATGTGTAATTTTGTATATTTAAATAGTACTCCTCTTTAGTTTCAAGCACTTGCCCCGTTAGGTTAATGTTATTTTTTAAATTGACCTGCTCTTTCTTGTATATTTGTGTCTGTTTGTTTTGTCCCTGGTATATATGTCCCACTTTTTGCCACCCTCATAAACATGCTCACCACCTGTTTTCACGTTTATGCTATTGTACATGCACCCTTCGTGGGAATTCCTCTGCAATCCGTGAATGTGGTCTTTTAACTTCTTTTAACTTATTTCTGTTCTAAATGAACATCCCTCTTCTTGAAATAAATATAAATATTGGGCCAATTAACTAAAGCCAATTACACATGCCCCCTTGCTTTAATTGGCATGAAGTGATATGCAAAGTCCAACGTCACAAACAAAGGTAACTTGTGTGTTCCCCACTCTCTATATGCATCTGCTTCCTACTCCCAAATTCCCTAATTCCTGCATGCCAGTAAGTCCCTCTTTTTCTTGCATTTATGGATTTTCCTTGGTGCCTCTTTGTCCCCTAGTGCCTCAGTCAATTCATATTTCAATGAGTGAAATGATTATGTTGAGACTTTGAATGCAAAGTAAACTAATGAGGGTATCTGAATTGTAGTCGATCTCGCACATGGAACTGTGTGAATGAAAGAGTTTGAAGGAAGATAAATCTGTTGCAGGGCAAAAAAAGGGGGGATTAACGGCGGTCTCATCTGTTATCAGAAAGTCAGGATGGCCAAAAAGTATTGTAAAGCTTGTTGCTTTGATATTGGGTGCTCCCCCAAATAATTATTGAAATTGGCAGGCAAGGTTTAGTTCTTTGATGTAAAGCAATACTTTTTCAATAAAAAAAAAACATAGTTTATTTGCATGGAACAAGTATCATTTTTCATGCCAGCAGATCTGTTGAGGAAAGCTAAGCTATAACAGCAAACAACGGTTTGTTAACTGATTTCTACAGAGCTTCTGTTACGTTGTTGGACATGAAGTCATGAAAATCATGCCAAAAATGTGGTATTTAATGCTTTTTTCAGAAGTCAAATACATGCTTACATTGTTTGACGCAAAGGGCTCTAGCAACAAAATAAATAGGAGACACATGTTAAATAGGAAGACAGGAAAACTTGTATTACCTTCTGCTATTCAAGTCCAAGCACAAAAAGGAAAATGAAGCACTGAAGCAATTGGCTTTGTAAAAATGTACCTCTTCATCTTCAAGCATGTGGGAATTAGTCCCGAAAATCATATCCCAACTTAAACTAGGGATACCAGAGAAGAAGCTTTAGTTAACCACGTAATAAGATGTGTATCCTGGAACACCAGACGGTATAGTTCTTTCTGTGATGACCCCAAAAATGTTTATGTTATGCAAAGTTTTGAACTGATAGTGTTCCAGGGAACTTTGACTTTGGACGCCCTAGGTCTAGATGGTTTTGCCTTATAGCAGCAGATCGCAATTAGAGGTGATAGGGGCCGACCAAGTGGCGGTCTCATGATTGTATGTAGCAACCTCATTTTTCCAGTGTCAACTCTGCTTTCAAATGATATCCAGGGTATCTTGGTGGTCACACTGCATTCCAGAGGAGATATCAGTGAGGCTAACTGGATTTTAGTCAATATATATTGGAACACCTGGTCAGTTCGATTGATAGATTTCTTGCAAAACCTTTCTGTACTTCTGGTGGACTTTTCAGTGCAATTTCCTTTGGAAGAATTAATCATAATGGGGGATTTTAATTCCCAATGCAGTTCATCTACATTGAATGTATCTCGAAACCAATGCAAAAATAGAAATGGTTTGGCATGGTGTAACCTTATGTCTGATTGGGACCTGAGGATGCCTAACGGTAATATCCAAGGTGATATCTCAAGTGCCCATACCTGGCAAAGAGGATCTGCAACCCTGACGATTGACTATATGTTTGTTTATAAAACTATCTTTGATAGCTGTTGTAAATTTATTGTGACTGAGGGAAATGTAGATGATCGATGTATGTTGGAATCTACCTTTAATCTTGTATTGAGGGAGCTGACACCCCTCTATACTCAAGAAATCGCTGTAAATCATGCAGGCAATCGTGTTACGAGATTTGAAAGGGTTGGGCATAATCTCACTAATTGATTGGAAACCGTCACCAAAGATTTACCAGAACAATAGCTGTTGAAATATTGCGAGCCCTTAGTTTTTAGGGAGTTTCTCTGGGATCTAGACTCTCCGGTTACTGGCTCACTTAAACAAAGCAAGACCCGTAAGCATTTATTTGATACATTAATTCAAGCAAGGAAAAGATATAATAGGCATCAGAGGTCCCTATTAAAGAAAACTACAGTGGACCCCAAAAATCTTGAAAATAAAATTAGAGTAGTAAATAACAACTACAGAAACTGGATGCGGTCCCACAGATTTATGATAAAGCACAGAGAGGGAGAGGAGATGTTAAAGGCTGTCTGTTTGAGAAACTCGAGAAACTTCTGGTCTATTGTTAGTTCTATGAAAATGTCCAAAACCCATTCACAAGATACTATAATCCAGGAGCAGACTTGGATAGACCACTTTTTGATAGTATATGGATCTCCAGACTCTCAGGAACCTACATTAGAAATAGACTCAAATTGGTTACTGAATTATACACATGAAGATATTGAAACCCTAATGAAAAAATCATCTGTATCTAGGGCAGCGGGTCCTAACGGATTTAGCAACGTAGTTCTAAAGTTGCACCCGGAACTGTAGGGGCGAGAGTTTTGAAGTGATTGTTTGATAACATAATTACTAGCAGAAGTATCCCAGAGTCTTGGAGAAACTCCATTATAATTACTATATAAAAAAGGGAACCGCTTAGCGGCTTCCAACTATCCCACCATATCTCTATTAGATGCTGATGGAAAAATCTTTTCAGGACTAATATTGAGCGATTTAGAGAAATGGGTGGCAAATAAAGGAATAATCCCCAAGCAGCAAACAGGATTTAGGAGGAAACTATCTACTTCATTAAATACGCTGATCCTTAGTTGTTTGAGTACAGACTCTTTAGTAAAGGGTTGGTACCCCTCTGTTCAGAGCCTGGATTGATATTTCCCAGGCCTATGATACCACAAATAGAAATTTCGTAAGGGTGAAATTGAAAGAATGGGGTCTACCTGAAAATCTTCTATCTATCTTGATAGAACTCTATGAAAGATCGTCCATAAGAGTAAGAATGTCTAAATTAGGACATGTATCTCAGTCCATTGACATAAAAAGAGGGGTTTGCCAAGGATGTTTGATCACCCCTCTTCTTTTTATTCTATATCGCTCAGATGTATTACAATGGTTCAAGAATATAGGCTTGGCTGGACCTAAAATGGGCAACATGAAGATAAATTGGTTAGCTTATGCGGATGAAATTGTCGTCCACCTTATCTGACTATGCGCGAGAGAATGATTTGAAAATAAATTCAAACAAATCAAACATCATTGTCGTTAAGCATCCATTACGGAAACTGAAACCATTTATTTGGCAAATGGGTAACTCACCAATTCCTATATCTAAAGAAATTATTTATTTGGGGTCTATGAGCACAGCCTTTCCCACCAAAGCCTCTCTTCTTTTGACCTTAGATCTAAACGTAATTCATTTAGCTGCACAAATGAAGAAGATCTGGCTGCAATACTGCAAGTTTTCCATAATCCCATAATATATTGAAATTCTATGTGGGAAAGGTGGTTCCGGTAATTACCTTTTGGTATGGATTGTAATTTTCAAGCTTTCGATATAAACTGGGGAAATATTGAGGGAAAAATGTGGAGAAAAACACTTGTGCTTCCGAATTGTGTCCCCAACTCCTGTATAAGATATGAAATGGGTCTCATTTCCCTGGGTGCGTGGATGGAATGGAAATGGGTCTCCATGTATAGACTCATTTTGGATCCCGTGAAATCGTCATTATATGAGGAAGTGGCAGTGTCAATGCAAAACTCCAACAGTTAATTCTGATTTAAGAACCAAATATAATGAGACATTAGCTCAATCAGATAGTGATGTGGAAACTGGTATACAAAATCCATCAAAAACCAAGGAAGCGAATGGACTGGGTAAGGACTATTGAGAAAATGAGGCTATCAAAGTTGTCACCATCTCTAACATCAACAGATAAACCCAGGTCATTCCTACTGCTATATCTGAAGAAATTCCATAAATCGGCTATGCACTCGGATTTTCTCAGACTACCATTAAACTTGTTACCAACTTTGAAAATCCTGCATGTTAAGTATAAAGTCAAATATTCAACAGATATTTGTGATAACTGTGACTCAATGGTAATACAATCTGTTTGAGATCTTCTTTCAGAGTGTACAAGGACCTGGAATCAGCGAATCCAAAGATTTCGAAGATTTGTACATGATGTTCGCTCTCTTGATTCTCCTGACATTTGGGAAAGAATAGCCTCTAGAAATTAAGTTTTCCTCACAATGGGGCTGGTCCCCTTCTTAAAAAATGTAATCTTATTACTAAGAAGGGGGAGCTACCCGCATGTCTCTGGAGTTTATATGTTATAAGATTTTTGCTGTCTCTCTCTCTTTCACTCTTTTTCTTTTGGGAATCATTGTTTTATTAAAGTTAATAGGGTTTTTTTTCCTTATTATCGTGCTTTAGCTTTTTCTATCATTTTTATTTTTTGGATTTTCTTTTTTTAATGTATTTTATTAATTGAAATTGTATTTTTGTATATGAATTGTCATGTTTTCTTGCCTAATTCACAATAAAAAAAACAAAAGACCCATATTGGCCATCAGCATGTTTGTGAATATGTGTGGGGCACTACAGTTGCAATTCATATTTTGAACAAACCGCAATCAGAGAATTTTAACATAATAGTTCCTTCTTTTGGAGTATTTTGCATTTACTGGACTTCAAAATGGCCAAACAGGGCTTCATTCATTGAAGAAATATTATGCGTTTAGAATAATTTCTGATTAAACCAGGATTGATTCTATACCATAACATCTTTGCCACTATAAATAAAAATAATTTAATTTTGTATAACGGATTTTGAAATGCTAAAATGCTAAAATACTGCTTCAAGATCTTTGCGCTTAAACTGTTGAGTCATATCATTTAAGCATACTAACGCAAGCTTGCAAAATGACTAGCAATGCTGGTTTGATTCAAGAAGATTCCCCATTTATGACTTTGTGTAGATCAATTGAACATCAGTTACCCGTTGACTCTATGGCCCACATCAAGAGTATTCCAAACTGGGAAAAATGATGGTAAAACGGTGTTAATACTGGATCCACCATTTTTCCTGGACCGGCATACTCTAAGTTTGCTGGTAGGGGCAGTGAACTACAAGCAGGCCTGACCTGCCAGGAGTTCAGGCCCCTACCAGCAAAGAATTGCCCTTATCACCATTATCACAGGCACCATCACTACTGGTGCCGGTGATAAGGGTAAACCCATTCTTACATAGAGACACACATACCCAGCATAGATCGATCTATACGCCACTGTCATGTGCAGACGTCATCACGTCATACGCTGACGTATTGTGGACGTGACGTCATCACGCCGTGACGTGATTTTGTCACAATATAAACAAACGGCCATTTTTTGGTTAATACGAACGCCGAATGAAGCGGACAGACACTTTATCTACTCTTTAAGAGGTGAGTCACATTAGATCTAAGGGGATGCACTGGTTGCATTCTAACTTGTATTTTAATTACCATGACGTTTTGATACTTCCACACGGCAAATAGAGAATTCGACTCAACATGTGATTTGTTGATTATTCCTACTATAGATACACACCTGTGAGGGACTCCCCATTGAGTGGATTCTAAACCAAGCACTTGGATACTGAGTGGAACCACTGCACCAAGCCCAGTTATCCACAATTGGATGTTCATAATACCTATAATTGGGGGCTTGGACCTGACACCTCGAGGTAATTACAATGTTGGTACAGTTCTCATGATTGATAGACTGAGAGATGAGATATTATAGGCACTATAATTCTATATATCCTTTCTTCCAATTTTTTGTCAAAAATAAATTAGCTTGTGTTTTTTTAGATGTTTTTTTTAGAATTGATTAAAAGTCACTAGATTTCTGATTGAAAGACACTTTGAGTAAATCTACCATAGAGAGAGATGGCCGTCTAGGCGATCATTACTTCTACCAGTGATTATGACAATATGACAGAGGTATTCATTACTAAAATACAGAATCTAACTATAGCATTATATGTTATAGGTGATTGAGAAAAAGTTAAAGAAAGAAAGCTTGAAAGTGGGTGAATAACTCCTGAAGAAGGGGGATCAAACCCCGAAACGCGTTGAGTTAAAGCCACGAACATTGTTTACCCACGAGGACCAATGAAAGAAATTGCATCAACATCTTTTTTCAGGAACTGCATTTTTTCTAGTATGCTGAGAATACGGAAATTAATGTTTTGTTGAAATAATATGTGAAGAACAATTGGTGGACTACAGCAGCAATTTATTTGAAAATACAGAGAATTTTTTACAAAAAACTTGTTTCCTAAATTTTTGTGTTACGTATAATCAAGCCAAATGTTTTAAATATTGATTGTATTTTCAATTCTAAGGGTGTGCAGGGGACGGGAGTGTTCCATAAGTGTATGGACACCTGTTGTTTTTTCATAGATTTATACAACCCTGTGTCAAGGTTGTTTTTCTCCCCTGCACCCCATAAAACTTCCTTTAAACACTAAGAGTAATTTAACTACTGGTGTGCACTGTGCCATAATAGATTTTTACAAAGCTTCCCGAAATCAGCAGCTGTAGCCACTATCCAATCTAGGCCTATTATTTAGTCGCCACGTGATTCTTGAAAGGTTATTTGTCAGAGCTAAATATGGTATGATTTGATATGTTAAGTGTTGTAGAGCTTTTTAAACTAGCCATGTGTACGGGTTACAAATGTCACACATTGTTTTATATACTGCTTTTTCATGCAAGTTTTGCTAGTTGCTATAGAGACATCAGAGCCTTATTTACTTGCTAGCTCTCCAACCTTCCTTCACCACGCGGACTGCACCACAGCGACCCAGTCACTCAGCCTAACTTGACTGACCGCGTACACTGTCTTCATGTGCCCTTCTCGACTTCGGTCGATCCTTCTCTGCTGCAGCATTTCCTGACTCGGTAAGCCTCTCGTCCAGGGCATCCGACACTTCGGTTTACCATAGCAGGAATTCTCTTGATGTCTGAAGGTCAGCAGCCAGACCCAGTCACTGAAGACCTTCTGACAATGCCTGCCACACCGTGCTTTCACTGCAGTGACTTTGCAGCACCTCAGCGTTATGGACACACATCTCCCGGCTTTCTCCTCCAACTTCTCCATCTGCAAGCATCTTCTCTCAGCTTTCACTAACTGACTGTTCATCTCCTTCTTCATCATTAGCCTCACCTGGTCGGGCCATTTATACTACTGCTTTGGGTCCAGCTGCAGGCTATTCACATTGAATTCCAAACCTTCTTGGTACTTGGCATCCCTCTTCCTTGTCCCAGTATCAAGAGTGGTGTGTGTGTATGTCTGAGTTAATAAAGGATGAATGTAAGATCCTCTGTGGTCTCTTCCTCATCTCTGTCCCAGAGTGGTATAGATTCGGAGAATATTTTCTAACACAATAGGGAAGGGATTGTAAGTATTCCATAAATAAAAGCCTGGGAGATAAGTAATTCCTGATAAATGTCTCTCATCCCAGGTGATTCTCCCTCGCATATCCACCCCCAGGGTCAGGATCCAAGAGCGATGGCCTATCCCTGGCCACCTGGGGGAGGATATTTTTGGCAAAGTAATGAGGACGCCCTCAGATTCCTCACAGCCACCTGAATATTTAAAATAATAATTTTAGTGCCTTTTGGACATACTCTAATTTGGGATGCCCAGAAAGCAAATCAACGGATGAAACATGATAGAAGGACCCATGATTTAAAGTCGAGCATTGCAAGACAATTCTTGACCTAAATCATACTGTTGCTCAATTAAGAAGTAAAGCCTATGAAGTTGTCAAATTTCATACATGGAAATAAGATGGTGAAGTACATTTTCCCAAAAGTGAGACAGTTTGGATAGTTATATTGTTTGAAATTCAACAAACGTACAAAGTTATTGAATTTAATGTTGTCATGAATGCAATAGGGCATATCTTACATGTTTATGAGCCAGGATTGAATGTGTGTGTTACACACATGTTTCCTGTGTATATCTATGACTATTGAGGAGAAGTGGTTTGATGTTAAGATGATTGAGAACTGTTCCCTCATCCTTTTCATAGTAAATGAATGACACAAATCTTTATTATATATTGTAGAAGAACAGCTATAATTCCTAAATATACTCTTGATGTTTCAGAAGTATCAAATAAAACAGAATTGTAGATATGTAGTATTAATCTGGTACTGCCTATGTGAACTATCAGAAAGTTACTACCGGGTTACTTTGGGTATTTAAGCACTGTCCTTTGTGCATCCATTCACCTGGGCATCCAGAGCAAGGGGAAGACAAAGCTAAGGGTTTCTGCTATAGCCTTCTCTATTTCATACTCTGTTCCCTGTTAGCCCTTGTGTGCCCCTGTTTGCCACAGAAAAGCATTGCATATGGGACACAAACAACATTAAAATTAAACTCCAACACAACACTCCATTAAACCAATTAATTTTTGTATTTTGTATTTGTTTATTATTTGTATCGCGCACCAAACCCTGAGGTAACTCGCCGCTGGAAAAAGCTTAAGAACGTTAAAGGCATACATGGAAAACAACATACACATGACACTCTGTGCCTTCTCACATACATGAAATGAATTAACTCATTAGCACACACTCCCTAGATATACTCTTCCTTACAGAAACATGGCTCAAACCCCACCACACAAATATTATCGCTGACATGCTTCCCCCACACTATCCCATCCACCAAAGAGACCATCCACACAAAGAAGGTGGTGGCATTGCCATCACATATCAAGACACGCTCACACTTAGTAATCTAACACACCCCATACACATTCTTTGAAGCACTCTCACTTTCTCCCCTGCATCGCACCCAAACCCCACCTTTCTCCACCTCATTTATCACTCTCCTACACACAATCCCAACTTCCAAATTGACTAAACTGACTTCTAACAACCTGTTAGGGAGAATTCTCAGAAATGTTCTAATTCTCTCTACCTTAGAGACCCCCAGCAACTTTGCTGGATTTTGAGGACTTGATTTTTTTAAGCTGGAGAGAGTGGGACCCTTCTTCCCACTCTCTCATGAATTTTAGTGTGACTTCTTAGCTTTGTGTTTTTTTGGGGGATATGGAGCCTGACAAACTCCATAGGCATCATCTTTACATTGTATCACACATCACCTTCAGTGCAGTGGCACAGGGAAGTCTTTCAGATTTACTACTACTGTTTCCCAGAGCAGTAAAGTGAAATTGTCTTTACTTACATTTGTAACTTTCTAGACCCAGCACACACTATCTTACACTAGGGTGCTGGAGGGGTTACCTAGTATCCTCTTTTGTGTAGCTTCTCATGTAACAATTTTATGTTACCCATTTCTCACTGAATGGATGGTGGCAGTGGTTTTGTTTTAACTACCGTGGTGTGCATTTACCGCGGGCTGCGTTCGCAGATGCAGTAAAGTACCCAAGGGTGCCATTTTTGTCAAAATGGCCGGGTCTTCTTTTTTCGCCATTTCTTTGTGGAAAGTTTCTTCTTGAGATTTACTCTGTGCGCCAAACCAGGTTTGGTCCCATTGTTTGCATAGCCTTTGGAGAGATTCAAGAGTGAAGCCCGCCTCTGGCTCCAGGGTGTATGGGGTGGGCAGGAAGTGAGGCAGTGGCCCGAAACTCCCTGTGCTTAGTTTCCTACGAGACCCAAATGCACTCTTTAGTGATTGGCCGGCTGACTGTCTGGTAAGGACAACCACCCTGCTGGCTGACTAACAGCTAGGATGGAGTGAATGGGAGAGAAATGAATAAAAGGCAAGGCTTTTGGCTTGGAAGGCAGAGTCGACCGCTGTACGAAGGAATCGAAGAAGAACTTGAAGAGGACACTTGCTGCAACTCCTGGACCGTTGGTTTGCCCGGTGAAGCCCTGCTGCTGTGCTGAAACTCCAAATTCGTACCGACAGAGAAGCCCCTGCAAGGACTACTTCTCCCCTTGAGTTGGTGGGACCAATCAACTACAAAGTAAGCCACCTGGACATCCTTCTCAGAGCTTGTTGAATTTCCACAGAGTTGCTGCTGGAAACCGTGTAGCCAGGGAGAGGATCACCAGATTGTGTGAGTTGCTTTTAAGTTGGCCTAGAGCTCCAGGAAAATCCTCCGGACTCCCAGGAAGCAGGACTGACCAAGCCTGAGTCCCCTCAACAGAGTGCGGGGCCCCAGAAGCAAGGAAAGCCCATCTCGACTACCAGGAACCGCTTTGTTGCTATTTGTGGTAGCCGCTAGGTGCTGAAACACTGATGATCCACTGATTTGAAGATTGCCGGTTGCGAGCAGTGACGTCCCATTGCAGTGCAGGAGTCCCCAGTAGTCCCCCCTCTTGTCCGCACGACTGAGACCCAGGAACAGTGAGCTCTGCAGAGCTGCTCAGGAACAGAAGTCACCTGCTGCACCTTTTCTTCAATACAAACGTATTGTAAAAAGCCTGAGAGAACTTACCTCTTGCTGTAGAGTTGCTTGAATCTTCTACCACTCACAAGTCTAATGGCTTGTGGCTCTACATTTGATTCTTCTTTTCTTCAAAGACTTCTAAAACATTTTGCAAATACTTTTCTACTTACCTACCAGAGGTACTTCATTCTATATAAGACTTTTACCCATTGACTTTGGCTTGGCCTATTATACTGAATGACTCTGCTTAGGGGATCCAAAAGTATTTGTCTGCTTAAGAATATTTGTGGTCTCTTGTTTGTTCCAATAATCTTTTCCTTTTACCAACTTCTAACTGTATTCTAATGCAAACAGTAAGATATTAATGTCCCCAACACCCTGGCTATTGAAGTCACCTGAGGGTGTTGGTTGTGTTTGTGGGCCATCCCAAAAGGGTATTTACTAATTTAGAAACTAAGCGTGAAAAGTAGTGAAGTGTGTTTGTGTGTTACATTTTATATTGCTCCCTTCTGAAGAAGGCTTACTCTAACTGACTGATAAATAAATTAATAATTGTTTATTCAAGAAACCTTGTGTGTAAGTTTATTTGAATACTTGTCACGGTGAATCTCTGTGTAACTCCCCAACAGCTCACATTGGCCCCTCTTGAGATAAGCCTGGATGCTCAACACACTACCAAAACTGTGTGGTATAACCTTATACCAAAGTGTGGGTTTCCTATACCTGTAGTCAGAGTTGTTGTAGTGTTCCCAAAGGGTACTGCATACAACCTTTGCCTAACACACCCACATCTCTTCTTGTAACACAATCTACCTTGGTGACTTCAACCCTGATAGTTCCCTTCCAGACACCAATCTCATACTAAAGACTATCCTAACACCACTCACCCCTTATGACCTCACACAAATCATCACCTATCCCACAGACATTGCTGACAACACACTGGGCCTTTGAATGCAAGCACAAATTATGATAATCGAATTTGGGTATTGTGGTCTGACCACTTTTCAATCCCCTTCACACTCCCAATACCACACAAAATCCCACCACATGCCACAATCCCCCATGACCCCCAGCCAGACCAGCCAAACACATCACAGACATTGTGGGTCAATATAAGTTTGCCGATATCTCACCGGGAAACTGACCTATCGTTTCCTTCGCCAGATATCTCAGTATTCCTGGAATCTTCAAGGTGGCTGAAAGGGCGGGAAATACCCATTCTATGGACTCCTATAGTATGCAAAGTAGGGAAATGCCGGTATTAATCGTGCTGGTAATATCTGCAATTTGTGGCAGCTCTCGGCTGGAGGTAAATCAGGTAACCCCCACTGGCAAACCTGTAGTTTTTGCTGTGCAATAACAGTGCAGGTAATGGAATTACTGCCACTTTTACTGGCACATTTACTGCACTGCCAAACTTGTAACGACCCCCTACACGCACATCCCTCCATCCTACTCCACCAATACTTCTCCATCACCAAACAGGCACTTGACAAAATCACACCCTCAAATCACATCAACCTCCCTTCACATGAAAGAGACTTGGATTTGGTGAATAAAATACACCTCATCCTTCAGGCATGGATGGCCACACACGGCCTATGCCTGAATGATGACAAGACCGAGTTGTCTCCACATCCAACCTCAATAAACTAGGCCACAACTATACCACCTTCAACATTGATGGTAACTAAATCAATGTGGCAAAAGTAGTAAAAACCTTAGGCTTTTACCTAGAGTCTGGCCTCAAACTCAATAAACAAGTCAGCTCCCTGGCATCCGCCACAGCCTACACATGTAGGCTGATCAGAGCATGTAGACCATTCTTATCGAAGGAAAGTTGCACTTCCCTAGCAAGAGCACTTATCTTATCCAAGCTAGATTATTGTAACACTCTTTATTTAGGGGCTAACAAATACCTCATCAATAAAATCCAAACCCTACAAAACAATGCATTAAGAGGTGCTCTTTGCATACCCAAGAGAGAACACATTTCACATCTGAGGAGACAGAACAAATGGCTCAACACCAAAGATAAAATCATGCTCAAAACCTCATCCCTCAGGCATAAATGCCTCAACCATGCAGCCCCTACATACCTTTCTGAGAGAATCAACAAACACTCCTTGACCCGCCCTACTAGGACCATCAATTAAGCTCGCCTAGTGGTTCCTAGATTCAAGCTAAAAAGGGGAGGGTGAACTAGCTTCCTGTTCATGGCAGCCCAGGCTTGGAATGCCCTACCCTCTCCTATGAGAGCAGACTAACCGTTCTACACATTCAGGAGTAACATTATAAACTGTTTTATTCACTAACGACACCCATGGCCAGCCCTAGCCATCTATAGAACACACTGGAATCTACACTGCTTTGGTCTGACCCCTAGGCTACCTATGAAGCTTCTCCTTCATTTTGTATATTTGTATATATATTCTTGCATAAGTGTTAATTGTATCTCATCTGTATTTTCTACTTTTGTGTACTATTATTATCAATCCCATTCTATGTAATGTTATAATTAAGCTGAAATTATTCTGTACTCTATGCTTTATTACGATCACTTCCTTTCTTTGTAATGTTGTAACTAAGCTAAAGTATTCCTGTAATTTACCATGTAAAGGCCCCCAGATACCCCTCCATATAAATAATAAACAAACAAACAAACAAACAACAACCACCACAAATCATGGTTCAATAGTTCCCTCCTTTCTATTAAGCAGGAATACAGATACAATGACAGAGCCTGGAAACGGAACCCATGCTCCACAACCAGGACATCCCGCAAACACTGCTGAAACAAATATAAAATAGCCACATGCAATGTCAAAGCCACC
The DNA here is from genome assembly GCF_040938575.1 of Ambystoma mexicanum. Taxonomy (NCBI): domain Eukaryota; kingdom Metazoa; phylum Chordata; class Amphibia; order Caudata; family Ambystomatidae; genus Ambystoma; species Ambystoma mexicanum. Next base: position 276,507,063 of record NC_090936.1, on the reverse strand, counting down.
CATTACTTTCAAGAGCTCCAATCCGCCACCAATCTCACTCAGAAACGATTCAATATTTGATTGTATTTGAACAATTAGAGGCAGCTTTCACTTGCAAAAAATGGTAAAATACAGTTGAATCAAGTATAATAATAAAAAATAAAAAATAAAAAAATAAAAATATATTTGATGTATGTTGCTTTTATGATATTATAATATTAAAATAAAGTGAGATGAACAAATGCCATTGGTAAAAGAAAGGTGTTGTGCGCTGAAGTAAATGTAACAGGTATCAATGAGGAGGAAGATTAGTCTTGGTGGCCTTTAACTCTAGGTCACAATTTGAGGGGGTAACTGGGAGACCCGTATTTAAGGGCAAAATGGACAGTGGCCTGAGGAGTCAACTTTAGCTGTAGAAAAATAAAACTCTTTTTGTGGAATTGTAGAGGCTCCAAACAAGCATGCATAAATGAGACTTTGTTCGGGGCAGCAGGGCAGTACGGGCTGATCTGCTTACAGGAGACCTAGTTGTCTAAGCCTTTCTGCTTGATGGGTTCAAAACCTTTTCATTCTGAACGGTGCCGGTGCATCCGACATGGTCTGCTCACGGGTGCCGGTCGACCCACCAGGTTATACCTGGTGGGTGAAAAGGCACCCGTGAGCAGAACTCGTAGTTTGCTGGTCTGGTAACTACTGGGTGTAAAGACAAGATTCAAAGGAGTGTTTGCTTATTAACTTATACTGGAACCCACAATCTCTTCCAACTATATGCTTAATGGAAAAGATCAGAATTGTTATTGATTATTGGCAATTAGAGGGCAATAGTCTTAATATCTTAATTGCAGTCGATCTGAATTGTATTTGTGAAATGGATGACTTCTAAAACAAGTACTCTGCCAATTTTATGATTAACCTTGAGGGGAATTCAAGAGTAAAGAGAAGAAAGGAATGGGATAAATTGATGGATAAGTAGGGCTTAGAGATGCAACGGGCTGATTCATGGATTAAATTGCATGGAAAATTGGGGACTTGCACGTGAAATCGTGAGCAAGTCCCCGTTCGTCGATTCATGGAACACAATGCGCGGGTCTTACGTGGGACTTCCACGGAATCCATGCCGGTCCAACAAGTCACTGCAATACCACAAAGGCCTTGCATGAGACTCCCAGTGAAGGGCTGGACGGCCCTGCGCAGGCACTGAAAAAGGGGGCAGAACATGTGGCATGGGGAAGAACACGCAAAAATGTGGGCGTTACGAGGGACGTTCCACAGTCAAACAATCACACCATCCATACGCATGACAAACAACCGTTTTCATAGAATTCAACAGGGATGGCCTGTATGTGAAAAAACACACGCAAATCCCGAAACACCTGCACCACGTGATAGCAGGCGTAAACATCAACGTTCACACAAAAAATGCATAAAAAGCCTGCACGATCAACAAAAGCATGTATACAGCTACGATGAATGTACCATTTGTTGCAGCAAGGATCATGGGACACTGCAGGAGGAGGAGGATGGCCACCCAAGGTCCACCCTTTTTGGGATGCCTGATGACCAGGTCTATGCCAGGTATAGGTTCCCGCCTCAGATCCTCTTAGACCTGGTCACGGAGTGGGAAGTTGACCTCACATCACCCACCCCGTGCTCCCATGCACTGAGCCCCTTGCAAAAGATGCTTAGTGTACTGCATTTTTTGGCCACTGAATAATTCCAGCAGACCACCAACATAGTTGCTGGCATTTCACAGGCCACTCAGTCACACTGCCTACACTAGGTGTTAGTCATAATAACTGCATGTCTCTCTGTCCGCCGGCATATATATATGCCCACAACACCTGCAGAAAGGCAGGCAGTAGTGCAAGATTTTTATGGGGTGGCGCTCTTTCCAATAGTGATCAGTGCCATTGATTGCACCCATGTAGCACTGCATCCACCTAGAGCAACATAGCATATATACTGCAACCGAAAACACTGGCACTCCATCAATGTGCAGGTTGTGTGTGATGCCAAGGGCATCATTGCTGCTATCTATGCCAACTATCCTGGCATTACCCATGACAGTTACATCTACAGGATGTCCCCCCTACACCTAGCCCTGGAAGCTGGAAGCATGGCAACACATGGCTCATTGGTGGGTAAGAATGTTAATCCACATGCATGCATGTTACACACCTATAAATATAGACTGCCAAGGATTCTCACCTCTACAGGGGACATTGCCTACTCTCTGAGCACCTACATGATGATGTCAATCCGCAACCCCAACACACGTGCCCAGGTAAGATACAACACTGCCCATATTGAAACTTGAGCCATAGTGGAGAGGACATTCAGAGTGCTCAAGTCACGTTTCCGCTCCCTTGACCACTCTGGTAATGTGTTGCTATATGCACCACCACTAGTCTGCAGGGTCATTGTGGTAGCATGTGTCCTGCACAATGTTGCAACATGGCATGACATCCCAGTGGACATGGTGGTGGCACCCTATCCACACCCACAGGCCCACCGCGTGTGTATGGCTGGGCAAAGGGCATGTGGTGAGGCTGCATGTACAAAGCTTGTTGCAACCTTTTTCACCTAAATCCCCTCTGCTCCCCGTGGAGTGCACACGAGTCTGCTACATTCCAGCTGCCATTCAAAGATGACAATGGGCCATCACAAATTAAATTAAGTGATTATGATTGATTGCCATTGTGGCTAACATGTCTTGATGTCAGGTAGCCATTAGCACCTCTGTACGTACTCTGAATCAATCTTGCACTAGAATAAAATGGACAAGTAAGTCACAAAATTACCATAACATTACTATAACAAAACACCTCTATATAAGGTTGGTTATCTGCCTCGAATATTCATCAAGACAAGGTGATTATGTCTTATCCGCAAAACTTTCAAAACTTTTCCACGGGTATTAGCAATTGGACCTTGTCCTGTTGCAAATGGAGATCATATAATAAACCATTTTTACACTCAAAGCCAAAACTTTATTGCATTGAATTAAACAACTGAAGAAGAGGGAAACTAGAAATGCATCATGGGTCTTATTAAAAACATAAAACCAAGACTTTGATTACTGTATAAAGGAGAAGTAACAGGCCTGTACAAATTGCCTTACGTATAGCAAACAGGAGCAGATGTTGTGTGAGAAGGCTTCTATAAAAGATACAACTTCAGTTTTTGGAAATTGATCAACTCTGATAATTATGTTCAGCAAATCATACAGACTTATCCTATTTCTGAGAGGTTTTGGACTTTATATTGTATCAATTTATATGCATCTATACGTATTGAAGGTCCTTTGGTAGACTGGAATCAGCTGAGTAAATAGAAGGGAACATATTCTATGAAGGACATATTGACAAGAATGTATTTACTGATAAACAAAATCTAGATCTCTTGGCCCGAATGGGTTATCTATTATAGTTCTTAGAAATAATCCCTCCTTATGGGCAGATGTTTTATGTATTTCATTGCTTTGTGTCTGACCTGGAATTTCCCAGTACATGGCATAAAGCCTTAATCATCCCTGTATATAAAAACATGAGAAAGGGAATATCCTAGCAATTTTCATCCCATCACGCTTTTGGATGCTGAGAGTAAGTTGCTGATATCCCTAATGCTTAATTATCTGGAAGACTAATCATTAACCTCCAGTTATTTGCCTAGATTACAGCCTGCATTATGTAAAGGCTTGGGAATTGTGCTCAATGGGCAGATCTATAGGTTTTGCAAGCCTAGGCATGTACTTCAATACCCTGCCTAAATAGATTTTAGTGTGGCATTTGACTTCATTGACAGGATGAGATTATGGTGTATATCGGCCCACTTGGGTATACCAACACACAGTTATAACTAAGGGTGGATATTGGGGAGGTCTATTACTAAAGTAATAAGGGCTCATTTAGGCATACAGCAAGGCTGCAGACTCATCCCAGGCGTGTTAATGTATATATTTGACATATTCATGATATCCTAGATGAAACTCTGTCCACTAATCCCAAATTGGGAAATGTGTGCCTAGATTAGCTGGCTAATGCAGATGATTTATTTTTGTTTTTTTCTGCTCCTATTGGTCTGCAGCAGAGTTTGAAAACCAAGGAGCGTTATGCAAAGAAAAATAATCATTTGATACTTTTTGAAAAATCAAAGATAATTAATTTTAGGAGTGACAAACAAAATAGTAACTTCGGGTGGACTATTTCAGTTGTATATCTGGAGGAGGTCTCTGAGTTGCTGCACCTAGGTTTTCCAGTTTACAATAAGAACAGAGAAGCCTCCCTAAAACACAGAGTAAGGATGAACGATTTTCCCTTCCTGACTTAAATGAAGAAATTAAGCAAGACATGTTTTTTTCTTCTATGTTACTTGTACTGATTTTTTATTATTTTAAAATAATTCCCAGAATTGTTTATGAATGGAAGGTCTGGGATATAAGAACATGCAATTGGTTATCTGTGTTAGAAAGATTAATTTGACAGGTGTGGTAAAATTGCCACGTTAAATTTCGATTGCAGCTATTAGATACAATCTTGGCTTGAGCACATGAAAGGCCCTGGTAATGTGGAAAAATTGTCCCTCTTCTGTAAGATAATGCTGGCGGCCCCATTTATTTATTTTTTATTTATTTATTTATTTATTTATTTATTTATGTGATGACCTTTTTTGATTGATCAATAAAGAAGTTTCCTCCCTCTAACATCATTTATAGAATCTTGTTAAGCGTTTATATGGGAACGACAATTACATAAGGAAAAGGATAAATTGAGCACACAAGGAAAAAAAAAATGATGGGAACATGATTTCCTGAGAATGAGTTTTTAATTTCGATGCATACCTTGTTATAGGGAAATGTTAAACTCTCAAGGAAGTAGGTTGTTTTTACCAATGTAGTTACAGACATTTCTATGCAATATTTATCAATATTTATAAATGAGATTGCGATTTAATGTACAAAGTACCTTAGAGACCATGAGAAATAGACATAATCTAAAAAAGAAATCATGCTTCTGCCACCTCTGTAAAGTGTTAAAACACTTGGAAATACTAAAACATCTTACACTAAATTGCAATGCGTTGGTGAACTTAAAAATTGATACACTCAAACGCGTTTTGCACAATGAACCAACAATGTCTCCCTGGGCATTCTGGGACAGGATCATGACTGGCTGCCAGATTTACTTATGCATTGTAGGAATCAAATGTATAAATGAATTTTATATAATTTTAGGAGAAAACGTGTAGTGATAATGTTGTATTATCAATTTTGTAAAAGGAATTATGTTTTACTAAAAGGTTTTTATTGATTTAGAATTTGTAGCAATTTGATGAATGGGTTGATGATATGTTTAATTGGATAATGTTGTGAAAGGTTTCAATTGTAACCAAATCTCAGTAAATACATCCATAAATAAATAAATAACCACCCTACAATATCTTCTATTTATCTTCATAACTGGATTGACAGAAGATAGCACATCAGTAGAGTGTTCCCTTTGACATTCTTGCAAAGCCTCATGTCACAGGTTCGAATCCAGACAGGGCCAAACTCATCCTTCAGAAGTCACACAGTGTGGGCAACAATATGCAGCCCTCGTAGTGCGATATAAATGCATATTATTATTATTATTGTTATTATTATTATTATTATGCCTAGCCAAACATGTATGGTTTGCATATACATAGCCGTACTTGAATGACGTGGAATGACTGAATGGTGAAAAGGGCTAAACTTAAGCAAGCACAAGCACTATTAATTAACTGCCCCAGTGTAACTGTACGAAACATACACGGGATTTTACATTTCAGTAACAGGAGTAAACTAAACTGATGATGCAATTTGTTCAAAGGCCCCCATCAGACACAAATCTTCAGTGCCAATTATTCAAACTGGTAGTTAGTGCTAATGCCTGGATCCTTAATGAGAACTTTTTCGGACTCACTGTCAAAAACATCTTCCCTCAAGCTCCCATAAATTTACTTTTAAAATGCTCAATTCCAATGCCTCACTAAGATTCACTTTTACCATTGGTTCTTTGCCCACCTTCATCAGTGCCACTACCTCTTTCACTAATGATGTGCAGCGGTAGTAAGTAGGCACAGGGCACTTGTTCTAATAATTGGTGGGACATTGAAAGTATGTATGAGTCAGCCATTGGCACTTAGTAGTGAAGACACAGGATTGGTACAGAAAATGGATACTGGCATTGATGAGAAGGGCACTGTAACTAATAATAAGAAATGCTACTGTAATGTGTGAATTGGTGCCTCCATGGAGCTGATGTCAATACCCAACACGAGGTTAGTACCAGGGCATATGAATGCACAATAGAATATGGTGGGGTACCTACTATGCCAACTCTTGCCTCTGACACCTCATCAGCTGGCTGAACATTACTGGGTTTCTTGAGTACTCCTCAGAAGGGAAGTTATTGTGAATCCCTGATGTTTAAGCCCCCACAACTCACAGGAACTCTTGAGCACATCTCAAGGTCATCACTCGTCCGTAAGTCGATTTTAAATGATAGAAACGCACTGTGCTGTAAGCGGACATGGTACGTGAACTGTTTAATATGGACAGTTCCGGATTCGTCTCATGAGCTTTTCGTTGTCTAGACCCATATTGCTAGACATGAATCCCAGCAATCACTATCACTGAACCTAATGTTATCTTTCCGTTTTTGTTGTGACCTTTGTCCGTTTTTAATCTTAGACTTTCTCCCTTTGCCATTCCCTGCTTACCTTTTCCCCATTTCCTTTTCACCCCACAGACCACGGTCTGGTTAATACCCTCCAGGGGGTCACGGTTCGCCTAAACGGACAAGGTTTTGGCTCTTTAAGATCACTATGGTGGTGACGTGTGCAGTATAAAAGATAATTAACAAAAAAAACCGAAGCATATCATGGGAGTACTTGGCATATAGAATTATACATGTTCTAGGCGTCCCACAGGATTACCCGGGCATATTATGGCCCTGCCTGATCACATGCTTCTAATAACTGCTCTATATGGCTGGAGCCTGGAGTTGTAAAGGTACTTACACCACATGCCATATAATATCATCATATGGGCATGTACACACACCACATGCCAGTTATTGGCATTGTACAGCAGGGTGCATCTATCCTGGTAGCATACATGATAGCAGTACATAGTATGTAGTGGGAGCATGATTGCAGTCCTTTGCATGTGGTGCATTTACCTGAATGATCATTTGAACAGTGCTCCAATCACATATGCATTCTTTACCCCAACCACACAAACATGAATGAAATTCCCAAACACCCAATGCTGGCACACACAAACCCATCCCAAACGCGTATGAATCCGCTCTCCATGGCTACACTAATGTATTCCTTCATACACTGCACAGCACATGCACTCAAAGCAGAGCAAACCGATTGCCTTCGTCAACTCTTGCTTGAGATTGGCGGCGCAATTGTTGTTATATTACCTGTTGACGAATGCCCTTACCTGCCATGGTTATTTCGATTGTCTCACTGGCATCTGCTGCAGGTGACTGGTATGAGTTAGCAAGGCACGGAGATATGTTAGACGAGGTATTGCTGGTGGCTGTTTCATGTGTCATTGATGTTTCATACTTGTAACTGGAAAGACAACATTGCGTCATTTATTTCTGTTAACACGCAAACAAATAATTTATATTCGTAAGAAAAAATCTAGAAATCCCCCAAGGTTGGTGAAAATTAAATACATTCATTTTATAGATTACATTTTGGAAGAGATTGTTGTTGTTTGAACGGCTCCCAGTGTCATGTGGCTGTGCGTCTTTTAAAAATGTTACTTCCATGTCCCACCCTAGCAGATTTAGTATCAAAATTTGTATGGCTTTTTGTACATAAACCAAGGATTCTTACAACTTTAACCTCGTCCCTTGGGGACACATTTTCAAGCTCCATCGCAATGTAATATGGTAACTGCGGCACAGGCAGAGGGAAATACATGGAGAGGACTCAAAAGGGAATGCACCAATCAGAGAGCGGAATTATAAAATCCCATTGCCACTTTAGCGTCATTGGGGCCACACAATAGAACATAGTGCGTAAGGGTGTCAGGCCTTCTGAGGGACAGTACACATGATGCACTAATGGGTATTCTGTTTGGCATATCTTTCTGCACCATGTCTTCCCTTGGTGCTAAGAAACAGATATAAGGCATTATGTTTGCGCTATATAAACACAATTACAAACAAATAAACAATGATATGCCTTGAAAGCCATGTTTTCCAAATAAGCAGATATGCATCAAGTCCTAGGTTGCTCTTATCTCAGAGTAGAACAGAAGCCCCCAACATGGTACTGTAGGTAGGACATAGCACCTCTATATGAAAGGGAAGAGCAATTTGGCAGAAGGAGACAGAGGTGCTAATGAAGGGATTTCGTTCCTTTCTGTCTGGGCCTATAGATCACACTACAGTTCTCCATTCTTATTTTTCCGGCCAGCCTGCTTGGAAGCTGACCACATAATTGGAAGCAGTGTGTCTGGAGTAGGGTACTGTGTGTGGGGTATTGTGTTGTGGGTGCTGTGTTAGGTAGAGGTTAATAAAAGGGTGTTTGTCATGAAATGTTTGTGGTTCCTAGGCGCTTTTACCCTTGTCTCATGTTCCCATGCTGTGCTGGGATTATCTCTGTAGCTCTATACCAATTCCTCTCAGCACCCACTGTAATATCTTATTTTGGACATGGTAAATTTGCTCTTCTGTTATATTAGGTTACATTGTTTTCTCTGGTACGGCTAACTATGCCACACATATGTGTTTTTTCTATAAAACACTATGATGTGTTTTCTAGAGTCTGCCTTGGTTTAAATTACAATGGTTTGCTTAGTTTGGTAACTGCGACCAATGTCACAACTGACACAAATCTGTTGCAACTGTGAGAAACCTAAAGGTGTCTCCCTGTCTAAACCTCGAGTATCCGTTATTCAGGTGGCCAGGACAAGACCATCGCTATTGGATCCAGTTCCTGGGGGTAGACCAATGAGGGATGATCACCTGGATGTGGGGGTCCTTGGGGACAGAGAGTTGGACGCTGACAGGTGAGACGCGGTATCCCCCTTCCTATGACACCTTTCCCCCATCCTCTCACGTAGCACATTAAAAAACGCTGCCCCCCCTCCTTGGTGACATGAATACCTTCGCACCACACAATAGACAACAGACTAATATGCAACCTGTTTACCTGACATGTCTCAACCTGAGGGTCAGGTAGAGTCAGGCAACTAACCAAAATCACACACACCTGACAGACTTTTCGTTTCCATGCAGGGATAAAAGGTGGAGTAAGAAAGCACAATACGAGCAAGGCAAGCAAGACAGACAGCACAATGAGACAGCTAGTCAAGCGTGGCAGTTCAAGAGAAGGAGAAAAGTGGCAGGTATCAAGAGGGTGGTGAGGAGAAAAGAGACCTTGGCCTTTTAGTCCCAGACCCACAGAACCTTTGTGGAAGAGAGCCTAAAACCGTGGAAAATAGCACCAGTGTCTTGCAGCAGATGTCAACGGTACACAGGGCAAGCTTACGTCGATAAGCAGGAGTGAGGGGAGCTCCCGCACCCGTGCTACCGGCCTTGACTCCAGAGAGGCCAAAAGCCAAAAAGGTTCATCATAGCTGGAGAGTCGAGGGGAGAACCGATAAGAACCGGGCTGTGTTGAGTGAGAATCGCAGAGGCAAGCTTTTGAACCAACTTTGATCAACTATGAAAGAACTGTGAAAGTGTTAAGGGGAGACCAGTTATAAATGGAAACTAGCACCACGTGGGTGCTAAACTTAAAAGACTCTGGTTGATCCCCATCGGAACATCCCCATCTGAACGAAACTACTATTACCAGAAGGTTGTAGGAGGGCCAGCAAAATAGGTCAAAGTGGTTAAGCAAAATCCCTGTACAATCTAAAGACTTTGATCTACAAGCAGTGTGAAAGAAAGGGAGGTTAATCCCACAAACATTGAACTGTGTAAAAAGGAGAACAATGAAAGTTAAGAGTGGTCAGTGCCCAGAAGAGGGGGACCAAGGGGTGAGCCACTATCACCCTGATCAAGAGCCACAGTAAACTTTTGAAGGGAGGCTAAAAATCAAGAGGGGTCAGAGCCGGGCAGAGGGGGATCCAAGGGTGAAAAGTCGTCACCCCAAGATTGAGAAAAGTGAAAGCAAAAGTTAAGAGACACCAAGATGAAGCAGTCACCCAAGTACTAGCAGTCAAGAGGGGTCCGAACCCGGCCGAGGGAGATCCAGGGGTAAATCTATCATCCAAACTTCAAGTAAGAAAAGAACTGACATATAAATGGAGGAATACAATATGTGAGTGTCAGCACCCAGAAGAGGGGGGCCCAGCGGTGAAACCATCACCCTATCTGAATTGTGAATAGCAATTGAGAAGGGTCAGCGCCCAGAAGAGGGGTGCCCAGCGGTGAAACCATCACCCTAGCTGAACTGTGAATAACAATTGAGAAGGGTCAGCACCCAGAAGAGGGGGACCTAGGGGTGAAACCATCACCCTATATGAACTGTGGATAACAATTGAGAAGGGTCAGCGCCCAGAAGAGGGTGACCCAAGGGTGAACCATTATCACTCTAAAAGAACTTTCATTTGGTTAAAGAAACTTTTGTTATTGTTATTTGAACATGTAAGGCCCCGAAGGCAAGAGACTTTCAAAGGAAACAAGACTTGGCCATCAACGTTCCTGAGAACTGCCGTTGTAACTGTTGTATCATGCTGGAGAAGGCTGTGACTGGTCTGTGCTCCAAGCTCCTATCTTACCATGTACTCAAAATGTGGGGAAGGAAAGCCCAGGCTACCGCATCCTGACATATTATTTAAGAACACTTCTTCATTTTCTTGAGAACTATCCCACACCCCTTTTTGTATTAGTTGTGAGGTTTGGCAATAGATTTCTTAGTATATGCCCTTTTATTTTTACACAACGCCACATTGACTGCCTTATTTTTCATTTGATGGTTGACACTTGCACCAATCTTAGTTTTCGATTTAGATTAGACATTTTTCCAACCTGCATACATCATTCATTGTTCAATAAACACCCTTGAACTGTGATCACTTGTGTCTGTCTTACTTGCTGCCACCATAGGTTTCTCAAACAACTCACAGGAATTGGTTTTATTTGTGGACACCTTTGGGTGAAGTTGGACCAAAAGCATACAGGTACTAGAGAATCAATTCGAAACAATTACAGACTTTCTAAATCAAACAGTATTGAGGATGGGTCAAGACCAAGTGACTCTCTCTCCAGGTGTGTAACACCTCTCTAGGTTGAAGTCCAAATCATAACATTTTTAACTAATATATCAAGTCTTTGTCACCCCCAATGAGATTGCCAACAGAATGTTTCAACATCTAATCTTAGCAAGTAATTAGCCGCCTGGCTATCCAAAACTATAATATAAACATACCAAGGATGGCCAATTCAATGGCTCACAAATCCTAACTTCAAATGTCTTAACCCCAAGCTAATGTACCAAAGAAGAAACCATTCTCGTATGAAGGCTCTTCCAAGGTTTACTAGTGGTTGTAGGCCATCCCTCCAAGAATCTGGCCACTGGCCACACACACACACTATAGTAATATGTGTATATTAATTATAGGTAATGTAGTGGGAATATACAGTATTTGCAATATGTTGGAATTATATAATTGAAGTGTATATGACATGATATAGTAAGTCATATATAACATGCCTGTACACAAGAGGCTAGTGCTTATGGAATATGTATTTGTTTATATTTGGTATGGTTACAAACAGTAATAAAGCTGGAATCTCTAGTTCTTTTTCTGTGAAAATAAACAATATAATCTGTTAAGCAGGATAGTTTATAAGCTTTAATTACATACAATTGTACATATACATTTACTTTTTTTACCCTCATGAACAGAACATTCTATGGGCCTGATCACGACTTTGGCGGTAACGCCGGTGGTATTACCGCCAGCAGTATTAGCCCTACCGCCAAACTCCCTGGCGCTATTAGCGCCGGATCACGAGTTTGGCGGTAATGTAATTCCCCATTCCCCATTGAGCCCATTCGGGAATGCCCCATTCCCCATTGGGCTCAATGGGGAAAATTCGCGCTCTTACCACCAGCAGATTTCCCGCCGGCAGTAATAACGCAAATTTTCTGCGGATTTCCCCCCAGCCAAGAGCTGGGGCGAAATCCGCTGAAGTCCTGATTTGGCGGACCCTTAAATCCGGCAGTAATAGCGCGACAGCTGGATTTAAGGGTTACCGCCAAAGTCGTGATGAGGCCCTATGTATTGTGTTTGGTACAACATTAGTGTGTGCTACACTGTTGTTGTATTGACATGAAATAAGTATTTTGCCATTGGGAAACAAAATCAACAGAAGATTAAAAAAAGACTATTCTAATTATGTGGGTGTAAGTGTGATAGTGTGTTTGTATGAAATGTGTTGTAATTAAGGGAATGATTAAAGTAGTTAGATACCTGTTGTTGTATTCTAATTATATTAGACTTTACAAGAGGTTTTTTTTAGTAACAAGAACTGTGATTGCGTATTTGAAGTGTATTGCATTGTAGGGTATTTTTTAAGTAGTTAGATACCTGTAGGCCTATTCTAACTATCTTGACTTTTAAAAGTGCTATTGTAGTATTAAGGATGATACCTGTTGGTTTATTCTAACTGTTTATTGTGCTACAGTTTAGTGAGGAAGTTTTGGTTGAAGGAATATTATGTAGGTACTTGTTAGATTTGCTGGTAACCTATGTTTTGTGGTAATGGAGGTGTTGTTATATGCAAACCATCCACTTCCTTTTTTGACATATGCAGTATAGTGGCCTGAAGTGGGTGTGGCGCCAGTGTAGTATATTATGCCTACTGTTGTGAAGGTTTTCTTGCCAAGAGATACTTGGCCGTGTGTAAAGCTAGTGAGCTTACAATTATTTTTGGTACCATCAGCATTGTATCTTAGAAGCATTAGTATGACATATTGGCTATGTGAGTTTATGTGTATGCTGCAACAATTTTCTGAAATGCAAAAAGGGGATAATATGCCATGATTTGCATTCTGCAGAAGCTGGTGAAATGGAATTGATTCATAATTTGGTTTGGCTACATATACAAATCATTCATTTGGGATGTGCTCTTGTGAAACATGGTTGCAGAGAGTGCATGTATGTTCCCACATGAATGAAATCTGGAAGATTTCATTCATAGGGATGTTTTTTGTTTTCCAGAACTTGTAGTAAGTACATTAGGAATTCTTGTGGATCTTCCTGTGTGTTTATGGTAAATTTTACCATTTCTATACAGTAGTCCAATTCTTGTCTTACACCTAAAACAATGTAAGTGCTGTCAGCATTATTCGTGAAATTTCTCAGAAGGATGAGCATTTGCAAACACAACTGGTCCAAGCCATTTAAATGAATGTTGTGAATAATTGGTGGCAATTGGAAGAGAGGATTTGTTGTTATATTTACATAGAAATGTTATCCAGTTGTGTTTCTGAATTTAAATGGTCCAGGGTGTTGTGCCTCTGCCTCTTTTGATGGGCCTGCAGTTCTTTTTTGAGAAGATATATTTGTCTCTTTGTCTTCTGATGGACGTGCAGTTGAGCTTGTACTAGACAGTTTTGTGGTTGTATTATTTGATGGAGAAACATTTGTTTGTTGTTTCTTTAGCGGTATAGTTGAGATATCTGTTATAGGTTCTAGGTAAGAATACTTCCTAGTTCAACATGCACCATGACAAATCAGTATTCTCACACCATTTTTCGGTTTGATCAGTTTGTGATTTAATTTGAAAGTGTAATATTGGTGATTGTTAGCCCTTTGTGCTTACACGTGTTTCAGCAAACACATTGCCTTTTTCAAATTAGGGCAAGTCATAATCGCATTCTTGCAAAACTCACTTTTTGGAACAAGCTCCCATTTCGTCATGTGTTAAATGCCTCCTGAAAGTGTAATGTTTCTTCTCAGAGGTCAGGCGTCTCTGTTCACCTGTAAAGTCAGTATTCCCACAAGAGTTTCTTTCTTTTTTCTCACCTGTTATATGTTCTGTTTGTATTAGTTTTATTTTTAAATGTTTTTTTGTTTTGAGGTACAGTTTACATATCTTGATGTGTGTGTACAGTGCACATAGTCTGCTGTATTCTGGGATGCAAGGAATGTCAGCATTGACTTTGTTTGCATCAAAGTTAACTAGGAATAGACCATTGAGAGTACACAGAAGTGAAAGTGCTACATAACTCATACCTTATTTAAAGACTGCGCTTCCAATGTCAATCGATGCGTGATCTAGGGTTAGACCTTGCGATTTGTGAATAGGGACAGCATATGCAAGAGATAGAAAGAATTGTTCTCTACATATGTACATGTCTTTGAAAAGAAGGAAACATGCTATTGTGCAGCCAATTTCTTTCATTTATGCAAGTTTGTCAAAGTGAATGTTGACAAACTGAATGTTGTTGTCATGTGAATATGTTTGGAAGCCAACAACTGTACCAATTGCTCCATTGACTAATCCTTATTCTACGTCAAGGTTAGGTTTTAGAATTACTTTTAGATACAGTTTAGACACAGTGTTAATACTTTTTTCTAATCCAGCAGTTTTAGAGGTGCATTTTTCTAAGCTATTTAGTCATGCTGTTGCTTGTTGACACATAGGGGATGTCATGCCATGCACTTCTAGTTTGTCTGTGGAGCTAATATGCAGCATGGGTTGCATTTCTTTTGTTAACATTGTCTCATTGAATTGATTAGAGCTTGCAACAGTTGGAATTAAGTACATGTATTTTATATTTTGCTGAGTAAATTGTTCCATGAAATCAGGAGCAGGTGTGTTTCGCCCATATAGCTCATGGATTAGTCTACTTTTTAAGATGGATTTTGTATCTTTAGTTAGCAGACCAGTTCTAATGCTTTTTAAAATGTTACCATATGTCAGGTGTGCAAACAGTGAAAATGTTGCCAGAAATGTATATTTTCAATGCTGTCGAGTGTGTTACAGTGTGTTACAACATTGGTTGTGTCTCAATATTTAGAAAATAGGTTGACCTTTTATTGGTGTTAACTGCTGAAGGTCTCCTAAAACAATAACATGTTTTCCTCCAAACAGTTCTTGGTAGTTGGTGTTTAGGACTTCTTGCATTCAGAGGTGAATTATTCAGTAGCAGCTTCTGCTAAAAATGTGTAGTATTCGAATTTGTTTTGGTGTACTACTGGCAGGAGCTGTAGTCGGTGTAAAGTTACACCTCCTATGTTGTAGGCAGCTAAACCTGTGGTGGTTGTTATAACAGCCGAAAGGTTGTTGGTTAGTAACTTTTGTAGACCTTTTTAATTAAGAACATTTGACCAGAACCAGCTTCACCACTACCTACATTTTTACAGCTACAAGTTGTAGTATCATGTTTAGAACCATGTTCAGTTTATTCAGTGGGTTCCAGATACATTTTGAGTTTTGCATGCTTGAGTAGTGATTTTAGCACTGACTAGTGTTTTTTACGATTGTTTAAATTGATAGAGGGTATTTTCTACCTCAGTCATGGCTATTTCTGCTTCATGTAGAATAAGTGGTTCACCAGGTATTTCCTGGCTTCCTTTGTGGGTTGGTGGACTGCCCTCAAGTGTGTCTTTATGTAGTTGAGCTTCAATTTCTTCCTCTTATTGGCGTTCACTGTCCAGCAATTCTTTGTATTGTTTGAAATTGATATTTCTTATACTGCTTTCATTTGCTCTGAATGCAGCTTAATTCTTCTTCTTTTCTCCAAGGTTTAAAAAGTTGCAGTAGGGCCATGTAATAAAGTTCTCTATGTTGCAGAGATTTAAATGATAACTTTATATGATTAATTAGGCTTAGTTTAGTAAATTTCACTAGGCTTCCTTAATAAGTTGCTACTGAATATTTGTCAGTTTTCTCATCTGCAAATGCAGTGGAATTGTCTGCAATGTGTTGTATGTCTATGTTTGCATTCCATAAGGTGACAATGATTGCAATGTAATCATTGATGTACTTGGATGCTTTGTCCCATTTAATGTATGTGTTTTTAGGGGATTTGCCTTTTACACTGTGTTTAACAGAAGACATGAAGCTATTCCCTTTTCCTTTTTTTGCATTGTAACAATGTGTCATCACTCTCTTGGCCAAATGTGGGATCATCTTTATCCACAAACGCGTTTGCATGTGTGCTGCTCCTCTGGATTGATATTCTTTTCTCCAAAAGTGAAGGGGTAGTTTTATTGCAGATGAAGTGCACAATGGCACTGAAGCAATGGTGGAAGTGCCTTGATACATTGAGAGGGTCAAAAGAACAGAGTTCTCCTGGTGTTTTTATATCTGGTGTTTTTATATCTATTCCACCTTTGTTTTGGTTTGCAGTATCTAGGAGGTTGTGCACGTCATCCCATGCGTACTCTACACAACTTAAAGTAACACACCATGTGGGTGTGCATAGGTTCCTTAGCAAACAACGTACCTCAGTGTGGTGTTGGAACCAGAATTCTTTTTTTACCACACATTTTTGTCAAGGGATTTGTAATTCTTGACTGCAAAACTTCATCTTTTGTCTTTTATCTTTTGAAGCAGTTGGGTAGCGGTCATGTTTAAAAAATGAGAGCCTGTTTTTA
Source organism: Ambystoma mexicanum (assembly GCF_040938575.1). NCBI lineage: Eukaryota > Metazoa > Chordata > Amphibia > Caudata > Ambystomatidae > Ambystoma > Ambystoma mexicanum. The sequence goes on along the minus strand of NC_090936.1, from coordinate 276,490,469 downwards.
ATGTGTGTGTAACTCCATAACATAGAGTTGCTAGTTCACTTTCGACACATGAGGTGGAAAAGTATTCTACATTTTGTCTGAATCTGGGGTCTTCAGAATACATTCTTAAAAATCGATATTCTGATAGACTAATGTGTGTGGAACTTTCATCATATCTTCCGGCTATTACGGTAGTAAAGAGTAGAGGAAAATAACGTGCTTCTACACTTTTTTCCCATATGCGCATTGGGGATCGTGTGGATTCACGCATCTGACATGCTTCTAATCATCTTCAACGGGGTCTTTGGAGTGTAGTGGGTGAATTGTATACTGGTCTAAAATATTGCCTGCAGTAACAGGAGCTAAACGTTCAAATTGGCCAGTTGCTGGTGAATCTTTCATTATTTGGGTGGTTTCTCTTATGTTTATATCTTTGTAGTATTCATTGTTTTCTTTCAGATACTGTAGGGCTTGTCTAACTTTGTTTAAGTTGACTAGTTGTTGCCAATTTATTTTGTCTTTTGTTGGTACATCATTAACTAGTACAATCAAAGATTGATCTATTGGCCATTGTCCTCCTAGAGTTTCTACATTTTCTTTAAGTCTAATGGCAATATACTACTTTAAAACGGATGACTTCTAGTAACTCAGATGGAGGTAATTTGGATGTTTTCAGTTGAAGGTCGCATTATAGCTTGAAATGGTTTATTGTTTGGATTATAATGCTCTCATACAAGTTAAGTTGTTCAAGAGCCTTTGGAAATGAGAATATTTCTGTTATTAGTGATAGCACATGATGGTATTTGGTTATTGTGAAGCTTTGTATTGCAGTACTTGCAAACTATTGAGGGGTCAGTTATTTTGTATGTATTTTCTGCTGCTAGATATGAAGCTAATTGGAACCATTGGGATTTCTTATTGTCCTCTATTTTGTAGGCCATATGTACTATTTTGTGGACTTTTTACAAAAGGTTCTGTGGCATCAGAAACATACTTGGTCTCGTATTTCAGTAGATGTGTTTTGAAACTTAGCTATTGCTTTTTTGTACATGTTTGTTAGGAGGTTAGAGTTTGTGAGGCTTTCACAGATGTTTTCTGAAGTTACTGAATATTCTAAGTCAACTTCAGTTCCAAGGTATTTACTTTGGATATGCTCTATTTCTTGAAGGAGTCTGTTATCTGTTCCATGTAGGAGAATGATATTTAAACTTTTTAGTTCTAGTGCAGGAGCTTTTGCATAGTATAGTCTATGCACAAGATTCTGTATAGTGGAATGGTGTGTTGGTAACATTTTGATGTGGTGGAAGGTGCTTTTGTGAGCAGTTCCTGAAATGCTGGCTAATGAATGTCCTCGTAGTCCAGTGTGGCTCGGCACTGGACAAGAGTTGATGGTTTGTAAATTTTTCATTTTAGTTTTGTCTTTATCAGGGTAATTCATAGAATTTCGCAGAAAAGTGTCGCAAGCGGCTGGCGCAGAGTGTCCGCGTGCGATTGTCTGCGCCAGGCACGTGCGCTAAAACCGATTTCCGCGCAGAGCGTATTCATGGATTTTAGGCTCCCAAACCAGCCGTGGCGCAGAATATCGCAGCAACCCTGCAGCAGCGCCAGTAACGCCCCCAAGAACGCCCTCGCGCAAGGAAAAGCCATCAAAATCGCTAAATCATCGCAAAGGGCTGCGCTAACCCTGGACCAGTTTACAGGGCTGCCAAACAAGGAACGCAAAGATGATAACGTTCATATCAGGGGTAGGGGGAAGTTTTACACGCGATTAGCCAGAGTACGTGTATTACAGGGGTACGCGGGCAGTTTTACACGCGATTGCCCAGGGTACGTGTATTACAGGGGTACGCGTGAAGTCTCACACACGATTAGCCAGGGCACGTGTATTACAGGGGTACGCGGGAATTATCAAACGCGATTTGGCTGGGTACGTGTTTTACAGGGGTACACGGGAAGTTCTACACGCGATTTGTCTGGGTACGTGTATAACAGGGGTGCGCGGGAATTATCACACGCGATTTGGCCAGGTACGTGTATTACAGGGGTGCACGGGAATTATCACACGCGAATTGGCTGGGTACGTGTATTACGGGGTGCGTGGGAAGTTACACACGCGATTAGGCTGGGTGGGTCCTCACAGGTGTTCCCTGTACACCCTCCACTGCCCCTGCAGGCAGCCCACAAAACAGGGGACTACCCTGCACACCTGCTCATGTCCCCTTGCACCCCCACCCCCCAGCAACCAGGGGCAGCCTCCACCAGGCCCCCACCCATGTCTCCCACCACCCCCACCACCCAGCAGTGCAGGGGCAGCCTCCACCAGGCCCCCACCCATGTCCAACCCATGTCTCCCACCACCCCCACCCCCCAGCACTGTGGGGCACCTGACAGCAGGCCCCCACCCATGTCTCCCACCACCCCCACCCCCCAGCAGTGCAGGGGCAGCCTCCACCAGGCCCCCACTCATGTCCCCTTGCACCCCCACCCCCCAGCAACCAGGGGCAGCCTCCACCAGGTCCCCACCCATGTCTCCCACCACCCCCACCACCCAGCAGTGCAGGGGCAGCCTCCACCAGGCCCCCACCCATGTCCAACCCATGTCTCCCACCACCCCCACCCCCCAGCACTGTGGGGCACCTGCCAGCAGGCCCCCACCCATGTCTCCCACCACCCCCACCCCCAGCAGTGCAGGGGCACCCTCCACCAGGCCCCCACCCATGTCACCCACCACCCCCACCCCCCAGCAACCAGGGGCACCTGCCAGCAGGCCCCCACCCATGTCTCCCACCACCCCCACCCCCAGCAGTGCAGGGGCACCCTCCACCAGGCCCCCACCCATGTCTCCCACCACCCCCACCCCCCAGCAGTGCAGGGGCAGCCTCCACCAGGCCCCCACTCATGTCCCCTTGCACCCCCACCCCCCAGCAACCAGGGGCAGCCTCCACCAGGCCCCCACCCATGTCTCCCACCACCCCCACCACCCAGCAGTGCAGGGGCAGCCTCCACCAGGCCCCCACCCATGTCCAACCCATGTCTCCCACCACCCCCACCCCCCAGCACTGTGGGGCACCTGCCAGCAGGCCCCCACCCATGTCTCCCACCACCCCCACCCCCAGCAGTGCAGGGGCACCCTCCACCAGGCCCCCACCCATGTCACCCACCACCCCCCCCAGCACTGTGGGGCACCTGCCAGCAGGCCCCCACCCATGTCTCCCACCACCCCCACCCCCAGCAGTGCAGGGGCACCCTCCACCAGGCCCCCACCCATGTCTCCCACCACCCCCACCCCCCAGCAGTGCAGGGGCAGCCTCCACCAGGCCCCCACTCATGTCCCCTTGCACCCCCACCCCCCAGCAACCAGGGGCAGCCTCCACCAGGCCCCCACTCATGTCCCCTTGCACTCCCACCCCCCAGCAACCAGGGGCAGCCTCCACCAGGCCCCCACCCATGTCTCCCACCACCCCCACCCCCCAGCAGTGCAGGGGCAGCCTCCACCAGGCCCCCACCCATGTCCAACCCATGTCTCCCACCACCCCCACCCCCCAGCCACCAGGGGCAGCCTCCACCAGGCCCCCACCCATGTCTCCCACCACCTCTACCCCCCAGCAGTGCAGGGGCAGCCTCCACCAGGCCCCCACTCATGTCCCCTTTCACCCCCACCCCCCAGCAACCAGGGGCAGCCTCCACCAGGCCCCCACCCATGTCTCCCACCACCCCCACCCCCCAGCAGTGCAGGGGCAGCCTCCACCAGGCCCCCACCCATGTCTCCCACCACCCCCACCCCCCAGCACTGTGGGGCACCTGCCAGCAGGCCCCCACCCATGTCTCCCACCCCCCCACCCCCAGCAGTGCAGGGGCAGCCTCCACCAGGCCCCCACCCATGTCCAACCCATGTCTCCCACCACCCCCACCCCCCAGCCACCAGGGGCAGCCTCCACCAGGCCCCCACCCATGTCTCCCACCACCCCCACCCCCCAGCAGTGCAGGGGCAGCCTCCACCAGGCCCCCACCCATGTCTCCCACCACCCCCACCCCCCAGCCACCAGGGGCAGCCTCCACCAGGCCCCCACCCATGACTCCCACCCCCCCCAACCCCAGCAGTGCAGGGGCACCCTCCACCAGGCCCCCACTCATGTCCCCTTGCACCCCCACCCCCCAGCAACCAGGGGCAGCCTCCACCAGGCCCCCACCCATGTCACCCACCACCCCCACCCCCCAGCATCCAGGGGCAGCCTCCACCAGGCCCCCACTCATGTCCCCTTGCACCCCCACCCCCCAGCAACCAGGGGCAGCCTTCACCAGGCCCCCACCCATGTCACCCACCACCCCCACACCCCAGCAAACAGGGGCACCTGCCAGCAGGCCCCCACCCATGTCAACCACCACCCCCACCCCCCAGCAACCAGGGGCAGCCTCCACCAGGCCCCCACCCATGTCTCCCACCACCCCCACCACCCAGCAGTGCAGGGGCAGCCTCCACCAGGCCCCCACCCATGTCCAACCCATGTCTCCCACCACCCCCACCCCCCAGCACTGTGGGGCACCTGCCAGCAGGCCCCCACCCATGTCTCCCACCACCCCCACCCCCAGCAGTGCAGGGGCACCCTCCACCAGGCCCCCACCCATGTCACCCACCACCCCCACCCCCCAGCAACCAGGGGCACCTGCCAGCAGGCCCCCACCCATGTCTCCCACCACCCCCACCCCCAGCAGTGCAGGGGCACCCTCCACCAGGCCCCCACCCATGTCTCCCACCACCCCCACCCCCCAGCAGTGCAGGGGCAGCCTCCACCAGGCCCCCACTCATGTCCCCTTGCATCCCCACCCCCCAGCAACCAGGGGCAGCCTCCACCAGGCCCCCACCCATGTCTCCCACCACCCCCACCACCCAGCAGTGCAGGGGCAGCCTCCACCAGGCCCCCACCCATGTCCAACCCATGTCTCCCACCACCCCCACCCCCCAGCACTGTGGGGCACCTGCCAGCAGGCCCCCACCCATGTCTCCCACCACCCCCACCCCCAGCAGTGCAGGGGCACCCTCCACCAGGCCCCCACCCATGTCACCCACCACCCCCCCCAGCACTGTGGGGCACCTGCCAGCAGGCCCCCACCCATGTCTCCCACCACCCCCACCCCCAGCAGTGCAGGGGCACCCTCCACCAGGCCCCCACCCATGTCTCCCACCACCCCCACCCCCCAGCAGTGCAGGGGCAGCCTCCACCAGGCCCCCACTCATGTCCCCTTGCACCCCCACCCCCCAGCAACCAGGGGCAGCCTCCACCAGGCCCCCACCCATGTCTCCCACCACCCCCACCACCCAGCAGTGCAGGGGCAGCCTCCACCAGGCCCCCACCCATGTCCAACCCATGTCTCCCACCACCCCCACCCCCCAGCACTGTGGGGCACCTGCCACCAGGCCCCCACCCATGTCTCCCACCCCCCCCACCCCCAGCAGTGCAGGGGCAGCCTCCACCAGGCCCCCACCCATGTCCAACCCATGTCTCCCACCACCCCCACCCCCCAGCACTGTGGGGCACCTGCCAGCAGGCCCCCACCCATGTCTCCCACCACCCCCACCCCCAGCAGTGCAGGGGCACCCTCCACCAGGCCCCCACCCATGTCACCCACCACCCCCACCCCCCAGCAACCAGGGGCACCTGCCAGCAGGCCCCCACCCATGTCACCCACTACCCCCACCCCCCAGCCACCAGGGGCAGCCTCCACCAGGCCCCCACCCATGTTTCCCACCACCCCCACCCCCCAGCACTGTGGGGCACCTTCCACCAGGCCCCCACCCATGTCTCCCACCCCCCCCACCCCCAGCAGTGCAGGGGCAGCCTCCACCAGGCCCCCACCCATGTCCAACCCATGTCTCCCACCACCCCCACGCCCCAGCACTGTGGGGCACCTGCCAGCAGGCCCCCACCCATGTCTCCCACCACCCCCACCCCCAGCAGTGCAGGGGCACCCTCCACCAGGCCCCCACCCATTTCACCCACCACCCCCACCCCCCAGCCACCAGGGGCAGCCTCCACCAGGCCCCCACCCATGTCTCCCACCACCCCCACCCCCCAGCAGTGCAGGGGCAGCCTCCACCACGACACCAACTTCCCTGGCACTGAAGCTGGTGCCCCTCTGCCTCCTTGGCCGGGGGTTGGCACTGGTGCCACCTGTTGTAGTGGCCGACATGGCAACCCCAGAGGCAGGAGTGGGTGGGCAACTGGGTCCTGGGGCAGGGCTGTGGGGCGACGGAAAAGCAGTCAGGAGCCTTTGGTTCCAGCAGGGGTGGTCACAGCAACAGCACCCCTGGCTGATGTGCAGGCAGCAAATGGCAGGGCACGTGGCCAGCAGGCAGTCAGGCAGCAGCAGATGGCAGGTGGGTGCGTGCTCAGGGCTCTGGGGGGCAGTAATTTGGCCCCCTGGGCAGGAGCGTGGTCTTCCGTGTGTGAACGCGTGGCCAGCTTGATACGAGTGATTTGGCACGGGAAAATCAAACACGTCTGCGTGTAAATCGACGTGCACGCATATGAAAATGTTGCGTGACACGTCCGAGTGTCAAAGCGTGTAATAGTTGAAAATGGACCTACACGCAGAAGTGACAAAGCGTGTGATTGGTGAAAAAGGACCTACACGCAGAAGTGACAAAGCGTGTGATTGGTGAAAAAGGACCTACACGCAGAAGTGACAAAGCGTGTGATTGGTGGCAATGGGCCTAGCACGTACACGCCGCGTAAGTGACGCTGTACGTGTGGGCCTGTATATAAGGTACGTGTAGAACACCATTTCCTTGTACGTGCTTTTCGTGGAGAGCGAGTGGGTGAATTCTGTACTTCTTGTCGTTTCACACGCGATTTACTTCACAGCGTTTCCAGTTCGTACTCCCTGTTACCTCCGACAGCTTTTTCTCTTTTTTCTCTTGTACTGGTTTACCTGGGCCTGTTCCCTCAAACAGTGTCCCCTTCTACTGTTGTCCTGTCTCCTCAGACAGCGTACAAATCTTCTTTTGGCGGGGGTGTTGCCAACCAAACGTGCTCATTTCTCACGCTCTTTTACCTGGCAGACGGTGAGTCACGCACGTATCTAACTTCTGTGCTTGCCCCGTGTGTAGCCTACCCCTTCAGAGGTCATTCTAGGCTGCGTGTGACACGCATACGTTCATTCTTGTGTTACTGGGTGCCACAGCGTAGTGCAGGTTTTTCTTTCTGCACACGTGGTCTAGGAGGGGTTGCGTGCACGTCATCTCCCTTTTTTGGGACTCCTGTGCGTTGCGTGACCCGTCATCTTTCCCCAGGGGTTACATTCACCCTTGCTAGAGCACTAGGGTACAATTACCATCTGGTACCCAACCCCTTTGACCCCCAATTGCCCAGGACAATAAATAGTCTACATCCACTCCCATACGCACATTAATATCAGTGCCATGGCTGGGAGGCGAGGATTCCGTAAGGGTGGCAAAGGTGGAAGAGCCACAAGTGGTGGCCGTGGTGGATCCGCTAGGGGACGTGGTCGTAACTTGCAGGGTGAGCCTGTCCCCCCATGTGTGGAGGACCAGTCAAGGGCACCCATAATCCCCCCCTCCTCCCCCCTCCCCCCTCCCGTTGAGGCTGATGTGGCTGACACCATCCATGCTCAGCCCTTGTTGGACCAGCCCATTGTGGCACCAGACCTGGCTGACTCCATGGCTGACTTCCAGGTCAGCAGGGCTACGACACGTGCGCTGGTGCACGTTGATGCCATCATGCCACGTGGATCTCAGGCAGCAAGGTCATCTGCTGCCCCAAGTAGGCAGGGCGGAGAGGCTGCAGGGGCAGCTGCGGCTCCATCCACCCCAGCTCTCACACACCCAGCCAGGACAGTGTCGGTCCTAGTCCATGCTGCTGACATTCCCCCTGACACCATTACACTAGAGCCAATGCCTGCACCAACTCCCATCCTGAGTGTGCAATCCCACACACCTGATACAGAGCCCACCAGGGCTCCTGCCCCTAGTGTCCAGAGCGGCGCAGGACACTCAGGATCACCACCACCTTCCAAGCGGAAGAGGAAGAGTGCTCGTCCGGCACAGGCTGATGCCCCAGACACGGCTACACAGTCCGGCCGGTCCAGGAAGCCCAGCTTCACGGATGACGAACTCAATGCACTTGTCGAGTATGTGTCCGGACATGATAACGAGATGGTCATTGTTGCAGGATCCAAGACCACACCTGCACAACGCCAGGCACACTGGCAGACCGTTGCGGACATCGTAAGTGCCCTTGGAATCGTGAGGCGCACAGCCAATGATTGCTATAAGCGCTGGAATGACCTAAAGCGCAGGGCAAAGAAGAAGCTGGCCTCAAGTCATGCCGCAACTCTAGTGACTGGAGGTGGGTCTCCAGTATTAGACATGGAACTCACTCCACATGAGTCAGTCGCTGGGACCTACGTCACGGAGGAACAGATCCAAGGCGTGGGAGATCTGCCTGATTACGAGGCATTGTCCGGTGAGTGCACATGCATGTGTGTGTCATCCATGTGCATGGTGTGTGTGTGAGGGCATCTGTTTGTGTGCCAGGTGAGAGTGTGTGCACCTGAGTCGTATGGGTCAGCCATGTGCTTCATGCAATACATCCTGCGCAGCTGCATTTGGCCATTGCAGTATCCCTTCTGCCAACAGTAGACATCTAGCCCAACAGCACCCCAGTTGCCCTTGTAGTGTCACCTTGCCACAACATTGTTGCTTATTTTTCTATGTTCAATCAGACAGATTGTTTGCATTCCACCACTTATACTAGGCATTCCTCAGTCCTATGGTCACATGTCTGGCATGGCTATGGTAAAGTGGAGTGACTTTGTTACCTGGATATCATATGTTCACACATGTCCCTGTGCAATTGGACCATATTGGACTGGCAGCTCCAGGTGAAAAATCAGACCTGTTTGAATTAGAAAAGCTATTGCATGCGGGAACTGGACTGAATGAATAAGTGCTGCCCTCCTCTCCATCTACACTCAATAGCAATGGTACATGCCAGCTGTGTGATGGCATGTGTGTGTCACCTGGCAATCACAGGCCAATGTGTGATGCCACTGCCAGGCAGCATGCAGAAAATGTGTTCATCTTCCATCTTTGTGTCATGAGTGTGTGCCATTTGCCTGCCCTTCATACGCAGTGAGGGTGCATGCATGGGAGGGTCTTAGTCATGTGGGACATGTGTCAATCAAGTACTGGTTCTCTTGCTTCTCAGCCCTCATGGTGTGCCATGGTGCTAATGCGTGTTTCCATTTCTTTGTCATTATGTCATTGCAGGGGAAGACGCACCTGATACTGCTGGGGTTGTGGAGATGGTGCAGAGCCAGGAGGGGTCCGAGGGCCGACCAACCACCAGTGAGGGACGTGGTGTGCTGGTGGGTGAGAACCCACAAGTGCTGCAGGTCGTGCTCTCAAGGGGTGTCTCTGGCTGCACCTCCCCCGAGCTGTACTCAGCTGTTGACTCGGATGATGAGACCTACGTGCCGTCGCAGGTGAGTGTTCCAGGGAGGGATTCTGTTCTGTCCCACCTACCTGCACCAGGGTCAGAACCCTCAATGGGGATGTCAGTGTTGGCAGCTAGGCCTTTGGTGGTTACGGATGCAGGGTCACACTCTGCGACATCTGATCCTGTTCCTGGGCCAGCAGATCAGAGGGGGAATGCAGTCCTGCAGCCTCAGGCAGTGCCGGCACAGCAAGGCGCAGTCCGCCTTGCCCCAGACAGGTGTGGTGCCCGCCGACGTGGTGGCCGTACGCCACCTGGCAATACCGCATGGGAGCAATCCATTTACGGTATGGCTACCCAACAGGCAGCATCATCCGAGATGATGGCTCAGGCCATGGATAGGGTGGCCACTTCCATTGTCCCCCCTGAAAGGCTGATGGAGCGACTAGAGCAGGCAACCGACTCCATCTGCCAGTCACACAGGGAGGACATGTTGGCATCCAACAGGGACAGGCGGGCGGCACTGGCGACTCTGCAGGAGGCCATCTCCATAGAGTCCCAGGGCCACAGGGAAGCCCTGAGGCAGGAGCTCCATCAACTCAGGACTCTTGTTGAGCTTGAGGCTTCAACACACCAAAGGACAGAACAGCAGCTGGAGCGTCTCACCCGTACGCTCTCAGCTGAGATGCAAGCAACGAGGGCGGAGGTCCGGGCATCCCGTGAGTTGTTGCATGGGGACCTCCGCACCCTCATCCTCCCGAACGAGACCTACCACACCCGCATGCTTGCAGCCATGGAGGAACAGAGTAGGGCCTTGCGTGGGCTGCCTCCCATAGTGCAACCACCTCCGTATGCAGCTGCCCAGGGTGATAATAGCGACAGCAGTGATACTCCCACAATAGGGTAGCCGTGTGGGCCATGAGCCCATGGAGGTGTTTTTTTTTCCCAGGATCCACACAGGTGGGTTTTGGTGTGCACCCTGACCTCGGACCTCCTGGGTGGCCTCCCCAACCCCCCCTGGCACTTTAATGGCCATTTTTTATTTTTATTTTTATTTTTAATTTTTAATTTTATATTTTTCCCAATTTTTATGGGACAATTTGTTGGCTTCCGTGGTTCCTGTGGGCATACGCTGCATTGTGGCTGGGCACATGCAGGCTTGTCATGAATTAGGTTCAGATGCCTGGGTTTGAGTCACACACACCCCTCCTGCTTCCCGTTTCCATGGGCTTGCAAAGGGTGTGCCCAAGTGACATTGAAGTACATGGTGACATTGGACTCCCACTACATGTGTGGGTAGTCTAGTCAATACTGTCTATACATTCCTAGTGCATATTGCTGTTGTGTTGTACACTGCATGTTGCATTGATGTGTAACTCATCATCTGTGTCTGCCTCCCAATTTGCAGGTCCCTACCTCATGTCTACACAAGGCCCTCTAGTCTGGAGATGGGGTCCTTGTTGGCAGCAGTGCACCTACAACTCTACATGGCGCCAACACTGTTCAGTTGGAAGTGGTGGGAGTGCAGGCATTTCCAGGTGGTGAGACTACTGATTTATCACATTAGTGAAGTCATGTCAATGGTAGTACCTGCTCAAGTTTGTTGTTGGTCCTGCATTACAGTGAGTATTTCAGGTGTAGCAAGTTTCAATTGGGGACACTGTACATCGCAACACTTGTCATGTTGTGGGGATTACTTTGTTTACCTGCACATAGCATGACATGGCACGGTGTGTTGTGTGGCGGTGCTGGGGATGGGTTGGGTGACATGGCACTGTCCTCTTGTTGCATTTAGCAAGTGGGTATTCATTTTAGCTGCTTGAATGTGTTTCTTCACAACACTGCATTGGTGGTGTGTGTGGGTAGGGATGCACACATTGTAACACTTCCAGGTGAACAATCTCAGGCTGATATGCTTTTCATGGTTGAATCTCCAGACATTCAGGATCAGTGTCAGGGTGAGTCATCATTGACTGTCAGATGGAATGTGCCAGGCCAGTGTGCAGTCCACAGGGGTGTGATTACTATGTGAAGTAATTAGCCACTAGCTGTATACGGGCTGCCTCCCCCCGTGCCCTTTCCCCTCCCATGCGCAGCGGCTGTGCATGTGGTTGGGGATGTGGGGCCACCACCATGTCCACGGCCAGGCCCCGGCGTGTTGCAACGTTGTGCAGGACACATGCTGCCACTATGATCCTGCACACTACTGGGGGAGCGTATAACAGCTGCCCGCCAGAACGGTCAAGGGAGCGAAAGCGTGACTTTAGCACTCCGAATGTGCGCTCCACTATGCCCCGGGTTGTAATGTGGGCTGTGTTATCTCTTACCTGGGGTGGCGTGGTGGGGTTCCGAATTGGCGTCATCATGTGGGGGCTGAGAGGGTAGGCACTGTCCCCTGTGGAGGTGGTGATTGGTATCATTGGTGGGGTTGTGACCTTGCTCAGTATCCAACATGCATGCATGTGCAGTGGCATACATACTCACCAAGCAGCCATGTATCGCCATGCCGCCCAGCATCTAGGTCCCGGCATAGGGTGGACATTCGGTAAATGAAGCTGTCGTGGGTGGAGCCGGGATAGTTGGCATATACTGAGGTGATGATTCCCTTGGCATTACATACTACCTGCACGTTGATGAAATGCCAGTGCTTGCGGTTCCTATAGATGTGCTCAGATGCCCTGGGGGGACGTAGAGCCACATGGGTGCAGTCGATGGCACCTAGCACTTTGGGGAATCGTGCCACACCGTAAAAATCCAGGGCGGCAGCATGCCTTTCTGCAGGTGTTCTGGGCAGGTATATGTGCCTGCGGACTGATGGGCGTGTAGTGATGATGTTCAAGACCTGGTGTAGGCAGCGTGACTGGGTGGCCTATGACACCCCACCCACTATGGCACTTGTCCGCTGAAATGATCCAGTGGCTAAGAAGTGCAGTACATTGAGGACCTTCTCCAGGGGGCTGAGTGCTTGGGAGCACAGGGTGGTTGATGTGAGGTCATCCTCCCACTCACTCACCAGGTCCAGTATTATGTGTGATGGAAACCTGTACCTTCCATACACCTGGTCATCAGGCATCCCGAAAAGGCTGGTTCTGGGTGTGAATATTCTGGCCCTGACTATCCTCCTCCTGCTCCTTTGGTAGCCCACTGCCACTGCTGCTAGGAATGGTATGTTCATCCTGGCTTCTGGCTTGTTATTGTTAAAGTGCGCAAATTCATGCTTTGCGCGTGTTCTAGGCGAGCGTGTGACCCGCGCACCCCTGGAATCCAGTTCCCAGTCCAATAGCGTGTGGAAATTCACACGCACAACGGGATACAGGTGCGCTGACGTACTTGCGTGTGTAAGTGCCCGCGCACCCCTGAAATACACGTACATAGGCCAATCGCGTGTACGGCCAAACGCGTGTACGCGCACTTTTGTCCAATTACACGCGATGACACTCTGACGTGCAGTATTTACACGTGTGCTCCGTCATCACGTGCTGGGTGGGGAACACCCGTGCGGGTCACGTCACATACGCGCTTACGCGCTGAGGGACTCTGGACCAATAGAATCGCGTATGCGTGCTTACGCGCTTACGCGCTAAGGGCCTTTCCTCGGATTTCACGCTGACGTGCCGAATTTTCACGTGCCAAATCACTCCGTATCAAGCTGGCCACGCGAAAACACACGGAAGACCACGCTCCTGCCCAGAAGGCCGAGTTACTGCCCCCCAGTGCCCCGAGCAGCCTCCCACGTGCCATCTGCTGCTGCCTGCCTGCCTGCCTGCCTGCTGCCACCGTGCCCTGCCATTTGGTGCCTGCACATCAGCCATCTGCAGGGGTCCAGTTGCTGTGTCCACCCCTGCTGGAACTGAAGACTCCCGACTGGGATTACATCGCTCCACAGCCCAGACCCAGGACCCAGTTGCCCACCCACACCTGCCTCTGGGGTTGCCATGTCGGGCACTTCCACATCTGGCACCAGTGGCAACCCCAGGCCAGAGGGGCAGAGGGGCACCAGCTTCACTGCCACCGAAGTTGCTGTCCTGGTGGAGCATGTCCTGGGGCAGTATGATGCCCTCTTTGGATCGTCCTGCGCCAGCAAGGATGGACGGGAGAGGATCTGGGCCGACTGTGTGGTTGCCATCAACGCGGAGGGGGTGGCAACCCGCAACGTCCAGAAGATCAAGAAGCGCTGGGAGGACTTGAGGTCCAGGACCCTTGTGAAGGCCCGGCGCCTCGTGGAGGGGGGCCGGGGCCGCATGAGTTCCATCCAGATGAGGGTCCTGGAACGCGTACGCCCAGCGCTCCACGCCCAGATCCTTGAGAGGGAGGCCCGTCTGGAGTTGAGCGGTAAGTGTCCAAGCATTACTGTGTGAGACAGGGCATGTTGCTGTGTGCTGGGTCTATGATACTTGCCTGTATGTGTGCCATAGGCCATGTATGCATGTATGTGTGCATGGACATCATGGTAATGCATGTGCAACCAGTGATGTGTGACCCACATGGTTGTTGCATGTGTTCAAATGCCGCATGGGGAGCCCTATGCAGATTTTGAACATGAGAGCATGCCAGTCTCTGTACCGGGACATGGGTGGGGTGAGGGATGGGTGCTGATGCCAGGTACATATGTGGTAGCCATGTATGTGTGGCTGACCTGCGTGTCTGTGACTTGTGCATGCCATGGATGCATGACACATGTGTGTGACAATGCACAGATTCAGTGAAGCAGCCAAATTGCCCTTGTATCCGCTGTGTTTGTTGTGTTTGGGGCCAGATGGATGTGACTGAGGTGAAGTGTGTGCATGTGAAAGGCATGAGCCATGATGCATGTGAGTTCCATATCATTGAATGTTTCAAGAGTCCATTGGACATGCATGGAAATGTCCATGGCATGCAGCATGCCTGTTACTGTGTGTGTTTTGCCTGGACTGACCCATGTGTTGTGGAGGGACATGATGGAAGTGTACTTTGACAGTGGTGGTCATCTGCTATTGCTTCCTGTCTAGGGGACCATTGTACAGTACCCTGATGCTTGTGTTCTTTGTCTCCCTCTACGCAGCGGCTAGTGAAGAAGAGGGCGGAGACGGCGCTGTGGAGCAAGGCGGCGGGGATGCCCCCACGGCTGCAGCGGAAGGGGTGGGTGAGCCCCCACAGGGGCCTGCTACGGTGGGAGACGGTGAGGAGCCATCCAGGTTGGTGGTTTGCACAGAGGAGGAGGAGGCCGCCACTGGGGCACACATGGGGCCTGGTGGGGGCATCCCTGCTGGTGCAAGTGGTGCAGTCCAGGGCCAGGGGCAGGAGGCAGCACAGGTCACAGTGGAGGGGCCTGTGCATGTCGCTGTCCCTGACCCTGTGAGTGCACCACCATGCACCAGCAGGGATGCCCCGTCCCAGGCCCGTCCGCAGGTAGAGGGGATGTCCATGTCACCTGACTCCCCTCCACCTGCGGACGTGGGAACCCCTGGTCGTGTGGAGAAGGTCCTGATTGGGGTCGCGATGCGCACAGCTGTGATTTGTGATGCCGTGCGTGCTTCCCGGGAGGAGCACGCACGTCATCACGAAGTGCACCGTGCCCCAATTGGGATCGGCCATGTTCGGGGGTTTCCTGCATGTGTTGGCCAATGTGGCGGCCCTCTCCCCCTCTGTGCAGGCTATACACCAGTCGTTCTCCTTGCCGTCTTCCAGCCCAGATGCCACCAGGGCCCCCTGTGGACCTGCCCCGACCAATGCAGCCAGCTCGGTGGGGATCCCATCCCTGCCACAGTTGGGAGTCGGAGGTCCAGCAGGGGTGGACAACACAGCAACTGGACCCCAGCAGATGGAAGATGTGACAGCATCATCAGGCAGGGCACGTGCACGACGGCGTCGGTGGTTTCCATCAGCCTGGATGCTGTCGTGCTGGCAGAGGCAGTGGCGTCGGAGGCAGCAGCGGGCTCGACGTGGGAGGCATCATGGCTCGGGGCCATCAAGATCAGAGGGGCAGGCATCGGCCGGAGGGCAGGGCAACCCTGGGATGGTGGTGTCTTCCGTGTGGGAGCAGTTGGTCCAGCGTATAGGTGCGGAGCGGCAGCGGGCGGAAGAGGAGCGGCTCGCCATGGTCAGGGCGGAGTTCTCCATGCGTCGGGCGTTGAGGCGGGCTGAGTGCCTCGAGGAAGCTCGCAGGGAGTTTGAGCTGAACATGGGGTTATCCCTGCGAGACCTCGGGGCCAGGACAGAGTCCCGCCTCCAGGACATCGACATGGAGTTCGATGATGCCCTGGCCAGCAACATCAACAAGTGAGCCGCAGGACTTGCCCGCTGCCTTTGTATATAGTTATATAGTTAGTTAGTGTTAGGTTTCCTTTATTTGTTTTTATTATTTTGGACCGCTCGGACAATGGCCACTTTTTTGTATATATATTTTTCATTCGGTAGTAGTGGGTTTCCTTTATGGTGTTGGGCTCATGGACCCTGGTACATTCCTGTATATAGTTTGTTTTTTGAAGGAACATTTTCTTTTTTTCGTTATTGTGTTCACCATGTGGAAATGGTTTTTCATTCTTTTCCTTCTACTTGATATTGCTTTGGTCAACATTTGTTTTTGTATTCCTTTTTTTTTTTTTTTTTTACTTTTGTTCTCCGACATGGACCATTTATTTTGTTATCCACATAGTTGTATGTTTGATTTGTTTACTTATTTTTCGTCTTTAATACATTTGTTATTTTTACTTCCACTTGTGTTATTTTGTCTTTGGTTTCATACATGTCATGATATGGGTTTTGACCTTCACTTGCAGCCATTGTGTATGTGTGTGTGACGGACATGTGTTCATTTACATACTTGCCATTGGGGTTGTGTCATGTAATTGCATTCACTATGTGGGTGGATGCAATCCTTGCCTGGGTGTTTGTGCTGGGTATGCTGCCCATTACTGCCATGATTGTGTATCGTCAGGACATGGGGGCAGGGGGACATGGGTGGGGGCCTGGTGGAGGCTGCCCCTGGATGCTGGGGGGTGGGGGTGGTGGGTGACATGGGTGGGGGCCTGCTGGCAGGTGCCCCACAGTGCTGGGGGGTGGGGGTGGTGGGTGACATGGGTGGGGGCCTGGTGGAGGGTGCCCCTGGTGGCTGGTGGGTGGGGGTGGTGGGTGACATGGGTGGGGGCCTGCTGGCAGGTGCCCCACAGTGCTGGGGGGTGGGGGTGGTGGGTGACATGGGTGGGGGCCTGCTGGCCGGTGCCCCACAGTGCTGGGGGGTGGGGGTGGTGGGTGACATGGGTGGGGGCCTGGTGGAGGGTGCCCCTGGTGGCTGGGGGGTGGGGTGGTGGGTGACATGGGTGGGGGCCTGCTGGCAGGTTCCCCACAGTGCTGGGGGGTGGGGGGGTGGGTGACATGGGTGGGGGCCTGCTGGCAGGTGCCCCACAGTGCAGGGGGGTGGGGGTGGTGGGTGACATGGGTGGGGGCCTGGTGGAGGTTGCCCCTGGTGGCTGGGGGGTGGGGGTGGTGGGAGACATGGGTGGGGGCCTGGTGGTGGGTGCCCCTGCACTGCTGGGGGGTGGGGGTGGTGGGCGACATGGGTGGGGGCCTGGTGGAGGCTGCCCCTGGTTGCTGGGGGGTGGGGGTGCAAGGGGACATGAGTGGGGGCCTGGTGGAGGCTGCCCCTGGATGCTGGGGGGTGGGGGTGGTGGGGGTGGTGGGTGACATGGGTGGGGGCCTGGTGGAGGGTGCCCCTGGTGGCTGGGGGTGGTGGGTGATATGGGTGGGGGCCTGCTGGCAGGTGCCCCTGGTGGCTGGGGGGTGGGGGTGGTGGGTGACATGGGTGGGGGCCTGCTGGCAGGTGCCCCACAGTGCTGGGGGGTGGGGGTGGTGGGTGACATGGGTGGGGGCCTGCTGGCAGGTGCCCCACAGTGCTGGGGGGTGTGGGTGGTGGGTGACATGGGTGGGGGCCTGGTGGAGGGTGCCCCTGGTGGCTGGGGGGTGGGGGTGGTGGGTGACATGGGTGGGGGCCTGCTGGCAGGTGCCCCCACAGTGCTGGGGGGTGGGGGTGGTGGGTGACATGGGTGGGGGCCTGCTGGCAGGTG
The DNA here is from genome assembly GCF_040938575.1 of Ambystoma mexicanum. NCBI lineage: Eukaryota > Metazoa > Chordata > Amphibia > Caudata > Ambystomatidae > Ambystoma > Ambystoma mexicanum. The sequence continues at coordinate 276,472,993 of NC_090936.1, read as the reverse complement.
CCCCACAGTGCTGGGGGGTGAGGGTGGTGGGTGACATGGGTGGGGGCCTGGTGGAGGCTGCCCCTGGTGGCTGGGGGGTGGGGGTGATAGGGGACATGAGTGGGGGCCTGGTGGAGGCTGCCCCTGGGGGGTGGGGGTGGTGGGAGACATGAGCAGGTGTGCAGGGTAGTCCCCTGTGGTGTGTGCTGCCTGCAGGGGCCGTGGAGGGTGTACAGGTAATGCCTGGGAGCACACAGCCAAATCGCGTGTGGAACTTCCCGCGCACCCCTGCAATCCACATACACGGCCAAATCGCGTGTGGAACTTCCCGCGCACCCCTGAAATCCACGTACCCTGCCTAATCGCGTGTGGAACTTCCCGCGCACCCCTGAAATCCACGTACCCTGACTAATCGCGTGTGGAACTTCCCGCGCACCCCTGCAATCCACGTACACGGCCAAATCGCGTATGGAACTTCCCGCGCACCCCTGAAATCCACGTACCCTGCCTAATCGCATGTGGAACTTCCCGAGCACCCCTGAAATCCACGTACCCTGACTAATCGCGTGTGGTACTTCCCGTGCACCCCTGAAATACACGTACCCTGCCTAATCACGTGTGGAACTTCCCGCGCACCCCTGAAATCCACGTACCCTGACAAATCGCGTGTGGAACTTCCCGCGCACCCCTGAAATCCACGTACCCTGCCTAATCGCGTGTGGAACTTCCCGCGCACCCCTGAAAACCACGTACCCTGCCTAATCGCGTGTGGAACTTCCCGCGCACCCCTGAAATCCACGTACCCTGACTAATCGCGTGTGGAACTTCCCGCGCACCCCTGAAATCCACGTACCCTGCCTAATCGCGTGTGGAACTTCCCGCGCACCCCTGAAATCCACGTACCCTGACTAATCGCGTGTGGAACTTCCCGCGCACCCCTGAAATCCAAGTACCCTGCCTAATCGCGAGTGGAACTTCCCGCGCACCCCTGAAATCCACGTACCCGGCCATGTCGCGTGTGGAACTTCCCGCGCACCCCTGAAATCCACGTACCCGGCCATGTCGCGTGTGGAACTTCCCGCGCACCCCTGAAATCCACGTACCCGGCCATGTCGCGTGTGGAACTTCCCGCGCACTCCTGAAATCCACGTACCCTGCCTAATCGCGTGTGAGACTTCCCGCGCACCCCGGTATACACGCACACGTTTTTTTTTCTGTCAGCGCCTGTCTGTGTTTGTGGGTACCCCTTTGCACGTCATTTGTCCTGGAGGGCCACAGTATTGGCCATTCATCATGGCTGTATATGGGTGCTATTTGTTGGCGCACCTTTTGGCATACATTTCTTCCAGGCGCAGAGACGCTACCGCCTGCTTTCTTGTGGCGGTCGTGTTTGTGCCTGTGCGCTGGTTTGAGCGTGCGCTTTTTTGCCCTATTCTATTCCATGAATACGTGTTGGAGGCGAGCGTGTGGGCGTTCCGCGCACTTGTACCCTGTGCTTCCCCCTTGACGCCCACTTTTTGGCAAGTTGTTCCCCATTCCGAGTGTTACGCCCCGTGTTACGCCTACTTTTGTTGCGTGCGCCGCGCTATGTGCGATTTTCGCTGTGGCCTGTGCGAATTTCGCTGTAACCTGGCGCACGCCGTTAGATGGCCTGTGCGCCAACGTGCGCCGCGCACTTTCTTATCGCACATCCGATGGTCTTCTCGCGCACGGCCTTCCATGAATCGATGTGCGCTGCTTTTCGTGCGATTTTCGCACTTGCACTGCGATTTTCGCTATTCCACTGCGATTCGCACGTTTTTGGCCACTTGCGCCGCGCTAATTATTCCATGAATCGGCCTGTTAGTTTCACATAGTGAGGGAGGAATTGTCGTAAAGATTTAAAGGGTTTTTGGTGTACATTACACATTAAGCTGCATGTCCACTTATACACTGGAGGTTTTTTTTGGGCAAATGGAATATTTTGTTGAAAGTTTGCTGCAGACGTTTTTTCTATAAGTTTTTTTTTGCCTCTATGGTGTCTCCTTCCATTTCATACCGTCGACCATTACTGTCTATGGCAATTGGGTTGTTTTGTTCTTGTTTTAAGCCTCTTCATTGAAATATGGTTCTGTGCTGCTTCTGTGAATCCATTCACCTTCAAAGAATTTTGAAAAGGTATCTATATTGACATTGCGCATGTTTAGAAGTATGTTTTGTAATGTATTGATTCATTTAGTTAGTGGTTTCATTCTGTTTAAAATCAATATAAACAACGTTTTCTTTAGTAGAAATGCACTGTCAATTAAAACTTAGAGGATTAGTATTCTGCAGTCGTTTTTAAGGGTAGATGATGACTTTTTAGCTGTCTTTATAAGATTGTGAAAAACTCTACGGTGGAACATTTCTTGTCAAATACATTTTTTTAATGTTTTACTGTGCCTACATTAACATAGGTAGATACGGTGTTAGGTCCGTTAGTAGGTATGATTTTGTTTGTACATCTTTTTTTACCTTTAGTTTTTGGAAGACAGGCCATACTTTTTATAAGTGGTTACATTTTGTGAGTGAGGTTTCTAGCTGTTTTGTTTTAATGTTTTCTATAAATTGTTTTAGAGGTGGATGACTTTATGGCTTGCTTTTTTTCTTATCTGCTCTAAGTTTTCATTGTTTTCTATAGAGCTGCTTTTTAGTAGGCCTTCTGTTCTGTCTGTTGGGAAAAAAGAAAGGTTAGGTTTCAAAGTTGTGTAATGTATATGCATATATTTTGGATGGGTGTTTGGGTGTGATTGCATTGATGAAGAGAGTGCTGTGGTATGATTGTGTAGTGGGATGATAGGTGTAGTTGCGAAGGTTGTAAGAGTAAGAGTATGTACAGGTGTGATGGAAATGAATAGTGAGTAACAGTGTGATTGAGTAAGTAGTGACATTATGATGTTTTGAAGAAAACAGTGGTTGTTATAATGGTGGTGTTTAAATGGGAATAGAAAGAGTGTTGCAATATAATGAGTAAGAGCGAAATAAATGTTGTTGATTTGAAAAGAATAGTCTAGGCTAATATAGAATGAAAGTAAATTGTTACAATTGGAAATATATACATGTTATTGTTTGTTTGTTTATTTTATTTCTATAGCGCTCCGGACCCGGGAGTATAAGGGCGCTTAGTACAGGTTACAAGGCACAGTACATGGTAATAAACAGTGATACTAGAACAATTTAAACAGCAGTTATATACAGGCAGTGGGGGTTATAGCACCCAATAGTGACATAGGTGAGGCATAAACAATAAATACAGTATATAGCTAGGTCTGACTTCAAGGTTGACTTTTTGTCAGAAGCCACCCAATGGCAAGTTTCCTGAATGACTGGAAGGATTTGGATGATTTGATGTTCAGTGGCAGGGTGTTCCAGAGTTGGAGGGCGAGGAGAGTGGAGCTTGAACCTTGAACTTAGAGTTAAATCTGGGTACTGTGAGACATAAGGTATTGGAGGATCTCGTGGTTCTGATGGAGAGTTTCGTGGTGAGTTTGTTAGTCAGGTAGGGGTGTGCTAGATAGTTGAGAGCTTTGTACGTGAGGCAGAGTGTTTTTAGATCAATTTTATATTGGATGGTGAGCCATTTGCATGTGGTTCTGGTGGCTGAGATGTGCTCACGTCTGGGAATGTTTAGCGCTGCCTGTAACGCATTATTTTGAAGGACTTGGAGTTTGTTTATTATCGCTTGGTTGGCACCTAAGTAGAGGCTGTTGCAGTAATCTAGCTTAGATTGTATAAGGGCTCTGGCTAGTGTGAGGCAACTGTTAGGGGAGAGAAATGGTCTACAGGCTCTGATAAATTTTCCAGTATATGCAGTGGCAGAGGCCGTCGCGTTAACTTGTTTAGTGAAGTTCATATTGGCATCAAGATAGAAGCCAAGTGTTTTCACATTTTTGGCGACCGGGATGGTGTTGCCATCAATTATGATTTTAGAGTAATTGGGACTTAGTTTTTGTAGGTTGTTCGGCGAGCCAACAATGAGCAGTTCAGTCTTCTCGTCATTGAGGCAGAGGCCATGTGTGGCCATCCATGCCTGAGTGACGGAGAAGATTTCATTGATCCTGGCTAGATCAGTATTGTAATTGCCAGAGATGGTGTGGAGTATCTGGGTGTCATCCGCGTAGTTTGTGTAAGTGACACTCAGGCGATCCAGTTTATCAAAGAGGGGCTTTGTAAAGATATTGTAAAGGGTGGGTGAGACACATGATCCTTGTGGGACACCACAGGTGATAGGGATAGGGTCTGCTGTTGCCTCCAGAGAGAAGACCCTCATGGTTCTATTGGCCAGGAAGGACTGTATCCACGTGACAGCAGAGGGGGAAAAGTGGGCGGCAGAGGAGAGGTGGTTACAGAGTATTTTATGATCGACCAGGTCGAAGGCTGCTGAGAGATCTAAGAGGAGTAGGATGGCAGCCTTGCGCTTATCTTTAATTTCGTCAATCTGACTTTTAAGGTCAACAAGGGCAGTTTCTGTTCCATGCTGAGGCCGGAAGCCAGTCTGACGCAATCCGAGTAATTGGTAAGACTCTAGGTAATGCTGAATTTGCAGGCAAGCAACTCTGTCAAGAATTTTTAACAAGAAGGGAACAGTTTTGATGGGCCTGTAATTTGTGGGGATGGAAGGGTCCAGAGTCTGTTTTTTTAGCAGTGGGAGGACCCATGATTGATTCAGAATGTTGGGTACCGAATTAGTGGAGAAAGACGTATATTGATGTACTTTGTAGGATGTAAAGAGTGTTCTTTTTTCAGTAGCTGTCTTTGGCAATATTCATCTTTCCTGTAATTGTAAAATAAATGTAGTGGGCATATATGGTAATGATGAAGTACTTTTAGCATGCACAGTTGTTATTAATGAAGGTAGGAGGATTTGTTGGGAAAAATAGATAATAAAGTTGTGTTATGGGTGGTGCACGAAAATGTGTTAACTATGTTGTTAAAACGATTGGAGTATGTTGTTGAATCTGCAAATAGAAATCTTGGAGAGTTTTATAGTGGTTTTTTTTATGCAGTTGGCTGTGATTAACAGGAGACATGTACATTGAGAGTTCAAGAGTACATCTGAAGTGTTGAACTGAGATGACGGGTTAAATGTAGAGTTTTTGGATGTGATTGGTGGATGGATGTGTGACAGTTTAAAATCAGCCAATGAGGGAGTGTTAGAAACATGAAAATAGAAAGGGTAAATGGACTGCCATATGCTACGTAGTCCACCATTATCACGGACACCACATGTGCCTGTGGGGTCTTTCAAGGATGCCTGGCATGGAAATTCGACTGCGGAGACCGCGGACAGTCGTGGATGAGGGATCAGCCAATCAGGTTTCCTGGTTGTGGTGTACAGCAAGAGAGGGTAGCAGGAGTTTTGTTTGGTGAGTGCACTGAAGATGGCTATGGCTATGTGTTTGAGAAAGCAGAGTCTATGGATTCTGGGAGACTCTTAGATCCATTGTCTGAAGGTGTATTCTGAGTACTGTGGCTTGTCTGAGAATCTTGTATTCAATGAATTTCAAGTTTCATGGTATGGAGTTCCAGGAATCAAGTGGGCACAATTCCTCACGTTTTGTGAGAACATGGTTCACATGAAGCATCCGGACATCATTGTAGTTTACTGTGAAGGAAACAGTTTGGGCTATGTTACCAGCATATCATTACAGTTTGCAATGAAGGATACATTTAGAAAGTTGATGGAATTGTTTCCACATTCGAAAATAATTTTTCTTCAGTAGCTAAGATACAAATGTGGAGGCGTTCAAATGTATTTTTTTCCACAAATTGAGAAAGCAAGGCACATTGTGAACAAATTCGTATGTGCCTTTTTGAGGGATGATGGCATGACATCTCTCATTCTTGAAAAATATCAAATTTGATATTGTCAACATTTTTCGAAAAGAGTGGATCTAACGGATGTGGCCAATCACATTTTTCTTGAAATGTTCGAAAGAATGAAGCAGTTTCTGTGAACGCATAAAATATGGATTCAAGTATTCTTTAGAAGTTGAATTAAACAAAAAGGAAAAAGCAAAAACAAACTGGAAGCACTTTTTATGAAAGTTAGACAAAATATTTTAGTTCTGTAGAATATTTGTTAGTCTAGTGCATACAATGAAATGATCAAAAACATATTTAAAAGTCAAAAAGAGAAAAATATATTAAAATGATGTTCATTCCCCCCCATCACCATGACTGGAATTTTCCTGTTGTCCAGGACTTGTAGACTGCAAAGGGTCCTGTGATTTCTTTTTAGTTACATTTTTTAACTCTGAAAGGTGGCTCTTAAAGTATGTGTTTTGTGATTTTGTATGTTTTTGTTCTCAGGAGAGGCAAGGTAAGAGGGGGAGCAAAGGTAGGGAAGGGGCACCAACCACAGAGATGGAGGTGCAGGTGGACATAGGAAGATGTTGGGCAGGCCTTAATTTAAGGTAGGTGGCAGTGTTTGTCATGCTCCTTGACTGTGACCTCGAAAACACTTTGAAATTTCTCCCCCCTGCAGATCGGTGCTTTGCAGCATAAACATAGTTCTATGACCCTCGAAAGGTAAGACTCATCAGCGTTATGAATGGCCAGCGAGGCCACCATTGGGATCTTCTGCTACAGAGGATTATTTTGTGTGAAGGCAGGAGCGGTCGAGGAAGATGGGGTAGAGGATGTCAACCTGCTTCTCAGTGAGGAAGGAACTGCCTTTCTCAGAGCACCTGAGTGGTCCCGTAGGAGTACTTCCCAGGTTTTGCACGACTGAGTATTATCCCGCACTCAGTGCATCTGACCTTGACTGTCCGAGCCTTTGGTACACCCCCAAAGGTGGCAAAAAAAGCCAATCCCAGGACTCACTTTGGGTGCTGGAGCTAGGCACTTCTTTACCACATCTTCGTCTTCCTCTTCATCCACTTCTGCATCCGTGTGGATGTTCCTCTTTCCAGGCCCTGCAGATGGTGATGGTGGGGGTGGCTGCGGAGGAGGAATGGCCATAACAGATGCCATTGCAGCAGATTGCAAGTTTTGCTAAGCAGATGCTCTGAGGTGCTATCTCCTGGATTGCCAGATTGAGAATGACTGAAAAGTAATGGGTAAGTCTTACAGAGGAACTGTCCGCAGACCATGCGACAGTCTGCAGACAACCACGTCCAAAATAGGCCTTGGAAAGTTGTAAAAACTTGCAAGATCTACTAAGATTGGAACTCTGGGAGGATACACATTCAACTTGAAACACTCTATAGAGGCCAAAAATTCAGTTTTAAATTGTCCAGGAAGCACAGACAGTGTTCGAATGCAGACCATCAAGCTGCATGGATGCGGTCACATGATGACGTCCGGGAATGTCCTTGGTGCTGACGTATGTCCACAGACACCCATCCGGCAGGAGACCGCCAGGTGTGTCCGCGGACTAATGAAAAGTGCGTCATGCAAGAACAGACATGTACAAACATGGCGCGCTGTCCGCCGACACCCTAATTCGGAGACTGAACACCCCGAACAGTCGTACAGTCTGTGGACTATTAATTGAGGTATTATGGCAGAATAATATACAAGATATTTATACTATAAAACATTAATTTATTTATGAAAGACATGGGGTATCGGAATTGGAAACATAAATGGGAGAATTTGTAATTTCTAAACAATCAAAGCATCTTTCATTTATATTTTGGGAATTTGATGGGGATGATTGCTGGGGACAAAGGGGACAGGTACAAGAAGGACAGTGATATTGAACATTTCTAATAACATGATTTTTAACATAATTTAAAAGTTCCTTAAGGTCATTACTAAGTTCTTCCAATTTTGCAGACAAGAGCATGATTTTATTATGTAACGTTGGGGATAGAGATTGCCTTTTTGATTCTTGAGATTCTCCATAATAACATTTGGGTGTTGTTTCTTCATGTACAGCTTGTACTATAAGAAAAGACACAATTATTATTTCACTGAGGTCTGTAGAAATTGCATTATTTGTTTATATTAGAATATGTATTGTTTACCATTAGACACATTATCATCACTCATTTCTTCTTTTGGAAAGTTTTCTTCCATCCACTCACGTGTGGTTGCCATTTCTGTTAAAATAAATAAATTGTGATATTTGCTTCTAAGAACTGTTTACATAATGAATGGTAATAATAGATAAATAAATACAGTTTGCTTACTATTTGGTGAGGGATTGTTTTGCAATGAGTGCCTGGTGTATGTGAGTCTCTATGAAGAGTTGTACTGAAGTGATAATATGAGGTGTACAGTTATAGTCTGTGCTCTGTGCATTCCATTATATTGTGTAGTAAATATAAAAAATTATGTGCAGATATTGAAGTGAGGATTTGTAAGAAAAAAGTTATAGTTGGGTGCAGTAACTACAAGTAATGTTGTTTTATGTATATGTGTCTGTTGGTTGATAGGTAGAACATTTTCTGTTCTCCCCTGTGCTTCTGGGCTTTGTGAATGATACTTTGGCCCTCATTCTGAGTTTGGTGGTAGTCATGGCGCTATTTGCGTTATGACTGCCACCAATAACGGTACTGAGTCCGGATTGGTGCAATGGGGACTTACCGGTCTAGTCTGACCTTGGCGGGACCGGTAAGTCCCCATTCACCAAACCATTCCCCATTCCCATTGAGCCCCTATAGGGCTCAATGGGAATGGGGAGGGTGCAGATAATGGGCTCGCGAATGTCAAGCCCATTATTTGTGCCCTGGTCCCTTAATGGGTCACGTCCATAACGCCAGGTCAGACCAGTTGTTAAAGGAGGGACACGCTAAGGGACCTTGTAGGAGGGCGGTAAGGGATTACCGGCACCGGTCTCCTTACCGGTGCTCGCTATCCCTCATCGCCAACCTCGGAATAAGGGTCCTTCTGTCTGCGGACTATCTTAATGTCTGCAAACTCTACAGCTGCTACAAGGGGGATGAGTATAATATAAGAAACTTGTAGCAATTTAAGGGTGCACTGGTAAAAACCGATGAAATTCTGTGAAAAAGCTTTGTTAAAGGGATGTGATGGTTAAGATGCACTAATAAAAACCTAGGAAATTCAGTGAAAAAAAGTTGTGAAAGGGACGTTATAGTTACAAGTAAAACCATAAACCCACAGAAATTCGCCAGTTATGGTAAGCTAAGCAACCATAACTCGTGCCACCACCGTACACTGCTAAGACTAACTCCCAGGACATCAAAGATTATATCACAAATGTCATTGATGACATCATATATGAAATTGATTTTGATAAACAGTCCCTACAAGGGGTTGTGTTTATAAAATCGGTAACAACAATCAAGGGTGATCGGGAGAGCTATTATGAACTATTTAATGTATTACAAATGTGCTCATCTTAACAAAACATTTTGGAGTGTTTTACTTAATAGATGAACCTAATCGTACATACACATAAGCAATGGTTGCATCATGCACCAGATAAGAACAATATTTTTTGTCTGGTAATTTTGGATATACCTTATCAGAGTTTTGAGTAATGTTAAACATGGAATACATAGCTAACAATTCAAGACTTACTACACACTGGTGTTAGTACAAAGAATGCATGTACAATCCCACAATGCATAGAAATCAGAGGCATAACAGGGAAACTAAAGTAAGGAAGAAAGAAAGAACAGCAACCAGATAATGTCAACCACATTAAAGTTCATCTTAAAGTGTACAAATGATTTGTGTGTTTGAGGCCTCCCTATTGCCCTGTGTATGTGGAAAAAGGTACGGGCTCACTGTACCTTTCACAAAAGAGGAACAACTCATTTGCAAATCAGTCTTTGTCCCACACACTTAAGCAGTCCAGCACCGAAATGCTAAGCAATCCTCCTTTGAACAAGAGTACCGAAAGCAACCTCAGACACGTGTTTCAACCTATTCGGACCTCATCAGTGAGGTGGAGCTGTGCCTCTCTGAGCACAGTGAGCAAGGAGTCCATGTTTGGATAACACTAGATTGCTTAGGGTGACCAACCTTAAGTTCCTTAAACATAAAAAAGAGGTACGGGCGCACCTCTGTGAGAACGAACATGGCCTAATGACCTGTTCTATGGGAAGTCCACAGCCGCATGCAAATGGGTATTCCTCCTTTGTGCAAGGTACAATGAGCTAAAATGTGGCTGCAGACTCTCCAGTGGGTACCTTCCCATAGAAAAGGTCATTAGCTTGTGTTAATTCTCGCAGGATTTCCTCCTAGATTTGGGGTTTTCACTTGGTTTTGGACGGTGGCATTCATTTCTCTTATCTTTGGATCTCCATTGGAATTTGGCATTTAGTACTTTCCCTGTGGATCCTCAGCTCTTCTTTCCTCCAATTACTGCACATCTTCCTGGATTCCTTCTCCATCAAGTGCTCTGGTGTTCTCCTATTATCTACTCCTCCTTGGTTGGGTTGTTGTGCCATCCAAGTAGGTCCTTGGATCCTTTTGCTTCACTGCTCGGTGGACTGATCTGGACTAGAGTTGAACACTTGGAACTCTAGTGATAGATGCCCTCTTTCCACCCGGGTTAGTATTAGATTCTGCACCCAGTTCCAACACCACCGGCTGGTTTTCTTGCATATGGACTATAACCCCTGCAAGAAGAACACCAGGAACCCATTCATAGGTTTGACCACCCTTAGCCGTAACTATGACGTAGTAGGGGATACTAAAGGGTACTGATCGGGCAGGTCACAGATCACTTTCAGTTGCTCATTTTTGTTTGGGCAGTCCCTTTTTAGCTGAGGAGTTTTCAGTACACCCAGCCTTATGGTGGGGTCTGTCTACCTTTTTGTTTGGGCCCTCGACACCCAAGTAAGTTGATTTTGGTGGTGGTGCTCTCCAAAGGAAAGTATCTTGTGGCAGGGTCATTGTGTGTATTAGAGTGCCAACTATATATATACATAGTCATTGGCAGAGCCTTCCTAAATGCTTGTGATCTCAAGCGAGATACATTACTCAGTAAACCTAAAAAATGTGCCATGGAAGTTGAGCAGGATTTTAGACTTGTCCTTACTTTTGGCCCAGAGTCACGTCAGATACATGACATTGTTTGCAAACATTGGCTTGTACTCAAAGCAGATAAGGATCTGTCCACTGTCTTGCCTGGTTGCCCTTGTCTCACTTACCGTAGGGCTCCTCACTTATGGACTAACTTGTTTAGAGTTTTCTAACCTCTTTTAAACCTGTTTCGTTGCTTGCACAACAGAAAAAGGGCTTTCTTAATGCCATAAATGTAAGGTATGTGAGTAAGTATGCTGTTCCTCTTTCTACATTTAAACATTCTGTTGTTGGTACTACCTATACCATACTTTTTAACATCAATTGCAATACAGAATGTGTTGTTTATGTTCTTAGTTGTCATTGTGGCAAATGGTATGTGGGCAGTACTATGTGTACATTTAAGATTCAGATATGACAGCACATTCGAGCAATTAAGCATGCTGACCTGTCCTACCCTATTGCAAAATGTTTTCATGAACATCACAATGGGTCATTGGATGGCTTTACATTTTTTGGTGTGATTCATGCCATCAAACATCCCTTGGGTGGTGACAGGACCCTGAGATTGAGACAGCATGAAACACGAACAATACTGGGCGTTCATACTAAAGTTCCCTTCGGCCACAACGTTGGTAAGGAACTCTACACATTCATTGTTGCATGACATGTTATTTTGTACCTTGAGATGCTTGATAACTTTTTCTTGATTTCTCATTTTATTGTATTGTTGTGTGGTTTATTTGAGTGGATTTCGTCCAGGGCATTGGGTGAGCTGCCATAGTGGGGTGGAATTTGCTTCAATATGTGTGCGGTTTGATTAGCACATAGCACTCCATTTATAGTAGGATTTTCTGCAGTTCTTTTCCATGTGTTGAATGACAATTGTTATTTGTCAGTTATTTTAGTATGGGTGGAGTTTTCAGGTTTCATTTTAGTCTTTGGTGGTTTGGGTTCAATGCTCTTTATAGTTGAGCATGCAGCTTTCACCTGCCCATTCCTGGGCAAAATGGGTGTGAAATTCTTATCCTACACGTTTATACTTGTGATTTTCTGGTGTATGATGAAACATACATTTTCAAGTATAGTGTATTTGTTTGGTACTATTGCAATGTTGTGATTCCATGTTTGTACTTTTTTACATGATCATGCACTTTGCACTTTATTCATGCCTTTTCTTGGTTTGGTGTCTCCCCTCACCTACATCAACACTCTGGCTAATCTATTCAATTATTTTTAGATTTTGTGTATACCTGTGAGTATTTTACTGACATTTAAAGATAACTGATAGATAATAATGCTGGCTGAGAGGTTTGTGAGAGTTCCCAACAGTGGGTGAAACCATAGAGTTGCACTTAAGCATTAGTATGGTGAATTGTGTTCGCCAATTTTTGTTTTTGAATTTTGTGCATTTTGCATATTAGAGAACAATGCTTTTTTTTGTGTCTTTTCTCACCCCTATAATTAGTTTGCCTGATATTTTTAGAATTGTGTCTATACTTTTGAGTATTTTACTCACGTTAAAAGATGGCTGCCAAGTTGTGCTTTGGGAGTTGTCAACAATAGGTGGAACCATAGAGCTGTACTCATACATGAATGGTCTGATGTTTGCAGCATGCTCTGTGTGAACAAGCACACAGCTGGGTGTGAAACACGTTGCCTTTTTTGCTTTTCTGCCTCGTGGTGCCTGGAAATGCCTTGAATAAACTTTATGTGGACTTTTAAACTTTGGTGTCCTGTATTTAATAACACATTGTAGCTGATCTCGGCATATTTGTGGCATTATTTTGGTGTCTTTCAATATAGCGTGAGAGGGAAAGAGAAGATCAGGAGACGGGTTGTGTAGAGGGAAGTGTGATGAATCACAGGAATGTGTCCGTTCTCACCATGGGGGACCCACTTGTGATGCTAGGGAGATGGGCCCACTCCAAAGTACCCTCTCTAGGAGTGGAGACAAGCAGGACATTACAGGGAGAGACATTTGGGGAGAAGTACTTCTGTTCCCGTGAGGAACTCCCTAAGTCTTCTAACTTTACCTTTTTAACCATATCCCACAAGGAAATATACGACTAAGGAACAAATATGTGTTATTGTGACACAGAAACTTTGACCATCCCTTTAAAGGAAGAATAGTTTTTAACTGAGACAAAGATGATGTATAACGAAGATGAGGAGCTTCAAGGGAAAGCCCGATGGCTGCATCATCTCTGCAAGGGGAAGCGACTTGGAACTCTGAGAAGCCTGCAAATTGAAAACTGACTGTTAAGCCAGAGTTGAGGTGGTGGACGTGCAGCGTCTTGTCAACTCGAGGGAGAGAGGAGCAGCAAGCACCGCTGTGACAAGAGGTAGCCAGTGGTAGACCAAAGGTCAGGGCTCAAGTCGAGGGTACACGTGGGTGGACAGAGTTCACCCACTTTTTTCAGAGGTTGGACTCACCCAGCTAAAATGAGAAACATTGAATGTCCTCTTTGAATTCATGAATTCAAGCCGACCTCGGGATTGAACCACACTCCTCAGGTTTGCAGGCCAGACACTTCACCACTGCACTATATAACCAAATAACAGACAACTAAAGGTGAGATATTGCATTTCCGTACTGCATGTTCCAGGGAAAACATTTGTATTGGTTCTTGGAGTTTAAAACATGCACACCTTTTAACGTTTTCAAAAACACTATTAGAAGAAATATCCTCTCTTGGGGTCTCTTCACGAGGCTGGCGGTAACCCTTAAACGTGGCAGTACCGCTATTACCGCTGCATTTAAGAATCCGCCAGATCATGGCCTGGGTGGATTTCCCCCCAGCTGTGAGCTGGGGTAAAATCCACAGCAAATTTGCTGATTTTCGGCTCCATTACCGCCGGCGGGAAATCTGCCGTTGCTAATAGCACTAATTTGCCCCTTTGGGCCCAATGGGGAATGAGGAATTCCCAAATGAGCCCAATGGGGAATGGGCACTAACCGTTCCGCCAAAGCCGTGATCCGGCGCTAATAGCGCCGGGGGGTTCGGCGGTAGGGCTAATAGCACTGGGGCTAATAGATCCAGCGTTATCGCCCAACTAGTGATGAGGCCCTTGTTGTTTTGTGCTGATTTTACAAAAGGCAAATGCCATTTGTCCTGTGCAATTTGAGTCGTTATGCAAGGCCAATTTTATGAAATTTACATATTTCACCTTGATAATTTCTGGTGATTTCACATCCCACTGCGTTTGTTGATGAGTCCCCCCACCTTAATTTTTAGGTCTTGGCCCCTGCCGGAGGTCCTAAGAATTAGGCTGAAACTGCACAATAAACCGGTACCTAGGATACCAAGAAGCCTTCAGAATTTGGAGAAAGAGAACTGAGAAGAGAAAAAGGGTTCGGGCGAGTGATAGAGAAAATCGAAGCCTACAAAATGGAAACACAGTGACGTTATCCCCAAGAGAATCGGGCAACGGGATAAACGGGAAACCCAGGGAGGAGACAGAAAGTCTTTACATGAACATTCATACTCGTCCCAATCAATATAGTGTGAATATACTAGTAAGAAGAAGAAGACAGATTGAAAACCATTATATGAACATGTATACTCGTCCCAGTCAATAAAATGAGAATATAACAGTGAGAAGAAAAGGAGTGAATGAAAAATATTATATGAACATTCATACTTGTCCCAGTCAATATAATAAGAATACACCAGTGAGAAGAAGAGAAGTGAATGAAAACCATTATATGAACATTCACAATAACCTCAGTCAATATAATGAGAATATATCAGTAAGAGAAGTGAATGAGAATCATGATAAGAATATTCCTACTCATCCAAGTCAAGATAACCAGTAAATAGCCTGGAGAATAAGAGGAGTAAAAGAAGGTTGCTATCAGAGTACTCACACTTGTCAAAGTCGAGATAACAAGAATACAGTAGTGCGAACAAGAGAAGTAAAAGGGAATTGTTATCAAACTATTCCTGCACGTCTCAGTAAAGACATTCAGAGAATAATCCAAAAAGAGAAAGAGTTGGAGGCTAATCACTCTGAGAGTACTCATACCTTTTGCAGTCAAACTCAGGAAGGCGTCAACATTCAAGGGAAGGAGCATGCGAGAGAAAATCCTGAGAGTAAGGATAAAGAAACTTATATCTTAAAGGATATATACCCTACAAAGGTTGGTTAAACACTGTGAATCAGATAGAAGAGAAAGAAACCTCAAGCGAGGATCACAGATAGGTTGGATAACCCTACCCTGGACAAATAAATATTGGAAATAGAATTAAGGAATAAAGTAACCAACAAATAACAGACACTGACAGAAGAAAATATATCAGTAGTGAACCAAGAAGCCACAAGTTGAGAAGATCAAAACGAGTAATAAAGTGCTAAAATAATTGTGTGAACTAATTTAAGAAGTCACAAAGAACTATTTGAATATTAGTTATGGAATATAACTTTGTGAGGAGCAAGACTCCAGGAAAATTGAGCCGTTCTCCTGTCCTTAGTTGTTAAAATAGTGGCAAGTTGTTAAAATAGTGGCAGGGTCAGTTAGGGTTTGATTGGGACAGTGGACAGATTCTTGTAAGGCATTCACTGGCAACTGACAAGCACCTTAGTTAGTTAGTTGGTTAGTTAGTTAGTTAGTTAGTTAGTTAGTTAGTTTGTTAGTCAGGGAAAACCCCTTCGAAATAGGGAGAGAAAGGCCTCTACCTTTTTCTTTAATAAACACACATTAAGAAATGTCTAACAATAGTCTGTGCCCTTCTTCTGACTCACCACAGAAGGGATAACGCTACAGGTAGAGGAGAGTGAGGAAAGTTTTAGGCGATGTTCATCTGGAGGACGTTTTCTTGAGGGAGTTGGATAGATTAAGCTATAGCCTTTAGGCCTCCCTATAATAGGGCTAGCCTAGACAGAAGCATTTATATGTACTTGTATTTATTTTAGACCCCTTCCACACTCCTGCTCCCCAAACCTATAGATGTAGAAGAACAGAATAATTGGGCCTCATTACGAGGTCGGCGGTAAGGGGTTAATGGCACCGGTAAGGATGACGGTGCCATTAACCCCTTACTGCCGCATTCCGAGGTCCCTTAGCCGGTCCAACTAAGGCCGGCTGGTTTTATCAGCCACCCTTAGCGGGAGCCGCTAAGGGACCATGGAGCTAATAACGCGCCTGCTATTTGCAGGCCCGTTATTAGCTCCTTCCCCATTCCCATTCGAGCCCTATAGCGGCTCAAATGGGAATGGGGAATGGTTTTCAGAATGGGGATTTACTGGGTCCTCCAAGGTTGGAATGACCCGGTAAGTACCCATTCCGAGAACCCGCACCCGGTATGCTGTATGGGGGTAGCCATGGCGCTAATAGCACCATGGCTACCTCCATACTCGTAATGAGGCCCATTGTATTGATTGCCTGTTGCATTTTCCAAGTTGCAACTTGATACTGCAACATGATATTGTTTAAAAATGCCAATAAAAATAACTTTAAAAAAAAGCAGATTTGATTATTAACAAAATGTGTATTGCCCAGATTGCACATCTCTGACAATGAAGTCTGAATGCTGGTTCCTTCATTAATATCCAAATAAGAAGTTTGCCACATTCATTAATATGAAATTTCATTCACAATGTTTATATGTTGAGGAGTTTCGATATGTAAGTCATCACTTTAATTAGCCTTTTTTTTATTATATTAGGTAGCAATACACTGGCAAAATATTAACATGGACATTGGTCAAATATGTGTTAAACGCATGACTATATTGTGATTTAGTCATTTATCTCAAATCTGTCTTCCCCTTGTAATCACTGGTGTAGCATTATATAGTACTGGCTCTTTTGCATTGTATACTTTTCTGGTAATAACTACATATGCAAGTTAATTTGGACCTACAAATAGCAGATGGTTCTACAAAGCCAGTTAATACTAACATTGTGATTCATTTCATGAGCATGCCCTTGACAATCCAATGCTTACTCACTCTGTTAGCTGAAAGATAATATAAGCTATCCTTTAAAAACATATATCCCACTAAAGTAAATGCTATACTTAAGACAATATGTGTGGGGTATTGGTGCATTATTTACTTACTGTCCCATGAAGAAGTGGGGCATGGCTGTTATGAAGCTCCCAATAGTCATCAAAAAACAGCCAGCTGCAATGATCTTTGGTCTATGACAATTTGCTCCGAAGTAGCTTACAAATGCTATCACCAGCAAATTACCTATAAAAGCAAAGACATCTGTTAAACTTTTTTCTCTTTTGTCTCTTCTCCAATGCCACTAACTATGATGTCCCCGAAACTACATATTAACTGTATGAAACCGATTTCATTGCCTTACATTTACATAGCTGCCAACTGGCCCCATGTCATGTGTGAAACCT
Organism: Ambystoma mexicanum; assembly: GCF_040938575.1. Lineage (NCBI taxonomy): Eukaryota > Metazoa > Chordata > Amphibia > Caudata > Ambystomatidae > Ambystoma > Ambystoma mexicanum. Next base: position 276,455,691 of record NC_090936.1, on the reverse strand, counting down.
AGAGCCAGTGCTTCCTTTCATTGAATTCTAGGACTTGTTCTGTTTTTTAAAAATGGAAGCTAAGGGGGACCCCTTAACAAATGATACACTCTAACTGGCCCCTTTATACAAGTTGCACCAATTTACACTTATTAATATTATTAAAACCTTTATTTAATAAGCTTGACAATACAACTCTGAGGCACCAGCACTACATAGTTGGAAGCAGGCATAGATACAGTATCCAGCATGGATGGCAACAGACTTAGAGAGTGCAACTTCTGTAGAGGTAAGGGTCGTTACAAGAGAACATCAACAATGCATTCTGGCTTATACAAGTGATGCGACAGCACTGAAAGTAGAGGTCACTACAAAAGCTTCAAGGGGCGGGGGAAAACCGTGCATACATATTAGGTGGGAATAGTCTCATCATCAGAGTCTGTAGTTAGAGAGGATACATATAGATGAAAGGGCATCCAGATGTCCATTGGTTTAGATGCCATGGGTTGTAAATGTATCCAGGGATCTTCGGTATCTGCAGCCCAGGTAACCGCCTGGAGCCACTGTGCGTATGTGGGGGTCTAGGCCGTAACCAGAGTAGCAAGACACAGTGGGCTGCAAGCAGTAGACAAAGGCCTGCAAGTTTCCTAGCGACCCCGGCTCATCCGGGGGAGTTCATGGAAAAGACATGTTAATGGGGATGAAGTGATGGTGCATTCCGTTATGTTTGATAGGGCTGTGCATTCCCCTTCCCAGAATTCAGTTAGTCCCGGCACGACCATATCATGTGTATATAATTTGCATTGTCAGAATTACACCTTGGGCATGTGGGTGGGTGGTCTTGCGACATATGGTTCGGTCTGATCGGGGTATAGTGGAACCTATGTAGGATCTTAAACTGGATCAATGTGAACCAGGAATTAAATGAAACATCGTGAATGCGGGCACACATGGTCTGTTATCTCAACTTCCAGATCCTTATTCCAAGAGTCTCTGAGCTTAGTGAATGTAGGGACTGCCGTGTTCTGCAGATTCTGCTTTTGAGGGTACACTTATTAGTATGTTCTTAAGTGGTTTCTGGATGGTAATTCATGAATTCAAATGAGAAAATGTCCCAGTGTCACTTTTATTTCATCATAAAAGGCAGTGGCCCTCATTACGATACTGGCGCTAAACCATGGCGCTATTAGCACCATGGTTGGTGCCGGTATCGTAACGAGTCCGCCAATGTTCAATGGGGATTTACCACCCCATTCCAAGGTTGGCGAGGTGGTAATTCCCCATTGAACATTGGCCCTTCCCCATTCCCATTTTTGCCCCATGGGACTCAATGGGACTGGGGAAGGCGGTAAGTACGGTACCACAAATTGCAGTACTGTACTTACCTCGAGAGTCCCTTTGCGGGTCCCTACTTTAACGGATGGTCTAGACCAGCCGTTCAGGTCGGGTCCCGCAAAGGGACCTCGTAATTAGGCGCTAAGTGTTTAATGGCACCGCAGCCTTTTACGGTGCCGTTAAACACTTAGCGCCAGGGTCCTAATGAGGGCCAGTGTATACCCAGAGAGTGTCCAATAAAGTTGCCAGTGCATTTCAGAACACTGCCCTCATCAGGGCTAGACACTGTTATGTCAGCAATATACGTGTTACCAAAGCTGTAATCCAGTAACGTGTAAACATATAGAACCATTTATCATAAACAAAGAGAAATAGAATGAACATAAATCAAGATGATGCATCCAAATGCATACCCCACAGTAGGTGAAATCAGCCCAGGGGAAAACAGATGAAATACATAGTCAGAATCACACCACATTTCAAATAGATGTGTTGCTTCCATTGTATATAGTACATCCTTGTGCCAAGGATGTATTGATACGCTTTGATGAACTTGAATTTAAAACTTTGATGAATTTGTTTAGAAATGTTAATTATTTCCGAGTTCTGGCTCAGGTTATCATACATGACAAGGGGATTTATTATGTGTGAGTTCTAAACACTTCTAGAAATGTACAGCTGTGAAGTGAAAGGTGAACTATCACTGTTGGATCTGCGAATAGGACAGAATGAGGATTCATTGTGCCTTTAACATCTTGATTGTATAAGGTGTGTCCACTTATTGAATGCAGAGTACACAGTTTAAAGAAAAATAACTTCAAAGCACAGCTGAAATTGGGGAAAGATGGACATTCTTAAAATGGAAGGGAATTGGGGTTACAGTACTGAAATAACCCCTAAAGGTGATTATTGCACATTATTCAGTAAGCATGCAAAACAAATTTGGATTTGGAGGGGAATGTATCTAGTATGTGAAGTGAAGCAATTGTATACAACCATGTCATTAAAAAACAGGGCATTCAGAAACTAGGTACAATCTTCATTAAGCTTATTGGTTACCATTTATCTTGGTTAGGGTATAGTGTTATGCCACAGACGAGAGTGGGATGAGGCACACAGACATGGTGTCTCTTCCAGCATAGCTACTTTATCAGCAGAGTTCAGGAATTTTAAGTGGGGCTCTGCTGATTGCTCCATGAAACTGTCTCAGGTCACACCAATGAGTGGAGCTCTGCAGGCCCTGATTGTGGGAGGCTGTTCCTGAACCGTTACAAGATATGAAACTGATTGCTACCTGTCCCTCATTATCTGACCTATCTAGCCCCTCAAATCCATTCTACACAAAACTAGATGGGGTCTTCTAGTCACCTACCCTTCTCCAATGCACAACATGGTACTTTGAGCTTTTCTAGGGTCAATGGTCACATAAGACGATTCTTATGTCTTTTTCAGGGTTTTGCAAGGGTATGTCTTGTTACAGTCCAACAATCGTCACCATCAGCATTCAAATGTGGAAATGGAGAGGAGTGAGGGGAAGTCTGTGAACAGCTACCTTCGTACACATATTCCATGTGGAACATCATTGTTTCACAGCTGGTGGGCTTGACAATGGCAGAGCACTAGAAACTGAAGGAGAGGGAGTGGATAACCTGTGAGGGCTTAATGTCTCCAATTCCAGGTAAGAAAACTCTCAACCAGAACCTGAAATTAAGAGTCTAGTGCAAGAAACCCCATTTCGAAAATCACATCATTTGTCACAACTCTATGTAGAAAACAGTGAGTTTTTCTGCCTAGCCTGATTGATCAAACTTGATCTGTCTCAATCCGACACCCATGCACAAGTACACCTTTGTTTCATTCCTGCTGTAGCTTCTAGGGTAGATCTCTCTCAAATCCTTTCATATATTGTGTGGCATTTCCATCTACTATGGGTGTAAAAGCCCTATCTTTTTGATTTGTATTAAATAATAAAATGATGTGAATAATTCCATCTCAGAAAAGGTGGTCTGCTAATCAGACCCCGCTTTGGAAAGCTCCATGCCCAATGCATTGTGTACGCCATGCTGTGCAGAGGTTGCAATTTAGTCTGGAACCTGCTCCAGAACCATAATAAGTATGATAAACTATCACCTGGTGGCATGATTATCTTGAAATGCTGGCCAAGCCTACGTTTTGGTATGGTGGCCGTAGCTCATATTATTATTAAAGACGCATTTGATTTGAAGCACACAAGCATCAGCCCTGTTAGCTCAGGCCAGAGATGCAAGGCTATGTGAATTCCAGGCTGCCTGATTGTTTACCTTCCTGTGAATTAAACAAAATATGGCATGCCTGACTATGTTGCCTCTCTGGGAGTGTGAGTAACTCCTCCCTGCAAGCCCAGGTCATTCTCACCAGGAGATCTCATTGAAACCTCGCTTCAAAATGCACTACCATATCAAATCCCTGCCTCACAAAAGGGACTTGCACATCAGAGAGCCATTAAACCTGTGGGCTTGGGAAGAGGAGGGATGTAGGGCAGTCAGAGAGCACAAGTGGGATTGATGAAGGGTTCCTCAATCTTACTTTTCTCTGGGCTTCTCTCGCCATCCTGTCCCCTTCACTTCCTGTAGAACAAGGCACTCTGGATATGAAATCAGGAGGAAACCGTCAAGTGTTTTTAGGATACAAATTGAGTTCCTTAAAGCAGGCTTGCTTTCCATCAATCTCATGTGGCCTTTTACATATAAAAGAAGGAGTCTCACACACCTTATTTGATTCACTGTTGGACGACAAGGACATCAGTAAGAATTAATTTGGACCATGTAGGGCGAGCAGTCCTTTCCAAAATGCTCTGCTAGTGATGAATACAGTTGCTCCAAGGCAGAGGCAAACAATTCCCCTACCCATCCTCAGGGCACATTGGGAGTGAATTTGCTGAGGGCCAAGGGCTGCTACTGTGCTTGCAATACTTCCTAGGCACTGACAGCAGAGACTGAAAATGACTAAGCTTACCATAAAAGGCCCCTGCAGTGGGACTCGTGGCATCCAGATGGCCAACTCAGCCATATCTCCTGTTCTCCTTGCTCAAACCCCTCTGAACCACATTCAAACCATGTTCCCTGCTTTTGAACCACCAGGACCTGTGGCACTGCCTTAGGCACTCACTTTTGAACTTCTAACCCCTGCTGCTGCATCATTGAACCGACTTGATGCCAAAACGCCCCAGCACAGCCTCATCACCTGTCAAGCTCCAACACCAGCGCACTGTGCATACAACTTCAAACCGCTGCATCAATGCATCAAACATCAAACCACCAGGACTTTGAATGGCAGCTTTACTCGCACCACAGGGTGAATGCATCACTCATCAACTCGGTACTCAGCAGTACTCATCCTTTCAAACTGCACTCTATCATTATACCACTCTTGTTGATCCATTGACCTGCATCGCTCGACAACTCCTACGAACCACTTGGAACACCGCTCTAACTCGACTTGATGCTGATTCACCACCTGCGGTCAACCTGACTCTCTGCATCAAAAGCTTCTTCGACTTGCAGGCATTGCATCATGAAGCCTGGTTTGAACCCTTCAAACTGTCTAAGAGCATAGGGCATAATGGGAGTGGGGAAGGCGCTAATTACGGCACTGTAAATTACGGTGCCGTAATTAGCACCAAGGCGGGTTAGCGCCATGGGTTTTAACGGCTGCTAAAAGCAGCCGTTAAAATTGGAATCAGGCGTTAAGGGTTAACGACGGCGTTAACCCTTAACGCCTGGGTCGTAATGAGGCCCATTGAGAGATTCTCTGAATAATACATTGCAAACATGAAAAACAGCATGGGCCTCATTACAACTCAGGCGTTAAGGGTTAACGCCGTCGTTAACCCTTAACGCCTGATTCCGATTTTAACGGCTGCCTTTACCAGCCGTTAAAATCCATGGCGCTAACCCGCCATGATGCTAATTACGCCACCGTAATTTACGATGGCGTAATTATCGCCTTCCCCACTCCCATTATGCCCTATGGGGCAAAAATGGAATGGGGAAGGGAAAATGGGAAATGGGGATTTACCGCCCCAGTCACCTTGGAATGGGTGGTAAAGTTGGCGTAATTACCGCCTGGGTCGTAATGACCCCCCATGTCACTGAAAGACTTTTGCAGCACCTGAAGTTTAAATACAATACTTACTCTTTAAAAGGTAGCCTGTCCTCAGAGGACTACATCAGGTACCCCTTTAGGCCTGCATCACCTTCATGATCACTTGCATCACTTACACTGCAAAGCCATAGTATCTAAGGAAGCCCCCAATCTTGTAAAAAAGAAAACTGTGTCTGAAAGCACTTACATCACAAGAAGCATCACCATGGAAAGGCAGAAAAAAAAGGAATGCATGATGGAGAAAACCAGAATGCATCATTTCCAATGCAATGCACCAGTACTATGGACCCCATGTGATTACTAATCAGGGCAGTTCCCATCCTTGTGCATTTTAGCAAGATTCTGAAGACTCTACTCTTCAAAGACCATGCCATGTACTGTTTTACACTGCATCATATTGGCCTGCTCATATCCTTCCCCTTCTTTTTTGTGGCATCCCCCATTTCTGTCCAGCACTATAATGATTCTCAGCTATAATTGACTTACATAAAACCCAATAATGTACTGTGTCGAATCATCAAAACACATTCCCAAGTAGAGACGTGTACAATGCGAAACTGACTAATGATGGTGGTAGAGCATGTCTCTCTCTATGGTCAGATGGCTCGAGCCAGGTACTGCAGATAGGAGAAAGTCCCATGAGCAAGAGGAGGGGGTGAGTGAGACTGAAAGAGAAAGTGGAGGTGAAATCCCACAGATACCTGAATTGTGACAGAAACAAGGTGAATGACTGGAGAGAGGCGTAACAGGACGAGAGTGACAGGACGTAATGTGGCAAGTATTACAAACAGAGCATGGAGTAAGGATGAGTGAAATAGCATGGGCTCCAGTGGAGCTAAAGCCATAGAGCCAAGTTGCATTCACGTGCTAAAGTAGCTGTGCCGTAGCATGGTGCTTTTAATCTACTGCAACATTGAAAACCGCATGGGTTTCCACATTTAAAATGGCCGCCGCTGCTTGGAAATCATCTCGATAATGATACGATTTTACTTCCTCCTGATTGGGCAGTCATCTCCCCTTAGACTATCGTGGGGCACAGGCAGGTGTTAGCCGGCCCCCAACAAAGGCAACCAAGAAAGGCTCCTGACTCAGCCTGATGGAGCTAGACGACCGCTGTGACCAAGGACTCTACCCCTCGTGTCTCACGTCAACGAGCTGGCTGTAACCCGTGCTCGCTAAGTACTATATAAGTTGACACTACCTCCTTATGAATAACTGTTAAACATTATCTTTACCTACAAATGTGTATCTAGCGCCTGCATTGTCTGCACGCCCCTGGCTGGGCTCCTCCATGTAAATTCCCTGTGAAAGCCATGTCTATCGCATAACTTTCATCTGCCTACCGAAATATGCATCAGATTGTTCCACATTGCCACGTTGAATAGATTGTATGCCTGTAAAATGTCGAAAAGCCTCTCAGGAAGATTACCTAACTCCTGCCTTCATGCGCCAATAATACCGTTTGACTGTTGATAATTTCTTTGTCACGCCATGCGCACTATTCACAGTGTTATCTACTATCCCCCACCTATAACCTGTGCCTACCGTGAGCCACCATCCACTGGTGCTGGCCTTCCTTGCCTCTAATAGGCCTAACCAACCGCGATTCATACGCTCTGTACCTCCAGACCTTCTGCACATTTATATCTACGTGCCCCAACGGCTAGTCATCCCAGAGTTTATCCTGCGTCTACCGACCTTGAGGTCGCCTTAGGCAGCCTGCACCTTCTCTACTAACTGACGAATCCACGCATTTTCTATCACTGAGTGATGTTATTTAATGCTTAAATACTAAGGTGAGGGGCTGATATGACTACCCAAGCCGCTCTTCACAATACTATGCTTCTTGATCTGTTACATGATTAGTACTGAGTCTCTTGCCTTGTCAAGCGCTACAACTGCTATTTATGCACTGCGTGCAATTTGCAACTGCACATTAACAAATTACTTATAGCGACTAGAATTGACGTCTCTGCTGTTTCAAGTGCTGCAACTTCTATTCTTACATTTTTTGCAATCTGCAACTGCTTTGTTCAGTTCAGCGAATACCCTACAGTGTTTAGAACTAACGTCTTTGCTTTATCAGATGCTGTAACTGCTATTTTTACATTGGTGCAATCTGCATTTGGTTTGCTCGTATTAGCAAATCCCTTACAGTGATTAGAACTGATGCTCTTGCTTTATCAAGTACTGCATCTGATAGTTATATAATCTGTGCAATTTGCAACTGTTTTGTTAACATTAGCAAACCCCTATAGCGAATTGGGAGACTGCTGATCCGCATAGCCCTTGTGTAACATATCACTGTCTTAACGACTTACATTATGTACTTGTTTTAACCGACACCAGTATTGCTGACAACTACCTGTCACGACCTTAACTAATAGCTTGCGCCTCGTACCAAGAGTGCTGCCTAAGAAGCGCACTACAGATAATCAGCTGCGTTCCACCTGTGACAGCTCTGACCATAGAATGCTTGCCACCAAACTCTATGCTGCTGGTATTGGCCTCTCTTAATCTTGTGTCTGCTTTACGCCATAGTGCTCAACTACTCTCAGCCAAAGCTAACAGTCACTTGCCTTACGCATGAATTCTCCCAGGGAGATTAAACCTACAACATTTCTTCCACCTTTAAAACAAAGCTCCCACAGGCCTAATGTTAAACCTACCTTATTCCTACCTAACTTAATACTTAGACCCAGTAACTACCACACCAACCAATGTAGTCCTTCTAACCCTACTTCCCACCCCAACCCCAGTCAATGGATCAAGCTATTTACTTCTAAATCGACCGCCAACCAACCTTGTCGTGCCGACCTCCAAAACAGTAGACTAGGTTCCAGATTTACCAGAGATGCATTGTCAGCTGACATACACCATAAGAAAGTATGCATACCATCACGCCCAAATAATTGTGTTCCAACAGCTCTGAAACCACAGCGCCCCACAGCTAATATACCTAAACAATCCACTCTGAATCTAGACAAAGACTCTTCTAGCCTACCCCAGTCCACCACCCCTTTCATCAATGGCGCTCTAATAAACGTTAGATCCATCATCACACATGCAACAGATATAGCCAATACTATCAATAATAAAGATCTAGACTTCCTAGTGATCTCGCAGACCTGGCTCCATGCTGCTGCAGGGCCGTCCCTCCTTCTGGCCATTCCCGACTCCCACACTATAGTCAGAGCAGACAGAGAAACTTCTAAAGGCGGTGGGGTGGTCTTCCCCCGAAAAGGCTAGCCTAGCGCTTGGAGTAACCACCGCCCCCTTAGTCAAGTCCTGTGAAGTTCTCACAGTCAAATTTGCCACTTCCAAAACGAGTACTCTAACCATCACTTAATATACAGGCCTCCTGGCCCTATCGGAACCTTTGAGGAGGACATCATCACTATACTCTCAGATGACACCAAACCTACTTCACAAATCTTAGTGTTCGGGGATTTTAACTAAGGATTTGTAGACCCTAATGACCGTGCAGCTAAACTAATTGCAGACTCACTAACAGAACTAGACTTTACGCAAAGAATTAGCCAACCTACTCATGAGAAAGGAAGAATACTAGACCGGTTGGCTTATCACAACTGTGCTACCTCCATCACAGCCAATGAACCCCAGACATGGACCGACCAGTCTCTTATTTCCTTTAACATTGGTGCCAATCGGCCAGCTACTAATCCTAAAACCATTGCGATACCCCTCCTCACGAGAAACAAATGCTACATCTCCACTGATAAGTTGATGCCCATCCTGATCCCGACTTTGAACTCTACAAAGTTGCAAGACCCAGAAGAACTGATAGACTTTTCAACAACACCATGACCTAAGCCTTAGACTCCATCGCCCCACTCAAACTACGTAAGAATTAGCCCAAAGCTCACCTCAACACCTGGTTCACCCCTTGTTTAAGGCCCTTAGGTTAGAAAAAAGAAAATGGAAGCTAATTGGAAGAATCTACCTTTAAAAGAAAACAAAGACAAAGTAACCAAAATATCCACTACCTACAAAGCCGAGATTATCAGGACTAAACAAGAAACATATAAAAAATGGATTCAGAAAGCAAGTTCTAGTACAAATGAACTATGTGTAATTCTGAGGGGACTAAAATCACCTATAGTACCTGACGACTCATACCTAAAAAATAAAGAATGGTGCATGGACATTCAAAATGCTCTCGCCTACAAAATTGCCACCCTACAAAACAAAATAGCAACTAAACGGCTCAACATCGATAGCTCAGACACAGCCCAGAAACCACAAAAAACCCTGCCCTCAATATGATCCAAGAATTCATATTTGCCCAAGTTACCATTTCAGAGGTCGAAAAGATCATTGCTCCCTTAAAACTTTTGCGATGTCAAGGCGACATATGCCCAGCACAAATAATTAAAGAAGCAGCCAGAGACCTTGGCCCATTTATCACTAAATTAATAAATGCCTCTTTTAGGACATACCAGGTACCCACAAACCTTCTACCTCTACTAAAGAAAGCTACACTTGACCCCACCATTCCAACTAATTACAGGCCTATAACAACTGTACCCTTCTCACTTAAAATAATTGATAAAGTGGCATGCATCCAAATCTAGCATTACCTAGAGGCTAATAATCTCCAGGGCTTAAACAATTGGGTTTCAGGCCTCTCTACGGAACGGAAATGGCATTAATCGATCTAAAAATGCAAATAGATCAACTGTAAGATAACAGACAATCTGCATTACTCCTCCTGTTAGACCTCTCAGCCGCCTTTGATCTGGTGGAACACAAGATACTCTGTGAACACCTGTCATCAGTCGCAAACTTCTCTCAAGAGGCTGCAGACTGGATCAAATCCTGTCTAAGCAACAGATCGATGAGTCTTCTCGCCCTTCGCTGCTGCGGACCCAGTCCCCATTACATGCGTAGTGCCGCAAGGATTGTGTTTCTCTCCAACTGTGTATAATGTATTTACTAAGCCCCTATTTGACAAACTGGATAATCTGCATCATACTAGAGAGAGCATTAATCTTGTCAAGACTTGATTACTTAAACACACTCTATGCAGGTGCAAATAAACTGGTACTGAACAAACTCCAAAACTCTACAAAATAATGCTCTCAGAACAGCCTTGAGCATCCCAAGGAGAGTTCATATTTCTGAAACTAGAAGGAACTACAAATGGCTTTCCATTAAGGACAGGATCTACTACATATTAGTTTCCATTACTTATAAATGCCTCAATAATGTTGCACTACAGTATCTGAAAGATAAAATCACCATGGACACTTCATCTAGACCAACGAGGTCAGTCAAATCCTTCTGCATCTCATTTACACGTTTCAACCTGAAAAGAGCTGGCGGCAATAGCTTCACTGTTCAAGCAGCCCAAGCTTGGAATGCTCTCCCCTACATCTGCGCACCAACCAGACCTTCCAAAGCTTTAGGTATAACACCAAAAAATGGCTATCCATGAATGACACCACCAACCTGATAGTTTAGAGTACCCGAATCCAACCAACTTGCCTATCCTTTGAAATGCACTTATCCTTTGAATTCTGTAAATCCTTCACCGTATCTGCCCCATTGCTATTGTCGTATTGCCTTGGTGAACCTGCCTTTGCCTAAACCTCATTTGTGTCTGCATGTTCATATTTTGTGCATGTTGTGTTGCCCCTACTATTTTGTATGTATCTACCATGATTCTAAGCTGTCTTGTAATGCGCCCAGATACCCTAGGGTGTGGTGCGCTTTATTAATCAATAAAACAAACAAACAATGAAACAAATATGAGGGGAACCTGATGTTTGTGGGTGTGCAGTCACGGAGAAGGCATGCTAAGGAGATACGTATTCCAGGCATCTGGTGGAGAGAGAGACTCCAGGGTAGACTAGACATGAGAGGCCAGATTTAGAGAGTGGGTTCAAAAGCTCAAGGGGTGTGACTGGTAAACCAGATAAGAGATAGAGAGGGGCCTTGCCAACAGGAGCAATACGAGATGGGCAGGGTGCTGAGGACTGGCAACATGCAAAAGAGACCCAGAAGTTGAGGCGTGGGTTAGCCAGTCATGGAGGTAAATTGATGCATTCTGCAAAATGTAAGAAAAGGGGACTATTTGAAACCGTACTTTTTGGAAAACAGAGTACAAACGTTAAGAACTAAGAAAGTAAAAGAAAGAGAGTCAAATGAATGCTTCATTCTGGGAAATTGAGTACATTTGCTGATTGTAAATAAAGAGAAGGAAACACATCAAAATACTGTGGGTGTTAGTCAACATTTTCTTTTTGTTACCTTCCCTTCAATGACATCTATTAAACCTCCCAATGTTATGCTGTTGTTTTGAATCAGACCTGAATTTTAGAGTTACGTAAAGCCTTTTTGTTTTACTTACATTAATAAACTCATCTATTTTGTGAACACCAATCAGTCGCTAAAACAATCAGTGGAAGGGCACTCTGTCTTCTATTACGAGATTCCCGCTTTATTTTGCACTGCGCACATCACCTTTGAAGTGAGGTGTGGAGGGGACAATTTGAATCATCTTCTTTGCGTTATACTGACTTTTTTGTTCCTTAAATTATGTGTCTAGGACAGGCTGGTGGCAGCAGACATTTTTCTGCATTTTTATTTACATTCTTCTGTTCAATTATACAGTTACTCAGGACTGGATTTTCCATATATGGCAAGCCCTTTCCTGGGCAAAGCCTCACCTCTCCTGGGAAAAGCGAATTGCTTGTTTGTGGCTGGATGCGGGGCCCAGGACTGTCTGGTCACAATCCTCATTCTGGCCAAGTATGTCTGTAGCTGGGTAGATGCGGTAGCCAGAGTCTGTCCAGGATTAAATAACCCTGGCCAGTTTGAATGGTGCAGTTCCTTTCCATTGGTGAGCTTGGGGGCAGTATCAGCTCACATTTAGGATACAAGAATGATTACTGCAGCCATTCTTCAGATTGTTGTTTTAGCCAAGATCCCTTCTAAGAGGATCATCCTGCTGAAGACCTGGCGCTCATCATTGCAGCCACCGGCATTGTCATCTTCAACCGTCCCGGTGAAGCCCTGATCCTTTGCAGATCTCCAGGAGGTCTTCATCGATGCTTTCAGCCAGTCACTGGTGGAAACAACCAGTGTTTACCCCTGCTTCCTGACCTAGGAAGCCTCTGGACGTATCCTAGAACAATCATAAGGGCTGACCATCTTCCTTCTGGGGTTCCTCGCTGCATCGGTAGCCATCCTGGGTTCGGACATCGGACTCTGGAGACCCTCAAGTTGTGAAACACTATGCTTCCCCCTGCAGTTGAAGCTCTCTAGCACAAAGAGGAGGCTTGCAGAACCAGCTTATTTGTTTCTGTCACAAGAGTCGACTTCCACCATTTGATTGTGGTGGCCATTGCTGTCTTCCTTTTGTATCCTTATCCGATTGCCCTCTGAGGTTGTCGATAATGTGGTGCTCCCTTCATCATGCTGAGTCGACCAGCTGTCCAGTCCAGGCACCATCTCACCACAGTGTGAAACCACTGAATATCCAGACCCAAATACTAAAGCCAAAAGTGACCTGCGTACAAGCAACCACTGTGCCCCCCTGATGGCACCAAAGCATGAAGCAAGTTGGGCAGTAATTTCAACAGCCCCAGAAGTGTTCCCTGAGAAAGTCAGAATTAACATAACTTTTTCTGCACCCCACCTCCATGGTGTTTAACTGAAATAAAGTCCTTGCTCTACCTCTCCCTTACCTGACTGTGATAGGAGGATTCTGATCTGAGATCTCCCCATTTCCCGGTTACCCCAAAGGTGGTCGGATTGGGAGAGGATCTCCTAAGAACTTTACTTCTACTGCTGTTACTCTTTAAAACACTTGCACACATTCTGTTGGCGTTGCTTACACTTGTTTAGCCTACTTTAAAGACTCCAAGCGTCCTGCAAAGTTGTTGTTTTTGTAGTTTTGACTCTAAGGGCACTAAGCCCTATTTCTTATAGCAAGAGGGGGACATTTAAAGTGTAGAGCTTTATATACATAAGGCTGTGCATAGTGTGTAACTGTTATATGTGCTTTTAGCAAAAACAATTTCAGAGAAGACTGTTTTACCGGAAACAAACCACTGAACAATTACTGATTTGTCATTTTTTCTCTATTTGGGGGCCCTCAAACCCCTTGTTTACCTATGATATTAACCCCATCATAACCCCCTCAACACCCATTATACCCCTTACCACACCCCCAATACATAATTATTTTTAATGTGGTGATTTTTTCCTGTGCTTTTTTCGGTAAAACATCCCTCTCTGAAATTGTTTTGTTAAAATCACAGATATCGGTGTAACTGGTTTATTTTGATCTATACATTCTCCATTTGATTTAATGCGTACCTTGTAGCATTTTTCACTTACTTTAGTGGTCTACCGAGTTCTAGTGCTGATATTACTGAGTTTAAAAGTAATATCAGTAGTGTATGTTTAGTTATTTATTTATCTGTGATTGTTGATTGATAAGAGTTGCCCAAGAACTAAATAAGGATAATTGTATTGTTATACATTCTGTTAATTGGCATTTACATTCTGCCTTACTTGTGTTATATTAAGAGTGTTCTGTGTGTGCTTAACTGAACCCTTCACTACTCCCACATTCCCACAGGTCTAAGCCTTGCTGCTCAGTCACAGTATCTTGACAGAGTTTGGCCAGACATTATTGTCGTTCCCTGTTCATCAGAATAGGTTGACCTCTCCGAATCCTTCCACAGTTTGTTCCTGAAAATCCATCTTAAAAGTGAAAACAGAGAACAGTCACTAAGCATAAAAGACAACAAGTGGAGAACAATTAAACACAAATGAGCACACGAAGAAATCATGAAGAAAACAAGGGAAGGAGAACTATTAAAACACTTCTTTCTGGGAAGCAGTATACAATCACAAATCATCATTACAATGAGAGAACAAAAAGCCTTTGGGGAAATGAAGTCCAATAAATAGAGCGTAAAGAAAAACAAAGAGACAACACAGGTGCAATGGCACAATGTTAGTAAAGTAAAAGGGAATAACCATGAGAAAAAAATGAAGCACGAAGAAGAAACCAAGCGCCTGGAGAAGAAACCGAGTCAGACATTGCATTGTGGCAGATGGAGCATGCCCCAAAATATTAGCAACCCAGAAACACAATTAAGAGTAAAATGCTACAAACGGATGCATGGAGAATAGACCTAGACATGGAAAAATAACTTAATCACAGTACAGTAGAATAATCCTAGCTGTATATTATATTTGAAATGTAATTTTGTTGTTTCCAGTAAAGTTCTTTTGGTGGTTTTCCTCCACAATGCAGAAAGCCTATGCCACTGACATGGCACAGTTCCTATCACTCAGTAAATCATCGGAACCCTTTAAATCAAACAATGGTTTTCGGGGTGAGGGGCTCACATATAACCCAACCTCACCCATTACTACTTTATGAGTTCACATACTCAAGAGTTTAGGAATAACACAGGGATGATTTCCAAAGGGGTCCTGTGGAAGAGGTGATGAATAATAGTTATTGAAGGTTGTTTTGGGGTATAATAGCAAAAGGCTCCCTTCAATTCCATACCATTCAGGATCAAGAAATTAACATGGGGGAAGAAGCTTGGTCCACGTTTCCTGTTAGCCAATACTTGAACAAATGTGCTATTGAGAGCAACAGTCAATATGAATCTGCCGAAAAGTTAAAATGAGTGATTGCAAAGAAATCAAGGAATAAACTGGCGGAACATCCTGCAAATTGTAGGACAGAGAATCACCTACACAAACCTTGGCTGTTTTCCCAGCACCACATCTGTAGTATTGTGCAGGGGATGCAGCAGCGACTAAAATCATCAACTTCATCAGATTCACTCAGGCGTATGATTCTGAGGTCAATGAGGCAGTAGCTCCTAGATGATCTTGAGGTGAGACAGATGTTAACCCTTGTGCACAAAAGTAGCACATTAATGTGAGAAAGGGACTAGTTTTGTCTCTGGTGTTCAATAGGGTACAGCAGCATTCTCCATAGTGGGACATCGACTCAGCTTTATGTTTAGTAGCTGTCACAAGGGAAGAGGAACTGAACGCTCATAAACTAGAAAGTGTGTTTATTCTGAACACAATTGTAGCATCAGTGAAAAGGATGAGGGATCCAACATAAATCACAGACGCCTCAATGGCTTCAAAGGTAGGTGTGACACCCTAACTTATGTTCTCCTAATAAATTAATAAATGGGTCCACTTTCTGATCAGAGAGTTTAACAGATGAGCCAGCCTGGGATGCATAGTACCCACCTCTGATGGCAGGGGATGAGTTAGAACAACGCCTATTAGAATCAAAATCAAAACAAGAGGGGATTTTCAAACGGTTCAGTAAGAGAAAAGCAAGACACGTTAAATTAATTGTTAGTCTAATGTGCTGAGTCAAATCCGTAAGATAGCAAAAAAAGTTTGTGAGTGTCTGCCCAAGACAGTGTTTATCTATCTCCCACTTTACCAACAAAGTGCTATCTTTACTGATGAAGGTTAACCACTCTTGTGCCCCATCAGACCCTCTTGCTCTTTAGCTAGTGAAGCCTATTTCCCCGCTAGTGGCCTCTCATCTCACTGAACTCTTCAACCTGTCCTTTGATTCAGATTGCTTTCCGTATGTTTTCAGAAGAGCCACGGTCATCTCTCTCCTAAAAAAGCAAGGGGATGACCCGAACCTACTGACTAACTTTCACCCTGTGTCTCTCCTTCTGCACTACTCTGAAATGCTTGAAAGGGTTGTGTTGAACCATCTTACCAATTTCTTTGACATCCACAACCTTTGAGACCCCTAAAAGCAGGTTTCCGCTCCTGTCACTCCACTGAAACTGCTCTCATGAATGTGCCCAACTGCACTACCTCTGAATGTGTCCAACTTCATTTCCTCTGCTAAGCACTCCAGCGTATCTTATATCTTAATTCTCCTTGACCTATCTGTTGTCTTTGACACCGTCAATCACTCTGATCTCCTTAATACTCTCTTTCTTTTTGGGATTCCCCCACGAGCCCTTGCCTGGATTGAATCCTCCCTTTCAATTCACCAATTCTCATTCTACTGGAACAACAACACCTCTCAACTCCCTCTGTTAGTGTTCAACAAGGCTCTGTCTTGGGTCTGCTCCTCTTTACACTCCACACCTCTACTATGGGGCACTAGTCTTCTCATTTGGGTTCTTGCGCCAACTCTTTGCAGAAAACACCCAAATCATATTCTTGTTTCCTGAACCCTCCTCTAATCATTCTATCAACATTGCAAACTGTCTCTCTGCAATTAAATATTGGATGGCCTCACAGTGTCTGATGTTAAACTCTACCAAACCAGAGGTGGTCCTCTTCCCTGCCAAAAGCTCTCTCATCTCTTCCTCTGCCTTTCCAGTTCCCACCTGATATTCTCCCCTATGCTTCTTCAGCTCGATACCTCAGCATCATCTATGACCCTTCTAACAAGTTTTCTACTTTCATCTCCAAAATTGTAACAGCAACTTACCTCAACCGCCTAAATAGTATGAACATTGTGCACCTCCTTCCTTTCAACATCAGCAAGTGAAGGGGCCCCTGATGGACGCTCTTATGTGGAAACAAGGCACAGTCACCACACACGAACTGATACGCCAGACACAAGGTTGTATTCCCAAAAGCTAGGGTTTATTGCAAAGTAAACAGTCTTAGTTGGCCAACTGGTCTCACGCCCTGCAATGTGTGTCTAACAGACCTCAGGAGATGTAAGAGAGCGAGACACAAACATCAGTTACATATATACAAAACTAACATCTTACAATCATTAGTGTCACATCAAAAATCGCCCCTTGCACATCTCCTTTGAGCCGAGCATGATGATTGACAATCATGACGAGTATGACACCTCAAACATTTATTTTAGCAACAGTTTGCAATTTTGTAAGGCTGGAGACATAAGTCTTTGTTGAAAAGAACAGAATGCTTCTGTTCTCGCTAGCAAGCTGCATGTGGGGGGGAGAGACACATTCCAGGCCTTCCTATCTCCTAGTTTCTATTTGGGTCCTGGGGGTCAACTCGCTCTCCAGGACTCTACAGGGCTCTAGAAGGGGGCCGCAAAGAAGAACATAATTCAAGCAATTTAATGTTCGTTCCGAGTATTTTCACTGTGTTTTCCAGACACACTGGCACCTGTGGACTGATTAGGATGCCTTGCTGCCCTCTTTCAAGGATAGCGCGCGGGAGGAGACCGGGTATTTCTATCAGGGATTGCTACGTTATGTTTCGGCATATTTCCTTTGGCCTTGCATTGCACAAGGGTAAAGCAGAATATCATGTCAGCGAAGCATTTAGAACAGAAAGCAATAAGCAAACATTAGAGAAAACAAGATGGCGATTTCTGTCACCTTAAAATGGCCGCACTTCGGTCAAGTTTATGATTATGTATTACTAACACTAACAGCAAGAGACGGTTGGTTTTTGGCCAACATAGTAAATTTCCCCATGATCGAGGGGTGTCTGTTTTTCTGGATCGACAAACCCTCCTTTTGGACGTATGCCAAACGTCTCATCCGTACATTGCATCCTCTTCCGGCCACGTATCTGTTTCAGATTCTGATGCTGAATCATGCTCTGAATCTTGCATATTTTTAGTTTCCTCCTCATTGTCATGGACATGAATTCTTTGACTGTCTTTGTCTCGTCTCTAACAAGGATACTTGATCTACTAGTGCTCTTTTTCTCTATCATCTGTACACATCTTTCGGTGCATATCACAGGTAGGCAGTGTATGCAACAACAACATGTCATGAATATCCCTAGTACTGCTATCAGAAGCGCAAATAGTTTCCATCCCCATGAATATAATAATTCCCAGAACCAGGAACTTATATCCCAACCCCCGTCTTAGGTATAGCGTTCAGAACGTAATACATGTAATTTTCTTATTGCCTCGAAAATCGTGGAAGAGGAGTCGTTTACAAATACACAGCATGCTGATCCCACGATTTTGCAAACACCACGATCAACCAGGATTACATCAAGAGCCATTCGGTTTTGCAGTGTCATCAATCTAATCCCTTTCTCCTCCAACGTCATGTTGTATAATATATCTGTTGTTCCGTTTATCGTTTTTTCTAAGATTCTGGATAATTGTCGAATATTATAGGAGTTTATTGCTTGGGCCAAAAATGGTATAAATTATTTTGCTACATCTACTGCTATTAATCCGTCTTCATTACTTCTTCGTGGCCTAGGTCTAGATAGTTTAGCTATGTCTGTTGTTTCTAAGAAAAACACTACTGGGAACAGTAGTCCTAAATAGCATGTACCTCCCCAGTTTCTAGGTAACCAAGGATACGCTTTATCTCCACATATGAAATACACCGGGTCACCTACATACACTGGCTCTACTTCCCTATTAATAATCGCTGTATTTATACATCTAGTGAATGGCCCTACAAAATAGGAGCCCTTTTTTTAAACAAAGAGGAACAGAACGTGGGCTGTAGTTTACTGTGTAAGAGGGGGGCACTGCATCTTTATTTCCTGATTTTATGCAAAATATGATCACAGATTACTTTTCTGGTGGAGACAGTCTATCTTGTGGCATTGGTTTGGGCGTAGCTTTTGGTGTTATCATCTGTGCTTTATGAAATATTGAGCAACCTATGGGTCTCATAATAATTTCTTCAAATTCATTCATGTTTGTGCTATCTAATTGACCCGTTTCACTTTTATTCCATTTTCCATAATACAATGTACTCAGAGATGCACTGCATGCCGAACTTAATGTCAGTGACTGCACGTACCAACCTATTCCTTTGCCACCATGCTGTGGAAAATGAGCACACACCAAACAGTTGTTCTTTTTCAAAATTGAATGTGTCATGTTCATAATTTGCAGTAATGTATTATTTCCATAACCCTCTCTATGTCTCTCTTCCATTGGGGACAGAGTGTAAGTAATTACATAAACAGGGCTTTCGGTGGTGGAGATGTTCCTAATTGGTAAGAGAATTTCTAAAGGGTGCATCTCCCCTAAATACCACAGTACCAGTGCTGTTATTACTGGGGCCATTATGCTCATTATGCACATGATTATCGTCAAGGTCAGCATGCAATTCTTTCGGTAACTTGTTTTATGCAATCTTTCAGTTTCTTTGTTTGATTCATTATCAGTATTGCCAGCAATGGTGCAGGAGGGGACAAAAGCTAGTTCTGGCATCTTCTCTCACGGTCCATTTTCCTCAGTGATTCTCATCGTGGATATCTCTCTTCGCGGCACTCGTCCGAATGTCAATGAGATTGATAAATGTCAACTGTCTATACTGCCAGTTCTCAGCAGCCTGGATTGCTTACATGTTAGGCAAGATCTCTTATGCGTTAGTATGCTGCTTAAACTTCATAGCAGTTATCAATTGCCTTCTGTACCATGTGCGCCCCGCTTGTCCGCTCGGGTTCAGGACACATGGATTTGATGTTAGCACAGAGGAGTCTTGCTTTTGGGCTGTCTGACTTGCAGAACCCTCACGTTGCTCTCCTCTAGGCCTCCGGGTCCTACTTCATTCGAGAATAGGAAACAGAGGCAACAAATGATTGATGAAACGAAGATTTGATCACTCCTTTTTCAGACTTCGTAGATTGTACCGCCTTGCTCCTGGTACCGTGTGATCAACGAATAGTGCGTTTGCACTTCTGAACTCAAGCTTGGAGTCAGCCTGGGGCACAATGACAGATTATGATGGGCACCCAGGCTACGATGCAGGCTGTGGCGCAACAGAGGATGGTGGGCGCCACAGAGGTATTCGCTTGGTGTCGGCCAGCAGTGATGCAGAATCTGCTGGACAACGTTGGGGCATTCTTTGCCCTTCCTCTTTTATGGCAATCTCATCAGGCTTTGTTTCAGAATCAGGCAGTTTCTGTGGCAAATAACTGGCAATTGTTTCTTTCATTTCTGGACCGCTGTTTCTTTCCAGTCGCCTCGATCAGTCAGTTTTTCAGATGGTGACGGCACCTTTTGTGCATGGGTGGCATGAATCTATGCTTTACGCCCATCCACACGAATGGCCGTCTGCGTTGTCAGGAGTATCAAATAGGGACCACGGAACCAGGGTGCCAATGATGCTTTTTGTTCAAAATGTTTAAGAAGCACCCAGACACCTGGCTCCAGTGCATGTCCCAGGCCAGTATATCTGATCGGTAGCGCCTCCTGCACCTGCTGATGAATCAAACGCAATTTTTGAATCAGGAGATTACAATAAATGCTGAGCACCGGGTATTCAACTTCGTTCAGTTTCTGCGGCTGAGGTGCACACCAAACATTCGCCGGTCTCCCCATGACTATCTCATATGGGGAGAGCCCAGTTCTCGCCTGCACAGATGTTCGCATGCATAATAGTGCTATTGGTAACGCATCTACCCAACTGAACTTGCTTCCTGCACATATCTTGCTAATCTTAGATTTCAGGATTCCCGGCCGACATCGGATGTCTCGAACAATGGAATTGCTTATCGATCTGGAGACCTGCACAAATCTGTAGTACTACTGCACCTACAAAATGCGGACCCTTATCTGACCATATGACACGGGGCAGGGCAAAACGGTAGAAATATTCCTTTAACATCACTTTCGCCGTGCTTATAGCAGTGCAGTCTTTCAATGGATATGCTTCCACCCATTTGCTGAATGCACATATAACCACTAGGACATACTTCAAGTTTTAGCATCTCTCCATTTCCTTGAAATCAAAATGGATCAACTCAAATGGCATAGAGGGAGGGCCAAAACTGCCTGTTGGAGTCACCGTTCCCTTCCCCACATTGTGTTGTAGGCACTTGATACAATTCTGTACCAACCTCTCGGCATTCTTTTTTATGACTGGATTTTCCCAAACTGTGGCTAGATGTTGAATTATTTTCTTTGCACAGATATGAGTGGGGCTGTGAGCCATTGTGACCATTGCATTTACATAGGCATTTGGCAACATCCAATTCCCGCTCTTCTTGTCCACCCAGCAACCCTCCAGATCTAATTCTGCAGAGCCCTCAGCCCACCCTTGGATTTCATCAACAGTGGCTTCAACCTGCATTTCTTTGACAGTAGCAATTCCATTCTCTATCATGCAGGGCACCTCTTCAGACTGTACTGTAAACATCTTTGTACTCGTATCATTGGCCATTTGTTTTGCAATTCTGTCTGCAAACGCGTTTCCCTCTCCCACTTTACATGTTACCTTTTTATGCGCCTCACATTTCATTATTGCTAGGTGCTTTGGACACGTGAGTGCAGACAGCAATCGTACAATCAAAGGGCCATGTTGGGTTCTAGCCTCATGTGATGTTAGGAAACCTCTCTCAGCCCAGAGTCGGCCAAAGTTATGAACCACGCCAAAGGCATACTGACTGTCAGTATATATATATCAGTATATATATTCACGCCCAGATTCTCAGCTATCTCACAAGCTCTGGTTAATGCTATTATTTCTGCCGCTTGTGCAGAGTTGTAAGGGATTCTTTTGCTCTCCACAATACTCTTTAACGTGGTGATGGCATATGCGGCAGTTGAAGTTCTGTCAGGTAATTTAAAGCAGGAACCGTCACAAAACAGTACTCCATCTGGTTCTTTTAGTGGGGTATCACTTAAATCAATTCTCCCTTTTGTTTCTTCCTCAGTAACCATTAAACAATCATGGGGGGTGATTCATTTCCACCAAGGTTTTACCCGGGCATTGGCATTAATTCTGCTGGATTCAAAGCGCTAGACCTCATAATTTGGATGTGGGTGTAAACAACAAAATTTCATATCTAGTCAATCTAGCAGAGGTGAGGTGTTTTGTCTGCGTTCTATTGAGTCTATGGCATGTGACACCATCAAAATTAAGGTGTGCCCCAATACCATCCCTTCTGTTTGTTTCACTGACGCAGCAGCCGCTGCAACAGCTTGCAAACATCGTGGTAGTGGGCGCGCTACAGGGTCCAGCGCAGAAGAAAAATAGCCGCATGGCCTCTTTCTTCCACCTTGTTCCTGTGTTAGAACTGCCAACACGCAGCCATCATTCTCATGCACAAACAATTTTAAAATCTTTTCATAATTTGGTGTCCCGAAAACTGGAGCAGAACAAAATGCAGTTTTTAGTAAGTCAAATGCTCTCTGACATTCTTCATTACACTGCAAGGGCATCACAACATCTTTCTTTGTCAACTCCACCATCGGCTTCACAATTAAGGCAAAATTCACTATCCATTGCCGACAATAAGAAGCCACGCCTATTATAGCTCTGACTCCTTTTTGTGTTTTTGGAATAGGCATACCAGAAATGCTCTCTATTCTCTCCGGCGTTAGTCTTCTCCCTTCTTTCAAAAGTAAGTAACCCAAATAAGCCACTTCCTTTCGACAATACTGAAACTTTTTTAAGATGGCTTTGTGGCCATGCGCTGCTAAGTCTGTTAATAGTAAAAAGGTACTCTCTTTACAAATCTCCTCTGTGTCTGCTGCGATCAACAGATCGTCTATATATTGTAGCAATACACAACCTGTTGGTAGCTCTAGCATATCTAGTTTTTCTTTTAATGCTCTGCTATAGATGCTAGGGCTTTCTGTGTAGTCTTGAGGAATGCGCGTGAAAGTAAACTATCGCCCTCCTAGTGTGAAAGCAAACAGATATCTACTTTCTTTGTTTACTGGAATACTGACGAAAGCATTTTTCAAATCAATAACACTAAAATACTTTGCGGAAGCTGGGATCATTGTCAAAATTGTGATAACATCCAGAACCAATGGGAATTGGGGATCTACTACCTTGTTTAGTGCGCACAAATCAATTATGAAACAATATGGTACCTCATTACCTCCTTTCTTATACACCGGAAGAATGGGGATGTTACATATGCTTCCTGTAATCTCTTCAATCACTCCCAATTTTACCAAATCAGACACAATACTTGTCAATCCTTTCTCTCTGTCTGCTGAAATTTTATACTGTGGAGTACGTGGCAACGTTACTCCCTCTTTCAATGTAATCTTCACTGGCTGTATCTTCAAGCATTCCACATCATTATCATCTATTGCCCATATACAAGTTGGCACGTCAATCAATTATCCTGGCAAAGGTTTGGACAAAAATTCTGACTCTGGTACATTCTGTGGTGAAATAGTTAAAAACACTCCATCTGGTGTACAGTGAATAACTGCACTCAATATTTTCAATACATGTAATCCCAAAAGATTCTCCCCACAATTCTCTGTTAACAGGAATGGACAGTAGTCAGTGAATGGGCCTAATGCTACGGCTAGTGGTTGGGACACTGGTTTAATCACTGCGGTACCTGCGTACCCTACTGAAATATTTTTATGCCCTGACAGTGGTATCTCTGGAACTGAGTGATGGTCTATCAAGCACTTTTGTGCCCCCGTATCTACGAGGAATCTATGCTCTTCATCCCCGACTTTCATTTCTACGTAGGGTCCTTTCTGATTCATGGGAATAGATACTTGTTCCGACCCCTATCTTGGGCTGTCCTATTGGGGTAACAACACATCATCTGAAGTGTAGTCACTGTTATTATTGTAGTGTGCACCCGTTTGAGTATCAAAAATGTTCCCGCCTCTTCCTCTATTTCCATTTTGCATGCCCTGATGATTTTGATTCTGGGTAAAAGTAGTTTTATTCAGAGCCTGGCCTTGATTCTGTGCTCCATACCCTTGACTATTCTGGTGCTGCTGCATATGGTTTCTGTTGTGGCCATTTTTTCCTGGGTGCCCTCTGTGCTGTCTTCACTGACCGTACCCACCTCTATATTGTAAATGTGGACATTGCGCTCGCCAGTGTCCTTCCTCTCTGCAATACGCACATTGATTTAATCCCAAGGGCCCTCCGTGTATATTCAAATTACTCCTGCTCTGTGCATTTCCCCTTCCCCGGTTGTGTCCTGATACTTGCTGGAGTAACACCCCTACTATCTTCCACAGGGCTTCTATTCTTATTGGCAAAGGATACTCATTGCATATCTCATTGTTCTCCCCCACGGAAGTCCTAGGGCTCGACATCCATATCATTGTCTGTCGTATACACACTCGTAGTCTTTGTCTATCACCTGTCTGCCCGGGTGGAGGCAGGAATCGCTGCTGTCTATTGGGTACCGTTTCTTTCCTACCCTTCTCAATATCTTTCCTACTATACCCTGGTGTGGCAAGCACTTCAGAATATTCTTCATCAAGTTCATTCTTAAGTTCAAAAAGTCAGTCCACATGCTCTTTTATTTCTTCATCTCTCTCTCTCTACAACGGGCTAATGCTTTCAAATCCAACAATCGTTGTGGCGGCAACTTCCCAATTAACTTTTTCCATTGTGTCGACAAATATTCCCCCATGCATTCCAACAATACCTGTCTTTCATTGCTTCTCCTGAAATTATACATTGACGCTAGCGTGGCCGCCTCATCATTCTCGTCTATATACATTTCTGCCTGCTCTTGCAACTCTCGCTTTCTCTCCTTGCTGATCGCGCTGCGGGTCACTCTCACACATTCACTTTGTTCAAGTTGGCTTATAGGGGGAGCAGTCGGGACGGAGACACCCTCTTGGATGGGAGGTGCGGAGGGGGCAGTGTAAGCACGAGATGTCTGTTGGGGCTGTGGTAATTGCGAAACACTTGGCACGGGCTGACTATTGGGCAGCGCGGTTACTAATGCAGCCTGTGGCTGTGCTGGGGTTGGGAGGGGCTGAGCAGCAGCTACTGATGTAGTCTTTTTAGTTTCTATTCTAGGGCCTTGTTTCGTTTCAGTTAATATTTTATTTATCAATTTGTCTGATGAGTGGAACTCTCTTTGTGGATATATTTTCTCGATATTTAACTGGTTGCGTCTATTTGCTTTCCTCAAGCTATTACTCCACTCCTCCTCCTCCTTTTCTGATTTTGATTTATGCCTGCGTGCATGTTTCTCTCTATTTCTAAATCGGACCATCGCTTCCCTCCTCCAATCTCTAAGGATATCGAGTGCTGCGGGGCGTGTTTTTTTACTTATCAAAACCTTTTCCAGGTTATCTATTCGATCCATCTCAAAACTCCCATTCCTCGGCCACTGAAGATCTACCAGCTTTCTGGTTTGCTTATGCCAAATTTCCCAAAACATTATCGCTCCCACACCATATTTCACATACATATCATAAGCCGGCGTTCCCCCTGGAGGTGCAAACTGGCCAATTTCCAAAGATTTTCCGCCGCAGCGGAAAAACCCTGCTAGGGTGGCCAATACCCCAGGCATGTTTTAACCTTACCCTTGGTTAATCAAACTTACACTGGGTGTTCGATTTTGCAAAATCAACTCTCAACCAATATCAGGATTACTTACGAATTGGGGCACGACTCACCTGATTAGTCAATTTGTCTTTCCAAGACACAATTCGTCCGTATACTGGCGCAACCAATGACGTTGTGTCTGCGTATCTTGGCTCTGCCTCGTTTCGGGGCCCTCGCCTCCTTGTTCACTGGCTGGGCATGTCGATCAGGGATCAGCTGTGTGCAGATCTGCAGAAAAGAGTCTCATTGCTTCTGCAGGGGCGCCCCGAACACCTCTTGATCCCGGCTCGATCGTTCCCGTCCTCGCCGTTCTTACCACCTTCCTTATTTTGCTACGTACACGATGGAACAAGTGGGGGAGGGTCCCTATTCGGGCGCCATCTTGAAGGGGCCCCTGAGGGACCCTCGAATGTGGAAACAAGGCACAGTCACCACACACAAACTGATACGCCAGACACAAGGTTGTATTCCCAAAAGCTAGGGTTTATTGCAAAGTAAATAGTCTCAGTTGGCCAACTGGTCTCACGCCCCGCGACGTGTGTCTAACAGACCTCGGGAGATGGAAGAGAGCGAGACACAAACATCAGTTACATATATACAAAACTAACATCTTATAATCAGTAGTGTCACATCAAAAATCGTCCCTTGCACATCTCCTTTGAACTGAGCAAGATGATTGACAATCGTGATGAATATGACACCACAAACATTTGTTTTAGCAACAGTTTGCAATTTTGTAAGGCTGCAGACATAAGTCTTTGTTGAAAAGAACAGAATGCTCCTGCTCTCGCTAGCAAGCTGCATGTGGGGGGGACAGCCACATTCCAGGCCTTCCTATCTCCTAGTTTCTATTTGGGTCCTGGGGGTCATCTCGCTCTCCCGGACTCTACAGGGCTCGAGAAGGGGGGCCGTAAAGAAGAACATAATTCAAGCAATTTAATGTTCATTCTGAGTATTTTCACTGTGTTTTCGAGACACAATGGCACCTGTGGGCTGATTAGGATGCCTCGCTGCCCTCTTTCAAGGATAGCGCAGGGAGGAGACCGGGTATTTCTATCAGGGTTGCTATGTTATTTTTCAGCATATTTCCGTTGGCCTTGCATTGCACACTGGTAAAGCAGAATATCATGTCAGCGAAGCATTTAGAACAGAAAGCAATAAGCAAACGTTAGAGAAAACAAGATGACGATTTCTGTCACCTTAAAATGGCCGCTCTTCGGTCAAGCTTATGATTATGTATTACTAACACTAAGAGCATCACTCGGTTGGTCTTCGGCCAACATAGTTCATTTCTCCATGATCGAGGGGTGTCTGTTTTTCTGTGTCAAGCATCTCTTAACCACTCTTGTCTTCTCTAAACTGGACTACTGTGCCTGCATCCTCTTTGGTCTCCCCAACTATGCTTTCTGTCCTCTCAACAAGATCTTTATCTTCACTACCAGGGCTCTCTTTGAACTCCCTCACTTAACGCCAACTTCCTTGTACCGTCACCAGGCTGGATGGGTGATGATGGAAAACAGGGCCAGATAGAAATACTGTATCTATCCTCCTCTACCCAGTTCTATAAGCCTTCTCGTAATCTCCACTCTGCCTCCTCAACTACCTTTGTGTCTCCTCACACTTCCTGTGTTTACTCTTGTTTCCGCTCATTCTCTCTTCTTGCTCCACTTGCATGGAATTCTGTTCCCCCAGACATCCGAGGAACAGTCCACATGGATTTGTTCAAAACCAAATTTAAATCCTATCACCTTGCCTCAAAGTTACCCTCTTAACCTACCTCTCATCTGCCTACTAGCTAACATGTTTCCCTCGCCTCTAACCTGCCTCTGTCCCTCACTTCCTCTATCTCCACTACAGCAGTTGCAAGGGTGCAGAAGTGTGAGTCTGACACAATGGTGGCACAGTGATTGGCATAGACATTTATGGCAGTATAAAGGAAAAGAAAGGAGAACCTATCTTGCCCTATTTCTAAGCGGGATTTCCCTGCCTCAACTAAAGGTACTACAAAGTCTGTCAGGATGCTCAAAGTAAAGAGTCCACCATCCTCTGCCACAAACCTATTTCTTTCCCTTACATTATGAATGGAGCAAACAAAAATAGTTTCAAACTGAGAGTGTGTTTTGAGGGAATGTCTTCCTTCTCCAGGTTACAGTCTTATTCTGATGCAACATAAAGTTCTAGGTTTTTGAGGTATAGTTCATGAGAAATTTCCCTTATTGAGCATAGTTACTTTCAATATGGTATGATTGCTTATGATAGGTTATTTATAATACGCTTAATACCCAGAGGTTTCTAAGCGCAGACCAGGGATCGAACCTGTGTTGCTCCGTGTCGTCTTGCTCCCAGTCTTCCTGAACAAGGGGATAAATCCCTCCCCTCTAGTCCTGGTTCATAATGTTAGGAGGAGGTCCACCATTAACCTTTCTCAGGTTTTGATGGCTCAAGTGTATGTGGGGGAAATGCTTCCCTTACCCTGGCTTTTCTCAGGCGTTTCAGGTGACACAATAATGGATGGGGGAATGTCTCCCTTCCCCTGGCCTTGCTCAGGCTTTTTTGACAGCTCAGCACTGGTGGGGGAAATGCCTCCCTTCCCACTGGCCTTTCTCAGTCTGTTCAGAAAGTTCAACAACTGATGGAGCAATGTTTCACTTCCCCTGGCCTTTCACCGGCTTATCTTTCTTCTGGAAAGCCCTGGTTCACTATCCTGCCAGGGACTGTTGGTCTGCTTTACAAATCTAGTGAACAGCCCTGGTTCAAGACCCCGCAAGGAGATAGTTAACTTCTCCACAGTTCACTCTTCAGATGTGGGTCCCAGATCCTTATTTCTGTACTATTGTGGCTTGTAGTATTTGGGAACCTTCTTTCCCAAGTACTGTGATGAGGAAGAAGGCTTACAAGGCTTCATGTTACGTGCTGGGCAGTAACAGAAACTTTAATCACTAGTTATCCTCCCTCTGTGTTCCCACAAACCATTCCCAGCCACCAAGAGCATCACATGGTGCTAACTGGTGATCTACGTTTGTCTGTTGGTCTCTATGACTTCCTGGTCAGACTTCTTCTGACCTCTACAGCGGCTGTGGTGCTTCTGCAGTGTTCCACTGTCCTCTTGTTGTGTGTCTCCCTTTAAGCACATACACCAGTGTCCTCAACCAGCTGGCTGCCAGGGGCTTCTGCTTGACTGCCACTCTGTCCATGGCAGACCTTCCAGAGATGACTCTGCCTTCAAGTAGGAGTCTAGGTTTGTGCTCTCCTGGTCTCCCTTCTCCTCTCGTCTTCAAAACTCCTGGTTTCTCCAGTGCCGGCTTCTCTCCAAACAAAGTCATTATTCTCTTTTTATTGTATCATGCAATTCAGTTGGTTTAGATTGTCCAGTATGTCCATGTTGGTTCCACAGTGTATTTACATTGCTCTGTACTTCCTCCTCATTTCAGTGGTGATTCTCACACTCTGCAATGGGTTGTCAGTGTTCTTCTTTGTCCAGGTTGGTAAATGTGCCTTCCCTACATCAATCATACTTTTCCTCATCTCATTATTTCCAGAGCGACTGATACCATCTACCCTACAGAGACATATAGAAATGTGTGGGGTAGGAGGAGTCTGGAAATGGTGACTGGGTGAGATAGAGGTTAATGTCTGACGGCCATACCCCATTCTCCCTGGATAGTCATCCCTGGTCGCATGATGGAGATTCATCACCATGTGATCCTCCCACTGAGTACCACCCCCAGGGTGCCTATTGGTTAGTGGCCTCAGCTCCATAGCCTCATGGGAAGGAGCTCCCCCTAGGGAAGCAGGGTCGATATCCTGGGATTCGTCACACACCTCACCCATCATGGTCACATCCTGTGCAAAGCTGGCTGTTCTGTTTATCTGCACATAAAAACATCCAATTTTCATTGACCTTAATCTATATATGTTTAATTATGTATTGTCCCCAATGACTGTTCCATTTACTCCACTCCACAACCTTGTCAGAATGTCCCTCAAACTCACCACATTATAAAAAGCACACTGCTTCCTATCAATTCTCATTTCTTATCTATTGTATGTTCTTTTGTAATCAAAAGAGCATTGTTCCTCCTTTTTTATAAATAAATAAATACATAATGAATAAATAAAGTTACCTGCAGTCTCAGTGTGGGTTATAGTGCCTAAGTATACTGCTAGGTCTTTGCTATTGATTTGACCCAGGCCTGTTTCTTTCTTTTAATACAGACTTCCATTGAGGCCTTTGTTTTGGCCTGCTATCACATCCTGGGTGATGAGATGCCTGTATATTAGCTAACCAGATTTGCACTATGCTCCCTTTGCTTAGGGTTTTCTCTCGGCTAGCAGCAAGCAACTCTTCCACCAAGATTTTTAGGGGAGATTTGTAACTCCAATCCACAGCTTCTCCAAACACCCTTCAAGCGTTTAGCTGTATTGATGGACGTTCTATTTACATTCCAATCTGGGTGGGCACATCCGCAGCTGGCTCTGTGACATCTTAGTTAACTTCACCCCTAAACCGGGCATGTGAGTAGAGGGAGATGATACCTTTTGCCATCAAGTTAAATTTGACAGGTGGGAACACCCCGTTAACCCTGAAATCCTGCCCTACTGGAAGTCCCACCCCTGTAGTGACATAATGGGGGTGACCCAGAAGTCCCTCCCTACCAGAATTCCTATCCCAGATGTGACATCATGTGGGCCAACCGAAAGGCCCACGCTCTACGTTGTGGGTAAGTGCAATTACCATTTTGACCAGTAGTAATGCGCGTGAAGTCCTGTTTGTGTACCCCTTGCACCGGTTTATGGGGTGATAATAAAATGCGGAAATGATGTACATGTTGTTATATACCCCCGCAGGTATGCCCCAAAGACCCGGTATTATGTCACAGGGTTTAGCGGGCACCAGGGTGTTGGGGAGATGAGGCAGGCATGAACCTGTGACGTTTGGGGGAGGTCTGAAGGAGTTAGTATACCTTTGACCATGAAATGTGTCCTGGTGTACAAGGGCGCTGTGGAGATGATGCCTATTTTCTCGCAGCCCTATATAAATAAATAATAATTATAATGCTGTATGAACCCCAAGCATGTTCTTTCATAATGCCTTAGTTACAGAGTTGTTGCAATGCCTGGCCCTTCTGAAACTGTGTGAAACCCTTCCGGCTCCGATTTATACTAGCATAAGCCGCAGCAGGAACCAACTGTCATATAGGAGAAGTTACATAATGCTGTGTAAGATCCTGCTCACAGCTATGAAACAAGCGTGTGATGTAATCTGTTCAAAGCTATTGCTGAATCATAAATGCAGTGCTGGGATTTTGTACACATTTGAGCCTTTACCGGAAAAATACAAAAATATTCCAAACAACTGTTTCAAGTTTTCATAGGAACAAATGATATCCCCCTGCTATGTCCTGTGAATCTTGTATAATTCCTTGTGATAAATTCTAAACAGGTGCTGGGGAGTCGCTGCAGATATACTTGGTCTGTACCCCTTTCAAAATCCTTGTGATAAAATGGACCAGCCTCTGTGCCATGTCACCTAGGATATGCATATTCTGACTGTCCGGGGAGCGGGGATCCCTTATGTTAACTTGTCACAGGTGGTGTGCTGTGATACTGGTGATTTATGTGTTCAGGGCACATATTGACTACAAAGGGCTGCAGGACACAAGTAGCCTGCCAAAATAGTCTATATACACATCTGCCCTGCAAAGTCTTGTGTTAGAGAACGGCCACACGGTCTGCTAACCCATTCACGCTAAGACAGAGAAAGCATGTCAGATCACACTGAATGAGAAGTAAGTGTTTTGGCAGCTCTGAGTTCTGCTTTAATATGCTGTTTAGTTATTTATTTGTTTATTTACTCTCTTCTAGATTTATGCAGCACCCTCTGTCTATACTTGTGTAGACATTTCAACGAGATCATTTTTTGTTTAATTTATTTAAAGGCTGCAAAATGGCTTATACCAAAAAGTTTAAAATAGCCTCTTTTTCGTTGCAAAGAATCCCCAAAAATAAAATAAACAAATAAAAATAAGTATGTTGAATTGCCAGGATGTATTTTTGTGTGTTGTCTGGGGTTTTCTGAATGGTAAGCTTCAAATTCGGGTTGGATTGTGTCTCTTCTTTTAAAAAAACATGTCTGATTTCAGTAGACCTTTACTGCATCTCTTGTTCTGGGACCTGACTGATGTCTCATTGGGGGTTTCTATATTTAGACATGTTGGCATGTGCTGGTTTGTTTGAATGTACAATTGCTATCTCTTCTCAGGATAGCTTGCAAATACCAGATTCTAGACACTTCCATATGATTTAAAAAAAAGATATATATATATATTTTTTTGTTAAATGTGAATTTGGACAGGGTCCTACCAGTAGTATAGCCCAAGCAACCGCCAAGCTGTCTAAACCCCCAACTCCGAACATGCCTCATGTGTACACAAATTGTATTTATCTTTAGATGTTGTTGCAAATAATCAGTCTCATTCTCTATTCACCACTACAAGCAACCCTTGTAAACGTTTTGATGCTCGGTGTTCAAGGTCCCTGAGAGACACACCTGTTATCTTGAGAGGTAATCAATGTTAAAAATAAAAGAAACATTGTCTAACCCTGTTTTTCTTTTACAGGTCTTTTAACATGCAGCTGTAATTTTTGCAAAATATGTTTATTTAGTTCAAACAATATGGAGCCGCCTTTTGAAAGCTGTGTTTTTCACCTGTTTCATTCTAAAATACCCAATGGTAAAGTCTTAAATCCTATTTTTTTAAATGTTTTATTTCAGATTCACAGATTCAGTTAAATACAGCTGCATTGTCCAGAGGCCCTGCGCTAAAAAGGAAATATTCCGCTGGCAGGATGCACAGTACCTTTGTATTATTACTGAGCTGTTAACAAAAAAAATGTTTTCCTACCTATACAGGTTAACAGCTACATGTATTTCTGTAGCTGTACACAAATCCTTTTTAAAATGTTCTTTTGAGGTCTGGGTTGGGTATGAGGAAGCATCATTTTTTCCTGCAGCTGTATTTTTTTGTTTGTACAATATCTTAATTCAGTTAAAACAATATGGATCCTCCTTTCTAAAGCTCTATACCTAGAGGGTGGGACTTCCGGGTGGCCCACATGATGTCACATCCAGGATAGGACTTCCAGTAGGGTGGGACTTCCAGGTCACCCCCATGATGTCACTACCAGTGTGGGACCTCCGGTTGGGTGGGACTTCCGGGTTAACAGGGCATTCCCATCTATCAAATTTGACTTGATGGCAAAAGCTATTAACTCCCTCTACTCCTGTATTACTTTGTATCCAATTGGTCTAGCTACATCTGTTTCTACATCTCTCTCAAGTGTTGTCCCATTTGCTTGGACAAAGCAAGTTTGCATTCACTAGTTCTTCCACTATCACCTCTCTCTGCAACACATCTCCCTCCCCAGAGAGACACCCTAACATCCTAAATGTTCAGAAATGTGCACTGATTACTTGATTGAACTAAAGAACATTAGATTGTATATATCCTTTCCCCCATTATTATCCTGTTTCATGATTGGTCTTTTTTAACTGGGTCCAATTTATCCCCATGTTTCTGTAGTTCCCAGTGAACAGGTGTGGATGATATTTAGATCAAGGAAATAGACCCAAACCCCGAAGCTGACACCCCAAAAACCTGACTTTATAAAAGGGCTATCTGCCAAATTGGGATCAGGCATATCTGTCATGGTATCAAACACAGTTCCCTTTCCTCTTCTCTATGCCATTGTGCAAGTTTCCCTTTGCATGGGCAAGTGGCATCACACTAAGAATGACTTCTCCTTTTGTGTGATGCAGTGTAAGTGTTTGCAACCCCTGTCATGTTATCCTTGACTGTGTCCTAATCCCCAGATTGAGATGTGAACGAGGATGGTTGTTCGGTAAAACTTTACTCTATTCTGGTTCATGAACATTTTTGCAAGGTCTGCTTTTTTGTGACTTTTTTCCCTGGGCCATTTGGAATGCTATCTCTGCCCCATAGCATAAAGTCACCATCCTTGTTTATCAACTACATTTCTCCCATGTCAATATGCGGCTCGCCAAAAGGGGATTGAGTCCTTGGGACACTAGAGAAAGACATGGGAATGATTGGGGGATCCTTTGTTTACTGTCTCCAGCGGACACAACGATAGTGGCTTCTCCTACCCCCTGGGTCCCCAGCCATCTGAAGGGTCAACATATAGAGGGCTTCATCAGATAAGAAAGACAGACTTTGGCACTGGCAAACACTCCACATTAGTGTGATTGGACTGTTAAGTAGACTTTCATAAGCAAAGGTTACAATTTACAAATTCATTCTTACCTATTTCAAAGCTTCCATCAACAAGGCCAACTACAGATGATGTAATGTCAAATCTTCTTTCAATCTGGGTTATTGAACTTTTCATATAACTTCCAGACAATGCTTTTGCAAAGTAAGCGAAGGAAAGTGCAATTAGGAATACCTGAGGAGGCCAGAAAATAGGCATGTTTATTGGATGAATCAAACAAAATTACATGTTAACAAATACATGTCGAGTGAAAAAATATTGTCAGAATTATATGCCCCTCACGTGTGAAAAGTTACCATTACTTTTAATAATAAAGGCCTTCGTTCTGTTTAAAACATTATGTTGTTATGCTGTTTCATATTACAATAAGGCACCTAAATGTGGAGTGTTTGGTTTTAATTTCCTTTGGTTTTTGACTTGCAACAATCACGCCCATTTAACAGAGTTTGTTCTGTGAATTTCAAAGGGTTTTATATATATATATTTTTTAAAAACATGTAAATAGAGGGTTGTACCACTACAAAAAAACCCACAAAACATGCCACAAATTTTCCCAGCACTCAAGACCAAACCACCTTCTTACAAATATACTTTGATTTTATTCATTGTAAAAACAAACAACCAACAGTGCAAATATGCAGTATAAGGCAGGTATAAATCATAAGCCTCGCCATGGCATACAGGTTAAACAACACTCACCCCCCAGGGTGGAAAATCGCCACACGTTCTGCCTGGATATACCAAGCTTCCTCAAGCTGATCAAACTCCCCATCCGTGAAAACACAACCAATTTAAAACATAAGGAAAGCAACTCGAGCAAGCAGCTCCTCCCCCTTCTCATCATGTTCGATCATGTGATCGCGTAATACCGCATTGAAAACCACATAAAGCGGGCCACCATGATGGAATGACTAAGTTGTCATTGTGTTCACTATGAACACAGTGCGCTGGCCATAAATTAAATGCCAGCATGACATATTAAATTGCGCCAGTGCGCCTTTCTATAACATGGGTTGACCTCATCAACCTTGACGAGAGTCTATCCATTACGTGCCTGGGTTTGTAGTATTGTACTACAAGCTAAATACTGCACGGCAACAAACCCCATTAAGAGCCATAGCTCTCCATTATATATATGCAGGACACACTGCCCTCTAGTGGAGAAAAACTATATCTGTCTTGGTTCAATCTTTAGCACAGTGCTATGACATACTTGGAATAATTTTCTCTATGATAGCCTGTACCTGTAAGGTGCATTTCCATATGGATCGTTAATCCTGTTTGTGCGAGATACATATATTCACCACAGTAGACATGGTTCCATAACGTGACTAGTGCATACTAATAAAGACAAAATATGATTGATGGTATCTTAGAGCGAACAGCAAGAGAACGGCAAAACTTAAAGTGCACTTCCCAAAATGCACAAATCACTTAAATATCCCCCGGTAGGCCTATTGTTACCTTATGTGGCACACTATTAGAAAATCTGGCTCAATTCATCGATGATCGATGTAGCCAGCACTCCTTGCAGGTCCCTACACGCATGCGTAGCGTTTCGAATTTACAATTAGTTTGGAACAAAGAGATTACCATTTGTTCTCCCTCTTTGCTGGTCAATTTCATTATACAGCAACCATTCTGCAGTGATTTGCAGACGGCGTTGAAGGCTCAAGCTAGGTTGTGCTGCTACTTCACTTTTAAAATACATGCAGCTCTGGATCTCCTTAAACTGCATGGGGCACCCTCTAGGTTATGTTTTAGTCCTGAATTGTCTGGCGTGACTGGCCACACTACACTGCATAGGTGGTTGCAGCAGCTAGGTTTTCATCAGAATGGTAACACCCACCTCCTGAGGAAGACGTTCAGTTAACCACCACTACACGTCGAAACCGGTCGAGAAATAAATTCTACAGGGATGTGATCTTTGCATCTGTTATTCCTATCCACCCTGACAATAGATTGTTTGTGAATTATTTCTATTGTTTGTAAACATCGCAATAATGTGTGTCATTATGGGGACTAGTTATGAATTCCTCTTCCCCATTGGTTCTTAGCATGTTTTTTGTGTCTTTTAGTACTTTGGATGTATGCCACGGTATGATGAGTTGTGTGTGTATGAATGCACCATGTATGTTGAGTATGAGTGATGAAGTTTTAGCCAATTTTCGGCATATTGTTGCTGCTGTTTTGCTATATTAAAATGATCAGTGTATAATAATTTTTTGTGATTTATTCACTAGTTTGCAATTTTTGTATCACTTTAAATACATTTTGATACATTTTTTCTAAACATACTTTGCTCTGGACATATCTTTTCTGTTTTTTGATGTTATTATAATACTCTGGTCCAGAGGCTAGAGTTACCCTGCTCTTTTCAGTGTTTGTATCAATTCATCGATGAAACTCTCTTTCATTTGTATCAGTGTTGCCATCCTACCTGAGGGATACTAAGGATTTTTTACAACATATCACCAAGAGGAAGAGGGTCTGATTCTGGCCACAATTGATGTGGTCTCTCTATTCACCTCCATCGATCACACTGTGGGTATTAATGCATGTAAATACTATTTGGACACCCGCTCCCTTAATTATTTTGGACACAGCTCGATGATCTTGGATATGCTTTTGTTCTGTCTACACAACAATGTCTTTCTTTTGAGGGGTCGTTTTTGCAGCAAATTAGTGGGACTGCTATGGGAAGTACTTTTGCACCATCTTCTGCTAATCTCACGATGTGGTGGTGGGAGGCTACCTTCCTGTCCGACCTACTTTCGTCTTGCTTTCCAACACTGATCGTTTCTTGGTGGCGGTACATTGACGACGTCTTTATTATTTGGAAGGGCACGGAAAGTGATTGGCTATCTTTTGTTAAGAGTATTAATACCAATAAGACCAACCTTAGCTTCACTGAATGTCATAGTCAGTCTGAGATTATCTATCTGGATGTCATCGTCATGTTGGACCACTCAGATATTCATATGGAACTCCGCAAGAAATCTACTAATACCGGTCTGCACCTTCATGCCAACAACTGTCACCCTCCGTCATGTAAAAAATCGATTCCATATAGTGAATTCATCCGGTTTTGTCAGAACTGTACCAACATTGCCTGGTTTGACCATCACTGTGTGTTGGCAGCTGTGGACTTTTTAAAACAAGGGTGTGACAAGAGAACTATTGAAATGGCCTATACAAAGGCATGTGGAATGTCCAGAGACAAACTGTTGTATGATATCAACCCTGCCAAAACCACTATCAATGATGAACCCAGACTCATTATCTCGTTCGACACCGCCACCAACAATATTCGTAAAATTATTGAGAAACATTGACATGTCCTTACTTTAGACAATGATCTCAGGCCTGTTTTGTCCAACCGTCCCACCATGACATACAAACGTGTACCCTCCCTAAGAGACAAACTTGTGTCTAGCTTTTTATCGCCAGCTGCTAAAAATCAGTCTTCCATGACCTGGCTCTACGTCTCTCCTATGGGGTTCACTAAATGCATGAAATGCAACGCTTGTGTACATGACACCATGCTGAAATAATTTGTACATCCTGTCACTAAAATCCATCACAAGATAAAGTATTCTATCAACTGTGACACTACTTTTGTTGTGTAGGTCCTCTCATGCCCTTGTATGAGATCGTACATTGGGAGTACCACATGCAAACGAAAGCTGAGAATTCTGCTACATCTCAGAGCTATTAAGATCTCTGATCCAGCGTACCCTATGGCCAAACATTTTAAACAGCAACATGAGAATGATTTGAGACTGTTAAGTTTCTTTGCAGTGGCATATGTTCCCGCTCACCCCAGGGGTGGAGACCGCTTCTTGAAATTAAGACAACTTGAAACCAGATTCATTTTGGACTTTGATACAAAGTATCCAAAGGGTTACAATGTGGATGAGGAATTGTATACATTTTTGGGCACTTAATTTCCTTCTTTTGCAATCCTCTCCACTTCATTTTGGCTTTCCCTCTCTTTCTTACCTCGTTCCTCAATAATTATGTCAATTTTGGACCCCCATTGTCTGTTCCTGCATGGATGCCTCTAGTCCTGGGGATGACTACTTTATCTTTCATCCTTTTAATATATCTTTTCTTTTAGTTCATGATTTGGCTGTTTACTTTGCAATTTGTGAGGAGTGGTATGTATATACTTTTTTCTTGAAGTTGGGGTCCAATTTCAGTCTTCTTACCTGTGGCTTTGGCCTATTGTCTCTCTTATCTGTTTTTTGGTGGTTGGCCCTGCTTGGCTCTTTTTAACCTACTTCAAATTGTTTAATGGAATTTCATTACAGGTTTTATACTGTCCTATGTCTACTTTTGTGGCATTTGCTAGTTAAGATTGTTCCTGTTGCTTTTGCACTTGCACTTCAGTATGGCTCTGCCATCCCGAGGCCTCAAAGACAAATGGTTGTCTTTCTGTCCTTTATGCACTTTAATTGTAGAACAGAACCTGTACTTGTATTATGTGCAATACATACATATGCCCTTATTCCATTTTGAGAGCAGTTACCACCCTGTATATCAGCATCCCTGGCTGGATTTTATAGTGGAATGAACTGTTGCATTATTTGTATATGATGAGGTGTGCTCTAGTTTTACTATCACTATTGCGGTCCT
This sequence comes from Ambystoma mexicanum, assembly GCF_040938575.1. Taxonomy (NCBI): domain Eukaryota; kingdom Metazoa; phylum Chordata; class Amphibia; order Caudata; family Ambystomatidae; genus Ambystoma; species Ambystoma mexicanum. The sequence goes on along the minus strand of NC_090936.1, from coordinate 276,417,052 downwards.
TTTTCTACCTTTTTTACAAGCCTTTTTGCAATCAAATGTGTAGGTTTTAGCTTTTTATATATAGGACTTATTATACTTGGTATATGCCTAGGTATGGCTGGTTCTTATATTTTTTTTGACTCAGCAACTTTGGTTCATTATTATATTACCCCCTATGGTGGTGACTTCATCTCCATTTCTGCCCTAGCACTTTAGCCCTTTGTCCTATTTTATATATTTTTGCAACTATCTTACCTACCTGCTGCATCATCTGGGTTTGGCTATCAGTATCCGCATTTTTCCCGTGTGCACCTTATATGGCTTTTTTATTGCCTCATATAGCCTTGATTATTTTACTATTCTATTATTGCCATTTTTCCACGAAACCATTTCCAATATGGAGAACAATTCTGCCTTCTTTACTGTGTGCATGTATAATTGAAATTTAGCGATTGTTTTGGCCACTTTCTGTTTTATATCTGCTTTTATTGATGACTGTATATATATATATATATATATATATATATATATATATATATATATATTTATATATAGTATTCTGATATGTTTGTTGACTTCAACACTATACAGATTTATCTATTTATATTTTGCCATATTGTTTTACATATATAGCAGTATATGTGCACTTTGCGCTCAGTCTGTGGCTCTGCCCCTTATTATATATATACTTAGGTTGTATTTCAGCTTCCTTTGCTTATACATGCTCTTGACCCCATTCCATCATGGCCGCCAGTGTTTCCACCTTTAGCCAGGGCTTACAGAGTCGACTGACAGAGTAATATACCTGCCCTTACTGTTTGTATTTCTACCAGCCAACCATTTCTCCCATTACGTGATCAAGCGTTCAGTGTAGCGCGAAACGTGTTGTTTTGTAGGTAGTGCACTATGGCGTCCTGCTTCTGTTTGTCTTTTTGTTGCTGCTTGTTGTGCCTAATTTTTTTTGTACAACCTATTTTTAAACACTAAAAACATATTTACTACACTGTGTTTCTTTGTTTTGTCCGTGATTTTGGAGCTTGCTACTAGCGCTTGGCCCTTCTCCTCCTTTCCTTTGATATATATATATATATATCCCGATTAATTTAAGAGGTGGTGAACGTACTCTGAAACTCAGGCAATTGGAAACCAGGTTGATCTTAGACTTTGATACTAAATACCCCAATGGTCACAACGTGGATGAGGAGTTGCATACCTTTATGGGCATCTGATATTATGTTCCTTTTGCATCAGTTTTTCTTTTTCTTGTTCGTGTCTATTTGATTTTGGTTACCCAACACTGCTTCTCTTAGGTACTACTTTGACATATTGTTTTGGCCTGGAAATGCTTTGTTTTAATTTTATTGTCTGTGTTATTTGACCAGACTCATTTTCTCCTTTTGGTTTTACGGCTATCTTGCCTTTCTGATATCATATGGGACCATCACTATTATAATTAGTTGATACAGGTTTATTCTGAATTTATTTTTTCTATAGATATTGCTTTCCTACTTTCCATTTTTTGGCTGTTTTCCTTATTTGTTATCCGATCAGGTTGTGCATTATGCAGATTTCTTGTTCTCATAGCTTTGTTTTTCATCATGTGGACTTGCGATCAACATACAACCAATTAATCTTTTAAGATTCTAGGGCATGTAGTGTTTTTATTCCCACCATAGCTTGCAGCTATATGTATTTTAACATGGCACTTTATTGTAATTTCTGTGCATTTGCACCTTAGGAGTACCACAATAAGTTTGGTCTCTTGTTTCTTGCTGCTAAATCGGTTTGTTTACATGGAAATGCACTTGCACTTTATGAGTATCAAACTACATTGGTTGATTGTCCATGGCTGCTACGTCGATATGTTTACATAGAAATGTACTTGCACTTTATGTTGTAACTGTGGGTTGTCCCACTCATCAGTGCTTTTGCACTTGCACTTTATAGAAACTTGTTTTAATTCCATGATTACATTTTCATGATACTGATGCATTTATTTTTTGCAACTGTTATGTCAATATGTTTACATATTATTGCACTTGCACTTTATGTTATAACCCTTTGACTACATGTTGTGGAACGTCATGTTTTCATTTCCCAAACAGAGCAAAACTACTGTGGTGTATACATACGTGTCAATTGTTCTTTAACCATTTTTATTATAGGGATTATATTTTAGCATTAAGCTTGTCACTTATTTCTGTGATATTTTAAAACATGTTTCTTAAATGTGCTTTATGGTGCATTGTATTATACTGCTATATTTAAATGCTGATGTTATTGTTTTGTGTTGGACCATACTCTAGTCTAACATGGCTGCCCTGGTTTTCACAACATAGTGGTTGATGTGTGGAAACAGGCATAATGGAAGAGGGACTATTGCGCAATATGTATTGTGTTTTTCACCATGGTTCCCTTAACGTGATCAAGCGCTCCAGGAAGCGCAAAACGCGTCGTTCAGGACCCATCCTTGGCGTCCTGCTTTGTTTGCTGTGTGTGCTTTGCCTTTTTTGCCTTATTTACCAACATTAAAACTTGTGTCTTCATTTGGATTCGAGGTTGTCATTTTTTTTGGGACCTGCAGTACCTCTTGGTGGAGTGCGTTTTTTTTCCTCTGCTTTGTTTTGTGTTATATATATATATATATATATATATATATATGTGTAAAAACACGTGTAAATAGAGAGTTGTAGCACCACAAAAACTCCCCACAAACATGCCACAAATTTTCCCAGCACTCAAGACCAAACGACCTTCTTACAAAAACACTTTGTTTTTAGTCATTGTAAAAACAAACAACCAACAGTGCAAATATGCAGTATAGGGCAGGTATAAATCAAAGCCTCCCCATGGCATACAGGTTAAACAACACTCACCCCCCAGGGTGGAAAATCGCCACACGTTCCGCTTGGATATACCAAGCTTCATCAGGCTGATCAAACTCCACATCCGTGAAAACACAACCAATTTAAAACATAACTAAAGCAACTCGAGCAAGCAGCTCCTCCCCCTTCTCATCATGTTCAATCACTTGATCGCGTAATACTGCATTGAAAACCACATAAAGCGGGCCGCCATGATGGAATGACTAAGTTGTCTTTTCTAGGGGTGATGTCATGCAGGTGCTGCTTACATTGTAAATTAAAAAGCCCTGCAATTACTGACACCTGCAACACATCCTTCTCCCATCTACCAAAAAAAAAAAAGGGTTATTTATCAAATAAACAAAACAGTAAAGCAATGCTGGAAGGTTTGTAATCATTCATAACCACTGGCACAGCTCTGGGCAACCCACCAGACCATACTTTTTCTGGTTGAACTTGTGTTGGTCAGTTGCTGTTTCCAGTCGGTGGCCAGACACCTGGCAGGCACTGGATGTCTGCGCTTTGAGGTTCAGGCCTCTTCAAGATTCTCTCCCTTTTTACAGTTTAGCCTGAGTGATGTACAATAGTCCAGGTGACGCGTACCGCGAAGTACACCGAAGTACTGTTTGCTGCGGGCTGCGAGCGGGCGCTCGAGTCTCTGTGTGCTGCTGTTCTGGAGAATTTTGCTTCCTGGAGACTGTGGCTTCCGCGTATACCAGCGGAACTCCGGAAGTAATCAGGACGTCTGAGTCCACAACACCCTGTTGCCTGACCTCGTATTGATTTCATTGCAAGGTGTGTCCTCCAATTGTGATCCCGCCCCCTCTGGCTGCACCGCCCCTTCTGCAGGAACAAATAGTGGAGCCCTCGCGCACCCGCGCCGCGCACCGCAAGGAAAACACCAAAGTACTTTTTGCTGCGGGCTGCGACCGGGGGCTCGAGTCTCTGTGTGCTGCTGTTCTGGAGAATTTTGCTTCCTGGAGACCACGGCTTCCTCGTATACAAGCGGAACTCCGGAAGTACTCAGGACGTCTGAGTCCGCAACACCCTGTTGCCCGACCTCGTATTGATTTCATGGCAAGGTGACTTTTCACTTGCGAATGCTTACGTGGCATACTGTTTATCCATTTGATTACCAATATATGGAATGGGACACTTGTTACGTTGTGCCCACGTGTCTGATTTACTGCTCTAAGACACGTGCTCTTTCATACGCTTCTGCCCACGTGCCTTATTTTCACCTAAAAATCACAGTTGCGTTGCTTACGTGTAGCAACTTGTCTAACTTAGAAGTGTTCACTGTTTTGTCCCGCTCTAGTGGTAAACTTGGATTATAACCACTCCTTTTGCTTTCTGTTTTCCTTCCCAATGGTGCGTCCTCCAATTGTGATCCCGCCGCCTCTGGCTGCACTGCCCCTTCTGCAGGAACAAACAGTGGAGCCCTCGCGCCCCTGCGCCGCGCACCGCGAAGTACACCGAAGTACTGTTTGCTGTTTGCGGTGCGCGGTGCGCGGCGCGCATTATTATCCACCTAACACCAGTATTGGGTGCTGTAGGGTGAGCATTAGTTGTGCAATAAGGGTAGAATTTCTCTGTTTATACTGGTTCACTGACCCGCTTTAATTGACTGAAAAGAGGTATTATACTTTTGTTTTCCCTTTTACCAAAGTGTGCTGACCTTCTACTTTTTTCCAGTATCCACTATATGGAATCTGTTCTTAGAAACGGGAAAAAAAGGAAGGAGTGTCCTTCAAAAATGCCTTCGTCTACAGATTCTCCAAAAAATGTAAATAAAAAAAAAAATAGTCCTTCAGCCTCATTGAATGGGAAACCATCTTTCTTATCTATGTCAATCCATGCTGATGAAACAAAGTCCCTTAATGAGAAAACCTCTATCTCAGAAAGTCAAGCAGAATAATTTTGGACAAAAAAATATGTTCTTTGAAGAAAGCCAATGAAGACATCACGAATGATCCATCTGCTGTTGATGAACATACACTCAATATTCAAAAATTGATTGCTGACATACATTAAAATAAATATCTGCCTGTTACAGATATCTCCTTACTTGCTCCACTGATCATGGCTGACTTAGACAAAAGAGTTAGGTTATCTCTCGAGCCCTCTGCTCCGGTCTCTACACAGGGGATGCGAATGGAACATGTCCATTTCCATAAATCAAGTGTCAAAGATTCAAATCCCCCGAGCATTGTAATAGGAAGCAAAGAAGATAACGGTACACAAATCCCTGCGACCAGTTCACCCACTTTGAATAATGTTCATAACATAAACATTCAGTATTCATCTTCTGAACAGAGAAATTTGAATACATCTGTTCCAGTCTTTAAATTCTCAAATTTGCCTGAGTTGCCCTTATAACATGAAATTCCAGAAGACGACATGCCTGAACAGAAGCTCAATGATCTCCCCATTTTTACAAGAATTCTAAACTTACTCGATCGAGGACACGAATAATCCCATCTGCTTTTACAAGAGATTAAAAAAAACCTTGTGATAAAATCCACACAATTATCAAAAATTGAAGGATATATCTTGGTGCAAGAAGCTTGTCACATTTACCATTCTGAATGCCATGTAAGAGAAGCTTCATTATTAAAAAAAGATTTCCTTCACCCCAAGGTCGATTCAGAAAAAAAGAAGTTGCCTCACAAACCATTAACGAGCCATTCCTGTGTAATAGAATTCCCGCTACATTTGCACAAATACTTCAGTGCAAAGAGAATCCAGGAGTAGAGGGGTCAAGCCTTCCAGATAGTGTAAAAATGGATCACTTAGAAATTGCAAAATTGCAGCATGATAGGTTACTACAAGTTGAAACATTATTGGTTCAAATGAATTCCAAAGACAAAATTTCACAAAAGGCCATATCAGAGGAAGTACTCACAATGAACATAAGTGTGAGTGAAACTGCTCCTGATAGCCCTTCGATCTTGATAAAGCTAATCGAAAAGGACAAAAGCAATGAAGCACAACAGGACGGTTCTAGCTCAAAGGAGAATCATTATTTCTTATCAAGGAGAGCTAAGAAAAATCATCTCAAAGCTCTAAAAAGAAGACATAAAAACAAAGGAATCTCTGCGCATGGAGAGAAAAAAATGCAAGAACTAGCTTCTGAATTAGCGGATGATAATGCAGCCCAAATATGTTCTAGTAAAGTAACAATGCCTGTGGATCCCTCTGATCAAAATCTAAACTTAAACAAATTAAACGAGGAGAGCAAAACTGCACTGCAATTGAGCTCATCAACGACACAGGCAAATGCTCTAAAGCAGGCACCTACCATAAATCAAAAACAAAAATTGAACTTGAGATCTACAAGTAATGAGTTTAACGAGAAAGATGGTAAACACCACCCGGAAGCAGTTTCAAGTATGCCTAGTGAAAGAAATATCCACCCTCATCTAACTGCATATGTTACGGATATTTCTACAAAGAAAACTGATGGGTTAAAAAAAAACGGAAAGATCCACGAAGGATGTCCTCAAGAGTCATATATTCTGGGCTCGCAAGACGAAAAAAGGATAAAGTCTGAGACAACCAAGCAAGTTTTGGAAAAAGTAGCGTCTCTTCTGGAATCAATTCCTAAAGAAGGAGCAGGCCGATTAGACATACATATCAAACAAGGTCATCTTGGAGGCCTTAATCAATGCATGAAAGATCAGAGTCATAACTTGACTGCACCACCATCTTTTACCCTCAGAGATTGGTCTAAAATCAAATACCGAGCAAGAAAAAGACCTACAACAAGCATGTGGAAGTGCTTCGGAAGTAAAAAAAGAAGAACTAGATGCCGCTGAAAAGCAACCACAGACATCCTTGGAAGATTCACTTCAGCACACTCTCCACAAGTTTCAGAATACACCTCTAGAAATGAAAAACATTATTGGTTGGAAAAGTGATGATAAGATCAATGGCACGGTTCGCATCAATCAATCTTTTCTAATGAACTCACTCTATAAAATTCCATCACTTAGAAACCTGGTGACCAACGATATCGAGTGGATCAGACTACCTAATGAGAACAATAATAGAATGTTGTCCAGAATGCTATCGCCCATAAGCGTGAAATTGATCTGGGAGCACCAGCCTGATCTTTTGATTTTGGGTCTTGAAATGGTTGGATTCCCCCAAGTAAAAACAGCAATGGACTTTTTAGAATTCCAACCTCTCCCTCCGAAAGTGAGTGTTGACCTCTTCGTCCCCACGCAGGGTCAAAACGATCCTAACAAAAATATGAGGGAACAACTTTCTGCCCTCACAAATGCCTTAAATGGGTTAAAATGGCTCGAACCTCTGATCATATCAGTAGTTAGCACCACCAATCACACGGCCGAGTCATAAATTCATGACCTTACCATTGTGTCATGGAATTGTTGTGGCTTCTGCAATTTGATAAAATGGAGGGATAGTGTAAAATCAGAGCACCTGCCCAACATACTCCTAATAGAGGAGACTATGGAAATAAAGTCTGTAGAATTGGATGGTTTTTTTGTATGCTCGCATCACGCTAACAAAAACTCAGAAGGCAGACCGACAGGGGGGTTGATGATCTTGATTGATATAAGGCTAAAATTCACTCTTAATAATGTTTATAACTGCGGCCTTTGTATTATATGCGATACTACTTTTGATGCAAACTTAAAGAAAACTGCCTCTTAATTTCATTGTATCCCTCCCTACATACCATGCTTGTGAATTATTTGGTGAAATTCTCAATGAGGCCCTTAGTAAAGCTCCAGACGCTGAAATCCTTGGAGGAGATTTTAACTCAATAAGTGCGTCCAATCCTAATTGTATGGGTTCTAATACTTCATATTTTCAGGCCTCCTTACAGAAAGAGAATGTATGGTGCACATTCTTTAAAGCCTGGAACATTGCTTTAATAGCTTCAGCAGACACTCATAATAAGTTTACTTGGAAACGGGGTACAGCTCAGACTTGGATTGACCATATCTTTTCCACTACACAACTCTCTGGCAGACTCTCCAAAGTTGATACCAACATGTCCAATTTGGGGGACCACCTAATGCTAACATCCTCCATTCCAAACTTTGTGAGTTGTCCTAACGAACCTCAGCTCTATTCAATGTAACAGATCAAGATGTTCAATCAATTGGTCTCCAGTAACTTGCAGGAAACTTACAGCGTTAGTAAATAGAGACTTCTGGACTTACATAGGCAGAAATCCTGTCAACTTTCCTATAATACGACAGTGGAACTTTTACACGATTGCTACACATTTGGGTGATATTTCGAAAAAATGTGAGTGGGCAAGATGTTGAGAAGTATGAAGGAGGAGCATACAATAACATGCAATAACATGGTTGTCTCGATAAAAAAGAAAAAAAATCTAGAGCTTCGTGCGGCAAGGAAAGCAAGGTTGAATTTGCTCAATCCAGTATACATTCTTCTAAAAAAACTATCATAGCTAATTATAAAAAGTCACTTAAAGAGACCAGGATTTTACATAAAATAATGCAAAATCAAAGAATAGTTAATTTAATTTGTAACCGTAAAACTAAAGAGATCTGGAAAATCATACAATCAACTGACAAAGTAACTACATGTGACTTTGATTCATGCATAGATAGTGCAACTTGGTCCTCCTTCTTTCTTTCCAAATACGCACTTCCTGAAGAATTTAGTTCTTTTAAACAGCTGCCAGAATGTCATCTTATCCCGGATTTCTGCCCCTGGGACAAGTCAGATATACTTATTGCTATTCAGAAATTAAAGGGCTCTACATGTCCTGGGCCTGATGGGCTTCCTCCGTGCTAAATCAAGGATGATCCATTATTTTGGTCGTCCGTCTTTCTGATGACGTTTCAAGACATTTTTCGTTCCAAAAAAATCCCTAGTTCTTGGCTCACATCAATCATCATTCCGATTCATAAAAAAGGCTCCATTGCTGATCCAAATGACTACAGACCGGTCGCGTGTCTCTTGGCACACATTATTGCACCTGCCCTGCCAACAGCTCCATATTTGTGGCCTCTTTAGATTTGAAAGCGGCAGAAGGTTTGTCAGTTTGTATGGAAATTTGATACTTCTCCTATCTCAATTTCCGTTAACCTACCCTACTTGGGACTTATACTCACTAAGAACATGACGCAGAAGAGAATGAAAGAACTATTTATAGTCAAATCCGTACCCTAAAATGTCAAATGAAAATACTTTTACATAAAATGTGCAACATTTCCTTAATTCCACTGCTAGAATTTTACTCGAAAAAAATCGAGGCTATACTGTTATATGGAGTTGAACTTTTTCTTTACGACTTGGGTCCTTTTTTGGATCAACTCCAAGGACAAATCTGGAAATACACTTAAGGTCTTCCGTCTGCAATGCCAAATGCCATTATCAGACATGAACTCGGCCTTAATTCGCTCTCCGCCAGATACAACTGGCGCTTGTTATTGAATTTTGCAAAAATATTGTTTCCACCCAAAAAATCTTTATACATAGACTTAAATCAAATGCTAAAGAATAACAACATCCGATCAATGAATCTATTTAAAGACCAAATGTTGTTGCTGATGGAAAAAATTAACCTCCCTGTTGAAGACTTGGAGTTCTTTCATGAAAAAATTAAGAAAAAATTATTCCAATATGATTTGGCTGAAACCTGTACGCAGCTAGAAAGATACATCTCGTTCGCAGAATATAGTAAATTTGTTCATCGGCAAACACCTCTCATGTTATATTTAACATTGTTTCCTTGCCCCAAAATTCGTCCAACCTTTATGCGATTCCGATTTGATCTTGTGCACACACGTGTTAGAAAACGACATTGGCATAAACAGATATCGGATTATAATGATGAATTATGTCAATTTTGCACGTATGCACCAGAGACCTTAAAGCATCTTTTTATCTATTGCATTTATTTTGAAACAGAGCGCTGTAAAATTATGAATTCTTTTACACAAGCTAAGACAATTACAGCTCGAGAATGGATCTGGACAAGAAGTATGTGGGGTTCCACTAACTCTTCAATAATGAAGATAACAAAATTGTTAAAGATTATCGAGCGTGAAATTGAAAGAGTTTTGTAAATATTTGATTCTTGTGATGCGGAAATGATTTTTTCTTTTGATGTTGATCCTGATTTTATATTTATGCTAGGTTTTCTTTTATGCTTGATCGTCGTACTTTCAATAATTGTAATCAACCAATGATTGGAATTGAAGCACGAAATATTTGTAATGGTCTTTTTTTTTTTACTAAAAACAAATAAAGTTTATAGGTTGTTGTGTTGGACATCTGCTTCCATTCTCAGTAATTTGGTAATATGGGCCTATACACACTGATATTAACGCTGCATATGCTGATCCATTCGTGTATGAAATGTATATCATATTACAGTGATATCATAACCATATTTTTCTTTGTACACTGAGGAACAATGCTATGTGATGCCACTTCCTGTTTTGTCAAGTGGTGAAAGGGTGTGTGCCATCACTTCCTGTGTTTTCACTTGGGGTGGGGTCAAATTGCATCACTTCCTGTGGTGTCATCAGAGGTCAAGGGGCATGTGATGTCACTTCTGTTACACCTGGTATGTTGGTGAAATGACGCCCGGGTGATAGGTTTGAATCCTGAGAACCCCATGGTCTGAGAGTGACGAATACTGACAAACCAAAAGTCGGAGAAAGACCTTTTGTGATTCCTGACAAACGTGGGTTCAGCAGGAGACTTGCTGTGAATCCTGAGAAACATACGGGCAGGAAAAGCAGGAAAAACATACAAGAAATTGTTGCAAGTCTGAAGAAAAGCCAGAAGGAGAGAGAAGTGTTAAACCTGAAACCTAGGCAAGGCCTTGAGATGCAAAGTGAAAGCAGGAAGGCCTGAAGGAGAGACCAGACTGTGAGTAACTTCTGCAGAAACCTCTAAGCAGAGCAGTTTCGCTTTGTTGCATTAGAATATGACTGGACTTTGAAAACTTGGTTTGTGAACTTTGGCTATGGGCAGCATCGTTGTAATAATTGCAGTATTAATTTGGGGCAGGAAAGAAGTTAATTATTCATTAAGATTAGGTGCTGGAATTTTTTGTCGTACATCCATTTTGAGAATTTACTTTGTAGGAGAGGGTGTCTCAAAAAGAGATAATGGGTCTTGTTCTGAGTTTGCTGGTATCCTGGTGGTAGAGCCGCCAGGATACCGGCAAATCTAGATACTGATTCCGGCCCTCGGTTCGGTGGCATTGCTGCCGGATTCCCAGTACCAGAGTAACGGTGTAAATCCCGACTCCATGAGGGGATTTGCTTTCATTAACAGCACTGGCAATGCTGGGCCGATAATGAGGGCTTTTTTTGCCTGTAGGACCCCTGGCTTACCTCCAGTTGGAGGTAACCCAGGTACCCCACTGACAAACCTGTGGTTGGCTGGTTTGGTAAAGTGCTGGTACCGACGACGAATACTGGCACTTTTTTTACCAGACCGGCCGACCTAGAAGAGGCCCAATGACTTGTTAGAATACGTTAAGAAGTTTATGATTTAAACCACAACCAGCTAAGGTTATTAACACTTGTAAGAAAACCCTACTTTGTGTTGATATTCCCTGTGCACTATTTACTTAAAAACAATCCATATGGTTTGTAGTTATTCCCCTCTAACCTGTAGATATTAATATAACTCCTATAGATCTAAAACATATGTAATGAATCTGATGATGTCATCACTCTTTTCGCAAAGGTGGCCAGGAGACGGCAGCCACTACCTCATCCTAACCCTAGGGGCAGATATATGAGGGAGGATCAAATGGGGAAGGTGACGCTCAAAGGGTTAACATGGCATCATTAGGTGAAGACATGTACCCCCTTTCCCTAGTCAGGATGTTTCCTCCATATCTCAAACTTTGATGGCTTATTGTAAAAGTTCCCTCCCACTACCCACACAACCTAGAGATAACCTCTTCCAGTTTCATGTGAGAAGAAAATCAAGAACTACCCAACATTCTCATGCCTACGAGAATACTGAGACAAGGAAGCTGAATGGAGTAATGAGGATCCATGAGGCTGAGAAGTGCAAAACGCGCTCTACTGGTTATGAGCATATGATAGGTGCTGGAACATTTAAAAGGCAGAACCTGAATAGAGGAAGAGAGAGCTAACTGGGGAAGCCATGTCCTTGTGGTATCGACTGAAGGACTACCGAACCACTGAAGAGAAGTCTGTGGTGCCAGCCGGCTCCAGGGGAATGCAGAAGAATGAAGGCTGCAGGAGACGGTTCGCTTGCACACAGAGAAGAATTCAGCAACCAGACAGGAGCCTCGAAGGACGTGGAAGCCGGCGGGTAAAGCCAGAGAGCCTGCGAGGTGGAGCGAGGACACCGAACTGCTGCTCCCCTTTTACCAAAACAGTACTGAAGAACGCCACAGAAAGCCGGTGAGTCCAAAGGAGGGAGATTGGGACACTTGGATACTGGGGCACTTAGTCAATGCTGCAAAAGAACATTAAAGGACAGTGAAGTGAATGAAAGGGAATATGAGATTCATTATTACCGAAAGATAACTAATAGTGGTGAATGTAACAAAGTCAAGTTTGCAAGTATTTAAAGGAAATCACATGAAAGCCCTTGTAGTAGAGTACACCAGGCAAAGTTAAGTTTGTAATTATGTGAAGTGGATCACATTAAAAGCCCTGGCAGGAGAATATACCAGGCAGATTTAAGTTTGCAAGTGTGTAAAGAAAATCACATTACAAGTCCTGGCAGGAAATTATACCAGGCAAAGCTAAGTTTCTAAGTGTTTAAAGTGAATCATATTAAAAGGCCTAGCAGGAAGGTAACCAGGCAAAGCCAAGTTTGCAAGTTTGTAAAGTAAATCACATTAAAAGCCTTGGCAGGAAAGTATACCAGGCAAAGCCAAGTTTCTAAGTGTTTAAAGTGAATCATATTAAAAACCCTGGCAGGAAATTAACCAGGCAAAGCCAAGTTTCTAAGTGTTTGAAGTGAATCATATTAAAAGCCCTGACAGGAAAGTATACCATGCAAAGCCAAGTTTGCAAGTGGGTAACGGAAATCACATTATAAGCCCTGGCAGAAGAGTATACCAGGTCATAAGTCAAGTTTGAAAGTGTGTAAACAAATCACGTAAAGTAGTCCTGGCAAAGGAATACACCAGGCAAAAGTCAAGGTTGTGATCAAAGATTAATTGAAGTAGAAAATAACCTGGCAGGGGAGTACATCAGGTGTCCTACAAAGTTGGGATTTGCATCTAAATTGTATTGAATACAAGGTGCTTTATTTTGTGTATTGACCAAAGAAATCCAAGGAGAATGTTTGCCCTTAGGAGTCTTGAAGCCTCTTGAAGAGAAACGTGCGGAAGGGAGCCATTCCGTGGGACTGTGAACCTTATCCATTCGGAACCTTTGTGTTGGAGTACATCTCTATATGTATGTGTGGTGTGTGTGTGTGTATATATATATATATATATACATTTCTTTTGAACATGAATATGTGTGCACCTTCTTTAAAGACTAGGGACATTACCCTTAGCACCTTAGAGTTAGTTTTAGAATGTGAGGGCAAGAATAGGATTTTGGACACAGAAGACTTTGCTTTGTACATCTTGACATTGGTCAGACCCTTAGTAGGGAAAATACCTCCTAGAGCAGAAGAGACAGTAAGGCATTTCCCACCCCTTTTTTATTTGAATAAAGGTTTTTGGCAACAAACTTAAGTCTTCAGTGTCCTTGTCTCATTCCTGGCTGTTGACACCTACTAATAAAGACTATACCACCAGAGGTCAAGGTCGCGTATGCCATAGCTTTGCCTTACCACAAGCCACCTAGGCAGTATACTCCTCAGTTAGGGACACTGCCTGTGAGCTCCCTATCATTTTCAGGTCAATTTTTCACAGTGTCCTTACAACTTCCTATCTTACCTTCATCATGACTCATGTAAAGGCCTTCCAGGACAAGACAAAGGATTTAGAGGCTATACGACATTGCTGTAAAATGTGCATTCTTGGCATGATGGAAGGGTCAGAGACTGGCAAAATGAAGGATTTCCTGGAAATAATACTGCCTAATTGTTGCTATTGTCCTTCTGTTACAACTGTTCATAGTTAAACAGGCACAAAGATAACTAGGTCCCTGCCCCTAGTCTGACATACCATGTTGACAGATTACACTTTATTGATCTTGTATCTTGACCAAAAAGGAATCCTTTTGGCTACTGGTGAAATTGGTGAGACACAATTTTAGAGAAAATTAGAAGTAGAATTGTTAATTATTCAATGGTGTATTGTGCATACATTTCACACATTGTGGATGGTAGGATTATATGACCCTGAACTCCTGATGCTATTTATTTAATCACTCCAGGTATTAGAGACAACGCTCCATGGAACACTGTCAACATATTGTCACAACATTGCCTAAACTGCAAATTCAATTGTGATCTTTTTTGCTTTGTTTTTAAGACTAGTACTCAAGGATAAAAAAAAAATGCAAAAGAAGTTTCAGGATCTTGGGTATTTTTAAGTCTCTGCAATCCAAATCTAATGTAAATAGATTCAAGGTCCAAGAAATAGGCACATGGTAACTTAATGAGCAATTGGTTGCCAGTGCCTCAATCAAGTCTCCCAATCTACAAACAAATATCACTTTTATGCTTATTGATGGTTGGTCTCTACAAATGGCTACCTTCCTCAATGGCATATTTTAACATTACTGAACTGCTTCACTGCTTGGTTCTTCTTTCCAATTAATGTCTGCTGTCATGCATTTGTCCTAAGCCAAAAGGAAAAGGCATGAACTGTATTTGATGTCATAAGTCACTGTCTATGACATTTCCTACTTCAAAGTACTTGATTAAATATTGCTATGCTATCCCATGAAAACATGACACAATGAAAGACCTTGGCAACATATTGCAGGTTTTATTTTAGTGTAAACAAAACATAAGCGTACTTTGATTATAAGGAATCACCATATATCCATCAATAATATTATCACGTTTAATTCTTGCCTCCAAAGTATGTGTTCAACCTTCAGGACACAGGTGAAAATCCAAGCACAGTTGACACAGTCATTCATCGTTCCAAGGTTGATACATTGAATGCAATGAAATAGGGCAATGAGGATATCGATACAAAACTGTAAAATTACTTTTAATTATAATTAGTTCATGGTTGTGATGATAGAAAGTACTGCAAACATCCAATGAAAACTGCTTCTTGACAGCACATCACCTGTGTCTTCCATGGCTTTCTTAGCATGCCTTCAATGATTTGGCTATTCTCTTGATGCATGCGGAAATATGTTCTGAATTAAATAACCAGGGAGGGTATTGATTCATTCTATTTGCTAAACCATGATAGCCTCTCTTAAGCTCAGTGGGTTGAAAGGCTATTTGTTTTCCGATAAGAGCTTAACAGTATGTTGTCATACTTGAGTAAAGTTCATGCAGTGGCATGCTTTTTTATTGATTAGCACGTTGTAGAGACATATGAAGTACACACAGGTCATCATCAAAGGATCCCACCATTGATTTGCAGCGAAGTTGTTGGTGCATCAGGCAACTTTACTCCAGTTCATTTTAGGCATTTTTAAAGTTTGTATTTTTTACAATTTACATTGGGCTATGCTTAGACAAAAACTAACCAATGTTAGTAGGCAAATCATTTAGTGAAGATTAGTACGTAGCAGCAGAATGGAGTCCTGGACAAACTTGCTTTCCTGGGTTTCTCATGAACATTTGTCCTCCACATTGAGCCGTGGGCTTCATGATGAATAAAAGGTATATTTATCAGGTTTTTCTAGCCAATCCGAGCCCTCTCAGGTCATTGATCAAGTATGTTATTGTTTGTTCGGCCCATTAGAGCCTACAGGTCTCCTAAGCTATTATTCCACTTCCTTTGTGAGTTTTGCTAGATTGTGTGGCAAACTGTAGCAAATAATCCAGAGAGGCATGTCCTGAAGTGGATATATGCATGGAGGCATGGGAGGCAGAGCATAATTTGCATACCCCCAAATGGGCATTGGAGGAGCAGGAGGTCATGTTCCACATAAGGGGTGATGGGGTGTCTTCCATAAGCAACCTAGAACAGGTGTTTGGAACAGCTCCTGTATAAGTGGTGGCATATATGAGGAAGGGATATCCACACAGCAGGGCAAGAGATTGGGGAGGAAGAGTGTGAGGTCCATCAGGGAGAAGCCCAGGTGGTGGACATACCTCAGGGGGAGGAGAAGAAGCAAGTTGGGGAGGATGTGGTGGTGGTGGATGTTAGGGAGAATTCTCAAAAATGTGTTAATTCCCTGCACCTTAGAGACCCCCAGCAACTTTGCTAGATTTTGAGGACATGATTTTTTTTTTTACCTGGAAAGAGTGTGAGCCTTTTGTCCCACTCTTTCATGTATTTTGATGTATGGGTTTTCACTTAAGTTCTTTGATTATGGAGTTTTAGATAACTCCATAAGCATCATCTCTTCATGTGTTTTGCACAGCACCCTCAATGCAGTGACACAGTGATGTCTTTTAGACTTCCCAAAGTTTTAACTACCTACTCTGGGATAAACTACTGTTTCCAAGAGAATGTAAAGTGAAATTGACTTTACTAGTCTTTGCAAATTCCTAGACCCAGCACACACCATCTTACAATGGAGTGCTGGAGGGGTTACATAGTATCCCCTGTGTCTAAATGCTCATGTAGCAGTCAAATGCTACCCTTTCCTATTGTAAAGGCTGGCAGCAGTGGTTTTACAATGAACTACCTTGATTTTTCCCGACCGCGAACACCGGTAGCTAAAAATCACAGGAGCCATGTTTTTGAATATGACGCCTTAAACCCCTTTGTTTAAACAGGTCACGGTCTTCTTTTTTTGCCGTTTCTTTTTGGAAAGGTCCTTCTAGTGTTTGCCTCTGCATGCCAAACCAGGTTTGGTCCCTTTGTTCGTGTGCCTTTGGCGGGCTTCAGGACTGAAGACCGCCTCTGGCGTCTGAGTGTCTGGGGTGGGCAGGAAGGGAGGGAGGTGCCCGAAACTCCCTATGCTTAGTCTCCTAGGAGACCCAAATGTACTCTGGCGTAATTGGCTGGCCGACTGTCCGGCAAGGACCGCCACCCTGCTGGATGAGTGACAGCTAGGCTGGAATGAAAGGGAGAAAACTGTTTAAAAGGTGAGTCTCTTGGACTGGGACGCAGAGTCAACCACTGCAATGAAAGAACCGAAGAAGCTGGAAGAAGACGCTGCTGCAACTCCTGGACCGTTGGTTTGCCCGGTGAAGCCCTGCTGCAGGTCCGAATTGCCAAATTCATCTCGACAGAGAAGCCCCTCCAAGGATGACTTCTTCCTTTGAGTTGGTGGGACGAATCAACTCGAAAGCCACCTGAATACCATTCTCAATGCTGGTTAGGATTAACCAGGGAGAGGGATACCAGCTTGTGTGCTTGAAGCTACAGCTACTGGAACTGAAGTGACTCCATCTTGTTTGCTTTTTTGACAATCCCATGCAGTGCAGGAGTCCCCCAACATCCTCCCTCTTGTCCCCACGACTGAGGCTCAGGAACAGTGAGATCTGCAGGACCTGCCAGGAACCAACATCTTCAGCTGCATTTTGTTCTTCATATTAAGGTACTGTGACAACCCGATTGAGAGAACGCCACTCTCGCGGTGACAGTTTGTGAAACTTTCCCAACTTACAGGCCTAATCTGCTTGTGACCTGACGTATGATTCTCTTTCACCGAAACTACTTCTGAGAACTTTTGCAAAGACTTTACCGTTTGATACCAAAACTACTCTTTCCTATCCAGAACTCTAGCCCATTGACTTTGGCCTGGCCTATTGACTTGAATTGAACTCCTCTGGTGAACTGAAACTATTTGCACTGTCTAACAAATATATGTGATCTATTCTACTTACTTTGCACTTTTTGCTCACTACTAAGTAACTGAACTGCCATTTGGCTCCTATTTCAGGGGAGCTCAAACTGTATCAAAATCTTAGAGTTTTGTATTGGAGTGTATTGGTGTATAATAATAAGTTTTCTTCTACCAGTGAAATGTGTTCTAAATGATTGTGTAATAAATTAATAAGTGTTTTACCAAGAAACCTTGAGTATAATTGTTTACTTGAACCACTGTGATTGAAAGTCCTCTGTGTAACTTCTTGCACTGCCCACATTCACTCTTGAGATAAGCCTAGCTGCTCAGCTCGCTACCAAAATCTGTGTGGTACAGACTTATGCCAAAGGTTGGTTTGGCTAGCACCTGTAGTCCTAATTGTGTGTAGTGGCCCCAGACGGTAATGCATGCAATTCTGCATAACAGTGGACTCTCTTCCTAGTCCTGCCAAAGCAGAGGTGTGAGCCATGCATAGGCGGTTCCCTAGTGATTGATAACTTCAACAACACTGCACAGTCCACAGGGTCCTGCATGTGGAACTATTTTGCACTGCCACCATAGACGATGCCAGAGTTGGGAGACTGTTGTCTTCTAGCTGCTTCATAGTTGGAGGAGCTGTGGGAAGATATTAAGGGGGGGGGCTCAGAAGGCAGAGAGGAAGGGCTGGCTGCTAGATTTGACAGCCATGAGGAGCCATATATGCCAGTTGCACAGGAAGTTGTACCAGGTGCACAATCCCTCAGTCTCAGCAGAGGATCCTTGCACTGGGCCCACCACTGTCCCTTCCTGGGTCAACCACTAGGGCTAAGAGGGCCATAGAATGTGCCGGAGCTGGGCTATCACATGGCAGCAAAATTAGGCACAGTGTGAGAAATCCCTGCATTAGTCCAACTTTCCCATTTGGTACCACTGGCACAGGCAA
Source organism: Ambystoma mexicanum (assembly GCF_040938575.1). NCBI lineage: Eukaryota > Metazoa > Chordata > Amphibia > Caudata > Ambystomatidae > Ambystoma > Ambystoma mexicanum. The sequence goes on along the minus strand of NC_090936.1, from coordinate 276,398,420 downwards.
CTGTGATCAGTGACATGTTCCTTTTACTGTGCTGCCACAACATGCATTTGGGGGCACTGCACCACCTGCAGCCTCCACCTTTGGGCAGCACCTCCATGGCGTTACGTACTAACTTTATTGTAGGATGTCCTTGGCCAGGGTGAGTTGGACCATGTAGTGGTGGTGGCCAACCCAATACGACCTATGGAGCTTCCCTTCTTTTCAGTCATGTCGGGCATTGTGGAGGAGTGGAAGGGATGAGACTGTCATGTGGATTGGAATTGCCTCCCAAGCAGACTGCCCACCTGTAAGAGTGGAAGGAGTATGTGGAAAAGAACTTTGGTAAAACATCTGTGGCAGGGCTTGAGAATATAAGTGGGTGGTGGTGGTGCCCTGTGAGAGTACCCCAGATCCTTAGAAAGTCGCTGCACACTCTGGGAGAAACTTAGAGGGTGGCTGTATCTGTTGAAAGAGACTCCAACCTTATCATGTCACTCTACCCTTTTGTTGAAAATGAGAACATTTTTGGGTTCATGATCTTGGTGGAATGATCCTAAGGCAATACAGGATTCAAAAACATGACTTGCACTATAGTCAACAGTATATGTAAATCAGCAACAGGGCCTCTCACACACTAAAATTGCAGCTATATGTTTCCAAAGCATGAGACAATCCCACTCAACCTTTCTATGTTTGAGAGGTACCAAGTAATGAATCATTGTCATCAACTGAGCTGGTGTAGGTTATGGGTAAATGTCATTCTACATTCTTCCCTAACTAATTGCAAAACAATGGGGCTTCTGGGAGTCTCTCTACCAGCACGAAGACAGCCCATTGACCTGTTCTTGGATGGATGGGCCCCGGGAGAGTCTCAACCAAGTTGTTAGCTCACTGTCCCTTTCACATAGGAGAAATATCCCTGCATATCAGTCTTTGTCCTGCCCAGGGGCAGTCCAGCACCGAAATGCTAGGCAATTCTTCTCTGAACAAGAGTACCAACAGCAACCCCATACATGTGTTTCAGCCTTGTTGGGCATCATCAATGAGGTGGAGCTGTGCCTCTCTGAGAACAGTGAGCAAGGGGTCCATGTTTGGATTCCACTGGTAAATTAGGGTGAGACCCAAAGTTACTTAAAATGCAAAACAAAGGGGGTTCTGGGAGCCTCTCTACCGGCACAAACACAGCCCATTGACCTGTTCTTGGGTGGATGGCCCCCAAGAGAGTCTCAGCCAAGTCTCTAGCTCACTGTCCCTTTCACAGAGGAGAAATATCCCTGCATATCAGTCTTTGCCCTGCTCAGGGGCAGTCCAGCACCAAAATGCTAGGCAATTCTTCTCTGAACAAGAGTACCAACAGCAACCCCATACACGTGTTTCAGCCTTGTTGGGCATCATCAGTGAGGTGGAGCTGTGCCTCTCTCAGAACAATGAGCAAGGGGTCCACGTCTGGATTCCCCTGGTAACTTAGGGTGAGACCCAAAGTTACTTCATATGCAAAACAAATGGGGTTCTGGAAGTCTCTCTACCGGCACAAACACAGCCCATTGACCTGTTCATGAGTGGATGGCCCCCGAGAGAGTCTCAAGCAAGTCTTTAGCTCATTGTCCCTTTCAGAGAGGAGAAATATCCCTGCATATCAGTCTTTGTCCTGCCCAGGGATAGTCCAGCACCAAAATGCTAGGCAATTCTTCTCTGAATAAGAGTACCAACAGTAACCCCATACACGTGTTTCAGCCTTGTTGGGCATAATCAGTGAGGTGGAGCTGTGCCTCTCTGAGAACAGTGAGCAAGGGGTCCACGTCTGGATTCCCCTGGTAACTTAGGGTGAGACCCAAAGTTACTTAATATGCAAAACAAAGGGGGTTCTGGGAGTCTCTCTACTGCACAAACACAGCCCATTGACCTGTTCTTGGGCGGATGGCCCCCCGGGAGAGTCTCAACCAAGTCTTTAGCTCACTGTCCCTTTCACAGAGGAGAAATATCCCTGCATACCAGTCTTTGTCCTGCCATGGGGCAGCCCAGCACCGAAATTCTAGGCAATTCTTCTCTAAATAAGAGTACCAACAGCAACCCCAAAAACATGTTTCAGCCTTGTTGGGCATCATCAGTGAGGTGCAGCTGTGCCTCCCTGAGAACAGTGAGCAAAGGGTCCACGTCTGGATTCCCCTGGTAACTTAGGGTGAGACCCAAAGTTACTTAATATGCAAAACAAAGGGGGTTCTGGGAGTGTCTCTACCAGCACGAACACAGCCCATTGACCTGTTCTTGGGTGGACGGCCCCAGGGAGAGTCTCAACCAAGTTGTTGGCTCACTGTCCCTTTCACATAGGAGAAATATCCCTGCATATCAGTCTTTGTCCTGCCCAGGGGCAGTCCAGCACCGAAATGCTAGGCAATTCTTCTCTGAACAAGAGTACCAACAGCAACCCCATACATGTGTTTCAGCCTTGTTGGGCATCATCAATGAGGTGGAGCTGTGCCTCTCTGAGAACAGTGAGCAAGGGGTCCATGTTTGGATTCCCCTGGTAAATTAGGGTGAGACCCAAAGTTACTTATTATGCAAAACAAAGGGGGTTCTGGGAGTCTCTCTAATGGCATGAACACAGCTCATTGACCTGTTATTGGGTGGACGCCCCCGGGAGAGTCTCAACCAAGTCTTTAGCTCACTGTCCCTTTCACAGAGGAGAAATATCCCTGCATATCAGTCTTTGTCCTGCCCAGGGGCAGTCCAGCACCGAAATGCTGGGCAATTCTTCACTGAACAAGAGTACCCACAGCAACCCCATACACGTGTTTCAGCCTTGTTGGGCATCATCAGCGAGGTGCAGCTGTGCCTCTCTGAGAACGTGTGTTTCAGCCTTGTTGGGCATCATCAGCGAGGTGCAGCTGTGCCTCTCTGAGAACGTTGAGCAAGGGGTCCACGTCTGGATTCCCCTGGTAACTTAGGGTGAGACCCAAAGTTACTTAATATGCAAAACAAAAGAGGTTCTGGGAGTCTCTCTACCGGCACAAACACAACCCATTGACCTGTTCATGAGTGGATGGCCCCCGAGAGAGTCTCAAGCACGTCTTTAGCTCATTGTCCCTTTCAGAGAGGAGAGATATCCCTGCATATCAGTCTTTGTCCTGCCCAGGGATAGTCCGGCACCAAAATGCTAGGCAATTCTTCTCTGAATAAGAGTACCAACAGCAACCCCATACACGTGTTTCAGCCTTGTTGGGCATAATCAGTGCAGTGGAACTGTGCCTCTCTGAGAATGGTGAGCAAGGGGTCCACGTCTGGATTCCCCTGGTAACTTAGGGTGAGACCCAAAGTTACTTAATATGCAAAACAAAGGGAGTTCTGGGAGTCTCTCTACTGCACAAACACAGCCCATTGACCTGTTCTTGGGTGGATGGCCCCCGGGAGAGTCTCAACCAAGTCTTTAGCTCACTGTCCCTTTCACAGAGGAGAAATATCCCTGCATACCAGTCTTTGTCCTGCCATGGGGAAGTCCAGTACTGGAATTCTAGGCAATTCTTCTCTAAATAAGAGTACCAACAGCAACCCCAAAAACATGTTTCAGCCTTGTTGGGCATCATCAGTGAGGTGCAGCTGTGCCTCCCTGAGAACAGTGAGCAAAGGGTCCACGTCTGGATGCCCCTGGTAACTTAGGGTGAGACCCAAAGTTACTAAATATGCAAAACAAAGGGGGTTCTGGGAGTGTCTCTACCAGCACGAACATAGCCCATTGACCTGTTCTTGGGTGGATGGCCCCCGGGAGAGCCTCAACCAAGTATTTAGCTCACTGTCCCTTTCACAGAGGAGAAATATTCCTGCATATCAGTCTTTGTCTTGCCCAGGGGCAGTCCAGCAGTGAAATGATAGGCAATTCTTCTCTTAACAAGATTACCAACAGCAACCCCATACGCGTGTTTCAGCCTTGTTGGGCATCATCAGTGAGGTGGAGCTGTGCCTCTCTGAGAACTCTGAGCAAGGGGTCCACATCTGGATTCCCCTGGTAACTTAGGGTAAGACCAAAGTTACTTATTATGCAAAACAAAGGGGGTTCTGGGAGTCTCTCTACCGGAACGAACACAGCCCATCGACCTGTTCTTGGGTGGATGGCCCCAGGGAGAGTCTCAACCAAGTTGTTAGCTCACTGTTCCTTTCACAGAGGAGAAACATCCCTGCATATCAGTCTTTGTCCTGCCCAGGGGCAGTCCAGCACCAAAATGCTAGGCAATTCTTCTCTTAACAAGATTACCAACAGCAACCCCATACACGTGTTTCAGCCTTGTTGGGCATCATCAGTGAGGTGGAGCTGTGCCTCTCTGAGAACAGTGAGCAAGTGGTCCACTTCTGGGTTCCCCTGGTAACTTAGGGTGAGACCCAAAGTTACTTAATATGCAAAACAAAAGGGGTTCTGGGAGTCTCTCTACCGGCACAAACACAACCCATTGACCTGTTCATGAGTGGATGGCCCCCGAGAGAGTCTCAAGCAAGTCTTTAGCTCATTGTCCCTTTCAGAGAGGAGAGATATCCCTGCATATCAGTCTTTGTCCTGCCCAGGGATAGTCCGGCACCAAAATGCTAGGCAATTCTTCTCTGAATAAGAGTACCAACAGCAACCCCATACACGTGTTTCAGCCTTGTTGGGCATAATCAGTGAGGTGGAACTGTGCCTCTCTGAGAACAGTGAGCAAGGGGTCCCCGTCTGGATTCCCCTGGTAACTTAGGGTGAGACCCAAAGTTACTTAATATGCAAAACAAAGTGGGTTCTGGGAGACTCTCTACTGCACAAACAGAGCCCATTGACCTGTTCTTGGGTGGATGGCCCCCGGGAGAGTCTCAACCAAGTCTTTAGCTCACTGTCCCTTTCACAGAGGAGAAATATCCCTGCATACCAGTCTTTGTCCTGCCATGGGGCAGTCCAGCACCGAAATTCTAGGCAATTCTTCTCTAAATAAGAGTACCAACAGCAACCCCAAAAACATGTTTCAGCCTTGTTGGGCATCATCAGTGAGGTGCAGCTGTGCCTCCCTGAGAACAGTGAGCAAAGGGTCCACGTCTGGATTCCCCTGGTAACTTAGGATGAGACCCAAAGTTACTTAATATGCAAAACAAAGGGGGTTCTGGGAGTGTCTCTACCAACACGAACATAGCCCATTGACCTGTTCTTGGGTGGATGGCCCCAGGGAGAGCCTCAACCAAGTCTTTAGTTCACTGTCCCTTTCACAGAGGAGAAATATCCCTGCATATCAGTATTTGTCTTGCCCAGGGGCAGTCCAGCAGTGAAATGATAGGCAATTCTTCTCTGAATAAGAGTATCAACAGCAACCCCATACACGTGTTTCAGCCTTGTTGGGCATCATCAGTGAGGTGGAGCTGCGCCTCTCTGAGAACAGTGAGCAAGGGGTCCACATCTGGATTCCCCTGGTAACTTAGGGTGAGACGCAAAGTTACTCAATATGCAAAACAAAGTGTGTTCTCCCAGAACCCCCTGGTAAATTAGGGTGAGACCCAAAGTTACTTAATATGCAAAACAAAGGGGGTTCTGGGAGTCTCTCTAATGGCACGAACACAGCCCATTGACCTGTTATTGGATGGACGGCCCCAGGGCGAGTCTCAACCAAGTCTTTAGCTCACTGTCCCTTTCACAGAGGAGAAATATCTCTGCATATCAGTCTTTGTCCTGCACAGGGGCAGTCCAGCAGGGAAATGCTAGGCAATTGTTCTCTGAAAAAAAGTACCCACAGCAACCCCACACACGTGTTTCAGCATTGTTGGGCATCATCAGTGAGGTGCAGCTGTGCCTCTCGGAGAACAGTGAGCAAGGGGTCCACGTCTGGATTCCCATGGTACCTTAGGGTGAGACCCAAAGTTACTTATTATGCAAAACAAAGGGGGTTCTGGGAGTCTCTCTAATGGCATGAACACAGCTCATTGACCTGTTAGTGGGTGGACGCCCCCGGGAGAGTCTCAACCAAGTCTTTAGCCCACTGTCCCTTTCACAGAGGAGAAATATCCCTGCATATCAGTCTTTGTCCTGCCCACGGGCAGTCCAGCACCGAAATGCTGGGCAATTCTTCACTGTACCAACAGCAACCCCATACACGTGTTTCAGCCTTGTTGGGCATCATCAGCGAGGTGCAGCTGTGCCTCTCTGAGAACATTGAGCAAGGGGTCCACGTCTGGATTCCCCTGGTAACTTAGGGTAAGACCAAAGTTACTTATTATGCAAAACAAAGGGGGTTCTGGGAGTCTCTCTACCGGAACGAACACAGCCCATTGACCTGTTATTGGATGGACGGCCCCCGGGCGAGTCTCAACCAAGTCTTTAGCTCACTGTCCCTTTCACAGAGGAGAAATATCCCTGCATATCAGTCTTTGTCCTGCCCAGGGGCAGTCCAGCACCGAAATTCTAGGCACTTCTTCTCTGAATAAGAGTACCAACAGCAATCCCAAAAACGTGTTTCAGCCTTGTTGGGTATCATCAGTGAGGTGCAGCTGTGCCTCCCTGAGAACAGTGAGCAAAGGGTCCACGTCTGGATTCCCCTGGTAATTTAGGGTAAGACCAAAGTTACTTATTATGCAAAACAAAGGGGGTTCTGGGAGTCTTTCTACCGGAACGAACACAGGCCATCGACCTGTTCTTGGGTGGAAGGCCCCAGGGAGAGTCTCAACCAAGTTGTTAGCTCACTGTCCCTTTCACAGAGGAGAAATATCCCTGCATATCAGTCTTTGTCCTGCCCAGGGGCAGTCCAGCACCAAAATGCTAGGCAATTCTTCTCTTAACAAGATTACCAACAGCAACCCCATACACGTGTTTCAGCCTTGTTGGGCATCATCAGTGAGGTGGAGCTGTGCCTCTCTGAGAACAGTGAGCAAGTGGTCCACGTCTGGATTGCCCTGGTAACTTAGGGTGAGACGCAAAGTTGCTTAATATACAAAACAAAGGGTGTTCTCCCAGAAACCCCTGGTAAATTAGGGTGAGACCCAAAGTTACTTAATATGCAAAACAAAGGGGGTTCTGGGAGTCTCTCTAATGGCACAAACACAACCCATTGACCTGTTATTGGATGGACGGACCCAGGCGAGTCTCAACTAAGTCTTTAGCTCACTGTCCCTTTCACAGAGGAGAAATATCCCTGCATATCAGTCGTTGTCCTGCCCAGGGGCAGTCCAGCACCGAAATGCTAGGCAATTGTTCTCTGAAAAATAGTACCCACAGCAACCCCACACACGTGTTTCAGCATTGTTGGGCATCATCAGTGAGGTGCAGCTGTGCCTCTCTGAGAACAGTGAGCAAGGGGTCTACGTCTGGATTCCCCTGGTACCTTAGGGTGAGACCCAAAGTTACTTATTATGCAAAACAAAGGGGGTTCTGGGAGTCTCTCTAATGGCATGAACACAGCCCATTGCCCTGTTATTGGGTGGACGCCCCCGGGAGAGTCTCAACCAAGTCTTTAGCTCACTGTCCCTTTCACAGAGGAGAAATATCCCTGCATATCAGTCTTTGTCCTGCCCAGGGGCAGTCCAGCACCGAAATGCTGGGCAATTCGTCACTGAACAAGAGTACCCACAGCAACCCCATACACGTGTTTCAGTCTTGTTGGGCATCATCAGCGAGGTGCAGCTGTGCCTCTCTGAGAACATTGAGCAAGGGGTCCACGTCTGGATTCCCCTGGTAACTTAGGGTAAGACCAAAGTTACTTATTATGCAAAAAAAAGGGTGTTCTGGGAGTCTCTCGCCTGTTCTTGGGTGGATGGCCCCAGGGAGAGTCTCAACCAAGTTGTTAGCTCACTGTCCCTTTCACAGAGGAGAAATATCCCTGCATATCAGTCTTTGTCCTGCCTAGGGGCAGTCCAGCACCAAAATGCTAGGCAATTCTTCTCTTAACAAGATTACCAACAGCAACCCCATACACGTGTTTCAGCCTTGTTGGGCATCATCAGTGAGGTGGAGCTGTGCCTCTCTGAGAACAGTGAGCAAGTGGTCCACATCTGGATTCCCCTGGTAACTTAGGGTGAGACGCAAAGTTACTTAATATGCAAAACAAAGGGGATTCTGGGAGTCTCTCTAATGGCACAAACACAGCCCATTGACCTGTTATTGGATTGACGGCCCCCGGGCGAGTCTCAACCAAGTCTTTAGCTCACTGTCCCTTTCACAGAGGAGAAATATCCCTGCATATCAGTCTTTGTCCTGCCCAGGGGCAGTCCAGCACCGAAATGCTAGGCAATTGTTCTTTGAAAAAGTGTACCCACAGCAAACCCACACACGTGTTTCAGCATTGTTGTGCATCATCAGTGAGGTGCAGCTGTGCCTCTCTGAGAACAGTGAGCAAGGGGTCCACGTCTGGATTCCCCTGGTACCTTAGGGTGAGACCCAAAGTTACTTATTACGCAAAACAAAGGGGGTTCTGGGAGTCTTTCTAATGGCATGAACACAGCCCATTGACCTGTTATTGGGTGGACGCCCCCGGGAGAGTCTCAACCAAGTCTTTAGCTCACTGTCCCTTTCACAGAGGAGAAATATCCCTCATATCAGTCTTTGTCCTGCCCAGGGGCAGTCCAGCACCAAAATGCTGGGCAATTCTTCACTGAACAAGAGTACCCACAGCAACCCCATACACGTGTTTCAGCCTTGTTGGGCATCATCAGCGAGGTGCAGCTCTGCCTCTCTGAGAACATTGAGCAAGGGGTCCACGTCTGGATTCCCCTGGTAACTTAGGGTGAGACCCAAAGTTACTTAAAATGCAAAACAAAGGGGGTTCTGGGAGTCTCTCTACCGGCACAAACACAGCCCATTGACCTGTTCTTGGGTGGATGGCCCCCAAGAGAGTCTCAGCCAAGTCTTTAGCTCACTGTCCCTTTCACAGAGGAGAAATATCCCTGCATATCAGTCTTTGCCCTGCTCAGGGGCAGTCCAGCACCGAAATGTTAGGCAATTCTTCTCTGAACAAGAGTACCAACAGCAACCCCATACACGTGTTTCAGCCTTGTTGGGCATCATCAGTGAGGTGGAGCTGTGCCTCTCTCAGAACAGTGAGCAAAGGGTCCACGTCTGGATTCCCCTGGTAACTTAGGGTGAGACCCAAAGTTACTTAATATGCAAAACAAAGGGGGTTCTGGGAGTCTCTCTACTGGACAAACACAGCCCATTGACCTGTTCTTGGGTGGAGGGCCCCCGCGAGAGTCTCAACCAAGTCTTTAGCTCACTGTCCCTTTCACAGAGGAGAAATATCCCTGCATACCAGTCTTTGTCCTGCCATGGGGCAGTCCAGTACCGAAATTCTAGGCAATTCTTCTCTGAATAAGAGTACCAACAGCAACCCCAAAAACATGTTTCAGCCTTGTTGGGCATCATCAGTGAGGTGCAGCTGTGCCTCCCTGAAAACAGTGAGCAAAGGGTCCACGTCTGGATTCCCCTGGTAACTTAGGGTGAGACCCAAAGTTACTTAATATGCAAAACAAAGGGAGTTCTGGGAGTGTCTCTACCAGCACGAACATAGCCCATTGACCTGTTCTTGGGTGGATGGCCCCTGGGAGAGCCTCAACCAAGTTGTTAGCTCACTGTCCCTTTCACAGAGGAGAAATATCCCTGCATATCAGTCTTTGTCCTGCCCAGGGGCAGTCCAGCACCAAAATGCTAGGCAATTCTTCTCTTAACAAGATTACCAACAGCAACCCCATACACGTGTTTCAGCCTTGTTGGGCATCATCAGTGAGGTGGAGCTGTGCCTCTCTGAGAACAGTGAGCAAGTGGTCCACTTCTGGATTCCCCTGGTAACTTAGGGTGAGACCCAAAGTTACTTAATATGCAAAACAAAAGGGGTTCTGGGAGTCTCTCTACCGGCACAAACACAACCCATTGACCTGTTCATGAGTGGATGGCCCCCGAGAGAGTCTCAAGCAAGTCTTTAGCTCATTGTCCCTTTCAGAGAGGAGAGATATCCCTGCATATCAGTCTTTGTCCTGCCCAGGGATAGTCCGGCACCAAAATGCTAGGCAATTCTTCTCTGAATAAGAGTACCAACAGCAACCCCATACACGTGTTTCAGCCTTGTTGGGCATAATCAGTGAGGTGGAACTGTGCCTCTCTGAGAACAGTGAGCAAGGGGTCCCCGTCTGGATTCCCCTGGTAACTTAGGGTGAGACCCAAAGTTACTTAATATGCAAAACAAAGTGGGTTCTGGGAGACTCTCTACTGCACAAACAGAGCCCATTGACCTGTTCTTGGGTGGATGGCCCCCGGGAGAGTCTCAACCAAGTCTTTAGCTCACTGTCCCTTTCACAGAGGAGAAATATCCCTGCATACCAGTCTTTGTCCTGCCATGGGGCAGTCCAGCACCGAAATTCTAGGCAATTCTTCTCTAAATAAGAGTACCAACAGCAACCCCAAAAACATGTTTCAGCCTTGTTGGGCATCATCAGTGAGGTGCAGCTGTGCCTCCCTGAGAACAGTGAGCAAAGGGTCCACGTCTGGATTCCCCTGGTAACGTAGGGTGAGACCCAAAGTTACTTAATATGCAAAACAAAGGGGGTTCTGGGAGTGTCTCTACCAACACGAACATAGCCCATTGACCTGTTCTTGGGTGGATGGCCCCAGGGAGAGCCTCAACCAAGTCTTTAGTTCACTGTCCCTTTCACAGAGGAGAAATATCCCTGCATATCAGTATTTGTCTTGCCCAGGGGCAGTCCAGCAGTGAAATGATAGGCAATTCTTCTCTGAATAAGAGTATCAACAGCAACCCCATACACGTGTTTCAGCCTTGTTGGGCATCATCAGTGAGGTGGAGCTGCGCCTCTCTGAGAACAGTGAGCAAGGGGTCCACATCTGGATTCCCATGGTAACTTAGGGTGAGACGCAAAGTTACTCAATATGCAAAACAAAGTGTGTTCTCCCAGAACCCCCTGGTAAATTAGGGTGAGACCCAAAGTTACTTAATATGCAAAACAAAGGGAGTTCTGGGAGTCTCTCTAATGGCACAAACACAGCCCATTGACCTGTTATTGGATGGACGGCCCCAGGGCGAGTCTCAACCAAGTCTTTAGCTCACTGTCCCTTTCACAGAGGAGAAATATCTCTGCATATCAGTCTTTGTCCTGCACAGGGGCAGTCCAGCAGGGAAATGCTAGGCAATTGTTCTCTGAAAAAAAGTACCCACAGCAAACCCACACACGTGTTTCAGCATTGTTGGGCATCATCAGTGAGGTGCAGCTGTGCCTCTCGGAGAACAGTGAGCAAGGGGTCCACGTCTGGATTCCCATGGTACCTTAGGGTGAGACCCAAAGTTACTTATTATGCAAAACAAAGGGGGTTCTGGGAGTCTCTCTAATGGCATGAACACAGCTCATTGACCTGTTAGTGGGTGGACGCCCCCGGGAGAGTCTCAACCAAGTCTTTAGCTCACTGTCCCTTTCACAGAGGAGAAATATCCCTGCATATCAGTCTTTGTCCTGCCCAGGGGCAGTCCAGCACCGAAATGCTAGGCAATTCTTCTCTGAATAAGAGTACCAACAGCAACCCCATACACGTGTTTCAGCCTTATTGGGCATAATCAGTGAGGTGGAACTGTGCCTCTCTGAGAACAGTGAGCAAGGGGTCCACGTCTGGATTCCCCTGGTAACTTAGGGTGAGACCCAAAGTTACTTAATATGCAAAACAAAGGGGGTTCTGGGAGTCTCTCTACTGCACAAACACAGCCCATTGACCTGTTCTTGGGTGGATGGCCGCCGGGAGAGTCTCAACCAAGTCTTTAGCTCACTGTCCCTTTCACAGAGGAGAAATATCCCTGCATACCAGTCTTTGTCCTGCCATGGGGAAGTCCATTACTGGAATTCTAGGCAATTCTTCTCTGAATAAGAGTAACAACAGCAACCCCAGAAACATGTTTCAGCCTTGTTGGGCATCATCAGTGAGGTGCAGCTGTGCCTCCCTGAGAACAGTGAGCAAAGGGTCCAAGTCTGGATTCCCCTGGTAACTTAGGGTGAGACCCAAAGTTACTTAATATGCAAAAGAAAGGGGGTTCTGCGAGTGTCTCTACCAGTGGAGCTGTGCCTCTCTGAGAACAGTGAGCAAGTGGTCCACTTCTGGATTCCCCTGGTAACTTAGGGTGAGACGCAAAGTTACTTAATATGCAAAACAAAGGGTGTTCTCCCAGAAACCCCTGGTAAATTAGGGTGAGACCCAAAGTTACTTAATATGCAAAACAAAGGGGGTTCTGGTAGTCTCTCTAATGGCACAAACACAGCCCATTGACCTGTTATTGGATGGACTGCCCCCGGGCGAGTGTCAACCTAGTCTTTAGCTCACTGTCCCTTTCACAGAGGAGAAATATCCCTGCATATCAGTCTTTGTCCTGCCCAGGGGCAGTCCAGCACCGAAATGCTAGGCAATTCTTCACTGAACAAGAGTACCCACAGCAACACCATACACGTGTTTCAGCCTTGTTGGGCATCATCAGCGAGGTGCAGCTGTGCCTCTCTGAGAACATTGAGCAAGGGGTCCACGTCTGGATTCCCCTGGTAACCTAGGGTGAGACCCAAAGTTACTTAATATGCAAAACAAAGGGTGTTCTGGGAGTCTCTCTACCGGCACAAACACAACCCATTGACCTGTTCATGAGTGGATGGCCCCCGGGAGAGTCTCAAGCAAGTCTTTAGCTCATTGTCCCTTTCAGAGAGGAGAGATATCCCTGCATATCAGTCTTTGTCCTGCCCAGGGATAGTCCAGCACCAAAATGCTAGGCAATTCTTCTCTGAATAAGAGTACCAACAGCAACCCCATACGCGTGTCTCAGCCTTGTTGGGCATAATCAGTGAGGTGGAGCTATGCCTCACTGAGAACAGTGAGCAAGGGGTCCACGTCTGGATTCCCCTGGTAACTTAGGGTGAGACCCAAAGTTACTTAATATGCAAAACAAAGGGTGTTCTGGGAGTCTCTCTACCGGCACAAACACAACCCATTGACCTGTTCATGAGTGGATGGCCCCCGAAAGAGTCTCAAGCAAGTCTTTAGCTCATTGTCCCTTTCAGAGAGGAGAGATATCCCTGCATATCAGTCTTTGTCCTGCCATGGGGCAGTCCAGCACCGAAATTCTAGGCAATTCTTCTCTGAATAAGAGTACCAACAGCAATCCCAAAAATATGTTTCAGCCTTGTTGGGCATCATCAGTGAGGTGCAGCTGTGCCTCCCTGAGAACAGTGAGCAAAGGGTCCACTACTGGATTCCCCTGGTAACTTAGGGTAAGACCAAAGTTACTTATTATGCAAAACAAAGGGGGTTCTGGGAGTCTCTCTACCGGAACAAACACAGGCCATCCACCTGTTCTTGGGTGGATGGCCCCAGGGAGAGTCTCAACCAAGTTGTAAGCTCACTGTCCCTTTCACAGAGGAGAAATATCCCTGCATATCAGTCTTTGTCCTGCCCAGGGGCAGTCCAGCACGAAAATGCTAGGCAATTCTTCTCTTAACAAGATTACCAACAGCAACCCATACACGTGTTTCAGCCTTGTTGGGCATCATAAGTGAGGTGGAGCTGTGCCTCTCTGAGAACAGTGAGCAAGTGGTCCACGTCTGGATTCCCCTGGTAACTTAGGGTGGGACGCAAAGTTACTTAATATGCAAAACAAAGGGTGTTCTCCCAGAAACCCCTGGTAAATTAGGGTGAGACCCAAAGTTACTTAATATGCAAAACAAAGGGGTTTCTGGGAGTCTCTCTAATGGCACGAACACAACCCATTGACCTGTTATTGGATGGACGGCCCCTGGACGAGTCTCAACCAAGTCTTTAGCTCACTGTCCCTTTCACAGAGGAGAAATATCCCTGCATATCAGTCTTTGTCCTGCCCAGGGGCAGTCCAGCACCGAAATGCTAGGCAATTGTTCTCTGAAAAAGAGTAGCCACAGCAACCCCACACACGTGTTTCAGCATTGTTGGGCATCATCAGTGAGGTGCAGCTGTGCCTCTCTGAGAGCACTGAGCAAGGGGTCTACGTCTGGATTCCCCTGGTACCTTAGGGTGAGATCCAAAGTTACTTATTATGCAAAACAAAGGGGGTTCTGGGAATCTCTCTAATGGCATGAACACAGCCCATTGACCTGTTATTTGGTGGACGCCCCCGGGAGAGTCTCAACCAAGTCTTTAGCTCACTGTCCCTTTCACAGAGGAGAAATATCCCTGCATATCAGTCTTTGTCCTGCCCAGGGGCAGTCCAGCACCGAAATGCTGGGCAATTCTTCACTGTACCAACAGCAACCCCATACACGTGTTTCAGCCTTGTTGGGCATCATCAGCGAGGTGCAGCTGTGCCTCTCTGAGAACAGTGAGCAAGGGGTCCACGTCTGGATTCCCCTGGTAACTTAGGGTAAGACCAAAGTTACTTATTATGCAAAACAAAGGGGGTTCTGGGAGTCTCTCTACCGGAACGAACACAGCCCATCGACCTGTTCTTGGGTGGATGGCCCCAGGGAGAGTCTCAACCAAGTTGTTAGCTCACTGTCCCTTTCACAGAGGAGAAATATCCCTGCATATCAGTCTTTGTCCTGCCCAGGGGCAGTCCAGCACCAAAATGCTAGGCAATTCTTCTCTTAACAAGATTACCAACAGCAACCCCATACACGTGTTTCAGCCTTGTTGGGCATCATCAGTGAGGTGGAGCTGTGCCTCTCTGAGAACAGTGAGCAAGTCGTCCACGTCTGGATTCCCCTGGTAACTTAGGGTGAGACGCAAAGTTGCTTAATATGCAAAACAAAGGGTGTTCTCCCAGAAACCCCTGGTAAATTAGGGTGAGACCCAAAGTTACTTAATATGCAAAACAAAGGGGGTTCTGGGAGTCTCTCTAATAGCACAAACACAACCCATTGACCTGTTATTGGATGGACGGACCCCAGGCGAGTCTCAACTAAGTCTTTAGCTCACTGTCCCTTTCACAGAGGAGAAATATCCCTGCATATCAGTCTTTGTCCTGCCCAGGGGCAGTCTAGCACCGAAATGCTAGGCAATTGTTCTCTGAAAAATAGTACCCACAGCAACCCCACACACGTGTTTCAGCATTGTTGGGCATCATCAGTGAGGTGCAGCTGTGCCTCTCTGAGAACAGTGAGCAAGGGGTCTACGTCTGGATTCCCCTGGTACCTTAGGGTGAGACCCAAAGTTACTTATTATGCAAAACAAAGGGGGTTCTGGGAGTCTCTCTAATGGCATGAACACAGCCCATTGACCTGTTATTGGGTGGACGCCCCTGGGAGAGTCTCAACCAAGTCTTTAGCTCACTGTCCCTTTCACAGAGGAGAAATATCCCTGCATATCAGTCTTTGTCCTGCCCAGGGGCAGTCCAGCACCGAAATGCTGGGCAATTCGTCACTGAACAAGAGTACCCACAGCAACCCCATACACGTGTTTCAGCCTTGTTGGGCATCATCAGCGAGGTGCAGCTGTGCCTCTCGAGAACATTGAGCAAGGGGTCCACGTCTGGATTCCCCTGGTAACTTAGGGTAAGACCAAAGTTACTTATTATGCAAAAAAAAGGGGGTTCTGGGAGTCTCTCTACCGGAACGAACACAGCCCATCGACCTGTTCTTGGGTGGATGGCCCCAGGGAGAGTCTCAACCAAGTTGTTAGCTCACTGTCCCTTTCACAGAGGAGAAATATCCCTGCATATCAGTCTTTGTCCTGCCCAGGGGCAGTCCAGCACCAAAATGCTAGGCAATTCTTCTCTTAACAAGATTACCAACAGCAACCCCATACACGTGTTTCAGCCTTGTTGGGCATCATCAGTGAGGTGGAGCTGTGCCTCTCTGAGAACAGTGAGCAAGTGGTCCACGTCTGGATTCCCCTGGTAACTTAGGGTGAGACGCAAAGTTACTTAATATGCAAAACAAAGGGGATTCTGGGAGTCTCTCTAATGGCACAAACACAGCCCATTGACCTGTTATTGGATTGACGGCCCCCGGGCGAGTCTCAACCAAGTCTTTAGCTCACTGTACCTTTCACAGAGGAGAAATATCCCTGCATATCAGTCTTTGTCCTGCCCAGGGGCAGTCCAGCACCGAAATGCTAGGCAATTGTTCTCTGAAAAAGAGTACCCACAGCAAACCCCCACACGTGTTTCAGCATTGTTGTGCATCATCAGTGAGGTGCAGCTGTGCCTCTCTGAGAACAGTGAGCAAGGGGTCCACGTCTGGATTCCCCTGGTACCTTAGGGTGAGACCCAAAGTTACTTATTACGCAAAACAAAGGGGGTTCTGGGAGTCTTTCTAATGGCATGAATACAGCCCATTGACATGTTATTGGGTGGACGCCCCCGGGAGAGTCTCAACCAAGTCTTTAGCTCACTGTCCCTTTCACAGAGGAGAAATATCCCTCATATCAGTCTTTGTCCTGCCCAGGGGCAGTCCAGCACCAAAATGCTGGGCAATTCTTCACTGATCAAGAGTACCCACAGCAACCCCATACACGTGTTTCAGCCTTGTTGGGCATCATCAGCGAGGTGCAGCTCTGCCTCTCTGAGAACATTGAGCAAGGGGTCCACGTCTCGATTCCCCTGGTAACTTAGAGTGAGACCCAAAGTTACTTAAAATGCAAAACAAAGGGGGTTCTGGGAGTCTCTCTACCGGCACAAACACAGCCCATTGACCTGTTCTTGGGTGGATGGCCCCCAAGAGAGTCTCAGCCAAGTCTTTAGCTCACTGTCCCTTTCACAGAGGAGAAATATCCCTGCATATCAGTCTTTGCCCTGCTCAGGGGCAGTCCAGCACCGAAATGTTAGGCAATTCTTCTCTGAACAAGAGTACCAACAGCAACAGCAACCCCATACACGTGTTTCAGCCTTGTTGGGCATCATCAGTGAGGTGGAGCTGTGCCTCTCTCAGAACAGTGAGCAAAGGGTCCACGTCTGGATTCCCCTGGTAACTTAGGGTGAGACCCAAAGTTACTTAATATGCAAAACAAAGGGGGTTCTGGGAGTCTCTCTACTGGACAAACACAGCCCATTGACCTGTTCTTGGGTGGAGGGCCCCCGCGAGAGTCTCAACCAAGTCTTTAGCTCACTGTCCCTTTCACAAAGGAGAAATATCCCTGCATACCAGTCTTTGTCCTGCCATGGGTCAGTCCAGTACCGAAATTCTAGGCAATTGTTCTCTGAATAAGAGTACCAACAGCAACCCCAAAAACATGTTTCAGCCTTGTTGGGCATCATCAGTGAGGTGCAGCTGTGCCTCCCTGAGAACAGTGAGCAAAGGGTCCACGTCTGGATTCCCCTGGTAACTTAGGGTGAGACCCAAAGTTACTTAATATGCAAAACAAAGGGGGTTCTGGGAGTGTCTCTACCAGCACGAACATAGCCCATTGACCTGTTATTGGATGGACGGCCCCCGGGCGAGTCTCCACCAAGTCGTTAGCTCACTGTCCCTTTCACAGAGGAGAAATATCCCTGCATATCAGTCTTTGTCTTGCCCAGGGGCAGTCCAGCCGTGAATTGATAGGCAATTCTTCTCTGAATAAGAGTACCAACAGCAACCCCATAAACGTGTTTCAGCCTTGTTGGGCATCATCAGTGAGGTGGAGCTGTGCCTCTCTGAGAACAGCGAGCAAGGGGTCCACATCTGGATTCCCCTGGTAATTTAGGGTGAGACCAAAGTTACTTATTATGCAAAACAAAGGGGGTTCTGGGAGTCTCTCTACCGGTACGAACACAGCCCATTGACCTGTTATTGGATGGACGGCCCCCGGGCGAGTCTCCACCAAGTCGTTAGCTCACTGTCCCTTTCACAGAGGAGAAATATCCCTGCATACCAGTCTTTGTCCTGCCATGGGGCAGTCCAGCACCGAAATTCTAGGCAATTCTTCTCTGAATAAGAGTACCAACAGCAACCCCAAAAACATGTTTCAGCCTTGTTGGGCATCATCAGTGAGGTGCAGCTGTGCCTTGCTGAGAACAGTGAGCAAAGGGTCCACGTCTGGATTCCCCTGGTAATTTAGGGTGAGACCCAAAGTTACTTAATATGCAAAACAAAGGGGGTTCTGGGAGTGTCTCTACCAGCACGAACATAGCCCATTGACCTGTTCTTGGGTGGATGGCCCCCGGGAGAGCGTCAACCAAGTCTTTAGCTCACTGTCCCTTTCACAGAGAAGAAATATCCCTGCATATCAGTCTTTGTCTTGCCCAGGGGCAGTCCAGCAGTGAAATGATAGGCAATTCCTCTCTGAATAAGAGTATGAAAAGCAACCCCATACACGTGTTTCAGCCTTGTTGGGCATCATCAGTGAGGTGGAGCTTTGCCTCTCTGAGAACAGTGAGCAAGGGGTCCACATCTTGATTCCAAAGGTAACTTAAGGTGAGACCAAAGTTACTTAATATGCAAAAGAAAGGGGGTTCTGGGAGTCTCTCTAATGGCATGAACACAGCCCATTGACCTGTTATTGGGTGGACGCCCCCAGGAGAGTCTCAACCAAGTTGTTAGCTCACTGTCCCTTTCACATAGGTGAAATATCCCTGCATATCAATCTTTGTCCTGCCCAGGGGCAGTCCAGCACCAAAATGCTACGCAATTCTTCTCTTAACAAGATTACCAACAGCAACCCCATACACCTGTTTCAGCCTTGTTGGGCATCATCAGTGAGGTGGAGCTGTGCCTCTCTGAGAACAGTGAGCAAGTGGTCCACGTCTGGATTCCCTTGGTAACTTAGGGTGAGACGCAAAGTTACTTAATATGCAAAACAAAGGGTGTTCTCCCAGAAACCCCAGGTAAATTAGGATGAGAGCGAAAGTTACTTAATATGCAAAACAAAGGGGGTTCTGGGAGTCTCTCTAATGGCATGAACACAGCCCATTGACCTGTTATTGGGTGGACGCCCCCAGGAGAGTCTCAACAAAGTCTTTAGATCACTGTCCCTTTCACAGAGGAGAAATATCCCTGCCTATCAGTCTTTGTCCTGCCCAGGGGCAGTCCAGCACCAAAATGCTGGGCAATTCTTCACTGATCAAGAGTACCCACAGCAACCCCATACACGTGTTTCAGCCTTGTTGGGCATCATCAGCGAGGTGCAGCTCTGCCTCTCTGAGAACATTGAGCAAGGGGTCCACGTCTCGATTCCCCTGGTAACTTAGAGTGAGACCCAAAGTTACTTAAAATGCAAAACAAAGGGGGTTCTGGGAGTCTCTCTACCGGCACAAACACAGCCCATTGACCTGTTCTTGGGTGGATGGCCCCCAAGAGAGTCTCAGCCAAGTCTTTAGCTCACTGTCCCTTTCACAGAGGAGAAATATCCCTGCATATCAGTCTTTGCCCTGCTCAGGGGCAGTCCAGCACCGAAATGTTAGGCAATTCTTCTCTGAACAAGAGTACCAACAGCAACAGCAACCCCATACACGTGTTTCAGCCTTGTTGGGCATCATCAGTGAGGTGGAGCTGTGCCTCTCTCAGAACAGTGAGCAAAGGGTCCACGTCTGGATTCCCCTGGTAACTTAGGGTGAGACCCAAAGTTACTTAATATGCAAAACAAAGGGGGTTCTGGGAGTCTCTCTACTGGACAAACACAGCCCATTGACCTGTTCTTGGGTGGAGGGCCCCCGCGAGAGTCTCAACCAAGTCTTTAGCTCACTGTCCCTTTCACAAAGGAGAAATATCCCTGCATACCAGTCTTTGTCCTGCCATGGGTCAGTCCAGTACCGAAATTCTAGGCAATTGTTCTCTGAATAAGAGTACCAACAGCAACCCCAAAAACATGTTTCAGCCTTGTTGGGCATCATCAGTGAGGTGCAGCTGTGCCTCCCTGAGAACAGTGAGCAAAGGGTCCACGTCTGGATTCCCCTGGTAACTTAGGGTGAGACCCAAAGTTACTTAATATGCAAAACAAAGGGGGTTCTGGGAGTGTCTCTACCAGCACGAACATAGCCCATTGACCTGTTATTGGATGGACGGCCCCCGGGCGAGTCTCCACCAAGTCGTTAGCTCACTGTCCCTTTCACAGAGGAGAAATATCCCTGCATATCAGTCTTTGTCTTGCCCAGGGGCAGTCCAGCCGTGAATTGATAGGCAATTCTTCTCTGAATAAGAGTACCAACAGCAACCCCATAAACGTGTTTCAGCCTTGTTGGGCATCATCAGTGAGGTGGAGCTGTGCCTCTCTGAGAACAGCGAGCAAGGGGTCCACATCTGGATTCCCCTGGTAATTTAGGGTGAGACCAAAGTTACTTATTATGCAAAACAAAGGGGGTTCTGGGAGTCTCTCTACCGGTACGAACACAGCCCATTGACCTGTTATTGGATGGACGGCCCCCGGGCGAGTCTCCACCAAGTCGTTAGCTCACTGTCCCTTTCACAGAGGAGAAATATCCCTGCATACCAGTCTTTGTCCTGCCATGGGGCAGTCCAGCACCGAAATTCTAGGCAATTCTTCTCTGAATAAGAGTACCAACAGCAACCCCAAAAACATGTTTCAGCCTTGTTGGGCATCATCAGTGAGGTGCAGCTGTGCCTTGCTGAGAACAGTGAGCAAAGGGTCCACGTCTGGATTCCCCTGGTAATTTAGGGTGAGACCCAAAGTTACTTAATATGCAAAACAAAGGGGGTTCTGGGAGTGTCTCTACCAGCACGAACATAGCCCATTGACCTGTTCTTGGGTGGATGGCCCCCGGGAGAGCGTCAACCAAGTCTTTAGCTCACTGTCCCTTTCACAGAGAAGAAATATCCCTGCATATCAGTCTTTGTCTTGCCCAGGGGCAGTCCAGCAGTGAAATGATAGGCAATTCCTCTCTGAATAAGAGTATGAAAAGCAACCCCATACACGTGTTTCAGCCTTGTTGGGCATCATCAGTGAGGTGGAGCTTTGCCTCTCTGAGAACAGTGAGCAAGGGGTCCACATCTTGATTCCAAAGGTAACTTAAGGTGAGACCAAAGTTACTTAATATGCAAAAGAAAGGGGGTTCTGGGAGTCTCTCTAATGGCATGAACACAGCCCATTGACCTGTTATTGGGTGGACGCCCCCAGGAGAGTCTCAACCAAGTTGTTAGCTCACTGTCCCTTTCACATAGGTGAAATATCCCTGCATATCAATCTTTGTCCTGCCCAGGGACAGTCCAGCACCAAAATGCTACGCAATTCTTCTCTTAACAAGATTACCAACAGCAACCCCATACACCTGTTTCAGCCTTGTTGGGCATCATCAGTGAGGTGGAGCTGTGCCTCTCTGAGAACAGTGAGCAAGTGGTCCACGTCTGGATTCCCTTGGTAACTTAGGGTGAGACGCAAAGTTACTTAATATGCAAAACAAAGGGTGTTCTCCCAGAAACCCCAGGTAAATTAGGATGAGAGCGAAAGTTACTTAATATGCAAAACAAAGGGGGTTCTGGGAGTCTCTCTAATGGCATGAACACAGCCCATTGACCTGTTATTGGGTGGACGCCCCCAGGAGAGTCTCAACAAAGTCTTTAGATCACTGTCCCTTTCACAGAGGAGAAATATCCCTGCCTATCAGTCTTTGTCCTGCCCAGGGGCAGTCCAGCACCGAAATGCTGGGCAATTCTTCACTGAACAAGAGTACCCACAGCAACCCCACACATGTGTTTCAGCCTTGTTGGGCATCATCAGCGAGGTGCAGGTGTGCCTCTCTGAGAACATTGAGCAAGGGGTCCACGTCTGGATTCCCCTGGTAACTTAGGGTGAGACCCAAAATTACTTAAAATGCAAAACAAAGGGGGTTCTGGGAGTCTCTCTACCGGCACAAACACAGCCCATTGACCTGTTCTTGGGTGGATTTCCCCCAAGAGAGTCTCAGCCAAGTCTTTAGCTCACTGTCCCTTTCACAGAGGAGAAATATCCCTGCATATCAGTCTTTGTCCTGCCCAGGGGCAGTCCAGCACCGAAATGCTGGGCAATTCTTCACTGAACAAGAGTACAACAGCAACACCATACACGTGTTTCAGCCTTGTTCGGCATCATCAGCGAGGTGCAGCTGTGCCTCTCTGAGAACATTGAGCAAGGGGTCCACGTCTGGATTCCCCTGGTAACTTAGGGTGAGACCCAAAGTTACTTAATATGCAAAACAAAGGGTGTTCTGGGAGTCTCTCTACCGGCACAAACACAACCCATTGACCTGTTCATGAATGGATGGCACATGAGAGAGTCTCAAGCAAGTCTTTAGCTCATTGTCCCTTTCAGAGAGGAGAGATATCCCTGCATATCAGTCTTTGTCCTGCCCAGGGATAGTCCGGCACCAAAATGCTAGGCAATTCTTCTCTGAATAAGAGTACCAACAGCAACCCCATACACGTGTTTCAGCCTTGTTGGGCATAATCAGTGAGGTGGAACTGTGCCTCTCTGAGAACGGTGAGCAAGGGGTCCACGTCTGGATTCCCCTGGTAATTTAGGGTGAGACCCAAAGTTACTTAATATGCAAAACAAAGGGGGTTCTGGGAGTCTCTCTACAGCACAAACACAGCCCATTGACCTGTTCTTGGGTGGATGGCCCCCGGGAGAGTCTCAACCAAGTCTTTAGCTCACTGTCCCTTTCACAGAGGAGAAATATCCCTGCATACCAGTCTTTGTCCTGCCATGGGGAAGTCCAGTACTGGAATTCTAGGCAATTCTTCTCTGAATAAGAGTACCAACAGCAACCCCAAAAACATGTTTCAGCCTTGTTGGGCATCATCAGTGAGGTGCAGCTGTGCCTCCCTGAGAACAGTGAGCAAAGGGTCCAAGTCTGGATTCCCCTGGTAACTTAGGGAGAGACCCAAAGTTACTTAATATGCAAAAGAAAGGGGGTTCTGGGAGTGTCTCTACCAGCACGAACATAGCCCATTGACCTGTTCTTGGGTGGATGGCCCCCGGGAGAGCCTCAACCAAGTGTTTAGCTCACTGTCCCTTTCACAGAGGAGAAATATCCCTGCATATCAGTCTTTGTCTTGCCCAGGGGCAGTCCAGCAGTGAAATGATAGGCAATTCTTCTCTTAACAAGATTACCAACAGCAACCCCATACGCGTGTTTCAGCCTTGTTGGGCATCATCAGTGAGGTGGAGCTGTGCCTCTCTGAGAACTCTGAGCAAGGGGTCCACATCTGGATTCCCCTGGTAACTTAGGGTAAGACCAAAGTTACTTATTATGCAAAACAAAGGGGGTTCTGGGAGTCTATCTACCGGAACGAACACAGCCCATCGACCTGTTCTTGGGTGGATGGCCCCAGGGAGAGTCTCAACCAAGTTGTTAGCTCACTGTCCCTTTCACAGAGGAGAAATATCCCTGCATATCAGTCTTTGTCCTGCCCAGGGGCAGTCCAGCACCAAAATGCTAGGCAATTCTTCTCTTAACAAGATTACCAACAGCAACCCCATACACGTGTTTCAGCCTTGTTGGGCATCATCAGTGAGGTGGAGCTGTGCCTCTCTGGGAACATTGAGCAAGGGGTCCACGTCTGGATTCCCCTGGTAACTTAGGGTGAGACCCAAAGTTACTTAATATGCAAAACAAAATGGGTTCTGGGAGTCTCTCTACCGGCACAAACACAACCCATTGACCTGTTCATGAATGGATGGCCCCCGAGAGAGTCACAAGCAAGTCTTTAGCTCATTGTCCCTTTTTAGAGAGGTGAGATATCCCTGCATATCAGTCTTTGTCCTGCCCAGGGATAGTCCGGAACCAAAATGCTAGGCAATTCTTCTCTGAATAAGAGTACCAACAGCAACCCCATACACGTGTTTCAGCCTTGTTGGGCATAATCAGTGAGGTGGAACTGTGCCTCTCTGAGAACAGTGAGCAAGGGGTCCCCGTCTGGATTCCCCTGGTAACTTAGGGTGAGACCCAAAGTTACTTAATATGCAAAACAAAGTGGGTTCTGGGAGACTCTCTACTGCACAAACAGAGCCCATTGACCTGTTCTTGGGTGGATGGCCCCCGGGAGAGTCTCAACCAAGTCTTTAGCTCACTGTCCCTTTCACAGAGGAGAAATATCCCTGCATACCAGTCTTTTTCCTGCCATGGGGAAGTCCAGTACTGGAATTCTAGGCAATTCTTCTCTGAATAAGAGTACCAACAGCAACCCCAAAAACATGTTTCAGCCTTGTTGGGTATCATCAGTGAGGTGCAGCTGTGCCTCCCTGAGAACAGTGAGCAAAGGGTCCAAGTCTGGATTCCCCTGGTAACTTAGGGAGAGACCCAAAGTTACTTAATATGCAAAAGAAAGAGGGTTCTGGGAGTGTCTCTACCAGCACGAACATAGCCCATTGACCTGTTCTTGGGTGGATGGCCCCCGGGAGAGCCTCAACCAAGTATTTAGCTCACTGTCCCTTTCACAGAGGAGAAATATCCCTGCATATCAGTCTTTGTCTTGCCCAGGGGCAGTCCAGCAGTGAAATGATAGGCAATTCTTCTCTTAACAAGATTACCAACAGCAACCCCATACGCGTGTTTCAGCCTTGTTGGGCATCATCAGTGAGGTGGAGTTGTGCCTCTCTGAGAACTCTGAGCAAGGGGTCCACATCTGGATTCCCCTGGTAACTTAGGGTAAGACCAAAGTTACTTATTATGCAAAACAAAGGGGGTTCTGGGAGTCTATCTACCGGAACGAACACAGCCCATCGACCTGTTCTTGGGTGGATGGCCCCAGGGAGAGTCTCAACCAAGTTGTTAGCTCACTGTCCCTTTCACAGAGGAGAAATATCCCTGCATATCAGTCTTTGTCCTGCCCAGGGGCAGTCCAGCACCAAAATGCTAGGCAATTCTTCTCTTAACAAGATTACCAACAGCAACCCCATACACGTGTTTCAGCCTTGTTGGGCATCATCAGTGAGGTGGAGCTGTGCCTCTCTGAGAACATTGAGCAAGGGGTCCACGTCTGGGTTCCCCTGGTAACTTAGGGTGAGACCCAAAGTTACTTAATATGCAAAACAAAAGGGTTTCTGGGAGTCTCTCTACCGGCACAAACACAACCCATTGACCTGTTCATGAATGGATGGCCCCCGAGAGAGTCACAAGCAAGTCTTTAGCTCATTGTCCCTTTCAGAGAGGAGAGATATCCCTGCATATCAGTCTTTGTCCTGCCCAGGGATAGTCCGGCACCAAAATGCTAGGCAATTCTTCTCTGAATAAGAGTACCAACAGCAACCCCATACACGTGTTTCAGCCTTGTTGGGCATAATCAGTGAGGTGGAACTGTGCCTCTCTGAGAACAGTGAGCAAGGCGTCCCCGTCTGGATTCCCAACTTAGGGTGAGACCCAAAGTTACTTAATATGCAAAACAAAGTGGGTTCTGGGAGACTCTCTACTGCACAAACAGAGCCCATTGACCTGTTCTTGGGTGGATGGCCCCAGGGAGAGTGTCAACCAAGTCTTTAGCTCACTGTCCCTTTCACAGAGGAGAAATATCCCTGCATACCAGTCTTTGTCCTGCCATGGGGCAGTCCAGCACCGAAATTCTAGGCAATTCTTCTCTAAATAAGAGTACCAACAGCAACCCCAAAAACATGTTTCAGCCTTGTTGGGCATCATCAGTGAGGTGCAGCTGTGCCTCCCTGAGAACAGTGAGCAAAAGGTCCAAGTCTGGATTCCCCTGGTAACTTAGGGTGAGACCCAAAGTTACTTAATATGCAAAAGAAAGGGGGTTCTGGGAGTGTCTCTACCAGCACGAACATAGCCCATTGACCTGTTCTTGGGTGGATGGCCCCCGGGAGAGCCTCAACCAAGTATTTAGCTCACTGTCCTTTCACAGAGGAGAAATATCCCTGCATATCAGTCTTTGTCTTGCCCAGGGGCAGTCCAGCAGTGAAATGATAGGCAATTCTTCTCTTAACAAGATTACCAACAGCAACCCCATACGCGTGTTTCAGCCTTGTTGGGCATCATCAGTGAGGTGGAGCTGTGCCTCTCTGAGAACTCTGAGCAAGGGGTCCACATCTGGATTCCCCTGGTAACTTAGGGTAAGACCAAAGTTACTTATTATGCAAAACAAAGGGGGTTCTGGGAGTCTCTCTACCGGAACGAACACAGCCCATCGACCTGTTCTTGGGTGGATGGCCCCAGGGAGAGTCTCAACCAAGTTGTTAGCTCACTGTCCCTTTCACAGAGGAGAAATATCCCTGCATATCAGTCTTTGTCCTGCCCAGGGGCAGTCCAGTACCAAAATGCTAGGCAATTCTTCTCTTAACAAGATTACCAACAGCAACCCCATACACGTGTTTCAGCCTTGTTGGGCATCATCAGTGAGGTGGAGCTGTGCCTCTCTGAGAACAGTGAGCAAGTGGTCCACTTCTGGATTCCCCTGGTAACTTAGGGTGAGACCCAAAGTTACTTAATATGCAAAACAAAAGGGGTTCTGGGAGTCTCTCTACCGGCACAAACACAACCCATTGACCTGTTCATGAATGGATGGCCCCCGAGAGAGTCACAAGCAAGTCTTTAGCTCATTGTCCCTTTCAGAGAGGAGAGATATCCCTGCATATCAGTCTTTGTCCTGCCCAGGGATAGTCCGGCACCAAAATGCTAGGCAATTCTTCTCTGAATAAGAGTACCAACAGCAACCCCATACACGTGTTTCAGCCTTGTTGGGCATAATCAGTGAGGTGGAACTGTGCCTCTCTGAGAACAGTGAGCAAGGGGTCCCCGTCTGGATTCCCCTGGTAACTTAGGGTGAGGCCCAAAGTTACTTAATATGCAAAACAAAGTGGGTTCTGGGAGACTCTCTACTGCACAAACAGAGCCCATTGACCTGTTCTTGGGTGGATGGCCCCCGGGAGAGTCTCAACCAAGTCTTTAGCTCACTGTCCCTTTCACAGAGGAGAAATATCCCTGCATATCAGTCTTTGTCCTGCCCAGGGGCAGTCCAGCACCAAAATGCTAGGCAATTCTTCTCTTAACAAGATTACCAACAGCAACCCCATACACGTGTTTCAGCCTTGTTGGGCATCATCAGTGAGGTGGAGCTGTGCCTCTCTGAGAACAGTGAGCAAGTGGTCCACTTCTGGATTCCCCTGGTAACTTAGGGTGAGACCCAAAGTTACTTAATATGCAAAACAAAAGGGGTTCTGGGAGTCTCTCTACCGGCACAAACACAACCCATTGACCTGTTCATGAATGGATGGCCCCCGAGAGAGTCACAAGCAAGTCTTTAGCTCATTGTCCCTTTCAGAGAGGAGAGATATCCCTGCATATCAGTCTTTGTCCTGCCCAGGGATAGTCCGGCACCAAAATGCTAGGCAATTCTTCTCTGAATAAGAGTACCAACAGCAACCCCATACACGTGTTTCAGCCTTGTTGGGCATAATCAGTGAGGTGGAACTGTGCCTCTCTGAGAACAGTGAGCAAGGGGTCCCCGTCTGGATTCCCCTGGTAACTTAGGGTGAGACCCAAAGTTACTTAATATGCAAAACAAAGTGGGTTCTGGGAGACTCTCTACTGCACAAACAGAGCCCATTGACCTGTTCTTGGGTGGATGGCCCCCGGGAGAGTCTCAACCAAGTCTTTAGCTCACTGTCCCTTTCACAGAGGAGAAATATCCCTGCATACCAGTCTTTGTCCTGCCATGGGGCAATCCAGCACCGAAATTCTAGGCAATTCTTCTCTAAATAAGAGTACCAACAGCAACCCCAAAACATGTTTCAGCCTTGTTGGGCATCATCAGTGAGGTGCAGCTGTGCCTCCCTGAGAACAGTGAGCAAAGGGTCCACGTCTGGATTCCCCTGGTAACTTAGGGTGAGACCCAAAGTTACTTAATATGCAAAACAAAGGGGGTTCTGGGAGTGTCTCTACCAACACGAACATAGCCCATTGACCTGCTCTTGGGTGGATGGCCCCAGGGAGAGCCTCAACCAAGTCTTTAGTTCACTGTCCTTTTCACAGAGGAGAAATATCCCTGCATATCAGTATTTGTCTTGCCCAGGGGCAGTGCAGCAGTGAAATGATAGGCAATTCTTCTCTGAATAAGAGTTTCAACAGCAACCCCATACACGTGTTTCAGCCATGTTGGGCATCATCAGTGAGGTGGAGCTGCGCCTCTCTGAGAACAGTGAGCAAGGGGTCCACATCTGGATTCCCCTGGTAACTTAGGGTGAGACGCAAAGTTACTCAATATGCAAAACAAAGTGTGTTCTCCCAGAACCCCCTGGTAAATTAGGGTGAGACCAAAAGTTACTTAATATGCAAAACAAAGGGGGTTCTGGGAGTCTCTCTAATGGCACGAACACAGCCCATTGACCTGTTATTGGATGGACGGCCCCAGGGCGAGTCTCAACCAAGTCTTTAGCTCACTGTCCCTTTCACAGAGGAGAAATATCTCTGCATATCAGTCTTTGTCCTGCCCAGGGGCAGTCCAGCAGGGAAATGCTAGGCAATTGTTCTCTGAAAAAAAGTACCCACAGCAACCCCACACACGTGTTTCAGCATTGTTGGGCATCATCAGTGAGGTGCAGCTGTGCCTCTCGGAGAACAGTGAGCAAGGGGTCCACGTCTGGATTCCCATGGTACCTTAGGGTGAGACCCAAAGTTACTTATTATGCAAAACAAAGGGGGTTCTGGGAGTCTCTCTAATGGCATGAACACAGCTCATTGACCTGTTAGTGGGTGGATGCCCCCGGGAGAGTCTCAACCAAGTCTTTAGCTCACTGTCCCTTTCACAGAGGAGAAATATCCCTGCATATCAGTCTTTGTCCTGCCCAGGGGCAGTCCAGCACCGAAATGCTAGGCAATTCTTCTCTGAATAAGAGTACCAACAGCAACCCCATACACGTGTTTCAGCCTTATTGGGCATAATCAGTGAGGTGGAACTGTGCCTCTCTGAGAACAGTGAGCAAGGGGTCCACGTCTGGATTCCCCTGGTAACTTAGGGTGAGACCCAAAGTTACTTAATATGCAAAACAAAGGGGGTTCTGGGAGTCTCTCTACTGCACAAACACAGCCCATTGACCTGTTCTTGGGTGGATGGCCCCCGGGAGAGTCTCAACCAAGTCTTTAGCTCACAGTCCCTTTCACAGAGGAGAAATATCCGTGCATACCAGTCTTTGTCCTGCCATGGGGAAGTCCAGTACTGGAATTCTAGGCAATTCTTCTCTGAATAAGAGTAACAACAGCAACCCCAGAAACATGTTTCAGCCTTGTTGGGCATCATCAGTGAGGTGCAGCTGTGCCTCCCTGAGAACAGTGAGCAAAGGGTCCAAGTCTGGATTCCCCTGGTAACTTAGGGTGAGACCCAAAGTTTACTTAATATGCAAAAGAAAGGGGGTTCTGCGAGTGTCTCTACCAGTGGAGCTGTGCCTCTCTGAGAACAGTGAGCAAGTGGTCCACTTCTGGATTCCCCTGGTAACTTAGGGTGAGACGCAAAGTTACTTAATATGCAAAACAAAGGGTGTTCTCCCAGAAACCCCTGGTAAATTAGGGTGAGACCCAAAGTTACTTAATATGCAAAACAAAGGGGGTTCTGGTAGTCTCTCTAATGGCACGAACACAGCCCATTGACCTGTTATTGGATGGACGGCCCCCGGGCGAGTGTCAACCTAGTCTTTAGCTCACTGTCCCTTTCACAGAGGAGAAATATCCCTGCATATCAGTCTTTGTCCTGTCCAGGGGCAGTCCAGCACCGAAATGCTAGGCAATTCTTCACTGAACAAGAGTACCCACAGCAACACCATACACGTGTTTCAGCCTTGTTGGGCATCATCAGCGAGGTGCAGCTGTGCCTCTCTGAGAACATTGAGCAAGGGGTCCACGTCTGGATTCCCCTGGTAACTTAGGGTGAGACCCAAAGTTACTTAATATGCAAAACAAAGGGTGTTCTGGGAGTCTCTCTACCGGCACAAACACAACCCATTGACCTGTTCATGAGTGGATAGCCCCCGAGAGAGTCTCAAGCAAGTCTTTAGCTCATTGTCCCTTTCAGAGAGGAGAGATATCCCTGCATATCAGTCTTTGTCCTGCCCAGGGATAGTCCAGCACCAAAATGCTAGGCAATTCTTCTCTGAATAAGAGTACCAACAGCAACCCCATACGCGTGTTTCAGCCTTGTTGGGCATAATCAGTGAGGTGGAGCTGTGCCTCTCTGAGAACAGTGAGCAAGGGGTCCACGTCTGGATTCCCCTGGTAACTTAGGGTGAGACCCAAAGTTACTTAATATGCAAAACAAAGGGGGGTCTGGGAGTCTCTCTACTGCACAAACACAGCCCATTGACCTGTTCTTGGGTGGATGGCCCCCGGGAGAGTCTCAACCAAGTCTTTAGCTCACTGTCCCTTTCACAGAGGAGAAATATCCCTGCATACCAGTCTTTGTCCTGCCATGGGGCAGTCCAGCACCGAAATTCTAGGCAATTCTTCTCTGAATAAGAGTCCCAACAGCAATCCCAAAAATATGTTTCAGCCTTGTTGGGCATCATCAGTGAGGTGCAGCTGTGCCCCCCTGAGAACAGTGAGCAAAGGGTCCACGTCTGGATTCCCCTGGTAACTTAGGGTAAGACCAAAGTTACTTATTATGCAAAACAAAGGGGGTTCTGGGAGTCTCTCTACCGGAACAAACACAGGCCATCAACCTGTTCTTGGGTGGATGGCCCCAGGGAGAGTCTCAACCAAGTTGTAAGCTCACTGTCCCTTTCACTGAGGAGAAATATCCCTGCATATCAGTCTTTGTCCTGCCCAGGGGCAGTCCAGCACGAAAATGCTAGGCAATTCTTCTCTTAACAAGATTACCAACAGCAACCCATACACGTGTTTCAGCCTTGTTGGGCATCATAAGTGAGGTGGAGCTGTGCCTCTCTGAGAACAGTGAGCAAGTGGTCCACATCTGGATTCCCCTGGTAACTTAGGGTGGGACGCAAAGTTACTTAATATGCAAAACAAAGGGTTTTCTCCCAGAAACCCCTGGTAAATTAGGGTGAGACCCAAAGTTACTTAATATGCAAAACAAAGGGGGTTCTGGGAGTCTCTCTAATGGCACGAACACAACCCATTGACCTGTTATTGGATGGACGGCCACTGGACGAGTCTCAACCAAGTCTTTAGCTCACTGTCCCTTTCACAGAGGAGAAATATCCCTGCATATCAGTCTTTGTCCTGCCCAGGGGCAGTCCAGCACTGAAATGCTAGGCAATTGTTCTCTGAAAAAGAGTAGCCACAGCAACCCCACACACGTGTTTCAGCATTGTTGGGCATCATCAGTGAGGTGCAGCTGTGCCTCTCTGAGAACACTGAGCAAGGGGTCTACGTCTGGATTCCCCTGGTACCTTAGGGTGAGATCCAAAGTTACTTATTATGCAAAACAAAGGGGGTTCTGGGAGTCTCTCTAATGGCATGAACACAGCCCATTGACCTGTTATTTGGTGGACGCCCCCGGGAGAGTCTCAACCAAGTCTTTAGCTCTATGTCCCTTTCACAGAGGACAAATATCCCTGCATATCAGTCTTTGTCCTGCCCAGGGGCAGTCCAGCACCGAAATTCTAGGCACTTCTTCTCTGAATAAGAGTACCAACAGCAATCCCAAAAACGTGTTTCAGCCTTGTTGGGTATCATCAGTGAGGTGCAGCTGTGCCTCCCTGAGAACAGTGAGCAAAGGGTCCACGTCTGGATTCCCCTGGTAACTTAGGGTAAAACCAAAGTTACTTATTATGCAAAACAAAGGGGGTTCTGGGAGTCTCTCTACCGGAACGAACACAGGCCATCGACCTGTTCTTGGGTGGAAGACCCCAGGGAGAGTCTCAACCAAGTTGTTAGCTCACTGTCCCTTTCACAGAGGAGAAATATCCCTGCATATCAGTCTTTGTCCTGCCCAGGGGCAGTCCAGCACCAAAATGCTAGGCAATTCTTCTCTTAACAAGATTATCAACAGCAACCCCATACACGTGTTTCAGCCTTGTTGGGCATCATCAGTGAGGTGGAGCTGTGCCTCTCTGAGAACAGTGAGCAAGTGGTCCACGTCTGGATTCCCCTGGTAACTTAGGGTGAGACGCAAAGTTGCTTAATATGCAAAACAAAGGGTGTTCTCCCAGAAACCCCTGGTAAATTAGGGTGAGACCCAAAGTTACTTAATATGCAAAACAAAGGGGGTTCTGGGAGTCTCTCTAATGGCACAAACACAACCCATTGACCTGTTATTGGATGGACGGACCCCAGGCAAGTCTCAACTAAGTCTTTGGCTCACTGTCCCTTTCACAGAGGAGAAATATCCCTGCATTTCAGTCTTTGTCCTGCCCAGGGGCAGTCCAGCACCGAAATGCAAGGCAATTGTTCTCTGAAAAATAGTACCCACAGCAACCCCACACACGTGTTTCAGCATTGTTGGGCATCATCAGTGAGGTGCAGCTGTGCCTCTAAGAGAACAGTGAGCAAGGGGTCTACGTCTGGATTCCCCTGGTACCTTAGGGTGAGACCCAAAGTTACTTATTATGCAAAAGAAAGGGGGTTCTGGGAGTCTCTCTAATGGCATGAACACAGTCCATTGACCTGTTATTGGGTGGACGCCCCCGGGAGAGTCTCAACCAAGTCTTTAGCTCACTGTCCCTTTCACAGAGGAGAAATATCCCTGCATATCAGTCTTTGTCCTGCCCAGGGGCAGTCCAGCACCGAAATGCTGGGCAATTCGTCACTGAACAAGAGTACCCACAGCAACCCCATACACGTGTTTCAGCCTTGTTGGGCATCATCAGCGAGGTGCAGCTGTGCCTCTCTGAGAACATTGAGCAAGGGGTCCACGTCTGGATTCCCCTTGTAACTTAGGGTAAGACCAAAGTTACTTATTATGCAAAAAAAAGGGGGTTCTGGGAGTCTCTCTACCGGAACGAACACAGTCCATCGACCTGTTCTTGGGTGGATGGCCCCAGGGAGAGTCTCAACCAAGTTGTTAGCTCACTGTCCCTTTCACAGAGGAGAAATATCCCTGCATATCAGTCTTTGTCCTGCCCAGGGGCAGTCCAGCACCAAAATGCTAGGCAATTCTTCTCTGAATAAGAGTACCAACAGCAACCCCATAAACGTGTTTCAGCCTTGTTGGGCATCATCAGTGAGGTGGAGCTGTGCCTCTCTGAGAACAGTGAGCAAGTGGTCCACGTCTGGATTCCCCTGGTAACTTAGGGTGAGACGCAAAGTTACTTAATATGCAAAACAAAGGGGATTCTGGGAGTCTCTCTAATGGAAAAAACACAGCCCATTGACCTGGTATTGGATTGACGGCCCCCGGGCGAGTCTCAACCAAATCTTTAGCTCACTGTCCCTTTCACAGAGGAGAAATATCCCTGCATATCAGTCTTTGTCCTGCCCAGGGGCAGTCCAGCACCGAAATGCTAGGCAATTGTTCTCTGAAAAAGAGTACCCACAGCAAACCCACACACGTGTTTCAGCATTGTTGTGCATCATCAGTGAGGTGCAGCTGTGCCTCTCTGAGAACAGTGAGCAAGGGGTCCACGTCTGGATTCCCCTGGTACCTTAGGGTGAGACCCAAAGTTACTTATTACGCAAAACAAAGGGGGTTCTGGGAGTCTTTCTAATGGCATGAACACAGCCCATTGACCTGTTATTGGGTGGACGCCCCCGGGAGAGTCTCAACCAAGTCTTTAGCTCACTGTCCCTTTCACAGAGGAGAAATATCCCTCATATCAGTCTTTGTCCTGCCCAGGGGCAGTCCAGCACCAAAATGCTGGGCAATTCTTCACTGAACAAGAGTACCCACAGCAACCCCATACACGTGTTTCAGCTTTGTTGGGCATCATCAGCGAGGTGCAGCTCTGCCTCTCTGAGAACATTGAGCAAGGGGTCCACGTCTGGATTCCCCTGGTAACTTAGGGTGAGACCCAAAGTTACTTAAAATGCAAAACAAAGGGGGTTCTGGGAGTCTCTCTACCGGCACAAACACAGCCCATTGACCTGTTCTTGGGTGGATGGCCCCCAAGAGAGTCTCAGCCAAGTCTTTAGCTCACTATCCCTTTCACAGAGGAGAAATATCCCTGCATATCAGTCTTTGCCCTGCTCAGGGGCAGTCCAGCACCGAAATGTTAGGCAATTCTTCTCTGAACAAGAGTACCAACAGCAACCCCATACACGTGTTTCAGCCTTGTTGGGCATCATCAGTGAGGTGGAGCTGTGCCTCTCTCAGAACAGTGAGCAAAGGGTCCACGTCTGGATTCCGCTGGTAACTTAGGGTGAGACCCAAAGTTACTTAATATGCAAAACAAAGGGGGTTCTGGGAGTCTCTCTACTGGACAAACACAGCCCATTGACCTGTTCTTGGGTGGAGGGCCCCCGCGAGAGTCTCAACCAAGTCTTTAGCTCACTGTCCCTTTCACAGAGGAGAAATATCCCTGCATACCAGTCTTTGTCCTGCCATGGGGCAGTCCAGTACCGAAATTCTAGACAATTCTTCTCTGAATAAGAGTACCAACAGCAACCCCAAAAACATGTTTCAGCCTTGTTGGGCATCATCAGTGAGGTGCAGCTGTGCCTCCCTGAGAACAGTGAGCAAAGGGTCCACGTCTGGATTCCCCTGGTAACTTAGGGTGAGACCCAAAGTTACTTAATATGCAAAACAAAGGGGGTTCTGGGAGTGTCTCTACCAGCACGAACATAGCCCATTGACCTGTTCTTGGGTGGATGGCCCCTGGGAGAGCCTCAACCAAGTCTTTAGCTCACTGTCCCTTTCACAGAGGAGAAATATCCCTGCATATCAGTCTTTGTCTTGCCCAGGGGCAGTCCAGCCGTGAAATGATAGGCAATTCTTCTCTGAATAAGAGTACCAACAGCAACCCCATAAACGTGTTTCAGCCTTGTTGGGCATCATCAGTGAGGTGGAGCTGTGCCTCTCTGAGAACAGTGAGCAAGGGGTCCACATCTGGATTCCCCTGGTAACTTAGGGTGAGACCAAAGTTACTTATTATGCAAAACAAAGGGGGTTCTGGGAGTCTCTCTACCGGTACGAACACAGCCCATTGACCTGTTATTGGATGGACGGCCCCCGGGCGAGTCTCAACCAAGTCGTTAGCTCACTGTCCCTTTCACAGAGGAGAAATATCCCTGCATACCAGTCTTTGTCCTGCCATGGGGCAGTCCAGCACCGAAATTCTAGGCAATTCTTCTCTGAATAAGAGTACCAACAGCAACCCCAAAAACATGTTTCAGCCTTGTTGGGCATCATCAGTGAGGTGCAGCTGTGCCTTGCTGAGAACAGTGAGCAAAGGGTCCACGTCTGGATTCCCCTGGTAATTTAGGGTGAGACCCAAAGTTACTTAATATGCAAAACAAAGGGGGTTCTGGGAGTGTCTCTACCAGCACGAACATAGCCCATTGACCTGTTCTTGGGTGGATGGCCCCCGGGAGAGCGTCAACCAAGTCTTTAGCTCACTGTCCCTTTCACAGAGAAGAAATATCCCTGCATATCAGTCTTTGTCTTGCCCAGGGGCAGTCCAGCAGTGAAATGATAGGCAATTCCTCTCTGAATAAGAGTATGAAAAGCAACCCCATACACGTGTTTCAGCCTTGTTGGGCATCATCAGTGAGGTGGAGCTTTGCCTCTCTGAGAACAGTGAGCAAGGGGTCCATATCTGGATTCCAAAGGTAACTTAAGGTGAGACCAAAGTTACTTAATATGCAAAACAAAGGGGGTTCTGGGAGTCTCTCTAATGGCATGAACACAGCCCATTGACCTGTTATTGGGTGGACGCCCCCAGGAGAGTCTCAACCAAGTTGTTAGCTCACTGTCCCTTTCACATAGGAGAAATATCCCTGCATTTCAGTCTTTGTCCTGCCCAGGGGCAGTCCAGCACCAAAATGCTACGCAATTCTTCTCTTAACAAGATTACCAACAGCAACCCCATACACGTGTTTCAGCCTTGTTGGGCATCATCAGTGAGGTGGAGCTGTGCCTCTCTGAGAACAGTGAGCAAGTGGTCCACGTCTGGATTCCCCTGGTAACTTAGGGTGAGACGCAAAGTTACTTAATATGCAAAACAAAGGGTGTTCTCCCAGAAACCCCAGGTAAATTAGGATGAGAGCCAAAGTTACTTAATATGCAAAACAAAGGGGGTTCTGGGAGTCTCTCTAATGGCATGAACACAGCCCATTGACCTGTTATTGGGTGGACGCCCCCAGGAGGGTCTCAACAAAGTCTTTAGATCACTGTCCCTTTCACAGAGGAGAAATATCCCTGCCTATCAGTCTTTGTCCTGCCCAGGGGCAGTCCAGCACCGAAATGCTGGGCAATTCTTCACTGAACAAGAGTACCCACAGCAACCCCACACATGTGTTTCAGCCTTGTTGGGCATCATCAGCGAGGTGCAGGTGTGCCTCTCTGAGAACATTGAGCAAGGGGTCCACGTCTGGATTCCCCTGGTAACTTAGGGTGAGACCCAAAGTTACTTAATATGCAAAACAAAGGGGGT
Source organism: Ambystoma mexicanum (assembly GCF_040938575.1). Lineage (NCBI taxonomy): Eukaryota > Metazoa > Chordata > Amphibia > Caudata > Ambystomatidae > Ambystoma > Ambystoma mexicanum. The sequence continues at coordinate 276,362,119 of NC_090936.1, read as the reverse complement.
TCTGGGAGTGTCTCTACCAGCACGAACATAGCCCATTGACCTGTTCTTGGGTGGATGGCCCCTGGGAGAGCCTCAACCAAGTCTTTAGCTCACTGTCCCTTTCACAGAGGAGAAATATCCCTGCATATCAGTCTTTGTCTTGCCCAGGGGCAGTCCAGCCGTGAAATGATAGGCAATTCTTCTCTGAATAAGAGTACCAACAGCAACCCCATAAACGTGTTTCAGCCTTGTTGGGCATCATCAGTGAGGTGGAGCTGTGCCTCTCTGAGAACAGTGAGCAAGGGGTCCACATCTGGATTCCCCTGGTAACTTAGGGTGAGACCAAAGTTACTTAATATGCAAAACAAAGGGGGTTCTGGGAGTCTCTCTACCGGTACGAACACAGCCCATTGACCTGTTATTGGATGGACGGCCCCCGGGCGAGTCTCAACCAAGTCGTTAGCTCACTGTCCCTTTCACAGAGGAGAAATATCCCTGCATACCAGTCTTTGTCCTGCCATGGGGCAGTCCAGCACCGAAATTCTAGGCAATTCTTCTCTGAATAAGAGTACCAACAGCAACCCCAAAAACATGTTTCAGCCTTGTTGGGCATCATCAGTGAGGTGCAGCTGTGCCTTGCTGAGAACAGTGAGCAAAGGGTCCACGTCTGGATTCCCCTGGTAATTTAGGGTGAGACCCAAAGTTACTTAATATGCAAAACAAAGGGGGTTCTGGGAGTGTCTCTACCAGCACGAACATAGCCCATTGACCTGTTCTTGGGTGGATGGCCCCCGGGAGAGCGTCAACCAAGTCTTTAGCTCACTGTCCCTTTCACAGAGAAGAAATATCCCTGCATATCAGTCTTTGTCTTGCCCAGGGGCAGTCCAGCAGTGAAATGATAGGCAATTCCTCTCTGAATAAGAGTATGAAAAGCAACCCCATACACGTGTTTCAGCCTTGTTGGGCATCATCAGTGAGGTGGAGCTTTGCCTCTCTGAGAACAGTGAGCAAGGGGTCCATATCTGGATTCCAAAGGTAACTTAAGGTGAGACCAAAGTTACTTAATATGCAAAACAAAGGGGGTTCTGGGAGTCTCTCTAATGGCATGAACACAGCCCATTGACCTGTTATTGGGTGGACGCCCCCAGGAGAGTCTCAACCAAGTTGTTAGCTCACTGTCCCTTTCACATAGGAGAAATATCCCTGCATTTCAGTCTTTGTCCTGCCCAGGGGCAGTCCAGCACCAAAATGCTACGCAATTCTTCTCTTAACAAGATTACCAACAGCAACCCCATACACGTGTTTCAGCCTTGTTGGGCATCATCAGTGAGGTGGAGCTGTGCCTCTCTGAGAACAGTGAGCAAGTGGTCCACGTCTGGATTCCCCTGGTAACTTAGGGTGAGACGCAAAGTTACTTAATATGCAAAACAAAGGGTGTTCTCCCAGAAACCCCAGGTAAATTAGGATGAGAGCCAAAGTTACTTAATATGCAAAACAAAGGGGGTTCTGGGAGTCTCTCTAATGGCATGAACACAGCCCATTGACCTGTTATTGGGTGGACGCCCCCAGGAGGGTCTCAACAAAGTCTTTAGATCACTGTCCCTTTCACAGAGGAGAAATATCCCTGCCTATCAGTCTTTGTCCTGCCCAGGGGCAGTCCAGCACCGAAATGCTGGGCAATTCTTCACTGAACAAGAGTACCCACAGCAACCCCACACATGTGTTTCAGCCTTGTTGGGCATCATCAGCGAGGTGCAGGTGTGCCTCTCTGAGAACATTGAGCAAGGGGTCCACGTCTGGATTCCCCTGGTAACTTAGGGTGAGACCCAAAATTACTTAAAATGCAAAACAAAGAGGGTTCTGGGAGTCTCTCTACCGGCACAAACACAGCCCATTGACCTGTTCTTGGGTGGATTTCCCCCAAGAGAGTCTCAGCCAAGTCTTTAGCTCGCTGTCCCTTTCACAGAGGAGAAATATCCCTGCATATCAGTCTTTGTCCTGCCCAGGGGCAGTCCAGCACCGAAATGCTGGGCAATTCTTCACTGTACAAGAGTACAACAGCAACACCATACACGTGTTTCAGCCTTGTTCGGCATCATCAGCGAGGTGCAGCTGTGCCTCTCTGAGAACATTGAGCAAGGGGTCCACGTCTGGATTCCCCTGGTAACTTAGGGTGAGACCCAAAGTTACTTAATATGCAAAACAAAGGGTGTTCTGGGAGTCTCTCTACCGGCACAAACACAACCCATTGACCTGTTCATGAATGGATGGCACGAGAGAGTCTCAAGCAAGTCTTTAGCTCATTGTCCCTTTCAGAGAGGAGAGATATCCCTGCATATCAATCTTTGTCCTGCCCAGGGATAGTCCAGCACCAAAATGCTAGGCAATTCTTCTCTGAATAAGAGTACCAACAGCAACCCCATACACGTGTTTCAGCCTTGTTGTGCATAATCAGTGAGGTGGAGCTGTGCCTCTCTGAGAACAGTGAGCAAGGGGTCCACGTCTGGATTCCCCTGGTAACTTAGGGTGAGACCCAAAGTTACTTAATATGCAAAACAAAGGGGGTTCTGGGAGTCTCTGTACTGCACAAACACAGCCCATTGACCTGTTCTTGGGTGGATGGCCCCCGGGAGAGTCTCAACCAAGTCTTTAGCTCACTGTCCCTTTCACAGAGGAGAAATATCCTTGCATACCAGTCTTTGTCCTGCCATGGGGCAATCCAGCACCGAAATTCTAGGCAATTCTTCTCTGAATAAGAGCACCAACAGCAACCCCAAAAACATGTTTCAGCCTTGTTGGGCATCATCAGTGAGGTGCAGCTGTGCCTCTCTGAGAACATTGAGCAAGGGGTCCAAGTCTGAATTCCCCTGGTAACTTAGGGTGAGACCCAAAGTTACTTAAATGCAAAACAAAGGGGGATCTGGGAGTCTCTCTACCGGCACAAACACAGCCCATCGACCTGTTCTTGGGTGGATGGCTCCAGGGAGAGTCTCAACAAAGTTGTTAGCTCACTGTCACTTTCACATAGGAGAAATATCCCTGCATATCAGTCTTTGTCCTGCCCAGGGGCAGTCCAGCACCAAAATGCTACGCAATTCTTCTCTTAACAAGATTACCAACAGCAACCCCATACACGTGTTTCAGCCTTGTTGGGCATCATCAGTGAGGTGGAGCTGTGCCTCTCTGAGAACAGTGAGCAAGTGGTCCACGTCTGGATTCCCCTGGTAACTTAGGGTGAGACGCAAAGTTACTTAATATGCAAAACAAAGGGTGTTCTCCCAGAAACCCCAGGTAAATTAGGATGAGAGCCAAAGTTACTTAATATGCAAAACAAAGGGGGTTCTGGGAGTCTCTCTAATGGCATGAACACAGCCCATTGACCTGTTATTGGGTGGACGCCCCCAGGAGGGTCTCAACAAAGTCTTTAGATCACTGTCCCTTTCACAGAGGAGAAATATCCCTGCCTATCAGTCTTTGTCCTGCCCAGGGGCAGTCCAGCACCGAAATGCTGGGCAATTCTTCACTGAACAAGAGTACCCACAGTAACCCCACACATGTGTTTCAGCCTTGTTGGGCATCATCAGCGAGGTGCAGGTGTGCCTCTCTGAGAACATTGAGCAAGAGGTCCACTTCTGGATTCCCCTGGTAACTTAGGGTGAGACCCAAAATTACTTAAAATGCAAAACAAAGGGGGTTCTGGGAGTCTCTCTACCGGCACAAACACAGCCCATTGACCTGTTCTTGGGTGGATTTCCCCCAAGAGAGTCTCAGCCAAGTCTTTAGCTCACTGTCCCTTTCACAGAGGAGAAATATCCCTGCATATCAGTCTTTGTCCTGCCCAGGGGCAGTCCAGCACCGAAATGCTGGGCAATTCTTCACTGTACAAGAGTACAACAGCAACACCATACACGTGTTTCAGCCTTGTTCGGCATCATCAGCGAGGTGCAGCTGTGCCTCTCTGAGAACATTGAGCAAGGGGTCCACGTCTGGGTTCCCCTGGTAACTTAGGGTGAGACCCAAAGTTACTTAATATGCAAAACAAAGGGTGTTCTGGGAGTCTCTCTACCGGCACAAACACAACCCATTGACCTGTTCATGAATGGATGGCACGAGAGAGTCTCAAGCAAGTCTTTAGCTCATTGTCCCTTTCAGAGAGGAGAGATATCCCTGCATATCAATCTTTGTCCTGCCCAGGGATAGTCCAGCACCAAAATGCTAGGCAATTCTTCTCTGAATAAGAGTACCAACAGCAACCCCATATACGTGTTTCAGCCTTGTTGTGCATAATCAGTGAGGTGGAGCTGTGCCTCTCTGAGAACAGTGAGCAAGGGGTCCACGTCTGGATTCCCCTGGTAACTTAGGGTGAGACCCAAAGTTACTTAATATGCAAAACAAAGGGGGTTCTGGGAGTCGCTGTACTGCACAAACACAGCCCATTGACCTGTTCTTGGGTGGATGGCCCCCGGGAGAGTCTCAACCAAGTCTTTATCTCACTGTCCCTTTCACAGAGGAGAAATATCCCTGCATACCAGTCTTTGTCCTGCCATGGGGCAATCCAGCACCGAAATTCTAGGCAATTCTTCTCTGAATAAGAGCACCAACAGCAACCCCAAAAACATGTTTCAGCCTTGTTGGGCATCATCAGTGAGGTGCAGCTGTGCCTCTCTGAGAACATTGAGCAAGGGGTCCACGTCTGAATTCCCCTGGTAACTTAGGGTGAGACCCAAAGTTACTTAAAATGCAAAACAAAGGGGGATCTGGGAGTCTCTCTACCGGCACAAACACAGCCCATCGACCTGTTCTTGGGTGGATGGCTCCAGGGAGAGTCTCAACAAAGTTGTTAGCTCACTGTCCCTTTCACAGAGGAGAAATATCCCTGCATATCAGTCTTTGTCCTGCCCAGGGGCAGTCCAGCACCAAAATGCTAGGCAATTCTTCTCTTAACAAGATTACCAACAACAACCCCATAAACGTGTTTCAGCCTTGTTGGGCATCATCAGTGAGGTGGAGCTGTGCCTCTCTGAGAACAGTGAGCAAGTGGTCCACGTCTGGATTCCACTGGTAACTTAGGGTGAGACGCAAAGTTACTTAATATGCAAAACAAAGGGTGTTCTCCCAGAAACCCCTGGTAAATTAGGGTGAGACCCAAAGTTACTTAATATGCAAAACAAAGGGGGTTCTGGGAGTCTCTCTAATGGCACGAACACAGCCCATTGACCTGTTATTGGATGGACGGCCCCCGGCGAGTCTCAACCAGTCTTTAGCTCACTGTCCCTTTCACAGAGGAGAAATATCCCTGCATATCAGTCTTTGTCTTGCCCAGGGGCAGTCCAGCACCGAAATGCTAGGCAATTGTTCTCTGAAAAAGAGTACCCACAGCAACCCCACACACGTGTTTCAGCATTGTTGGGCATTATCAGTGAGGTGAGCTGTGCCTCTCTGAGAACAGTGAGCAAGGGGTCCACGTCTGGATTCCCCTGGTACCTTAGGGTGAGACCCAAAGTTACTTATTATGCAAAAGAAAGGGGGTTCTGGGAGTCTCTCTAATGGCATGAACACAGCCCATTGACCTGTTATTGGGTGGACGCCCCCGGGAGAGTCTCAACCAAGTCTTTAGCTCACTGTCCCTTTCACAGAGGAGAAATATCCCTGCATATCAGTCTTTGTCCTCCCCAGGGGCAGTCCAGCACCGAAATGCTGGGCAATTCTTCACTGTACAAGAGTACAACAGCAACACCATACACGTGTTTCAGCCTTGTTCGGCATCATCAGCGAGGTGCAGCTGTGCCTCTCTGAGAACATTGAGCAAGGGGTCCACGTCTGGATTCCCCTGGTAACTTAGGGTGAGACCCAAAGTTACTTAATATGCAAAACAAAGGGTGTTCTGGGAGTCTCTCTACCGGCACAAACACAACCCATTGACCTGTTCATGAATGGATGGCACGAGAGAGTCTCAAGCAAGTCTTTAGCTCATTGTCCCTTTCAGAGAGGAGAGATATCCCTGCATATCAATCTTTGTCCTGCCCAGGGATAGTCCAGCACCAAAATGCTAGGCAATTCTTCTCTGAATAAGAGTACCAACAGCAACCCCATACACGTGTTTCAGCCTTGTTGTGCATAATCAGTGAGGTGGAGCTGTGCCTCTCTGAGAACAGTGAGCAAGGGGTCCACGTCTGGATTCCCCTGGTAACTTAGGGTGAGACCCAAAGTTACTTAATATGCAAAACAAAGGGGGTTCTGGGAGTCTCTGTACTGCACAAACACAGCCCATTGACCTGTTCTTGGGTGGATGGCCCCCGGGAGAGTCTCAACCAAGTCTTTAGCTCACTGTCCCTTTCACAGAGGAGAAATATCCCTGCATACCAGTCTTTGTCCTGCCATGGGGCAATCCAGCACCGAAATTCTAGGCAATTCTTCTCTGAATAAGAGCACCAACAGCAACCCCAAAAACATGTTTCAGCCTTGTTGGGCATCATCAGTGAGGTGCAGCTGTGCCTCTCTGAGAACATTGAGCAAGGGGTCCACGTCTGAATTCCCCTGGTAACTTAGGGTGAGACCCAAAGTTACTTAAAATGCAAAACAAAGGGGGATCTGGGAGTCTCTCTACCGGCACAAACACAGCCCATCGACCTGTTCTTGGGTGGATGGCTCCAGGGAGAGTCTCAACAAAGTTGTTAGCTCACTGTCCCTTTCACAGAGGAGAAATATCCCTGCATATCAGTCTTTGTCCTGCCCAGGGGCAGTCCAGCACCAAAATGCTAGGCAATTCTTCTCTTAACAAGATTACGAACAACAACCCCATAAACGTGTTTCCGCCTTGTTGGGCATCATCAGTGAGGTGGAGCTGTGCCTCTCTGAGAACAGTGAGCAAGTGGTCCACGTCTGGATTCCACTGGTAACTTAGGGTGAGACGCAAAGTTACTTAATATGCAAAACAAAGGGTGTTCTCCCAGAAACCCCTGGTAAATTAGGGTGAGACCCAAAGTTACTTAATATGCAAAACAAAGGGGGTTCTGGGAGTCTCTCTAATGGCACGAACACAGCCCATTGACCTGTTATTGGATGGACGGCCCCCGGCGAGTCTCAACCAGTCTTTAGCTCACTGTTCCTTTCACAGAGGAGAAATATCCCTGCATATCAGTCTTTGTCTTGCCCAGGGGCAGCCCAGCACCGAAATGCTAGGCAATTGTTCTCTGAAAAAGAGTACCCACAGCAACCCCATACACGTGTTTCAGCCTTGTTGGGCATCATCAGTGAGGTGGAGCTGTGCCTCTCTCAGAACAGTGAGCAAGGGGTCCACGTCTGGATTCCCCTGGTAACTTAGGGTGAGACCCAAAGTTACTTAAAATGCAAAACAAAGGGGGTTCTGGGAGTCTCTCTACCGGCACAAACACAGCCCATTGACCTGTTCTTGGGTGGATGGCCCCCAAGAGAGTCTCAGCCAAGTCTTTAGCTCACTGTCCCTTTCACAGAGGAGAAATATCCCTGCATATCAGTCTTTGCCCTGCTCAGGGGCAGTCCAGCACTGAAATGCTAGGCAATTCTTCTCTGAACAAGAGTACCAACAGCAACCCCATACACGTGTTTCAGCCTTGTTGGGCATCATCAGTGAGGTGGAGCTGTGCCTCCCTCAGAACAGTGAGCAAGGGGTCCACGTCTGGATTCCCCAGGTAACTTAGGGTGTCTACCTCGTGTACCCCCCACTCAAGCCCCTTGTCTCTCTCCTGTTCCCCCCCACATCCCGCTCATGGCCGTGTCTATCTCCCATTCCCCCCTCCCCCCGCTCATGCCCCATGTCTCTCTTCCGTTCCCCCACCCCCTGCTCAAGACCCGTGTCTCTCTCCCATTCCCCCCACCCCCCGCTCATGCCCCATGTGTGCCCTGTTCCCCCACCCCCCGCTCATGCCCCGTGTCTCCCTCTCGTTCCCCCCAGCCCCTGCTCATGCCCCGTGTTTCCCCTGTTCCCCCCCACCCCCCGCTCATGCCCCATGTCTCCCGCTCATGCCCTGTGTCTACCTTGTGTACCCCGCACCCCCCGCTCATGCCCCGTGTCTCTCTCCTGTTGCCCCCCACCCCCGCTCATGCCCCGTGTCTCCCTTGTGTTCCCCCCACCCCCCGTTCATGCCCTGTGTCTCCCTCGTGTTACCCCCACCCCCTGCTCATGCCCCGTGTCTCCCTCCTGTACCCCCCACCCCCCGCTCATGCCTCGTGTCTCCCTCGTGTTCCCCCCACCACCCGCAAATGCCCCGTGTCTCCCTCCTATTCCCCCCACCCTCTGCTCATGCCCCTTGTCCCCCTCCTTTTCCCCCCACCTGCCGCTCATGCTCTGTGTCTCCCCTGTTCTCCTCCACCCCCGCTCATGCCCCGTGTCTCTCCTGTTCTCCCCCACCACCTGCTCATGCCCCATGTCTCCCTCCTTTTCCCCCCACCTCCCGCTCATGCCCCGTGTCCCCCTCCTCTCCCCTCAACCTGCCGCTCATGCCCCATGTCTCCCCTGTTCCGACCCACCCCGCTCATGCCCCGTGTCTCCGTCCTTTTCCCCCACCGCCTGCTCATGCCCCATGTCTCCCTCGTGTTACCCCCACCCTCTGCTCATGCCCCGTGTCTCCCTTGTGTTACTCCCCACCCCCCGCTCATGCCCCCTGTCTCCCACCTGTACCCCCCACCCCCTGCTCATGCCCCGTGTCTCCCTTGTGTTATCCCAAAACCCCCGCTCATGCCCTGTGTCTCCCTCATGATCCCTCTACCCCGCTCATGCCCCGTGTCTCCCTCGTGTTTCCCCCACCCCCCGCTCATGGCCCGTGTCTATCTCCCATTCCCCCACCTCCCGCTCATGCCCCATGTCTCTCTTCCGTTCCCCCACCCACCGCTCATGACCCGTGTCTCTCTCCCATTCCCCCTCACCCCCCGCTCATGCCCCGCGTGTGCCCTGTTCGCCCCAACCCCCGCTCATGCCCCGTGTCTCCCTCCCGTTCCCCCCAGCCCCTGCTCATGCCCTGTGTTTCCCCTGTTCTCCCCCACCCCCCGCTCATGCCCCATGTCTCCCGCTCATGCCCCATGTCTACCTCGTGTACCCCCCACCCCCCGCTCATGCACCGTGTCTCTCTCCTGTGGCCCCCCCCTGCTCATGCCCCGTGTCTCCCTCGTGTTCCCCCCACCCCCCGCTCATGCCCTGTGTCTCCCTCGTGTTACCCCCACAACCCCGCTCATGCCCCGTGTCTCCGTTGTGTTCCCCCCACTCACCGCTCATGCCCCGTGTCTACCTCGTGTACCCCCCACTCAAGCCCCTTGTCTCTCTCCCATTCCCCCCCACCCCCTGCTCATGGCCGTGTCTATCTCCCATTCCCCCCTCCCCCCGCTCATGCCCCATGTCTCTCTTCCGTTCCCCCACCCCCTGCTCATGCCCCGTGTCTCCGTCCTTTTCCCCCACCGCCTGCTCATGCCCCATGTCTCCCTCGTGTTACCCCCACCCCCTGCTCATGCCCCGTGTCTCCCTTGTGTTACTCCCCACCCCCCGCTCATGCCCCGTGTCCCCCTCCTGTACCCCCCACCCCCTGCTCATGCCCCATGTCTCCCTTGTGTTATCCCAAAACCCCCGCTCATGCCCTGTGTCTCCCTCATGATCCCTCTACCCCGCTCATGCCCCGTGTCTCCCTCGTGTTTCCCCCACCCCCCTCTCATGTCCCCGTGTCTACCTCGTGTACCCCCCCACCCCCCACTCAAGCCCCTTGTCTCTCTCCCGTTCCCCCCCACAACCCCGCTCATGGCCTGTGTCTCTCTCCCGTTCCCCCCACCCCCCGCTCATGCCCGTGTCTCCCTCCAGTTCCCTCCACCCCCGCTCATGCCCCGTGTCTCCCTCCTGTTCCCCAAACCCCCGCTCATGGCCCGTGTCTCTCTCCTGTACCTCCCACCCTGCTCATTCCCCGTGTCTACCTTGTGTAACCCCCACCCCCCGCTCATGCCCCGTGTCTCTCTCCTGTTGCCCCCCACCCCCTGCTCATGCCCCGTGTCTCCTTCGTGTTCCCCCCACCCTCTGCTCATGCCCGTGTCTCCCTTGTGTTACCCCCACCCCCCGCTCATGACCCGTGTCTCCCTCCTGTACTCCCCACCCCCCGCTCAAGCCCCGTGTCTCCCTCGTGTTGCCCCCCATCCCCCGCTAATGCCCGTGTCTCCCTCCTGTTCCCCCCACCCCCCACTCATGTCCCGTGTCTCCCTCCTTCCCCCCACCTGCCGCTCATGCTCTTTGTCTCCCCTGTTCCCCCCGGCTCCCGCTCATGCCCTGTGTCTCCTCTGTTTCCACCCAACCCCCACTCATGCCCTGTGTCTCCATCCTTTTCCCCCACCCACCGCTCCATCCCCATGTCCCCCTCCTTTACCCCCAACCCGCCGCTCATGCGCCATGTCTCCCCTGTTCCCCCCACCCTGGGGTCATGCCCCGTGTCTCCCTCGTGTTGCCCCCCACCCCCCGCTAATGCCCCGTGTCTCCTCCTGTTCCCCCCAACCCCCGCTAATGCCCTGTGTCCCCCTCCTTCCCCCCTCCTTCCTCCCTCCTTCTCATGCCCCGTGTCTCCCTCCTTTTCCCTCCACCCCCTGCTCATGCCCCGTGTCTCCCTCGTGTTATCCCCACCCCCGCTTATGTCCCGTGTCTCCCTTGTGTTACTCCCCACCCCCTGCTCATGCCCGTGTCTCCCCCCTGTATCCCCCGCTCATGCCCTGTGTCTCCCGTGTTCCCCCCTACCCCCACTCATGCCCTGTATTTGCCCTGGTCCCTCCAACCCCACTCATGCCACGTGTCTCCCTCCCGTACCCCCCACCCCCCGCTCATGCCCCGTGTTTCCCCTGTTCCCCCCCTGCCCCCCACTCATGCCCCGTGTCTCCCTCCTGTTCCCCCCCGTTAATGCCCTGTGTCTCCCTCCTTTTCCTCCCACCCCCGCTCATGCCCCGTGTCTCTCTCCTGTTGCCCTCCACCCCCCGCTCATGCCCCGTGTCTCCCTCGTGTTCCCCCCACCCTCCGCTCATGCCCTGTGTCTCCCTCGTGTTACCCACACCGCCCGCTCATGCCCCGTGTCTCCCTCCTGTACCCCCCACCCCCCGCTCATGCCCCGTGTCTCCCTCGTGTTGCCCCCCACCCCCCGCTAATGCCCTGTGTCTCCCTCCTGTTCCCCCCACCCCCCACTCATGCTCCATGTCCCCCTCCTTTCCCCCCCCACCCGCCGCACATGCTCTGTGTCTCCCCTGTTCCCCCCGCCCCCCGCTCATGCCCCATCTCCCCTGTTCCCCCCCAACCCCCACTCATTACCTGTGTCTCCCTCCTTTTTCCCCCACCCCCGATCCATCCCCGTGTCCCCCTCCTTTCCCCCAACCCGCCGCTTATGCCCCATATCTCCTCTGTTCCCCCCACCCCCGCTCATGCCCCGTGTTTCCCTCGTGTTGCCCCCCACCCCACGCTAATGCCCTGTGTCTCCCTCCTGTTCCCCCACCCCTGCCGCTCATGCTCCGTGTCTCCCTCCTTTTCCCCCCACCCCCCCGCTCATGCCCCGTGTCTCCCTCGTGTTACCCCCACCCCTCCGCTCATGCCCCGTGTCTCCCTTGTGTTACTCCCCACCCCCGCTCATGCCCTGTGTCTCCTCGTGTTACCCCCCACCCCCTGCTCATGCCCCGTGTCTCCCTCGTGATCCCCCCACCCCCGCTCATGCCCCGTGTCTCCCTTGTGATTCCCCCACACCCCCGCTCATGCCCCGTGTCTCCCTCGTGTTCCCCCCACTCACCGCTCATGCCCCGTGTCTACCATGTGTACCCCCCCCACCCCTGACTCAAGCCCCTTGTCTCCCTACCGTTCCCCCCCAACCCCCCGCTCATGGCCCGTGTCTATCTCCCATTCCCCCACCCCCCGCTCATGCCCCATGTCTCTCTTCTGTTCCCCCACCCACCGCTCATGACCCGTGTCTCTCTCCCAGTTTCCCCCACCCCCGCTCATGCCCCGCGTGTGCCCTGTTCGCCCCAACCCCCGCTCATGCCCCGTGTCTCCCTCCCGTTCCCCTAGCCCCTGCTCATGCCCTGTGTTTCCCCTGTTCCCTCCCACCCCCCGCTCATGCCCCATGTCTCCCGCTCATGCCCCGTGTCTACCTCGTGTACCCCCCACCCCCCGCTCATGCACCGTGTCTCTCTCCTGTTGCCCCCCACCCCCCGGCCATGCCCTGTGTCTCCCCCGTGTTCCCCCACCCCCCGCTCATGCCCTGTGTCTCCCCTCGTGTTACCCCCACACCCCTGCTCATGCCCAGTGTCTCCCTCGTGTTCCCCCCAGTCACCGCTCATGCCCCGTGTCTACCTCGTGTACCCCCCCACCCCCCACTCAAGCCCCTTTTCTCTCTCCCGTTCCACCCCACCCCCCGCTCATGGCCGTTTCTATCTCCCATTCCCCCCACCCCCCGCTCATGCCCCATGTCTCTCTTCGGTTCCCCCACCCCCCGCTCAAGACCCGTGTCTCTCTCCCGTTCCCCCCCACCCCCGCTCCTTCCCATGTGTGCCCTGTTCCTCCCACCCCCGCTCATGCCCCGTGTCTCCCCCTCGTTTCCTCCAGCCCCTGCTCATGCCCCATATTTCCCCTGTTCCCCCCGACCCCCGCTCATGTCCCATGTCTCCCGCTCATGCCCTGTGTCTACGTCGTGTACCCCCCACCCCCCGCTCATGCCCCGTGTCTCTCTCCTGTTGCCCCCCACCCCCGCTCATGCCCCGTGTCTCCCTCGTGTTCCCCCCACCCCCGTTCATGCCCTGTGTCTCCCTTGTGTTACCCCCACCCCCTGCTCATGCCCCGTGTCTCCCTCCTGTACCCCCCACCCCCCGCTCATGCCTCATGTCTCCCTCGTGTTCCCCCCCACCACCCGCTAATGCCCCGTGTCTCCCTCCTATTCCCCCCACCCTCTGCTCATGCCCCGTGTCCCCCTCCTTTTCCCCCCACCCGCCGCTCATGCTCTGTGTCTCCCCTGTTCTCTTCCACCCCCCGCTCATGCCCCGTGTCTCCCCTGTTCCCCCCCACCACCCGGTCATGCCCCATGTCTCCCTCCTTTTCCCCCCACCTCCCGCTCATGCCCTGTGTCCCCCTCCTCTCCCCCCAACCTGCCGCTCATGCCCCATGTCTCCCCTGTTCCGCCCCACCCCCGCTCATGCCCCGTGTCTCTGTCCTTTTCCCCCACCCCCTGCTCATGCCCCATGTCTCCCTCGTGTTACCCCCACCCCCTGCTCATGCCCCGTGTCTCCCTTGTGTTACTCCCCACCCCCCGCTCATGCCCCGTGTCTCCCTCCTGTACCCCCCACCCCCTGCTCATGCCCCGTGTCTCCCTTGTGTTATCCCAAAACCCCCGCTCATGCCCTGTGTCTCCCTCATGATCCCTCTACCCCCGCTCATGCCCTGTGTCTCCCTCGTGTTTCCCCCACCCCCCGCTCATGTCCCGTGTCTACCTCGTGTACCCCCCTCCCCCCACTCAAGCCCCTTGTCTCTCTCCCGTTCCCCCCCACAACCCCGCTCATGGCCTGTGTCTCTCTCCCGTTCCCCCACCCCCCGATCATGCCCCGTGTCTCTCTTCCGTTCCCCCCACCCCCCGCTCAAGGCCCGTGTCTCTCTCCCGTTACCCCCCACTCCCCCGCTCATGCCCCCTTGTCTCCCCTGTTCCCCCCACTCCCCGTTCATGCCCCGTGTCTCCCTCCCATTCCCCCCACCCCCGCTCATGCCCCGTGTCTCCCCTGTTCCCCCCACCCCCTGCTCATGCCCTGTGTCTCCCTCCCATTCCCCCCACCCCCGCTCATGCCACGTGTCTCCCCTGTTCCCCCCCACCCCCCGCTCATGCCCCATGTCTCCCTCCCATTCCCCCCACCCCCCGCCCTGTGTCTCCCTCCCATTCCCCCCACGCCCTGCTCATGTCCCGTGTCTTCCTCCTTTTCCCCCCCACCCCCCGCTCATGCCCCGTGTCTCCCTCCTTTTCTCCCCCAGCCCCCGCTCATGCCCCATATCTCCCCTGTTCCCTCCCACCCCCGCTCATGCCCCGTGTCTCCCTCCCGTTCCCCCCACCCCCCGCTCATGCCCCGTGTCTCCTTCCTTTTCCCCCACCCGCCGCTCATGCCCCGTGTCTCCCCTGTTCAGCCCCACCCTCCGCTCATGCCCCGTGTCTCCCTCCTTCTCCCCCCCACCCCCTGCACACGCCCCGTGTCTACCTCCTGTTCCCCCCACCCACACTCATGCCTCGTGTCTCCCTTGTGTTACCCCCCACCCCCCGCTCATGCCCCTTGTCTCCCTTGTGTTACCCCCCATCCCCCGCTCATGCCCCGTGTCTCCCTCATGTTACACCCCTCTCATGCCCCGTGTCTCCCTCGTGTTCTCCCCACCCCCGCTCATGCCCCGTGTCTCCCTCCTGTTCCCCCCACGCCCCGCTCATGCCCCGTGTCTACTTTGTGTACCCCCCCACCCCCCGCTCATGCCCCGTGCCTCCCTCATGTTCCCCCCACCCCCCGCTCATGCCCCGTCTCTCTCTTGTTCCCCCCCACCCCCACTCATGCCCCGTATCTCCCTCGTGTTATCCCCCACCCCCCGCTCATGCCCCGTGTCTCCCTCCTGTTCCCCCCACCCCCGCTCATGCCCGGTGTCTCTCTCTTGTTCCTCCCCACCCCCACTCATGCCCTGTGTCTCCCTCCTGTTCCCCCCACCCTTGTTCATGTCCTGTGTCTCCCTCCTGTTCCCCCACCCCCCGCTCATCCCCCGTGTCTCCCTCGTGTTACCCCCCCGCCCCCCGCTCATGCCCCGTGTCTCCCTCGTGTTCCCCCCACTCCCCGCGTCTCCCTCGTGTTCCTCCCACCCCCGCTCATGCCCCGTGTCTACCGCGTGTACCCCCCACCCCCCTACTCATGCCCTGTGTCTCTCTCCTGTTGTCCCCCACCCCCGCTCATGCCCTGTGTCTCCCTCATGTTACCCCCCACCTCCCGCTCATGCCCTGTGTCTCCCTCCTGTACCCCCCACCTCCCGCTATGCCCCGTGTCTCCCTCTTGTTACCCCCCCACTTCCTGCTTATGCCCGTGTCTACCTCGTGTACCCCCACCCCCTGCTCATGCCCCGTTTCTACCTCATGTACCCCCCCGCCCCCCGCTCATGCCCTGTGTCTCTCTCCTGTTGCCCCCACCCCCCGCTCATGCCCCCGTGTCTCCCTCTTGTACCCCCCCACCCCTGCTCATGCCCCATGTGTCCCTTGTGTTACCCCCCACCCCCCGCTCACGCCCCGTGTCTTCCTGCTGTACCCCACCACCCCCCGCTCATGTCCCGTGTCTCCCTTGTGTTACCCCCACCCCCCGCTCATGCCCTGTGTCTCCCTCCTGTTCCCCCCACCCCTCTCATGCCCCGTGTCTCTCTCTTGTTCCCCCATCCCCCACTCATGCCCGTGTCTCCCTCCTGTACCCCCCACCCCCCGCTCATGCCCTGTGTCTGCCCTGTTCTCCCCCACCCCGCTCATGCCCCGTGTCTCCCTTGTGTTACCCCACCCCCCGCTCAGGCCCTGTATCTCCCTTGTGTTACCCCCCACCCCCGCTCATGCCCCGTGTCTCCCTCGTGTTGCCCCCACTCCCTCGCTCATGCCCTGTGTCTCCCTCCTGTTCCCCCCCCCCCCACTCATGCGCCGTGTCTCCCTCCTGTACCCCCCAGCCCCGCTCATGCCCCGTGTCTCCCTCCTGTACCCCCAACCCCTCTCATGCCCCGTGTCTCCCTCCTGTACCCCCACCCCCGCTCATGCCCCATGTCTCCCGCTCATGCCCTGTGTCTACCTTGTGTACCCCCCACCCCCCGCTCATGCCCCGTGTCTCTCTCCTGTTGCCCCCACCCGCGCTCATGCCCCGTGTCTCCCTCGTGTTCCCCCCACCCCCGTTCATGCCCTGTGTCTCCCTCGTGTTACCCCCACCCCCCTGCTCATGCCCCGTGTCTCCCCTCCTGTACCCCCCACCCCCCGCTCATGCCTCATGTCTCCCTCGTGTTCCCCCCCACCACCCGCTAATGCCCCGTGTCTCCCTCCTATTCCCCCCACCCTCTGCTCATGCCCCTGTCTCCCTCCTATTCCCCCCACCCTCTGCTCATGCCCCGTGTCCCCCTCCTTTTCCCCCCACCCGCCGCTCATGCTCTGTGTCTCCCTGTTCTCTTCCACCCCCCCGCTCATGCCCCGTGTCTCCCCTGTTCCCCCCCACCACCCGGTCATGCCCCATGTCTCCCTCCTTTTCCCCAACCTGCCGCTCATGCCCATGTCTCCCCTGTTCCGCCCCACCCCCGCTCATGCCCCCGTGTCTCTGTCCTTTTTCCCCCCACCCCCTGCTCATGCCCCATGTCTCCCTTGTGTTACCCCCACCCCCTGCTCATGCCCCGTGTCTCCCTTGTGTTACTCCCCACCCCCCCGCTCATGCCCCGTGTCTCCCTCCTGTACCCCCACCCCCTGCTCATGCCCCGTGTCTCCCTTGTGTTATCCCAAAACCCCCGCTCATGCCCTGTGTCTCCCTCATGATCCCTCTACCCCCGCTCATGCCCCGTGTCTCCCTCGTGTTTCCCCCACCCCCCGCTCATGTCCCGTGTCTACCTCGTGTACCCCCCTCCCCCCACTCAAGCCCCTTGTCTCTCTCCCGTTCCCCCCCACAACCCCGCTCATGGCCTGTGTCTCTCTCCCGTTCCCCCACCCCCCGCTCATGCCCCGTGTCTCTCTTCCGTTCCCCCACCCCCCGCTCAAGGCCCGTGTCTCTCTCCCGTTACCCCCACTCCCCCGCTCATGCCCCCTTGTCTCCCCTGTTCCCCCCACCCCCCGTTCATGCCCCGTGTCTCCCTCCCATTCCCCCCCACCCCCCGCTCATGCCCTGTGTCTCCCCTGTTCCCCCCACCCCCTGCTCATGCCCTGTGTCTCCCTCCCATTCCCCCCACCCCCCGCTCATGCCACGTGTCTCCCCTGTTCCCCCCACCCCCGCTCATGCCCATGTCTCCCTCCCATTCCCCCCCCCCACCCTGTGTCTCCCTCCCCTTCCCCCCACACCCTGCTCATGTCCCGTGTCTTCCTCCTTTTCCCCCCCACCCCCCGCTCATGCCCGTGGTCTCCCTCCTTTTCTCCCCCAGCCCCGCTCATGCCCCATATCTCCCCTTTTCCCTCCCACCCCCGCTCATGCCCCGTGTCTTCCTTCCTTTTCCCCCCACCCGCCGCTCATGCCCCGTGTCTCCCCTGTTCAGCCCACCCTCCGCTCATGCCCCGTGTCTCCCTCCTTCTCCCCCCCACCCCCTGCACATGCCCCGTGTCTACCTCCTGTTCCCCCACCCACACTCATGCCTCGTGTCTCCCTTGTGTTACCCCCCATCCCCCGCTCATGCCCGTGTCTCCTCATGTTACACCCCTCTCATGCCCCGTGTCTCCCTCGTGTTTCTCCCCACCCCCCGCTCATGCCCCGTGTCTCCCCTCCTGTTCCCCCCACGCCCCGCTCATGCCCCGTGTCTACTTTGTGTACCCCCCCCACCCCCCCGCTCATGCCCAGTGCCTCCCTCATGTTCCCCCCACCCCCCGCTCATGCCCCGTCTCTCTCTTGTTCCCCCCACCCCCCACTCATGCCCCGTATCTCCCTCGTGTTATCCCCCCACCCCCCGCTCATGCCCCGTGTCTCCCTCCTGTTCCCCCCACCCCCGCTCATGCCCGGTGTCTCTCTCTTGTTCCCCCCACCCCCACTCATGCCATGGTGTCTCCCTCCTGTTCCCCCCACCCTCGTTCATGTCCTGTGTCTCCCTCCTGTTCCCTCACCCCCCGCTCATCCCCCGTGTCTCCCTCGTGTTACCCCCCACCCCCCCGCTCATGCCCCGTGTCTTCCCTCGTGTTCCCCACTCCCGCGTCCTCCCTCGTGTTCCTCCCACCCCGCTCATGCCCCGTGTCTACCGCGTGTACCCCCCACCCCCCTACTCATGCCCTGTGTCTCTCTCCTGTTGTCCCCCACCCCCGCTCATGCCCTGTGTCTCCCTCATGTTACCCCCCACTCCCGCTCATGCCCTGTGTCTCCCTCCTGTACCCCCCACCTCCCGCTCATGCCCCGTGTCTCCCTCTTGTTACCCCCCACTTCCTGCTTATGCCCGTGTCTACCTCGTGTACCCCCACCCCCTGCTCATGCCCCGTTTCTACCTCATGTACCCCCACGCCCCCCGCTCATGCCGTGTCTCTCTCCTGTTGCCCCCACCCCCCGCTCATGCCCGTGTCTCCCTCTTGTACCCCCCCACCCCTGCTCATGCCCCATGTGTCCCTTGTGTTACCCCCCCACCCCCCGCTCATGCCCCGTGTCTTCCTCCTGTACCCCACCACCCCCCGCTCATGTCCCGTGTCTCCCTTGTGTTACCCCCACCCCCGCTCATGCCCTGTTTCTCCCTCCTGTTCCCCCCACCCCCCTCTCATGCCCCGTGTCTCTCTCTTGTTCCCCATCCCCCACTCATGCCCAGTGTCTCCCTCCTGTACCCCCCACCCCCGCTCATGCCCTGTGTCTGCCCTGTTCTCCCCCACCCCCGCTCATGCCCCGTGTCTCCTTGTGTTACCCCACCCCCGCTCAGGCCCTGTATCTCCCTTGTGTTACCCCCCACCCCCCGCTCATGCCCCGTGTCTCCCTCGTGTTGCCCCCACTCCCTCGCTCATGCCCTGTGTCTCCCTCCTGTTCCCCCCACCCCCCACTCATGCTCGTGTCTCCCTCCTGTACCCCCCAGCCCCGCTCATGCCCCGTGTCTCCCTCCTGTACCCCCAACCCCTCTCATGCCCCGTGTCTCCCCTCCTGTACCCCCACCCCCGCTCATGACCCGTGTCTCCCTCGTGTTGCCCCCACTACCTCACTCATGCCTGTGTCTCCCTCTTGTTCCCCCCACCCCCGCTCATGCTCCGTGTCTCCCTCCTGTACCCCCCACCCTCGCTCATGCCCCCGTGTCTCCCTCCTGTACCCCCCACCCTCTGCTCTTGCCCTGTGTCTCCCTCCTGTATCCCCACCACCCCCGCTCATGCCCTGTGTCTCCCTCGTGTTCCCCCCACCCCCCGCTCATGACCCGTGTCTCCCTTGAGTTACACCCCACTCCCTCGCTCATGCCCTGTGTCTCCCTCCTGTTCCCCTCACCCCCCGCTCATGCTCCGTGTCTCCCTCCTGTACCCCCCACCCCGCTCATGCCCCGTGTCTCCCTCCTGTACCCCCCACCCTCCGCTCATGCCCTGTGTCTCCCTCCTGTACCCCCCACCCCCCGCTCATGCCCTGTGTCTCCTTGTGTTCCCCCCACCCCCCGCTCATGCCCTGTGTCTCCCTTGAGTTACACCCCACCCCTCGCTCATGCCCCGTGTCTCCCTACTGTACCCCCCACCCCCCGCTCATGCCCTGTGTCTACTCGTGTTTCCCCCCACCCCCCGCTCATGCCCCGTGTGCTCCCTCTGTACCCCTCCACCCCCCGCTCATGCCCTGTGTCTCCCTCGTGTTTCCCCCCACCCCCTGCTCATGCCCCGTGTCTCTCTCCTGTTGCTCCCTCCCCCCACTCATGCCCTGTGTCTCACCCTGTTCCCCCACCCCCGCTCATGCCCCGTGTCTCCCTCCTGTTCCCCCCACACCCCCTGTCATTCCCTGTGTCTCTCCCATGTTCTCCCACCCGCCTTCATGCCCCGTGTCTCTCCCCTGTTCCCCCCACCCCCACTCATGCCCTGTGTCTCGTCCCTGTTCCCCCACCCCGCTCATGCCCTGTGTCTCTTCCCTGTTCCCCCCAACCACCGCTCTGCCCCGTGTCTCTCCCCTGTTCCCCCCACCCCCCACTCATGCCCCGTGTCTCTCCTGGTCCCCCCCGCCGATGCCCTGTTGTGTTCTCTTTATACACCCCGCCTTCCCTTTCCATGGTGTCCATCTTGGATAAAAGATTTTACTTCCTACACTGGGACGCCGCAGGCTGTCAGGTTTGGGAAGAAAAATCTTTTTTTTACCACTTCGGGTTCCCACTTTGAGAACCTAGGATGCTAGTGGTCTTCATCCATTGAAAAGGACGTTATGGTTACGTTGCACTAATAAAAAACCTATGAAATTCAGTAAAAAAAATGTGTTAAAGTGACGTTATGGTTAAGTTGCACTAATAAAAAAACTATGAAATTCAATGAAAAAAACTTTGTTAAAGGAACTTATGGTTAAGTTGCACTAATAAAAACCTATGAAATTCAATGAAAAAACTTTTTTAAAGGGACGTTATGGTAAAGTTGCACTAATAAAAACCAATGAAATTCAGTGAAAAAACTTTGTTAAAGGGACGTTATGGTTAAGTTGCGCTACTAAAAACCTATGAAATTCAGTGAAAAAACGTTGTTAAAGGGACGTTATGGTTCCAAGTAAAACCGAAAAACCCTTCAAATTTGCAAGTTATGGTAAGCTAAGCAACCATAACTCGCGCCACCATCGTGCACTGCTAAGCCTAACACCCAGGACATCAAAGATGACATCACAAATGTCATTGATGACATCACTGATCACATCACATGTGCATTTACCTTTCATGAAAAGTCTGTACAAGGGATTCTTAGTGTAATTTTAATTAAAAAAAAGTGTAAAGGATTTTTGGAATAAATATCAAGTGCTAACTAGTGCATTAAGCTATGCATTGATATAAATAGCATTCTATTATTAAGTTCAATCCAGTATACTAAGGTACTCATGTAGAAACATAGGCATTGTGTGCAGCATACATGATGGAGGTGCAATATTCACAAGCTTGCCATGTTGAATAGTGAAATGATAACTGTTTTCTTATTAGAGTTTTGTGTACTGTGAAACATGTGATAAGTAGGTGCTAAAACCCACTTACTACATAATTGTATTATTATAGACAAAACACAAAGAGACAACACCACATACAAATATGAATATATACAAGGAAATAGAAGTAAAAAAAAAAGCAGTAGTAGCAGAAAGTGTTCATAACCTAAATGATTACCTTTATGCAGAGAAATGATTGCTCTATTTCTAAGCTGTTACTTACCCTATGTGTATATATCACATGATGTGCTTGGACCCTAAGGTAAATAGTGTGAGTACAACATATACAAATAGGAGCATATACAGGGAAAGTACAGTAAGAAAAAAACATCAGAACTATCAGAAAGTGCTGATAACTCTACTGATTATTTTAATGTACAAAAAGGATTGCTGTCTTTCAAGGTTGTGCCTTCCCCTATGTATATGTTTCACATGATATACCTGGACCATAAGGGAATTATTGTAAGAACATACTTGAAGGATAAGTCTACATATATAGTACTTTACAATTCTTAGTTCCTAACTGTTACTGAAGAAAAACATGTGGCCTAGATATGTCAGTAAAGAAAAAAGGGGGAGCCAGACATGTGATGTCATCAGTGATGTCATCAATGATATTTGTGATGTCATCTTTGATGTCCTGGGTGTTAGGCTTAACAATGCACAATGGTCGCGTGAGTTATGGTTGCTTAGCTTACCATAACTTGCGAATTTCAAGGGTTTTTCGGTTATACTTGGAACCATAGCGTCCCTTTAATGTTTTTTCACTGAATTTCATAGGTTTTTAGTAGCGCAACTTAACCACAACGTCCCTATATATATATTTAGTGAACACACTTTGTTAAAGGCAATTTATGGTTACAAGTAAAACCGAAAAATCCCAGAAATGTGCTAGTTATGGTAAGCTAAGTAAACATAACTGGCAACACAATTGTGCACTGCTAAGACTAAAACCCTGGACATCAAAGATGACATCACAAATGTCATTGATGACATCACTGATGACATCACATATGAATCTAATTTTGTTGAAAGTCCCTACAAGGGGTTGTGTTCATAATGTTGGTAACAAGATGTCAAGGGTGATCAGGAGGGATAAATGTGATTTCATCGAATGAAAAAAAAACTAATGACATTTACGAATAAAAAACAACTAAAACCAAAATGACTCATTTCTTTTTCGTAGTTTTTAGGGGAGTCCCCCCAAGCCCTGCTTTTTTAAAATAATACTTTTCCCCCACAACCAAAACCACTATTCCCACTCCCTACCCCACTTTTAGTTTTTTTCCAAAATTAGTTATTTTTGTTTTCATTGTTTTTTCATTTGTTAAAATTTCATTAGTTGTTTTCTATTCGATATAATCACTGCATACCGATCGGGAAACCTATCATGAACTACTTAATGTATTAAAGAATGTATTTATTTAAAGAAAACATTATATGGGAGTGTTGTTAATACATGAACCTAATCATACATACAGATCCGCAGTGACTGTAGCATGCACCGTAGAAGTACAATATTTTTAATCTGACAATTTTGGATAGTAAAATAATGAATGCTACCTTATCAGAGTTTTGAGTAATGTTAAACATGGAATAAATAATAATTCCAGACGTACAACACACTTGTGTTAGTGCGAACAATACACATAAATACCCACATTGCATACAAATCAGAGGCACATACAGGGAAACTAAAGTAAAGGAGGAAAGAAACAAGATCACCAGAAAATGTCAATAGCATTAAAGTTCATCATCATGTATACAAACAAATTTTGTGTTTGAGGCCTGCTTATTGCCCCTGGATGTGAACCATGATCTGAGACCAAACTATAAGGAAAGTACTTTAAGAACATAGAAGGTTAACGTCTAGATATATAGCACCTTTTCAATTTTCATATTTACCTGTCAGTGAAAGAAAATGCCTGGCTTAGATATGCCGGTGAACAAAAACAAGTGGCCTAGATATGTGATGTCATCAGTGATGCCATCAATGACATTTGTGATGTCAACTTTGATGTCCTGGGTGTTAGTCTTAGCAGAGTACAGTGGTGGCACGAGTCATGGTGGCTTAGCTTACCATAACTTGGGAATTTCTCTGGGTTTTCGGTTTTACTTGTAACCATAATGTCCCTTTAACAACGTCTTTTCACTGAATTCCATAGGTTTTATTAGTGCAAATTAACCATAACGCCCGTTTAACAATGCTTTTTTTAAAATTTCATAGGTTTTTATTAGTGCAACTAAACCATAACGTCCCTTTATGAACAATTTTCTGTGAATTTCATAGGTTGTATGAATTAAAATGTTTCATGATGTTACATCACTGTATATAAGTCATTAATGATTCCTCTTTTAAAATATATCAAAGAACTGTAAACCTCCTTTCAGAAACATCTTTTTTGAAATGCATACTGATGTGTGTTGTTATCAGCAGCAAATGCTGGGGATGCAAGTCATGGTTCAATTGTGTAGGGCATGAGGCTCAACCTTGAACTCAGCCCCACCAAACCACCCACGTTATCCACTGCACCTACCCTGCATCCCAGTTCAGTGTCCACAATACCCTCATAATGTGACCAATGGCCAGTGCTCATGACTTTCAGCCATTGCCAGTCTCCACAATCCAAGGGGAATGGGCTATGCCGCATTCCCCAATAGGCAAATCCGAGTAGACATTTGTCCTTGCCGAGGGCCATGCCCACTGTCCATGCACCAAAGTTATATCACTAGTTTTTGTACTTACATTTTGACACTTTGGAAAAATAAAACACAAGACAGATTTGCAAAAGCATGCTTTCAGGTCCTTGTTGATGCTCCTCATACAGGTTTTTTGTAATCCAGTCCAGCACTTCAGGCTGTAACCACAAGCAGAATATTTTTTCCCATTCAAACCTATCCCGATTTTGAAAATCTTTACCACATAGCTGGTCCCTGGTGGCCATGGCCACTCTAACCCCATTGCCGGTCGCTTGTGGTCATTGGCAGTAGCCAGATTATCCGGATCATGGTCTTTGGCATCTGGCCACTGCCCATGGCCACAGGCTATACCTCAGTCACCAAAGGTATATCACTATTTTGTGTACCTACCTTGTGACACTTTTCAAAAAATAAAGCACAGACACATTTGCAAAACCATGCTTTCGAGTCCTTGCAAATGCTCCTTGCATGAGTGTGCTGCAAGTCTATCCATGTTTTATTTCTTGAAAAGTGTCAAAATGTACAGACAAAAAAATGGCATATAACGTAGCCCCACTTGACAAATTCCATTCAGACTTTGCACAAACATTCACAGTTGGGTCTCTAATCTTTCTGAAAACATTTGTGCAGATTCGTCAAACAGCAACAAAGTTATTACCCATCTAGAAATGTCGAGACCCCCACTAATTTTGCCCCATCTTGACAAAATTCTGTCAAACTTTGCAAACCATTTGAATCTGGCTCTAAAATCTTGTTGCATCATTTTGTGGAGATTTGACTTTCAAATATTTTGTGACTCCCCCTCTAATTATGCCCCCTCTTGGCAAAACAGCACCAAACTTTGCATTCAGGGTCAGGTGTAATATGATATTGCAAAATTCCATGCAGTTTCGCGGAGCGGCATCAAGGTTATAAGGGTAGCGTAGTGGGGCCGTTAAGCACACATTTTGGACCATTGTGCATTTACACTGTGGTCAGGGTGTGACTTGTATTATCAATTTGATTCGATTTTTGGTTTTCAAATGATATGCTGTGTGTTGTTTTATGTAGTGGGTTGTTTGGTGGTGTTACATTTTGTGTAATATCCCTTTTTATTTCATGATTTTTGTAATAAAGTTGTATTTATAACCATGAGATTGTTTGCTGTTCGTCCGTGACTAAATAGTGGAAAGGATTGGAATCACCAGTATTTACTGCTTGAATTTGCTGTTTTTTCTTTTCTGTATATAGAGAAAAGCCAAGGTTAAAAGCCATCCAAAAACTGCTTTTCACTGACCCTGTAATGCAGAAATATGCCCCTGAACATCTGAGATGTTCGCGGACATCAGAGAAAGAAAAACAACATCAGAATTTGGGCTTTTTATGGCCATGTCCTATCCTATCCGCTTCACCCCTCACCTCCCCGGAGATAGTTTGATTTGTTTGACAAGTGCAATGTTGTGTTCTTTAATATGTTTTTACCGCAATGTCTGCGGACTCCAGGCACTGTTTGTTAATCCAATATGGCGTCTGTTTCAAATGTTTTGATGCACATCACGTTTTTAACCGACCAATAAGCCAGCACATAACATGTCTGCGAACATCACACTGCTCCCTAATTGGTCCAGAGGCATCAGCAGACCCCGAATCTGGAAGAGAGTCTGTGGACCGGACCCAGATATCACTCTTTTTTTAACCTACTTTTTGTCCATTTTCAAAAAAACAACTGGATGGATTTACACCAACATTTCGAAAGCACACTTTCAGGACCAAGCCGCCACTACTGGCACAAATTTGGTGAATATCCATCCAGCAGTTTGGGCTGTAGGTGCAAGCAACTTTTTTTTTCCATTGTGTCCCAGAGTGGTACTCTTGAGCAAACATACAGCAGGGCAAACAAGTGTTTCAAGGCGTGACGTGGCAAGCAAGGGGGACAGAGGGAGGACAGAGACAACAATCTTACTAGGCCAGGTGACATTGAGATTGCGCAAGTGCATTGGAGGGGGGGGAGCGCAGGGGAAAGGGGAAGGGGCAGTGCTGTACATGGGATCAAAACAATAACAAGAAGTGTGGCTAGCAGGTGGCAGATGCAAGGGTAAGTGCAGGCATCAGGTGTCCAAAAGTGTAGGTAGGGGGCTAATGGGTTACAGATACAGACCCAAGTGCATGGGGTTCCGGGAGGCAGTGCGGGTGTGCAACTGTGCGGGCAGGGACCTGGGCCCGAATTCAGAGGGTAGCCAGGTGACCAGTGAAGTAGAAGACATGAAATCAGCAGGGGAGAGGAAGAGAGAAGGCAGAAGTAAAGAGGAAGGTCTTGAGGTGCTTCCGGAACCGGAGATGGTTCTCCTCAAGTTCTCCAAAGTTTGCTTTGTGATATTTCATTCTGAAACCTTTCCACTTGATGAAATAATTGAATAATGTAATTGTTATACGTGATATTATATTAAATGCCTTTTTTAATCAATTTTGGTGTTAAGTTTTATTTTAACCAAAATACACTAATAAATAAAAAAGATTTAAAAAAAAATAAGCCACAGAATTTGTTGCCAGCCCACACCTGCTAAAATAGCCCCAAGAATATACTGGGTTAAGGCCACCTCAGGACCTGACCTAATTCTTAGACAAAATAAAAGTGGGGCCAGAAACCAGTCATCCTCCAAGAGACAAAGGCCCAGTTCTGCGTGTACTGCAAAAGAGGGTGCCGAACTCGGAAGGCCCTTTGAGGAAGGCCCTTTGAGGAGTTTATTCTTCAGTATTTGGAGCTCAGGAACCTTCTCAATTCCCCATAAAAAGCACCTCAATTAGTAGTTGCCTGTGTCTGTGCCTCATAAACCTTCAGTATCACTTGCAAAGGCAGCCCATGGCATGTGGTCTTGAAACGGGACACACTACCCAAATAATGGCCCATTAAAATTTTCTGTTTATTTATATGTGCTTTTCTATAAACTGCAGTGGAAAACCGTATACCTAGGTAATCAATATCATATACCGTAGGTTTGACAACCCCATCACTCAACATAGGGTGCATTTTAATATTCTTTTTCCCCGGCCCACAGGCCATAACAGCTGGTTTGGAAGTATTGATTTTTAAATACAGGGCATTCATGATTTCTGTCTTTGCTGTAATCACCTTCTGGAGTGCATACACGGACGGCGGTAAGGGTTAACGGTCACCGTTAATGGCAACGGTGACCGTTAACCCTTACCGCCGTACTACGAGGTCCCTTTGCGGGTTGGTGATTTAACGCCTGCTTTTTGCAGGCATTAAAAACCAACCCGCTAAGGGACCTCGGAGCTAATTACGGCACCGCAAAATTGCGGTGCCGTAATTAGCGCCTTCCCCATTCCCATAGAGCCCTATGGGGCAGAAATGGGAATGGGGAAGGGCAATGGCGGAAGGGGGATTTACCGCCCCTCCAACCTTGGAATGGGGCGGTAAATCCCCTTTCCGCCAAGGCGGTGCCGGTATTTTACCAGCATGAGCCATGGCGCTAATAGCGCCATGGCTCGCCGCCTTCCGTGTAATGAGGCCCTATGTCTGGGTAATCAAGACGGTATCATCCGCGTAGGCCAAAAGACGGAAAGCCTGATTTCCTACAGTCGGATAATTCGCATTGGTATCCACCAAAGCCCTATATAAACCATTAATGTATAACCTGAAAAGGTAGGGGCCAGTACACAACCCTGGCCAACCCCAAGATTGACACACAAAAAAAGAAGTGCAGTGGCCCTGATCTCCATGCCGCACACACGTCAAATTGCCACTTTGTATAAGCCTAAGCACACCAATGATCTCAGCATGGCAGTCCATAGACCTGAGCACCATCCACAGTTCTGTACGAATAACCTTGTCAACTGCAGTGCTCAGGTCCAGAAAGGCCAGAAAATGTGTCTCCCATCTAACAAACACCGACTTTTCCACCAAGAAATAGAGATTTCATGCCTGTTCCGCCATACCTATCCCAGGAGCTCCAACTACATATCCATCTTGAAATTATGTAGAACTTTTTTTTAAAGTTCATTAGAGGTTTGTCCTTCACTAACAACCCGAAATTCAGGCTATTCAGGTTTGTTGTGGTAAAATTCATCTCGGCCTACATCGAATGTAGGAATTGGGGAAAGGATGGGATGGGTGGCAGAAGTCAAAAGACAGCTTGTTTGAGCTGTGGGATGCGGCCGTAGGCAAGGTGCGGCTTGGTGTCCTGACGATTGGGGTTCCTTTCCTCAATCCTAAAGAATTTACAGCATAAAGTACGCGATGCAGAGCTCGGATTGGGAGTGGGCTGTTCTTGCTGTACGTGCTGGCTGTTTTCTGTCTACAGCTTTTTTTAATTTACTATAACACAAGCATGTTAGTGGCACTGCCATTGACTACCTGTCTGTCCACCTGGAACTTAAGAATGTGTGAATTGTTTCTCTTTCTTTTTTTCCTCCGAATATGGTTGTTGATATATTGCTGATATACTGTTAATGTGCTGTTCGTAAATATCTGTGCTTCTGCTGGGAGTCAACTGTGGGCAAACGGCCTTTGAACCTCACAACCAGTTCCAAAAGCTGCAAAGTTAAAAAAGTTCCAGAAGGATGAGTAAAAGAAAGGCCAGCCATTTACATGACTCTCGAACAGGTAAAAACACAAGGACAACAGAAAGCAAAATAACAGAGAACCATCTAATGACTCTTGCTAGCGTTCTGAAGTAAGTTGCTAGCAGAATTAGCGAGCAAATATTTGAGACAGAGCAAGCACTTTGTGCAACAAATACTGCCCAGTAGTTAATTGCTCAACAGTGTTTGATAAACACGGCCCCCATTGAGGAATTTGGCCAGGTGTTCCAATTGGCTAGCTCACGGGTCCATAGGGCATGCACTGTCCCTGCCGCCAGCAGCTCTCCCGATTGTGGGTGTAATCGTCGAAGTGCCTCCCCTTTTATCTGGGTGTAGAGAAGGGACAGGCTCCCTAATGAATAATGATTAATACCAACTTGCAAGCACCAGCCATAGACCCACAATACAGTCGAATGGCTAGAATAATCCAGTGGGTGTGTAATACTAATAAAACATGCAGCAACTGTTTCGCATTGAAGGTGTTATTATTAATTCAAACCTTAGATAGATAGGTGCTGACCCTGGTCTTAGAATTTGACCCTTGTCATTTTTGTATCCACCGAATTGCCATATTTCAACTCAAGCACCCTCTAGCAATATACATACTTGGCCGATAAAGCTGCAATTACTTTGGAAATTCAGCATGGCAGTGAAAGTGTTGTGACGGAAAAGCCCATCTCTCTGAATTGGCTCGAGATTCAGGAAGTAACTCAGAGTCGGAAATATAGACTTTTTTTTTTAGATTCACATCTTACACCCATGAGAAATCGTTTTGATTGCCTGACTAAATTAGATGACATCACTGACTAGCGGGGACTCCGGCGACTAGCAACAGCAATCATTCACTAATCAATGCCTGGTGGCCAATATTACCTACCTGCATACCATTGCATATGACAAAATCGCTGGATTCATGTAGGCCCTAGACATCTAATGTTTAAACACCGGGTCTGAACACTTGGTGATGTCACCCTCAAGAATCATCCAAGAAGGATAGGTATTATTGTCATCCCATGGAACATATCTGGTGCAAAGTATAAACTTGAATGTTCAGTCACAATTGATTATCTTTAATAGGCAGACATTATTCTCCTTCAAGAGACCTGGTTTGTGGAGAATCTAGTTATTGATGGTTTTTACTCATATCAACTTATGGTTCAAAGAAACAATAGAGGAAGATGTTTTGGTGGTATGGCAATTTTAACAAAGTCTATGGGGGTCATTACCAGGTTGGAGGTAATGGAAAAACAATGCCGGTAAAGGATTACCGGCATCGCATACCGCTCTGGGCTATTCCGACCTAAGAACCCTGTATTAGAGGCACCGCTAATAATGGTGCCTCTAATATCAGCAAGGGCGCGGGCACGAGTGCCTTCACGCCGGCAATACCGGGATGCCACTGACAGGAGGACATCACAAATCAGGCGGACATGCAAATACCGGCATCATGAAGGTGCTAACAGGGGATACCGGCATGCCGGCAATACCGGCATCGTGAAGCACCCGTAAACTGCTATGTGCAGTGTTCCCAACTGCCACAGGTGCACACAATCAGCACAGGTGGAGGCAATGGAGTCTGGGCCAGCACAAAAGGAGTACACCCACACCCCACACCAAAATGATTCCATTAGTAGAAGCAATGCTGGGGATGGAGGACATGCTTGCATTGCTACACCAGCAACAACAACATCAACAGCAGGCTCCACAGGGGAGACGCAGGAGGAGAAGGAGGGTGAGACAGGCCCAGCATGCCCCACCAGTGCAGCCAGTGGTACCACACAGGCAGCCCCCAATCCCTCGCATCAGAGCCAGTTCATTCAACCTAACCCCTGAGCAGATCCACACCCTGTACCGTCTGGCCCTGGACACCATCACCACCATCGTGGACATGATACACAACAACATTGTCAGCCTCATTGAAATACGCACTGCCAAACCCCTCTTCTGAAGTTAGTGTCGGTGCTCCACTTCCTTGCCACAGGCACCTACCAGCACACAGTGGGGCACATGCATGGCATATCACAACCCTTATTATCTTGCATGCTGAACCAAGTGCTGGATGCCCTCCTGAAGCACACAAGGGACTACATATCCCTACCAAGAACTCCCCAGGAGATTCCTGACACAAACGTTGGCTTCCATGCACTGGCAGGCATGCCAAATTGTATAGGTGCCCTCGACTGCACCCACGTGGAGTTGGAGGTCCCGCGTGGCATGGAGGTGGTGTACCGCAACCGCAAGCAATACCACTCCATCAATGTGCAGATGGTATGTGATGCCAGCAAGATCATCACACATAGTTTTGCCCGATATCCTGGATCAACACATGACTCAATGGTCCTGCAGAACTCCACGCTACCATGCTACATGGAGCGAGATGCAGGATGACGTGCCTGGCTGCTTGGTAAATTGCGTGACAGTCACATGGCAGTGAAATGGGGGGATAGATGCACACACCACCATGGTGTCATTGTTGATGTGACAGCACGATGTGCACATCACAAAACACTGTGCCCCAAAGCATCGCAAACTGAACATGACAACCAAATCCCAAAGCAATGAAGTAAGCTGGACACCTATCACAACATGCAAAACTTAAAAACACCCCACATCCCACAACACGTCCACCACCCATCATCGTACCTCACCCTCTGTAACACAATCCAGCAACAAGCTGTGAATATTCACTATGTAAATGTCTGCAGCAAATCACTACACAGGGCAAGCATTCATGGGAGTGCACTGAACAAAATCACCAAGGGAATCCACTGCTTGTCACAGGGCCGCCACCACCACAGAAGTGCAGCATGTCACCATTGTAATAATCAGCAGAGCCTACTGCCAACGCTGCCAGTTAGAAAATCATACAGAACACAACACATCACAAATTTGACACAAGCACAGCAGTGTGTGTCCACAATGCATGAGCAACATCAAGGCATTGTACACCGTGTATCATCATGGAGATGCAACCCACACCATAAGTCCATGGCACTGAACACATTGAGGGCATTAAAATTGTGTGCATACAACCAGGGACATGTGCATGTGACCAACGATAATCTGCAGGCATGTGTGACTAGTACAGCTGTCCATCATGAATCGACTAACATATAACTTTTATTGCCTCTCATGCAGGTGATAGTGGCTATCCCTTGAAGCCGTGGCTCCTCACCCCTGTTCAAAACCCACAGAACTGGCACAAGGAGGACTACAATCGTTCCCATACCCGTACCCGTGTGGTCATCGAGCAGACCTTTGACCTGTTGAAGGCACGGTTTCGCTGCCTTAGCCGGTCAGGTGGGGCAATCCTCTACAGGCATGAGAAGGTGGCCAAGATCCTCATGGCATGTGTCATGCTGCACAACATGTGTATCCGACGGAACGTGCCCCTGGCCCCTGACATTGAACTGCAACCACCTGGTGATGATGAAGAAGATGTGAGTGCACATCATCGCAGTGCCGATGCACAGGAGGGACGTGCTGTGCATCAGTCAGTGATTGCACAATATTTCTAACACCCATGGGTGCAGAGACTGACATGACAGTTCGACAGAGGGCACTGGGTGTGGGAGTACATGTACACTATGCACTGTATATCAATAAATGACACATATGCAATAAGGAATGTCCACTTAAGAATTTTTTTTTCACACAACAGGTGTATTTAACTGTCCAAAAAAGATTAACGTGCTCAAACCCTCCACCTCACACACTCTCTCCCCCTTCCCCCTCCCCCCACAACTCCCCCACATATCTTCTCCCCCTTGCCCCCCCACAACTCCCCCACACACCCTCACCCCCCTCCATCTCCCCCCACAACTCCCCCATGCACACTCTACCCCTCCCCCCACAACTCCCCCACACACCCTCACCCCACTCCCCCTCCCCCACAACTCCCCCACACATGGTGTCCAAGCAAATGCTTCATGTGTCAGTGTCTATTGCCTTCATCAGGCTGCCCCGTCTGCATCCTGCCACTTCCTGCACCTGATGGCGGCATGTCCGAGCAGCGCAGGGTGGACGCTAACCTGCGTAGGGGGCTGGTTTGGGTGGAGCTTGATGAAGAAGGGGTGGCCACTTGCCCCATTCTGGGGGCTGGACGCTCAGCCTCCATGGAATCTGCAATGCGGGTGAGGACCTGCCTCAGGGAAGACACCTAATCGCATTATCTATTGGTGCTTTCCACAATGACCTGCCTCAGGGACGCAGTGTTGTCACGCCCCTCCTGCCTTGCTTGACCACTGTCTGCAACAAACTGCCTCACCAGGGCAGTGAGCTCCTCCTGGCGCTGCGTGTCCTGCATACTGCACCCCTGCCTGTACACCAGTGGAGGGTGCATGTGTGACATGGGCAAATCAATTTGGGTCCTCTGTGGGACTCATGCTCCCTTGTACGGACTCCGCCCAGACTGCTCCGGGGTGGTGTCATGGTGGGAGTCGACAGGTGTGACCTGGGGGCATGGGGTGGGACTTGGTGTCGCAGGTAGGTTAGAGGAGTCGTCCTCGACAGGCACACACACCTGGCCCTGCAGGTCATCATCTGTCAGGGGTGCCGTAGCTGCAGCCTCCCAAACAGAGATGTTCTCTGCAGATTGTGCCCCATCAACTGTCTCCTGTGCAGGTGTCACAGGGACTGTGGTAATGGGCCTTAGCGGCACCAGTGCCATGGCATCATGGGCTGTTTTGGTCTTCATTTCCTGTCGTGGCTTGTGTGGGCCTGTCGAAGTGGAAGGCCTGTTGCCTTCATCCCTGTCCCTCTTCTGGGGTGTAATTGCCTGTGGAGGTGAGTCCCGGACCTCGCTGTCAGGATCTGAGCCTGTGGGGGACCAACAGAGGGATGGCATGAGTGATGGCTTGACAAGCATCATGCATACAATTGTATTATTGCTCTTCTACACTTTAGAGGGGATTAGGCAGTGGAGTTTTGATGATCACAATGCTTGCTATATGTGTGGAGCATGCAGGCATCCGTCGGGGTCACTCATGTTGGGGCGGGCGCATGCTATGTGACATGCATTTCTGTTGTGGTCTGCGTGCAGTGTGACTTATGCCATTTTTATATTTTGTGGTGTATGGCATTGCCATGCTGCATGCATCTGCATGTGTCTGTGCTGTGGACGACATCTAGGCAGGAAATGTGTATGTATTGGGCCATGCATTGCCTCTTTAGACGGACAAATTGGTGGACTATCATAATACTTTGCATTACAGTGTTTTCTTAGGACACTCACCTCCTTCCGCCGATGAGGTGGCGCCACGCTCCATCTCGCCCACACCTTTAATGGCCTCTATGCCAATCGTGCTGGCGCAGATCGCCTCCCACCGGCTTAGCTTTATTGGTCAGCTTGGTCCTCCACCAGTAGCCATGGCTGGCTCCTGTTTGCGGACTGGATGTTACTGACTCGCAGGCAGGTCATCCCATCTCTTCCGAACATCATTTGTTGTGCAGGGGGTGTTGCCTACCGCACTGACTCTTTGGGCAACAAGTTCCCAGATTTCTTTTTTCTTTATCACTGCCTCCCTCTTGAGGCTGTTTGCGAAAAAACAACCTCGGCATTGTCAGCCAGGGTCTCAGCCAGCATCGTTAGTTCATCTTCATTAAAACACTCTTTGCGCAGGTGGGAGGCACCTTTTTTGAATGCCTTGGGCATGATTTTGTTGTGGGAGGTTGATGTCTGTAGTCAGTAATATGCTCCAGGTCCTGTGGTCTGAGGTTGGCAATGGATTGTGTTTTTCAAGATAGTCGCTGCGCTCTTTCCCGTTCCTGTGCGATGACGTTACTTCCGGTTCTGCTTATTTACGAGCACCGCTAATAGCGGTCACCGCTGATAGCGGTCACCGCTAATGCCATTTCCATTGATTCAGTAGTGCTGTCTGCGCTTTCCATGATGCTGCTAAGGGCCATTTTTTGGGCCTTCACGGCATGCCGGTAATGTCGTTACCGGCATAGCGCAAAGCTTGTGCACGTGAACTCGTAATAGCCCTCTATTAGAGGGCTCTTTACTACACAGACACAGTATTTGCTCCATGCCGGTAAGGACTTTTACTTACCTCCAACCTCATAATGACCCCATATATGTGTATGTCTCCCATCTCATTTACTTTATTACAGATGCTAAAAATGTGTAAGGACTGTGCAAATTAAATATGGTCAGTCCAGTTTTATACTAGTCCTCACAAGCAACATAAGAATTGCTGTCTCTTGAACTTGAATCCACAACAGACACTTTGATGATGCACCCAGAGTCTGTTAAAGTGGCACTGAATGTGGGTGGATATTTAAATTTGAGAATCGGTATTGGCCCCCCTCAAATCCCTTTGATGACACCGAAAATAGGATTGATGGCATTCTGGAACCCACAATGATGGACAGCTGAATGTGTTCTGAAGGGCTTCATATATGGACATGGCTCCATGTTTGGGGACCTACACTCCATTAATGGGTATGTAACACAAGATAGACCATGGAAGTTTACCTAAAGGACAACACAGGGTCAGTCGTGTATTCAATATTTTCTTTTTCCTGTTACACTTTGGGATCTACTAAGGGATTTTTATGTTGATGATGCTGTTTTTAACAATCACCACCATCCTCTTGTGTTAAAATTGTATTGGTGCAGTAACTCAATTAATAACAACTATCCTTTATACAGCAAGCTACAAAAACGAATAGCCTTGAGGAAAAAAGAGCTTGATCAAAATTCTTGGCAAGACTTGTTTGAGACAGCCGCTGTGAATGGCTTGTTTGCAACCCTGATATGTGGAGATGAGAGAGTGCTTATGGCCGGTACCCTCTGCTCATCACAGAGGTTGATATCAGAATACACCCAGTTCATGAACCATTTAGATCTGCATGTCAACACAAACAAGTCAGCAGTGACAGTATGTCATAGGGCCAGGCACCCACCAAATGTTCCAACAATGCAAAGTAACAACAACAGAATTCCCCTGGTGACTACATTTGATTAATTAGAGGGACGTTTCACATCATCATACTTGGCTGACCCACACATAAGTAAACAGTGTAATCATTTTAATCAGGCACTAGGTGCAGAGGTCTTCAAACTGTGGGGCACGCCCCCATAGCGGGACATGGCCACATTCCCGGGGGGCGTGAGAGCCATTCATTAAATAAAAACGAATTAAAAAATCTATTTATTTTTAATTGGAGGAAATGGGTAGGGGCGGCTCACAGGGTCGGACTGGAGCATAAAACTGTCTTGGGCACCAATTAAAAAGTGGCCCACAGTTGCAAATGCCAATTAATTCTTTTAGTGACAGACTTTTTGAATAGTACTCAAGGCGATGTTTTTTGTTAAAATGTAAGAAAATTGTGATTTTTAAAGAATATTTACTCAGCAACAATGGTCAAAACTACAAGCTGCATAGTGAAGTAACTCGTCAAACAGCCCACATTGGCCAAGAAAGTGGCCCATTCTGACCATAAAACTGGCCCACACTACCATTGTTCATTTTTGATTTGGGCATTGCACTATTGCCCTATAGGCCAGTCTGACCCTGAAAGCTCATATCTGAAAATGCATCCATTTAGTGTCATTTTGAGTTAGCGTAGGTGCACACATTGTAGTGTGGTCCTCAGACTCCATTTTGGTTATTTTGCTCACTTAGACGGTTTTCATGTCGCCTGCAGAATAATGATTGCAGCCCGAAAAGGCTGGTGAATGCATTTGTGTAAAGAATGCTTAGCTAATGGAATTTAGCAGCTCTGAGCCTTGAACATGTAGACACGGATGGAGAGAGACATAAATAATAGTTTATGTCTCTTCCTGTCTCTGGCTGTCATGCATCCATGGAAGATCTGGGATCGCTGGCAGCGCCATTAGACTGTTTGATCACGATTCTCTGTTATTCCTGTTAACGGTCTAGTTGTCCATTCCAAGATGGCCACCGTCAATCGGCATAAAAAGACAGTTACTGTGGCTCAGTGCGTTGCACCTTGGATTCCTCAGTGCGCTACACTCCTGTGCTGTTCATGGGACAGCCGCTTCCTACCAACTGTTTTTTGGGGTTGGGAACTCCTCTCGTGTGTTCTTGCCCCCTCGCTGTGTGGACTGGCACTTTGGCGTTTAGTCTGCCCGTCCTGTTTATTTCCTCCCTTTTTCTCCCTGCCTCGCGGTCAGGCTGCATCTGTTTACTTTCCTTTTCGTTCTCTCTCCTTTCTTACTGTGTGCATCCTGCACAGCGTTTCCTCCTGTTCCGTCGGAGTCCTTTCCCGACTTTTTTCTTCCTTACTTACCTTCTTAGGCGCTCCAAGCTGCCCGCTCTCTCCGGAGCTTTTGCTCCTCTTTGGAACGTTGCAGTAATCATTCCCTGGTGGATCCGTATGCCATCCAGTTCTTCAAATGCTTGCTAC
Organism: Ambystoma mexicanum; assembly: GCF_040938575.1. Lineage (NCBI taxonomy): Eukaryota > Metazoa > Chordata > Amphibia > Caudata > Ambystomatidae > Ambystoma > Ambystoma mexicanum. The sequence continues at coordinate 276,325,690 of NC_090936.1, read as the reverse complement.
TCATCGTCTGGCAATTGTGTTCCACCCTTGAGACCACTGTCTTGGAAGTATCCGGATTATCACCATCTTCACCACACCTCCTTAGGCACTCCACAGCAAGCCTAGACTGCTATCTTTAGACATACAGGGGTTTTCAGCCAGGAGGCTTTTCCCTGTTTAAGGAGGCTGGCTCTGGGGGAGTCCAAGCTGTTGGAGATCATCCTACCGACAGCGTGACATCCCACGGAGAAAGACCTTATCTGCTATAGAAGAAGGACAAAAAAGGAAGCATCAAACCCAAGTCATCTCAAAGAAGGAACAAGGATCTTGAAAAATGCTCCACGGAAGACCCAGGTGAGGAGGAAAGGAGGGAGGTTTCTTTAGATTCTGACACTGGCTTGCTGGAGCTAATTGTGCGACCAATGTTTCATCCTTGCTAGGGTTAATTGAAGTACCAAGCCGAATGCGAAGTGTCCTTCTTGGTAGGAGAGAACACAGATAAGGGTGTCAAGGAATGTTTCTGTGCGTTGGGAACAGGGTGAACCTTAGCGCTCTGAGACAGTAAATTGTATAGATATGACATAGAGCGAATCTCCTCATGTTGCCATGGTAAATGGACGTGTTATGCGGGTCATAAACTATGGATTATTTCAGCAACCAAAGCCAATTTTGAAGTGTACTTAGGTCTGTCTGTCCCCCATATGAATGCTCAGATTCTCTATGACTGTACGTGGACATAGCTGAATCTGAAAACACACTTGAAGCGAGAATAAAATATAGTTATATATTTGTTTCATGACTGGTATGTTCTTCATTTACTTGCAGGTAGTCATTTTGGGACTAACAAATGGCACCCAACATGGGGCATATTCCAATGACGACCCATCACTTTCCGAGAACGAGGTGGACGGACCAAGACCAGTGAGTACCGGGGGCCCCTGCAGAGGAGACTCTGTTTCTCACAGTCTGCTACTCGTGATCTCCGTTTGCCACTTCTCCAAAAGGTTGTAACAGCGAGAGTCCCGGACCATATGCAGCAACTGTGTTTCGCTTTTGGGAGACCACCAGCCATGAAGGGGTTCATTTGAATTGATGGGAGAGTGATTTCATTTTGATCAGGTGAGTTTGTTTCAAACTGTAACTGTTTGGATATTTGTATGGATAAAATATTTTGCACAAAATATTTGGCAGGTAATCATTATTAATTTTGGGACAATGCCTGGTTTCAGTAAGTTGTTGTCTTGCTGGGCAACGTTTGTTGCAAAAGAAGACAGCAGAAGGACTTAGAATATAGTCAGCCGGCACCGATGGAAGGGTGACCTGCCTACGAGATGTACATAAAGTTTGAATTGGGATCTATAGTATTTATCATTATTTGGTATCGCCAAACCAGAAATGAGGCAGATCTTCAGTGGCCTAAATTTGAAAGTTTCAAAATGGCTTGAATACAGAATTTAGAGTCAGTACTATTGAGGAAGAAAGCGAGACCTGCTGCCTTTGTCGTGATTAGGGACTGGCGGAAAGAAGCCACCCCCACGCCTCAAAAGTAGGGAGAAATGTGCACAAAGACACATTACCCAAGCTGAAAAGGCATTAGTGCACGATCAACAGAAGCAATATGAGGCTATGAGGAGAAAGAACAGAGGGATCCAATTAGAAGTACAGAAAATATACTCGTCAAAAGAATTGCATGCATCTGATGAATTCATAAACAAGCTACTGAATGAAAGGCGCTCACCTCCTACCGTGACTCCTACATATCTTCCTCTACCTGCTACACCAGCAGAGCCACCATTACCAGCGCCTGACACACACTCTGATGGTTGGCCACTACCCCCTATCTCCTGGAATTTACTTTTGCCATTAGTTACCTCTGCCACCTCCGACACACCTCTTCTACTGCCTAGCAATCAGAGAACTGTAACCCAAAGTGCAGTACCTCTAGGACTGAGAAAGGCATTCATTACAGCAATGGCCAGAATTATATATACAGGACAGCATTGAAACAGCCACTTTGGGCTCTTTGACAGGTCGCAATCTGAAATTCTACATATGGCCCAGTATTGTGAGAATATAGTGAACAAACAAGTAAGAGAAGATTGAAAAGAAAAAGATTGACTTATAAACTAGGGTGCTCTTACAGCAAATTGTAAGAGGACCAAGTAGAGGAAATGCTCAACAGATTGGACAATTTTCCCCACAAATAGGGACTGTAAATGTAAACCAATGTGCATATTGTAAGCAGGAGGGCCACTGGAGGGCACAATGTCCGATCCTCCAGCAAAAAGTGAATGGAATGCCCAATAGAAGACAGAGAGCACGTAGCGAAGGCATGCAAGCACCGAATAAAAAACAATTTTCTCAAAACCAGCAACATGATAACAATGCAGGGAATCAAGATGGGCAACAAAATACTAGAAGCACAAATGTTTTTGACAATGCTACACATGCGTATTTTTCTGAAGACTCATCCGATGATATTTTGTTCTGATAGGACAGCCGCAGCAGGGTCTGGTTCCTACTCCTATACCCCTAGACCAGAAAGGACCCTACGTAGAAATAAAAGTTGGGGATAGGGCACAGACATTTCTGGTGGATACAGGAATGCATAAATGCTCTATTGACCACTTAAATGTTACGGATATTCCCCTGTCAGGGCAACAAAATATATCGGTAGGGTTCTCAGGTACCCAAGTAGTAAGCCTGGTCTCTAAACTGGTGCCGCTTTCACTGACTCATGTCTGTTCTTATTGACAGCCAATTGCGGTGAGAATCTGCTGGGATTTAATTTATTGGAAAAATTGCAAACAGTGATGTACTGCTCTCCAGATGGAGTATACTTGAGCATGTCCCCAAGCAGAATTCCACCTCACAATTCATGGCTTTACCTTTACCCAGTGAGTTGCACGAGGTAACTTAATTCTAGATGTTGAACCTCTGTGTATTGTTTTGAAAACTGGTATTACATTACCCCGGATTCCGCAGTATAAAGCTTCAATCAAAGGTGAACAGGCACTTATAAGTATTGTCTCTGATTTAAGACATGAAGGTGTGATAGAAGAAAGCTCTGGTAGAACATGCAATAGCCCTGTTTTTCCGGTTTATAAGAAAGGTGACAATGCTTTACCCTACTGTTTTGTTATTGATCTTCGCATGATTAAGTAGGTATTAGTGCCACAGTTTCCCATTGCTCCCGAAATCACCACAATTCTGATTATGATTCCAGCAACGCCAACCCATTTCTCAGTCATTGACCTGAAAAATGCACTTTTAGCATCCCCATTCACCCAGATAGTAGCTATTTGTTTGCTTTCTCCCTTGGGGCAAACTCCTTTACTTTCACACGAATACTGCAAGGGTACACCGAGAGTCATAGCATTTATAGCACGGCCCTCAAAGAACATCTGGGCATGCTAGAATTACCTTCTTCATGTACACTCATGCAATACATCGATGACTTACTTATAGCTGCATATTCAGAAACTGCTTGTATGGAGGGTACTGCTTTGTTCTGAAGCATTTTACCGATAATGATCATAAAGCCTCTTTGAAGACATTTGAATATTGTCAACAGGAGGTCGCCTATTTAGGCTATCTCCTGTCGAAGGAGGGAAGGCACCTTGCACCTGAAAGAATACAAAGCATCTCTGATATGACAACACCAAATACAAAGAAAGCAGGTAGGGCTTTTATCAGAATGTCTTCCTATTGGACGCAATGGATTCCAGATGTTTCACTTTTGATTAAACCTTTGTTGACATTGACAAGGAAAGACATACCATTACCTCTACCTTGGGATATGGATTTTCAAAACGCTTTAGATCTGCTCAAAACTGCGCTATGTGCTGCACCAGTATTGGGCACACCAAATTATTGCAAGGAATTTGTGTTGATGGCGCATGAAAGAAACAGATGTGCTTTGGCTGTTTTGACACAGGACAGTGGAGGAAGAAAGAGGCCATGTGGCTATTTTTCCTCCACATAGACCCTGTTGCATGCGCTTTACTGAAATGTCTCAAAGCTGCGGCCGCTGCCTCAGTAAAACGAAGTGAAGGCATGGTTTTGGGTCACTCGTTAACCATGATGTTGACTCACATGGTAGATGTACAGCTGAATTGAATGCAAACTCAGCATCTCACATCTGCTCGGCTCACGAGATATGAGCTTATACTATTTGCACCCCACATCAAAATTAAGAGATGATGTTCTTTGAATCCGGACAAATCTTTGCCGCCTCTAAATGAGGATAATAATATTGACCCAACCCATGATTGTCTTTATGTCACTGAACTAGACACCAAAAGGAGAATTGACTTCAGTGACACACCCTTGCCATCCCCTGACGGGGAAATATTTTGTGATGGTTCATGTTTCAAACTCCCAGACAGCACTCTACCGCCGCTTATGAAATTACTACCTTAGGCACAGTCATTGAGAGCAGGAGAATTCCTCACAACTCTGCACAGACTGCAGAAATAATTGCTTTGACTAGAGCGTGTGAGATATTCCAGGGGCTTGGAGTAAATGTTTTTACTGACAGCCAGTACGCCTTTGGAGTAGCTCGGAACTTTGGAAAATTATGGGCCGAGAGGGGAGTTTTGACTTCTCATGGTACACAAATTCAACATGGTCCTTTGATAGTACAACTATTATTGGAATTGGCTCTGCCACAACTAGCCATAATGAAATGCACAGCACACCAGAGAGTGACTGACAATATTGGGAGGTGAAATGCATTTGCAGACAAGATAGCCAAACACACCACCACACACACTCAAACAAGAATGTATTTGTTGGACTCTGCTAGGTGGGTTTCTGAAACTGGAATGATGGAGAAGGGCATTAGTAGCATGAAAGAAATTCAGGCCGAAGCCACAGCCAAGGAAATTTAGCTATGGGGTTCTGGTCCAGCAGGGTTGGATAATGATGGTTGTTGGGTTGATCACGAGAAGCAGAGGTGGATACTGCCCAGCGCTTATGTAACAGTTGTAGATACCACGGCACATGGACCAGCTCACATCAGTGCAAAAGGTATTTGTAAACATCTAGACCCAGTATGGAAAAATAACCACATTCCCAAGATTGCTGAATGATTAGCTTAGAACTGTATGATTTGTCTACCACACAACATTGGGGAGGGAACACCAGCACCTAAGGGTAGTTTCATACCTCCTTCCAGGCCATTCAAAGTTATTCATTTTGATTTTATTGAGATGGAGCAATGCCAAAACTACAAGTATGTGTTAGTAGTGATATGTGCATTTAGCAAATGGGTGAGGCTTTCCCTTTGAAGGACAATACTACCATGTCCACTGTAAAAGTCATTCTAAAAGGGTACTTTCTTAGATTTGGGTTACCTAGAGTAATATGGTCGGATAATGGGCCTCATTTTATTGTGGCTATCATACTGCAGGTATGTGAGGGGCTACAGATTAAGAAACATTTCCATTCTGAAAGGCATCCTCGGAGTGGCGGTTTAATTGAACGCCACAAGAGCATACTTAAGAACAAGCTAGCGAAGGTGTGTGCACATAGCAAACTCAAATGACCCAATGTCCTACCATTAGCTCTGTTATCTATGAGAACCACAGCCCAGGCAAGAACTGGACTTTCTCCCTATGAAATAGTGATGGGGAGACCTGCTAATGTATGGAACACACCTAGACCTAAAAAAAATTCCAATATCGAGTACCCACTATTGTCTGATTACTGTGACCAGTTGACTCAAAATGTATGTTTGATTCACCAACAGGTGCAGCATTGCCCGATAAATATGAGGGACATGGTCACAGCATTCGACCTGGCGACTACGTCCTCAGAAAAGAATTTGATCAGCAATACAGTCTTACTGCTTGCTGGAAAGGACCCTATCTGGTGCTATTGGCTACTCAGATGGCTGTTCGAGTGGAGGGGAAGAAACACTGGATTCATGCAGTGCACCTGAAGCGAGTGCCTTTGCCTTTGCCCTATGACAAATGGGAGAAGGAGGAATGCAAAGATCTTGAAACCAAGTGTGTGCCTTTCAGTGACGGCACATGTCCTGGTCCTGAAAACCAAGCAGCCTAGTTGCTCTCCCCTTCCACCACTTTCTTCAGATATTGATCCTTTGTTCACAGATCACTCTGTGCCTGGAGTGACCAGGTATAACGCTCAACCACGGAATTAGCTAGAGGATGACATTTTGTAGATAGGAAAGTGTGGTAAGAATACTGCACCCACAAGAAACCAACAATATTCCCTCTATTCCCCCAAAAGACATGAAACTGCTTGTTTGAAAGTTGCAGGGGGTTGGGGCAAGAAGACTACCAACAAGACTGGCCAGGTGGTCAGGTGCCACCCACGGATGAACTTATAGATCCTGTTTCAGTGAGGCTTCTTAACGGACACTGAAAGACTATGCCTCTCTTTGGGCACGTGTAAACGAGGACATGGAAAGTATTGCCACTATAAAATTCATGTCTAAAGGACTATAGTCCACTCAGGCCAAATGCATAATCATAATTATTGTAGCATCTATTATACTCGTACTGATACCTGTATTATGGTGTTTGGAAAGTTCACATCCTCTCAGCATACTGTTGCCTATGGTCAGTACCACTACTCTGTCCCCTCTCTATATACACTCACATACTCTTCATCCATTTAATCTTGAACACAGAGAAGGGTATCTCAACAACACCCTCATATGTATTATGAACGATACTCATGCTATCCTAAACTGGACACATTTTTTGGGTATGTTGTCACCTGCCACAACATGGTGGGAAAGGTTTAGGAGATTGGTACATATATCCACTCCCATTGTTAACTGCTTGTTATGCTTTTTTTAGAGCTCTATTCTTTGGTAGATGGAATGATAGTACCACTGGTAACTGCCTCTAGGATGCTCTGTCTCTACTAATAAAAGCACAACCAATCATATGTCTACACAATATAGAGATAAAGGATCTATACGCTCCCAATCAATTACTTAATTTAGAATGTCACCAGTAGGAAATATGGAAGCAACTCTACCCTCCTACACCATTAACCATGATCCTGATACAGTACAATTTTGTTTAAAGAAAGAAGGTTCTCGATATATGGGTACATATGACAAATGTATGCACACTGCATTTTTGATAAACGAGGCAAGACCCTTATCCATTGAGTGACCCATTTACTTTGTCTGTGGGAAACAAGCATATCCATAGTAATCAAAGGATTGGCAGGGAACATGTTACTTGGGGATTCTGTTGCCAGGAGTTTATATAACATCAACAGCAGAAATACTGAAATGGCGCCCTAGGAGAGGGATCGATGATGACACAGCACTTCAGATATTAGGGGATGTAGCAAAATCCATCATTCTTTTTTGGGGACAAATAATAAACTCTTGAGATATTAGGAAATTGGCCAGAGTATTGGAGAAAACCATTAATGAAACCACTGATATAATGTTTAAAATGATATTAGAACAAAGAGCTATTAGACTAGTTGCTCTTCAAGATAGAATAGACTTAGATGTCATGTTAGCTGAATGTGGAGGAGTTTGCAAAATTGACTGGTCAGCATGTTGCATTTACACAACTGACTCCAACCCTTCTGTATTTCAAACTATCAAAAGATTGCATGCATTACGTTCTGAAATTCATTTCGATGAAGGAGATTGGAACATTGGGACATGGGCTTGGAATATGTTTAGAACCTGGGTTTGGAAGATATTCTCTGCACTTGCCATTTTCATTGGGATAATCTTATTCTGTTGATGTTGCATACATTGCCTACCGGTTTTAGGTTCTTTACTAGGTAACTACTGTTCTACAGCTCTGCGGAAATTGAAACTTGCACCTTATTCCTCTATTAATATGACAAATGCCTTGATAATGCAGGATGTAGAGATTAGACAATTTATGGCTATTGATCTATGTGGTAATGATGATACATGACTTCAATGTGTTAACTTAGGCTAAAAGTAGGGTTTGTTCAAATGCATCAATTTTGTTACATTTTGTGTTCGCCTAGGCGCATACATTGAAGTGTGGTCCTCAGACTCCATTTTGGTTATTTTGCTCACTTATGCGCTTTTCATGTCGCCTGCAGAATTATAATAATAATAATAATTTAGCATTTATATAGCGCTGCGAACCCTCAGGTATCTGAGCACTGCTTATTATTACCCACGGTGTGTGGTGCTCATTTATCAATCTTGGAAGGTTGCAAGGCTGAATTTGGCCCTGCCGGGATTCAAACCTGCGTGAGCAAGCTCTGCACAGATGTCAAAGCAAGCTCTCTACTGGCTGTGCTATCAGACTGGCTTATGATCACAGCCCAGAAAGGCTGTTGAATGCATTTTTGTAAAGAACGCTAAGCTAATGGAATTTAGCAGCTCTGAGCCCTGAGCACGCAGACACAGACGGAGAGAGAGATAAAGAATAGTTTATTCCTCTCCCTGTCTCCGGCTTGCCAGAGCTAATTGTGCAACCAATGTTTAGGAAACATAGTGTACCATGCATATCCTTGGATGGGCTAATTGAAGCAGTGAGCCAACTGCAACGTGCCCTTCTTAGTAGGAGAGAACACAGAGAAGGATGTCCAGGAATGTTTCTGTGTGTTTGGGAACATGGCGAACCTTAGTGCTCTGAGACAGTGAATTGTATAGACATGACATAGAGCGAATCTCCTCATGTTGCCATGGTAAATGGCCATGTTACATGGGTCGTAAACTATGTATTATTTCAGCAACCAAAGCCAGTTTTTAAGCGTACGTAATGCTGTCTGTCCCACATATGAATACTCAGTTTCTCTATGACTGTTCTCGGATATAGCTGAACCTGGGACCCCGCTTGAAGCGACAATAAAATATTGTTATATATTTGTTTCTTGACTGGTGTGTTCTTCATTTACTTGCAGTTACTAATTTTTGGACTAACACATCCATAATAGGCGAGGGGGAGTCGGCCCAGTGAACCCCTCACCCATTATGGAGGGGCTGAGGAGCCAGCCCAGTGAGACACTGAGCACTCTCTCAGATGCTATTTCTAGCTGAGGCAGTGGTCCTTAGCTGGCTGAACTGTCAAAGGGAAATGCTGTTTCCCTTTGACAATTCAGTTCCCAAGCCGCACATGCTCACAAAGCCATACAAGGCTGTGGGCATTTTGCTTCGCCAGTCTTGCATAGCTCATTGGAAATGCTGGCTCAGGAACTGCATGTCTGCACGTGCGAGGGGAGCTCCACTGCCTACTCGCACATACGGACAGAGCAGACTGGAGCAGGGCGTTTCTGCACTCATTTGCAGGTCCCTGCACGCATGTGCAGGAACCAGGAAGTTCTTGTATCCCGATTCCTTTTCATGATGCAAGAGCTGGAGCGCTGGGGAGGAAACCTCAGGACTGGGACAGAAGGTAAGTTTATGTTCATTTATTTTGTATTTAAATGAGTATGGATGCATGTATGCTTGTGTTATGAGTGAGTGTATGCTGAAGGGTGCTTGTGTGAATGATAGAGTGATTGTTGTGTGAATGTGTGTGCCTGTGTGTTTATGTTTGTTTCTGTCCGTTGAGCTGATTTTGGCGAGTGGGGTGTAAGAGGGGAGGAGGAAGGTTGAACAACAAATACATTTTAGAAATGTCCTTGTTGTACAATCCCACTTCTTCTGAGGCACTGTGGAGCCCAGGGGACAGGGATGTTATTGGGATGTTATTTTTTTTACTGGACATCTATCATAGATGTTCAGTCAAAAATACCATGCTTTCCCCCTGGGCACCACAGTGCCTTGCATAAACACATAATCATGTTGATTGTGTTAGGCACTGTGGAGACCAAGGGACAGGAATGGTATCTTTTTACTGAACATATATCATAGATGTACAATAAAAAATATCCTGCCTGTTGCCTTTGCCCAGTGCCAAGTGCAAACTGTTTGGCTTTTTACCCAATTTACTTTTTAATTATTCTCTACAATTGAACATTTTAACCAATTATTTTAAAAGAAATTCCCAAGGGGGAATACCCTCCAAAACCCCCTTGATTGGTTTGGGCTCCCTTGTTATGTTTGCTCGCTATGGCATATCCGGGGGAAATATTTATGTGTCTCCACTTAACAAAAAAATCACCAGCCTCCACTGGCCCTGGGACTGTGCTGGGAGCAGGGTGGGGGAGCCCAGGGACTGTGGTGGGGGGGAGAGCCCAGAGACTGGGTAGCAGTGGGATGAAGGAGCCCGGAGACTGTGATGGGAGCAGGTGGGGGAGCCCAGGGACTACACAGGGAGTAGAATGTGTTGAGGGCACACAATAGTTCATAGCCATTTGGACTTAATATCAATTTTGCATTTTTGGGGGCGGCCTGCCCACATTTTGCTAGGTGGGGTATAGGTCTAAAATGTTTGAAGACCACGTAGGGCATATGGGGAGTATGCCGTTTTAAGATCATGCCTAGTATCAAACCTATTGACCTAATCCTTAAATTATATTTTAGCATAGCCATATAATTTGCAATGTATGTCATGCAATTGTGAGAGATCAAAGAAGATCAAAGTGGGACAAAACAATTGCAGACAATCATTGTAGATTTTGCAAGATTAACTCTGTTGAAACACTAAAACACATTGTCCTGACTTGCACAGGCGTTGGGCAGCCGAGGCTGCGCTACTTGGGCGAAGAGACTCTGATGGATATGTTTTGGCTTAGGCTCAAGTGTGGCAACTCGGTCAAACTGATATTGCGGTTCTATGCTTTTTTTATGTGTTTTCATGGGACTAATGAACTAATGGGATGATTGCTATTTGTTTTCTCTTTTCATTCCTCTCATGACTATCTAATAATTTCTTCCTTTTTTTAAGTATAATAAGATTGTATCTTTTTACTCATTTTTGTCTCATTTGTTTCTTCTTTCTTCTTTTTAGTTACTTTGCATTTGTGTCTTATTTGTGAAAAGCCTACTTTTGTAGACTAAAATTCAATAATAAAAAATAAAACAATAGAAATTGTGGGGTTTTGGGAAGCTTAAAAAATGTCTATTGACTAAGAATAATTTTCTCCATAGAAAAGTCTCAGTCATCTCCAAATTACTGGATGCATTTAGAATTAGGTCTAACATGCATTGCGGACGATCTAGCTATTCTTCCAGTTCTCCATTGGTTTTACCTTTGGAGTAATGAGAAACCATAAGCACCCTGGGAGGCTCCCAGAGCCAATGAAAATGCTTGGAACGTGGACTATATTCACAAAGGTAAGCCTGGATTCCGAGCACTTTCATTAAGTGCCAGGCGTCTCCCTTCTCGTTCCTCGGGGCATATTGCATCAATATTTAATAAAATTGCTCCTGGGCAAGGACAATGTATTAAAAGTACAGAGATTGATAAACATAAAAAAGCACTAGTTCACTTCAATGCACCTTACATTTTATCACATGCCATCCCAAATCAATTAACGAAGTACAAGCTTGCCCACATTTGATACAGAAGAGAGATGAAGGAGCTTCTAAAACCATTTAACCACAGTCATTTTCTTACTACTATGTGTAGTTTGCAAAATTAGACCAACCAAGACTGGCCAACGTGCCCCCCACTACCAGAGTAAGAATTAACTGCCTGCCCTTGAGAGCAATCCAAGTGACATAGGCAGACAATATAATTGATAGATTGTGTCCTTTACATCAAATATCTGATGCAGATTTGTTGTGTCCAGCTTGTGTAAACATTAGCAATCAAACACTGACAATCATTTGAAAAGAGCGAGGCCTTGTGCAATGTCGCCCATCATTACTATACTTGTTATGGTCAGATTCTCCCAAGGTGGGCTGGTCTTTGCTATCCGATCTCTGCATGGCATTGTACAGATGAAACAGCTGTTAGATTTTGGTTAATCATGCAATGATTCTGTAAGATGATGTTTAGATTGCAAATAATACTGCATAATACTTTTTTTATCATGATGTATGCATGTTATTGTTATTACGCTTTTTTATGGCATCTTTGGTGTGATTTGTATTGTATTGAATGTAAACTATTGCTTTTATAGAAATATCAAATTTCTGAAAGAAACTTCTGGATTGGAATATATCTCCTGCTATCACTAAGAGGTATGAAGCCTGCAGCCAGTGTCGCAGTGTCCTCTACTGGGAAGTGGAGAAATCAAGGCAAACCAAAGATCATGTTCAACATGGATAGCTCAGGGGCAACGCGCTCACCTTGGAAGCAAGACAACGCAGAGCAACACAGGTTGAATTCCCCGGTCCGCACTTAGAAACCTCTGGGTATTAAGCACGTTATAAATAAACAATTACAATTAAAAAAAACCTTAGTTTGAAGATAGATTCAAAATGAGATTGGTAAATCAATCGTAGGCTTTGGGGAAAATGTCTAAAAACCAAAAAGGAATGGCTAGGAAAAAAGTGTCAGGCAGGGGCCAAAAAAGAGTGAGGGGTTTAGGTGTTTCCAGCCTTAAACTTGGTGTTTAAATCGAAAACAAATATTAAACTGTTGTTAATCAGTCCTCCCTCCAGGAATGCCCTAAACTATCCAAATAAATGTTCCAATGAGTTGGCCAACCAAAATGTTCCACAACCTAAGCAGTCATGTTAGCCCCCAAGCTAACCTGAGATTATTCAACACAAAGTCCAAAGTTCCAGCTACCAAAAATGATTCACAAAATATTACTGCAATGTCCAAACCAATGCTACAAAATTATCTGAAACAGCAAAGCCCACAACACTGAGGGGTGTCCTAGGTGGTGTTTTCTCAGGTTTCTGTTTCTGCCTCACTAATCTTCACTCACAGGTCCCAGGTTTCTCCTGGTGCCCTTTCACCAGGTATATCTGTTCCAGGTTACAGGTTTCTCCTGGTGTCCTCTTCACCAGATCTTGTTATCACAAGTCACACATTTCTGCTTCAGGTTTTCTCCAGTGTCCTCCTGTCCAGGCCACTCTGGTTCGGTTTGCTTGGAAAGAACGTAGACACCCAACAGGCATCATCACTAGGGCTTAGACCTCCTAACTCATAGAGGCAAGATTCCTTGACTTACCATCTCTGACAATAGTTTCACCTTCTCCCAGGTGGGGTCTTTCTCCTCTTGAATGGGTGTAGTGCCTGGATCTTACAGCTCTGCCGGGCAAGCAGATCTCCAAAGTATCCTTGAGTCAGGCTCCCTTCCAGGCAGGAAGCAGAGATAGGTAGGTCTACCTCCTCTGGGACCAAGAGACCAAACAATTGCCTGCAGCCTCTTTTATACCCATGAGGGTGTTGCTTACTTGGAAGCTAACTTGTGATGTCTTTGTCCCCTGCTTAATAAGCTTATTGGTTCACACTGGTGTGGTAGTGCTGAGTTTTCAATGATAGCTCTTATTGAGTAACTATGTTCGCTCCAGCTTTGGTTGATCGGGTATGGAGCATTTAGTCCTACCTCTGTTACATTAGTAACTCCAGGAAAGGCTTTGAAAAGGCTTGCAGCCTCTGGTAGAATCTTGGTTTTCTTAGGATGCTGGTCTGTCAATCCTCTCAGCTTTGAAGTTGAGCAAAGCACCTCCAGTGATTAACTCAGATTTTGGAACTGCTCATGGAATGTGCGAACCTCTGCAGCTTGGCTCAGCAGCTTGGCTACTTGATCTGGGACTCTTGTCCTGTTTCATGTTCATAGGTATGTTCATAGGTCTGCTTGATACATGTGGGTCGGCTCCTTGGTCCATATGGCGATATGTCCTGCAGGGTAGCTGGGATGTGTTGTCACGAATAAGGTTACAGGCTCAAGGCGATTTGCAGCCCCCTTTTCTGTTCATAGGAGACGTCGTGGTCAGATGAGTTCTGGCCCTTTAAGACGAGGACTACCAGGTGCCTGGAAGTTGGCCTGGCAACGCTGGTGTCCCGTCGTTACTTCATTGACCCGCCTCCGGCGTTGTGCTAGTGTGTTCACGTGATCACTATGCGCTCACGTGATTGTTTAAAAAAGCACCGCCTTGAATGACTTGTTGCTTCTGAACTTCCTGGTTTACAGTGGCGTTACTTTGTGCTTTTGTTCTTGATCACCTTTCCCTCCCTTGTCTCTCCCTTTTTGAAACTGCTCTCCCGTGTACCAGACTTTGGACCGTCCTTGGATTCTGCCTGTCTTCTGCCGTCTTGTTTTCTGGAAATTGTTCACTGCCTCCATTGTACTGCTTTGACCTCAGAACGTCCACGGACTATGAACTAGCCTACGTTTGTTGCCTTACTGATTTCTTCTCAGACTAGAGCCGCTTGGGAATATCTACAGACCTTGTGGATTGCTTGGGGATTTCGACGGACTTCATTGAACTGCTTTGGATTACGGTTTTCTTTTGGATTTGGTTGTGGATTTTCCTTTGGATTCGAACCTTGTGTTTATTGTAGACTTGAGACTGCCAATGTGTACATCTGAGGCGTCCTCGTTCCGTCGGGTTAGGTTTTTTTTTGGACTAACTGCATCTCACTACGGACCCACAGATCTTCACTGCCTCAGCTGCCTCAGTACAGTTACATTCACAGTAAGGGTGTAATCTGAGCAATCTGTGTTTGAGAATATTGTTTTAGCCTGCCAACCTCAGTTTGCTAGCTTTCATTGTTGCGTTTCAATATTCACAGGGGGAAACTGGTAGACTGCCTGACTAGCTCTCTTGGGTTTGAGTGTTGCTAACTCAAAGGTTAGTGCTCTGTTATTGATTGCTTACACTGCATTACTGTTACGGATTGCTGGTAACATTCAACACTTTCCTTGCAGTCGCTACCAGTCCACCTAGGCTCCTGTGTCGGCACACCTTATCCTGAGTACTGCAGCCAACTTGGTCTTCGTTTGGCATCCTATCTTTTGGCTACTAGATCGCACTGGTTGTTAGTATTCCAACCAGCGGGGTATATTAGTCAGAAGAACTCTTCGGCTACACTACGAGTGCAACCAATCGCCGAAAGATTAATCTCTGATTTGCTTTCCTCCTCGGTCTCAGGAGAGCATTTGTTTTCACGCCTGTATGAGATTTTCGTGCAGGTATGAAACCAAAGATTCCATTGGAACTCCTTGCTTTTACACAAGGTGTATAGCTGGTGGATTTCCCTGGAATCCATTCAAAAACACAGCCTGCAAAGTGTATTAGCAACCAGTTTTTAATTTTCATTTTATTTTACATTCTACTTTGATAGATAGCTACCCTGACTACAGGATGAAAATGATCTAATTTGAACTTCTTTAAATTGTTTGAACAATTTGCACGGGGCGTGCACGATCACCCTTTAAGTGTGCCTGCAAATATATTCTTTACCTGAAATAGCATTGTGTGTTAAATTTTTCTTTGTAACAGTTAAGGATTTGACTTACTGTCCTCCATACTGCATGCAAGCTGCTGGGTACTTGCTTTAAAAGCAACTCTAGCTTCCACAATCCAGCAGTAGGCTAGCAACTCTGCACAGGGAATTAAATGTACTAGCAGTCCCTACATTTACTTACTGGTTGACCAGGCGCACCAGCGCTGCCACACCTGAGTCCAGCCCGGTCTTCGCCAGTCTGTGCCGGATGCAATGCACGCCAACGCCTAGCAGTTAACCTTAAGCCTAGTGGACTAGGGTAATTGTAGGGTACAGTCACCCTATGCCACACATTGATGGTGAAACGAAACAAGACACTCATAACAAGCTTCAGGCTTCACAGAGTAGGTTAACTAAGGAACCACACACCATTAAAATGACATTGCTGAATACCCGTTCACTAGTAAAGCATTCAATTAATATACACAACTACATTCTAAAGGAAAATCTAGATATAATGTGCATTACAGAAACATGGCTAACGGACGCATGTGGGCCAAGTGTTAACATGGCTACTCCACCCAGTTTCAATTTCTTTGCTAAAAATAGTGAACAGGTTATGGGGTGGCATAGCTTTTCTGGTCAAATCTGATTTGCAGGTTCACAAATCCCATGCCAAATGTGCTGATTGTGAGATCAGTCATATTAAACTCATTCCTAATGACAACTGCTTCCTTAACCTTCTCTTAACCTACTGCCCACCAAGAGTTACGCCAAACTTCAATGAAAATTTGATACACATACTCACACCCCTAAACAAACCCAACAGTTCCACTATTTTACTAGGGGATATAAATCACTGACTAGGAGACCGCAGAGATAAGGAAGCCCGTAACTTGGAAAAACTGCTTAGCAGCAATAAGTTCAAGACTAGTAACACTGAACCTACTCATATAGGAGGAAACATTCTAGATTGGATTTCGGTGAGAAACATCACTCTGGAAATAACAAAGACGAGGGAATGCCCATGGTCTTACCACTGCTTTGTTGAGTTTGATGTACATCTGCCCAGGAAACCTCTTAAAATGATCTCCCTGCCTAAAAAAATAATCAGCAGAAATTTGAAAAAAAATCTGCTTGAGAACTGGAAACATGTCTCAACCAGATTATGCAAAGCAAACCACTCATAACTCTGATCCACTGGAGAAATGGGTAAACACCTACGACTCTCAAATCACAAGCGTTTTAGATAAAATTGCCCCATTAAAAAAATTTAAAAAATTGTGATAAAACCTGTAAGCAGGCTTGGTATACCACGGCCTTGATTCAGACAAAAATAGAAAAGAGAAGATTAGAATGGATGTGGGCAAAAAAAAACAGTCAGATGAAAATATGAAGGCATGGAAACTAAAGCGGTACGCATATAAACAACAAATGTATGACGAAAAAAATCTTTTATAACAATGAAATTGAATCTGAAGAAAATAACACTAAGAAATTGTTTGAAAGTTATCAAAATCTTGAAAAAACAAATTTAAAACCCCAGCAGTTCATACCTACTAACAAGGACTGCAGCACAGTACAGCAGGACTTTGCAGATAAAATTGCATCGGCACAAATACACATTTTGGATTCACTTAAAAATCTCACCAAGGATAGTCCTCTTCATACACTGAGCAAAGTCCAAAAAACTAGGAATTTTGTGTTTTCGAAATATCAGAAGAAGATATGCTCAAAACATTGAAAGCAATGCACCCTACTTCATGCCTCTGGGAGATACTATCTTTGAAATATGCTTTGCAAAACCTGAGTATTTTTGCCCCCTTCGTAGTTAGATTTGTGAACTCCTCGTCTAGACCGAAAAGTGTGCCTGATAGTAACTCCTCTTCCACAGAAACTCGGGGTAAATCAAAATAACCTGAGTAACCTACACCCGATCACAAACACATTTTTTCTGCTGAAAGTGATTGACAAAATTACCTGAATCCAGCTTCAAACTCATATGTAAAAAATACTAATATTCTTCATAAAAAACAATCAGGTTGTTCGCGCATCTCACGGCGCAGAAACCGCTTTGCTGGACTTACAAGCACATAGGCTGGAAACCATAGAGGAAGGTAAATCAGGATTATTAATCCTCTTAGACTATCCACCGTGTTCGATCTGATTGGACATATTCGCTTACTGGATTGTCTATGCACTTTTGGTCATTGCTCTAAAGAAACAACAAATTGGATAAGCTCCTTCCTTGGGAATAGGAGCTCTAGAGTGTGCTGGGGCAAAGCAACGTCTGGGTCAGAAAGGGTATATGATGTTGTCCCGCAAGGAGTCTGCCTACCACCTATACTCTTCAATATATCTATATTAAGCCCCTGTGTGATCTCTTGACAGCCTCAAATCTACTGTTTGCTAACTATGTGGATGGAAACCATAAACAGGGCACTGTACACCTCAATGTTATCGACAGTTTGATAAATAACTGGATGACACAAAATTCCATGTGCTTTAATCCAGCCAAAACAGAATTGATGATTTTTGTATTAACTCAGCTCAGAATACCTTTATATGAGAATTGAAAAAAATGACATAAAAATGAAAGGCAAAGTGAAAACACTTTTGTGTTTACATGAACGCTGCGGTTAACTCAGAAGCTCATGTGGATAGCATTGTTTGTAATGCACAATGGGCCTCATTACGACCCAGGCGGTAAGTTACCGCCTGGGCCGTGACTTTACCACCATGGCGTAAACTACGTTTACGCCATGGTGGTTGGCGGACTTACCGCCCCATTCCGAGGTCGGCGGGGCGGTAAGTCCCCAATCCCCATTTACCCTTCCCCATTCCCATTTTTGCCCCATAGGGCATAATGGGAGTGGGGAAGGCGTTAATTACGCCACCGTAAATTACGGTGGCGTAATTAACTCCATGGTCCCTTAGCGCCATGGATTTTAACACCTGCTAAAAGCAGGTGTTAAAAGCTCCATGGCGCTAAGGGACCTCGTAATTGGCGGTAAGGGGTCGGCGCAGCTAATGCTGGCGTTAACCCCTTACCGCCAGGGTCGTAATGAGGCCCAATATCATCTTAAGGTACTAAGACAAGCTAAACACCTCCGGACAAAAAAAAAAAAAGAATTGAGCAACTCTGGCTAGGGCAACTGTGATGCCCCGCCTGGATTATTGTAATGCCCTCCTGTTTGGGGCAAACACTAAAGACATCAGAAAATTACAAACTGTACAAAGCAAAGTGGTACATGTCATATATGACATCCCCAAAAAGGAACACATTACTATGGCCAGGAAAGAACTGGCCTGGTTGACAGTGGCTGACAGAATACGCTTCAAGGCACTCACCCTGACCCATAGATGAATGTACGGTAAGGCACCGGTTTACCTAAAGGGTAAAATGACATCATACGCTCCAACTAGGCAACTAAGATCAAGTACTGACAACAGGTTGTTAGTACCTAGGATAAAAAGGTGTAGATGGCTTGACCAAGCCTTTTATATACTCTGAGCTCAAGCTTGGAACTCCCTATCGATAAAACTGAGACAGGAAAGAAGACATCAGGTTTTTAGGAAACAAAAGAAAACACATCTTTTTGAATGATTTCCGTAACATTTGCCTTAATGACCTGATACTCCTATGCCCATTGAACTAAAAATGTATGTTGTCCCGTCTCCTTCTTCTTATGTGCTTATGTAGTGCTCTGATGCCTGTGGGCTTTGGCGCTTTATAAATAAATAAAAATAAATAATTTAAAAAAGGAGGCATGAAAATTGCATGCAGGGGACCAGCAACATGCACGTGTAAGCATTGGTGGTCTCCTGCATGGAATTACCATTATTAATAAAAATGACCTTGGCCCTCATTACGACCCTGGCGGATTTTTTCCGCCATCGGCGGACTTTTCCGCCATGGCGCAAAGTCCCTTTACGCCATGGCGGATGGCGGACTTACCTCCCCATTCCGAGGTCGGCGGGGCGGTAAGTCCCCATTGACCCATTTACCCTTCCCCATTCCCATTTCGGCCCCATAGGGCTCAATGGGAGTGGGGAAGGTGTTAATTACGCCACCGTACACTACGGTGGCGTAATTAACACCGAGGTCCCATAGCGCCATGGATTTTTACGCCCGCAAAAAGCGGGCGGAAAAATGACCATGGCGCTATGGAAACTCGTAGTTGGCGGTAAGGGGTCGGCGCAGCTAACGCTGGCGCAAACCCCTTAGCGCCAGGGTCCTAATGAGGGCCCTTGTGTGTTTTCTCAGTATCCTGACATGAGATCCGTGACTGCTACCTATGTCTACCACTACTTTGCAATTGCTTGGTAAGTCAAGGCTGAGTTTTATGGTGACATATAGTTGCTCTGTATTTAAAGCAATAGCATAATTCACAGGTACATCTCTAGTGTTCCTTGAGACACAGCTGGCACAACTAGTTATTCCCCAATGGATGTCAGTGGCTATCCCAAGATGCAACATCTCCTAACTACAGCTCTCGTCTGGACCGACAATCCTACTGAGCCGATTCCTGGTGTACTGACCTCCTGGGATTAATACATTCTACTGTGTGCAAGATCATAGTCCACTGTTAGGTATTAAACTGCATTGCACTTAGGAGTAGCCTGCAAATGCTTGTCATAGTGGCCTCTCCCCGAGCCACAAGTCTGACATGATACTGCTACTGGAGGGAGGGATCTGAGAGTTGGCATTGCAGAGGATCTGGTAGCAAGGTACTTCAACATCACTCTTCACTATTACATAGGCCACCCTATCTGGGTGCGATATGGCCATGTGCGTGTCCCAAGCTTGATAGTCCCAACCTGCACATCTTTCATGATGCCCAACAATGCCAACATATGCCTCAAGAGACTTGTTGAGAGCGGATGTGACCTAGCAGTTTTTGAGGTTGGACAAAGCCTGAATTCCATCTGATTTTCGCATTTACTAATGGGACGCTAGGATTAAAAAACAATTGTTACAAAGGTTGCCTAGAGCATTGCCAGAGGCTGTGATTCATTCAAAACATATTCAGTGTTGCACTTCACCTGAAATGCCATGCACCTGAAGCCTGTTATGACAAATTGTACAGTTTGCATGAGTTTTAGGAGTACACAATATTACAAGTATTGATGGAAAGACTTGACATACCATTGCTGAATCACATGTAGTGCAAAAACGTGAGTCCATCAGATGCATGTCTGTATGTTGCAATATCAATGGACACACTAGGCAACTTTATAGTGGTGGCCTGATGAGGTCACTAGGGTAGCACATTCATTGACTCTAAAAGGCTGGTGGGCTGGTGGGAGTTTGGGGCAGTGTTTTCATAAGGGTGTTTGTGCCCCTCTTGACCACCCCTTTATGGCACCTCTTTATGGTGCAACATTCACTCCATGAGACAACACAAATGGTCAGGAGAGCAATGTTCTACAACACAAAGAAACATTCCTCAATGTTGTTGGGTGTTCTCTCTGTACACTGTTGAAGAACCTTAAGTGATGCACTTACTGAGGAATTAGATAATATCAAGGGGTGGGGGTGGGCATAGGCACCTGATGGCCATTGATTCCTTATTGTTTGTCACACTGTGTGTGGTGCTTTAACTGAAGCGTGCAACCTGTGTGACTAGATATGCCTAACAAGTGGCAGCACCACAGTTCACTGCCCCTATGGTTCAGCCTGATGTGCTACCTGGAGCGGAACCTCCCTTTGACTGATACACACAAGCACATGCCAGTTGCTGGCATATTGCTCCAGCAGGCAGAACAGGTTTTCGCATAGATCATCTGTATAGTCAAAACTATGCACTAATCTTGACCTATTGCACATGCATTTCTTACTCTCATATAATTTCCTGTTTGCCCAAGATGCTAGGAGGACAGGCCCCTTGGTCACTATCTATGGTTATGTGGGCAGGAGGGACTGAGGCACTTTCATCAATCGCAGTTCCTTGAAGGAAAAGCTGTTCCTAATGAGGGAGACCATTCTTTGATGGTCTTGATAGTGTTGACCTTTCCATTGGTGATGGAACCCCATGGCAGGTTAACCCATCTAACACATCCTCAAGAGTTTCTTGGGTGCCGCCAGCATCGTCTTCATTCTCGTACTCTCCCTCGACTAGTGAGTGGCATGTCTTCAAATGCGTCCTCAACAATACCAATGTGCCACACAGCATTTGATTAGAATGTGTGAGTGAGTGGCTTCTGTGTAGCCCTGCACTGTACATGCTAATGATAGCAGTCCCCACTATGTGCACCTTATTAAAACATTTTCAAATATCCAACTCTATCTACACCCAACAATGACTCTGTCACACACAAAATCACATACATATCCCCACAGACTAACATTGCCAGCATGTCTTTCTCACAGATCGCAGAGTGCCCAGGAACCACACAAATGGTTGCAGTGCGTGATAGAAAAACAATAAAGTATAATACAAATATACACCAATGCCGATGCATACCTTTTTCATGCAACAAGTTCATAATGCCCTCATTTACCGCAATGTGCCATTTCCCAGTGATGCATGAATTGATGGTGCAGTACACATTAATGGTTTTGATAAATAACATTCCTCAAGTCGCCTTATTGGATATATTTATTAACAATTTAATATTTGGCTAAGAAAGAAACAGGTTTTTGGATAAAAAGTTGTCATTTGTTTATTGAACACAATGGACCATATTACATATTGGTACAAGTGCAGTTAGAATTAGGGAACACATTGCCCGAGTGCAAAGAACATATTCTTTCAATGCATTTTAGCACCAGTGTGATGCTTGCCACAGCCCTAGTGCTAGCGTGGAATTTGACCTGGTGTAAAAATGCATTGAAAGAATATGCTCTTTGTACTATGGCAATTTTACAATGCAAAATCTCTGTAATATGGCCAATATAGTCCAATTCCAATAATATAAAATGGGTTGATGATTTACAGCTGTAGTTTGGGTAAATGCCTAACGCCAATTAATATAATGGCCCTCATTACAACTTTGCCGGTGCGGAATTAATGTACCTGTATTACCCCATGTTTCCACACTGGCAAAGTACTATTGCTGATGAGATGGCCAGAATAACCTCCAGCTAAAAGCCCCCTTACTGCCAAAACATAGCCAGTGCTGGTAATACCAGCAATCCCCCCATGGAAAGGGGATTTATCACCATTATCGGCACTCGAATACGGTAAACATTTCACCAGACTGGCTACCGGTAACAGTATTACCATGTGATGGTATCCTGGGGATGCCGTTAAAGGCATAATTTTCCCCAATGTATTTAATTTCCATAGAATGCAGAAGCAACACTCAAAAGTATTGCCTTTGCTAATGTTTGTTTTTGGTGCTTATTGAGTATGAATGAGCACTGTTCTTGTTCTGTCTTCTGTTTCAGTTTTTGGATGTAAATGCAGTATTACATAGTATAGACAGTGGCTACGTTTAAGAATGAAATTGAAAAAGAACACATTCAACAATATAATGAACATTTAAATAAAAAAACTTTAAATTAAACTAAATATCCTAACAACAGCATTTTGCTATTGTAAATCTGACCAATAACAGAATCCAAAAGTGTATTTGAAAAGTAGAAAAATAATGGAACACCTATTTCTTTCTTTAATCTGTGCTAATTTGCTGTCATCCTGCACACATCTTTTTTTAAGAGACCCGTCATTTGTTAATGATAGTGAAATCGTTGCATAAACAGCATTGGTTGAACGGAGGGCACAACTTACAAAACTAGAGACAAAGTGGATTCCTAAGAAAATATATGCAAAACAATCACACACTCATATGCATGATTCCTTCATCTTGAAGTAGTAATACAGAATTAGAAACTTGTATCACTCTTTTAAAAAAGCATACTCACGTTTCTATGAGCTAACTCTAATTAAAAGTGCACAAAATCAACTCTTGCAAAACATTAAATATCATCATTGTGTTTCAAAGTTCACGCAAGTCAAATAAGGCCCAGTTAGGGCTATTACATTGTAAAGTAGTGTACCTTTAAGCTAGCAAAGCAAGATGGCTTCTTCTTAACTTGATCGGCAGCTTCATTGTCCAATTTCAAGGGGGAGTTCAGTACCGGCTCGCTGCCATTGTTTGAATCCCTTTCAACGGTCATGATTGCTTGATTTATTTTCTGTTAATCAGAAACACACAGTTCTTATTAAAACTAAACCTTTACAAATATATATATATATACATGTTTTAAGAAAAGATAAACATTTGACATAAATTAAAAGAGTAGGACAGCTAATGCCATCAACGTGTGCCCTAGTCCTAGATGAATTTGTACAGTAAATCCATGTAGGGTCGTTTATTCTTGTATTGATTATTTTAATGCTTATAATAGAAGGTGGATCTATTCATGTTGAAAAATATTGTAGCTGAAGACCAAAGTCATAGAGAAACATGTGTGAAATGATGTTGTGTGTACTTAGGTGGCTCTAGGGGTTGTCTTGTGTTGCACTATGAATTGTCACAACAGATATTGTTGTATTGCTTGAAAAGCACACAAAAGGACATTGCAGATAGTAGTTTGTGTTTAGAATGTTGGGAGCATGTTAGCAGAGTACATTGGTCACTCCAAACTATTGGATTAGATAATGATTTAAGAGGCTGCTAGGGGCACCCTGGTGAGAAGAATACTGCCATGTATGGTGTGAGATGCTGGATTGAGATCTATCTAGACTTGGATGTATGCAGTTGCTCCGTTTTTATTCACCCCTTATTTTTTGTTTTTTGTTTTTCTCCTTTTTAATATAGTCCATATGTAAACAGAACAATCAGTGGCCTGTAACTTATGCTGGTCGCCATTATGGTACAGGTACTAAAAAAGGAGTAAAAACAACATGAAACCATAAAATGATAATACCAAAAGATATCTTTAAGACATATTTGTGCTCTTGAAACTTAGATATATGAATCACAGGTTGCAGTGCAATAGGATCCTAGCCAGTCCAGGCATTCACCATATGACAGGCAAACGAGGGACAGACAAGCACATTGAAATTAATCTTGGTTTTCTCCTGATCACATCCATGGTCATGAAGGGGCGGCATTAAAGTAATCCAACATAAATTACAGTTTTCTAAAAGTATTTATCAGTATGTTGATTGTGCTAAATCACTTGTGGAACAGCCTATCAATCTCTAAAACACAAATCAATTAATGGCATTATAATTTAACAGAATACACTCCAGCGGTGTGTGCCTCTCATCTATATCACACTTTTAAAATAGAGTATAGATACTACTTTTGAATTTAATATGTACGACATTCATCTCACAATTTTGTTTTTTTAAAAGAGCTTCATGAATAGCGCATCAACAGTGCCCACTCACGTGCCTATCTAGATCACGTGCCTGACCTCTTTGGGTTGCTTACTCAAGCCTAGCCAGCCACCTAAGGCTTAGACGGACCAAAAATGCACACACGCATCACCTTATTATCTAAAATTCTTAGAACCTTCAGTACATTGACTATGGTCACAGAGGGCTTTCCAACCACAAAGTGCATTGAGGCCATACATATTGGGAAAGAGCGCTATATAATTAAGTACAATACAATACAATACAATATGCTCTGCACTTTGATATGGCAGTGTTTCTTGTTCAGGACCTAGCATCTATGACAGTAAGGTGGCCAGCTGATATTCTCTAGCTGCCGCCTGTGGGTCACTTTGGACTCCTAAATCACACTACAAACTCTTGCTGGGATTTCAATGCCCATTGAGAAAATGCGCTCTCCCGAAGAGTGATGACGCACAGGGAAAAAGTACTGTGACTAATGCTGGTCGAGATGTGCTTTTCCATAGCCTTGTCGGTTCCTGTAATTCCTCTGCAGTGCAGTAGGGAATGTGGTTCCTGTTTCTTACGTCATTCTTAGAGTTTGTTAGAAAGCATATATTGTATATGGCTTGCAAAGGGCAGAGGAACCCCCTACACAAGGGTATTTGTCTCAAATCGTTACACATATTTGGAGACTCAGCAGACCCGGTATCATCCGAAATTGGTGTGATTCGAGTTTAGCCAACTATGTTCTCTCATGGCTGGAAGATAATGCAGCCACCTAAGGACTCATATTTTGCCTATTATCCACTTGATTGGTGAATCGAGACGATAAAGGCTTTAACAGCATCGAGTCTGTGATGCCCGTACAAAGAATTTAAAATCTCAAGCAAGCAATGAAGAAGTTCTAATCGGAGAGAGTTCAAAGCCAGCCTCGCATTCTTGATGCTTCACAAAATGGAGAGGAATCCGATGAGGGCATTTCATTTATTTTGGGGTTCACCCACAATGATGCTCCTTCCGTGGCCTCTTAGATGTGGACAGTGGCCAGAGTTTCTAGCATTGGGAGCAGGGATACAAATTGAGGAGCAAATACACCTAGCAGCAGTTTTGCTGCTTGGTCAATATTGAATTGAGAAAATAGGTGTTGCCCATATCGATATTGCCTAAAGATTTGTACAATAGAGCAAAATGGTTTCACTTATTTTATTAATGCCAGTGTGACAGGGAATAGAGCATCTAAGTCTTCCTCAAAATTTAGCTGCGACCCTGGTACTTAGCAGTTTCTTGTTTATGAACTGTGGAAAACACTGCTCCAGTTTTCCATTGTGGACGAGGGGTCTTTCATTGAAGCAAAATACATTTATTTTAATGGTATGCAACAAAAAGGCCAAAGCTCTGATTACTTCCTTTTTGCCCCAGAGAAAAACTCTTTCGGTAGCATTGATCGGGCAACACCTGTGTGCTTGCTCCATGCCATATTACCTAAGCAGCAAAGGGGCTAAGAGTGTTTGCTCAATTTTTAGCAGCAGTGCAGACATTCGATAATCACGGTTTGTCCCGCCACATTGGTGATCCAGAATGATGCCAATACATCGGTGGGCGCCAGGTGATCCTCTTCCAAGAAACATGGGCAGTTGAATCAGTAATGTTCCAAGGGTACAGAACTTTCTTCATCCCAGCTATCAAAGGACAGAAGGGGAGGCCAAAGGGTGGCTTTCACGTGTGGCTGGATGCCAATCTGGGATGGGAATTAACCGATGTGTGCTCAAACTCGCCTGACCTACAAATGCTGCCACTCAAAACTGCTGTGGGAGAAAACATGCTGCTTTGCAATCTGTGTAATAGGCCACAGGGCTAGCAAGGAATGTTAACACTACACAACCTCCAAAGCATGGTCAATTCAAGTGGTCATCCTGAATTGTTAAATAACTGCACACTGGTGGCCGGTGACTTGAACCTCCAAATTGAACCTCTGAAAAATATAGTGTGATTATGGGACAATCAAGACCAGGTGTGGGGATATACCCAACCTTATTACTGATCCCCCTAAGAGAATCCAACCATTTGCAGAGGAATCATTCTGTCCTTTACAGGCTCTCAATCTTCATTAAGGACCAGCCGGCCAAATTGACCTTCAACGGGGGCCAGGGTCATCTCTAATTGACTATATTATGGTCTCGGCAATATATGGGAAATTGTTCAGGATTTTGAGATTCAAGTCAGACCGGAGACCACTACCCTTTGATTTTCAGCATTCTATTATTAAATGTGGGTAAGGAGGTAGGTTGCAATGCCACAAGCCAACATACTACCCCCCTGATTAACTAGGTGTGCAAATCAATAACATGGGACAAAATAAAAGATCACAGAGGCATATCTGCACTGTATAGTGCGATTCAAGGTAACCTGCAGACCATATGTAATGGCAGGGATAATGACACTGAAATAAAAGATCACAGAGGCATATCTGCACTGTATAGTGCGATTCAAGGTAACCTGCAGACCATATGTAATGGCAGGGATAATGACACTGAAATAAAAGATCACAGAGGCATACCTGCACTGTATAGTGCGATTCAAGGTAACCTGCAGACCATATGTAATGGCAGGGATAATAACACTGAAATAATAAAGGAGTTTGAGGACCTGAAAGTAAATCTGGTCCCGCACATCTCCATGCCCATAACAACTCTGAAAAAGAAAGTCCTCTTAGTCAATGGCTGGTACGATGACGCCTGTGCCACAGCAAAAAAAAACTTAATAAGTTGTGTCCTGCCAGATAAGGGGATGGGCAAAGAATGAGCTATGGTCCCTAAAATGGGAATATAAAAACCTGATTGCCCGGAAAAAGAGTGAATTCACTGCCAACCACTGGGTTTCCCTCACCAAAGCAATGATTGACAGAGATCATATCACATTCTGAAAATTGGTCTCCCTACTAGATTGCACGGGGAAGATATTCAGGAAGGTAATCCTCAATCAATTGCATAAAGGGGTTGATGAATACGATGTGCTGAGCGACCTGCAAGGCGGTTTTCATGTCAAACAGGGGACAATTGACCACTGTTCCATATTGTTTACAGTGAACCAGAATTATTTGGCAGTACGCAAAATGAAACTATATGCCCCATTTCTGGACCTAAAAGCCGAGTTTGACACATTGTCAAGGAATACACTATGGCAGATTCTAAAAAAACTTGAAATCCTCACTCAGCGTTTGACCTCCATAATGCTGCTATATGGGGAAAACCAAGCAGATGCATGTTATGGTCCGGGGGGGCAGAATGACACCTTCTCTGTTAACAGAGGGGTGAGGCAAGGATGTGTCCTTGCCCCCCACTATGTTTCCATCTACATTCAGGAGATAATAAACGCCCTGGTGTAGGGCGACCACCCGAAAGATGGCATCCCTGGAGATCCCTGCCATCTTCTATGTGGACAACGCTGTCATCCTGGCCACTACACCGATGGGCCGGAAAAACTCATTGAATATCTTTCTGTCAAAATGCAAAGACTTGCACCTCGAATTGAATGCAGGAAAAACAAAAGTCATGGTGTTCAAACCACAGACTGCCAAATATTGCTCAGACCTGATCCAATTCAACAATGTCAAGCTGGAGCAGGTCAAACTTTTAGACTATTTGGGTGTAAGATTTCAAGACTCGGGGCATGGTCACAACAAATTGTCAAATCTGGGATTACTCTGGAAAAATACAATGGGGCAATTCAACTGGCACACAGAAGGCACTGTAGCGGTGCAATATCCCTGGCTTTGAAACTGTAGAAGAAACAAACTGTACCCGCAGCCACTTATGGCATCTGCCAACATCAGGAAACTAGCAGGTATTGAGCACATAGGGCCTCATCACGAGTTGGGCGGTAATGCCGGCGCTAGTAGCGCCGGCGCTATTAGCCCTACTGCCAAACCCCCGGTGCTATTAGCGCCAGATCACGGGTTTGGCAGAACAGTTAGTGCCCATTCCCCATTGGGCCCATTCGGGAATGCCTCATTCCCCATTGGGCCAAAAGGGGAAAATTTGCGCTATTATCACCAGCGGATTTCCCGCCAGACGGTAATGGCGCCAAATTTGCTGCAGATTTCCCCCCAGCTCAGAGCTGGGGGGAAATCCGCGAAGGCCATGATCTGGCAGACCCTTAAATGCAGCGGTAATAGCACTACTGCCGTATTAAGGGTTACCGCCAGACTCGTGATGAGGGCCATAGTCTTTTAAAAACGGGTGCTTTTGCCGGCTAGCACTCCTTCATCGCTGTAACAGCTTGAATTTACCTAATCGAGTTCAAATCTGCATTACACTGGGAGTACCTATGGAAAACAGACAAATCACACATCTGAAACACACATTGAGTGTGGTGGGAATAAGTGACATGAGAAACCAATCTAGCTCCTGACCAGATATAAGGTTACGGAATTTGAAGTAGATACTAAAAATAAGAAGCAAAGAGAGATTAATGGACAAAGCCGCCATGCTAAAGCTGGCCCTGGATTATTTATCTCGGTGGCTGACAGATGATCAATACTTCTACCTTGACCACATTTTGCCTCCTTTTGAATGATCATTATACATTCACCTGAAACTTGGGACCCTACAGACCGCATCACAGGGCCCTACACAAATGCTTCTGCACTGTGCCCGATGTACAAATTAGCAGAAGAAACGCTAACTCACTATTTATTAGTATGCCCCTGCACAGTCATTCTGAGACTGTTATCTGAAGCCAATACTAAACGATCTGAGGATTCGCCGCACAAGTGATGCTGTCAAGCTCCTGAGAGAGTCTCTGCATCCACATGCCATTTTCGCAACTGACAGATATACCCAGAGAGCCTGGTTGCACAGATCAAAAGCTGTAAAGAATCCAGCGGCAGGATTCCAGCCTACTTAGCTGTATGGTACAGCTACCGGGGATGCGAGTTTACTCTCCCCGCTAGCACCCACTTGGTGGTGACGAGTTAGGATCCTTGGCCCACCTCAAGCTAGACTTAGGGCCTCATCACGAGTTTGGCTGTAACTGTTAAATCCGGCGGTAGCGCTATTACTGCCGGATTTAAGGGTCTGCCAAATCAGGGCTTAGGCCTGATTTGGAGGGAAATCTGCCGAAAATTCACGCTATTACCGCCAGCGGGAAATCCGCCGGCAGTAAGAGTGCGAAAATTCCCCATTGAGCCCAATGGGGAATGGGGAATTCCCGAATGGGCTCAGTGGGGAATGCGCAATACCCGTTCTGCCAAACCCGTGATCCCGGGCTATTAGCACCGGGTGGTTTGGCGGTAGGGCTATTAACTAGGGCTATTAACGCCAGCACTTATAGCTTATAGCGCCGGCGTTACCGCCCAACTCGTGATGAGGCCCTTAGTCTGTGTTTTTATTCATTTTACTGGCAGTTTGTATTTAATTATTGTTGCTGTTCTTTAAATTAAGGTTTTTATAAGATGATGCTCCATCTTTTTATCATATTTTTTGTCAATTGCACATTTATAATATTAACTTTGAAAACTGTATTGTATTTGTGCTGCCGCATAACTTAAAGGTTTTTTTTATGCCGAATAAAAGTTTGTTTGATTGATTGACTTTCCAAGATGATTGGAGCATTCTGTGATATTATTGTAAACGAAAGTGTTAAAGAGGCTGAACCATAACAATTACTGGCTTCAGTTCTAGTCTCTCTGCAATCTCAGGATAGCCACCTCTATACTAGCATTTCATTATATTACACAAAACGAACAATAACGAACCTCAAGATATTATATCACAAAGGGGCATCTGTGCATTAAATATGGCATGTGATTATTACCACCGGGGGGCGATCGTTCTAAGTCAAAAGACCTTTTTAAAAAAACAAAACAAAATAAGATCAATTTAGAAAGACAGCTCTGTGGCCACGGCACGCTAGGACCTGCAAGAGCCGTTTCGGGAATGTAAGGCAAGTGTATGTCTGCGTGTGAGTGTGTGTTGTGCTGGGAAGGGGCAGTGAGTGGGGAAAGGGAGGTTCGGGGGTCAAACCCCCCGATTAAGAATACGACCTGCAGCAGAGGGTGGGGTGGGGATCACCTTGTCAGGCGCAGGGAGGAAGGGGGCACAGAAAGTGATGTTGCTGCATTTTAAAGCCGACTCACAAAAGAACGAAAAAAATCGGTCTTTTTTGTGTTTGGTTTTTAAAATGCTATAATAACACATAGAAAGGGGTGATGACTCACAAATCCATTGCTTGTTTGGCTGCAGCCTCCCCGTATGTGACTCTAGATAAATTACTCATAAGGAACAAAGCTAACCATTTTGTGGGTTGGGCTGGCACCTAAGGCATACAGCGAAGGTGGTCATACAGGATCTGATATTATAATATGAATGACTAACATAAATATGAATTGTAAGAGGTTTGGCCTATAGCTACTCTTGAGATTTCCTATGTCTTTTCCCCTAATACTAAGGTGCCTATGGGCATCACGTATTCTTTTTATTGTTATTTATTTGTGTCCAATCACCTCAGTGCATTTGGCAATAAAATAACATCATATGAATTTCAGTCTCCTTTCGCATTACCCACATTAAATATCTGCATTTTGTGTTTTTTTAAGTTTTTAAACAATCTTGGTTAAAAGGGTGTAACCTTAATCTAATCTTGCCTTACCCTCATCTAACCTGTACCCGAAAATAATGTTCCACAACGGCCTCACAAGTCTTTCCCCTAACTCAATACGTATTTGAAAAAAGAAATTTGTATTAATTCTTAAGTGTGAAATCTTTTATTACAAGTATGGCGGTGCAGGAAAAAATTGGTGGTAACGGAATGACTGGCACTTTTCCCACACCGCCATACTATGAGTAAACTTGGCAGAATTACTGCAGCAGTAATACTGCCGGCGGCAATTTGGCCAAAAATGCTCCATAGAGTCCAATGGACTCTAAAAAGAATGGGATTAACTCTGCCACTGCCATGTGTAATATGGCGGTAATTCCACCGGAACAAGTGGAGGTAACGGCAGTTGTTTTGGGCGTAATTCAAGCCGATTTACCACTTTAATACCTCGTAATGAGGTCATTTGTCATTCAAAGTACAGGCAAAGTGGTTCAGGTCTAGTTCGGCTTCATGGTGTCATAAATAAAGCACCCATGGTTAGATTTTATGCTCTGTCTTGTGAGCTGCTGAGGGAGAGAGATACCATTGAAAGTGTGTTTGGTTTATAGAGAGGTAGAACAGGTACATTGTGCTTAGTATGGGGAGAGGTAGAAATACTGGGGAAGAGAGAACTCCAGTAACCACGTTCCATGACCTGCAAGAAGAATTCCTTGTCATTGACTTACTCGGAAGGAGGAGCTCATCCCAGAATGATTTGGTGTCAGGCAGGCAAGAATTGACCTTGAGTAACTCTCATAGAGTCTGCCGTGATCCAGAATACTAGTAGCTTGAAGAGAATCATCCGATTGTTAGGAAGCAGGCAAATGCATCTAGTGGCTCTAACTAAGTGTCCCTCCTCATTGTGAAGTCATAGAATGCTAGTGACCAGAACATCGTAGAGCTACATGTATTCAGGAGATTACGTGCAGTGCTTGTAACCGAGTGTGTCATCTTTTGAGATGGGACAGAATGCTAGTAATGAACAGAACACATGGGCCTCATTACAAGTTTTGATAATAATGCCAGAAATAATGCTGGTAATTCAGGCTCCGGCATTTTTTCCGGACCGACACACTTCAAGTTTGTCGATGGGGGCCATGGATCTCGCGGCAGGTCTGACCTGTCCGGAGTTCTGGCCCCTACCAGAAAATAAATGCTCTACCAGCAGATAAATGTCTGAATCACTGGCTCCGATATTAACAGTGCCGGTGATTAGGGAAATCCTATCCCATGTATCGTACTCTATGCAAATGGGAATTTACTGACACTCCAACGCCTGTAATATCCTGATAATTCCAGGATATCTGCGGTGGCGACGGTAAGTGCAGTTTGCTGGGATCCCAGCAAACGTATAGTTACGGCCATAGAATTGTTTGGTTGTAAGTGGTTACATTCAGTGGCTATCACAATGAGATGGAATACTAGTAGAAAAGTGAAAATCGTACAATTGTTTGGGGGCAGGAGATTAAATTCAGAGGCTGTAACTGAGTGTGTTATCATTTCGTGATGAGACAAACATACTAGCAAAGAGAACATTATAGACTGGAGGCAGGAGGTTATATTCATTGACTCCAACTTAATCTGTCCTCTTGTTGTGCCGAGACAGGATATTAGGGAAGAGAACATTGCAGAGAAAGGATTCCTTGCAAGCAGGATTTTACTTTGGTTGCTGTAACTGAGTGTGACATCTTTTTGTAATGAGACATAACACTGGCAGAGGAGAGAGCATCATATTTTTGTCCGGAGGCAGCACATTCCATTGAGTGGCTGTAACAGAGGATATCGTTTTGTGGAGAAACAGAATACTTGTGAAGAGAAAATAATGGCATTGTTTTGGGCAAGGTACTATAGTCAGTGGCTGTGAGTGTGCCATCTTTTTGTGATGAGGCAGACTACTAGTAGTGCATAGAATTTCCAAGAATTGTTTAGAGGAACATTACATTCAGTTGCTGTTACTGAGAGTGTCATCTTTTTGTGACATGACAGAATAATAATAGCTAATAGGAAATTATGGAATTGTTTGGAAGGAGGAGATTACATTCTGTGGCTCAAACTTAGTGTGCAAGACATGCGCCATCTTTTTGTGACAACAACTACTAGGGAAATCCACATTTCCTGAAATAAAAGCATGTAGCATTATATGTCCCAGGGAAGAGAAATAATCATCTTGCGTACTAATATGTCTGGAGCACCTAAGCCTGCCATTGGTTGTGAAGGAATATGACCAGAAGGAATTTTAAATCAGCCAGAGCATGAACCATGTGTAGCACAGATGCCATAAATGTGCATGGGAAACTGAATGGACATCACATTCAGCAGCACCTTCTACCACACGTCACTCTGGTGTGCTAAACAAATCAGTACATGTTCAGGGATTGCAGCTGAAAAGGATTAGGTTCATCCCACTCTCCTTGGGGCAGAAGTAGGGGGTGTGTAGATTTCTGCCAATGGTGTGCTGGGAGAAACAACCCACGGTTTAGAGGAGATGATGATTGAGGTAACAAGCACATGATCAGCCCTGGGAAGCAATACATATTGAGGAGCAGGATATGGAAGGTATGAGGAGCAGAATATAAGAGGCTCCTGGTCTCTACCACTGTCAACATGCAGTGGGTCTAAGAATAATGATATGATGATGAGAAAGATGAATATTATGACCCACACAGTTCCAGGCTGCAACACATAATTCCGGAAACCCCTGCAAATGGGCTAAAAGATTTTACCACAGCTTTTAGTGACCTATCACTCAAACATATCACTCTATAATATGTGGGGTTACATCATTTTTCTTTCCTGTATACTGGGACAGTTGAGCAAGTTAACCAGGTCTCATGCAAGACTCTTGACATCTATACATTTTTCACAATGTTTAACAAAAGAAAAACCAGATTGGGTGGGTCATTTTATAAAGATTACCCGAAACACCTTCAGGACCGAGTGCCTTCAAGTCCATTCATAATTTCATCTATTTCTGATAAACATACTCTATCGGCAACTATTTAAATATAGCAAAATGTAGTGCACAGGAGGAGGGAGGGTATGCCATATAGTAAACAGAATCTGTAGTATTCCACGTCAAGACGGTAAAGTAAAATAATTATTGTGGGGTGTTCCATCATTTGCTCTTGCACAATTACCCACATTAACAGATCAGCTAGTGCAGAGCTCCTTCAGTGAGGGCGAACATGACACATGGCTAAGTAAAAACGTGATGGGGTCCAGACATGTAATAACTGTGTTATTTGTAGGCATGGAATGAATAAGACTAAAGTGTGTAATGATGAAAACACATCAGTTATATAGCAATGGAAGCACACTACTGCCATGGATCATACAATACTCTACATATTGAAATACAACATCTGTGGTGTACATATGTTATCATGTCATAATTGAAATGCAGGACATTCCATGAATTGCCTAAAGGTGCAAATGCATGAGCATTGCATGGAATAGTAAAAGGTGGCACTAAACACCCAATTGGGTGTGCACAATATGGTATTATCCAAAATGACATTTTACAATTGACCTTTTGCACAATTGACTTAATTATAGTGGTTTTAATTGACATTCTGCACAATTGACCTTTATATGCTTTTAGTTATTTTATATATGTATTTGGTTGGTTTTGGATTATAAATAATATAAGGGGATTGGGTGGGGGATTGCAGGGGGTTTTGGATTGGGTGGGGAGTTGTAGGGGTTTCCTAATTGACCTTCTAAATTAGGTTAATTCTCCCGAGGTCAATTCTCTCGAGGTCAATCGTGAAAAGGTCAATTAGTATACAACCCACAATATGCAGTCACATCAGATTGAACCCAGTTCTTTTAAGGTTTTGTGGTACAAAAATGGTGTCTACCTCCTTTGCCCATGAAGAATGCCCATTAAGAATGGTGCCGGTGCTTCTGTGTCCCAATTCTGGAGGATTAATTCTTAATGGTGCCGGTACTTCCATGACGGCTTTGCCTGCTGTGACCGCTGTGCCCGGCAAGGTCAGGCCTGTCAAGCACAGCAGCTCCAGCAGGCAAATCCATAGTAAGCTTACCGGCACTGTTGTTTCCGAACCAGCAAACTTAGAATTAGGCCCATTATTTCCTTCTGAATGGGGGTCATTACAAGTCTGCCGGTCCGGAAATAAGGTTGCCGGTAGCCACATACTGGCACCCTTTCTGGAACAGCAGACTACAACTGTGCCTGCCGGCTTGGTTGTATATGGCAGATCTGACCTGCCGGGCGCAACTGCCCCGGTAGGCAGAGTTGCCATTGAAGCACCGGAAGCATTACTAACAGTGCCAGTGCTTCCGATTTCCCATTCCTGTGGAGTCCCCATGGGCATGGTAACTACCATTTTCCGTCGCATGATATACTGGGCCGGTAATGTCCCGATGCCACCGGGATCTCAGGTGGCGAAACAGGTGTTCCAGTCTGCCGGCAACCAGCAAGTATCACTGGCGGGTTCCCGCCAGACTCGTAATGACCCCCAATGTTTCTTAAGCTAATTCGGACGTTAGGTTGAAGTGTTATTGTCGTCAGAAAGTGTCTTTCTACTTTGTTTCTATTGCTAAAGTTGTTAAGACTGAGCTTGTGAATACAGCGCAACGTTTCCACTTTTGTATTTGTTTTTCCCATTGTTAATTTTGCTATGTTTGATCTCATGAATGTAGAGCACAGTGTGCAGCTTGATTCACTTTTCTGTGGCGGGGAGGCTATTGCCACTCATAACACCTAGAGCCAAACCTGGGGCCACATTAAAGAAACTTTGCAACAGAGCAAGTGCAATTAGCGTTGGGGCAAAAGTTGCACTGGT
Source organism: Ambystoma mexicanum (assembly GCF_040938575.1). Lineage (NCBI taxonomy): Eukaryota > Metazoa > Chordata > Amphibia > Caudata > Ambystomatidae > Ambystoma > Ambystoma mexicanum. The sequence continues at coordinate 276,289,747 of NC_090936.1, read as the reverse complement.
GCAAAAAATATTTACTGGATGCACTTTTCCACAAGCGCAAATTTTCCAGTAAGGTCACAACTTGGGCAAACATTGCTTTGATGCATAAATGCATTGAAAGTATATGGGGCTGATTTACAAAAAAAAGCTCAAAACGTGCATGAAGCCTTACCGCCACCGCTGAAATCGGGCTGCACAAAACTATTGCATGGTGAGCTCTTTTACAGAGTAAACTCCGTGCAAAATCCAAAGGCACAAAGGAAAAACTGTAATGCCGCACATGCCCACAATACACTCCCAGCGCAGTGTCAGAGTGCCCGTGTGCCAGCATTGTGCTGCACCGGGAGCACTAAAAAGTCAATTGTAGTGATTGCATGGTGCAATCATACAACGTGTCTCAACAAATGAACATATTACCTACTGATAATCTTCATTACTCCTAGTCTTCCTCCAACTTTTCACAGTAGTTACTCTATGAAGACCCTCGGCCTTCTGACAGAACTTTTCCCTAAAAATTACTGTTTTCTTTTCTTGACCCTCCCCCTCATAGTTTTGCATGTAAAGCACCTGACCAACCCATAATCCACTGATCAATACCTAAAGAACTGAGACGATTTTACCACCAGGGATGCAGAGGCGGGTGTCAGTGCTGTGACGAGGAAGAGTAAGAATAAGAGTAATGAAGGTAGGGCGAACACAATGGCCACGAAGGGGGCAGAATATGCATCAACCCTCATAAATTTGTGAAAAAGGAGGGTGTCAGTACAGTGAGGAAGAAGAGTCGGAATGAGACTAATGAAAATTACCAGTAAGTAATCTGAGAGGGAGGACATCTCTCACAGAGACCAATGGGAGAGGGGCAAAAGTGCTATGGATAGACATATGTCCAGATTATTTAACAGAGCCACATCAGGCAGGCCGATGGCCCTAGCCCTGGACAGTCCAAACCAAGGGACCTTCAGAGAATCACTGAAGCCCCAGGCAAAGCCCAGGGACGAAAGCAACTGTGATCCATCCCCCAACTTGAAAAGTCTTCAGGGAAAAACAAGCAAGACAGGGGATCAGCACTCCCCACTATATGAAAGGGTAAGACCCCATCCATTGACTCCCCACCCACATCTAGCCATTGGTTCTCAAATTGTGGCACTGCACAACTGTTGAAAGGCGGTAACAAAGGGATTCAAAAGGGCTACCCCGGTTTGAGGGTGATGACTGAACACCAGGGCAGGTACTCCCAAAAGAAGCAGGAATGGTTGCTGGGGCGTATAATACCCTCACCCACGCTATAGTCTATAATACATTAACTATGGTTACTGGGGAGAGAAAATCCCCCTGAAGGAACGGGCCTGCATGAAGTCCTCTTTCTCAGTGGACAGTGCTCCAAAAATGACCAACGAACAGCAGTCCCAAGAGCTGCATCTCAGGTGGGCTACAGAAGCAGACATTGCAGTGGACAGCACCAAGTGCCTAAGTGCTCAGATTCAGACGCCCATCCACACTTTTCAACGTGTCACCCAAGCAGATCCTGATTACCATTACACAACCTGAATGTTCCGAGGTGCTAGCCTAAGGTGGACGTGGGCTGATTCAGAGGTTAGGTACTGCAAAATGACTGAAACAACAGTCAAAACAACACTCCAACATACCCAGCATGAGAACAACCTCAGCCTCACAACTAACAGAATAGAGGGGAATGACAGGGAGAACACTCACAACAATGTTAAAAATGTAAATCATGACACACTACCATACTGCAAGACCAGGCCATCTGCCTTCAGACGGAGGAAGTAGTACAGTGGTGTTCAAACTGTGGGGCTTGCTACTTTACGGGAGTCCAAAGGATGTCCAAGGGGGGTGCCATGCTCTTTCAAATGTCTAACACAAAATATAAGCAATTCATGCTTGGGAGGGGCGTTGGCAACCGCAGGTCTCTTTCATTAAGTTACGGCTGAAGCGTGTTCCCCAGTGACCTGATGCAGTTGCAGTAGTTGCTCAATCCCACCCCCTGCAGTTTTGCAGGACTAGGGATATCCATCTGCAGCCACCCGAAGCCTGGGCATCCCTGGCGCTCAGCCCAGCTGAAACTCAAGCAATGCCCTATACTCACCGAAACCCGGGGCTGCCTCCTCTCCTAAAGTCAATGCTCTGTAGGGACTGACGGGAAAACACTAACAACATACTTAGACCCACAATGCCCTGCAGTGGTGCACAAGGCTCTTTCAAATGTTTAACACACAATATAAGTAATTCTAGTTGGGCGGCAGGTAACAGCAGGGCTCTTTCATTAAGTCATGGCTGATGCATAGACCCCAGTGACCTACAGTGCTGTTGACCTACATTGCTTACTCCTAGCACCCTGCCCTTTGTTATAAAAGATGTTGACAGTCTAAATTCGAGTTTTTAAAAGGGCTCAAGGAATGCAACTGTGTTTTATCAATTAAAACAACTCGTCATACCATCTAAGGGACTAACATGGTAAGGGCCAAAAGACAGGCCGACCAATGATAGCCAGCAATTAAAGACCTGTAAAGAATTCAAAGGAGCATGCATCAGTGGGTAATACTGCAAGTGCCATATAACATTTCCACTTTAATGAAGTTTTATTTTGTTTTTACTTTTATTTATTGATTGAAGTGAAGTTCTACCTAGACTCAGCAGAGTGCTTTTTAAGGGTTGGGTAGCAATGTTTAGGCTTTCATCCTTTACAGTAGCGCAGTACTGTGAGCTGCTTTCTGTGCGTCCATTGGGATTAGTCAATGGTCAAGATAAAAGCAGCAGCCAAAATGGGTATTCCTCTGGAGTAGAATCATATTCAATTCGTGACTTACTTTTTCACACCTATCACTACAAAATATTCAGACATGGAGGCATGCTATGAATCAATTATGTAAAAACATCAGTATTTATTTGTAGTCGATCAAAAATACATTCTATGTCATAAGCATACATGGCGGGTGGGAGAGCAGGAGGTAACCACATCTGATGTGTTTCTCTCAAAAAGGCTTTTTCAACAGAGTCTAGATGGTTACTTGTACACATTTTAAATAGCAGAATGAATTTCATTTCCTGCAAACGCCACATTGCTGATAATGGCAGTGGAGGCAGAGATCTTCGGACAGAGTAAGGTGGCCCAGTGTGCATTATACATACATATCTATTTATCAGTACACAAAGACAGAATTCCTTATTCCGATGTTTTAACAGAGGTAGGCATTAAAAATGCCCGACTGAAATGTCATTACACATCACCCATGTTAGTATCACCCATGTCATGTTGTTAATTTTGGGAAGAATTCTTAGGTTCATTCACAGTTGTTTCACCCATAAACAATAAAGAAAGAACCACACAGACACCTGTACATAAACTTCTAACCCATCTTAGAATGTCTTCATTATTTAGTCTATAATTATTGGAAAGTTGTTCTCACGTGACTAACAAAGAAATATATATCTACAGTTCATTACATTCAAAACAGTACATCTATAAGAGTGGAGACATTGTGACATACAGCTGGCATACCCAGTCCATCCTTTAAGAACAAATGAATGGCATCACTGATATTATGTCCACTGGAGTATGAGGTTGCAAATTGCACTGTTATTCTCACCTCCATCTGTCTCAGTGGCTGTCCCCAGAGTCTACCTCCTTTGCCCATGAAGAATGCCCATTAAGAATGGTGCCGGTGCTTCTGTGTCCCAATTCTGGAGGATTAATGAAATTGCAGGCACTTGACTTCCCGACTGCCATAATAAGAATAGCCCGGTGGCATCGGGAAAAGTCAGGCACCGGTAATTCATCACGGGTCCAGTGGCAACCCGTCAGGAGCATCGGCGCGTTTACCACCGGACCCGTTGTTAGGGAGAATTCTTATAAATGGCTAATTTCCCTTACCTAATGAGTCCCTCAGCAGATTTGCTGGATTTCTAGGAATTATTTCTTTCACCTGGTAAGAGTGCAAGCCTTTTTCCCACTCTTACAGTGTGTAGTTACCATTTCTGTGATCTTGGACTCTGGAGCCTCACCTACTACAAGAGCACCATTTTTTGTGTGTGTACACAGCACCTTCAGTGCAGTAACGCAGGGTTGTCATTTAGACTTTCCTCTAACTCCATTTTTCTGGGTCTGACTACTGTCTCCCAGAAACAGGTAAAGTTGACATTAACTTTATGTAGTCTCTTTAAACTACAGACCCAGTACCCCCCATCTTCCATGTAGTATTGGGAAGGGTTAATTCTTATCCCTTTTTGTCTGTGTCTCTTGGAGCACTGTTTCACCCCCTTTACATCAAGAGTTGGCTGGTGGCAGTGGTAACTACCCTACCTTTTCTACCGCGGTTATCTTATATAACCATGGTATTGTTTTAGGCTATCATATTAGCCTCAAACATGAACAGAACCCGCTTGACCAAATACATTTTATTTTGGCTCCGGCTGGGTTTAGTCACCATTTCATTTTTTTTAAAGTCTTTCTCGTGTTCTTCTCTGTGCGCCAAACCAGGGTTTATTCCCTTGTTCGACGTCTTTTCGCAGGCTTCTGCACAGAAGCCCTTCTTAAGGCGCCTGAAAGTCTGGGTAGGCAGGATGTTAGGGAGGGGTCTTCGGACCAATGTCATGGGTTCCCTTGGTAACCCAAGTTGCACGCCTGTCTGATTGGCTAAGGGGACTCTCCTTGCCAGGACAGCCACCTTGCTGTGTGATTGACAGCCAGGCTGTCTGAATGGGGGAAAACTGCATAAAAATCAGGTTTCTGGGACTGGAAAGGCAGAGTCGCCACTGGAATGCAAGAACCAATGAGGAGCTGATGGGACCCCTTCAAGGACTGAACCACCCGGTGAAGCCCTGCTGCAGATCTGAATCGTCCGAATCCGCCGACAGAGAAGATCCTCCAGAAAAATTCTTCCCTTGAGATGGTGGGACCAACCAGTTCGCCCAAACTGCAAGCCTGGTTGAATTTTCTGTACAGAGCTACAGTGGGCTGGATAACCAGGAAGGTAGGTCCCTGCTTGGGTTTTAAGGAGCACACCTTTTATTCGTTGTTTTGCCCTGCTGCTGGTTTCTTCCCTGGGTAGTGCAGGACCCTCCAGTCTTCCTACTTTGTGTCAGTCCGACAGTCGCTTCAGGAACCGTGATCCTGCAGGAACTATTAGGAACGTCCGCCTCAGCTACAGCTTCCACTCCGTTTTAAGGTACTGTGCAAACCCGGTTGCTCGTTTCGTTCAGCCATGGGCAAAGTGTGTGAAATCTTTCTCCAATCTGAGGGCTTGTCCTTCTCTTCTCTTTGAACTAACTTTTCTACCACCCAACCTCATCCGAAATACCGTGGCACAAACTTTACCGTGAAATACCCTGAACCATGTGATCTTGAGCAAAAGACTTTTGTCCTATTGACTTTGGTCCTAAGCCTTTTCTACCTGATTCTATCACTGTAGTTCCTCTTGTTCTATTGCCCTGAGTACTTACCTGTTGGTGTGGTTCAATTTCTATTAACTTTGTCTTTCCCTCCCTTTTAATTTTTTGGAGTGCCATTTTGCTCCTTCTTCATTTTGTGATGTTAACTTGTCTGGGATTTAAGGGAAGTGGTTTGGTGTATTAAGAGTGTGATTTTTAAACTGCCTATAGTGGTGTAATGTTATACAACTGAAGAGTGAAATAAATGTATATACTTTTAATTGAAAACCTTGAGTCAGTGTTTACCTGAATGATAATAATTGCTGTCTTTTGTGTAACTATTTGATACTGCTCACTTACTCCTGAGGTAAGTCTGGCTGCTCAGCCATCGCTACCACTTTAACTAGTACAGGCTTGTACCATAGGTGAATTTGTACTGTCACTTGTAGTCTTAATTGTGTGTGGTGTTCGCAAAGGGTACTGCACATAATTCTGCCTAACACCCGTAATGAGGCACCATGTGTTCTTGCTCTGAATGGGTTACCTTTTGCGCTAATAGGCGTCTCAAATATTATTGCGCAATAATGTTCTCTAAATTAACGTGATTCATTCTTTTGCACTGCCCAAAAATGCGCATGTATATCCAGCAGCACATGGCCCCATTTCTACTAATAGTGATTGCATTGCACCAATAATGCATGGCAAAGAGGTATTCCCAGAAATGGCACATACTGAAAAATAGGTCAAAGCAAAGAGCAACAGTATGAAGGAAAGCGCGAGAGAGGTGTAGCTTGAAATCAGCGTACACATATAACCCAAGCCCCCTCTTAAGTGCTCGCGTTTCCCTCATGGCTCTCGGGCGCTACCAAGATCTCGAGTCCCCACTCCTGCTGCCCTCTGCCAGCTTTCTCCAAACACACGCTTCCCTCTCCGCCTCGCCTCCCTTTCCTCCCCCTAGCCCAGCACACACAACCCCTTGAGGAAACAATGCGAAATATTATGATAGCAGCCCTCTCGTCCGGACGTATTGTCCTTAACAGCTTGACGCTCTTGCTGGGGGTAAAAGGGACCTCCCCAGGACGCCGCACACGAATCTCTGATCTTTTACAAGAGTCAAGTATACATTTGAAGGCTGTACTACATCCACAATGGCAGCGCTATGAAAATATTAAATGAGAATGAGCGTGTGTAGGCAAGTCCCCTGTTCCCCTTCCGCATGGTCATTCCTTAAGCACATTAACCCCTAAACTGCTCAATTAAGACCTGGATACCTCTGGCAGGACCCAGAACACCGCCCCACAGACAGGCTATTCTCTCTGAAACTACTAAGCTGGCGATTTCGCACAGTATAAAATCCTATTAACATAACACACCCGATTTTTGTAGACATGTTGGTGTTGCGCTTTTTGAAAGAAGTTATGAAACTAGTTGGGAAAGTGTCTTCTTATTGCAAAAATGACACTGCATTGCATACTGTGAAAGTAACGTGTCTGTTCAAAGGTCAACAACCTTTGGGTTTGGGCTACACTTCCTAAATGTGCTTGCCAGCATAGTCAATGATGGGTCATGGGAGTTGTAGTCTAGCACAACCACCTAGCCAGGTTGCTCCACCGCAGTTTCACAGATGCTGTTAACTGCCACAGGGCTCCCTGGCACCATGGAAAAATTGCAAGGGCTCGTGGTTTTTGACGAAAATTCACAATTCCCCACTGCAGCAGCCGGGCCCCCAGCTCTTTCATCATTCATAATTGGAAGGCGATATTCTCACGTCGAAATTAACCCTGCAAGCGTTACTGACGACGATCATTTCCGCGGGCATTTTCTCCAGGCGGTTAAATAACAGAATTCGCGGACTTCACATAACGGTCGTTTTCTTCTGACTAATCTGATTAGAGTACATTTTTTTGCAGCATACCACTTGCTCTCTGGAATGCAGACCATGCAGGAATTAAGTTGCCAAGAAATGAGCGCAATCGCCTAGGAGTTGCATTCTGCTTGACTATCCTTACACTCTCGAAAGATGGCCTGTATTCCTTTTTTCTTTTTTTTTCCTATCACGCTTAATCGATTTAACAAAGAAATCTGAAATCGGTGCATAACACGCTTGCTTGGAAAAACATCGTTCTGAACACATCGAATTATTTCATTAAAAAATACACACAAATGAACACCTCGCTCCGGTTTGTTTCAAGGAATGTGAAACTTTAAAGTACGAAATGCACACCGCCACAGAAACACAAAGTGAAAAATGCCGCGGCAGTCCGTCCCAACAACCATTGCGTTCAATAATCTGTTCAATTATACGTACAAATACACCTTGGTATTAGTGCATTGGAAACTACAGTTGAAGTGCCATTTAAAATGCAATACATACCAGGGATCTTCGGGTACTTGTAACAGCATTCAGTCCATCAGCTGGAAGCGAAAACACTGTTTGAACGAGATGCGCTGCCCGTTATCAGCCAGCAATAATTAACCCCACCCTTAAACGCTCTTTGACCAAAAGCAAATTGAAATAGGAGCCAGGTAAACTTTGGGGATCTCCTCAGCCCCTCTACAAACGCACCGCCTCCCAGCGCTCATCTGCGCCCTAAGCCGCTCAGCTTTGCATTACACAACAGCTCGAATGGAGAGGAAGCCGTCTCTAGACCAAGAATTAGACACCAAGGGAGCGAGCACAATACAAGCTCAACCCCCTCAAAATGTTTGTGAGGACATCATCCTACACACAAAAGATGTAGGGGGTTGTAGGGGGGGCACTGTGTAAACCGACCTAAAAGTACAGCTTGTTTTAAAAAGCAAAAGAACGCCTAGATGAATGAGTTCTTGTGGCGAAGATGACGGCGTTCCCGAGCTGTCACTGTTACAGCACGAGTCGTTTCCAATGCGCTCACCCGCCGTCTGTAGCACATTGCGTACGGGGCCTTCCAGTACAGACGTGTACTGGTTTTCCGGTTGTCCGAGGCATTGCACAGCCACATAGTACTGCGGGCCGTTGTGCGTTTCAGCGAGTTCAAGTTTTGGTTGCAGAGGCATCAGTAATGATGAACTTCACGTCGAAGCAGTGCCAATGAGGACTATCCATTGAATGTGACCCCCCCATACGTGGGTGGGCATGCAGTATCGCGGTTCATTATATCGGTTGCTGGTTCTTGGTGCATTTGCAACCATGTACTGGAGCTACCCCCCACGGAAGGCTACTTGGAGCTGCAACTTATTTAATTCATTAAATAAATGTTCTTCTATAACATACTGGAGACCAGACTCTAAGTGCAGGGCGGGATTCGAACCTGGTGCGATCCTCCCCCCTGGCAACTGAAGCCCTTCTGCCAGTGGTGGATGATGTCAGGGAGACTTACGCCCAGTTGAGTAACCTGTGGTCCACAAGCACGCAGATTCGCCCATATTGCAGAATTAATGGCAACTATTACATAGGTCGCAGACTGATATGCCCTTCAAGGTGAAAGCATTTTAACCCCATAGGTGCTAAGTTCGAGCGTGTGCGTCTTGAATTCCCATGAGAAATCATTGTAGGGTCTGCCCACTCCCGCAATTAAGTGAGGCAGAGAAGGCATTAAAGTCACGTAAGCCCTTGCGGCAGGATGTTCACTTTCCCCGTCCCGCAGGATCAGCTCTGCCTCACACATCTCTTAGGCCACCATAGGCAGAACATCTCTAATGTACCACATGGAACATGTTGGGCCTCATTTAAAATGTGTTTTGCAATGGGAGCTTTCCATTGAAAAAAACATTTTGTAAGTAAGGCCTTCTGCCTCTGATGAAAAGGCGAATGGGGCAAAATAAACCCAGCAGCTTCTTCTAGAAACATCTAGTACCAGGGAGCAAGAAGGCAAAACACATGTATAGGTTTTGACCAAAGCTCACTCCTACCCCTAGGTAATTCACCCGAAGATACCCCTGAGCTCCCCAGGTCAGCAATTCACCTGAAGGTACCCCTGAGCTCCACAGGTCAGCAATTCACCTGAAGGTACCCCTGAGCTCCACAGGTCAGCAATTCACCTGAAGATACCCCTGAGCTCCACAGGCCAGTAATTCGCCAGAAGATACCGTGGAGCTCCCCAGGTCAGTAATCCACCTGAAGATACCCCTAGCTCCACAGATCAGTAATTCACCGAAAGGTACCCCCGAGTTCCCCAGGTCAGTAATTCACCTAAAAATACCCTTGAGCTCTCAGGTCAGTAATTCACCTGAAGATACCCCAAGCTCCCCAGGTCAGTAATTCACCTGAAGATACCCCTTTCTACACAGATCAGTAGTTCACCGAAAGGTACCCTGAGCTCCCAAGGTCAGTAATTCAACTGAACATATCCCTGAGCTCCCCAGATCAGTAATTCACCTGAAGATACCCCTGAACTCCTTAGTTCAGTAATTCACGTGAAGATACCCCTGAGCTCCCCATGTCAGGAATTTACCTGAAAATATCCCAGGAGCTCCTAAGGTCAGTAATTCACCTGAAGATATCCCTGACGCTCAGGGGTATCTTCAGGTGAATGCTGACATGGGGCGCTCAGCGCCTGAGCTCCCCAGGTCAGTATTCACCTGAAGATACCCCTGAAATCCTCAGGTCAGTTATTCACCTGAAGATACCCCTGAGTGCCCCAGGTCAGTAATGTACCTGAAGATACCCCCGAGGTCCCCAGGTCAGTAATTCACTTGAAGATACCTCTATCTCCCCAGGTCAGCAATTCACCTGAAGATACCCATGAGCTCCCCAGGTCAATAACCCCAGAGCTCCCCAGATCAGTAATTCACCTGAAGATACCCTTGAGCTCCTTAGTTCAGTAATTCATGTGAAGATACCCCTGAGCTCCCCATGTCAGTAATTTACCTGAAAATATCCCATGAGCTCCTAAGGTCAGTAATTCACCTGAAGATATCCCTGACGCTCAGGGGTATCTTCAGGTGAATGCTGACCTGGGGCGCTCAGGGCCTGAGCTCCCCCGGTCAGTATTCACTTGAAGATACCCCTGAAATCCTCAGGTCAGTTATTCACCTGAAGATACCCCTGAGTGCCCCAGGTCAGTAATGTACCTGAAGATACCCCTGAGGTCCCCAGGTCAGTAATTCACCTGAAGATACCTCTATCTCCCCAGGTCAGCAATTCACCTGAAGATACCCATGAGATCCCCAGGTCAATAACCCCAGAGCTCCCCAGGTCAGTAATTCACCTGAGGATACCCCTGAGCTCCTCAGGTCAGAAATTCACCTGAAGGTACCCCTGAGCTCCACAGGTCAGCAATTCACCTGAAGATACCCCTGAGCTCCACAGGCCAGTAATTCGCCAGAAGATACCGTGGAGCTCCCCAGGTCAGTAATTCACCTGAAGATACCCCTAGCTCCACAGATCAGTAATTCACCGAAAGGTACCCCCGAGTTCCCCAGGTCAGTAATTCACCTAAAGATACCCTTGAGCTCTCAGGTCAGTAATTCACCTGAAGATACCCCAAGCTCCCCAGGTCAGTAATTCACCTGAAGATACCCCTTTCTACACAGATCAGTAATTCACCGAAAGGTACCCTGAGCTCCCAAGGTCAGTAATTCACCTGAACATATCCCTGAGCTCCCCAGATCAGTAATTCACCTGAAGATACTCCTGAGCTCCTTAGTTCAGTAATTCACGTGAAGATACCCCTGAGCTCCCCATGTCAGGAATTTACCTGAAAATATCCCAGGAGCTCCTAAGGTCAGTAATTCACCTGAAGATATCCCTGATGCTCAGGGGTATCTTCAGGTGAATGCTGACATGGGGCGCTCAGCGCCTGAGCTCCCCAGGTCAGTATTCACCTGAAGATACCCCTGAAATCCTCAGGTCAGTTATTCACCTGAAGATACCCCTGAGTGCCCCAGGTCAGTAATGTACCTGAAGATACCCCCGAGGTCCCCAGGTCAGTAATTCACTTGAAGATACCTCTATCTCCCCAGGTCAGCAATTCACCTGAAGATACCCCTGAGCTCCCCAGGTCAATAACCCAGAGCTCCCCAGATCAGTAATTCACCTGAAGATACCCTTGAGCTCCTTAGTTCAGTAATTCATGTGAAGATACCCCTGAGCTCCCCATGTCAGTAATTTACCTGAAAATATCCCATGAGCTCCTAAGGTCAGTAATTCACCTGAAGATATCCCTGACGCTCAGGGGTATCTTAAGGTGAATGCTGACCTGGGGCGCTCAGGGCCTGAGCTCCCCAGGTCAGTATTCACTTGAAGATACCCCTGAAATCCTCAGGTCAGTTATTCACCTGAAGATACCCCTGAGTGCCCCAGGTCAGTAATGTACCTGAAGATACCCCTGAGGTCCCCAGGTCAGTAATTCACCTGAAGATACCTCTATCTCCCCAGGTCAGCAATTCACCTGAAGATACCCATGAGATCCCCAGGTCAATAACCCCAGAGCTCCCCAGGTCAGTAATTCACCTGAGGATACCCCTGAGCTCCTCAGGTCAGAAATTCACCTGAAGATACCACCAAGCTCCTCAGGTACGTAATTCACTTGAAGAAACCGCATAGCTACTCTTCACCCAAAGATACCCCAGAGCTCCACTGGTCAGTAGTTCACCTGAAGATATCCTTGAGCTCCTCAGGTCAGTAATTCACGTGAAGATACCCCTGAGCTCCCCATGTCAGGAATTTACCTGAAAATATCCCAGGAGCTCCTAAGGTCAGTAATTCACCTGAAGATATCCCTGACGCTCAGGGGTATCTTCAGGTGAATGCTGACATGGGGCGCTCAGGGCCTGAGCTCCCCAGGTCAGTATTCACCTGAAGATACCCCTGAAATCCTCAGGTCAGTTATTCACCTGAAGTTACCCCTGAGTGCCCCAGATCAGTAAAGTACCTGCAGATACCCCCGAGGTCCCCAGGTCAGTAATTCACCTGAAGATACCTCTATCTCCCCAGGTCAGCAATTCACCTGAAGATACCCATGAGCTCCCCAGGTCAATAACCCCAGAGCTCCCCAGATCAGTAATTCACCTGAAGATACCCTTGAGCTCCTTAGTTCAGTAATTCATGTGAAGATACCCCTGAGCTCCCCATGTCAGTAATTTACCTGAAAATATCCCATGAGCTCCTAAGGTCAGTAATTCACCTGAAGATATCCCTGACGCTCAGGGGTATCTTCAGGTGAATGCTGACCTGGGGCGCTCAGGGCCTGAGCTCCCCAGGTCAGTATTCACTTGAAGATACCCCTGAAATCCTCAGGTCAGTTATTCACCTGAAGATACCCCTGAGTGCCCCAGGTCAGTAATGTACCTGAAGATACCCCTGAGGTCCCCAGGTCAGTAATTCACCTGAAGATACCTCTATCTCCCCAGGTCAGCAATTCACCTGAAGATACCCATGAGATCCCCAGGTCAATAACCCCAGAGCTCCCCAGGTCAGTAATTCACCTGAAGATACCCCCCTGAGCTCCTCAGGTCAGAAATTCACCTGAAGATACCACCAAGCTCCTCAGGTACGTAATTCACTTGAAGAAACCCCATAGCTACTCTTCACCCAAAGATACCCCAGAGCTCCACTGGTCAGTAGTTCACCTGAAGATATCCTTGAGCTCCTCAGGTCAGTAATTCACCTTAAGATACCCCTGAGCTCCTCATGTCAGTAATTCAACTGGATGCCTCTTCTTCATCACTGGGAGTTGCTGTTAAAAGAGAACCTTCTCTTGCAACCCTTTTTAAGTGAAATAACTGCATTCCCAACTTGGCAAGCACAATTCCATTTATGCTTCAGGATTACTATTAAAGGTTACTTCTTCCTCGTGCTGACAGGTCGTGCCTGTAAGTGCCTGTGGACTTTTTTTTTAGCGAAAGTGTTATGGACATCTCTTACATTTGGAGTGCTTCCTAAGGTACTCGGTCAAATAGTATTTGCTTGTTCTTATCATAATTCAAACATCTAGATGTGCTGACATTCTATCTCTAAGTGTCCCTAACAGACCTTAAACTAATCTATACATTACTGAAACAAAGACCATACCGACATGAGTGTGTGGCCCTTGCATTTCTTGGAACTAGGGGTTGCCTTTTTCTTTTCACCTTCAGCTTCTTTATGATGCCAGGACATACCCAATTTGGTTTGCATTGTGTTTTATGACCAAACTGAATAGAATCAAATGTAGGTCTCTTTATATGAAACAGTCTACTTGACACCCCAAGACCTAATATGCTGATGATCCAAAAAGTGGCTTGGGTCCCGAACAACTTGGACTTTGCTCTCCTTCCAAGTATCTTAGGAGACCCCCCTGCCGTAACGCCCTTGAGGAGGTCTCAATGTGTAGGTCCTAACAGGTAGCTGTAACTCCTTCTTAAATAGTGTTTCACTATTACGAGACATATGTAGATGGGCAAGATGTGATGTAATGTAAAGTGGTCTTGTAAAGCACCCTTCTGCCAAAAATGTTGGCCTCACTGCACATGGCTCTGTAAGAAAAGAGGGCATGATGTGCTAGTCAGATAGCGGAAAGGTTGATGCAGAAACCTTTGATGTTGATGAATGCAGGTCAGAAGTACACATTACCGGAGTGTCAATATGAACATCTCTATGTTGATTGTGGTTAGTACTCACAGGGCAGGTTAGCCATATGGGCAGCATCCAGACTGTGGCGTGAAAATATTAACAACATGGTTTTTGAAAGAAGATGGACAGGGTCTGAAGCCCAGGTTGTCTCCAGGAGTGTAGGAGGTGTAATGATAAAATGATTGGAGTAGTGAGTAGTCAGTTGAGGGGTAAGGGGGTGGAGCAGAGGGTGGGTTGTTGTCACTTTATGGTTCTTGGTGGTAGATATCACGTAAATTAAGGATTCCGACCAGTGTCACACGGCAGGGGTTCCATTAGTCCAATCAGTTCCCTGCAGATGGTAGTGCCAAGAGTTTGGGAAAATGCTTGTTGTAAATTAGCATATTATTTTTAATTTCTTTTGAAGTGGTTGGTTGAAAAGCTAAGTCTTGAGATGTTTCCTGAAAGTCAGGTGGTTCTCCACCAGGTGGATAGGTTTGTGTAGGGTGTTCCACAGTTCCGTGGCCAGAACTGAAAAAGAGGATCCTCCTTGACGTTTCTTGTTGAAGATGGGGACTAGTTCTAGTGCTGCATTGCTGGACCTAAGTGTTCTCGGTGGAGTGGAGTGTTGAAACTTACTTCTGAATGAAGAGGGCCCCCCTCTGTGGTATGAACAATGGCCGATGCACAAGGTTTGGAAATGTACCTTTTTTTGATGGGATGCCAGAGAGAGTACGTAATGCTGGTGTGATATTTTCAAATCGCTTCATTCTGAGAAGTAGTTTTGCTGCTATATTTTGAACTCTTTCAAGTTTCTTCATTAGGTAATCTGGGAATCTGAGATAGAAGCATTTTGCATAGTCTAGTTTGGATAGTATTAGAGAAATTATGGGCATGGCCAAATGGGTGAATGTTAAGTAAGGTAAGATGTGGTGTCGCATGGACAGCTGGGATAAACAGCTTCTGGCGATGATTTAGACGTGTGGATCAAGAGTGAGGATGTTGTCCATTTTCATTCCAAGATTTCTTACTAAGGTTGACGGGTTGGGCCGGGCCCAATTCCTCCGGCCAAGGGATTGTGGTGGAGGTAGAATCTGCCAGATTACAGAGCTCAGCACTGTTTTGCTCGAGTTGAATTTTAGTCTGTTTCCGGTCATCCATGGCCACTTGTGCAAGACAGTTTTTATTGGCTGGGGCATTTAGTGATGAGTGGGTCATAAGTGTATATATTATTTGTGTGTCATTTGCGTAGTTGTAGCAGAAAATACCAGAATTATTGATGATGCCTAATATGGGTGTCATATAGATGTTGAAGAATAGAGGTGAGAGTGTGCATCCTTGGGGGACTAGGCAAGTAAGTGTGTGTGGCTTTGAATTTTAGGAGCCCTAGTGATTTCTGTTCTACCCCTGAAGAAGGTGGTGATCCAGTGTAGAGCTGATTCTTTAATACCAATAGCTTCCAGTCTTATGGGGTCAAAAGCAGCTCAGATGTCGAGCAGGATGAGTGAACTCTGAGCGTTTTCATGTGCATTGTTTTTAAGTGTATCCCATATGGAGCCAACTCTGTTCTTCTAGAAGGTCTTAACCTGTGCTGTGTCTCATTCAGGAGTTGGTTTGTTTCGGTATCATCCTGCAGTTGTCAGTATATGAATTTTTCAAGGCAGAAGTTTCCAGATGACAGCAATTTTTTAGATGGTGAGATGCGATAGCTGGCAGGGACATAAGTGTCTTCTCTGGGTCTTTTGAGCAAAAGTCTGATGTATGCAGGTTTGAACTGAGCTGTGACTCTTCCAGTTCTGAGAGTCATTGAGGAGGGAAAGGAAGATGGGTGGTAAGTTTGGAGATTTCATGATTGATTTTTATAGATTGGGGGCATGGATCCTCAGGAGATCCTGATGGGTTGCATGAGTCAATTGTAGTTTGTAGGTCCTCTGCAGACAGAAGGTATAAAGGCAATAGAGATGCTTATCACCCCTCTGATCCTGAAGGGGAGAGTGCTAGTCAACGATTTAAACTGGCATAGAGTATCAATCAAGGTATTGAGTATGCACTGAAGCAAATGCAAATTGCCTGGCAGTGTCTCCCTGTGAACTGATGCAGATTTTAGATGATGAGTCTTTCAAAGAAACTCCCAGTTATTACACAATGGTACTTGAGGTTTGGCTTGGAGCATAGGGCATTGATTCCCTGCTGCTCTGTGAAGTTTGTTGATAGGCAGTTGCTTCCTGGAACCACCGGGAAGCCCCAGAAAAATGTTGGGGCATTGTTATTGGAGGCACGAGGGCTGGCCGGGAGAGAGAGGGCTAGGGGAGGCATAGGGCATCAAGCGGCTCAGTGACTTCTTTGGCATGCACTGCCGCTCGGAGCCGGAAGTCCTTGGCATGAATGGTGTCCGGCAAGGGCCACATGTAAGAGGGGTAGGCGAGCAGTGCACCCCTTTTGATCCTGTCTGGCTGAGACTGGGCACTAGGGAAGATGTGGGGTGGCGCCCAGATACTGGTGTTTCCCTCCCATCCACCTCTATGTTTTGGGCTAGGACTGGTGCGAATATTGCTAAGGTGGGTGCGGTAGGTTTAGCACATTTGATTGAATATATATTTGTTCCAAACATTTGGGGACACTGGTAGAGAGGTTTTCATGCTAGTTGGGGGCCGAGGCTCTGCGCTCTATAGGGAAGCAGTCATGGCAGGCACTTACAGAGCAGTGCTTAATAGGCAGACGCCCAAGGGCAGGACAAACGGATGGGGGATTGGCTGGTTCATGGGGTCACCTCA
Organism: Ambystoma mexicanum; assembly: GCF_040938575.1. NCBI lineage: Eukaryota > Metazoa > Chordata > Amphibia > Caudata > Ambystomatidae > Ambystoma > Ambystoma mexicanum. Next base: position 276,273,094 of record NC_090936.1, on the reverse strand, counting down.
TTCCTGCAGGGCTGTTCTTTGGGCATGGAGGAGATTGATTGGCAGAACCACTTCCCTATGTCAAAGTAGGGTATTGATGGAATTGGGCATGTTCAGTATGCTTTAAAGCCTTGCATTCACTACTGTTACATTTTGTTAATAAATGCGGCCTAAAACCTTCCAAAATAATTAGTGTGCTTGGTCTCTCTCTTCGGCGCCCATGGCATAGACATCACTGGATGTATGCAAATGAGTGCAAAGACAATGTTTAGTAGTGCCTCCATGCTGGACTGGATACCCAGACTGTGTTCTACAATTAAAGAATCACACACACTTAATGTAGTGTAAAGAGCCCATTTTTTGTTAAACAAGCTATACTTATATAAGCAACTGATTTTATGATTGATTAAGTTGATTTGAATGACTAGATTATGGAATGTAAGCTCCACTTTGCTTGTTCTCATCTCTCAGAATGGTGTTCTCATAATGAGGTTTTGTCCGTTTTGATGGAACCATACCAAAACACAAACACACATGAACCGATAGGTCCTTTTTAAATGAGGAAGCACGTCATAACATAGATGATGGTGCAGAATAGCTCCCACACAAATAAACAGACCGACTCGGGAAGTTGGCAAACAAAAACTGTTTTATTGTCAATTGTCTAAAACAGGGAGTACAACGGAGATCAACGGACGTCTCACAGCATAATCGCGAAGCATTATATGAAAAAACATCCTTATATAGCAAAAACTCATCATAAGTGACATCATACTACGTGGCAAACTAAGTAAACTTATTTGGGATTTTGTTAGGTCTACGGGAAAAATCCAGGTATACATTCTGTAGGGGATTGGATTGTGCTTGGGTCTCTACAGTCAAGTGGACAATTTATGCCCACCCCTTGTGGAAGCCATCCTCAATATTTGTTAGATACGTGACACACCATTGGCCCTCAAACTGTATGGCTCTTCAATACGTGGCCCTCTATAATTGATTGGCATGCTTGTACCCTTCTGGAATATTTGACTTGCTAGTAACATGCAAGCTGGTACCCCAGGTGCTTGTGGGTGGACTTGACCATGCCTCCCGACCAAATTAGCCCCCCATCCATCATCAGTCAAGCCATCTGCCATTCGAATTGTCTTTGAACTCGGCATTGCAAACTATCACTGCTCCTTAGAATAGAATGGAGTACAAGCACGTTCTTATCTTCAAGTCTTGATGCAGCTTGCCCATTTTCTATTTCCATCCATCCCACATGACAGGAGACCACGTTTGAGCTCCTTTCCTCGCATTTAATGATATTAAATTAATAAAACTTGGCACTCGTAGTGTCTTCCGTCACACCTTAACAGGAGCTTGCCTCGTTTCTCACGTTCAATGTATCTGCTTGAATAGATAACCAGTTCTTGGCTACCCCAAGCCTTGACACTGGGCCAGACAGCCTTCTCAATCCTTCCTTGATTTACAGCTGTTTTTCACCAATGCGCCACACTTTCAGCCCTTCTCTTTCACGGGTCCTAGCTTACTAAAGTTGCAACATCGAATATCCAGATTCTACGCCTATATATATTGGCGGCACCACCTGCAGTCTATTTGCTACGTATAGCTAGCCTTCATGATTACTTAGTCTACTTGCATTGCAGAATCTGTACAGTTATAAAGCGACTTATATTTTCTTCAGTGTTCTTTGCATTTGCAATCTTCATTTCGCACATAAACTGTTACTCGATTCCTTATTTTGTCATCTGTTTCCATAAGGTCTATGCATTCTCTTCTGTGATCATCCTTCTCAGTGTGTCACACTCATTTCTTGTGACGTCACCAACCTCTTGTGTTCACTGCTTCACACTTCCTCAGGGATCTCCCCTAAGAGGCTGTCATCTCTCTGCGGTACATCTTATAGGGACTTCTCAATGGCTACCTTGTTTTTAAGATCTTTCACGGTATTGGCACCAGCTTCTGATACAGCCCCTAGAATTTGGAACTCACTTCCAGCGGCCATTTCTAATGAACCATCCCTCCCCATATTCAAGAAATCCCTTAAAACCTGGCTATTTAACACATTTTAACATCCACAATACATTAAGCAATGCCGCAAGGCTAGACTTTTTTTCTATATTGTAAAGTATGTATATTTATACCCCTGTACCACTACAGCTAAGCCTGACTACAGCTAAGGCTGACTTGGTAGTGACGTGACCTTGTAACACTGTGAACAATGTATTGTACAACTTGCTAATGAAACAAATCTGCTTAACTTCAAGTTGGCCAACTATTATGCCAATGTTGTATTCTCTGTACCATGGAATAAAAGCCCTGCTTAACTAGGTCACACCAGGTAAAATTACTGTTTGAATTACTAGAAACAAAGCTGTATGATTACAAATATGTTCTCTGCAACAACGAAGCACCAAGTATTCATGTACCGATCAAGCTCCAAGTATTCTTGTAACCTACGCTGTGATACCCGAGGGTTTGGGCGTATAACCAAATGAAATAAATAAATAAAATAAAATAATTTTCGGCATTGTGAATGTCGTAATTTCCGGCTTCCTGACCACAAAAGTGATGGGTGGAAGGTTTCGAATGAATCTAAACCCCTGGCAATTGCTCTGGGCAACCTTCCACACCACCGTTTTTTAGCCCGTCTGCGCCATTGCAAAAGGGGACGAGCCATGTGCAAATCAGTCAGCAGCTGCCGCCACTGAAGGTAGCAGCCCATCCCGAACTGCAAGGCCAGGTCCCCATTGCACAGAAAACCAAGCAACCCCAGACATGTTTCGGCCTTGTTGAACCTCCTCAGTGAGGTGCAGCCTGGTTCCCTGTGGCGCAGCGAGCAAGGGACCCACGTCTGGGCATACCCTCTCTCACAAGGAGAAACAAACTGACCACAAAAGTGATGGGTGGAAGATTTCAAATGAATCTAAACCACTGGCAATTGCTCTGGGCAACCTTCCACACCACTGTTTTTTAGCTTGTCTGCGCCATTGCAAAAGGGGACCAGCCATGTGCAAATCAGTCAGCAGCTGCCGCCACCGAAGGTAGCAGCCCAGCCCGAACAGCTAGGCCAGGTCCCCTCTGCACAGAAAACCAAGCAACCCCAGATATGTTTCGGCCTTGTTGGACCTCCTCAGTGAGGTGCACCCTGGTTCCCTGTGGCGCAGCGAGCAAGGGACCCACGTCTGGGCATACCCTCTCTCACAAGGAGAAACAAACTGACCACAAAAGTGATGGGTGGAGGGTTTCGAATGAATCTAAACCACTGGCAATTACTCTGGGCAACCTTCCACACCACCATTGTTTAGCCCATCTGCGCCATTGCAAAACGGGACCAGCCATGTGCAAATCAGTCAGCAGCTGCCGCCACCGAAGGTAGCAGCCCAGCCCGAACTGCTAGGCCAGGTCCCCTCTGCACAGAAAACCAAGCAACCCTAGACATGTTTCCACCTTGTTGGACCTCCTCAGTGAGGTACAGCCTGGTTCCCTGTGGCGCAACGAGCAAGGGACCCACGTCTGGGCATACCCTCTCTCACAAGGAGAAACAAACTGACCACAAAAGTGATGGGTGGAAGGTTTCGATTGAATCTAAACCACTGGCAATTGCTCTGGGCAACCTTCCACACCACCGTTTTTTAGCCCGCCTGTGCCATTGCAAAAGGGGACAAGCCATGTGCAAATCAGTCAGCAGCTGCCGCCACCGAAGGTAGCAGCCCAGCCCGAACTGCTAGGCCAGTTCCCCTCTGCACAGAAAACCAAGCAACCCCAGACATGTTTCGGCCTTGTTGGACCTCCTCAGTGAGGTGCAGCCTGGTTCCCTGTGGCGCAGCGAGCAAGGGACCCACGTCTGGGCACACCCTCTCTCACAAGGAGAAACAAACTGACCACAAAAGTGATGGGTGGAAGGTTTCAAATGAATCTAAACCACTGGCAATTGCTCTGGGCAACCTTCCACACCACTGTTTTTTAGCCCGTCTGCGCCATTGCAAAAGGGGAGCAGCCATGTTCAAATCAGTCAGCAGCTGCCGCCACCGAAGGTAGCAGCCCAGCCCGAACTGCTAGGCCAGGTCCCCACTGCACAGAAAACCAAGCAACTCCAGAAATGTTTCGGCCTTGTTGGACCTCCTCAGTGAGGTGCAGCCTGGTTCCCTGTGGCGCAGCGAGCAAGGGACCCACGTCTGGGCATACCCTCTCTCACACGGAGAAACAAACTGACCACAAAAGTGATGGATGGAAGGTTTCGAATGAATCTAAACCACTGGCAATTGCTCTGGGCAACCTTCCACAGCACCTTTTTTTAGCCCATCTGCGCCATTGCAAAAGGGGACCAGCCATGTGCAAATCAGTCAGCAGCTGCCGCCACCAAAGGTAGCAGCCCAGCCCGAACTGCTAGGCCAGGACCCCTCTGCACAGAAAACCAAGCAACCCCAGACATGTTTCGGCCTTGTTGGACCTCCTCAGTGAGGTGCAGCCTGGTTCCATGTGGCGCAGCGAGCAAGGGATCCACGTCTGGGCATACCCTCTCTCACAAGGAGAAACAAACTGACCACAAAAGTGATGGGTGGAAGGTTTCGGCTTCCAGCATATAGGCAAAATAAGGGCGGGACTTCTGGTAGAGGCATTTGGCTCCTCCTCTACACTCCCCCCTCTGGTTGATTCATTGACCACTCTCCCATCAGTCTTCACATCTAGACATCCTTGTCTGAAAAAGTGCTTCTTTGGAGTCCATATCTTCATTACTCCTTTCAGATATCCTGCTGATTTTACATGGTCATCAACACTCCAGGTCATGTGCCTACATTGTCCATTCGGACTGCAACAGATCCATCGTCCCACATTCGTCTTGTGGTTCCTCGGATACAGGAACTTTATTCCTTCAGGTACTAGAATGCTTGCTTCTATACATTTTCTTATTTCTTCATCTGTCAGTTCCTTGGGTCCAAACCCAGACTCAACATCGCTCATGATCTTCATTCCTGCTGCTTTCTTTGCTGTCTTCTTACACTGTGTAATTATTATCCTGATCATACAGAATCCAAATACGCATCACCAGTAGTGCTCCAAGAAACTTGAAAATATTTGCCATCCAGTGTGGAACCCATGAGAAGATTGATGCAAACCAGCCGTCGTCTGCAATATCTTCTGTCTCATCTTCCATCCTGATGTGCAAGTTTGTTAGCAGCTTTTTAGCCTCTGTTATGGTCCCATTCTCGTCATCGTGAGAAGGTCTGAATGTGCAACATGATTCCACGATTTTGGCACAAACGCCTCCATCCATTGCTGTAATCATGTCCAGGACAAACCTATTCTGGTGAGTCATCAGTTTTATGGCTCTCAATTCTTCCTTGATTGCATTGAATCCCTTTATGGCAGTGTTGATCATCTGCAGGAACTCCCAGCGAGTGATTTGGAACCACTTTGCATTTGCCATCATCTGGATCCCTGACATAAAGATAGTTGTGAATACCCCAGCAGTCTGAACAACCTGTGTTCATATGGAATAGAATGAAAGGCTTCTATTGACTTAGCTGAAAAGTAATTCTTCCTTCTTGTTTGATTGAGAAATACAAATGATCTCCTCTTCCTCATGTGATCATCTGCTTTTGGAAACTCTCCAATGTTCAGGTCACTCTTTGGAATCACCAGTGCTGGAACATGAATAAGTACTATGGAACACAGACCTCCCCAATCTTTGGGCAACTTCATATACGCTCTGGATCCACAGGCCCAGTAGTGGTCCTTTAACACTACTGTTCCGCCCTTCATTCCTGGTACATCGAAAATTCGTCCACACTGCTGATCCATTCCAAGCTTTCTCGTGGCATTGTTTCTGAAACACAGGGATGCATTCGCTAGAGGTACTATCTGCAAAGGCCCTCCTTTATCATCGACCCATGTCAGCAATTTCACAATATTCGGCCAATGATGCTTGCATTCATTCTCTGCAGTATCTATGACTGGTTCATAATATCCTGTGAGCACTAATGCATTACATACAATCAGGCCTTCCGCCCAACCTTCTGGAGTCAGCATCATTCCTTTGATTTGCAGCTGACCTCTACATTTTCATCTTCTTATTTCTTCAAGCTTTTTTCTTTGACAATTGAGCGTTTTGTTTTCTTCTCTTCTGATTCTTGCTCCATTTATTCCAGGTTGTTCATATCTTATCACTTGATTCATTGTCTCTAATTTCTCTCTTGCCTTTAAATCTTGTACATAGTCATTTTCTCTTGGAGACGTCTTCTCAGTCATCCATACCAAGGATGTCGTTTGAACCTGGAACTGACCTCTCATCTGACAGAGTGCAAGGTGCATCAGGCAATGAGCTTTTGGGACTGCAACTTCTATAGCTATGAATATCTTAGAAGTCCTCATATGAGTGCACACACATAGCAACTTTCTTTAGATGTTCTCTCTCCTACCTTGTTCATGTGTTGATACCACATGATATTACCCAAGTGTCTGTGCTGTCTAGAAAATTGTTTAATTCATTATCATCTTCCCTTGTGCTTCCCTTTTGTCTCCCTCTCGCAAAGTGAGTGCTAGCATAATACTCAAGAAGCATATCAGTAATGGTCCTTCCTATAGGGGAAACCATAGGAACATTCGTTTTAGCAATACGCAACCCTACACGAACCACTGGTGTGGGAAAAATCGCAAATGGTCTTGGTATTGCAGTAGTAGACAATTCTGCGTGAGTCACTGCAGTGTAAAGAATCAAAAGGACTTCTATTTTGCTTGGACCAATGAAATAACCTGTATGGATCAAAAGAACCAGGAAGGCAAGGATGAATGCTGAGCATGCATATATTATACACCAATACATTAATTCCCACCATTTGCGATTCTCTGAACGTCGTTGGACTTGCTCACTTTCCAAAATGATACCATTCTCAATGTTCCTCATTATGCCTGTGTACTACTTTAAGGAAGGAAAAAACCTTTTAAATCAGGCAATTCTGGTAAATCAGGTAGCTGCAGGATCTGTTCAACTATCGCCACAAGCAGCCTCCTTATTGCAGGGCCATTTTTAGGATCACGCAGAAAAGTAGGTATGTTGACACTATGCCCAGCAAGAGCAGGATAAGCTTTAAGAATAAATATAAAAACAGCGATAAGGATCCTATGGGCATCGTTGTTAGTCAGAACCATAAGTTCAACCAAACAATTGCGTTGTATGAAAAGAATCAGCATATTGCTCATGCTTCCAGTCTCTTATTATGTGCTGTCACTCAAACATATGCACAACATGTGAACAATTTTTTAAAGTTCAATTTTTAAAAGATTTTGGTTGCTCAAGAACTGAGTTTTCACTCCTGCTATAATATCTATAAATAGTGTCCGGGTTGAGCCATTGTCCAAATGCACACTTGCATTTATTTAATCAGCAACCTGAGCTTCCTTCTTCTTTGTCATTGATCGGGTCTCCACACAATGAACAACTTCTCCTTGTCTTGCTTCCGAATTGATCATTGGGGGTGCGTTGAACTCACCAGCATATGGCTTTACGTCCTTCAAATGGATCCAAGCATATCACCCTTATACATTTTCTGCTGAGGGAGTAACATTCTCCAGTAGATACGGTCCACTAAACCATGGCTCATGCCATTTTCTGGTAAAGTTCAGAATTAGAACTGCATCCCCAATAAAAAGTGTGGGTAAAGGTAGAAATTCTGAAGTTCTGGTTGCTGAACGGTCTTCATCTGTGTCCTGAGACCGACCTCCCTGGCGCTTGAGTTGATCTGAAATTACAGAAATACTAGCAGTCATACATGTCACATATGTACATAACATATTTCCTAACATTTCTGCAGTCTTCTGGGCATCACTTCTGCTCCTCGATGGAGGAGACAAAGGCGTTCTCATTCGCCTCCCTGTTACTAACTTGTGGGGTTTGAGGTGTTGGTCTGACCCAGGGCGATTCCCTAATTCATATAAGGCTAGGGTTAGGCAATACAGCTATCACTTCTTCAGTGTCAATTTAAGTTTTGCGATCCTCTCTTTAAGAAGACCGTTGTGTCCCTCACATATTATGTTCGCTTGCAGGTGATAAGCAGAAGAAAACTTGTGCCTAATATTCAGTAATAGACTGAGGTGTTAAAATACTTCATTAACAAAATGGGCCCATTATCGGATCTCAGCACCTCACACACTCCCCATCTTGGAAAGACTTCTTGTACTAAAACCTTTGCTGCGCAAGTGGCATCAGGGTGTATACAAGGACCTGCTTTGATCCACATGGAGAAGGGACACACCACCACTATAATATACCTGTATCCACTACACACTTGCAGCAAATCAACATAGTCAATATATAAATGCTGAAAAGGACCATTCAGTCGAGAAATTACTCCACTAAACGTTTGCAGTGTATGCTCAGCGGTAAACATTTGACATACGATGTAGTTTACTACATGAAATGCAATATGTTCTAACAGGTTCTGTATGAACCAGTCCTCCGCAATAGCTGCTGAAAGGCTTTCCCTAGTTACATGCGCAGGGTAGTGCAGCTTTTCAAACGCTACCTTTAATAGTGGTATTGGCATTACCAGTGCTGTTTTGTCACCATAATGCTTCGGAGCAGGATAAAGAACTGCCCCTTCATTTCCATAACTCTTGCTCTCCCTGTGGTGCCCTGCCCTGAATTTCCATCAACTGTGTTCTCCGTAAATGATTAAACCCTTCATTTACTATCATAATCGTGACTATGTTCTCCTTTACACATGGAATATCAAAACTTGAAATATCTGGCGAATGTGCAACCCTTTTGGCCTCTACGTCTGCGGCTTCACTCCTGCGAGAAATAAAGTCAGTTTGCTTAGTATGTGCTGTGCATTTAACTATCGTTATAGCGTCTGTGAGTTGTAGTGCTGTAACAAGCATGTCCAATAACGCTGTGTGTTGCAATGGAGTGCCATCCACTCAGAGGTAGCACCTCTTTTTCCAATGTGCTTTTTCTGCATGCGCAGTTGATGTCACATAGGCAGAGTCACTGTACACCATCACTTCCTGCCTGCATGATTTTCAAGCACGACAATAAGTGCCATCAGTTCTGCTGCTTGAGCTGAGAAGTGAGAAAGTAGCCTTGCACTTGTTACAACCTCAAATTCACCATTTGCTCTGTCTCACCACAGCTGTTCCAGAATGCCTTTCCCCACTAGTTTGATCAATTTTTGAAGAACCATCAATAAAGAGAATCTCCCTCCTGCTAATGCATTTTCCTTTACGCATGGGATGTTGTCGTAGAATTCTTTGTAGTTTGCGCAATCATGCACATGCTTTCCCTCTGCCACAGGCTCAACTACAAACATGTTAGGTTTCATTATTTCACACCTGTCTATTTTAATTGCTGGATTTGATATAATCACCTCATACGCAGAAGCTCTCTGAGATGTCAATGTACCCTTAGGTTTCTCCAAAATAGCAAACAACGCATGCTCCACAAAGAGTGTCATAGAACACCCCATCACAATACTGGCAGACTTCTCAATTGTGAACGCGGCTGTCACCAGAGACTTTTTCAAAGGAAAGTGTCCCTTCATAACTGGATCTAAAATCCCACTGTAATATGCCAAAGGCGTATACCCTAGTGTAGTTCTCTGTGTAAGTACTGCTGTCATAACTGTCCCATTTGTGTGCGGTAATAAAAATAACTCCTCATCATAATTGGGAATTCCTAAATCTGGAGCTGTACAAATAGCTTTCATCAATTCTTCAAAGCCTCCCTCCATTTCATCAGACCATTTTATTTTCACATTGTTTACCTGTGCTTCCTTTAAAGCTTGCAAAAGGGGTCTTGTGTATGAACTATAATCAAACACCCATGCTCTGACATAATTACATAGTCCCAAAAACTGCTGCATTTTCTTTACTGTATGCGTTTTTGCAGTCTTCATAATTGCCTCAGCTCTCTCAGGTGTGACCCTTTTTTCCCTCATGTGAGATCAACTGGCCTATGTACAACACCTCTTCTAGACGATAATGTAATTTTTTTTGTCTACCTGTTAGTGAGAATTCTCATAAATGTGCTAATTCCCTTCACCTTAGAGACCCCTAGCAACATTTCTGGATTTTGAGCACTTGATTTTTACCTGGAAAGAGTGTGAGCCTTATTTCCCACTCTTTCATGTATTTTGATGTGTGTTTTACATTTTTGTTCTTTGACTTTGGAGTTTTAAGATAACTCCATAGGAATCTTTTCATGTGTGTTACACAGCACCCTCAGTGCAGTGACACTGGGATGTCTTTTTAGACTTCCCAAAAGTTTAAATACCTTCTCTGGGATAAAATACTGTTTCCCAGAGAATATAAAGTGAAATTGACTTTACTAGTCTTTCCAAATTCTTAGTCCCAGCACACACCATCTTACAATGGCGTGCTGCAGGCGTTACATAATATCCCCTGTGTCTAAATACTCATGTAGCAGTCAAATGCGACCCTTTCCTATTGAAAAGGCCAGTGGCAGTGGTTTTACAACAAACTACCATGTTTTTTCCCGACTACGAACACTGGTAAATAAAGAATTCATCAGGTATTCTCATAATCTTTCCCACTAGGCCGGATAGCCATGTCAACAGAATGTGTGCCCCATAAAGAAAGACTTCTGGCTCTAGTGGCATTCTGTGCAGAGCCTATTGCCCTGTAAATGCACATATAAGTTTGCCCACGTTCATATAATGTACCCCTGGAGTAGACCACACTATGCCTTCATCAGTGAAAGAAATCATCATGTTAAGCTTTGTCATTAAATCTCGTCCTATAATATTAACTGGTGTTTGCTATGAGTACAATAATGTAACAGATATGTCACTCTCCTATGGAGATTGGTAATTCATCAGTAAAATTAACTCAACTCGTAGCTCCAGAGAATCCTCAAACATTCATGTCAATCCCCAACATTGAGTATTTTCCCTCTCTTATACATGAACAAGTAGCCCCAGTGTCTACTAAAAAAGAAAAAAGATTTGCCTCCTATTGTCACATCAACCCTTGGTTCCTCTTGGGGGTCAGGTGTCACTGATAGTACTGAACAGATCTTGTCACCCTGTGAGCTTTCCTATTGTAGATACATGCATACCCCTGTACCTGTGGAAGGGCCTCCTCCCACCACAGTGATAATTGTCCTGTGTTTATGTTCTGCTGTATTTGCATGGGTGCATGCTGTGACTGCCCTTGCAGTGATTCAATGGTGCTTGCTGTGGCTGCAATGCATGTTGTATTCACAGCGCTTGTGCTTGATACACTGTCTTATCTTGGGGGAACCCATCCCTAGCTTGTGAGCTATATGCTGGAGGATAAGCTGTCCCCCCTCTTGAAAATGTCCCATTCTGTACATACCCTTGGCTCTCACATACACGCACAATGTGCCCTGTCATCCCACATATCCAACATACAGGAGGTTCCCTTCTGACAAGTCCCACTTGGTTACATCTTCCTTGCACATTCTGATTATCATTTTGCAAATTCGGAAAACCACCCCTTCCTCTGTAGCCCATTCCTTTGCCTCGTGGCACAAACCCATTCCCTCCTTGATCCATTTGGTGCTGATTATTCACCTGTCATGTGCCCACTGCTTTCTGTATTCCCAAACCCTCTCTGCTTGTCAATACCGCCCCTTCTATGGCATACTTTGACAATTTCTTCTGAACTAACTTGGCTTCCTCAAGTTTTCTAGCGTCTTCCTTCTTCTTATTCTTCTCCTGTAACAGCCGACAGTGATGCACTACGGTAAACTGTATGTATGCTCATGGCTTTGCTTCCATTCCCACTAGTTTCTTGAGTTGCCTCTGTGCCTGATCAGGCAACCCCTGACATAAAATGTGGTAAAATACTGCCACTGATTTTCCCACGATTCTCCAGTTTCAAGAGTGCAATGTTCCTGAATGTCCTGAATGTAAGCAAGTGGATACCCATCTTTTTTCATCCCACGTGTCATAATCACACACATATCTGATGTGACAGGATGTTGCACTCTGAGAGCTCTCCAGACATCTGCTCTACAATTATGAAATGATGCTCCATCGTGTGCTGTGTTCTGTGGCACTTAAATAGCCTGCTCTCATCCAAATCTCATCAGCTCTTTCCCCAAGAATGGCTGCTAGGAGACTCTTACTGTCCCCTTTTCCCAGTGTATTTCCCCCTTTCATTTTCTCTACTTCATAAATCCATTTTCCCACACTTGCCGTCAAACTAGGAAGTTTGCACCTTAAATTATCCTTATCCATTTGTGGCCAAGGAATATACTGCTGTCTGGCACTCCTTTCTCCAATAAAAGCAACTGCATGAATCCCAACTCGGAATTGGCTCCCATCAACTGCCTATCTATAGTGGGGACAATGGTTCCTGATCGCCTTCTACCTGGCAATGACCTCACCCTGCTCACATATGGAGGTGACTCCATTTTCTTGCTATATGATCGTCAACTAGGACGTTGTGGATATGCTACATGATCTGGTGTCCTATCCTTAGGTTGTTTTAAATCAGACCATCTCACTTCCTTGTCTGTCTGCAGACATCCCACAGGGCCACATGCACCTCCTCCCTCTTCCCCAGGGAAGGTTCCTCTCACTGCATCTGACATATCTAGCCCTCCAGCTGGTATGGCTCTTGTCCCCTTCACCTTTATGTAAAGTCAGCCTGTCTAAGGACAAGGCTCTATGCTCGAGACTAAATGGGTCTCTTTCTTTGCTTCGTGATTGGAAGACTAGAGATCGATCTCCCTTCCCTTGGCTTACCGATTTGATACCTTCTCTCAAGTCTTAATTGGCCTTATCGATCCTATCTCCGATGCACCCTATGTCAAAATTCTCTTCTAGGGCTACTAGAGATGGCCCTGACATTGCCACCCTAAAGGAAGAAACTCCTTTATATTACCCCATGATATTACTGGACTCGGTTCCATTAACTCCCTCTGAAGAAGACCAAAATAGCGTTCCTGCTGTCTCCTTTTACATTTCAATTCTTCCTCTAATTCTCCAGGTTTTCTAACTTCCCATCTATCTCTTTCCTCTTCTTGTCTTTTCTCCTCGCTTCTTTCGTTCGCTCAACGCTCTTCCTCTTCCCTTCATCTCTGTATGCTTCTATCTCTTAATTTCTGTGTGTCTTCCTCTTCTCTTTTCCTTTCTTTTCTATCTCGTTCTTCGATTGCGCTCTGCCTGTTTTCATACTTTTTTGCTCCTCTGCCCTTTCTTCCTTCTTTTGCTGCTCTTCCTGATACATCTGTTCTTGCTCTGTTCTGGCTTCTGTCTGATATTTCTTTTATATTCATCCTCTTTCAATTTCTTTTCTCATTCCCTGTCTTTTCTGTCCTGTTCATCTTGATCTTCGCTTTATCTGACCTCCTACATACTTTTCCCATCGAGCTTGAGAAATATCTGTCCTCCCATCCATTTGTTCTGTACAAGCGTTACCTCGTAAGCCTTATCCTTCTCTCCTTTCCATCACTTAATCTCTCGTTCTATGTCTGTTGTCATATTCGATCGCTCACTTTTCTCCTCTTTGTTCTGCACAATCTTAAAGATCTCCTCCTTTCTTCTGATCTTTTCAGTACTATCGTCACTGCTATAAGCAGGCGGTTCATATATCGGATTACTATACCCTGTCACTCCCTTCAGTTCCTTCAACTGATACAATCCTATGCCTTCTGTACTTTTGTCAATCACTTCAGGCAGGGTAAGGGGAGTAGAAGGCTCAACACCTTCCTCCCTACACTGAGTAAGCAGCTGCTCCTCAGGCGGTGGATCTTCTCTCTTCTCTTGGTACATTTTCCAGAGTTCTAAAATAGTTATCCGCTTTTCCAATTTTGTCCCGTGTATGCAGCGTGCAAGTATGTGGTCATGTGTTGCAATACCGCTTTTGACAGCGATCCCCCTTGTGGCCATGGCATGATAATTTTGTCTTCTGTGCCCTTTAACAACTCTGCACTGCACTGTTTGAGCTTAGGCATGTGTTTTGGCAGAGTCTTAAACAGGTGCATCAGTGGAGTAATATCCTCCATTGTGACAAGTCTCAATTGACTGTCAATACTTACCAGCATTTACACAGATAAGTTTATAAAAACAACAAATATGAGCACGCTCCAACACTCACCGCTCAAAACCTCTGTTTTTCAAAAACCTCAAACTACTTTTTGGTCAGCACCGACACTGACTTTAAAATAGGCAATTACCTTTTATCTCCACTTCAACTTTAAGCAACTTGTTCTTGTCGCTCTTTGACACCTTTTTTAAAACAAACACATAGACGGACAGACTAGCGGACCCTTTTACATTTACACCATGGAAATCCTTTTCTCCGTCTTGCCCCTAAAAATACTCTGACAAGAGTTTAGCTCATCTCCTAACATAAACCTGTTTGTGCATCGCCAATTAATACCCCGATCGGGTTGTGAGACAAGTTCTTCTAAAACTCCTCGAATTAGGAATTCTAGGCCTTATCTATTAAAACGCTCTTAGTTTTCTTTAAAATGCTCTTCGTTTACACTTTAAAAACTCAATTTGTTTACACATTTATAATCAACCTGTTACTTTTCTAACTACGACAATCCCATCCCCACAGTTTGCCATTCCCCTCAGTCTACTCACCATTTGCTCGTTCTGCTTGAGGTCTTCGGTATAGGCTCCCCTCTCCAATCAACAATTTTTGCCTTACGTCCGCGAAGTGCATGTGGAAACCAGGAAGGATTTTATCAAAGAGAGGCCCGTCCCACCTGTATCAATTTTCTTGCAAGAATCCTATATTGGCCGCTCTCCACAGGAAACCCAGCGAGCTTCCGGATAGAAGGCGAAGGGTGCTCTATTGTCCAAAATTCTGGAGTTCTACTTAATCAATGGGTTGGTAACCATTCGACATGCTACCACGTAAAACTTTACATCCTTTTTGTATGAGGAAGGGCGTCATTACATGGATGGGGTTGCAGAATAGCTCTGACACCAATAACCAGACCGACTCAGGTAGTTGGCAAACAAAAGCTGTTTTATTGTCAATTGTCTAAAACAGGGAGTACAACGGACATCAACAGACAATGCACAGCATAATCTTGAAGCATCATATGAAAAAACATCCTTACATAGCAAAAACTCATCATAAGTGATGTCATACTACATGGCAAACTAAGAAAACTTATTTGGGTCAAAGGGGAACATCTAGGTACACTTTCTGTAGGGTATTGGATTGTGATTGGGTCTCTATAGTCAGATGGACAACTTCTGCCCAACCCTTGTTCAAGTCATCCTCAATATTTGTTAAATATGTGACACACTATTGGCTCTCAACTATAGGGCTCTTCAATACATGGCCCTCTATAATTGTTTGGCATGCGTGTACCGTTCTGGAATATTCAACTTTGATAGCAGCATGCAAGCTGGTACTCCAGGTGCTTGTGGGTGGACTTGAACATACCTCCCCACCATATTAGTCCACAATCCATCATCACTCATGCCATCTACCATTCGAATTGTCTTTGAACCCGGCCTTGCAAAGTATCACTGCTCCTAAGAATAGAAGGGAGTACGAGCACGTTCAATGTTCAAGTCTCAATGCAGCTTGCCCATTTGCTATTTCCATCCATCCCACGTTATTGAAGACCGCGTTTGAGCTCCTTTCCTCGCATTTAATCATAGTAAATGAATAAAACTTGGCACTCATAGTGTCTTCCATCGCACCTTAACAGGAGCTCACCTCACTTCTCACGTTCATTGTATCTCCTTGAATAGATAACCAGTTCTTGGCTGCCCCAACCCTTGACACTGGGCCAGACAATCTTCTCGATCCTTCCTTGATTTTCAGCTGTTTTTCTCTACTTTGCCACACTTCAGCCCTTCTCTTTCACAGGTCCTGGCTATTCGCTACGTATAGCAAGCCTTCATGATTAATTACCTGCCTTGGAGCATCTATACAATTATAAAGTGACTTATATTTTCTTCAGTGTTCTTCTCACATGCAATCTTTATTTCGCACATAAACTATTACTTGAGTCCGTATTTCGTCATCAGTTACCGTAAGGTCTATGCATTCTCTTCTCTGATCATCATTCTCAGTGCATTAGACTCATTTCTTGTGATGTCACCAACCTCTTGCGTTCACCACTTCACACATCTTCAGTGATCTCCTCTAAGAGGCTGTCATCTCTCTGCAGGTCCTTCTCAATGGATACCTTGTTTCAAAGATCTTTCGCGGTATTGGGATCATTATCGGTGTTGTGCATGTCGTAATTTCCGGCTTCCAACATACAGGCAAAATAGGGGCGGGATTCCTGGTAGAGGAATTTGGCTCCTCCTCAACACACTGTTTCTAACCTTCTTCCAACCTGCTGTCCAGGCAAGACATAAATTATATTTGTGGTTGTAGAAATACTCGGTACTTGCACTACTTTAAAATGTCAGACTGAACAGCAAGATCCTCATGTCAATTCTTCCAAACATTGTGTAAGTGTATTACATCACTTTCACAGCGTGATCCACACATTACATTTCGTTAGATAACTTCACAAGTCCCTAGCAATAATTGTGAATTTCAGTCTGACAGAATACCATCAGGTGAGTGTTGTTGAGGAGTAGACCAAGAGCTACTACCCATCCCCCGGTCCAAGATTGTAAAGGTAAGAGGCATCATTCACTGAGACAACCATATCACTCATACCATAAGCATATGCAGCAGAGAGTGCAACATGCTGTGGCCAAAGAATGATGAAAGCAAGTGACATCATTGCACCTCTGACACATGCAGACTCACGAGACACAAAGCATATATCCATGCATCACGAAGCTACACAAACATTAGGTCAACCTTCATTTAGACATGAATAATGCTAACCACACCCAATAGTCACTAGAAAATGTACCATAAACTAATATGTAAGGGAAATGCAAAGCTAAATATGTGCAAAATGAGGTAACAAACAGATGGTTCTCCTGTAGGAAAGGCAGGAAGACTTGTATATTATATTTTGTAGTTGCACCTAAATGTTTAACCTATATATTTAATAACCAATGGCGCCAGTTGAAGGACGTGAGGTGGTTGAATTGTGAGCAAAAGCGGACTCTGCATATAATAGGTGTATCCTGTGGAGGATGAGAAGTTATGGCTGGGAAGGGGGGTGGTCCAGAGCATGGGCAGCGTTGTGGTGCTTGCCCAGTAGTTGGTGTTTAACAGAGAAAGTGGAGTATTGTGAAGTAATGTACATGCAGCGAAGAATGTGGGGGTATTGGGGTGAGAAAAAGTGAAGGAGGGGTGAACAAAGGAGAGAGGATGTAATTATAACAAGGTCCAGTATGTATCGGCAGTCATAGAGTGTGACGTGCCACCATGGGAGACACACCCCAGGTTCAAACAATTGCCTGTGTGGCTGAACAGGGGAGAATTATAACATGTTTTTTCAGGAGCTGTTATGTTATGTGTTCTGTTGTGGTGTTGTCCTTATGGAAACTAACCCATGCTTTACATGCGTGTTTGTCCATTTTAAGTTGAACTAAAACATTTCCATGTGGAAAGACACACATTCGTTATTAAAGCTGTGACTCTGTTTTGAGAAGGGAGGGACATGAGCTTTGGAAGCCAGATAGGGAGAGACACAAAGGTTGAATCTCTCAGAGCATGCGGTGCAGGGCGCTTTTCTGATAGCTCTCTGAGTTAAAGAAGTTAACTTTCACAGTTTTATGTAACTAACGCCTACCAGGTGCGTATTCTATGATGTTGCAAAATCTGCAGCCTTTTTGCTAGCTAGCAGACATCTCTGGGGAAAGGACAGTGCAAAGCAGAGACTGGTCTAAGAAGACACATTGCTCGGTTCTGTTGATAGAAGCTGATGCGTGCAAGAGCGGGTGGTGGAATTCAGTGAGCAGTGGGGACAGCTTCAGACAGCAGCCCAGGCTCACCTTGTTGGCAGAAGCAGGACAAAGGATGCGGCCAGAGGTGCGCAGCAGACAGACAGATAACAGGCTGCATTCTTCAGAGAAGGGGAGGCAAGGACTCAAACAGGAGCAGGGCTCAAGATAGGTCAGTCAGTAAAAGCATTGGTTGTTGAGCTCCCCACATTGCTGCAGTAAGATGTATTAAGTAGTAGAACAACATTAAAATGAGGACATGGGGACATAGGTTGTTCAGCGTTTTTTGCCATTTTTAAAATAAATGTGAAAAGATGTTAACAGGGAGGGTTATTTATAGAACTGTGTTATTTTGATTTGTTTGTAAGTATTTTTTAATAAGTCATAAGAGAAAGCTGAAACGTTTATAGGCAACGTTAGTGCTCAAATGACCCACAGAAATGTTGAATCAAGAAGAGAAGGGCTTTTCTTTGAGAGTGCCAAATTTGATTGGGTAACGATAACAATAATGTATGTAAATATGTTTTATGTAAAGTCCCTTGGATTAAGGAACGATATTGCCCGTGTTGGAATGTAGGATATAGAAGATGCATTTTGCCTTGGCTGGTACGTACTGACTGTTGACTTAGATATGTGGACAGGACAGAGTGGATCAAGGGAGAATGCTCTTATCTGTAATGATCCTGGGCACAAAAAGTGTTAATGAAGAAGGGAGTGATTTTGAGAAATATGCACGAGATGATGGATAGGATGTACATTGTGAAGCAGAATGGCCGCTTTGGACAAGTAGTGTGGACAGGACAGTGATGCAGAGGTAAGGTATGGTAAGGGTTGGATTCTATAAGGAATGTGTACCAAGATATAAAGAGGATGGCGTAGGTGTATGTGTTTATGAAGTGTATTTTGTAGATGTATGTAGAAGAAAAAGGACTTTAAAATGTCTGCAATGAGATGTTTTGACCAATGTATTACTAAATGTAGGCCTTTAAGTGAGCCACGGCCAGCCCCAGCGGTGTCCAAATACTGCCCTTGATCCAGGACTCATTGAACTGACTTCCCTTAATAGAGTCTTTACCAAATATATGAGTAATAATGTTGTGTTTTGTCAGTGGATGTCACTTTTGGTGATGGTTTGGATCGGCAAACAGTAGTTATAGGAATTTAACATTAGGTGGTTTTTAAGGGCAATGAGAAGAGAATATGTTATTTGATGTTTACCACACATTGTAATAAGGTGTTGTTCTTAGGGTGACTTTAATTGGTATTCATGAATAATGGATTTTTAATTAACAACTAGAGGAGCACATGGGGTATGGACCCCTTTTTTGATTTGATGGTTAGTGCTAAAATCTTATATATGCATCAACCATATTTGAACACATTCTTTTAAACTATAATAAGTCCCCTTTCATTGCACATATAGAAGTTAGATTGGCTTCATTATATGACTCCTTTAATTACGAGGCTGCTCTTCCCTTTAAAGCTCTATTAAATGTGATTTAGGGTTATGCCAGACACTTTTAGGTCTCACTCACAAACATTGCATCATGACACATTAGATCCCCCCACGATTGTTTATCCTATTCAAACACTCTAGCCACCTGTACTAGCAATAGATGGGGCACTTGGAAAATGCACCCTATAAGTGTGCATGGGGCAGTCACACAGAAAGAGAGACAGGCAGGTTGATCAATGAAAGGAAACCTCTTTCGGCGTTTAGGTATATTGTTGGATACTAACATGAAAAAGGGAAGTTGCCTTGCCCAATGATTTTCCAACACAAAATGACACAGTAGGGACAGCAAGGACTCCTGGATGTGCCAGCGCATTGTTATATAGGGGAAACAAAGGCCTCCCTGACAATAGATCGGTAAAGGTTGTGAAAGGTGAATGACCCAGAATATAGACGTATGTATTTTATCTTTGCTAAATTGTAACCAGTAGCAGGGAAGGGATGCAGCCAGAAGTGGCATGATCCAAGAGGGGGGATGGCATATCCTCCACAATAAAGTGCAGAGTCACCTGAATATTCTGCCCAAGAGCCCACACAGTATCACATGTACTCCAACTACCTGCACAACAGACAAGTGCAACCACTGCAGGCACCAATGCAAATGCAGCAAATCTCAGACACAGATGCTACTTCATAACACCCATGCAACAGAATAATATGGCACCATGAACACAACCATACAGCCATGGACGCACACATGCAGGATGGGGGTGTGACGGTAATCAGGGGGAGCATGCCCCTTCTACATCTTTAATAATGTTATTCTATAGCTAGAAAAAACAGGGCACATGCCATTAGACTTGGAAGTATCCATTTTTGCAGTGCACTTATTGTTTGCACGGTTTTCAAGAATAAAAGGCAGACTATTAACACACCCATAGAGTTTTAATTAAGATAAAAATTACAGAAAGATGAGGAAGAAGAACAAGTGATTACAAATGAACTAACAGCTGCAACAGTCAGAGAAGACAGCATGATTTTGGTGTGGGACTGAAATAGAGGACAATGGTAGCTCTTGATGAAGAAGCACAGTACGACTCATTTGATAGATGAAGACCTGTTTATAACAGATGAATTAGGATTTAATTTAAGATTTACTTGTGAGCTAAACATTGAAAACAGAGGCAAGGAGGATTTGGCACATGTATATTGTGTATCAGTACTACCTATGAGTACATTTGAGTACCCTTAAGTGCTGGTGGAGTCCAGAGGCAGTGCGAGGGCAACTGGAAATGCAGGTGCCTGGGCCTGAGTTCAGAGGGTATCCTGGTGACCAGCGCGTGGAGCAGCCAGGTACAGCAGCAGGGGAGAGGAAGAGAGAAAGCAGAAGCAAAAAGGAAGGTCTTGAGTTGCTTCCGAAACCAATGGTTGTTCTGCTCAAGTTTGAGAGAGGCAGGGAGACTGTTCCAGAGGGAAGCCCAGCCGAGTATAAAGATCTGCCCCAAACTCTCTGCTTGGAGAAGCATCTGACCCTCAGAGAGTTGGAGGTGGTTGAGTGGAGAGTTCGAGAAGAAAGATGTTTTGGAAGAGAAAGTTGGAGGTAGACCGAGCACAGGCCCCAAAAAGCCTTGTGGACGATGCAGGGGGTCTTGAACTTGATCCTTGCAAACACAGAGAGCCAGTGAAGAGATTTCAATGCTGGACAGATACGATCCCTGGTCTGGGGGTCAAGGACAAGGCTTGCTGTCCTGTTCTGGATAAGTTGCAAAAGGACCAGGAATAGAGGCAGGCAGATTTAGAAAGAGGCTGTTGCAGCAGTCCAGCCTAGAGAGGATCAGAGTTCTGGAGACAGTGAGCTTCTGGGGGAAAGTGAGAAAAGGAAGAATACCTCTGAGGAGGTGAAGCTGGTAGTTAGACTTCTCAAAGACGTCAGAAATGTGAGGAGAGGAGAGGGTGGAGTCTAAGATGACACCAAGGTTCTTAGCCTCACAGGAAGGAGCAGGACGAGGGCCCAGAGTGGGCAGCCAGAGAGAGAGAGAGAGGAAAGGAGGGAGCAGGTGTCCCAATGAGAAGGATCTCAGTCTTCCTGGCTTTAAGTCAGAGAGCGTTGGAGGCACACCATTCCTGAAATATGGCCGACAGTCTGGTATGAGAAAAGGAGTAGAGGGGGCTGAGGGGAGCCTGAAAGAGAGCTGGGTGTACTCTAAATAACACTGAAAGTTGGAGCAGAAAGTCACTACTGCATCACTATGCAGTGGGCGAGAGGTGCCAGGTATTGGTTGAACAGCCAGGGAGAGGGGTTAGACCCCTGGGGAAAACCACAAGTAGAGAGAGAGATAGAAGAGAGGAAAGACCCCAGTTGGACCAGTGAGAAACCTGAACGTGACTCACCTGCTACTCCCTGTGGATCTGTCATCCAGGTGGTCAGGACACTGCCATTACTTTTGGATCCATTTCCTGGGGGTAGACCCGTGCGGGAGGATCATCTCGATGAGGGGTCTTCAGGGAGCTGAAGAGGGCCACTAGAGGGCGAGGCATGTTATCCGCTTCCCTGTAACACCTTTTCCCCATCCTACCAGGTAGGATACCTAGGAACTCAACCACCCCACCTTTCCCAACACAAACACTTTCTGACGAATGTTCACAGTAAGTGACAACGGACTAACACCAGAGCCGTATATCTGACATGTCCCAACACCATGGTCAGGATAGGTCAGGCAATTATGGATCATTACACACCCATTACTTCCATCACACTTCCCCACATGGATAAAAGGCGGAGCACGAAAGTACACTCTGAGCGAGGCAAAACGCACGAGGAAACAACAGTTCCAAGATGGCAGTTTAATACAAGAAGAAAGACGGCAAGACCAGAGAGGGTTGAAAGGAGGGAAGTACCCTTGACCTTTAAAGACTGTTACTTTTGTGAGTCTTGGAAAGAAAGAAACCTAAGACCAGGAACTAAGGCTGGTCAAACCTGCGCAGTGTGTCATATGTATCCAGGGCTAGCCCACCTTGAAAACAAAGGCAGGGAGGAGCGATTGCTTCTGTGGTACTCTCTTGGCTCCTACAACAATGTGGTGTCAGAAAAGAAAGCACAGCCGGCGAGACGGAGAGACTGATACCAAACCAGCTTGTCTTTTGAACCAAGGTAGCAAGCGGCAACATTGTATAAAGAGAACAGTGTGTGAGGCATTTGTAAGGAGTGACGCAAATAATTGGAAACTATAAGGAGTAGTTGAACTTTATAGTTGAACTTTGGGGAGGCTAAGAAAAGATACCATACACAGAGTGGTCCGGCGCCACATGGGTGCTAATATGAAAGTCTCTGTTAGGTATCTAACTGCTGCTGAATGTGAGAAAAAGGAATATTGAGATCAAAGGGTCATGCAACTGGTCAAGCTAAACCCTGTGCACTGGCAAATGTCTTCGATAGTTTAATGTACGTCACAAATTATCTGAGCCCAGCTGAGGGAGACTAATTGAGTGAAAGAAAGAGATATGAGCATGGCTGAGGGGTATCCGGGCTGAACCATGAGTCACCCAAGAAAACATTCTTTGAACTTTGTTTGGAAAGGGATCTGAGCATGGAAGAGCAGATCCAATGTTGTACTTTTGTTTTGAAAGGGATCTGAGCCCAGCCGAGGGGGATCCAGGGTGAACACCCACATTGAATACCAAAAAGGAAAATAACGTTTGAGTATTGTTTTGTATAGCAGGCCCTTTCAGTCAAGAGACTTTGTGAAAATAAAAGAGGCTTGGACACAGAAGGTCCTGAACTGTGAAAATGGAACTGTATCTGTTGTGATATGCTTGTCCGTGCATTTTGGGAAAGGAGGGAGATGTGTTGTGAAGTGCTTATTGGTGTGTGCCAGGTGTTTGTATATTATTGGAAAGGGAGGAGATGTGTTATGAAGTGCTTGTCTGCGTATGTTAGAGCCTGTGATGTCATGTGGAATGTTTTGTGTTGAATGCTGGATGAAGGTTCTAATCTGTGTTAGTTGAGCCTGGGTGATGGGACTCCTTTTATGTAGCTTAATGTAACTCTGTATTAAAGTATATGTAAGAGCTTAAGAAAACTACAGAGTACACATTATTACAGTATCCTCGTAACGCAGAAGCGAAAGTGTGTGCTTTGCATGAGGGACCCGCCTTGCCCTGTGCTGAAAACATTGGGAATGGAGGCCGACGGCCCAAGCATCCTGACATATTATTTTGTGAACACTTCTTTTTTTTTATGAATATTACCCCACATATTTTGTAAATTAGTGGTAAGGATTGGCAATAGGTGTTTTATTTTGACACAACTCCTCTAGGACTGTGTTATTATTATTTGATGGTCATAGCTTGCTCCCATCTGTAGATTTAGGTTTAGGTTAGGCGTTTATCATACCCTTGCAAAAGTTCAATAAACACCCTTGAACTGTGGACACTTGTGTGTGTCTCACTGTTTATACCATGCCTTCCTTACACGTGCTGGAAGGGTATGTGAGTCAATTGAAACAAATTGGGGAACCCTACAGTTCCAGTAGCTTAGTCATAGATTCTTCAACCCCTCTCTTGCCACGAAAGAGTCAAAAGGATTTGATATCTGTAGCAGTAGAGAGGCTAATATCGATCCTGGGAAAAGAGGAATGATTTCCACAGACTTAGTTTTGATACCCCTCCGCCCCCGGGGTGTTATATAAGATTGGTGCCAAAATGTGGCCTGGGCTGGATGTTTGGTTTAGACGTTCTAGCAGGTGTCATTGATCCCAACTTCGGGGGAGACATAAAGGTTCTCTTACAGAACCATGGCGAGATCCCATTTGAAGTATATGGTGGGGGCAACATTGCCTAAGGAATTCTTGCAAAAGCTCTATTTCCTCATTTTAGAGAAAGTTAACCAGAAGAAATGGAGACAGGTACCTTAGGCTTTGGGGAAGCTGATGAACCATCAAGCACTGAAGCAAAAAAGGGAGAAGAGCCTACCATCTATCCCGACCTAGGCTAAGCCCAGCGAAATGACCCAGCTCTTGCTGAGGCTTTCTTCCAAGCAATTCCCGAAGGAGAGGGTGTAGAGAAGGGAAGCCTTTTCTTCTTCTTAAAGCAAGGATTGCTGTATAGAAAAGAAATATCCACAGAAGGCTTGAGTAAAACCCAGTTAATAATCCCCAAAACCCACCGTAATAACTTGCTAGAGATTGCGCATTCTCATCTGACCGGGGGACACTTAGGGAAATCCAAAACAAAGGCACACATCAGCGGGGAGTTTTACTGGCCGTTTATCCATGCTGATATAAAAACCTTTATTCAGACATGTGAATAGTTGCTGGAGCTCCAGTAGCAGAATTTAAGTGGAAACGCTGAATTAATTACACTCAATAGAGTGCACCGAACCTGCAACTGCGGATATATAGTGGAGCCCATTCATTTGTGAAAAACTTACCAGTATAGCTTTACAGCATCTATTGCGCATTTTCTAAGGAATTTTCAGCCTCAGAGGAAGAGCCTTACAGCTCGAAACATGTGTCAGGCTGCCCTGTTCTCAATTAAATTGTGCAAAACGTGCATCTATTTTGCTGTTTAAGTGCGCAGAGTGAAAGCAAACAACCTCCTTCTGTTTATCTCAATACCACATATACACTCAACAACAATTTCACTATCAACGTTTACTTACACACATTCATACACACCATTAGGAAAGGGAAGGGGGTAGCACAAATAGATACTTATTGTGGGGAATTGGGGATTTGCACAAGTTGGTTGTGAGGGGAGGAAGAGATGGAGGTATCACTGTAACGTCTCCCATCACACGGATTTTGAGGGGATGGCGGGCTGTACCATGTGAAGGGGTACACGTGCAGGTCTTCCAGTGCTGTTTTATTTTGTCCATAATATACCCTTGTACGCAATCTTTTCAGATGGCCCAATTGTTCCCCAATTTTTCCACTTTGGGTTCCAGGCTGTCCATTTTGCTATTTACAGAGTTTCTTTCCTATCTCATGATAGTTCTCACAATGACCTCTGATAGTTTGCTGCCAACATTATAATGACAATTCCTTGTGGAGGATTTTCATTAAAACTAAATGCAGATCTGATGTCATCAGTGATGTCATCAATAACATTTGTGATGTCATCTTTGATGTCATGGGTGTTAGTCTTAGCAGTGCACAGTGGTGATGCGAGTTATGGTTGCTTAGGTTACCATAACTGGCGAATTTCTGTTTTATTTTGTTTTTACTTGTAACCATAATATGGATAGGTTGTTGTTAGTGCAAAGTAAGTGTACTGTTCCTACCAAGGACTTGTTGCACTGAATTTGATAGGTTTTCCCGAGGGCAACTGAAACATAGTATCCCTTTGAGAAGGTGTTTTCTCAGTGAATTGCTTTTTTGTGCGTGAATTGCATAGGTGTGCACTAATGCAACTTAACCATGAAGTCCCTTTAACAACGTTTTTTGTCATTGAATATATATATATATATAGCTAAGAAATCATCAGCAGCATACCACGGAAAGCAATCCTATAGCATTGCAGAACCCAAGCAGACACTACAATTTTCCAAGATGTGAATGGTTACCACAGAAGCACCTTCACAACCTCACAAACAGTTAAACTGGGAAACCAAGTGCCTGTCGACACTGCATTCCCAATTATACAATGCCAGACTACATTTAGTAATTACTTGAGGAGTGGAATTGCTGGTCCAATATTCTACAAACCAATCTGGAAAAGGAATACAAATTACAACAAAGAGCCAATCAAGAGGAAGCTTTCAAGAAATCCCACATCCTCGTGGGGAGAATGTATTGTCTTGGACCCTGAGGAGTTGCTGATATAAAGAATACTTGTAGGGTGCTGACCAAGAGGAAGTGGAGGTTTCTTCCTCTGCACTCCTGAATGGCCTCCTTGGGGGAAGGTGGGCATATTGATGGAACAGGTGAAACAGAGACATTTGCACCTGAGGGCTATGAAGGAAGTCTCTAAAAGTGATGCATATTGGGCCTTTGAGTCTGGCGTGAATCCACTAGAAAGAAGTGGAGAATCTTTCAAAAATGTTGCCAAGGGAATCCAGAGATCAGTAAAGTGAAGGCTAGTGAAAGGGACAACAGTGAGACCTTGAAAGCGGACACATGAAAAACTAGTGAGAGGAATGGCATGAGAAATAAGGAATGGAAAACGACTCTTTAAAGTTAAGGAGAAACTTAACTGGTGGGAGAAATGCCAGTGAAAGCTTGAAAGTGAAAAGGGACACACCTGGTGGGAAATGAACCAGGGAGCTGGGAAGAAACCTACAACAGAGAAACCGCTTGGTATTGCGAGTACTCCTGAAGTGAGAAACAAGGGTATGCAAATTGGTGTATTTTTTGTAGTACAGGGAAGAACATTATAGTGATAGGTTGTGGATGTTTCTGTTGACAAGAAATGTGGACTTTGTGTTGCTTGAACTGGGGACTCCCTGCTGTCTAACAGGACTGCTTAAGGGTAGCATTCTGGAACTTTTTGTTATGGCTATCTCGGTTGAATATTTATTTGGATAGCATAGGGCATCCTTTAAAGGGATAAGGCACGATTAAGTGTACGTTTTTTTTTTTAAATACCAGTTTCAAGTATGGACACACTTCGATTTTCCATAGATCCCCTAGGTTTTTACCAACCACATTCTGAAATTATTGTTGAATAAAGGATTGGTTGGCCATATTTTGGGAGACCCCCACTTATATCAATGCTTGTACGCTCCACACAACATAACGTGTATCTGCTGGTACTGTGTGAGCCAGGGATAATACAAAGAACGTTGAAGCAAAAAGGCAACTCGTTGATACCTTATTTAGGCTAACATATACATTTATTTGCATGTTTTCATGATATTCAGTTTGCCGCTTCAGGCACATATAGAATAAAGCCATCGGAAAAGCACAACAGCTGTTCATGTCTGTGTTTATTATTTATGGTTCCTCTCCCTCTGGGGTTCCCCCTCCTCTTCTCCCAAAACACATGGCAGCTCCGCTGCTACCCCAAGCATCCTACTTGTAACCCCCTGGCTGTGCCCCTGTTGCATAGTGCTATGTGTCTTCCCACTGATGTTTGCACTTTATAATTCCCAAACATATGTAAATGCCTTTACAAAGAGTAAACAGAAATTGACCCCATTCATTGCAGTCTGAACGATTTAAGCGGGTCACTGGAAAGTATGTGTGGGCAGGTAAGAGAAAGAAACACTGTAAGGCTCCTCTCAGGAAGGCATAAAAGGATGGAGAGGTTTCAGTCATTGTAGGAGCAAAATCAGAATGCACCTGTTTTGTTATAATTAAGGCTATTGGTTTTCCAATACTTATTTTTGCACCATTTCCATATGTATTTATCATTGTTTATTTTTTGGTCATTTTATCTTTATTCATCCACATTTATTTTATGTAAAAAAAAGAGATTGGAAATAGTATTTTTCTGCATTTATGTGACAAAAAACATTAGCAGTTGGATGCCTGTAATGGGAATCTGTGTTACGTTTCTGTTATGTTACTTTGCACAGCCATTGACCAGCAATGCATGATTCACAACTTAAAGATTCAGCTGTATTGTTTTGTGTAAAAATCAGTAAAAACGGAAACAACGAGACGTGATTATAATACACTGAACCACCAGGTGAGGTGTGTTCCGCCCAAGTAGTCTTTCTGGGCCATAGGAGAATTATTAACTTCCAAGATGGTGGATGAGCCAAACGAAGGCTTACTCTGCCCAATAAAACCAAGATCAGGCTCAAGTGAGCCAATTAGTGGTAGCCTATCACAGCCCCCACCAATGCAAGGTCCCAGATTCAAGCTCTTACAAAGAACACAGCTCAGGGTCAGGAAATACAGCTGTATAAAAGCCCAATGCAATCTTGTGGGGTAAGTGGAGGAGGTTGTGTTAGATGTTTGGAGAGATTTGGAAAATTGCGAAGAAGGCAGCAAGCTATAGTTATATCGGGTACTAATAAGAGGGGAGTGGAGCTCTGAGGTATAGAAGTAGATGGTAGTAGGTAGACTGATGGAGGAATCTGCTGGACATCTGTAGGAGGTGGCAGAAGGGATATATCAGGCGGAGGTGGTAAGAGAGAGAGATTAGGAGAGGAGAGGTTTGGTGAACGTCTGCAGGAAGTAGCAGGGGCTAAATATCTGGAGGAGGTTGTAGGTGAAAGAGAGCAGGAGAAGGTTGGTGACAATCAACAGGAGGTTGTACAAGTGACACGGCAGGAGGAGGCTGATGAATGTCTGGAAAAGGTAGTTGGATTGAGGTATCATAATTAGGGGAAAGGAGAATGTGATGAGTAAGGGATCCCCACAGCCCCCACCAGCTCTTGACTCTTGATGTCTGCACTTACCTCTGCACTTACCCCTGCATTTGCCACAAGCTGGCTGCACTTCTTGCCTATTGTTTATTTATTCTATTTATTTATTACTGCTGATCCTACGTACTGCACTGCCCCCTCCCGCTTCCCCCCGCACGTTCCCTTTTCCCCCTCCCCTGCACTTGCACAATCTCAATGTCACCTTGCTCGTAAGATTGTTGTCTCTGTCTTCCCTCTGTTCCCCCTCCCTTGCCTCGTCGCACCTTGAAACACTTGTATATAGGCAGATTATAAATGCCATATCATATCATCAAATGCTATCATATCATGGTACTAGAGGGATAGGACATGTCATGACAATAACGAGGAGGTGGTAGACAAGAATGCAGAGAAGATGAGAGAACATCAAGAGGATGAGGTAGCTAGGAGGACGTGTCCTGAATGTCAACCTGACTCAAGGCAGTTCCTAGAGATGGAAGGAGGAACCAGCTTGTGGCTTGTCATTAAGGAGATAGAGTGTAAGAGGCAAATAGAGGTGACCAAAAGGATAACCATCATCACCCTAGAGAAGAGAGTTTCCCTAGGTAATCTGGTAAATTTCCCATTTTATGTCATCACCTAAACCTGTTGGGGAAGTCATACCTCTATAACAGCTGGAGGAGAAAACAAAGTTGTGTCTACCAGCTGCCTGTTAGAGAGGAGCAAAACAAGGGTACGAGAAGTCTTATCAATGCTTAGAGGAGAAGAAGTGCACGGGAAACCCTGAAGCCCAATTAACCTGCCCAGTAGAAGAGACGGTCAATGCTGAATCGGCTGAACCATGGCTCTGAACTTTGAATACTTGCTTAGCAAGCATCTTTCTGCTCAGAACTTGTGTGTTGGAATATACAAATTCATGTGTAGGCCATTCCTCTGGGTGCAGTCCATCTGGTTATATGACATAGGTCATGAAACCTCCCATACGTTTGATTCAGCAGTTCTTATTGCAATTCCATGTCAGGCACACACATCAAAACTCTTGAAATAGTTTGAGAGCAATTTTGGGCTGCCGGAGTGTGCTAAGAGATCTCTTAAAACCCCTAAATTGCAAACACAATATTCGTCTCATCCTCCAAGATTGCTGAGGCAATAGGTGCAACATCTTTAGTTAAGAATACATTAGAGTTTATCGCAGGCCCCATTAAGATTTGTATTTTTTATTTCCACCATTTGATTAACTGAAACACCTTCTACAGTTCATAGTGCCGAGATCTTGCATCATGGGATTAGCCACCCGAGGCTGATGACCCACACTTCCCCAGGGCGTGACACTATAGTTCTACCTGTGTCGGTAAGCTCACAGATTACCTATGCTGGCTGATGTCAATGGTCACCCTCATGGCCGATTTCGGTTAGTTGAGATGTGCCCCTATTCGCTTTCGGCAGCGGCTAGATGACCATGCTTTTGATAACCAGATAGTAGAAGAGACGAATCCCCATCTTTATATCCTCCTTCGCCTTCGCCTTCGCCTCCTTCGCCTTTATGTTTTTAACAGAAATGAAACTTGCCTTGCCGGGACGCCTTTTTGGTGTACTATATTGGAGCACTTGACAGCTCCACACACATTGTAATTTAACAGTCTGTTGAGAGAGAGATTTTACTTATTGGTCTCTCTATCTCTTTGTTTGTTCACAGGTGTTTGAAGTCCACCCTCTGCTAGAGGAAATTTGAAGCTCACCACAGTAGCAGGAAAGAGCTGCTGCATTGATACCTCCAAGTAGTCAACCCCCACGTGACATTACTAGTGTGTGGTTTGGTTGAGCACGTTTTGAGAGTATTCTATGACCTGATTGTGACCAATCAGGCCTTGTGGCGTTGAGATTACCTTCGCCAATCTTATTGATAACCTTGGCACATATTGTTCTTAAGTGCATACCCCTGATGAATTTCCCCTGACTGTGTGTGATTGGAATTAGTGAGGAATGAAACATGTTAGGTTGAATGGGAGTAAAGGAGTGTGTGATATGGTGGTGAATGCAGTTTTGCAATTTTTTTGGGATGCTAGACAACTTATTTTTAGGTTGGGTTAACAATGAGACAGTTGATTTAGACACTTATTTTTGTTTTACTGTTTCAACAACCGTGTAAGTTTCAATGGTTTGTTTAACACTTCCGATCCCGGTGTACTTAAGTTGTTACAATTGTGTTTTGGTTTTTCCCTCTTAGGCAATTTCTTATGGATTGTGCGAAAGATTTGTATTAACTGAGATGAATTATGCCTATTTGGCAATTTTATTGTGATTCTTAATCCTTGTTGAATGTTTAAATAAAATGTATATGTGAATAATTTGCTCAATGTGCATTACTCCTCACCTACTTTGTATTGTGTAGCCCTTTAGTTGGCTACTAACCTTTTAGAGGTACTGGAAATAATTTTCCTCTCCTTTTTCAGGTTTCCCTCAGGTAAGGGTGGACTTCTCACCTTGTGATGACATACTGTTGACCAAATCTTTAGTCTATGGTGTTTGGGTGTACCCAAAATTAGGGGATCAGTTTGGTCAAACATTTTAATTACTCCTCCTCTCCTTGTTGTTTGGTCAGTTCATAGTGCAACAACTCATCAATTACACTTCATCAGTATGCATAAACCCTACTTTACTGTCCAGAACCTCAAGGGACTGTACATGAGCATAATAATATTGTAATAATGTTTCACAAAAAGAAAGTAATAGACTTAATAAGTGAATTAATGGCTAATTTTAATAAATTGTTACGTTATTATTAAGCACACTTACATGCTCTTGAGGTTCATGATTGTAATACAATACTTTAAACCTATGCAGGTGATGTATGTCACGTTTGACCAAGTTGCACCTGGTTTCATGCACTATAACGTCATATTGACCGCATTATATAGCTAGAATCAATTGACCATGGTACAAGTGAACACTTATACTACCAGTGTGTTACTTTTTAATGAACTCTACATCAGGTAAAAAAAGATACACATTGTATAAACAATGTATTTTCGTCAGCCCCCAACGTGTGTACACGTTTTCAGTGGAGCGTAGGGCCCTTTGGGTATCGTGCATGCAATGGATGGGGATGCAGAATAACTCTGACACCAAATAATCAAACTAACTCAGGAAGATAACAAAGGTTGCTGTTATAATATCATTTATCTAAAACAGGGAGTTATAATGGACATCAACAGACGTTTGCTCGAGCTCTCAATACATTTCACTTAAAAACATCCTTTTATACAGAAAATGCATCAGACGTGACATCATACTACTTGGAAAATAAGGAAATCCTACAAGGGGTTATGATAGGCTCAAGGGGAACAACTAAGTATACTTTATATAAGGGGTGGGATTGTGATTGGCTGTCTACTGTCAGGTGGACAACAATTGCCTACCTCTAAAACATGTCATTTCCAACACTATTAAGTACATGGTATATAATTGGTTCTCAAACTATAAGGCCCTTTGTTATACATCCCTCTATAATTGGTTGGCATGCTCATGCCATGTCTGGAACATTCGATTCACTTAGCAGCACGTAAGCCCAAACCCAGATACCAAAAGGTACACTTGACTTTACCTCCTCACCCAATTAACCCAACGTCTCTCATCACCCTTGCCTTCTGCCATGAAGATTGTCTTTGAGCTTGGCTTTGCAAAGTATTCTTGTCTCTGGGAATATAAAGAAGTGTGTCATTGTTCTAGTACTCCAAGATCAACTCTATTTCTATCCTTTTCTCACGTGAAGGAAGACCATGATTTGGTCCATTTTGCAGCATTTAAATGTCTTAAATGAATAAAACATGCCACGTTTGGTGTTCTTTCTTCACACCTTAACAAGGGATCATTAAGCTTCTCACATTCACTGCCTTAAAGAATAGATAATCAGCCTTGATAGGGTTTTCTCAATTGATATCTTCTTTCAAATATTCTCTGTCGTATGGTCACAACTTCCTTCCATTCCTTAGACACAACATTTTCCAATAATAATTTGGGCCTGTGATTTGGTCCTGATTGGCAAAGCGTTTTTCAATGCGATGTACCCTTTGTGAATCAGACTCTTTGTCATTTAAACATTCTGCGCCTAATCTGTTTCCGTACAAAGTATTGAAAGCTTTGCATTTATCTGACATGAACTTGTTGATCCGAGAAACATTCCAGTGAGATGAAAGCTTCTGTACATTTGTATTTCACTTACCCATTTAGTGTTAGAGGGTCCTCACCAGTGCAACATATATGTGTGTGGTTTCAATTTTTTTTGCCGTGGGTGGCCTCAACAGGATTTCATCCTCGGCTTTTAACCAGTGAACCATTTCAGCTCAATGGCAACTGTGCTTTCCGTTTCTGGCAACCAAAGCCTGTGCTTTTTTAAAGCAAGAAAGCAAGCATTAAACAACCAGGGGGGAGATTATAGAATGTATTGTGTAAAGTTGACCTGGTCTTGAATGCCTTTGTCTTATAGTAACCAGTAGAACTATCAAGAAATGTTTGCCTGTTTATGTGACAGTCTCCTAGCAAGCTTATCTGAAGACGCCACCAGCTCTCTTGAGGTAGGTGCCCACCTACAGCCCTACAGCCCTTTTATAACCATATCCATTAGGTTTTGATCATACACCAATTTTTAAACAATTATCCATTGTTTGTTTTAGATACCCAGAGACATCTGCTTTCGTAAATCTATTCAGAGCATCACATATTATCTATAGTCACTATGAGAACTTGATGCATAACCATATTCCGTACTAGAAACACAAATTGTTGGTGTCGGCAGCAGATATGTACTGCTAATGCATTGTTAGTACATGAAATATAACCTCCTGTGCTACTAACCACACCATATACAGAATTGCATGCCTTCTTTTCACGCAATGTATGACAATGAATTTGTCTTCATTTTTTAAGATGCATCCATAATGTGAATACATTTTGGTTTATCAGTACCATTTTCATTCCTGTTGATGTGATCAAATGGCTAGTTTATAATTATACCTAACTTCCTGTAGGTTTTCTGCACCTCCTGTGTGTCAAAGAGAGGGGTAGCATTTGACTCTACATTCCTGCTTTCTATTATTCCCTCACTCTCTTGAGTCAGGCTCCCCGTAAACAAAAGAGAGGTTTTTTCGACACATTTGTTCTGCTGCCTCTTAGACTTGAGCCAGATCTCCTTAAGTTCTGGAAGCTTCTCAAGACCCTCCTTTTTTCTTCCTCCTTCCCTCTCCCAATCCCCTGCTAATGTCCACCTCTGCCACTTGACTGAAAGCTTGATTTATTCAAATTCTTACAGGGCACCAGGCCCTCCTCATTCAGTCTACACGTGCACTTGGTCTCCCCCAAACCCCCCAACCTGCAATTACCCTTTGGGCCCCCTCCCCCTGCGCTGGCCTGGCTGGGCATGCAGCCATGAACCCTTCCAGCCCCTCTACTAGCACTTAGTTGGTGGATGTCCTTTCCCTGGCACTCTCTGAATTCTCCTGACTTTGTCCACCTGGCCTACCCTGGCACTCGCCTACCCATGGGCCCTTCCACCCTGACCAGCTTTTCTCCCCTGCTCTCTCCCCCGCACTTCTTGTTACTGCACTCGCACGATCCAAATGTCACAAGGCCCAGTAGGACCGTTTTTGTCTTGTCACCCCTGTCCCCCTCCTTGCTTTGTTGCGCCTTGAAACACATTGTGTATAGGTACATTATAAATACCCAATAAATAAATAAAATAAAAAATCAAGCAGTGACGGAAGGTGCAGTGTGGATGTGAAGAGCTAGTATGGTTCATGCTCTGTGTGCGTAGTGGGTAAATGCTTGTTTTTGTGTGCATGTTAGTTTGCAGACTGGAATGTGTAGGACATGCTGGCTTGCGTGTCTGGTGTTTGTGTGGGTGAGTGTTTTTTTGTTTGTTGTGAAATAAGATGGGGTTCTGTGGTGGGTGGCTTCAAAAACAATACTGATTCCTTTGAAGGCAATTCTTTGAGGTATGGGGAGCCATTGAAGATGGCCAAGAGCTGTGGTGATGTATGAATGTGCGGGCATGTGAACAATGAGTCTGGCTGCTGAGATTTGTATGGTTTGCAGGAATGCAAGGGTGATGCTATGGAGTCCAGTGCGGAGAGCATTGCTGTAGTCCAGCTTTCAGAGAACTATTACTTGAACTGTGGTGCAAAAGTCATCAGGAGGAAGAATGTTTTGTATTTTACCTAGGAGGTGTAGTTATTAATTCTATGTTTTGGTGACAGCAGCTACTTGTTTTGTGAAGGAAAGGTGGGGCCCAGTGGTGAAGGCAAGGTATGGCACAGGTGTGGGGTGGGACATGAGTGAGTTGTCTGTTGTCTTTGATCCAGGGTTTGAGTTTTGGATTTGCGTCTGGGGGGCTGATGAAGAGATGTTCTGTTTTGGAAGGGTTGAGCTTGAGAAACTGGGTGGCTATGAAGGCAGTGAGGAGGATGTGATTTGGCATTATATTTGTGTATCATATGTGCATTATTGGAAATGGACAATGGGTTTGCCAGGGAGAAGCCTTGCAGGGCCCTGAGCTTGATGACAGTGGGATCAAATCAAAAAGGGGGCATTGTGACAAAGTGTTCTGTCAATTAGGAAGGAGGTGAACCAGTTAAGTACGGTGCCATTGAGGTTCATTCTGCGGGATAGGATGTTGAGTAGAATGGTGTGGTCGATGGTGGAAGGCTACAGAGAGGTCGAGGAGTACGAGTAGTGTTGTGTGTCCTTGCCTTTGATGTTGTGTATGTCATCAAGAATGTGAAGTGTAGTGGTCTCAGTGCTGTTCCTGGGTCAAAGGTCAGATTGAAAGGGGTTGAGTGTGTTGTTTGTGGCAGTAATCTAATAAACTAACAAATGTGTTACCTCTTTAACTAGAAAAGCAGAAGCAGAAGATCCAACTTCACCTTTGATTGTGTACACATCAATAAAAAAGCATGGGCAGGACATTTTGTGTTAATCTCAAAAGCCAGAGAATTTCCAAGACATTAGCCATGTCGTACTTTACAGGTTCTTGCTGAGGTTCTAGCTCTCATAGTCCTACTGGGTTATACCATGTGTCTATATAATGG
Source organism: Ambystoma mexicanum (assembly GCF_040938575.1). Lineage (NCBI taxonomy): Eukaryota > Metazoa > Chordata > Amphibia > Caudata > Ambystomatidae > Ambystoma > Ambystoma mexicanum. Next base: position 276,237,463 of record NC_090936.1, on the reverse strand, counting down.
CAGACCAGTAGAAACATGAGACATCCACTGGTTGGCATTTAAAGGTTCAGGAGAAGGAAAGTGTAGCTAGAATAGTGTAGGTTAGAGAAGAATTATATCGATAATAGGTCCTCGGTATAGTAAGGGAATTAGATTGAGATGTTTTATGTGGGGGACAAGGGGTTCACAATGTGTTGGTTGACGTGGGTGTGAATTGTGGGTGGGAGGCCATAAACCCCATGTGCAATTTGTTGGTGTAAGAGAAGGCCCAAGCAGGAAGAACCCCCACATACAGTTAGTAGGCAGATGAGAAGGTTGATGCACTGACAACCCCAAGTGCATTTAATAGGAAGAAAAGAAGGCCTAAGCAATGAGTGCCCCATGTGCACTCAATAGGCTCAGGAGAAGGCCAAAACACTGAGAAACCCAGGTGCATTTAACAGGCGAGGGAGAAGGCCAAAGGACGTTTTACCCAAAGTTCATTTAGTTGGAGTAGGAGAAGGCTAAGCCACTGAGAATCCTAGATGTATTCAGGAGGTTTAGGAGAAGGCCAAAGCACTGAAAACACCATATGCATTTATTAGCTGGGGAGAACAGCAAAGTACTCAAAACCCCCACATTCTTTCAATAGGCAAAGATGAGACCAAAAGCAATGAGAATACAACATGCATTAAGTAGGAGGAGGGGGAGGCCTAAGCACTGAAAACCCAATGTACATTTAGTAGACAGAAGAGAAGGCCAAAGCCATAAGAAGCTCATGTGCATGTATGATCCAGACATGAAGGCCAACACACTGAGAACCCTTCATGAATTTGGTTGGGGAGCAGAAGGCAAAAGTACATAGAACACTAGGTATATTCAGTAGGTGTTGTCTAGAGATGAAGTAAATTAACATGTTTGATTCTGCTAGAGTACCCAAGCATGTTAGGAACGAGGTTTGGATCAGTGGGGGCATTAGTTGACTTAGCAGGAATCTACCTAATGGGCATTAATATGAATGGAAGCCGTAGATCCCAACTAGAACCTGTTTCAGCTTTAAATTTCTTTAACATATCCACAATTGACCTGTTACACCATTCCACTCCCCCTGAAGAGGAGGGCTGTAAGAAATGTGGAGTTTTCTCTTCACACCCAAAATCTGCCATATTTTTGTCATTAATGCACTAGTGAAATGTCTTCCTCGGTCTGATTCTATTTTTTGATGTAAACCAAATCTTGAAAAAATATGATTTACAAGTAATGTGGCTGCCATTTGCGCACTGCATTCCAGGACTGGAATGCACTCCCGCATTTGGACATTAAACAAGTTACTGTTAACATATACCTGTTTCCTCTTGCTGATCTTTTCACAGGCCTGATGTTTATAGCTCAACAGCTTGGGACCTATGTGGCCAATAAGCATAATCTTTTAACATTTCCAAAGTTTTTTGTGCACCTCTGTGTTCTGCAGTTGTGGCATCGTGGGCATGATGCAACATCAATCCCCAAAAATACAAGGGCATTACCCGTTGTATTTGGCCTATCACAGATTCTCTAATCATCATCTCATCCTGTAATCTAATTTTCTTTTTGTTTTTGAGTAATACTCTCAAATCCTCTTTCCCCTTGCAGTCCTCTTCAATCAGAGGATTTTGTTCTGCATCTATCAAATGGTTATATATCAAATAGGCCTAGAATAGGATCTTCCTTTTGCACTTTGATCAAGTTCCTGATCTAGAGTATAAAAACACCATTGCATCACAGGCTCCTCAACTGCTTTTGGAGTTTTGGAGTGTGTTATCACATCTATCTTTTTATCACCAAGCAAGTGTTCAATGGGAACAACTCTCCCATCACAGCTCAAATTTTGGCTAACTGATCTGCCTTCTCATTCCCCTCTTTGTCCTCACTTGGTGTTTTCAAATGACCATGTTTTTTCCTCCAATGTATCATCAAATCATGTTCTAACACCAGTGTATTTCTGGCTTGAATCATCTTGCCGTATTTAATTGTTTTTTGTAATAGTTGAGCATACCTTTTACCTTCCAGCCAGGTATATATTCTACAAAGCTATTCCGTGCATAATCAGAATCAGTTACTAGAACTATTTCTTTGAGTTTATTTTATACTGCTGTAGAGATTGCCTTGTAAATAGTGACCAGCTCTGCCATTTGACTTCTTCAAGGACCTATCCTCATGCTTACCCTTGGAATGTTTTCACATTTTAACCAAATATTTCCTATTCCTGCAATGAGCTCTTTTTCTGTATTATTTTTTTCATCGTATGCACATCCATCTACATACTCAGTTGGTAAATCCTTGCATCCTTCTAAATTGAATGCTTTGTGAGGGGATTGCTCAAATTCATTCAAACTTGATTTTAGTTCTTTATCATCAGGTGTACATTCGGCTGCACAATCCTCCAAATCTGCTAGTCCTTTGGAAACCAGGTTCTAATTATAGTGACCATATTTCACTTTCCCAGGAAACCCCTGGAGTGCTAACGCCCAGGAAGAAATTCTGGTCTGGGACAAATTCCCTGATCTGATACTTTTACTTTGCATAAACTGCAGAGGCTAGTGGTTTGTCTCAGCAATTACCCTCTCCCCTTGAATTATGGGATGGAAATGCGGTAATGCCCAGACCGTGGTTAGGAGTGCTTTTTCGCATTCACTGAACTTAGCCCCTTCCTGTGACAATGCTTTACTAGCATACGCAATAGTTTTGTTATTCACATCATGCTTTTGATATAACACTGCTGACATGCATTGATCAGTGAATCCTATCTCTACAAAGAAATACTGGTTCTTTATTTGATATGCCAAACATGGTTCCTTCATTAGACACTCTTCTAACCTGGCCACTGTCTCACTTTGTTCCTTTTCCCATTTCCAGGGTACATCCTGCTTCAGTAATCTCATTAAAGGTTGTGTAATCTCTGCATAATTCTCAATACATTTCCTGTTGTAACCTGTTATCCCTAATACATTCTATAATCCTTTCAGATTAGTGGGATCTTTCAGTTTATATATTGCCTTCACTTTCTGCTTTTGCATGTTTAATCCATTTGCGCCACTTCATGATCTAGAAAGTTCACTTTCTTTTTACGCCATTGTGCTTTCTGTAAATAACCTTTTGCCCCAGCCTTCTGTAGCTGGATAAACACATGTCTAATCTCATTGAAATGGCTTTTCAGATTGTCATTTTTAATTAGCACATCATTAACTTAAACTATTGTCCACCTTTGAGCTACATCCGGGAGTGCCTTGCTCAGGAATATCCCAAACTCACTCCCACTATTGACATACCCAAAAGGTGTCTGGTAACATGCATATTGTGATTTGTCAAAAGAAAATGCAAACATACTTTGAATATCTTCAGCCAGTGGTACACATCAGTATCCAGCTGTAAGATCTATCGTGTTAAACACACATCGTTGACACGTGAACCTGTGCGAGACCCTGATTAACAAATGGAAGGGGCTACCTTGAAACAGGTACCTTTTTGTTTAATTCTCATAGATCTGGGCACAAACACCATTGGCCAATAGGTTTTAACACACCTAATACAGGGTTGTTTGATGTGCTATGAATGGGCCTAATAATTCCTCTAGATTCAAAATGTTTGATTATTTCAGCTAGTGATTCCAAACATGACAGGGGTAACCTACATTGTCGCACAAACACTGGCTCCCTACCATGTACTTCTGGTAATGTGGCAACATGCACATCTGTTAACCCCCAATCATATGCATCTTTGGCAAAAACCTGCTTGAATTTCATAAATATTTTTCTCAATTGGTCTTTTTCTTCTTCATTTGTGCAAGCATCTGCAGCCTGCATTTGCTCTTCGACCATTTTAGAAAACTCGGGGAAGTCCTTCAAAGGAGGAACCTGTGTCCTTTCCTCTAACCCTGTGGCTGGCTCTCTTTGGAGAGTTGACACACTTAAATATTTTGGAATATTGACCTCCATTCAATATGCTGTTTTTCACTTTCGGACTCCCCTAATTTGAATAGAATGCAATCATCTTGATGACAGCACACTATTTCAATAGACTCATAAGGATACCAGACTCAATTTTAAAGATTCCTTTAGGGTTAGAATCCAAGGTTTCTGGCAACTCACCCTGTGCAGTAACATAGCTTTCAGGGATGTTTCCAATCACTACATTACTGAAACCTGCAGTGTAGTAAGACTTCTCCATTGTCATTCCTATTGATGAACTCTCTTCCAAATGAATGTCTTGGCACCCTTTGTTGTCCACTGGAATTTGAATGGGTCCATCACCAGTCTCTATCAGTGGTGTATATTTGCATGCTAGCCCTTGCTGCCTCATGGATTCATTTAGGCATACAAATCCATCAGAATCTTTTATCTGTTGTCCCTTTCTGTACCTGAAGGCTATTGTAACTTGTCTGGTGAATGTGGGAATGGTATCATCCTTTTTCACCAGCAATTCAACTGCATAGTGTGCCATCTGTGTGCAATGATAACCCGGTCTTTTGTCCTCAAATTCAGGTGATGCCCCCCTAACCTGGACCACACCTTTTGATTTAAAACGTCCAACACCATACACATTCTGTGAATGAAATAATTTCCCAAATTAAATTTGTTTTGTGTCCTGCCCACGATCCACACATTGTAAAAGATACTCTTAGGACAAATTGTAATCTTTAAGATGCATTTTTCTACAATCCTTTGCCCTGACTCTGGATCATCCGGGCAATGATGTGTTGATTCTTTATTCTGAATTTTGGGATCGCCTCCCTGTCAATAATTTGTTGGGGTACCTTTTCATTGATGAAACATCTTTCATGTTTGAGTGCTAAAGTGGCTTCTATCATTTCAGGATGCCCATTTACATGGATAGGAATCCATGGCTGCCTATCACCCATGTGTGAGGGTTGAAATGTGCTTTTGTGTATTTATCTCTAGAGTGACATTTGGCTTGGGTTTTTCTTCATGTAAAAAAAATGCAATATGTTTTCATCTATTTCTGTTTGCCATTTTTTCTAAGGGGTCCAAATAAATCTCCAACGACTGCTTCACTTTTTCTCCCCTCATTTCATCCTGACACATAAGAATGACAGTGATGCTAGGCACACAGCCATTCTGAAGATACACTTCCACTGCACTTTCTGATTTAGCAATGCTATGGCATTCTTTTACACTGTTGTTTTGTGTCATTATTTTCTAAGGCGTGAATGGTTTTTTGGTTAGGGACCACAATACCGCATTTACCCCATCAATGAGGGGCGACAACCTACAGGCAATTCGTCCCTATGCGAAAGGGTATTAATTGATGGATGTGATCAATACTTCCTGTCTCATCTAATGCTTCCCTATCTTTATGTCAACCTCAGTGACACCTTTGATAGGTATTTCTTCACAATTGAAGGTGTGCAGAGGGCCTTTGTTTTGTCTCACCTTTATGTGATGTTGTGGGGATCTCCATACTTTGATACTTTTTTCTAGTTCTTTTGACATTATTGCAGCTTTGACACCCATATAAATTATTGCAAATGCATTACATTTTTCTTCAACAGTCATAGACGCATAGAACCTGTCTTCAGCCTCTTCTAGCTCACATAAAAAGTGTGATTTTTTGCTGATTTCAGGACTCAGCTTTCTTAGCTCTTTTTTACTCCTTGCGAGACACATGGGAATGTGAAATGATATTTTCCCTCCTTTTTGCCCACTTCATTTTGAATTTCTTTGTCTACTTCCCTGGGCTCAGAACCCTTTTGGAGTATAGCCACTGACTGTCCCTCTGACTTGGGACTACCAGTGTTCACACTGCAACTTCTTGACTGGGTATTTTCACAAGTGTCATATGACAGCCTGTCAATTACTGGCGCATGACACTTATCTGTGTTTTGCATGGTTCCTGCCCTTTCTGTCTCTTGGAATATTTGTGGTTCACAATGCACCTTAGGTGACTGACCTGCACCCTTCTTTTGAGCTACAGTTCTCTCTTTATGAAGCTCAACATTTTCTATTTTAAGGCTTTTTTTCTGAGTTACAGGCCTATTAACTTTTAAATGTTTGTCCTAAAATACATTTTGAATACACTTTGCTCTTTGTTTGGCCATGTTTCTTGGCTAGTATTTGTTAAACCTAGCTTTTTGCTGCAACTCGGACCCACCCATAACTGCATCTTTAAACAGGGGTAGCTTTTGACTCCCTTTCTAATAAAAATGCAGACACATAATAAGAGCACAAACCCAATTTGTTTTTAGCCCTTTTCTTTTTCATAGAATGATCAAATTCAAAGGTGTTCAGACAGTTGCATTATGCGATACAAGATACGTAGACATGAAAAAAATGAATTTCAGTAGAGTGTTTGCACACATAAAATAGCCTTTCGAATGATAAGTTTAATTTATGCACTTGTTGCCAGCTGGCCAACAGCGCTTGGCAGGCAACCTTGAATTGTTAGCAGATAGGAGCTTGTCATCTAACAAAGCTTACTTTATAAATGGAACCCACGCAGCATGGAAAATCAAAACTACTTTTAAACAGAAATAACAATCGATTGCTACTATAAGACCTGTAAGTTTTTCCAGACACACCACTCGCACCTCAATTTAAGACTGCATATTGACCCAGAACTGATGGCGATACCTCTGTCCCAACTTGGGAGGGAACCTGAGGTCATGTAGATAAACACTTGCGCAGATTAGCTCATCAAACAGCCCTCAGCTCTGGAGTCTGCCTGCCAGCTCGCTGCAAATCACTGTTCTTCTCAGCACAGTGTCCTAGTCCAGCCTGCCAGCCCATCTCAGCCCAGCATTCGAAGATGTTTCTCACTGGATGTTTCTGAATGTATGCCCAGCTACACCCACTCAAATCCTTATATTACCTCTTGCTGCCACTCCCAAAAAAATATTTCCCAACTAGAACCACCCACATCACCCGATCTGCTCAATATCTTTCCCTATTGAAACTAACTGTCCTGCTGAACAACAAATGTTACATCTCTTCCTTAGCTTCCAGACCCCACAATGGTTCTTTTCAGGAGAGCAGAATTCCATATTTTCATCACCCGGCATGAATTTAGCTTGCACATTTATTTTCTATTGAAACAGAGCCTCATGCATCTCTAATTTGGATTCAGGTTATTCCATATAGACTAATTGCACCCAATGTTAAGGACATGGGACATGTTTCTGGGGTTGGGTTAAGTTAGTATGTTAATGTATATAAGTTATTATGTTTGGTGCAAATTCAGTCAAATGGAACATTATCTTGAAATGAAACACATTTAATTTCTGAACACTGTACATTTCCTATTTGGTGACCCGGTTGAATTGGCAACCTACGCCTTACATATGTTTGTATCTTTATGCTTCTGTATAAAGCCCACGTTAAAACTAGATATGCATGCTAAGCTAATAAACCCCTGTAACTCGAAGCCCCGCAGCCATTCAGAGCCCCCATCGACTCCTACAGGTTAAGCACATTATATCAATCTGCTGGTGTACTATGTCCTCCCTAACATTCAGGGCATGCTTGTCTAAGAAACTTGTATTGAGTAATGCAATCTCAATGTGACAGTTAGGCATAACATTTTGAATGTTCACCTGTTTGTCCCTCAGTCTAATAGAGTTCCCAGAGGATACCTTGCGTGCAGCAATCGTGTCCATGGATGCGTGTCACAGGCCAACCACATCCGGCGCAGTGCCTGTGCATACTACTATCTCTCCATCTCCCTCGGCCAGGGTAGGGCGCCTCCCATGCCTCCAATCCCTTGTCCATACCTTTGTAGTAAGGGGTCAGCACCGGCGCATCGGCGCACAAACTACAATTCCCGTGGGAATTGTAGTTCGTTGCGCTAGGCGTTCATGAAGGCATCGAAAGCGGCAGACCAGACTTCCTATACCTGGACAGGTCGTACTCTGACAGAATGGACTACCACAGTCGCTAAGTATGAAATGTAAACACAATACATTTGCTAAAATGGCTAAAAATTCACTACATTAGTACTTTCAAATCTGGATGGCAGTGAATTAAAAATGTGCTAAAAGCTTGAAATATATGGCTTTACATGCAAAATTAAAAGCAAGCAAAATGAAGAGCTAAACTAAAAGTGGTTCATGCGGTAAGAAGGAAACAAAATACGCCATTTGCAATGCTAAGAAGTGGCGCCAGCGTGGAAAAAAAGCAAAAGCAGCGATTTAAATAATAGCAGACTTGCATTGAGCTTTTTTGCTATGCTGCTTGCTTGTTTATGCAAGCCCTGTAAAACTGTATTTTCAATAGGAAAACAAAAGGAGGATGTTCAAGCTGGAACCTGCATCGAACATGTATATGTATGAACATTTCCAGAAAAGCAGTGGTAAAAAGATGTAGCGGATGCCCGCATTTGGTGTTGTTTACACATTCTATAAAATAATGCTTGCGCTTCCACGATTACTTTTGTAAATCTGACTTTATTCTTCTGATTGATCAATGTATTCCAATGGCTACATCATTTGAAAATCAGCACAATAAGAGAGTGTTTTTCCCATTTCTTAAGCGAGGCAATATACACCCCCACTAATATCTGAACCCCAGGACTACCTCCTACTAAAATATCCTCTCTTTGTGTTTATTGAAAGTGGTATTAGTAATAGGCAACAATGATGCTTGATTAATTGAAGAAGGCACAGTCAGGATGTTCAGATGCCGGCATAAATAGAAAGATGCTTGAGGCTGAAATAACTTGGAGGCACCTAAAAAGGTGTTTCCTGGTGAGGCGGTGTTTGAACAGAATCAATGCCTTCTGGTCTGCGACCCTCATATTGGTCATGTCCTCCTCCTCTGTCATGGTCTGTCACCTTGTCTTTTCTTGCTCGAAATCGCCTCGTCAGCATAATAATTAGCAGGATGCTTAAGACACTGGAAAGGCCTCTCATGCCGGCCGTGAGACCCAGGAACACTTTCCTAAGGGCAAAGAGAGATAAAGGTTTCTCTGAAAACTGATCAAATGTGCAGAACATTTTTTACATAGAGGCTACAAACACACATTTCATGTTCCGCCAGATTGTTGATTTGATGGCCATTTTATTATATTTCTCTTCCTGATCAAATCGAAAAGTAGTTTCTTATGTTAACAATCTTTGTGCGAAGAGATAATATTGAATACTGGACTGATACGAATGCAGTATTGTGAATAAAAGCAGGTACTCCTTAATCCAACAATGAACGGCTAGTGAGATTCAGGGGCTTATTGCCAGTGCTTAATGACCGTGCTAGCTGCCTCTATTTCTTTGTATGGAACTGGTAGGCAGGTAAGCATCGAACATAAGAGAAACATACCCTTTTGCCCTTCTGCTGTTTTGCGAGATCCTGCAGGGAAATGAGCCATGTGCTTTATGCTATTTGTACCCCTGCCTGACTCATGTGGAGATCTATTCTCTCTCACTAGCCAGATGCTCATTCAACGTAGGAATGAATGCAGCATTCTGAATTCACTGGTGAAGGTTTGAATACATTCCTTTCTTCAGCACAGCTGCTCTAAGAATCATGGACACAAGTGTATTAGACCAGGGAAGGCTGCAGCATTGCTGCTGATACAAAGCAACACTAAGCAATCAAACTGAATTAAAAGACATGCAAGCACATTTACCACACACAGGATGCAAAAACAAGCATTGTTCTCCCATTTCTACTAATGTTTGTTTGTTTATTTATTTGGTAATATCACTAAAATCACAGGGATTGCAGTGTTACTATTTCCCTACAACCAAAGATTTCTATGAACAACAAAAACCTTCCCCTGCTCACCATGGTTACCCTGATACTTTAGGGAGACAGATGGATGCAGTTCAAAGAAGGCCATGCCAGCAATGCTCTAAAGGGGAGGGAAGCAGGTTACCCACATGCAGAGGACAATTTTAAAATCCAAGATAGTGAGACGCCTTTACATGACCTTCGGTCAACCCCATTTTCAGCCCACATGACAACAGGCAAAAATGATCTAATCAGAGGCCAGCCCAGACTGCACTATGCGTTTGAAATCTATGTCACTAAGCACCTCCCAAGCAGAGGAGAGACCAGACTATAAAATCCAGACTGCTCATTCTAAGAGTGTTGGTCGACGAAGAAGGATCTCTAGGCGATTGCTGAGTGAGAGGTCTACTGAAGTTGGATGAGTTGGATGGAGGTTTGAAAATGTAGATCTATATTGGAGAAGTGGGCTAATCATGAGTAAGTCGCTGTATTGGAGGAGGACGAGGGCTTTCATCTGGAGAGGGAGAGCATGGATTGTTGGAGGAGTATGGCAGTCATTTGGAGGAGGGTATTAAAGGGGGCAGGGAGAGGGGATGTTTTCCCCATTTGGTGAGGAGGAGATTGGAGTGGTGCATCTGAGTACATCGGGAAATATACGTACTCAGTATGAGGAACACAGTAGAGTACACATTGCTCCCTGTGTCCATGAAGAGCAGGGACATTGTAGTATTGTAGGTCAATCCAGGGAGAACTATAGAATTGGGGGGACAAATGTGACAGTACTGCTTCAGAGAAAGAGAAGGGCAGAAAGGATATATCCGGAGTAGCTAGGAGGGAGCACCTGGGGACCAAGACATTTCAATAGGGAGGCAGTCAAGTGACATATAACTACCCTACCATGTCCCTAAACCTTTGGAGGAACCTACCAGGCTTGGGAAAAAACCGCCTCTGTATTGAACTACTGGAGGGAAACATAAGGCTTTGATGAACCTAAACATGTTTGCCTTGGGAGGTGCTTACTGGGGATTCTCCAGAGGATGGTTTGGGAACCTCAGCAACCTGCAAACTGTTGACAAAGACCAGGGTGCTTTATTGGAGAGTGGGTTGGCTCCCCATATTATTTTTGATAGCCCCCTACCATTTTTGTTATCTAAATAAACCTTATCTTTTGAGAACTGCATCCTTGTGCCAGTATTCATGTCCCGTGCCATGTACTATGCCTGTCATCGGAAAATCCCTGGTAACATTGTATTACTTTGTAAAAATTGATGAAAACATGTCCATCTAGAAAGACTGTATACTGGGAAAATAACAACTTTGGAAAGCACAGTGATCACAATTCTCATTTGAGAACAATGATTTATTAGGTAGTTCATTTTATTGGAGTCCACCGACTAATGGCAGTGTTCGAGTCCTACCACTACTATAACACACTGGAAGTTCTGCCTCCACATATTTGGTTCTAGTATACCAGCCCCTGTCCCAAGTAAAAGACTCATAAAATGAATGCTCTGCGATAACCTACCAAGCAATGGAGCCACTTCATAAGTCCGAGCATCTCACTCACCAGATCCTTTATTTAATGTTTCATTTTTGAGTTCAGTGTAGTTTTTTCCTCAATTCATCGATTCAGAACCTGTCCCAGTGTGCACAATCTCCATAAACAGCTGTACTAGGAAGGGGGCAAGGACACAACTAAAAGCATTGTAGAACGCTATCGGAAACCCTTCCGGCCCTGGACATTTACCACCGGCCATTTCCTTTATTGAATCTTCAACGTCTTGGCCGGTAATCACTGCACCAAGACTCAATTTATCTTGTACGCCCAAATTCGGCATAACTATTGTATGCAAATATTCACCAACCTCAAATTCAGAGACAAGCCCACCATCACTATATAAAGAAGCATAGTATTGCCTGAATGCCCTACAGATGTCTTAATTTCTTCTCAAGACTGAACCCCCACTATCCACAACAAAATGCACCTGTCTCCTCTTTCTTCTTTAATCGGCTCACCAAAAATGCCCCTGAGCTCTCACCACGCACCCAGAAACAATGTCTTGAATAAAATAACATGTATCTGTCTTCAAATGTAACTCACATTCCAAAGAACTCTTAGCATGTAGCATAGTGCACATATTATCCGCATTTGGATAGCCGTTGTAACGTTCTCTAAACTAACCATATCTTTCTCCTTCTGCCTCATCTTGTATGATGCAAATCTGATCAGTCTACCACGTATCATGGTTTTCAAAGCATCACAAACTAAGAAAGAGCATTCACTGACTCCAGATTATCCTTCAAAAACAAGGAGATTTCATTTGCAATATGGCTGATAAAATCTGGATCAGAGCAGCTTTGTATTCAGCTGCCACTGTTTTCTAGATTTCAGTCCAGCTACGGAACCATTCAAAGCCAACTCAGCATATGCATGGTCCAAGATCACAACATCACCAATAGTGGTACTGCAAACATCCCCACAAAGGCCCCTGCTAACTAGAAAAAAAGTACATCTGAGGAGAAGTCCCATGTGATGCCGGAACTGACAGATGGTAGGCAATTTAGGCAGTGCACGTTTACATTCTTCATCATTCTGCCTCGCCCTTCTTGCCCAAATAGTGCCACACCCTGAACTCTAACAGCACCAACAAGCGGCCCCACTACTCAATGGTGGCACTGGGTCATACTGTGCTAGACTAGAAATGGGGTTCAAAAATACATTTGGGCTGACTCAGACTGAAAGGGAGATGAGGGTCACTTTCTTGGTAGAGTGTGAGTGGTATTATCCAACACTCCCTCTGTCTCTGTCACCATTGGAGGTGGGTGCTGCAGTAGTTCGCTGTGGGTAATTATAATTCCCTATACACATACTTCTGCCACATTTTACAGTGCTTCATCATTGATGAAGTACCCAAGTCGCTGTTCTGCTGGTTACCCTGTAGAATCAGAAAAATACAATAATAAGGCTTTTACACCATGCAAAGGAAAATACACCGACACAGGCTTGTAAAGATTCCCAGAATCTTTATTACAAAACTGAACAGTATCGAACAAAGTACACAAATAGCTATTTGGCCGTCAATACATCACAGAGACCACCAGCAGGGTTCAATGTGAGCAGTGAGCAGGATTTGCTAGCTGGACATCATCGTATTTATACAGTTTGTTATAATGATGTCCAGCCTCTCACTAAGTTAATTATATACTGGGCTAGGGTCGCACCAGGTTTGTTTCCTAATTTACATATCTCGTGCATGCGGTTTACTTTTCAACATATTTACTAACACACACTATTATTCTTTAGTTTAATGTTACACACTTTACACATTGCTTTAATACAGATCAAACAAATGTTTCGCATGTCGTATTTGATTAGCGTTATTGTTCTTGTGTACTTGTAGGTTAACATCGCTGATTCAAGTAATCCCCTGATCCCGAGGTCAACGAAGGACAAACTCTACATGACCCTAACATGTAGCCTGAAGGCAGGTTGGACATTAACTCCCCTACAGAGGTTGGAGAGGTTAAAGCAAGAACAAGAGCACACGAGACGGCCATTTTAGACTACAGGGTGACTTTGCATGAATAACTAAAATGGCGGCTTTAACCTAAAATGGAGGATTGATTTACTTAAGGTCTCGACCTTGCAATACGAATTTCCTCACAAAGCGACTGGGCATAGGCCAACATATAGAATGAGGACGAAACAATATTATATCAGTTCTAACAAACCCACTGACCTATCTATTGGCAGAGGTTGCATATTATATGGCCTGTCAGTCCTAATCTGTGGCAATCTGAAGAAATCCCACACCCATGACCAGAAAGGTGATGATATCATGGGTGACGATGGTTTCTGACCTGTGTTCACCCTCTTCATGAAAGCCTAATCTTGCATTGCGCCATCTCATGTGTGGGCAATAGTGCACTGGCCCCGCTCTCTTCCTCCTGAGAGATCTACTCGGTGACCATCTCGACTCTCCCACCTTGTACTGTTTGGACTCTTGTATCACTTTCAACTCATGATCTACCCTTTGCCTTTTGTCTCCCTTTGGTTACCTCTCCATGCTGCTCCTCATGTACCATCTATTTCACACCAAGTCTAAGGTGAATGCACTCACCCATGTCCTTCAGTTTCTGGCTTGTGAAATTGTTCTTTCAAGTCTTGGGACTCCAAAATGGAGAGCCTTACCCACACCAAACACCATGATCTGAGGCTGGTTTTCATACATAGGAATCCCAAGGGGCTGGTTGAACCCACCCACAAAGGCTCATACTCCCGGAAAGGTACAATGTGGCAAGTTTGAGCACCTGTTAGGAGGACAACGCCTCCCATGTGGTCCATCTGGAAATGATGGAAGTTTTCTCCATCCCATTAAGGGTTTCACAATTGCACCGGCCACACTACAGATGGCCACCGTCTTGGTACCAATGGCCCTTCCAACCTTGCGGGCAATCTGATCGTCCAATACCATAATGTCATTGGCAAGATGGTGCTTGGATGGTGATTAGGGCCTTAATCTTGAAGGCTGCATCAGCATTTCACCCAGAGCAAGAAATATTACCTTCTCTTTTTGAAACCTCAATTTGAGCAGATGCATTCACTTCAGTTGCCTTTGGTTTTAGCAGTCAGTTGAAAATTACATGCCTGCTACAATATTTCTAAGACACAGTGATACTGTTTTTACAAATGTTTGGGCCATGCAAAATATGTAATTTTAGAATTTTTAAGAAGGATGGAAAATTCCACAGCATTCTGGCTAGCAAACTTGGAAAAGCCCAAACAAGTACCACTGGCAACTTCCTGGCTCATCATATCTCCAATGCGGTACTGCACCCACAGACAGAATGTTACCACCGTCTGTCTACTCATACCTTATCCCCCACCGCTCCCTCTGAATCCTTTTCCCCAGGGATTGCAAAACGCAATGCCAACCTCAGACTCTGCACAGCCATCATCAGCCCTCCCCTCTCTCCTGCCCCTTTTCTCAATGACCTAGCAACACCTCCGGCGCCTCATAAGTCTCAACCCCCCAGTGCATCTTGATTAACACTAGAGTGCTCACAGCCCATTCCTCTGACATAATGGATTCCATTAACCTGAACAACATTGACATCCTAGCCGTCACGGAAACATGGCTCATCCCGACAGCTGGCCCCTCACTTTCCATTGCTGTTCCTACAGGCTGTGCTATACTCTGTTGTTATAGAGCACACAGAAAAGGTGGAAGCATCACCCTCATCTCTAGGACACCCTTCCAGTTCACCCCAGATGTCCATTGCATGCCCCCAATGCTAATCCATCTTAGCCAAACTCAACTGATCGCCCAACTCCACCATCACCCTCGATCTTATCTATTGACCACCAAGCCCTGCCACTACATTTGTGGACGACCTCCTCATATAAACCAACCTCAAACCCACCACCCAGATCATTACTTTGGGTGACTTAATCCTCAACATCAGTTAAACTTCCAACACAAATGCCTCCACTCTTGTGACATTAACCAGTGCCTTGGACTGCACCCAACATATTCACAACACACTCATAAGGATGCACATTAGATTGGCTGCTGTAGCACGAGTGCAATATCACCATCCTTTCTAACCTTCCCTGCCACTAGTCATGCCACCACATTATCACCGACACCATCACCCTCCCTAACAAATGTCCAATATCAGGCACCACAACATGCATCTCTCAACAACCCACCATCTCCCCCAGCACTCACAACCTCACCAGTCCCTGGCTCCTCCCATTACTCAGCCATACTCTGTCCCTCCTCTATGATCTTGCTGCCTATGTGGATCACTACAAATCGTTGCTATGCAAGGCAGATGACTCCCTAGCCCCACTCAAAGCTTGAAAAGCAAAATATATAAAAATCCACAATACATGGTTCTCCTCAGATCTTCTTAAACTACACGCAAAAAAGAGGACAGACAAAACAGCCTGGCAGAAAGACCGTACTATAGCAAATAAAACCCTTTTCTCAAAGATCTCCATAAAATACAAGCACTTCATTCACACCACTAAAGTGGATACTTAAAATGAGAGAATTGCTAATGCATTCTCTAGTTCCCATGAACTATTCGCTATCCTTTGTAAGCTAGAAACCCCCATTTCTCCCCCTTCCACCGTTATGAAAGAAAGCCTTTGGTGTAATAATATCCAAGATGCCTTCACTGGTTAAATTACACAACTGCAAGCCATAATCATCACCAAACGCACCCACATACCAGATGCATTGCCATCTATCCATCAGCCCACCAGCTCACATCCCCCTCTTTAATTTCCATCTCATCTCTCGCTCTGACCTTGCCACTACAATCAAATGGCTCCACCCTTCTAGGTAAAAGAAAACATTTGCCCAGCATCCATTGATGGAGGATCCTCTGCTCCCACTTATCACTGCCATCATCAACTCCTCCATTTCAGTTTGCTCTGTCCCATCCACACTTAAAGAATTCTGGATCGCCCACTACTCAAAAAACATGACGTGACTGCTACCAACTTCCAGCCTATCACCAATTTCCCCTACTCTTGTAAATCATCAACAGAATTTCCTGCTCCAAATTCAAGATTTCCTCGAAATTCACAACATTCTGTGCCCCTAGCAATCTGGTTTCTGGTCCCGACACAGAAATGTAAATGCTCTTTTGTACCTCAAGAACCAACTCAATGTCACGAATGACAGCATAATTCGCTCTCTCTTCTCCTACTGCTTGATCTCTCGGCAGCCTTCGACCTAGTCGACCAACAAACTCTTTGTCATCACCTTACATCCTCTGCTCACTTCTACCCTAATTCCACCAAATGGGTCTCATCCTTCTTGGCCAACAGAATCACCAGAGTCTTCGCTGGCGATGCTGCTGCAACTCGAACACCAATCTCCTATGATGCACCTCAAGGCTCCTGTGTCCCACCGACCCTCTACAATGTCTACACAAAGCCTCTTTTTGATCACCTTGACTCTCTCGGCACCTCATACACAAATTATGCCAACAACACCCACATTCACTTCGCCCTTTCTGGTGATTACCCACTCGACACCCTCAAAGTGAACACTGTATATGAAACAATCCAAACCTGGATGGCCTCGCACTGTCTGTGTTGGAATGTTGAGAAAACAGAGCTGCTTCTCACTGGATCCCAAACCCGCCTTGCAAAACTTGACAATGCCTTCAATCACTTCCTTATTGTCCGTCAAAAAATCCCTGTTGCCTCATCTATGAAAACCCTGGGTGTATACCTAGATGCCACTCTCAACATGTCATGACAAGTTAATCACATCGCCTCCTCCGCCACCTATGCCATGAAGCTCAACAATGCTAGCAAATTGTTCCTTTCCACTGGGAATCACCTTGCTGTCGCACAGGCCCTTATAAGATCCAAACTGGATTACTGTACCACCCTACTTTGTGGCACCACTGAAAGAAACACCTAAACAAACTCCTAGTAATACAAAACAATACTCTCTGTGCCTGTTTGGACCTGGGAAAACACAACCACATCTCGGATGCCAGAAGATCCGTTCACTGGCTCCTTGTCGGAGAAAGAACCACATATAAAATTCCCTCAATCACCCACCAGTGCCTATCAAACTATGCACCTTACTACCAAGCTCATAGACTCAATAGACATTGAGGCACAGGCAAGTGGCATAGCACGGGCACCTTCAGTGACTAGGAAAAAACTCTGTAATGCCTCTTCTGAAGCTTATGCAGTTTGTCTTTTTCTGTCCTGCATATTCAAGTATCAGGAAGACCACTTTGGTACCGTTATTGTGAAAAATAGCCATCAGACAATGTAGGGCAGCACAATGTGCACTTTTGATGACTGATTTACCGTTGATTGCTTGGACTTTCTTATGTTTTTAAGGAGAACACTAAAAGTAAGAGACAGGTTGATGAACTATCTGCCCTAGATGATTCTTGATTTTAACACTTGCTTCCTGTTTTTATTTCTTTTGTATATAAATCTCTGGTATCTACTACTTGCACATGATGTACATATATGATTTATTCAACGACAAATCTTTAGTTGCAAGGACGTTAAGGTGAGAACTTAACACAACAAAACCCTTGAAGTTCAGCTAAAGCCACCTTAACTTAGCGCCCTCTGTTGTTCAGTTTATGTCCACACTGATGACATCACAGATGACACACCTGATGGCATCACTGATGACATCACTAGTGACATCACACATTATATCATCTATGGCATCACTGATGGAATCTCTGATTAGATTACAACACTAGCCGGCTGTGGCCAGTGCCCATAGCCTTTGAATGTGCCCAGTGTATAGTTTAACACATTAAGGGGCCACTAGCCATGGCTTTCCGCCATGGGCAGTGACCACTGATTATTTTACAACACTCATCGGCCACTAGACAACAAATTAAGGGGCCACTAGCCATGGCCTTCATCCATGGCTAGTGGTCATGCCCTTTGGCCATCCCCCCTGTATATTGTAACACATTAAGGGGTAGAAGCCATGGCCATTAGCCATGGTTACTGTCCACGGCCTCCAGCCATGGCCAGTGACCACTGTATATTTTACAGCACTCATCGGCCACTAGATATGGCCCTCGCCCATAGGCAGTGATCCCAGCCTTCGACCGTGCCCACTGTATATTGAAACACATTAAATGGCCACAATCTATGGACTTCAGCCATAGCCAATGGCTACGGCCTTCGTTCCGTGTCCACTGTATATTTTACAACAGTAACCAACCACTAGCCATGGCTTTCCGCTTTGCACTGTTTCCACCTCCTTGGCCATGGCAAAGCCCACAGCCTAATTTTCTAATTAGTTAATTAAAGCTTTTATTAGCTAAGTCATAAATATCATGTCTGATGCCATCACAGACTGTAATCAGTGGTGTTATATATCATGTAAACAGGGATGTCACCAGTGATGTCTCCAGTGATTCAATCAGTGATTTCATCAGTGTTGTCATAAATGATGAAAGCGGTGATGTCCTCAATTATGTCATCAGGGATGTCATTGGGGATGTCATCATTGTTTCCATAGGCTGCACAACTGGGGGTGCAACATTAAGGTGACTTTAACTGAATTTCAGGATTTTTATTGCGTTAGGCTCTCACCTTAGCATATTTGCAACTAAAGTCTTTTCCTTGATTTTCAAGTGTTTTGTTATTCCATAGATTTTTTCCACGCCACTGGCCACGGCCTTCATCCATGCCCACTGTATATTTTAGAACCCTACCAGACCACTAACCATGGCCTTTGGACATGAGCAGTGGTCACGGCCTTTGGCTCTGCCCATTGTCCATTTTAAAACACTACCAGACCACTAACCATCGCTTTCGACAGTGCCCACTGTCCATTTGAAACACTACCAGACCATTAGTCATGGCCTTTGGCCATGCTCACTCTCCATTTTAAAACACTACCAGACCACTAGCCATAGATTTTGGCCATGGCCAGTGGTGGACACAGCCTTCGGCCATGCCCACTCCATATTTGAAAAAAAACTTGCAAACCATCACTCAAAGATGTTCATCAACCACAGACTCATTTTGACCTGTTTTGACAGTGGTTTTGTTATGTATAAAAGATGGCAGGCTTTGAGAACTCACAATTTTATGTAGGCAATGCGCAGTGAGATAAAATGATTTGCCTAAGATCACACATTTTGGTTATGCAGTGTGCTACAAGCCACTTGTTTTATAGCCGGTCTCTTGGTGACTGTTGTGATACTTCACACATTCCCAACTAACTGCATTTAAGCAGCACAAAAAATGCAAAATAAAGAGGGAAAAAATGACCAGTTTAAACAATAACATATGCCCAGTGACTTTTTCCCCCATAGCGAAAATCAAAAGCTGTGAACAATGAATATATGCCCAGTAAGTGAACATATAATTTAAAGTGAAATATACAAATGTAGTTCAATTGACCTTTCCCTTAGAAAAGAGACAAAATAGCATTGGACTTTTAAAAAAAGTAATGAACACCAGATTGACTTTGCCAGCATATTTATTGGAATATGAGACAGGAAATGTTCCAATAAATATACTGACAAAGTATAACAGGTGCTCGCCTTTTAAACCCAGCAATCTCTAGTGAAATATTCTCTGGAAAACAAAATCCCAATACGAAACACGTGCTTGTGGTTTTGTGGGTAAGCGTCTGCACTGGGAAAATGGCAACCTGAGTAAATCCCTGGTAGCCAAATACTTGAGCCTACTTGCCAACCTAAAAAAAGGGGGTTGTGTCCGAAACGGTTATCCTTTTGTGGCTCTGATGGTTTAGGCTGCCCTGGCATTATGGGGATATTGTATTGACATGTTTGGCAGGCTTAGTCTAGGTGTGGCAGCCTTGGACATAGAGTGTAAGCATGGTGTGCTTTTGCTTTAGAGTGTAGATACAAGCCCTGTCTCAGGAATTTCCTTTTTGTATTGGTTGATAGGTCTCACCTCAGCAGCATGTTGGTGGCCTTAGCGTATTCAGGCATTGGTGGGGCATCTGATTGCAAGAGTAATAAGCTGGGTCTGGGCGTGGCAGGCTCAGATATGAAAGTTAGCTGGTTTGCCACCATACTGTGGATTACCCTATGGTACCTGCTTGAGCATCTCCATTTGAGGTATTTGTGTTTTGGAACATGTTTTCTTCTTTAGACACAGGAATGAACAATTATGTAGTCATGGTTATTCTCTTTCAGGGATTTTTTTACTGTGCCTACTCCCGTTTAGGTTTCCCTTTTCAGGTGTGGGAGTTTGAATGAAGGTGTGCTTGCTGGGTTTGTTGTTGAAGGGTGCAAGATGTTATGTAGACGGTCTTGAGTGCATATGATATGATGCTGTGTTGTCTCACTTGTCCTCTCTCTATGTTAGTAGAATGTTGATGGAGGGGATGAATGACAGCTCAGAGAATGTTGGATTAATGTGAAGCATGTATGATTCTGGGAGTATCAGTTGGAGCTAACACGAATAGGCCTGTGGATAGACTGTTGGGTGTCTCCTTGGAAAACAAGTTATAGTAATGTAATATATGTAACTGTAAATACAGTTAAGGTTTTTTTTATTCATCCTGACTCAGAGATCTGCCTGCCCGAGAAATATCTACTTTCGGAATTACCCAGTCTTCTTGGACTGGCATGTTTTATTAAAATTAAATTTGAAATCCTTAATGTGGGCAGGATGCTGTTGGTGCTCCAGTGCTGTTTGCAAAGGCAGAGATGGCCCCATTTGTGCTTGTTCTTTATTCCCCTATCTCATTAATTGCAGCACAAAATATGCTGGCTCTACAATGGCCGATGAAGGCATGGTTAGTGCAGCGTTAGTTGTCTTCATGATGACTGGCTGGTACATGTATCAACTGCTGCTACATTCTCTGAGCCATTTTCTCCTTCGTCGTTTGCCTTGTTATCACACTGCAAAATCCTCTTACTGATCTGCTATTCCACAAGTGGTGCTGTAGCTGTGGACACAACTGTCGTTGTGGTTAATTTATATCATGGGAATGTGCCAGCTCTTAGGGTCTGTATATTGAACACTCAAACAAAATGAGAGTGGAAAACAAGCAGGGTACAAAACATAGTTTTTAACGGAACACATTGAAATCAAATATTACACTAAAAGATATAAGTGGACCATTACACTGTATAAGTGGTCGAAAGCAAACATTGGGCTGTTTCTTTTCTGACAAACACATAAAAAAAAATCATGTGGCAGATGTCACGCAATATTCTGTCACACAGCAACGCTGTATACCTTATGTCACCACTATCATCAACAGCACTGTTAAGTGCCCCCCTTTATTTCACAGGGTACATGCTTTATATTAAGGACACCGACACAGTGTTCGTCAAATAAATCTTCATTATTTCTCCTGCACACGTACTCTGACTCCTCCCCTTCCCATGACCCGCCTTCTTGTTCCAAAATCCTAATACATGCACCCATGCCTGATCATAGAAACAAGACAGGACAATACGGGCCTCATTACATGGTAGGCAGTAACCATGGTGCTATTAGCGCCATGGTTGCCGCCGGTACCGTACCGAGTCAGCCATGGTGAATGGCGGAATTACCGCCCTATTCCAAGGTGTGTGGGGGTGGTAATTCCCCTTTCACCATGGCACTTCCACATTCCCATTTGAGCCCTCATAGGGCTCAATGGGAATGGGGAAGGTGGCAATTACGGTACCACAAATTGCTGTACCGTAATTGCCTCCAAGGTCCCTTTGCGGGCCCGTTCCTTAACGGCTGGTAAAACCAGCCGTTGAGGTCGGGTCCCGCAAAGGGACCTCATAGTAAGGCGGTAACGGTAAACCCTTACCGCATTCCGTGTAATGAGGCCCTACAAGTACGTGAGCTGTGAAGGGAAAACAACTGTTAGTGTCTGTTATAATGGTGCCAGTGCTCCCACTTGCAGGGACTTGGGAGCCGTGCCGGGCCATTATGCTCACTAGTGGAAGTGCGATTAAGCACACATCTGACTCGTACATAACTTGGCCCTCGACTGACCTTCCTCTGTTGGAGGACGTTGCAGCATTTATTTTGCGTTACCACGTAGACGTGGTGATGTCAACATAACATTCCTCTTCTTCCCCATGAAACAAACAAAATACATTCTACTTGTAGCAATTCAAGTCCTTACTTGCACATATAGTCACTTTTCTTGTCTTGTGGCCTCACAGCTGTTCTCAGGTGGTATCGGCTGTGCTGCCGTCTGGTCAGGCTCAGAGGAGGGTTAGCAGGCTGTGGTTCCACCAATCGTTGTCCTGGGCTACCAGGGTTCGATCTGAGGTTTCCATACTGTCCTCATCGGGATGCCCCATATCACAAGGGCTGGCAGCCTGGTGCTAGCTTCCCTCTTGCTCTTGTTGGTGCTTCCACAAGTCTGTCTCTGTACCTTCTCGGATCACTGCTTTCTTTCCACAATGTCTTGGGAACTTGTTTAAACCTCGAGGCATTCCTGGTGAGTAGCCTCCAGTTTTGGCTTGCTATGACCATGCATCCTTTTCGTCGTCTTACTGTCCAGGGCTCGGTCTGAAAGGTACTCGCCAGCGTTGTCCTCGATGGGTTGCGGAGGACTAACACTTGGTCTCCTGCTTTGGTGTGCAGCTTCCTGGCCCATTGCTTGTGACTCATGTGTTAGTTTCTCCTCATACTCCTCTCACATGTTCTCCGCTTCTCTATCAACCTGGCTTTGTTTCAGCTGTGGTGTGGTATAGAGGATCATAGCATAGCCCAAAATGACATCAGCTGGGGGGAGGGGGTGTTTGTTGGCACATGAGATGGTAGGTGAAAATTGCGGAGGAATCTAAATAGTTATAGTTCCCATCGGGCTGATTGAATCCTTGTGATCCTCAGGACTTTGTTCAGTGTTTTCATGAATCAATCGACATCCCTGTTTGCCTGAGACCATCTTCGCATGATGATGTGTTGTGCGATCTGAAGGTGCTCCATGTATTTGGCGAATTCAGCTCCTTAGAAAGGTGGTCCATTGTCGCTCGTCAGCTGCTTTGGCAAACATTATTTCTAGTGCCGGTATGATGACATCCACTGCCATGGAGCAAACTGTAATTGATTTCAATCCGGCACACATCCAAGTCAATGCCTAGCATGTAGTGCACAACTGAAATCCATATTTATTTCTGTCTAAAAGTTCTTTATTCTGAACGATTTACCACTCATATCACGCCCTTCTCCTGAAACCCCCCACCCCCGGTCACACTGAACCAGGAATCAGGCTGGTTTGTAAATGTAAATGTTTATTCATGTATTTAGAAATGAATCACAAGATGTCTTAAGAGGTACACAACAATCACCAATGGGATGAGGTAACACTGAATAATCTCTTTAATACACGAGGAGTAAGTAGTGAGCAAAATAATTCAGCACAGAAAATAATACTTTTGTGGTGGTTCAGATCAAAGAGCACTGTGGTTAGAGGTTCCCCCGCACATCCCTCATGCCCCAATAGGTAATGTAAAGCGATAGGAGGAGAGAGCGGGTATTCAGGAATTGCGGAAACCAATTAGAATATCAATCCCTTTTTCCCCCTTTCAAACACAAGAGAAAATGGAATGAACTGTCAAGTTGTCAGAATGGCTTTTAAAGTTATCCTTAGAATGGACTGGGCGAAAACACCAAATGTGCCGCTTTGGATAGTTGCACACAAACACAAGCAATGATTTAACCCCAAGAAAACATTTGAAATCCTAAAATTCAGGTCTGAAGCAATTTAAAACGAAAATGTGTGACAAACTTTTCACTGCGCAATATTCGCGATAACCGGAGAATTGCATTAATTTGAAATGCGATGGAAAGCTGTGGATGTTAGCTACAAGCAAAAGTTGAATTTCTGTTTCTATCACAAAAACTGAGGGAGTTACATACGTTTTAGTAGAGGTTGTTTTTCAAGACAGGCGCAAGAATGTAAAACAGGAATGCGCTTTTAAAATGACAAAAGGGTTTCTTACAATAGAGGATGACTATGAACAAAACAAATACCACACAGAAACACAGTCACTTGATCAGGGTGACTGCCTGCTAAGGAAACTTGCCTTCTTCAGAAGAGAAAAAGATCAACGCAGAGATAGTTTTGACAATACTAGTTCTGGAGGAAGATAGGATGGGTTGGAGAGAGGGTTCAGACAATGCCAAGATACTCCTAACAATAAAGGTTCTGAATAAAAGATAGGATGGGTCTAAGATAGGGATAAGACTATGCAAAGTACATATGCCAGTGGCACAATTATTCATATTTATACTCACTGGATAAGTTTTTAAATGGGACCATCAATTCTGGTCAGGGGATGGGATCTGGTTTAGGAAAGACAGCTTGGCACATTGGACTGGCAGGATCTTCAAGGCATTCTGGTCACAGCACGGCACAGGACTGGACAGGATCTGCCCTTCTGGCTTCTGAGGATATTTATTCTCTTCAGGCAAGCAGTAACAGCACAGCCCGGCTGTATTATGATGCTTCCCCTTAGGCTTGTGGGGTTCTGTTCTGGAATTTGAGTTCTAACTGTGAATGATTCAGCTATGCAGTGGGCCTTTTGCTTTGCCAAGTTTCTGGAGTCTGGAGCAAGGAAGATGTAGAGTTCAGCAGCAGGGTGCTCCGCCACCATCAGGATAGTGAGTGAATCTGTCTGTCTTTGTGTGTGGTGAACTATCTCTATTTATGCTCTGAAATTACATCATACGGAGGGTGTGTGGGCCGCTTTAGCCTAAGCTTGCCCCTTTGAAAGGTGATTGGGTCAAAGTCTACTCTCTGCCTTGATAGTAGGAGAGAAATGAAGTGTCATCTTTATGGTGTGATTTTAGGAGGCTGAGAATCCACCCCTAGCCCCTGGAACACAAAATCTACTTTTGGCAAAATACCTATTTCCACATGTGCAACTACTATAAAAATCACATATACAGATTACATATTTTACATAGCAGCTAATCCTCAAAACCCTGTAGCTGTGGGATCTTGTCTCCGCTTTTCACAGAATGTTGCTCTTTTCATTATGAACACGATGTCCAATTTTTAAGCAAATGTATACAAGTGTGCGTGTTTAACATGGGAATAAGTGTATAAAGTTTCACAATTCTAGCGGAAATACATTTTGCGTAACATCATATTTTTTGCCATTGCTGTCTAGAACATGTCACACAGTTCTGGCACCTCTTCACCCAAGCAGACAGACATTACATTAAGCACTCTGTTATTTTTATATTTTTCACAATTTTAAATAGTAAGTTATCGGTCCTTTTAAAATGGGTTCTTTGTCCATGTTAAGCAACAAATGGTTGTTTGGCTCCACCCCTTTGTCTCTCCCTGGAAGCCCAGGAGCCATATCCCATGTATGTTCCTTGTAGAGGCCATTTACGACTGTCTTGTCACTTCGAATTTCCTGCTCTGCAGCTTGTCATTGTTCATTTTGCCTCTGTAGACCATGTTCTTTCCTACATTGTAATTAACACTTCTCAGTGATTTCCTGTTGGAGGGGAAAGACCTTCGTTCTGTGAGAAAAACCTGTTATTCAAGTTCTGCAGCTTCAGCCAGGTTTAATTTAATTGTTAAATTCTGTGGCCTTTTCCTTAGCACAAAACAAACTTGTTATCAAATAACAGCTAGAATTCTCATTCAAGATTTTAAACCATGGGATCAAAACAATTACAATATGGGTTACTATCAGTAACAGGCCTCTTGGAATGCAAACATTTGATTTTCAGTTTATACATGTTAAACTTTAATCCGGCAGGCCCCTGACAGCTGTCATCCCAGCAGCCCTCTGCTGCGCAGAGATTTTGACAGCTCCACAGACAGGCCACTTTTGCTGTGGGAATCTCTTTATGCTCTCATCTTTTCAGGACCTTGCAAGTTCAGAATGATTTCTTAAACTAAGTGAATTGTAGCACCCAGCAAGAATTTTGAATATTTGAAAAGTGTTCTGTACCGGCATTTTGGAGTTTCAGCAACAAAGAAAAAGTGATTTAAAGCAATATTTGAGTTTCATTTAGCAAAGCACTGCTTTTTCCTTCTGCACTCTACTTTCAATTGTTGTGGAGTCCAGTGACACATTTCAGTAGTGAGCACTCTGTTCCAGCACTGACAACATGCATGTGGGATTGGGCAGCCATAATTTTGTGCATTGAAAAGCGCGATTTTCAGGGGTTTTGGCGTGCACAAGGGTTTTGCTGCCATTTTTCTGTTTCTGGCACCATCATAACAGAGTGATGCAGCATCGCCGAGCAAAAGTCGGTCAATACATCCCACAGAGCCCCCCCTCCCGACTTGAGTTTGACCGCCCGTCAATGGGAAGTCGAGAGATTGGGATGTTCTTTTCTTTTTGGTCCAGGTGGAGAAATTTAGCTGCTTCTCCCATTAGTGCTGGATAGACACGCTCTCCTCGCCGGTTCTGGTTGGGAGTATAGAGCGATACTCCGGGCCCCTTTGGTCTTTCCTCCCAGTCCCCGAGTGGTCCTCCCTGGTAATTAGGATTTCTTAGTTCCAATGCTATGAGACAGAACAGAGCATGGTTAGGGACATTTCCCCACTAATACTCCCTGAGGGTGTAGTGGGGCAGATATTGAATACAATTTACAATATTCCCTGCCTATAATTACTAATGGTTTTAACAGGTGGATTCTTCTAGGTTGCTAGAATTTCCCCCTCTGGGTATCCGGTTGGCTCCTCTATTTACCGCAAATTATGCCTGGGATGGCAACTCTTCAGCTGGTTTATGTGGACCCACTATCTTCCCCTCTGCCAAACTGCCCTTCGGGATGCGGATTCTGTAAATGGGTCCTGGGATGGTCACCTCTCCTCCATTTTTGCAATTCCATTAATCACTAGGGTCCAAATTAATATCAAGTTGGTTGAGGAGATCCGGGCTCATATAAAAGGCGGAAGCAACACCTTGCACAACCCAATAAGTATCTATTATGCTTTTGTTATTCCTAGATATTTTGATCATACAACTGCTAAGCAGAGGATGTTTGGAGTGGGGTGGTTCCAGATTCCGTACCCATTGCTGCACTGACTTTACGCCGGTTAGGGTCTGGTCTTTTGGGAGTTTGTTGAATAGTGCTTCGCTAATGAAGCTTTCTTCGCTATTCAAGTCAACTCGGGCAAGGACAGACTCCTTCCAGTCATTTAACTGAATCGGGAGGAAGCACTGTTTCACCCTTTTTCAGAATGCCAGCTAAGTTCAGTCCTGGTTTGATGTCAATTTTGGCTATGAACCGGTTTTGCGGCCATTTTGCTGTTGCTGTTTCTGGAACCATCATAACAGAGTGATGCCACATTACAGAGCAAAAGTGGGTCAATACATCCCACAGAACTATCTTGACCTATGGGTAATGAGCGTGTTCGTCAATAATGACTAGAAGGTAGGTCTCTTCTTGTACTGTGCAGAAGTCAACGCACACCAGCTGTCAGCGTGATGTGCTTCTGGGCACATTTTGAATGGGTTTGTGCCTTGGCGGGGCTCCGGTGGATAGGCAGTGGAGGGATATTGTGACAACATCCTCCACTTTGGAGTCGATGTGGGGAAACCATACTCGGTCCCTGATTCTTGCTTTTGTCTGCACCATCCCTTGATAGCCCTTGTTTATCCTCCCTTGAAGCAATGGTGGGATCACGATGCGGGATGCGGACCCCCTCAGGATGAGGCCTTCCTCTGTGAACGAAAGTTCATGGTGGACGGTGAAGATGCCTGTCAGAAATTCTCTTGCTTCTGCGGTGCGGTTACGGTTGCGTTGGAGGAACGCATTCCATGGTGCTCCTAGAATGGTGTTCATCAGGGTGCAACATGGGTCATTGTTTGTGGCTTCAATTAGCTGTTATATGCCGACTGCCTTGGGTTTCTCTGTTTCCACAGTGGTGCAGATGTGTTCTTCTGTCTTGTGTGATTCTCTGATTTTGGTCTCTGTGTCAGATCGTGGGTGTCTTGACCAGAAATCTTCTGGGTTATCAGCTCCAGGTTTGTATATGAGGTCAAAGTCGTATTGTTGTAAAAGTAGCAACTTGCCCACTCGTGCTGGAGGGTGTGGTGCCAAGCTCGTGAAGATGGGGATCAGTGGCTTTTGGTTGATAAATGTCTTGAATTTCTACCCGTACAGGTAGAGGTCGAAGTGTCTATACCTCCACAGAACGGCAGTGTCCTCCTTTTCAATGTGTGGGTAGCATTGTTCTGTGGGGGTGAAGGCTATGAAGAATGCGTATACAAAGGGCCATGTGTCTCCGGCTGGGGAGGTTTGCACTAGTACTGCCCTGAACCCTTCGGGGCTTGCGTCCATGTGCAATTCTGTGTGTAGGTTAATGTCATACTAGGCCATCGTAGTGCTGGTCCACGGGGCTTCTTTTAAGTTGTTAAAGGCATCTTGGCATTTTTCATCCCAGTCCCATTTAGCACCTGTTTAGGGCTAGGAGTGGATGAGATAGGGTGGCCAGGTTTTTTATAAACCTCCTGCAGTAGGTGGCCATTCCCAGGACGCTGCAGATTCCAGTTGGTGTCGTAAAAGGCATTGCTTTCTTGATGTCGGCCACCTTCAGTGCGCCCCGGCTATTGAAAATGGGTGTAGGTTTGTACAATGATCTATTAGACCTATTGGAGGATCAGTCGTTAAGCATCCCCCAGCCGCTGGTGAAAGATGAACAGGTCTGAACTAAGGTCCTCCACATGTGTCTATGGCTTAAAGAATAGGGGTTATGCACATTTAATGAACATTTAGCACCAGATATACCGGGCCAGCTTAGCTTCAAAGCCACCAAGGTTCCTCGACAATTGACTATTTTTGTATTTCTTTGGAACTCTGGGACAGAGTTGTGGGTTTTGAAGCATTGCCTGATGTTAATAGCGATCATCATCCAATCCACCTGAAAATGAAGGGCATGTTAGGGGAGGCTGGCAAATGTGAATGCTCCTTTTAGTAGGAGAATAAAATGGGAGAAAATGTGGGACTCTAATTTGCACATGCACACTTTGTCTGAGAGCTTATACTTAATCTGTGCTATTCTGGATAGTTCTGCAACTCCTGGGGTGGTTGTGGAACAGTTTATAAAGTTATTGGGGGCCTTGACTAATGGATCTATGGTACATAGTAAGAGGAATGGGAAGCCACCAAAAACGGTGTGGTTTGATTAGACCTGCAATGGTGCCAAGAAAGCTCTTAAAGTCCTGGAGACTCTGCTCTGCACCAGGAGGGTGATTGCTCATGCTAGAGCCAACTATCAGGGGGAGTTAAAGTGCAGGAAATTGGAAATTGAAGCAGAAGCAAGTGATGGCTTTCTGGATACCTTGCGGCGTAATAACCAGAAAGCATTTTGGGCATATGTGAAGGGGGGTGCAGCGCCGTTCACAATGGAAAGAGCTAGCGGGACACAGGTGGAGGAAACAGCATGGGTGGAGTATTGTGGTAACCTGTTTTGTGGAGGGATTCAACTGGAAAGATCTTGGAGGAGTCACTCGTGCTTGAAGTTCAAGTTAGAAGATGTGTCTCGGGCTATTACTCAGCAAGCCCCTAATCATGCTCCAGGTCTTGATGCTATCCCCTCTGATCTCTTTCAGGATCCCTTGGATTTGTGGGCCCTGCTACCGACAGCAGTGTTTAATGCCTGTATGGAGTCGGGCCGTGATCCACCCTTGTGGAAAAGGGCCATTTTCTTTCCTGTTTTTAAGAAGGGGGACCCAACAAGCCATATGTCGTACAGTCACATCTCACTTTTAGATATGACTTTTAAGATCTTTGGTAGTGTTTTGCTGGGGTTAATAGAGGTCTGGCTATCTGAGAGGGCAGTACTCTCTGATGTGGATTTCACCCCAGGGTGGGCACTATGGAACAGAGTCACAACCTGTACTTACTTGTGTTGAACTCAGTTATCGGTAGAGGTGAGGGGGGTTTATCTTGCATTGACGGATCTGAGAATAGCCTTCGATAAAGTAGATAGTTGTGGGCTGTACTCTGCTCCATGAGATGCGCACGGGACATCCTGACAGTACTAGAGGAATTAGATAGGGAAAATGAGGCTTGTGTGTGTAGTGGCTTGGGGGGACACTGTACTGGATGTTTTAAGGTCAGGTGTGGTGTCCGGCAGCGGTGCGTTATGTCACCAATCTGCTTCACAATGTATATTAATGGGCTCCTAAAGGCTTTGATGAATACGAAGGTGGATTATCCGGTTCTGGGGGGCAGGGATTTTCCTGTTCTGGCATACGCGGATGATACCGTGTTGCTAGCCAGGACCCCAAGAGCATTCCAGATTGTGATTTGCACTTATTCAGCCTTAATGGAAAACTTGGGGCTTAAGATCAATACAAAGAAATCATCTGTAAGGGGTTGTGTGGGCAGAAAGGGGCCGGTGAAAATGCGCCCAATGCATTGTAATGGGGAAATTATCCTCAGGGTGAAGAAGTTTGATTATCCGGGGATTAGAGTCTCAGAATCACTTACGGGGAATGCACATTTAAAAAAAACAGTCAGCTAAGCTAACTCAACGTGTGGGGGGGGGTCTCACGCTTCTTGTCCCGCTGCCAGGGTCAACCATTAGAAGTTGCCCTTTAAAATGCTTTGCGCAGACGAAAGCTGTTACGTTGTATGGAGCAACATTGTGGGGTTTCCAGACAGCACATGAAGTTCAAGTGAAGGAAAATCTTTTCTTCAGAAGGCTACTGGGACTCCCAAGTTCCTCTCTGTGTATCTCTACTCATAGGGAATTGGGTATGGAATTGTTAGATGACCAGTGCGCCATGGCCCCAGTAATATTTTGGATCTGAATCTGGGCAAATGAGCGTGCTTCTCTTTGCCACTTTATAATCAGGTCATTAATGTCTAGGGATGGCGGGAGAAATATCCTGTGGCTTGATTATATTGATAAAGCTCTGTCCCAGGGTAACATGAGGTTTCTTTCCCTCCAGATGCTTTGCTGACTAAAGCCCAGATGAGGCGTTATGAATGTATTTTTGGGGAGGAGTTCTTAATGAAAAGGGCCAATATGGAGCATGCAACAAATTATGATAAAGAACACGCTGTGATTAGCCAGGTGAAGGAGAGACAGCCCTTTTTAATATGGGGCTCTACTAAGAAAGATCGTTGGTTAAACACCCGTGCAAGATTTGACTGCCTTCAGTTGAGGGGCACTACAGCTAAATGAAGTGGATATCCTGACTTGGCGAGGTGCCCGGTGTGTGGTGGCATAAAAGAGGATTTGGTCCACTTTCTATTGTTCTGCCATGGATATAGCAGCATCAGACAGTCGTTTTTTCTGCCGGTCTTACGGGCAACTAACATCCGCTCTTGTAGGCCTGCAGTTTTGTTCCTTTTGACTGCTGATTCTGTTCTAACAGCGTGGGCATTATTATCATTTTTAAAAAGAGCCATGTGTTATAGGAAAGGGCTGTTAACATAATGGATTTAGTTGTTTAGTAAGCGATCAATTGCCTAGTTATAGCACTTCCCCTATTGTGTCGGGGACTTTGCTATTTGTTATTTTTTCTTTCTCTTTTTGCTGACCATTGCTTCTGTGAATGTTTACATCCTAGGAATTGTTCAGCTTGTACCTCGTTTTATTCTTTTTGCATGAGATCATATGAACTGTTTATATTATGCTATTGTATATTGTGATGTAATGTGTTTTTACTAATATTTTATTTTTAATGTTATGCGACGACAGGATTTTATTAATACTGTTCTTTTGTATGTTGTACGTGTTTGAAGGACCATGGATCTGAATAAAAATATTGAATGACTGAAAATAAATCCAAAAAACGTGAGGAACTCACATTTGTCTCTGTGTATGGTAAGGGCAGCCCTTCCCAGCCTGTTGAGATCTGCCACTAGTCGAACCATGTGTTCCTCCTTGTCTTTGGCATGTATGAGGATATTGTTGCTGACATTCAGGACCCTGGGAGGGTCTTGCAGAATGTTGCAAATCCTTTGTGAATCCTTTGTTGAAAGAATTCTGCTGCGGGTGACATTCTGAAATTTAGGCGTTTGTACCGTCTCAGTTCGAGGTGAGTGAAAATGTGGTAATGTACCTTGAGTCTTTGTGCAGTTTGAACTGATGGTAGCCAGCCTTTAAGTCACATTTTTGAGAATGATTTTGACCCTATGAGGTCCTCATTGATCTCATCGAGGGTTGGCATGATGTACCTCTTCCACACTATCAGACCGTGTTAGGGAGGTGCATGTCAATGCAGATTCTGATTTTTCTTGGTTGTTTCGGTTTCTTTGTGACTACCATCGGGGAGACCCATGGCATTGGTCCCGTCACTTCCTCAATGATCCCTGCGTTTTTTAGGTCATGTAGCTCCTTGGTGGGCAGGTCCCTCATGTGGAACAGGGTCCGCCGATGTCATACTGCATGCGGTTGCATGGTTGTATCGATGTTCAATTTTATCACTCTGCCTTTGAGACATCTGATCCCTTTGAATAGTTTGGCATGTTGGGTTAGGAGGTTGCAGACTTTATCGTCACTCAAGATGTCACAGATTAATTTAATGAGAGCCAAATCCTCTGCGTAGTCCCAGCTGAGCAAACATTCAATCCCTGCATCCACAACGTAGATTTACGAGTGGATTATCAGTCCGCCATTTGGCTGAGCTTGGTGCAGAACCGGCCGACCACGGGGAGGGGCTTTCGGCTCCCGCATGTGTAGAGCTGAGTGCTCCTGGGCTTCAATACTGGTCGGGGGTATGTAGGGTTCTGAGGGGCATTGCGTTTACTGAGGCTCTGGTATCAATTGTCATTGTGACCTCCTGCTCCCCTACCATGATGTTGCTTCGGGGCCTCCTTTTCTTCCTTCTGTCTTTCTGGTCTCCCCGCACCAGCGCAGAGATTAGGTGAACTTTATGCTTCTTTTTCCTGGTTTGGTGGGCCATGATGGTCACTATCATCTGGTTTTCTTCACCTTCTGATTCTGAAAATGAGGAGTCATTCTCTGCCTCGATCTGGCAGGCTTTAGCTTGTTTCCTGTCCATGGGGGTCTGTTTACCTGTGGGGCTTTGCTGGCCAATCGGGTAGTTTGTGGATCAGCAGTCCTTGGTGTAGTGATCCATGCAGCTGCATGCACTGCACGTGGTGCCCTGTTCTGGGCAGTTGCGTTTTCCATATCATTTCCCACCACACCATCCACAGTCGTTGGGTCCAGCTATGCAATGTCACCACTGTGGTGTGCAGGCAGGGCCTTGGTCCACTCTGTGGGGTGGCATTCGATCAGTGACTGCTGCTACTTTTGGGGTGGGTGGTAGTAGTAGCACCTGGAGCATGGTGCTCATGTTGTGTGGCTCACGTGTGTGAATGTTCCCTCTGTCTGCCATATTATGGGATGCGAGATAGGGGAATTGCTTTTTCACTTCATATGATTCTCCATAACTTTTCAGATAAGATCCCATTTTTGATTTGCCGTCGGATTTCTCTGACCACATTGTCAAATTCACATGACAGTGTGAGTTGTCGTAGATGAGTATGGTATGAGTCAAGTGTCTCGTCCTCACCTTGCACCATTGTGCAAAAATTGAAGATCTCATAATCTGGGTTGAGTTGGGGCATAACATGATGCATGAGGGCATCCTTTGCTGACTTGTATACATCTTCTGTGGTAGTGAGTTTAAGATGTGTAGTGTGTCATCATCTAAGCTCAGTATCAGGTGTGAGCCCATCATTCCAGGTGTGGGGATATCTTTGCAATCCATCAGCATTTCAAATTTCTGTATCAACAGGGTCCAACTAGGTCCCACCGATCATGGTTCCAGGTACGGGTCAAACGGGGCTATAGGAACCCCTCAGTTTCCCCCATGTCCATGTTCATGTGGTGTGTGGTTGGGGGTGAAATTAGGTGCTAGCCTTGCAGGGGTCGCTGGAGTAGCAGCCATTTTGGAGGGTCTCGTGGTGTGGGTGGCTACCTGTGGGCAGCAGCATAGAAATGTTCTGTACCCCTGCCCAATGTTGCATTGGCTTCTGTTCACTCTCACTTACGGCTTGCCCATTTGTTAGTGAGTTTCCGGGGTCACACATTTCATGGAGATGTCCATTCTGCATGGCCCTCCTGCTGTGTTGCTAAGGCCTCGCGAGGTGGGGTGAGGGGAGAAGGTACGTTTCCCTCCTCACAGGTGACGTGCCTTTGGCTGTGCAGGGCGTGGATCACTTCTGATTTGTGACCAGTGTTATAACAGTGCCAGTGATCCCACTTGAAGTGACTCGGAAGCCGTGTCGGGCCATTGTGCACACTAGTTGCAGCGCGATCGAACACACATGCAAATGTTTGTAACTTTGCCCCCGACTGACCTACCTCTGTTGGAGGATGTTGCAGTGTGTATTTTACGTCACCACCTAGATGTGGTGATGTGAATATAATAGTACCTTATCACCTTCAGTATAATGACTCTGTTTGCAATTGTATGTGCAGTTGATGGGGTAATATTACCTGTGCTGAAACTTCAACACTCCTCGGCCGGACACCTGACAAGACTGGACCTGGTACAACATGAAATGCATAAAATTCTTTGCACACTGGTAATTGTAGGTGATCTGGATGGGGAAAATACAGCTTTAATAATATTTTAACAGAAGTTACAAAACTTTCATTTGACTGCCATTACACCTCTAGTTCCAAGGCCATGATGCCTAAGCCCCTAACTCACCAGTTATGGCCACAAAGAAAAAGAAAATTGACGCAAATAAATGTCCAAAAAGGCCAAAAGACTGTATAATCTGAACGGCCAAAAAGTTTGACAAAATTCCCCATTCAGTGGCAAGGGCTGCAGGTGCTGCAGGGGTGTTCCCCGCATCCTCTTTCCCTATACTGTGAGTGGGAGTTCTGGGGGTGTCCCCGCAGCTGGTCTTGCAAAAAGTTATAAAAAGGAAATGATCCTGCATCGCTGGTTCCCGATCATGGAAGTGAAAGTAAACAGGTGTTGCAGGGACACAGCGAGTCGGCGGCACACAGCAAAGTGTGGCGACGCAAGTTAAGTAGGGGATTTGGTGGGGGCATGGGGCAAGTCTTTTCTCCCTCAAACATTTCATCCACGGGCTTCCAACCGCAATCCATTTTCCCCACCCAAATCCAGCCCAGACCACACTTAACATCAAGTGCAAAACTCAATTTTGCATGTCCATCACCCATGTCCTGGAGGGTTGGAAGGATGCAGCATGCTTAGCAGAATCCATCCCTCAGTTTTCATGCAGTCTCTAGCAACTAGGCAATGTCACTACAGAGCCTGTAACAGGTGAATATGTTCTCCAATTCAAATCATAATACATCTCACACCTAAAGCAAGTGATAGCACGAAAACCTATGTAACATAGCATGCTATACATTTTCAATGTACTCCTCATGTACAGTGATTAGTTACTCAGAAAAAAAAAACATTAGGATGTGAACACCAGTCGACAAAGGGGAATACATTTTGGGTTGGTTGATTGCATGGCTACTCATAATGGTGTGTTTGGTCCCCAGATGGCAATGTTGAAATCTGTGTTCACTGTTCTAGGTCTTAATATCAGGGTTAATCTAATACATACAATGCAACTCAAACAGTATCTACATATTTATTTTCGTTAGAACTGTTCACACTTACTGGAAAAATATGTTTAAGTCTTTTACTGGATGGTAGGACCCTTCCTTTCCCCTCCCCCATGCACCAAAAGGTTTGAAACATTCATCCCTTTCTAATCCACATGTTTACATACATTAAAACACATTTTAGCACATCTAAATACTTCCCTGCCGTGAATTCAAATTTTAATTTTCCTACATGTATTTGGTGTTTTATTTATTTAAAAAAAAGTTAATACAGACATTTGCAAATTATAATGAGGGACTATTGTTACTCACTCTGAACACCTCTGGGACACATTTTAATCTGTTTTCCAGTTTATCTTACCTGTATGAACTGGCGTTGTAAATCCGACAGGCACCTTGTCCACCACATATTTTGCTTCCCCACATCAAGCATGTTTTATCTATTAATGCTCCAAAATATACAGGGGCTGGAATGCCAGCTGAAATGAAAATAGAAGAAATATTATTATTTTTTTTTTAAAACATATTTTTATTGTTTTCAAAATACAACTCGGAGAGCATGAGCCTCTCCCAACTTCCCCTTACCCTCCCACCTCCCCGCCCGGAAGATTTCCAAATGTCTCTGTTGAACCTGTGATTGTCTATGATGAGAATATGTCCGAAATTCTTATATTGTGCGGGCACCATTGCTCCATATAGTCTGATTGTAGGTAGTTCAGGATCTCTCCCCATTCCTTATAGAAGAAATATTTTAATCAATCAGTCATGACAGGGAGAAGACACTGCTCTTAAGCTGAAAAAACCTTTCGATTGCCCGCTTTGAAGAAAGAGTCAGGTTCAAGATACCTGCATCTTCTTTTTCATACAGAAGGAGCACACTTAATCAAAGGTTATCCAGTACATGTTAAATACGAGACACTTTTATGGCAATAATTGTGCAGAAGCAGTGATGGAAACTGAATTTTTTACTCAGGGATGCCAACTTGTACACAGGGAGGGTGGGAGTGTAGGACAGGTTTTTTAATCACCCCCATAAACATTTGCATTACAGCCCTTCAGAAGATTAATCATGAACACATGAAACATAGCCCAATTTCTTATAATGTCAGCAAAGTATAAAATGTGTCCACCTTTTAACCCCCCAAAAATGCCCATCAGTATTTCCTCTGAAGTGCAATAATGACAAGGGATTTCTGATGAGACCCTCAAGTGGTCTTGCGGGGAAGTGTCTCTCTTCTGGACTTAGGGACCAAGTTCAAATCTCGGCTTTGCAGCACCCACGGCATTCTAAATTAAATGTACAGAGTGCACATGGATTTCTCATGAATGAAGAGCCGGATTTCAGATCTGGGGAGACATTTTTTTGCCAGATCTGGCCCAGCGACAGCACCGTGCTTACGACCCTGGCACTCCCGTAATGAAGTGTGTACGGTTCATTACGGGATGCCCTATTACGAGGTTCCCTTGCGGGACCCGCTCTGGACGTCTGGTCAGACCAGACATCCTTAGCGGGTCCTGCATGGGGACCAGGGAGCTAATAACGGGCCCGTGTTTAACGGGCCCGTTATTAGCTCCCTCCCCATTCCCATTGAGCCCTATGGGAATCAAATGGGAATGGGGATGGGTTTTTTCAATGAGGATTTACTGGGTCCTCCAATGTTGGAATGGCCCGGTAATTCTCCATTGAAGGAACCCGCAGCTGGAACCCGGTATGGAGGCAGCCGTGCCCTTCCTTATTAAGGGCATGGCTGCCTCCATACTCGTAATGAGGCCCAAAGAGTCAGACTCGCAAAACCTTTTTTGACGCAAGTGAGGAGATGCGCTTTCTCGATACAGAAATGCCATCAGAACTCGAAACCCTTTCGCCCCACCCACTTGCTCATTTGTGCAAGTGAGAGGGCATTTCTACACGTTCCAATTGTGCCTTCCAAATTCGGAAACTGGATGCTCTTTGAAGTGTGCAGAAATCAAACACATTCTACTTTCTTTGTTTGTAACAGTCCCAGATGGATCAGCAATGCATGACAGTCATTTCTGACCCTTACATGTATTTTTTTTTTATAGTGGAACACCAGTGGTATAAACTGCTGCTGTCCCACCTGTATTTCTATCCCTCTTATAGGGAGTCTTTTTTTTCTTTTCACATTTCAGGCCCTTTGAAATGTGCTCCAGGCATCCACGTGGGTGCGGGGAGGCTGTAATAGATCAGTATTGGGACTGCTAAGGGCTATTGAAAACTTCTCTTTTCACTGCAGCCCAACCCCCAAGAAATGTGCCATTCCCCTTTGTGAGTAAGGAGAACAGCTATTTGTTAAAGTGATACAAGAAAACAAGCGCATCATCTCTGATTTTTTTTAATTGTGACGCTTTTTGCAATAATGCGACAAACCTGTAGTCGACTGGTCCGGTAAAGTGCATGTATTCGTGAATACTGGCACTTTTTTAAAAGACCAGCTGACACAGAATGAGGCCCAAAATTAGTCGATAGCAGTGCATAACAGTGGGAAATGGCTGTGTAGGCTTACAGCTGGTCATATTTCCTCTTTCAATATAGTTGCGGCAATGCGCCATCCTCATTCAATTATTGGACTCTTTACTGGTTAAACAGGCATTGATAAAATGGCTGCAGGTTGCAACGTTTCTTCTCTTTCAATTTACACTATCACTTTGCCGGAGGATTACTGCGCTCTTTTCCCTGGGCTTCTTATTGCTTCCAGACCTCCCACGGGGATTTTTGTATCAGTAATACAACATATTTTTCTCGGGTAAAGAGCTGCATGTAAATATGTCTGTGCCAATCCACCCTGCAAATGTTAGTAGCTAGAACTTGTCAGAAACCAAAAAAGAATTGCAGTTAGAGTATTTTCTTCAATGAAACATTCCAACAGAATTTTGGAGGAATGTTAAAGAAATAGACCATGTCCTCTGCCCAAGTCTTAGATGGGCTTGAATTTCCTAAGTAAAGCTGCAAAGCCTAAAAGTTAATAGTTCTGAGTATGATAAAGACTATAAGGGCCTGATTCACAGAAGCGTTTTACAATGGTGCAATCCCATTGGAAAACGTTCTGTGAATCAGGCCCTGAGGATGGCCACTACTAAACTCTTCCCAAATTGGTATCCCATAATGTGGTTCAGGCTTGTGTGGATTTAAAGAGAGAAGAAAATCTTTGAGCACCACTGTTACACATCTGGGACTGCATTTCTACCAGTGTCTGCCAGCATACTCCCCTGATAGTCTTTTGATAGGTTGCGACCATGGGCTTCTCGTAGAAAATCTCATATAACTCTTGGTTAACACAATGATCGGAGTTCACATACGGCCACATTCTGAGTTTGGTGGTAATTCTGAAGTAGATTCATCCAAACAGCTACAAAATCAGTTACTTTTGCTGCTATTTCATCACATGGGTTTACCACAGGATTACAAGTCGTGGTAGGGCAGTATTTATCCCCATTTTAGAAGTCCATAGATCTCCAATCAGATTTCGACGGAATTACCATGAGTGGTATTTCTGATGATTTCTGGCGTGATGATGGAGGTAAATTCTCCACTTAAACACCAAACTCAGGATTTGGTGAAGCATTAAAAATGGCAGTAATTCCATTATTGCCAATAAAGGTGGTGGTAACAGAATTACCGGCACTTTTTTAACACTCAGGAGCCCCATAGTGTTTTTTTAAATTCCACTTAGTGATTGTTGTCCAATAAGTCTGTATAAGACCCTCTCAGCTATCTACATGTCCCTCTCGATTCATGAACTATGTACATAATGTATCTCAACACGAAGGGCCTCATTACGACTCTGCCGGTACGGGGTTTACGGCGCCGTAAAGGGTGCCGGCGCCGTTAACCCTGTACCGCCTCATTACGAGGTCCCCTTGC
The DNA here is from genome assembly GCF_040938575.1 of Ambystoma mexicanum. Classification (NCBI taxonomy): domain Eukaryota; kingdom Metazoa; phylum Chordata; class Amphibia; order Caudata; family Ambystomatidae; genus Ambystoma; species Ambystoma mexicanum. The sequence goes on along the minus strand of NC_090936.1, from coordinate 276,197,909 downwards.
GGGACCTGGTAAGTAAAGCCTGGTCAAACCAGGCGTGTTTACCGGGTCCCGCGAGGGGAAGAGGGAGCAAACAACGGGCCAACTCGTAATGGCCCGTTGTTTGCTCCCTCTCCCATTCCCATTCAGCCCTATGGGGCTGAAATGGGAATGGGGAAGGACCGGGTCCGGATCCTTGGAGGGAGGAATTACCGGGCCTTCTGAACTCGGAATGGCCCGGTAATTCCTCATTCCGTGGACCCAGACCTGGACGTGATTTCGGCTGCAGCCATGCCGCCAATAGCGGCATGCCTACCGCCGAGGTCGTAATGAGGGCCCTAGAGCGTATTCGCCAATTCGTCTTTCCTCATAATGTTGCATTGTGATTAAATAAGAAAACTGCAGTTTCCTGAAAACCTTCAATGATGTCCCTGATCGTATAATATTGTGAATTTCAAGGGTGCATCTGAGCACCGGATGGTAAACTGCAAATGCCATAAAATAAATATGAACAAGTTAGGCGAATTGTGTGCCTGTGTGCCCCTAAGAATAATCCAAACCTTGTATATCGTCAGAATAATAAAGTGAGTTGTATTGTTGTGTACTATTTATTGTAATAGCACAATCATTAGTCATAATTAGTCATAAAGCTGGCCATAAATTGCCAAATTACAGACACATGCTTCAACCGTTTGGTCTTTCTCAAGGCAAATAGTCCTGGTTGTATCATTAACACTGTTGAATTTACATGCATTGTGTTCTCATATTGGTGAGTATTCAATGTAATAATATAGCACTGTCCTACCCTGTAATGTTCATCTAATGTCTAGAGGATGGACGAATGGGATATCTGTGTGGGTTCACTGTAGAAATGCATATGTTCTATATAGATCGGATGTATTACATCCTGGCTGATTCAGCCCATTATTACATGCTGTATGGCAATAACGGGTGAATCACAGCCAAGATGTAATACAGTGGTGTGGAGGTGAGATGAAGAGAGACATGGGAAAGGAATAGACAGAAAGTAGGAAAGGTATCCTTCATAGCATTCGGTGCACATTTATATATAGTCGAATATCTGAAGTATTAAGGCAAACACTCCTGATACTGATGGAGTTGGCGGAAAGCCTTGCAAAACAGTGAGGTATTGGACACTTTCTTACATTTGCATGTATCAGTTTAAGACTTTTTCCAGGGAGAGACTGTTCCCCAACTCTTAACCTTGGATGACAAAGATGTTGTTTTCCAATCCTCTATTGAAGGCCTCTATTAACTTTCCCACACAAACCTCGAAACACTAGAATGTCACATGATTCACCAGGTTGAAACTGAGACGCACATTTTTGTTGAAAGGTTTTTCTAAAATTCAACATGTTACAAAAGAGGACACTTGGCTGCAGCAACTTTTCAGGAAGCTTTCAGAGAGGCAGGATGTCATTGTAGAAGCAGGCTTAGAATAGTTAGCGAAGGAGTAATAGACTTTCAGTTCATTTAGAGCAGTTGAGTAGAGGAATGGGCAGTGTGAGGTAGAGTGTGACTGGAGTCCCAATCACAGAGGTAGATTTAGAGTTGGTTTTGCATACACAGCTCTGTTTAGTGCATTCAGTGCAATCACCGGTGATTAGGGAAGGCGGGTTGTAGACCAGTCAGTCTCTTGAAGGGAGAGGATGACATATGTGTCATCGGGTGACAGCGACAAGGAGGAGTGGAAGGAGCTGGGCATCCCTGAAGGCATCTTTTGGAGAGACATTTTCTCGTGGTTTTGCTGGGAGGAAGAAGCAGCAGAGATTCTGGAAGACAGATGATGCACTAGTCAGTGTCTGTATCATGAAGAAAGAGGCAAGACATTTGCCATCGGTAGGAGCAAGAGACTGAATACCCTGAGGGCAGCCTGCGAGTGAGACACACTTGAGAGTTGCTTAAAGCCTAAAAGTTAATAGTTCTGAGTATGATAAAGACTATAAGGGCCTGATTCACAGAAGCGTTTTACAATGGTGCAATCCCATTGGAAAACGTTCTGTGAATCAGGCCCTGAGGATGGCCACTACTAAACTCTTCCCAAATTGGTATCCCATAATGTGCTTCAGGCTTGTGTGGATTTAAAGAGAGAAGACAATCTTTGAGCACCACTGTTACACATCTGGGACTGCATTTCTATCAGTGTCTGCCAGCATACTCCCCTGATAGTCTTTTGATAGGTTGCGACCATGGGCTTCTCATAGAAAATCTCATATAACTCTTGGTTAACACAATGATCGGAGTTCACATACGGCCACATTCTGAGTTTGGTGGTAATTCTGAATTAGATTCATCCAAACAGCTACAAAATCAGTTACTTTTGCTGCTATTTCGTCACATGGGTTTACCACAGGATTACAAGTCGTGGTAGGGCAGTATTTATCCCCATTTTAGAAGTCCATAGGTCTCCAATCAGATTTCGACGGAATTACCATGAGTGGTATTTCTGATGATTTCTGGCGTGATGATGGAGGTAAATTCTCCACTTAAACACCAAACTCAGGATTTGGTGAAGCATTAAAAATGTCAGTAATTCCATTATTGCCAATAAAGGTGGTGGTAACAGAATTACCGGCACTTTTTTAACACTCTGGAGCCCCATAGTGTTTTTTAAATTCCACTTAGTGATTGTTGTCCAATAAGTCTGTATAAGACCCTCTCAGCTATCTACATGTCCCTCTCAATTCATGAACTATGTACATAATGTATCTCAACACGAAGGGCCTCATTACGACTCTGCCGGTACGGGGTTTACGGCGCCGTAAAGGGTGCCGGCGCCGTTAACCCCGTACCGCCTCATTACGAGGTCCCCTTGCGGGACCTGGTAAGTAAAGCCTGGTCAAACCAGGCGTGTTTACCGGGTCCCGTGAGGGGAAGAGGGAGCAAACAACGGGCCAACTCGTAATGGCCCGTTGTTTGCTCCCTCTCCCATTCCCATTCAGCCCTATGGGGCTGAAATGGGAATGGGGAAGGACCGGGTCCGGGTCCTTGGAGGGAGGAATTACCGGGCCTTCTGAACTCGGAATGGCCCGGTAATTCCTCATTCCGTGGACCCAGACCCGGACGTGATTTCCGCGTCAGCCATGCCGCCAATAGCGGCATGCCTACCGCCGAGGTCGTAATGAGGGCCCTAGAGTGTATTTGCCAATTCGTCTTTCCTCATAATGTTGCATTGTGATTAAATAAGAAAACTGCAGTTTCCTGAAAACCTTCAATGATGTCCCTGATCGTATAATATTGTGAATTTCAAGGGTGCATCTGAGCACCGGATGGTAAACTGCAAATGCCATAAAATAAATATGAACAAGTTAGGCGAATTGTGTGCCTGTGTGCCCCTAAGAATAATCCAAACCTTGTATATCGTCATAATAATAAAGTGAGTTGTATTGTTGTGTACTTTTTATTGTAATAGCACAATCATTAGTCATAATTAGTCATAAAGCTGGCCATAAATTGCCAAATTACAGACACATGCTTCAACCGTTTGGTCTTTCTCAAGGCAAGTAGGAAAGGTATCCTTCATAGCATTTGGTGCACATTTATATATAGTCGAATATCTGAAGTATTAAGGCAAACACTCCTGATACTGATGGAGTTGGCAGAAAGCCTTGCAAAACAGTGGTTAAAACCAATAGGTCGTGGTTTTGCTGGGAGGAAGAAGCAGCAGAGATTCTGGAAGACAGATGATGCACTAGTGAGTGTCTGTATCATGAAGAAAGAGGCAAGACATTTGCCATCGGTAGGAGCAAGAGACTGAATACCCTGAGGGCAGCCTGCGAGTGAGACACACTGAGGTTTGGGGAGGTGGGAGACAAACTAGTCAGTGTATGTCTCTTCTATTAGCACCTGAAAGGGGTGGTGGCAGCCTTCCAGCCAATCAGGAGGATCGGTATGGGGTCTTTACCTCAAGGTAAAGCCCCCTCTCTGAGCCTCCTCTGAAGCAGGAGGCTGCTATCTTCCCCACCAGGAACTAAGGTAAGTGTGTCCCTGTGATCCCTTTCCCCTCCTTCGCTCACTGCACAACTCCAATTTCCATATCCCTCACCCATCCTCATCCCTGCCCACTTACCTTGCGCTCCTTTATCCCTCGCAGGCACCGAGTGCACTCAGCATATAATGCCACTATATAACCTGAAGACCTCAGTAGCCACCTGTTGCAACTCTGCTTTGCTCATATTGGGAAGGCTAATTAAGAAGTGCATTGTCATCACAGATTACTGTAACAATTACAGCAGAGCTCTAGATGGGGCATTTTTAACATTGTGTCATGTTTTTGCACATAGCACTTGCTGGCTTGTTCCTTGACCCAGAAGGCGGCTGACTGACCTTTCTGATTTTGCAGCTTTATCTTTTGTAAAGATACTACTTATAGTCTACCCCAGCCACCACTGTTTACAGGGGTAATCTCGATTTTATTTTCATATATATCAGCAACCTAGGTTGCTAAGGGTCTCATTAGGTTTAATAAATTGCGCACCAATAAATTGAAATGGGCCAATATATCTGCATTTCCAATCATCCTGACATCTCTAATTACAGGGAATGCACACACCTGACCATCACTCTTTCTCCCCGTCAATTACATCTATAACTCAATACTCTCACTAGTCACATCTTCATAGTGATGGCTGAAAATCAAACATTCAGCTACAGGACTGAACAGACCTCTGAGATTATTCGAGGTCCAAATATTTTGGACCCTACAGGCACAAATCAAACCATAGCTCACTCGAACTGCAGCGAAGACCTGCTTGCATTGAAAAAAAAAGAATTTCAGGACTGAATTACACAAACACTTTCTCTGGGAATATATAAAGGCCAACACAATCCCGGCAGGATTGATAGTAAGGAATGAACGCATCTATTCCTAGCGGATAAAGAGTATATCACTAACTTTAATCATATTGCCATCAAATGCAGCAGGGACCTATTGGTTTTAACCATCACTATAGCGCTGAAATTACGTTCTGACATACAAAAAGAACTTGATAAGGAAGAAGAGGACTTCCTCTTGAACACAGAACTAACCAACGTGCATGAACAACTAAGAGATGTTAAGAAACTCTTTGAGGATTTCAAATCAGCTACTATTACAAAAAAGTCCCAAAAACTGGCTAAGGACAAATGCGACTTCAAATTAGAACAGATCTATCCGTATACATCAGACCAATTCCTGAAGGTGGCCAAAAAACACACATCGACACAACAAAGAGGACAAGGCAAAAGAAGAGGGGTTACTTTTTCTTATTCAAGCAGCGACTCGGACAATACAACTAGGTATACCCAACAACCCTTCTACAGCAACTTTACTCTACCCACCCCCTTTTTTAGGCAGAGGAGGATACGGCAAAACTACTTGGGGCCCACCATGTCTTCACCCACATATCCCGAAGAGACACCAAGCACAGGGATAGAGAAGCTACAACCCAGTAGAAGGGTTGTCCCAAACCATCCCAATCTTCAATCTACCAAACATTGAACTGTCCACAGCCCAAATCTCTATCATTTTGAAAGGTTTATCATATGTACCATCACAACAAACTGATTGATTCTTGCTGGAAATGCAGGTTCACAGGTTCCTGAGAACCGTAGGACTAAAAAACTTCTTTATGGACTCACCGGCAATCCAACAGGAACCAGACTCAGGCTTACATCTATTGTCTAGTTTTACCCCACAGGACAGTCAAATCACTAGGGATATAATTACATTCGAGAAATGCATCCATCCTTAAAGACTTTAATGCATTAAAAGACAAAAGAACATTCCTCAAACACAACATCTCCAAGGAGGAGATTGAAGCCTTGAATAGTATATTAAAGAATTCAAACATAATTATCAGACCAGCTGACAAGGTCGGGGGTATTGTCATCATGACTTCCTCCCAATATTGTGAAATGGTCAATACCCTGCTGCAAGATATGGATAGCTACAGAATAAAAAAAAAAAGACCCCACTAAGGATCTCCAAAGAAACATCGAGGAGACAGTGAAGTTTGGACTTGAACGAGGATGGATTACACAAAAGGGGATTTGAATTTGTGACCAAAACCCATGGAGGGATCCCTACTTGTTCTGCCTTTCCTAAAATCCACAAAGATCGCATCAATCCGCCAGGCAGACCAATAGTCTCAGGCTGTGGCTCGATTCTTGAACCCCTATGTACATTTGTCAACACCTTCTTAAAGCCAATGAGTGTTTTGACAGAAACATCCCTGAGAGACACGACCAACACTTTTCAAACTTTTGAGAACCAGAATCTTGACCCATTGGGAAGATGATTAGTTACCATGGACATCAAATCATTGTACACAATCATACTTCAAGATTCGGCCATCAAAGTTATGAGGGGACATTGGATGAGTTACAATCTGAAAAACCTAGATCCAGACAATTTCATTATTGAGTTAATGACCTTGGGTCGGTGCAAGAATGATTTTGAATTCGACAAACATTTTGATCTTCAAACAAAAGGAACAGCAATCGAAGCAGCATTTACTCCTAGTCTGCTAAATCTCTTCATGGCCAATTTTGAAACTCACATCTTGTTGACTAACAATCCATTCAGCACCAAGATTAAATGTTGGAAAATATACATTGATGACATTATTTTTATTTGGGACAGACCTGAGGATCAATTCACTCTATTTACATCATGGTTGAACAATTTGAGAACCAACATACAATTCACAATAGAACACAATAACACATGGATCCACTTCCTAGATCTCAAAATCAACCATCAGCAAGGAAAGCTAGAATGCAGCCTATACTGTAACCCTAGTGACAGAAACACTCTATTACACTTTACCATTAACCATTCCTGACATTTGACTAAAAACCTTCCCTATGGCCAATATCTCCGCATTAGGAGAAACTGCACATGTTTGGAGGAATTCTACAGCCATGCGGAAGACCTGGACTCTAGGTTGAGAGAACGAGGACATCCTAAGCAACTGATAAGTAGATCAAAGAAACAAGCCAGATTCACAGATAGAGATGTTCTCACTCCTAAATCCCGCTCCATCGAAGGACATGATGAACAGTTAATGTGTGATCACGCACTGCCTTCATACTTTCAAAGTTAAGAAATTGATCACTTAGTATTGGCCTGTTGCGCAACAGTGTTTATCAGATGGACCTGTTCCACAATTTGTATTCAAGAGAGCACAGAATTTAAAGAACAAACTAGTACATTCTCAATTTATTAAAGACATGCTCCGAACATCTCTATGGTCCCTACGAACAATCACGGGCCACTTCCCATGTGGTAACTGTGTAGCATGTCAATTCACACAAAAAATGAATTCCTTTAATGTAGGAGACTGCACATGGACACTCTCCAACCTAACTAATTGTAAAACAAAACAAATTGTGTATTGTATTGAATGTCCATGTGGACTCAGATTGTGGGCCAAACTATGAGAGTAATCCATAGCAAGATTTCAGAACACAGGTAAAAAATCCGGTGAAGAAACATTTCGGCACCATTAGTGAATCACTTTGTTGAATACCAACATTCTCCCAATGGCATATTCTCGTGTGTCCTTGTGACAAACCTGAGGGTATTCTCCAAGCAAGAGCTCAAGAATCCCTTATTCAGGTGGCCAGTGAAGGGCTTGGACTCTCAGATCCCAGCCCTGAGGGTGGATGAGCGAGGGAGGAGCACCTGGGCAGGGGACCCCGGGGTTGTGCTTGGGGAAATGCCCGAGGTGAGACCTGGTATACTATTGGGGAAGAAGAAGAGGAGGATGAGATCCTTAGACCTTTGTACGATACTCCAATTCTAAACCTCCTCCTGATAAATCTTCTGTAGCCAAAGCCAATAAACCATCTATCTTTCCCAAACCATGTAATAACGCAAAACCCAGTGCCATGGGAAACTACATCTCCCAGAATCCCTGTCTTCCTGATACGTACCCGAATACCCCGATCCTTCTTTTCTATGTTCCTTTGATTATTTTTTCCAACACTCCCAACTGACTCATGTAAAATACTACAGTTCCCACAGTTCCTCTTGTTTATTTCACAGTCCCAGCTATTCCCATTTTCCTTACAAACCCTACCAATCCCGCCCCTCTGATTGTCACTTTACACGTAAACTGCTCTCCTGAACATCTGTGAAGACCCTTCTGAGATCACCCCAAGCCAAATACGAAGGATATGATTCCATAAAACGCCTCTCTCCCTTCCAACCCTGTAGCTAATCTGTAGACTCTATCACCTGCTTTATCCAACATGAGCACTTTCTCCCGAGACACAAGACAACAGACTTATAATAAATCTGTATACTTGACATGTCCCAACCCCAGCGTCAGGCAAAGTCAGGCAATTAACCTGAACCACAACCACCTAATGGCCCTTTCCTTTCCCCGCAGGGATAAAAGGTGGAGTAAAAGAGCAAAAGGCGAGCATGGCAAAAAGCATGATGGGATGGCTAATCGGATGCTGAGCTTCTCTTCTTTGATAGACGCTTCCTGCACCTCATCAATTTCCTCCATTCTCCTGCTGTCCCCTCTCTCCCCATCACGGCTTCCTCGCCTCCCCCTGCTGTCTCCTCCTTTGCTATTGTGCCCTATGCTCTGTCCTCTTCTGTCCACCCTCTGGTTGCTTCTACACCTCTGCAGGGCTTACCTCTGATCTGTACCCCTCCCTAGAAGTCTTTCAAGGATGGCAACCTTCTCCATGTTGCCACTCTAAACTCTCGCTCAGCCATCAAATACTCCTCTGACATCTGCCACCTCCTGGAGGAACTTGACCTTGATGTTCTAGGTCTCAATGGGACATGGTTCATGGCCAGTTCTGTTACAAGCTTTGACACTCTCCTCCCTGATGGTTGCAAGATCCTCTCCATGTCTAGATCCAACCGTTCCAGAGGGGGTTTAGTCCTGATCTTCCCTGAGTGGTTTCCTGCCACTGTCATTCCTATGCAGGCCTACTTTTCTTTTGAATGCCTTGTCTGCAGGCTCTCTCTCTCTCTCTCTCCTGGCCATTCCCTTACTGTGGCTACCATGTATCAGCCACCTGGTCAGATCTCCTCCTTCCTCTCTGAGTGGGCAGACCTTTCCTCTTCCCTTCTGGTCTCAACCATTCAACTCCTCCTTCTTGGAGACTTCAACATCCACCTGGATGCCTCCTGTCCTTCCACTGGATTCTTCTGTGAGCTCTGTGACTCTCTCGCACTATCTATTCTCCCATCTGGCCCTACTCACTCCGCAGGGTACACTCTGGATGCTCTGAACTCCTCAGACATTCCCCTTTATATCCCTCTTACCACTCCTCTCTCCGCGAGTGATCATTTTCTCCTTTCCTCCCACCTAACCCTCTCTACCCCTCAGGCCAAGCCAACTCCAGCACTGCCACCTACCTTCTCGGTTATCCGACCCATGAAGCGTGTGTCAGTTGAGGATTTCGCTGCCACTTTCTCACCCACTCTCCACCCTTGGCTCACTCACACCCCGACTCTTTCCATGCTCCACTCTGCTATATCTGATGCTCTTGATGTTCTTGCCCCTGTCATGAGGATCCGCTTGAAGCCCAAAGCCAAGTGCAACTCTTGGTACAACTCAGACCGCATCACCCTTAAGCGCAAGTGCAGGGTGCTGAGAGGAAATGACGTGTTTCCGATACATCCTCTGTCAAACTGGCCTGCGCCTGCTCCAAAAACAGCACCGGCTCTCTGTCCACACCAAGAAGAGAGTCCACATCCAAGCCTGTGTTTCTGCGGCATTTAACAACTCAGCCAAACTCTTTAAAATCTGCAAGGATCTGGCCAATCCTGCTGTAGTCTCTACCTCTCCTGTCCCCTCACAGGCCCTCTGCACGGCCCTGGATTCTCGTTTCATCTCTAAAACGCAAGACATCTTGTCCTCTCTCGCTTCCTCTCCCCCTCCTCTCTCTACTCCCTGCTTTTCCTCTGACCCTTTTCCGGCAACCTCTCCTCCCTCCTTCTCTGCCTGTTCTCCACAGACGAGGTTGCTAGACAAGTCCGATCTATGAAAATCTCATCAAAAAAGGTTCACCCTGTCAAGATGAGCAGACCAGATCGCCCCAGCCCAACAATAGTGGGAACATTGGAGCACATTAAGGGCCCTGACTGGATCAAGTCTCAAAGGAGGGCCATTTGGGCCCAGTCCTGGCGCCTTTGGCACCAGGGTCATGGAGCTAACCCCAAGGAAAACACAGCTGTAGCCGGTCTCCCACTGAATGATTGACTTATGTGCTAATTGCAGTGAAGGGCGTGGCTCTGAACCATTAGCTTTTGCATTAGTCTGCAATCATGGGCGTGGCAGAGAACTTCTGGAACTCATTACACCTTGGGAGTGGCAGGGCGTGGGTGGCTATATAAGCCCCACCCACACCCTAAGGCAGGGGTCCCCAACCTTTTGTGGCCAATGAGCAACTTATCTGTATGAAATGAAATGGTGAGCAACAGCTGAACCTCGATGTAAAATATCGGCGTTCAGGTGTCAGCAAATCGATTGTTAATCAAATTACAATCCAACTGAAGTTAATATCACAAAAAAAGGCATGTTAATGTGCAACAATAAATAATGTTCGCATTGGTGTTGGGCGCTCTCCCCTAAAAGAGCTCTGTTTATTTAGTGACAGATTGTACATGTCTATAGACCTGAAGCTACAACTAGCACTTGCTTTAAACACCTCTTTACGTGGAGGCTAGTGTGCTTTCCTCTCTCCTGTCTCTTCCTGCTCCCCTCAAGATCTTTATCTCTTTGGATGTTTTGAGATAGAATGATGGTGCATTTGTATTCAGATGATTGAGTAACATTTTTGTCAAAATCTAGTAGGATTTAAATACTTCTTTACAGGTTTTTTGTAAGATGTCCCCCCAAACAGTTAAAAAAACCAATATCAAATAATTGTGTGGTTTTAAACACATAAGCATAGAAGTATTTGGCAGAATTTATAACCGCAGGCGAAAAACCACTTCAAATAAATGCTCATAAGCGACAGAGTGTAGCGAGGGAGCCTGAACCACTCTAGATGGGTTCGTGGGGTTCTCCCCAAGAGAACATTTTTAAAAGAATGTGTTAAAATTGTACATTTTACAGCACACTGTCTTTGAAAAATTGGGCACAATGACACACAGTTTACTTCTCGTTTTGTAGTGTAACACATGAAAAATGTACATTAGATACCAAGCCACTAACCGTGCACAAGAGCATGTTCCAAAACCTTTTTTATGATGCCATTCCCCACAATATATACCAGTATTATGTCAGTGTAAAGAAACATTCATGCTTGTGCCCGAACATGTCTGTGCGGGCTGGACCAATTTATGCCTGTATTCATGTAAGAACACTCATGTTGAGTTTGACATAATGCCATAATAAATGCCATACCAGTATGGAAGCATACCGATATTGGCTGCACCAATGTAGGCATGACCCTTTAAGAAAATCTCTCCATACATAGAGGCTACACATTCACGCTAACAAGTAAACACATTCAGAGTGCTTTCTCATTCCCTCACAGATGCACCCAAACACCACACTACAACATCCAAACTGTATTCTCATTCACATGCACTACCATTCATCCATTCAATCATACATGACTACTACATACACACGACAGCCATCTCATTCATATGCAGACTTAGACATGTCACACAGACCTTTGGCTTAAGCCTTATCAGAAATACACTCATATGTAAACACATAGCAAACCATGATTTTTTGGTTGCCCGGGCTGATAGACACTCTTGCTGTAGGCTACCATGTTGCATGTCTGACAGATGCCCGTCCCATTGACAATGGGTACTCTATTCTCTTGATTAATGCTCATCTCACAGCCAGGAACCAGGAAGCATGGAGTGCTTCGTGGTTCTGATGCCTATGGTGGAGCCAGAGCGCACAATTTTTCACCCCAGGCCAAAGAAATGTAGGGGTGGTGCAGGAGTGGCCTTGCACACACTTCAACTGCAGCACTCCAGCACGCAAACCCAATGGGCCATGCAAGACGGGGGAAACAAAATGCTCCTGGCCGTCCATGACTCATTGAGCAGGTGTGCTGGGATACTGTAGTTTAGTGACACATAATTCAGTCCAGGAGCTCTCCCTCTGAGGGAGGGATCTTGTTTTCACTAAGATTGCTTCTGGCTCACCCATAATGCTCAGCAAGTCAGCACTCTGTTGCCACTTATGAATGAGAACCCGTGCAAGAAAGGAAAAGAACATTGGTCAAAAATGAGTATTATTTACATGTTTCATAGTGATAATTTCGAAAACAAAGTTTCCACAAACAAAAGTTTCAAAAACAAAGTTTAGAAAAACAAAGCTGTGACAGCCTATATTTAACAAGCAAAGTGCATTTCTTTCTAAACTAATCCGTCGACAATAGTAATGGACTGGTTTCAATTGAAATGCACTTTTACATGTTAAAAGTAGCATTTCAATGCTTTTTTTTTGTTACTTTGCAACGTCAGATGCAGCTGTCCAGTGCTGAAATTACAGCACTGGACAGCACCATGTAACGTTTCAAAGTTTAAAAAAAATAATAATTAAAATGTCAATATACACAAAAACTTTGAAACGTTACATTGAGCTGTCCAGTTCTGTAATTTCAGCACTGGACAGCTCTTTGTAACGTTTCAAGGTTCTAGTGTATATTTGGGGGGTTCCCCCCAGCCACCCCAACTCCCACACCACCCCCCAACTCTAACCCAAGCCCCAACCCTAACCCATGTCGATGGCACTTTCAAATTTTTTTCAAAGAAATAGTAATTCGAAAGAATGGCATTTCGACAAAAAAAATTCGAAAGCCTGCCATTCGAAACTTGTAAGTTTGAAAAAATGACATCTCACCGATTTACATACCTCTTTGCAAGGGTTTTTATTGTTCACACTCAAGTGTGTGGAATGTTTGGCAATGGAGCACGTTAACACACACAATGACAGTAACATTAGTCAACACTTTGTAGGCTTTAAATGCCTCTTAAATGGTTGGCTTGATGTTTCTTACCCAAGGATTCTTTTGAAAATTGTGTACAACTTGAGAACTTTGATGCTCATAATAGCTGTAAACTTGGCCAAAACCTTGTAGGTTTTAAATACCTCTTTATATGGAGAGGGAGGGTTGAGGGCTATCCTCCCCAAGGATTTATTTTGAAATGTAACAGCAGAAGGAGCTTATCTACTCACATAAGGTCAGTAAACTGGGCCAAACTCTGAAAGGGTGGGTGAGTGTTGGTCATGGACATTGACATTCATAAAGAGTAAATGCATATCACTTTAATCAGATTAAGTTTAACTTTCAAATGTCTTTTAAAATAACATAAGGGAGCCTCTACACATGAAAGTTATTCTGATTGATATTCCTCAACCAGGATCTACATTGATGTCAGATTGTTCATGAAATACAGAAAATGTTACCTCATGGCGTGATCGTTCCTACTTCACCTATGTTTAGCAACAATGCATTTGTAATTTCAAAGCTAGCATCAGTAAGTGATGGATGTGAAAGTAGCTGCACCTTCAAAGGTACAAAATGGAAAAACCTCTTTCAAAGTCTCCAGATCTGTGGCATAATACCTATATTTCCATTTGTTAACTTTCTCCTGTTTGGAAAGTGATTTTAAATGCGTTTTCAAATATCCTTAAATGCAAGTGTAATTTGAACGCATTAGCAATTTTAGAGCATTCAGAGTTGCACAACTTGTTCCCCTCTTGCTTCTAAAATCTGAATAATTTCAGGTAGGAGATTCAGAAATTCTTGCAGTACTTTAGCCCTGCTAAGCCATCACACCTCTGTATGGAAGGGTAGACAACCATATTGAACATCCGTTTAATCTAGAAGTGATTTGAAAAGTCTGTTTTGAATTGACCTTGCATGTATAGAATTGACAATTTTTTAAACTACAGTCATGACATGCTCATAATTGACTACCTTGGAACACAGTGACTGTTCGTGAATAATGCAGTGATAACTTCTGAATTCTGGAAAGTCTGGATCTCTTCTGCAAAGAGCACCGAAACCAATATCCTGCCCTATCATGGCTGGTGTACCATCTGTTGTTATTGCCACAAGTTTATTTTGTGGCATATTCATGTCTTTTATAAACATTTTGAAAGCTTGATAAATGTCTTCTCCTCTTGTCTTTGCCATTAGTGGAAGAACTGCTAATATGTCCTCTTTCACACTGCTATCTTCAAACACCATTCTAATAAAAATAGATAGCTGAGCAGTATCTTCTATATCAGTTGATTCATCAAACTGCAAACCTATAAAATCACACTTTTCTAAATCACTCCTAAGCTGAAGGTCAAAATCTTCTGACATCACCTCAATTCTGTGAACAACTGTGTTTCCTGAGAGCTGGACATCTTTAATAGCATAGCTTCTTTTACTATTTCACCATCTTAAAATGGTTTCTTCTTTTTTGCAAGAATATGGGCCACTTTCAGTGATGCCACAGTTCTTGCTTTTGACTGAGAAACTGTTTTCTTAAAAATTCATTGCTGAGCGCTCAGTGCTGTTTTAAGCTCTTTAAGTCGCGCTCGCCTTAGATTACTGTTGGTTGGGTAGTCTATGTCATCTGACTTATGAACTTTGATAAAATCTTCCAAATTGCATTTCTTCCCAACTGAAACGCTTGCTTGTCAAATTAAACATATAACTTTCACTTTGAAACTTGTGAAGAACTATTGTTCTTCCCATTCATCCTGAAAAGTATATGTTCTTGATTTCTTCAGTGGTGGGAGGTAGACGTAGAAGCCATTTTGTTTCACCAGTCTACACCTGCCAAGAATAGAAGTTGAAGTTCTGAGTCACCTCAGCTGTGTAAATAACTGGAAAAAGAAGAAAAGACTGATTGTTACCAACTACATTCTTCACACCCACCCGACCCCCACATTTATTATGGCCCCTCTTGCTTATTTATGTGGCTCTATCTTTTATCTTTCATGAAACATTTTGCCTTGTTGGTTACTACTGCCGGCCCACCTATAACAGTCATCACCATCACTATCCTATCGCAACACAGATGTTTTCCCACTGATCGACTCTTGTGTATTCCCTTCTTCTCAGCAGTGCTGACATATGAAGTACATCGAGGCTCCCAATATTAGCAGAGAAGCACTGGACAAGACCACTTAGGTATTATTCTACACTACTGAGTAGTGTTATATTTCAGCATGGTTCCTGAATGACTCAAGGAGCACACACAAATAAAAAATATAATAACAATGAAATAGTTGTTTGGTTTTTTTATCTTTCAGAGAGTTTGGGTGGCAATCAACACTTATTGTTTCCCTGGTATAGATGTGAAAGCTATTGAGCACACAATGGTAGCTTGTGGCACCTATGCGTTCCCTATGCCTCCTTGGGTGCTCATTATCACACTTGACCACTGTTGGGAGTTGTTAATAGCTCAGGCCAGAAACAACTACCTTTAGGTGGTAAGTGCCAACCTAGTCTGTCCTATGTCACATGCCCTACTTCGGCCATCTTTAGGTGAACCCTTACGTGCCCTAGACCACTCCAGAATTTCTAGAACTGCAATAAGGTAGTCATGGGCTGTGGAGATCCTAGGTTACAAATTAACCTTATTTTATCATGTTACCTAAATCTTGGGTCAGAAATCCATTATTTTCTTCAGAAACACTCCATAGTTGGTGTCCAGTACAATATTGTGTGTGTTTGTGCCCGTGTGTGTGCCCGTGTGTGTGTGTGTGTGTCCGTGTGTGTTTGTGCCCGTGTGTGTGTGTGTGTGTCCATGTGTGTTTGTGCCTGTGTGTGTGTCCGTGTGTGTTTGTGCCCTTGTGTGTGTTTGTCCCCTGTAGAAGAGGGGATTGGATCTGCTAATGTGAGTGTCTTTATGTTTAACAGAATTGTATCTTTATGCTGAAAATTAAAAAACAGAACTTTTAAATCCCGCTTCACCACTTAACTAAAATGTGTGATCCTAGACACATCTGTTTATCTCTCTGTGCATTAGCTGCCAACATTAGAAGTCACTAGAAGTGATTACATACACACTGTCTGCTACTCAAAGGAAGCATCAGTCATGATATTGCTCCATTATTTGTATTATTAGTAATAATCGTGGCCATTCCTACATTGCACATCATCGTATTTAGTTTTTGGCGTACTCAGAGCAATTTCTTATAATGTAACTTCCCCTGACCATTCCAAGTATCACTCATGTCACTCTCTCTGAAGTCAATTTTTGTGATGTGAATAGTTACTCAAATTAATGGGCCTGCACATCTTTTGCCTCACAAGGCCATGTTAATCCTAGAACAGTCCCTGTTTAGCAGTATGCTTGCCTTTGACACTCTTGTGTAATATCCATCATTCACACTTGTTTCTCATCTCCTTTTTCTCCCTCCACCAATCTCCCTGTGCACCTAGATGTCCTGGGCCTGTTTTTACTTCTGTACACTCCTGCTTCCCCTACTACACCCCTCAGAAAGTATTCTCTCCTGCACCACTCTTCTCTGCACAATACTGTCTATTTGCATTATCCCTTTCTCCACTATAAACTATCGTTCCTTCTGTAACCCTCTCTTCTGCATCATGTCCTACCCCTCACCTGTGTTCCAGTGCTCTCCTCTGCAACCTTCTCTTATGCAAAATCCTTGTGTATCTGTTGCACCCCTTTTTCTCCATTGTAAACTAAACTGAATCCTTCTCTACCCTACATCCCCTTGCATCCTTCTCTTCTACCCCCAGCATGCCTACTACATAGCGAAATCCCTGCTGCCTGCAACTTATTTCCCAATCTCAAGGAACATGGTAAAATCATTCAGTATCCGTTCTATTTAGATCCATGAATCCAGTTCTATCCCAACCCCCTTACACAACCCTGTGCCCTCTCGGCAAAGCAACACAAGCTGATATTTTAAACATTCATCCCATGAAAGAGGATAGGACAATAGTGGAATGAGAGGTAAAATCCTAGCACACTACAGCTTATGTCACTGGTTACTTACATCTGTATTAGTGCATAATAGTTCTACCCACTACACAATGATCATGAGAATTATTGCCTCAGCGCAGTTTGTGTAGCATTATATGCCCTTATACACGTTATGCCATGAAGTGCTGAATAATTAAAAACTCCTGAAAATGTTCTGTTTGTATGAGCTGATAAAAAAGATTTTTGGTGGCAAGAGAGTGACAAAAGAAAGGAAACCTGTCAGCTGTATCATGCACATTGAAGTGCCATGTACAGATGTAGCTTTACAATGTGTATTATTTCCTTTTAGCATACTTTTCACCTGTAGTAACAATGGTTTGTTACATTTTCTGTTATAGGTCTGGAGAATGGCTTTTACAATCAATTTGTGTTAGCAATGAAAACTTAAGGAGGAACACAGGGATCTATAAAAGCAGCCATGAAATTCTTGCACTCTTTTGTTCACACTTTTTATTTCTCTTGCCAGCATGTACGCACACAACAGTGCTTTCTCTTGAACCTTAAGCACACACTTCTCACACTTTCAAATAGCACTCGAACACTTGTTCAATCACATCTCGTCTCTCACACAGCCTTGTTAACATGGACACTGGAAGCCACTTGCTTGCACACCCTTTCACTCTGACTAAAGTAAACAAACGCATGTTAAATAAAATGAAATCATTAAAGACTCGACCTACCTGACCTTGCTGTATAGAAGCCACATAGAAAGATAAATGCGAATTTCAGCCTCGGAGGCTGACAGCAGTCCCAATGCAGATGATATGCTGAGATACAGGGCTGGTTACTGCAGCGCACAGGAATTACAGTGGCATGTTAATTTATGAGCAGCTCCACTGTTCTTTCAAGTGAAAATGGTGGTGAAACTTCAAGTGGGGAAGCACATTTGACCTGTGGTTCACGCCTGCCCAGTAAATCTGTTAGACACATGCGCAATCCAGGCCCTTATTGAAGAGCTGGCGAGCAACATGAAAGGGGGCTGCGAGCAACATGTTGCTCGCGAGCTACAGGTTGGGGATCCCTGCCCTAAGGCATGCTTTGCGTTATTCTGCAGTTAGCAGTGTAACGCTCTCTGAGAAACTCCTGCCAGCAATCTTCCACAAACCAGCAAAGAAAAGCCAGAGACCATTGGGCCTCGCATACTCACCTGCTCTGACTTACCTGTGCCTCCATCCGGTTGTTCGACGAGGACTCCAGCTTTCATCGCTCGCAAGCACCTGCAGAAGCAAGGGAAGGAAAACAAGGTGAATCGCTGAGCTCATTCATCGCGCTCTGTCACCGCCGCGCTTTACTCACCGCTTCCGTCGCCATCGATTGGATTTATTCATCACGCCGGCTCACAGGTACCTGGAAAAGAGAAAGAAAGAACAGGTTAGATCACGCAAACCGCACCTGAGCTCGCGCTGGCCACTGGACACAAGGCAGGCCACCCTGGCCCACTGGCTCAGCCGCTCACACGCTTTGCACCAAACCAACGCACACCAAGGTGGGCTTAGTGCCACAACAGCGACAAGAGCCACAACAATGAAAAGAGCACGGACTGTGGCACGCAGCAAAGGACAACACGGATGACTGGACACGGACTACATACAATACAATGGATTACATGGACAATAACAAGCAGAGCAACACAAGCAACGCGATCAAGGGTCAGTGAAGTAACTGGATCCTACAGGACATTGCACCGCTGCTGAGACTAAGCAGGAAGGAGAGCCCACCAACCAAATACACAAGGTGAGAGCACCCCGGAGTGGGGGACACATGTGGAAGGAACAGGATGGGGGTCACAGGTGGCAGGCACAGAGAGTCTCACTCACCACCCTTTCCCCTATCATAGGAGCTGACCCAAGGCCAGTCCAGGGAACAAAGGATGCACAGCACCTCAAACCAGGGAAGCAGGAACGCCACGCACCAGCACCCGAAGTCCCCACAGAAACAAGGTGAGTGTAACACACCCTTGTTCCTCCAAAACCATCAAATATCACTTTTGACACCCTGGCTCCTGCACTGGCTGACTTCTGCAACAACTCCGTCACCTCTGGATTCCACTCCCCTTGAAGCACTCCCTTGTGCGCCCTCTTCTTAAAAATCCCTCTGTCGACCCTTCTTGCCATGCTAACTATCGTCAAATCTCCATCACTCCTTTCCTTGGCAAACTTCTGGAAAAGCTGGCTATCTGCCAGCTTAATCTTCACTCTGAATCAGTTGGTTGTCTCCTTGACTGTCAGTCTGGCTTCAGAGCTGCCAGAAACATGTAAACTGCCCTCCTAAACATCTGTGAAGACCTGCTCTCGAACCTTGATTCCAACACCCCCTCCGTCCTCAGCTTACTTGATCTCTCTTCTGCCTTTGACACAGTCAACCACGCCATCCTGCTCAACCGTCTCCGTGATAACCTGGGTATCACCGATCAGGCCCTGGTTTGGCTAACCTTCCTGTCTGATCCACCCTCCCAGGTCCAATTTGGGTCCTTCCTCTCCTCTAGCTCTATCTCTACCTGTGGTGTTCCCCAGGGGTCTAACCTCTCTCCGTGGCTGTTTAACCAATATCTGGCACTTCTTTCCCACTGTATCTCGACTCTCTGCCCCAACTTTCAGTGCTATGCGGATGACACTCAACTAATTTTAGGCTCCCCTCTGCCCCCTCCTCTCCTTCTCTCATCTCTCACTGTCTGTCTGCCATCCAGAAGTGGTGTGCCGCCAATTATCTCTACCTTAATACCAGTAAGACTGAGATTCTCCTCATCAGCACACCTACCCCCACCTTTCCTGTGACTCTCAGGCTGGCCTCTCTTGGCCCTCTTCATGCTCCCACCTGTGAGGCTAAAAACCTTGGAGTTATCTTCGACTCCACACTTTCCTTTTCTCCTCACATCTCTGATGTCTCTAAGAAGTCACACTACCAGCTGCACCTCCTCAGAGCCATTCTTCCTTTCCTCTTCTTCTCCCAGAAGCTCACCATCTCCAGAGCTCTGGTTCTCTCCAGGCTTGACTACTGCAGCAGCCTCTTTCTAAAACTGCCTGTTTCTACTCTCCGTCCTCTGTCTGTCTCTCTCCAGGACTAAAATCTCTGCACTGGCTCCCTGTGGCAGCGAGTATTAAGTTGAAAACCCTCTGCATTGTCCACATGGCCTTCTAGGGCCTGGGACCCCAATACCGCCAACTCTCTCTTGCTAAATATCTTCCTTCTCACACTCTCTGCTCATCTGCCTACACCTCCCTCAGAGTTAGTCGCTTCTCCAAGCAGCAAGTTAGTGGTAGATCTCTTTCTTCTGCTGGGGCCTCCCTCTGGAACAGCCTCCCTGCCTCTCTGAAATTTGAGGACAACCATCTTCAGTTCCCGAAGCAACTCAAGACCTTCCTCTTTGCTTCTGCTTTCTCCCCCCCACTTCCCCTTCTGATCTCCTGGCTGAATCTGATTCTGCACTGGTTACCTGGCTAGCCTCTGATTTCGGGCCCAGGTCCCCATCCTGCCAGCTGCACACCTGTACTGCCCCCCTGGCAAACCTTGCACTTGGGGACTGTTTCTGTATCCCTACAGCCCCTACCAGCACTGCCACCAGCTGTGCACACTTTTATTTATTGTCTTTTGTTATTGTCTTTATTTATTTATTGTCTTTATTAATTTTACTGTTAACCTGTGTACTGCACTGCCTCCTCCCCTTGCCCCTGCACTTTTCCCCTTCGCCCTTCCCCTGCACTTGCACGATCTTAATGTCACCTGGCCTCTTAGGATTGTTGTCTCTGTCTTCCCCCTGTTTCCCCTCCCTTGCCTCATCGCGCCTGGAACCACTTGTGTATAGGAGCGTTATAAATGCCATATCATATCATATCATATATTATATCATGCGGCAGTTCAGGGAAAGAGAAAGGCAGCAAGAATCGAGATGGTGGCGAGGAGAGAAGTGACCTTGTCCTTTTTGTCCCAGACCTGTGGAACCTTTGTGGAGGAGAGCCTATGACTGCAAACAATAGCACAGGTGTCTTGCAGCAGATGTCAATGGTACATGGAGCAAGCCTACGCCAATAAGCAGGAGCAAGGGAAGCTCCTGCACCTGTGGTACCGGCCTTGACTCCAGAGAAGGAAGAGGTCAAACGGTTCATCACAGCCGATGAGTCGAGAGGAGAACTGATAAGAACCAGGCTGAGTTAATTAAAATAATCTCAAAGTTGCAAAATTGAACCAAGTTCAATGACCTATGAAAGAACTGTAAAATTGATATTGATATTTTATTTATATTGTGCTCTGAAACACTTGTGTATGAGCACAATATAAATACAATATCAATATCAATAAAAGTGTTAAGGGGAGACCAGCTGTAGATTGAAACTGGCACCACGTGGGTGCTAACTCAAGAGACTCTGGTCGATTCCCAAATATCACAAGGCCGTCGGAAAGCCAGCGAAAAAATTCAAAGTGGTCATGCAAAGGGTCAAGCAAAATCCCTGTACAATCAAAAGACATTGATCTACAATCAGTGTGAAAGAAAGGAAGGTAAATCCCACAAACAATTGTAAAGACTGTTAGGAAAAGGACATTGAGAAACTAATGGAAGAGAAATCCCACTAAAAAGAAGGGTGCAAGCCCGACCAAAGGAGATCCATGGGTGAAGCCATCATCCAAGCACTGAAAGTTGCGAAGGGTCAGAGCCTGACCGAAGGAGATCCAGGGGTGAAGTTATCAGCCAAGTATTGACTGTCAAGCGGGGGTCAGAGCCCAACCGAGGGAGATCCAGGGGTGAAGCCATCACTCAAGTATTGGCATTCAAGAATGGGTTTGAGCCCAACCGATGGAGATCCAGGGGTGAAGCTATCATACAAAACGTCATTTGAGAGAAGAACTGAAATATATAATCATGGAGGACGAAATGGGAAGGGCCAGCACCCAGAAGAGGGGGTCCCAGTGGTGGGACCATCACCCTATGTGAACTGTGGACTAAAATTGAGAAGGGTCCGCGCCCAGAAGAGGGGAACACAGGGGTGAATCATTATCACCCTAATTAACTTTCATTTGGTTAAAGGAACTTTTGTTTTTGTTATTTTGAACACGTCAGGCCCCGAAGGCAAGAGACTTTCAAAGGAAAGAAGACTTGGCCATCGACATTCCTGAGAACTGGCATTTGAACTGTCGTCTCTTGCTGGAGAAGCCTGAGAATGTTCTGTGCTCTCATTTTACCCTGGGCTAGAAACATGGGAAAGGGGGGCCCAGACACCACAGATCCTGACATATTATTTGAGAACACTTCTTTCTTTTCTTGAAAACTATCCCACACCCTTTTTCGTATTAGTTGTAAGGTTTGGTGTTAGGTTTCTTAGTATAGGACATTTTTATTTTACACAACGCTACGAGGAGTGCCTTATTTTTCTTTTGATGGTTGATGCATGCTCCCATGATAGATTTAGGTTTAGATTAGGCATTTTTCCAACCAGCATACAGCATTCATTATTCAATAAACACCCTTGAACTGTGATCACTTGTGTCTGTCTTACTTGTTGCCACCACAGCTCCTCACAGTCCTCGATACAGTCAAAGAAACACTCAACTTTACGAGGAGCCTATTAATGAAAGAAGCCTGTTGGATTCACCAGTTAGACATGCACCTACATGGTCTCAATGAAGAATGTCACCCATTGACATGACCACACCACCTTGCACACAGTAGAGAGACTATTCAATGTACAGTTAAAAAGTGATATCGCCAGCAAGTCCGAATAACTTTATTAATCAGATGAATTCTCATCAGACTGTTCCTTATGACACATAGAACATAATAACACAATAACTTCTATGCATGCACTGGTGTGGAATAAACTTCTAGCACCGCTCAGTCTGAGTTGGAGCAATTCCATAACACTCAGAACCAGCCGTGGGACATCCGAATATGTCCCTCTTCACAAATGGATGCAACACTCTTTCCGTGTCTCAGGCAACACGATCCACACATTTGTGGATTTGGCATTTCAGGACAGCCTAAACAGGCACATTTTACTCCCCGCCTCAATACTCTTTGCATTCTGCATCTGTAGGGTCTCCATGATATTACACACACCTCAACTAGGACCTGATGCTTTGCGACCTGATGTCATCATGCCAGCCTTCACTAAATTAGGTTGTCATAACGACGGTCCATAAAACTGTTCTGTTCTTCTCTCTGGAGACGTAGTCAGCAACGCTCGTATCCACACTGCATCCTAATTGGCTTGAACGGGTAAGCATGAACACGCTCACCCTCCAGCCCACACAATAACATACAGTGAGATACATTGGGCCTCATTACAAGTCCGGCAGTAACCCTGCCGGTGCTACTGGTGGGTTGCCGCTGGACTTGTAATAATTTACCAGCGCCTGACTTCCCAGTGCTACCGGGCTATTACAAGTCCGGCAGCCGGGGAATCAGGCGCCGGTAGAATGTCCCCATTCCGATAGTCTGATAGGACTCGGAAGAACCAGCACCGTTACTAGCGGTGTTGGTGCTTCCGTGACCTGAATGCCTACCGTGGCCGAAGGTCCAGGCATGGTCAGACTTGTCGGCACAGCAGCCGCGGCAGGCTGACACATAGTTTGCCAGTCTGGAAACAAAGGTGTCATTGAGTTTACCGGCACCCTTGTTTCTGGATCGGCAAACTTATAATGAGGCCCATTGACTGTAATGTGTGCTCTCTCTTATTACGGTTTCTCCTCTTGCAGTTTCAGCAAGCGGTAACACACGGCCAAACCTAACAGCATCTAGCAGTACTCCATGTGCCACTGTCATGCCGTGACTCTTCCTGCAACCAACAGATAAAAACCCAAGGTACTTTCACCGTTTTAATGCAATGATTACCTCACTTTCCCACATGGGCAAATTGTTGACTGATCCCCTTTTTTAAGACTCAGTCCCTTTAGCCATTCAGGAGACAGGCCTAACAGGCTTTTCTCCCTTGCTTTTTTCAGAATCTGTAAATAATGGGGATGGTCAGGCACACATGGTGTGTCCCACATCATTTGGAGATGTGATACATGGATTTTTCTCTCAAGTTCATTTAGGTTTGAGTATGACCCAGGAAAGTGCATGCAATAGGCAGCTGTAAACCATTTAAGATGCACCACCCAGGCAGTCACCGACAGTAGATAATTGTCTTTCGTTGTCTGCTTCCGCCTAGGGTCCTCCATCTGCCCAGAGAAAGGAATTTTTTGACGACTTACTGTCACTCGCCGAAACGTGTGGCTGGATCTCGCTCTACAACTTTCTGGCTCCTGTAATCAGGTTGTGATTATCTCTCCCAAGCAGGCAGACCCAAAAGTGGATACAGACAATATTTCAGTGGTTTCATGACACTATATTACACAGGGATGATAGATTCTCTCTTTCAGAACTTCTGAGCGGATTCATGACACTACCTACATTAATTGTCCTTAAAGGAAATGACATATACCATCGTAGGACTTTATCTCAGTAACTCAGTAACTTGATTATATGTACTAGACCTCCACCAGCAAGAAAAAATGCATGCGGGGGAACCTGCTGCGCGACTTGTGGGCGAAAGGGGCATACTGAAATTTCAGTTTTATTGGTGAACTATGGGTGGGGGGCTGAAACCAATAGGTGCACTGAATTTGTAGAATTCACACCTTGGCCAGCTTCTAGGCACCTCCACTGTCCGCATTTCGCAGTGAATCCCACTTGCCACCACCTGGGCATTTTCTCAGCACTTCGCACTCCCGTTTACAGCAACCCTTCACCTAGATTCTGCCTCAACTCATTTGCAGGTCCCCCTGCATGCATTTTTACTTGCTGCACCTGTTCAGAAATACTGAATCTTCTGCCAGTATGCTGCCTTCTACCTAGATGGCCATCCGCCCAAGGCACCAACCCTCCCTGCCAGGTAGGCAATTGGATTTTTCTGAGTTCAAACTTGTTTCCTCACTCTAGCTCTCCCAATGGTTAACACTCAGCCTCATTTTCCCACCAGATGCCAGCTCTTGCGGTATCGACCAGATCATTTTGACTGATTAAAGGATAACCACCAGTAGCCTCCACAAATTATTTTCAAGACGCAACTTAACTGCCTTGGTAGGTCACTTACTACAGTGTTTTCCCTCTCTCCCTAATAACAAGGTACGTTCACATTTCAAAACATTTCACTTCTAACCCCTCCCAGGTGAACCAAGCCCCCTCAACAGTTGTCTACCTCATACTATTAACAGTTTCCCGACGACCATTCTGCACCTTCGGGAAAACCTGGAGTTACATCGCAACATCTGTTGTGTTCCATTCTAACCCGAACCAGAAACACCTATATTCTTGTCGACAATGATAACATACTGCTACTTGTACAGCAGTACATGAAATTGTACTTTGTTGTCATTTACTTATAAATGTTTCTTTTTGGTTCCACTTGTATTCTGTATTCTACTCCGTGTGTTATATAGGCTTCTGTCGATTTTTAAAATGTTTTCTAGATAACAAACTTTGTTTTACACTATATCCTCCTCTTGTGATCCCTGTGCTAGTATATGGAAATCTAGCATCAGTGGGCCTCATTATGAGTCAGGCGGTAACCGTGCCTGAAATTCCGGCAGGTTACCGCCGGACTCGTATTACCATTCCGCCTCCGTCATTCCCAGAATTACTGGGGCATTACGACCCCAGTGACCCGGGAATTCCGGAGGCGGAATTCGGTAAATCCCCATTCCCATTGAGTCCCATCGAACTCAATGGGAATGGGAAAGTGGAAACACTGGCACCATCTCGTGATGATGCCAGTGTTTCCATGTCCGCCTGCAGGCGGGTGGTGTTAAACCAGCCAGGTCAGACCTGGCGGGAATGGCACCTCCGCCTGGTGGACTCAAGATCAGTCGGTATGGAAACAATGGTGGCGGCGGGTTTACCAATGTAGTCTAAATGCACCTCCTCTGCGTCTATGAAAGGGGTAGCCATTGACTCTATACTATATTTTGATAGCCTCCCATCACCCTCCAGAGTCAGGTCCCACTATACAAAAAAGAGGGTCCCTTGCCCCCTTTTATATTACATTACATAGTGGGAAGACATGACACACAGAAGCTAAGTACATGAGCTCCCTCCTGGGCCCCTTATCTTGATCTGTGTGTTCACGCTAGCTGGAATAGAGGTCTTGAATGACATTAGGACTCTGGAAATGGCTACACCTAGTGTTCTGGGCTACTGAGGGTGGCATGACAGCAGCCTCCTAAACATCCTGTCCCCAAGAGGCATAGGTTGAACTGCCAAACTTACCTGTCTACATGGACCCCACTAGTTGGTTTCCAGGGACAATCCTTGTGTCCAGTTTAAGGAACCTGTGGTGGTAAGAGTAAAGACAGACACAATTGATCACAGTTCAAGGGTGTTTATTAAACTGTATAAATGGGTGAGAAAAATGCCTAATCTAAATCTAAGATTGGAGCAAGCTATGACTATCAAATAAAAATAAGGCAGTCCTAGTGGTGTTTTGTCAAATAAAAGGGCCTATACTAAAAAAAAAGAAATATTGCCAATCTTTGCCGATAAATTATAAAAGAGTGTGGGATAGTGTACACAAGAAAAGAAATACGGGTTCACAAATGATAATTCAGTCTCGCTTCCCCAAGTTTTTAGCACGGGACAAGGCAGGACTCTGGAGCACAGCACACTCCTGGGCTTCTTCAACACAAGGCTACAGTTCCTTTCAGCGATATCAAGACCTTCGGTGGCCAAGTCTCTTTCATGCAAAGTCGCTTGCCGCCGAGGGCCTGATGTGTCCAAAATATCAAAAAAAAATGTTCCTTTCCATATTCCTTTACGTTGGGTGATTACTCTTCACCACTGGACTCCTCTCTTCCGGGCTCAGACCCTTCTCAGATGTTAGCCTCCCTCCGTCAGGTTCACTATGCCCTTTTAGTCAGAATATATCACTAGTTGTATTCAGGACTCTCAATGTCTTTTTAAACAATCTTTCACTCTGGACATTCCCTCAGCCGGTATCACTCTTGTCAACACACTGTTCACAGGGTTATCGTGCTTTACCCCACTTTGCAGGCATCCCTCAGCCGAATCACATTTGCCAGTTACACAGTTCACTTTGCTTTACACAATGCAGGATTTACTTCCTTCTTTCCTCTTGGTTACGGGTAAAAGGCTTTTGATTGTACAAGGGGTTTTACTCAACCCTTGTATGACCACTTTTACCTCTTGCGTCGGCTCTCCTCGGTCCTCCTGGTTTCTGTAGTTTTAACAAATGGGGACCAACCAGAGTCTTTTGAATGTGCACCCACGTGGCGCCGGACCACTCTGCAGCTGGTCCCTCCCTGGTTTTTTAACAGTTCTGCAACACATAAGGGCTTTGTTCATTGGTTCACATTATGTTGCCATTTGCATACTTCGCTCAACACAGTTCAGTTTGCCACTGTGAAATTGGGTGGTTGCATCATAAAGTACATTGGCCCCCATAAATTGGTGTTCTGGGATAATGTTTAGTGGATCTAGTGGTTTTTGGCCTGTTCCTCTTCGTCTAGATTCATACCAATTTGTGATAGTGCATCTGCCTTTCCATTTGTTACCCCAGAGTTATAGCTAATCTGGAAGTCAAAATCACAATTGGAAAGCATCCAGTGGAGTTCATGGGCTTACAGGGCTCTGGCTGATATCAAGAATTGTAAGTTTCTGTGGTCTGTATACACGGAAATGGTATGTTGGGCTCCTAAGAGGTGATGTGACCATTCTTTAAATACTGCATTGGTGGCTAGTAACTCGTTATGCACGTTTGCATAGTTTTGTTCTGTAGGTGTGTACCTCCAAGACCAGAAATTGACAGGATGTAGGTGACCATCAGGACTTTTCTGGTATAGCATTGCATCCATTGAAACAGTGAAGCTTCTGTTTCCACAATGAATGGCAGTTCTGGCTTTGTATTGGCCAGGATCGAGCTGAAGTGAAGAGGCGCTTTAATTCTTCAAAGGCAATCTCTGCCTCTAGAGTCCGGAAATATATTGTTCCTTTCTTCAACAAGTAGATGATGGGGTGAACATCCTCGGAAAATTCAAATATGAAAAGTTGATGAAGGTTAAAAAAAAATCTATCCTTTACCCCCTTAACAAAAGTTGGTGGCGCCCACTGCAGTTTAGTTTTCTGCTTTCCACTGTCCACAATTATCCCTTTTGGCTTTCGAATGAAGCCCAAGAATTTGATTAGCTAGACATGAAAAGAACATTTCTGCAATTGGGCAAAGAGTTTGTGTTTTTGAAACTGAATTAAAACTGCTCGTACATGAGTGATGTTTTCAGGAATGGACTGAGAATATGTAAGAATGTAATCTACATAGACAACAGCTCATCTATGAACTCCAAGAGCACATAGTTCATGAAATACTGTAATGCAGCTATGGAATTACAAATCTCGAAAGGCATTATTGGTATTTGTATAATCCGAATTTGGTTCAAAAGGCTGATTTTCACTCGCCCCCCTCCTTTACAAAGTCCAAGTGGTATGCACTTCTGATATCTAACTTGGTGTAAATGCTTGCATCTTTAACTCGGTCCAGTAGTACAAGGGTCAGGGGGAGCAGGTAGCCGTTCTTCACTGTCACCTTGTTAAGAGCGCATTAGTCTATGTATGTTGGTAAGTTCCCCTCCCTCTTCGATACAAAGAAAAGAGGGGGATTTGAGGGTCTAAAGAACCTGTTTTCCTGGTACTGATCCAAATACTTCTTCAGGTCGTCGTTTTCGGGGGTAGTTAATGCACACATTTGGCTACATGTGATTTGAGCATTAGGAACCTAATCTATTTTATAATCGTATGGTCTTTGGTGTGGCAGAGTAGGTTCTTGTTTTTTTTTTAAAGACATCTTGAAAGTCTTGATATTTGTCTTGTAACACTTTGAGCAGTCCTAATATTGTCATTGGAATGGGTATTTCTTGAGTTGTTGTGCACAATACGTGCGTCTTGACATCCTGATCGTAGGAAAAGCAGTTTGTTCTACAATAAAGGGATGCAAAGTCTGCCATTTGCACCTCCTCACTATCTCACACGGCTGACACCTATACTACAAACTTGGCTCTCACCTTAAACTATGCGGTCCTACCACAGGATGAGCCGTATAACAACAGCATAGGCCCAGAACGTCAGAGCTCAAAGGGGCTCTAGTAAATGTGAGGTCTATCTCTGCTCATGCCATGGAAATTGACAATCTGATAACCACTATCAAATTGGATATACTAGCAATATCAGAATCCTGGCTTCACACAGGCTCTGGCCCATCCCTCTCACTAGCCATACCGCTACACTCCACAATCTACCATCAAGACAGAAAAGTAGCTTGAGGTGGGTGTGCAGCCCTCATAGGTAGAGACTCCCTACACCTTAGAGAGATCACCAACACCACTTTCCCCGCTGGGGAATTACTAACTACCAAGCGCAATACCTCACACAATGCTACTGTAACCATCCACCTGGCTTACCGTACCCCCAGCCCAATTCACCTCCTTCTGTTGGACTCCAAGCCTATCTCCAAAAGCCTTCTCCTGGGAGACGTCAACCTTGGTTTTATTGACCAAGAAGACCAAAATCTCTAGCCAACTTGCTCTAGGAGCTGGGCTTCACCCAACGCATTGCCAACACCACACACTTCAAAGGACGAACCCAGGATTGGCTTGCATATATGAACTGCAACATTGCTGTCACTGCTAACCAACCCCGCCTCAAGACTGACCATAACATTATCTCTTTCACAGTACCAATTGTTAGGGAGAATTCTCAAGAATGTGCTAATTTCTCTTACGTTTTCAGACCCCAGCAACTTTGCTGGATTTCTGGGATTTTAATTTTTACCTGGAAAGAGTGTGAGCCTTTTTTCCCACTCTTTCATGTATTTTGATGTGTGTTTTACTTTTGTGTTCTTTGGATATGGAGTTTTAAAATAACTCCATAGGCATCATCTTTTTCTTATGTGTCACACAGCACCTTCAGTGCAGTGGCACAGGGGTGTCTATCAGACTCTCCAAGGTTTAAATACCTTCTCTGGGACTGACTACCGTCTCCCAGAGCATGTAAAGTTACATTGAATGTACTAGTCTTTTTAAATGTAGAGATCCAGCACACACTATCTTCCTATAGAGTGCTGGAGGGGTTGCCTAGCATCCCCTGAGTCTAAACACTCATGTAACAGTCAAATGTTACCCTTTTCTACTTGAAATGGCTGGTGGCAGTGGTTTTTAACAAACTTTTATGGTTTTTACCGACCATGAACCCGGGAGCTAAAAATCGGGTGTATTAGCTATGTGCTTCATTTGCATGCAAAGAAAAAGTAGGAGCACCACCCATATATAACGGGAACAGTGCTAGCTCCTCACAGATATAACTCATGTAGAATGTATAGTGACTAGCCTAAATACCAAGACGAACTTTGCTTCCGGAAACAGGAAAGATCCACGTAGTAGGAATTCAGTAAAGCATGATTACAACTCATATCCTGCAAGTGAGGCAGGTTTGAACATTACCAAAAAGAAATCAGCAATTAGCTGTTCAACACAGTTCCTTGCTTCAGGCGAAGGGCATAATGGCACAGCAAAATGAGACATAGCTTTTAAATTTCAAGTCAGTGCACCAACAATCAGATAACATGTATTTTAGTAAGAATTCAAGTGCAGAACAATAAAAAAATGTGTACCAATTCCCAGTCAATATACAGACTTTGTTTACTTCCTAAAGCATGTTTCAATGTTTCAGAATGAGATGTTAATATTAATATTACTCAGGATTCTAAGTCACTTAACTTGCTTTTCATTATTCCTCTACATAGGTCTGCTCATTTGATTTCTTCTGAATATATTTTGTTAAATTTGAAGGGACAAACAAATTTGGCAAATTACATAGAAAAGCAAACATGACTTGAATTATGTTTTTTGAGGATTGATTGTAGAATTGCCTTTTGAATGATTAATGAAGCTCCACAGTTCCTGGAGCTGGACTAATTAATGGTATGGTTCAGAGGGAAGTCCCGAATGCTAAATTCCTATATGCTAAATTCTATATCTAATCTCATGGAAAATGGTGGCTGGACTGAGTTTGCCCTTCACCCTTCAGAGTTCGGTAGACTGACTATTGGTTTTCATAATAATAATCACAGTGCTGAGAAGTTGGAGGAACCCCGCATGAAGTGCTACATAAAAAAGTTAAATACCTAGCTCGACCTCCACAGGGACATGCTTTGCTGGTTTCAATTTTAGCTGCAAATGTAACCATTTCATTTTTTATTAATGTTTGATTTGTGACAGCACTTCCATTGGCTAAAGAGTCAGGTTTCAAATGTTTTATTGAAATGTTTGAAGATATGAAAGATTGTGGCCCCTCTGATTGGTATAATGACAGTTAGGAAGGGCCCTGCTTCTGCTGACTATTTAAAGTACCATTTACCCCATTTAGTCCAAGATAAGCCTGAATGCATGTGTAAAGCAGAATTTGCACATTCATCAGTGACACCGGAATGTTTCACACACTGCATTTATAATTAGTGAGAGAACTACATTAAAAGAGTGAACATTATTTCCCCGTACGCAACAGTGTAAAATGTACGTGACAAGCAACCAAAACATGCCTAAACTTGCTTGTGGTATTATCGGCACTGGTATTTCTGGCAATGGTATTACCGGCTGTGATGGCGCTATTACTGGGATTCTCTGCCTTTTGCCGGGAGTACCGCTTTGACAGTATTACCGTTACAGGCCGGGTGGTGCACATGCCTGCGAGGGCTCATAATGCGGCAGTGATTTTGCTGGTCACCCCTTCGGTAACAGAAATACTGTCAAACCGCTATTACTGCTGCTTTACCGGAAAGCTCATAATGAGCCTGTTGTTTTGAATCACTCTCCCTCGTCGAACCACTCCTGGTGATCCATAAAACCTGCATCACTCGATACTGCCTTGAACTGTATGGAACACCTGTTCGAACCTAACTCATTGCAGACTCACAACCTGGGATCAACACGACTCAAAACCTTCAAACCCAGTTCAATGTTCCGAGTTTGATGCCTGGTTCAACACTGTTGAATCACCTAACATTGAAATCAGGTACTTTTAAGCGACCTTGTCCCTTTTACACCTTTTACCAACAACACATTTCCTTTTGAACAACGTTGTTGTCTTTCTTGCCTGTTTTATCCCTGACAAAATATCCAAAGTGCTTGTACATTTCTGTTCTGCATCTTCTATCTTCTTTTACATGGGTGGGTTTTTAATAGTTTGTTGTTGACTGATTTGTTGAATTAAAGTATATATATATATTCAGAGCTGTTACCAAAGTACAGGGGCAGACAGCACTCCAGGAGTAGCAATATAGATAAATATGCACATTTGCCAGAAGAAACAGCCAGTATCTCAACAAAACGAAAGTGTCCTTTATTAAAGTGCAGTGGATTCGAAATTAGCAGGCAACGATGCGTTTCACAGTAACAAACCTCTTGTTCACAAAGGAGAGTCTCAACAACAAGAAAGGACTAATAAACATATTCAAGTCTCTATGGTTGTACTGCTAGAAAATCTCCGGACTGGCATGGAAGTCCATTGAATAGCCGTGTATGCCGCCACAGACATCTTGTAATATTAGAAATGAGCAGAGAACGGCCAGAGAACGGCCAACAGCACTGTTGTAAACAGGTTGTAAAAAAGTAGTAAGTCTCTCATAAACAAACTCAAGAGAGAAAAACTACACGTGGAGGGACGCAGCATCCATTCAGACTCAAACCGCTAAATTTACTGAGTTTGCAAACTCATATAAATGGTTAATATGGGTTTATATAATTATGCTATACGTCTGTGGTTAGTAAACAACATCATTATATGTTGCTATTATGCGACATTAGATAACAATAAATGGAACAATTCCCATTAAGACAGTGCCATAGCTATCATGACAGAGGTCGTAGAGCAGGATCTGCTGATAAACAGAGGGCTGAAACATTAATGTAGATGGCCAGCTCCTTTGTCAGGGCATATGCTAAATACACATTTCTCTAAATAACAGAAACCACAGATCAGAAATGGATAACATTGCCCCATTTCACTTTAAAATATAGAGTCTGAGTGGATGCCATCTTAAATAAACTCCATCGCAAATTGTGTGTAAAAGGCACGTTCTCTGCCCATATGTTAAAACCACATAGATATTTTATGGAACAGAGCCTGTCGCAAATATATACATATACATCTCTCTCTATATCATGCCCAAGTGGACTACATGACCATGTAAGATACAAGCCTTATGAAAAAGCATTATGACAACATGTAATGAGGTATAAGATTATAAAAATGCAAATGCACAAAGTGCCCTGTGCTTCGATCAACAAGAATATATACACTATAAATGACAGACTATATAAAGTACTTAATGAAATAGTAACAATTGTATCCTGCAGATACAGCTGTCCGCTGAGAGTATCAAACCCGCAACTCCCCATATTTGTGCATATATAGCCTCAAGTCACAATATATAGGCACCCGCAAGGGTAACGCACTGCCTTTTATGTTGTACTAGATCAACTTACGTGCTTCATTATGAATACTTATAACATGTATTATGGAACTTTATGTCCTTTTTAGTATATCTATGTTGAGTTGATTTGATCTGTGCATGATAGAGCATACCATAGAGGCACCCGCAAGGGTTACATACAGCCTCAAAGGTTAATGTATAAACTACATGTGGTTTTATAACATGCACTTTATACTATACACCTTATTGATAGCACTCAGCACTTTGTCAGTTAATAGTCCTCTGATGTTTACATAGCACATAGCACTTTATTACTTATGAAATATCTGTAACTTTGGTACTCACGTTTACAATATGTATTTTGTAAACTTTTGACACCACATTTCAGTTCAAGCTAAGACATTGTGTCGGCCCACTTGGGCTGAAGAAACATGCCTAGTGAAATAGAAAATTATGAAGAATCACTTCCTTCAATTATGTTGGCAATGGCGAAAACTAGGATGGAAATTATATTATATTAAACTAGTAATTCCGTGCAAATTGTCCACCCTTATCCCACTTTGGCTAATTGGTATTTGGGACGATTGCAAGAGGAATTACTATAGTGCATTTAAAACAATGTGTCTTCAATGAGTGCACTGAAATGAGTGGTCATACAGTTCCAATATGGTTGCTTTCTTGTCTATCAACTGCTATTTCACCTAAGTGCTAAACACTAAAGATGGATTTATACACCTTTCTCTATAATACCACAGTCCTCTCTCTCTGTCACATACCAGACGAAGCCTGAGTAGGGTGAAACATGTCGTTCTTCTCTTGCATCAAAGACCGCTGCTGCCTCCTTTGTCCATGCATTTTAATCAATAAAGGACACTTTGACTGCATGGTACACAAAGTATGTTTGTGGATTTGTTGGTGATATCCAGTTTTTCGTCATGAATACAGCCGGAGTGCCGTTGTGATTCGGATTGGTTTCCAATCCACCTCTTCTGTATATATATATATATATATATATATATATATATATATATATATGTTTATAAAAACTTGACTGGAAATTATTCTATTTTGGAACTGTTGTACTATTGCTGTTTGGGTAGCTACTGCCTCCCATTCACACCCCTACTGATAGTATAGCCTTCCCTTTCTTCAAATTGCCACAGATGTGAAGGAGGGATACCTCTTAGTTGTGCCTGCTTTACCTTTATAATTGGGATCACTG
Organism: Ambystoma mexicanum; assembly: GCF_040938575.1. NCBI lineage: Eukaryota > Metazoa > Chordata > Amphibia > Caudata > Ambystomatidae > Ambystoma > Ambystoma mexicanum. The sequence goes on along the minus strand of NC_090936.1, from coordinate 276,163,288 downwards.
CCGGTTTGTATAAGTGCTGCGGCAAAATTATGAGACTGTTCCATTTTATTATGGCTATTAAAGATGTATGTCGCTGTGGAGGTGTCACGCATTCCTCCCCGTCACTGCAAGTCTCCGCCCCCTTACCTGCTCTGCTGGGGCCTCAGCGCCGCACGGACCGCGGGTCCCTCTCGCCCGATCCTCAGCAGCACGCCGCGCTTTGTGGTGTCCTTGGCGCCTCTGCCCCAGCCTGCCTTGGGGCTTGCCCTGGCACTTGTGGACATGCAGGGATGCCCTCCACCTCCACGGGCACCCCAGGATCACGACGCACCACAACAAAGGGTCACGTGAACCGACTAGCGGTCACGTGACTCGGAAACAAGTCAGGAATCGGTCAAGTGACCAGGTGGGCAGTCACGTGACCTGGAAGAACGCTTGAAAAGAGCTCCGGTCCTCTTCCTCAGTGCTTCTCAGCTGTTTTCTTCGGCGAGTACCGTTTCTTGTGCTCCTCGTATTTTTCTTGATGGATTTCACAGATTTTTGACCCTGTTTGTTATTCTGGATTGCCTCTTTGGACTTGCCCACTGAACCTTGTGCCCTGGAACTGATTTGACCCTTGGACTGCCTTTCTGGACTGCTACCTGGATTTACCTTTGGATTTGTATGCCTTTGGAACTCATCTGTTTTGACCTGCTCAAACCTCCTGGAACACTTCCTGTACTGCCTTGCTTTTTGTTACCCCTCAGACTCAAGTACTCTGCGTAACCACAGCAAACATTCACTGCCAGTACCCTGCTCTCCGCTCCTTCTGGTGGGAACAGTTAGTTCCACGCTAGCACCAGTTCCCCTTGGGGTAGGTGTTTATTTCTCTCCTGTTCGCCTTGATTATTGTGGTAACCTTGTACCTGCATTCTAACCCTGCCTTTCTTTTCCGCCACCCGGGACCCGGTGCTTCCTGTTCCTGCCTTTCTCCTGCGGCCCAATAACCGGTCAGCGAGTAGATACCTCTTCTCTGATTGGTGCTTGGAGATTGAGGCATTGTAATCCACGTGGACCTCAGATCATAGCAGGAGGCTCTGACTCATCATTGAAATGTTTTGCTTTTCAAAAATGTATATGTTACTTTTATAAAAACATTTTTCAAAATTCCACCATACCAAATGGACAGTGGTGGGTACAAAACAATGGTAATCTCTAGCTTTTGAAGATTATGGGTTTCTTCTATTCCCGTTCTATAAAACATTGAGATCAATTCATGACTGAAAAATCCACAGCAACTTAGAGGTGTGCCGAATTCATAGCCATACTTGATGAATTAATAATAATAATTTGGTATTTATATAGCGCTACAAACCCTTGGGTATCTGGATGCTGCTTATTATTACCCACAGTGTGTGGTGCTCATTTATCGACCTCGGAAGGATAAAAGGCCGAGTTTGGCCCCGTCGGGATTCGAACCTGCGTTAGCAGACTCTGCACGGAGATCAAAGCGAGCGCTCTACTCGCTGTGCTACTTGACCGACTAACAAGTGAAGCAACGTTGTACAGTATTTTTTAGAGAATTACAAAAATAGAAACATATATGATCTACATAACACATGTTGCTGAACGAGGAAATGCAGTTGAACGATTTTTTTTTATATCGACCAATTAGAAGCATAACTTTTCAAATTAAAAATGAACATCTGTACTAAAACAATGGCATGGTTGTGGTATTTTTGTCAATGTAACCTGTTATAGAAGGTTCATCAAATAGAAGTTTCAGAATATTAAAGATTGATTTTGTCAAATTTTCTGAAAATAGCTTGCTCAACATTTTTTCACATAGTCTGAATCAAAAGCTTTGAAAACGTGTTTTTACTTTTTAAAAACTGGATGTAGAAAATCACTAATGTTGTATTTCAATACAATCACATTAGTGAAGGAAAAAAGGACAGACATTCGATTTAGTTATCTTACCTAACAAGAATGTTTTCAGATCAACCCTAACTTAGTAATTGTTTGTTCTGTTATAAGTTAATGTGGGGATTCGATTACAAAGACCAGCCATTGCTAACATTGAACAATAATGCTGATTGCTTGGACTGGCTGGTGGCTCCGACCACTTCAGTTGACATACTGCACATGTTGATGGGAGCATGAAGGAGGGGTATGTCTTGAGCTTTCTTTCATGCAGATGGAATTACGGCAGACCTACTCCAGAACTTAATGAAAGACTCGTCCGATTTTGTTAACACTATTTATTGCTATTTTATCTCCACACACTCTTCCTGATCAAGGAGAAAAGCCATTATCATAGCAATTTTTAAAAAGGGAACCAGGATTTGCCCAAAAGCATACAGACCAATTTCCCTCCACAACCCACTTAATGCACCAATTTACCCTCCCAACCACATTTTATTTTTTAAGGTGTCTATCAAGAATCAGAGTCTATGCTATAATCAGTATCCGCAATTTATGAGGGCACATAGCAATGTTATAGTCATCTTTCAGGAATTGCAGTATGATCGCCCATGCTTTTGTAAAAGCCTGGTGCGCTCCCTGTATATTGTATGTCAACCACTCCAAAGCAACATAGTTCCAAACCTTCACAAACCACTCATGAACTTGAAGTGGATTTTTATATTTCTAATGCTGTGTGATCACCACTAAGGCTGCCAGCAGTAGAATAGTCTGTGCTTTTCTTATGTATTTTAGCCATTTTCTTTCCTCCGACGTGGGAATTCCCAACAATCTGACTTTAATCTGTAACTGTACTTGATCACCAAATATACTTTGCATATGCCTATATATAGTTCCCCAGTAACTGGACAATTTAGGACATTTAGGACATTCTAACCATATGTGTTAGCAGTCACCTCTGCCATTGCAATCCCTCCAACATGTATCCGTGCTAATCAGATTCATAGTGTACAATCTTTGTGGGTTGTATTGCCATTGTACCAGTGCCTTGTTCCATGATTCTCTAATGTGAAGGGAACGTGTTCATTTTGGAATATCTTTTCATAGGGCAAGCCATTCTTTGTTAGGTACCATTATTGCTAAGGTCTCTTGCCAATAATGGATGTATTTCAGATTCCCCCGACAACACTCCTCCTGTAGCAAGCGATACAGATTCGATATGAGGGTCTTCTCCCCAGGGTTTGAAATAAAACATTTCTCAAATGCCGTTAGTGCTATATGGGCTGCTGCCTTATTCAATGGGGCCATCAACCAGTGTCGTATCTGCAAATATTGATACCTATCAGTTTATTTTAGCCCCAACTGTGTCTTACATTGTTCAACATTACAAAGTCCTTACCTCGAAACATATCCCTGATTATATGATACTTCTTATCTTTCCATTTAAGAAAGGCTCTCTCTTCCAAGCCCGACTTAAATTGCGGATTAAACTTAGGAGAGAAGAGGGAAGGATATGTTCTAATTTTTCTATAACGCTCTCCTTTATCACAAATCCCATCCACTAAATTCGTAATTTGACTGACATGCATATTTTGGGGGCCCTCTAATTAAGGGAGCCACAGCAATTCCGCAATATGGGGGCCACCGATAGCTTTCTCCATACTGGCCCATATTTTGTCTGAAGCTACAGAAAACCGCTCCCTCAGCACCCATAGCTTTGCTGCTGGCTAATATTTTGTGAAATCGCATGCCCCCCAATTCAGATTGCATCAATAAGGTTTTCGTCGCAACCTGTTGTGTTTTATTTTGGCATATACATTTTGAAATCTCTTTTTGTAGTTCAGTGAAACAAAATTGCAGTACGTATATCAGCAGAGCCTGAAACAAGCACAACATCTTAGGCAGTATTGACATTTTCACTGCATTGTTCCGCACCAACCATGAAATTGCTAGCGCAGCGCCACCAAAGTTATCCTTATATATTGATTGTAGCAAATTAGTTTAAAACACAGAGAAACAAGGGGGAAATATCAACAAGCTACCTTTCGATATCCTCACCAGAGGTTACAAAACTGGATCTCAAAACATGTCCATGTATTCCTAAACCATCAGTCTTTTAGCAATACACTCCCAATAGTTTGATTCAATCTTTTGCCCAGGCAAATTTTGTATTTAAGAATGTTTGCGCTATTAAAGGAGGTGTAAGAGTTATGTTCAGCATTTCAGATTTTGTAAAATACATTTTTAGTCCTGCCACCCTTCCAAACTCTTCTAGTTCCTTCGTTACCCCTCTCAATGAATCTATCGCCTCCACCATCGTAACCAACATATTGTCCACATATGCCATGATTTTGTGATAATCTAATCCAAATGGTATCCCTTTAATTTGGCAGGATTGTCTAATTCTCGCTAGAAAAGGTTCCAAATGTATTGCGCACAGCATAGGGGAAAGAGGACAGCTCTGCTTCGTTACGCAGCGTAATGTAATCAAAGTGGATGTCTGAACGTTTATGGAAAATCTGATCTTGGGTTCAATATTATTAACTCAAATCATGTTTATAAAGTTAGAGCCAAATTCCACAATATCTATGGTTTTAAACAGAAAAGACCATTCTACCCCATCAAACGCTTTTTCTGCATCTAAGAACGGGAGACGTGATGGCTGTCGCTTTTTGGTCTTTTTTTCAATCAGATGGTAAGAACTTCTGATATTATCATGGGTTTCCCAATGTTTAAAAAACCCAGATTGGTCCGGGTGAATCATCATGGGGAGTATATCTATTAGTCTATTGACTAATGTTTTTGTGTACATTTTTGTGTCGAGATTCATCTGGGCAATGGGATGATATGACTCACATAATGTGGGATCCTTATTTGGTTTAGGAAACAAAATCATTTTAGCTTCCTCCATGGAGGATGCGATGTTGGCAGATTCTTCAAATGAGTTGAATAATTTCACTAAATTGGGCGCAAATATTGATTGATACGTTTTATAAAATATGGCGGATAACCATCTGGATCGGGGATTTTATTTAAAGGGAGATCTCTGATTACCTTGGATATTTCTTCTAGAGTTATTTCCTGATCTAAACGTTCACAATCCCCCAGGGTTATCTTCGGAAGCTTAACTGAACATAAATATTTATTTTGACTGTATCATCAGGGTCTTCCGATTGATACAAAGTTTGATAAAACGCCACAAATTGTGAGACTATTTGTGGTGTAGTTGTGACCAAATCCCGGTGGGGGTCTTTCACCCGCATAATTGTACGTGATGCTTGATTTTGTCTCAACTGCCTAGCCAATAACCGGTCAGCTTCATTGGCTTGTATATAATATTCTTGTTTAGCATATAAAAGACCCTTTTCTGCTCTTAGTGTTAACATGAGTTGGAGTCTCTGAAATAAGTGTGCCTTGAAATGTGGCCTTAAATGCATCCCATAATATATTCATTTACAATCTCCCCTGATTCGTTTACTTCAAAACATTCTATAATCTTGCCTCCTAATTTCTCTTTTATTATTGTATCCCAAAAAAGAGCCGATGGACATGTCAGGACCATAACCCAGGGGCTGGCCTAGGATGAAGAAACTCCAATTCTAAGGGTGCGTGATCTGACGGTACTATGGGAAGAATTTCTGACTTAGTAACATTTGCCCATCAATGTAGCCGATGCTCAGATGTAGTCAATGCGCAAATATGATTACTGGACATGTGAGTAATGCATCTATCCTTTTTATGTTCCATGTATTGTAATCCATACATCCAAGATTGCTAACTGTTCTATCCTACTGCATAGCCCATGTGAGGGGGGAGGGTGACCATATTAAGTTCTGCCACTCCTGTCTCTTCATGGATCCCATGCCAGATTGAGGTCGCCGAAATATCAGCCATTCCCCAATCATAAACTGTTCTAGTTCTGCCAGCTTCTTCGTCAAAAACCTATCTTGACCCGTATTTGGGACATCATTCGATACCAGGGTTAGCGTAGAAGGTCCAAAGCGGCTACAATAAAAAGATAGGGGCCTTCCCTATCTGACTTGATTTTCTTTTTTTTTAATGTGTATCCCTTTCCTAAAAGCTATTAATACTCCCCCTTTTTTTGATTACATTAGCTTGGATTATTGTGGAATAATGTCGTATTTGAAATTTGCCTTTATCTTGCTGTCTGATATGAGTTTCTTGCAGTGCTAATATTTCTGGGTGATGCTGTGTTAGAAATCCCTCAAGTTTCTTGCAATTTACTGGGGTATTTAGTCCCTAAATATTAAGAGATATGCACCAAATTGCCATTAGGTCTATTACGTCCAATATATGCTATTACCCATCTACATAACTGCAAACCATACCTATAGGAATGTGCGGGATGTCCCCACGCTTAACCCCAAAACTAAGAACCCACCCTCCCCTAATTCTAACTCCTACCTACCCGTCCTTCTCATACCCTCCCACTGCCCTGGTGTGACCCATAGTGCCTAGTGTACCTTACAACACCACATCTCCACCTTGGATCGATACTCCTTCCAGGGACCCCATCAGGGAATCCTAAAACCCTCTTCACCTCCACACCACAGAATTCAAAACAGGGTGACTTTTCTCCATTTATATTTTCTTATATCTTGACACAAATTCCACATATTGTCCTTCTATACGCCAGACTTTCAAACTGATAATCAAATTTTTTTGATGTGGGTTCCGGACCTCTGAGGCGTGGACCCCAATGATCCCATTTTATGCCCTTACTATATTTTTCTCTAATGTCTCGCTCTGATCCGGGTGTTCACTGTGTAGAGGAGGGTCAGGCCTGTTGCAAAAAGCGACCCAGAGAAGCTTCCATCTCTTCTTCTTCTTCTGTTTTTTTACAATTTCATACCTTCTTCTTTCGAGGTTATTCTATGTTGTTTCCAGTCGAGTGTAAATACCACTCCAAATGGAAAGGTCCATCTATACCTTATCTTTTTGGCCTGCAGCATTTTCAACACTGTTCGCATTTCTCTACGCTTCTGTAGGGTAAGAGGTGATAGATCTTGAAACAACTGAATGTGAGAGCCATTGTATGGTATTGGTTCCACCTGTCTTGCGGCTCTCAGAATGGGTTCCTTTTGCGGACAGTCCCTGCAGGCTGCCAACACATCCCTAGGGTGCGTACCTGGATCCAATCTATTTGGACCCACTCTGTGTACTTGGTCCAATTGTATCCTTTCATCTTCTTCCCCGCCGAGTAGTTCCTTAAAGATTGAAGTTACTGCTTCCTTTAAATTGGGATCGGGAACAGATTCTGGGAGATTTCAGACTCGGATATTTGACCTGCAGGATCTATTTTCTAAGTCTTCGCGTTGTATCTCCAAATTAGAAGTCGCCCTCGCAAGATGTTCCATAAGTTCTTCCAATTGCCTACTGTCCTCAGTCAACTCTTGTATAGCTCGTTCATTTGAATTGGTTTATTTTCCCAGATCTGTCAGATCTTTCCTAAAATTCATAAGTGCTTGTTTTATCTCCGATGAAAAGCAGTGAACTGTGTTTGGAATGTCGCCGTAAACGAACTTTGAAAGTCTTGGAAACATTTCGTAAAGTCCTCCTTGGCTGCGGCCATTTCTGTTGCAACGACCCTTGTCTGGGTAGGAGTGTGCGGATTCTGAGACTTGGAGGTTCTAGCCCAGATCTCTTATAGTGGACTTTCTTTGGTCACTTGGGACTCTGTTCGGCCTGCCAAACCACTTTGCTCCCAGCATATGATAACCAGTGGTCGAAGTGGGCGGGAGCGATTGGGAGTGGTGCTCCTATACTTTTTAAAATAACGTTTTACTGTTCCTGTACTTTCATTTTAAAAAGAAACCATTCCAGAATGGTCTAGTTTTAAAATGAGAGTATAGGAAGCAGTTGAAACGTGCTGTTTCAGTGCATGGCACTGAACATTCCCATAAACAGCAGGTGCATGTGTTTGGGGGTTTGTTTTATGCGTGGGAGGGGGCATGGTGATGGGGCATGTGGGGAGGGAGGAAGGCCAGTAGGGAACATAGTTCCACTACTTCCTTTCATACACTTCGACCACTGATGATAACAGCCTCTCACTGGCTATGCCTCGAATGACGTGAAGGTTTAGATACATAGTTGTGACTGTAGGCAGCCCCCCGTACCGAGGGATGTACCAGGCACTGAGTTTAGTTGAATATCGCAGGTCTTCCTACCCTATTACTCATATTCCCAAGAACTGCCAATATTTTGCTATGCGCCTAAATGTTACTGCTGGCAGTTCTTAAAGAATAAATGAGACAATATGGGATATCCTTTGGTGTATCTCTCTTCATTTATGGCAACCCGCATCTCACTGTATTATGGAGTATCCATATGGCAAGTCTGTGCATTCCACTGAGTTCACTGTATGTCTAATTGACTTGGGTAGCAAATTAGGCCTTAAAATCGTGCTGTTCTAGCTAAGGTACCCCTTGCACTATGCAGATGCTACTTAAAAAAGGTAAGTGCTCTTCTGTAACAAAGCACTTCCCATCGAAAATAATGTTTATTTAGCTATTTCTGGGTATCCTTGTTTCAAATGCTGAGGCAGTTTATATGGGTTGCACCACACTCCCCTACTGTGTTGCTGGGTGTGTTGTAGCCTGACTGCCCACAATGTACTTGTCGAAATCCTTTCCCCTGCAATCCAAAGAGCTGTGATCAGAGTAGGCAGAACACAAGACTTGCGTTCGTGTCCTCCAATGCCGTACTACTATGTGAGCTTATTCCTGACCATGTATAAAAACTTCAGCTGGGAACACTGTAAACTTTGCTTGTTTACAGTATCAAGTACATATCGCCATTCCTGAGGCTATACTACTGTTTCTCTCCCGACCGCAATAACGTGCAGCGTGCTTCCTTTCCGGGGGGTTGGCTGTGCACTTGTCTCTGCCAAAGTTACTCCGTTGATGCACAGCGCCTCCACCGCACCGGCCGCCCTGAAGCAAATGCACTGCTCGTCCGGCTGGATTTATCCCTGCGGTCTCCTCTATGCTTATTCGGGGTCCAATGCTGATCCTTACACTGTCTCCTCCAACAATGCTGTTGGCTCCCTACTCTTGTTACGGATCGTGCTTGCCCGCTTGTATTTCATCAACGCATGTTGCAGTGTCCAAGTCCCGGTCCACCCGTTTCTAGGCTCATTGGACTCAGGATCCTCCAAAGCTTCATTCTATGGGCTTGAAACCCGGGAAATCTATACTGAATAGGCTTCTTGTTGTGCGAGTCTTAAATCAATCCTGACAATCTCTGACTGCACACGTCCTTAGTGCACGGCGGCCATTTTGGAACTGGAAATCTCTATTTAAGAGACCATTGAGTCTACTGAAATCATCCCGAACTTCTTGGTGCACAAGGAACTGTGAATGTTCTATTTGCAAGATGAAATAAGGATAGAATGAGCACTTAACTGGCTACAAGCGCCAATCATCTGGAATTCCCTTCCCCTACACATTCGCAACACTGAAAACCACCTGAAATTCAGGAAGACCCTTAAAACCTGGCTTTTCCCAGTACTCTCCTAATCCACCACAGCCTGAGAATACACCACTAATAAACTTGCCTGCATCAATCACAACACAGGGGCCAGCAGCTCTCACAGCGGTTTCACCTGACACACCACCACCAATTGTTCAACAACACTGCCAGATAACAAGTACTCCAGGTAGGCCAGCAGCTTTCATTGTGTCACACCTGAATCACTGTCAACCCACGAACAATAAAACTCCCACCCAACAAGAACTCTAGGTAAGCCAGCAGCTTTCGATGAGGCATAGCCGCAACATTCTCACTGAGCTGCCCGCCGGTCCACTGTAGAGACCACAAACGATGAGATAAGTAGCCCTGGGTAGCACACGCCCATCACTAAGGAATCACTGCCATTGTTAACCTGCATTGCTCATTCAGGGAATTCTCAATACTAGCAATATCCCACCCACTACAAATGTATTCCCAAATCTAGGTATAACAAAACATTGATGACTGTTACATTACAGAAACCTACTGTACTATAAGGCTGAAACCTATGGCTTTGTGAAGCCTAGGCCTCTCCCCCACCATGTAGGATTCTTAAATCTAGGTGTAGCCTCCTTCTTTGTTTATTATATGATAAGGCCAACTGCATTTGAAACCTATGCCTCTCTTGCACTATACAGGATTCTCAAATATAGGCATAGCCTCCATCTTTGTTTACTATATGATGAAACCTACTGCATTGTGATACCTAGCCCTCTCTCCCACTACAGAGGATTCTTAGATATAGGTGTAGCATCCATCCTTGTTTACCATATGATTAATCCTACTGCATTGTGAAACCTAGGCCTTTCTACCACTATACAGGATTCTCAAATCTAGTTTAGCCTCCATCTGTGTTTAATATAAGCTGACACCTGCTACATTGTGAAACCTAGGCCCAGTGGTATAGGACTCTCAATTCCAGACCTGGACAAATATCGGCCCAGCCGAACAATCTTGCAGTTTACGGTACGTATATCTCACACCACTAGTGTGGACACAGGCCGCAGGCACGGCCAAGCATCCATGCACGATAGTATAAGGCTTTGGCTATGCACATCCGGTCTAGCTTCACACATAGCCGTCCAGACTGAAACACCTGACGTACCTCAACACCTCTGCCACTAGCATACAGCGACCACCACCCGAAAGGAACCCGGTTTACTGGCCTCACATAGACTCTCTCAACAATAGCAATCTATCTCTAACCCTCAACATCACCCACCCATGCACCTGCCCTCTCTTGGGGCTGCTTAGTCAAGCCTTGCCAGCCACCCAGGGGCATTCCAACCATGAAAAAAGCGCATTGAGGCCACACAAGTGGGTAAAGAGCGCTATATAAGTAATCAAATACAAATAAACATACAAATACTTACATGGGCAAATCATCAGGCAGTTCTAATACAATTTCTCATAAATGATACAATTTCCAAGAGTGTGGCCAGGGAAATAGGTGGATTTTGCATGCCAAAAGCTTATTCCATAAATATGAATGCTGATGAATATTATTCTAGTTATTGGCTCTGATATCCGTGGCACTCAATGCTCTAAGAAAATGCCTAAAGTACAACATTTATTATGACAAAAAAAAACCTGGAACTATCCAAACCTTGCAGAATATGATTATGAACAAGACAAAGTACAAGATGATTTACTCTAGACCAACACAATAGCTGAAAGAAGCCCAATTACAAGAGTTCACTTCGACTTCCTACATCTACTGTAAGCAACCAGACTGGTTACTTTCAGCACCAGAGTTGCTTTTTATGCAATGCTACTTAAGAAGATCTAGCACATTTTTTACTGTATTATCCAGCATATTCCCAGATTAGATCAAAACTGTTGTTACCTGTTCTGAGAGGGAAGGGTTTCACACAATATCTTTCTGCCTTACACTTTTTACTAACTGTGGACACTCCACTAATTGCATGGGATCTCTTAATACATGTACGAAATGCATCGATGACACAAGAGTTATTTGAGAGGCATTAAATCAACCCACAGGAGCTGAAAAAAGCCTCCAGATATATTGACTATTAAGCATATGTATAGGCATGATTTTATAATGTTATCCTTTTATCAACTGTTTGTGTTTTTTCTATTGTTTTTCTATTGTTCTTTAATGGACACTTTTTTCCGAATAAACATGATTTGATTGATTGATTGATTGATTAAAGAAAGAGGTGTGTAGGGAAGGATTTTACATTTGGAGTGTTGGAAGTCAAGGGAAGGTATGTGTTCGGCATGCTCAAGCCACACGTAGAAACGGGGTTGCCAGTGGGGTTTAACCTCATTAATAAATGGACCAACCAGAGTTAGGGTGAAATAGAGAATGTGGTTAAAATCGTATATACTAGGGCACGTTGACGCCTCAAAGGGCCAAAAGGGCCAAAGACTCTCCCATGTGTATCATGACTTTTTTTCCTCAAGGGAACTCTGCTGTTAACCTTGATGTCTTAATCATTCTGATAGGTTGCTTTCTGCTTCTCCCTTCCAATCGGTCTGTGGGTTGGGAGTAGTTTCAGTAGTGGTCCCTCCTTTTCCTTGAGGAGGTGTGCAATGGCTGCAAGGGCAGAAAACTCCAGGACTACATAGGTGTAGCTGACAAGTTATAGTTTGCCATCTGTTGAATAATCTTGGTGCAAATTGTGTTCTAGCCTTCAATTTTTCCTTTCACGTTCTAGGATAAATCATTTAGAAACCTGTTTTTTATGCACAAATAGAATTCTCTTGTCATGACACTCAGCGATCCAATGGGTAGAAGATTGCAATTTTGGTATATTCAATTCCACCGGTGTTGCACTACATAAATGCACACTGAATCAACCAGAGCAGAGATAGGTTTTACAACTTTAAATAGATCATCAGTGGGGAAGTTACATACAGGGTTTGGCTTACGGTGAAAATTCGGCAAACTATTTTTAGTCTTGGGGATAGGCCTTAATTGAAAGCCTGTCAATTGAGTAACTGGTCTAACAAGTAAAAGAGAAACTTTGATCAGTAATTCAAGTTAAAGGGGCAAGATGGGATAAGGGGATACAAAGCTCTCAGTCTTAATGAGGTTCAACTACAACTGGCAATTGGTGGTCTCATTGCAGGAATGGTTATGGGGGCATTTCAGGCCATCAACATTACACAGACGTTAATCTAAACAACTAAGGGACAGAGGGAAAAGGGGAACAAAATGGAAGACAGGAGAAGTGAAAGGTGAGGACAAAAGGGAAATGAGAACCAGGGAAGGAACAAACTTGTCGACTGGCACTAACACGTTTTACAATTTGCTGTATGGTCACATACCTGACACACAAAAGTCATCTGAACTGGTGATAAAATCAGAACTTGCTGATTGAAAATGTTCATCTACCCACATATTGCAACCCCCCACAATTAATTTGTTTTTACATTAGTCACATTTTTGGCAAAGCAGCCATGACAGCTACGGGGAAGATAAAGCAAGAGTTAGTAATCGGGAGCAAGAGACAAGCAAGGATTTACATTTATATACACTGGTTCATCAATCTCGCTTTATTATTTCACCAATACCTCAGAAATGTGGGATACAAGAAAATCTAAGTAATGCACAAGTAACATCACCATTCTCTTCTTATTTTAAGAACTCATATTGCATGAGCAGGCATTTAAAACTAATTGTAGATAGCATACAAACAATGTACAGAATACTTACCAAGAGTTCTCATGACCAGTGTATAAACCCCAACTGAAAGTGATTTCAATTCTGGATCCACAGATCTAAAATACATATTTGAATTCAATTGTAAAACTATTAACTGAAATATTGCAATATAGAACATTTGAAGTAAAGCAGCACTCCATTAAGCAGTTCAGACAAAAAGGAAATTCCTGTGGGATGGAATGAGATTATTTTTGAATGAGAATAAATAATTTGTAGATTATGAAATTAATGGAAGCAAAAACAAATCACAAAAGTATGGCAGGCATCAAAATGAAATTTGATTAGCAGGTTCTAAAAGCAGATTCTGGGTACTGGGCATCACTTGGAAGGCAGGAGCCAGCTCTCTGCTAAATGCTTGGAGAAAAAAAAAACGGTGACTGTCACACTTAAAGAAAAAATCATGGCAGGGTTAGAAATGCCCGTATCATGATGTGTGCATCCCCTGGACCTGTTTCAGCAGATGCAGGGGAGTGATCCTCATTCTGAAGGTTTCAAAGTGCATCTTGTTAGTAAATTTGGAATGCGCTTTTAAATGCAGAGAAACTCCCCCCTCATATGCGCATATGGGCAAAGGGCTAAAATCGGTCATCTGAATGAGTGCATCCATTTGGGCTGCTGCTTTTTTGTCGCATGAGGAGACTTGCTATCGTATCTGAACACTTGGCCAAAACAAGGTTAGAGAAACTGGTCCATTGACTTCAAATGGGAGTTTCCCCTTTTGTTCATTGGGAAGTAAATCCAGTCTTCATGCAACATCCAATATTGCAAACTCTCCTTTGAGGAATGTAGTTTAGTTTTACTCCTTTATGACATCCTAAAATCATTGATGTCATTGCCCCTTGAGTGTTTTTTATTTCCATTAGGATATTGGTTAATGCCATAATTGATGGAGTACCTATGTGGTCCAAATATGGCCAACTAAAAATTGAAACCCAAATATTACCATTTTCCAGTGGTAGACTGCAGCCTGCTGGCATAACCATTCCTAGGGATTTATGTCTTTGTTGTAGGGTGACCTCAGGAAATGCTTCCTCAAGTTGACTCAAGTTAGCTTAGTTCAATCCGTGTATCTCCTCTTTCTTTTTGGGCAAGTACCCAGAAGAGCTTTGAGGGTACGAAATGGAAGTTCCCCTTCTGAACTAGCTGGGGCAAGATCTTCTGCTGGATCTGCTCCTAGAGCTGCTATCTCCAGAGTATGTGCCTTGGCTATGTCAAAGTGTCTCCCTACGATTACATACTGTTCTCTATTATATGGGCCAGTATGCTTTCTGTTTGGGTGAAATCTGATTAGGTGTTCTAGTGTTAATTCCTTGGATGTTGAAGTCGTATATCTAGGAGCATTTTCAGAATATCCTAAATTGCCCAAACTAATTTTCATGGTCTATGGTCTATGTTTTTAAAGCTATTTTCTTTTATGTATAGCGTGTCCTGGGTTAAAAATAAACCTTATACACTCTTCAAACAAACTATTATCAATAGATACACAACATACATCCATACAATTATCATACAATTACACTGTATTGGCAGTTTGGCAGTAGTTAATGTAAAACAAGTATTTAGATCATGCTATACCAAATACTATTAACAAACCATGTATCCATAAAAAGTGATGACATCACACCTACCATTACATTTCGTAAAACAGATTTCATGAAATAGTTAAAATTCAAAGTCACTTCAACCATCTGCTTTCATTAGTTATTAATTTCAAAGAGATTTGTAACCAAGAGTGCTATGCTTAAAGAAAGACCCACTTGCTTATTATCTCGACAGCATATCCAAAAAGATAGTTATTACCCCCTTCTATTGTATGTATACATTCTTTTTTTTAAATCACGATTCTATATGTATGCAGTGATGAACATGCTAAAAATAAATGCTTTAAAATCTCCAATTCAAAAGTAGCTTTAAAAGACAACCTATTTGCTCATTTCTGTGAACCACTCTCCATGATCCAGTAATCTCTAAGGTCTCCGGAAGATTTAATCTACATTTTAAAAAGAAAATCTATGAAGGCTTTTATTTAGTAATATCTGATACATTTAGGAATAATCTAGAATTTTAATAGGTGTAGGTAGTGGTCGTAAAGTCTACTATTGCTAAATACCACTGACCAGTTATTATAACAATCCCATTTGTATGCTTTTTTCTTAAGGATTTGAATGTTTTTTCCCTAGGGAAACTTCATCAGAGTATGAAAAATTGGCATTTAAGAAAGGACTAATTAATTCCTCTGAACGTCAAGAGATGCTTACTTTTACCAATATCAAATACTCTTTTGATGATCTGTTGACTATCGCATAAGTGAGCTTGCATGATTTTAAAACATAGTAGTGCTGCTCTGATCCCTATCCAGAGAGGAGCTAGTCCCAATTCTATTCACAAGTAGTATTTTGTAGTTTTTTGTATATATTGAGCATGTTTTAGCACTTATACAAGAGATTAGTGTTTCCAAGTGCTGCATGACAAAATGGGGAGGGACCCGGGAGTAAATAAAAATGGCAAATACAGTAAATATACAATCGTGGTCCTACTAGACCTTGTGGCATTTGGCTGTGCAAGTGCAGTGTAAGTGTAAGAGATAGGGCTGGGTAGGGTGGAGGGGGACAGGAGCGGACAAGTGCTTATTGGCCCCAGGGAGGGACATGCCGAGGGGAGCCATGGAGGAGGCCTCAGGCTAAGTGCTAGCAGGGATGAAGCCCAGGGTGGGATGTTCAGCCGCCAGACAGGGAGCCCATGTGGGTAGTGCTGTGGGGGTGGAAGGCGCTTGTTTTGACGAGTAGAGGGCCTGAAATCCTGAGCAATTCATGAGGACCCAGCCACCAGTCTCAGCGACAGTAGGGTGATTTGCAAGGAAGGGAAAAAGGGAAAGACGTAGGGAAAAGCAAAGTTTAAAGACGTTTCTGGAACTTAAGGAGGTCCGGCTCAAGTGAGAGGGGCAGCAAGACTGTTCCAAAGGGAGGCACCAGCCGGAGAGAGAGACCTGCCCCCTACTTTCTGCTTGAGGAAGGATTTGGCCAGCAGAGAGTTGGAATTAAAGGAGCAGAGGGCTCTAGCAGGGGAGTATTTAGGGATGGAGAGTTGGAGATAGCATGGTCCAAGGCCCCAGAAAGCCTTATGGATGATGCAGAGGGTCTTGAATTTGATCCTCGCTGCCAGCATGTGCCAGTGGAGAGAATTTAGGGCTGGACAGATACGGTTCCTTGACATGAGGCCAAGGATACGTTTTGCAGCTCTATTCTGGATTGGCTGAAGGGGACGTAGGGAGATAAGGGGGAGATTGAGGAAGAGGCTTTTGCAGTAGTCCAGCCTGGAGAGGACAAGCGCTCTGTAGACATTGAGATTCTCAGGGAAGGTGAGGAAAGGGAGAATGCTTCTCAGGAGGTAAAGCTAGAAGTGAGCCCTCTTGGCAAGGTCCAAGATGTGAGGGGTGAAGGAGAGAGCAGAGTCAAAGATGACCCCAAGGTTTTTGGCCTCGCAGGATGAAGAAGGTAAAGGGCATAGGGTGTGCGATCAGAGGGTAGGAGGAAAAAGGTGGCGCAGGTGTCCCAATAAAAAGGATCTCTGTCTTGCTGGCATTAGGAGTGTTGAAGTATTGAGTGGTAATCTTATTTTGTTCTCCAGATAGATCTCTGGATTAGAAAACATTTCTAGGGCATATGTAATGGCTGGAATAAATTGTTGCTTGTTAAGTTTAATCATCTGCAGAAGCGAAAAGCCACCAAACTTAAGATAAAAACCACAAATGTAAGAGCCTAGAAATGTTGTTTTTTCCCTTACCTCCATGATTCTACTCATTGCAGAACTCGCTACAATTTCCAGGCCAAGACATTTTATTTCTGATTCTATATCCAAAGGTCCATTAGGTAAACATCAGAATCCTTTCTTAAGGATGTATACTGTTTTATTTTAAGATACCATCATTTTTGTCTTGGAAGAATTCATCTTGAGATGGTTATCCTGTGCATATGCTTCTATACAAGAAAGGACTCGATGCAAGCCTAAAGGTGTTTGGTAAATCAGTATTAAATCATCTGCATAGACTATCATTAGTAAATCCAAATCTCCAAATTTTGGTGGAAACATGTGAGCTTTCCAGACTCTATCTTGGAAATCAGCAGGGCAAGTACACAGCCTTGTTTGATGCCGTGTTGGTCAATGTGGGAGCAGTCATTGTGTCTCGATTGTTAAGTCTGATCTTCACTGACGTTTCAGTGTGTAGGCTCACAATGCATGTTAACCATTCCTTTGGCAAGCTCAAGCATTGGAGCTTTGTAAAAAGACAAAACCAACATATATTGTCAACGGCTTTAAAGAAACCTCAAAATGCTACATATAGTGGCAAATAATCATTCATGCTTGCATACTTAAAAAATGCATTAATCACCAACATTTTAAAGCCTTCCTGCCTGTTGTTTGGGACTGATTTATGTGTTACCCATCTCCACATTTTATGTATGAGCAGTTTACAGAATGCCTTGCCTAAGGCATCAAGTAGGGCTATTAATCGTTAATGCCCTCGGTCTGATCGTCCCCCTTTTTTATGGATACAGATATATTGGCTTCAGATTACCTTTATCGTGGATACATTCTTTTTGGCCTATATGCTTCCTTATGTGAAGGGTTTCAAATAAATCCCTTACTTTTGCAGTATCCACTGTGGGTCAGTGAAACATACATTATCATAGTCATAAATCTAATGCAGTGCATTGGAAAACCAGGGGATAGGTGAGGGTGTACTGACCAACATCTCAAACCTGTTATGGAAGTGGTTAAAAACTCTGTGAAAAATCCATGGCTTCTATGGGCAGTTATATAAGAACAATCTAATAAGGATCTACAGACATGTATCAAAAATATATGTTGAAAGTTGAAAAACATAACTAAAAGTGGCTTAATTCATCCACCACATTTTTTTAAATATTCAAAAACTTAGAATTTGGAAAAAAATTGCAGCTTGCCAATTTTTTGCCCGAGGGTAATTAACTCTCTCAGGGTATTGGCAGCTGGAAACTGTTTGCTGCTTATTTCCAAGGCAGTTCAGCATCTGGGAACATTGTCAAAGTGCCAATTCCAGGCCCAAAGTCTTGAATTACTGTCTTGGCCTACTCATTAAATCTCTTAGCCAGGTAGGTCAGAATCTTGTTCGCTAGCAGTCCACCAGGCTCTTCTCCTTCTTTGTTCACAACGGCTTAGCCTTCAGTTAAATTTCAGGACCTCTTCTCAGACTGCTGAAAAAGCTACTTTTTAAATGCTAAGGCCCCACTCCTGTTTCCCTATAAGCCAGTCACATTGTATCAGATAATGATGTCAGTTGTGTAATCAGTAGGGGCCGTGGAACAAAACACTTTTGAATTGAAGACATTCTTACAATTTTCTGTAGCTTACGTAACAACTGGCCGGTTTGAACCAGAGGGCCCTTTGCCAAATGATAAAAGGACGTGTTTTATTTTGTTATACAAAATATTGCATATTGTGATTAATCCAAGGAGTTCGTCAACCCTCACCAACAGAGAGCCACCCCCTTTGGGAGTAGCAAGGTGAGACTGCTATGCTTAACACCCTCTAGGGGACAGGGTAGGTGGTATCCCTCTGGAAGCAAGTTCCCCTTAGGGGACAGGAAAACACTAGAGGGAGACTTAAGTCACCATCCCTTTTCCCAGAGACCAAAACCGTTATGGGGTATGCAGGTACCAAGATGTGTGAGAGTACTTAAACAATGGCTGGCTTGCCTTCTGACCTAAACGTTGTTTCATCCTCTTTAGGGAAAATAGCAGAATGACAAAAAAACTAGCACCCTGAAGTCACATCAGGTGACGAACCCCACTTTGGGAGGAGAAACACTTGAAGAGACAGAATGCCAGATGCGGGTCGGACCCAAAGCTTCACTATAGGAGAGTGCTTCACAGCCCAGCCGGTCAGAAACCCGGAGCTGGGTGCCAAGGCCAGAGGAAGAAGCCCAGTGTGGGGAGGGAAATGAGAAGCCGCAGATTCGGGAGAGAAATCAAAGGAAGCCCCAGTGTAAGGGAGAAACAGAGAAACCCCCGAGTGTGGAGAGAAAGTCTATGAAGCCCCAGTGAGCGCATGGAACAGGGAAGCCCCAGAATGGGGAGAGAAGGTTAGAGAACCCCTGAGTTGGGGAAAGAACAGAGAAACCCCTGGGCGGGGAGAGAAACCCAGAGAAGCCCCAATATGGGGAAAAAGCCAAGAAGACGCAGAGTGGGGAGCGATATAGCTAGAAGCCCAGCAGTGGAGAAAGGAGACAAAGAAGCCCAGTGTGGGTGAAAAAAACAAGAAACTCAGAGTGGGAAATGAGAAAGAGCAAGCCAAGAGGGGGAGAAGAAGAGGCTGAAAGAAACCCAAACTACAAGAAGGAGGAAATACCAAAATGTCCCTGAAGGGAGAAAGACTATGAGACACAAAAGATTCAAGGAGAACCAGAGAGACCCAGAATGGCACTCCAGCCGTGCATGAACTATGTGTTTTGGACTTTGCACATAGGCAAGGGCCTATGGTAAAGAGACACAATGGTGCAGGACAGAGGCAAGCAGCCATCCCTTTCTATTGGTTAAAGGACATACAAGTATGTCTTGGTTGTTTCTGTATTTTCTTTGGAGCAGTAGGGATAGAAAGTAGGTTAGAATTGGATTTCTAAACAGAGGACTTCATTTATGTTTAAACACCTTAACACACTGACACGCTCCCTTTGTTACCTGCATTTGTATAGAGTGGGGCTTATCATCACAGAGTTAAGGAAAGGTTTAGTATTTTTTAAACAAAAGAGGAAATAAAAATGTTGTAAATCATGCCTGCTTGTCAGTCTCCTGATTCTGACATACCACAATACGTTTTGGAATTATTTGTACTCTTTTGCTACAATGCTTTAACAATAATACTGGTAATATGACTACATGCTCATTAGAGCAAAGAAAAGGTTTTCAGAAACAATGCATCATTCTGGACAATGCTAACTGATAGATTTATTGCTTAGGCAATCTCTTACAAAAATACTGTTTCAAAAAACACCAAGCTTATTTGTTTTCCAGTGAACAGATTAACCCAATAACGCGCTCTGGAAAGTTTCAGTAGTGTTCTGAACATTTCCAATTGTGCTGGAGAAGACAAGGTCAGCAAAGTCAATAGTTGGAATGCACATTTGTGAAACATATCTCTGTCAAAGTGGCTACCAGCTGAATTTAGAGTTGTTCCAAGATCAGACCAGATCAATTTAAGGCAGCAGTCGTTTCACCCTTGTTGACAAAACCATCACTAGGTCAGAGCATATTTGCTTAGTAAAGGCCTATCTCCCAGTTGGCTTATGTGAATAAATATCGGAGGCCATAGTCACCTCAGAGTTACAAATGCTTGCTGAAGAAGCTGGGTGACTAAACACATTTCAAGTCGGCTTTCAACCAGGATAAAATACAACATCAGTCTTATTAGTGGGATTGGACAATCTAAAAATGTGGTTGGATATGGGTGGTGCAGGAGTTTTCATCCTGTTAGACCTATTGGCGGCTTTTGTTTCAGTGGACCACAAGATTCTATTTAAACACATCTATGAGATTAGATTGCACTTGTAAAATAGTGAATTTAGATGTCCATGTAGTAAGATAAAAGCCTGCCACCACCATTGCGTGGAGCAGGTCTTTCTTTGATTCCATTTTAACTCTTGCTACCTGTGTGCCTGTTGACCTGGCAGCCAATGGCTCTGAGAAAAAGGACAGAGAGCAGAGCAATGACCCGTAATCTCTGCCCCATGCCCCATACTCTCCTGTTCCCTATCGCCTGTACTTCAAGAGCAGAGAACCCAAATGGATGCACTCGGGAAATAGGGCACAAAAACAATGTCAAAGTCTAATCATTTCTATTTCGGCAGTGTGAGGTATCGGCAGTGTGAGGCAATTGCTGGCATACGATAAGGGAACAGGGATCATTGAGGCAACACTTGGTATAATAGGGCAACACCTCGACCTATGGGCCTGCACTTCACACACTGTGTAAATATCATGTCTGTGAGGCATTTATTGGCATATGTGGGTGACCAAGGCAACCCAATGTCATTTTGGCACCACCTGAAATAGTGAAGCTGCACCTTAAATACTGTTACAATATTGAACATTGCTTCATATTTTATGAAATGAATAGGTAATTTACCCCCAATCATGCCACACTTTAGGAAATAATGTAAGACTCTACTCTTCAAAACAACATCTCTATAATTGCAGACCATTCCACTTAACCCTAATTGTCCTTTTCTTCAGCTCTCTGCTCTTCTGATTCTCCTATCCATCCAAGCTCCTAAACTCCCCCCACACCCTTACTTGTAAACCACTTGGGTGTGTCCCCATGTACAACACTCTGTTTCTTCCCTGATAGGTGTGTGCATTTTTAAAAAAAATGTATTAAGTGCATTTGTTACATTTAAAACCATTTTACACTGTTACATAATTAGTCAGTTAAAATCATACTTCCTACAATAGTTCACAATTCATCAATTAAAAAAACAAGCATGCATTATATGCCATTAAAATTTACAAGAAACACACGGGGGAAGAACCAATGGGCACATCAAGGGCTGGATATGAACAAAATGTAGTTATCAGTATTCTCACAATTCCACAACCAACATAAACCCAATCAGCAGCCTACAAGTCCAGGGCCAGTTTCTTAGCCGCCCGTTGCCATACATGAAGTGCTGCTGCAACTTTTATCAAAGATTCTGCACCAAAGATTGTGGCCCAGAATTGGTCTGAAGTATAAGAGCAGAATTCACTTTAAGCCTTATTATACTCTAAAGTCAAAGCCCCGCACTGGGTCAAGATGTGGCGTGTAGTTTCCAATTGTTTGCCGCATAATCTCCATAATCTTTCAGCTCTGGCTACGCCCACCCAAGCCAGTATGTTCGGAAATGGGGAGAGTTTGTAAGCAAATCACCAAAATGAATCTTATCAACCTTGGATGGTGCAGCTTTATCAGGTAAGATTTTGTTAGGCCAAGTGTTAATGCTTAACAGGCATAGGACTCGAACTTGCGAAGTTCAGTCAGATGATCGAGGGAAGATCCTGCATCATGGCGGATGAATTTCACTTCCATCCTTCCCATGTTAAAATCCAGCCACTTCTCTGGGAACCTATCTAAACCAATTTCCACCAAACAATGCTTCATGTCCAGATCTCTATACTATCTATACATTCTTCGAAAATCTATTAGAGTGCCTCACTGCCTGTCCCAATAATGTGTCTTCAGCTAAACAGCCGTAGTACATATTAGCCCAGAACTTGGTGGCTGCCATTTTCCAGAGCATTATTAGGGAAGGGAGGCCCAACTCCAGCCGGATTGCCTCCAAAGGGACCCTACCCGGTACTCCAAGTAAGGACCACAGGATTTTTGCTTAAAGCCTAGGAAGCCACTCCACTGCCCTTAACAGGATTACTTCCAAGGCATAGAGAATACTCTGAATAACCACAGACCTAAATTCCATGATTTTTACATTTAGTGAGACATCACCCTGGGTATTGATAATTATTTTAAGTGACAACCATTTAAACCAGGCCATGTGGGATATCTCCAAGCCCAGATGCTCCAGTGATAAACACGGTCTGATGGGCATTCCCAAGTATCTATACTCTATTACCTGCTCCAACTTTACTCCCCACAACCTCCATACAAATGAGGGTCCACCATATACACCCTTCCCAGAGATCATTATTTTTACTTTAGAGGCATTGGGTGTGAGGCCATGGTTAGTGGTAAAGATATGTAGAGCATTAAGGGATTGCTGCAGGCCGAGTGGTGTATGATGTAAGATCACTGTGTCGCCTGCATACAGCAAACATGGGATGTTGTCCTTTGCATACCATGGGGGATGGTTCTCAATCCATCGGAGTATTGCAGGAAGCTCAGATGTATACAGATTGTAAAATAATGGGACCAAAGGGCAGCCCTGTTTCAACCCCTGTACCATGTTAAAAGATTCCGACAAATCCCCTTCTTGGGACAATCTTACCCTAATATCACTATACAGTGTTTTGATGAAATACAGGTGTGATGGGTCTATACCTCATGCTTCCAGCTTTGCCCAGAGTTTGGCTCTAATTACACTGTTGAATGCTAATGAATAGTCAATGATCATAGATAGAGCACCACTCCCGTATACCGGTGTGTGTCCGATATTAGGGTTAACAGGGTCCATATTGAGTGGGTGGTCCCAAAACCTTTCCTAAAGCCTGTCTGTTGGCAGCTCAACAGGCCCGTCTCCCTAGCCCAAGTCATTCAGTAGCTCATACAAAAGGCTGGCAAAAAGCTTGGAGCTACAGTCCAACATTGCTAGTAGCCTGAAATGAGATGTATTATCCTGAGGCACCTTTTTGTGAACTGGGATAAGAATAAATGATTTCCATATCTGTGTAAATAATGTAGAGAGGAGTGCTGCCCACCATTCTGGATCACCCTTTAATATCAAATTACATAGCCCATCTGGGTCTGAGGCCCTGGAAACTTTGGACCTCGTCATATAAGACACCAAGGGCTTAATTCACGGAGCGTTTTCCAATGGGGTTTTGCCATTATAAAATGCTTCTGTGAAATAGGCCCTAAATCGCCCCCTAAAATATACCTGCTTAACAGAGAGTCTACCATAGGTTTCCTTATCTCACCCACTGTCAGTTCCCCTTGTAGCCCATACAGCTTTTTTTATGTCTAGGGCCCATTGCTCCTCCAAAATTCCCACCAATTCCCTGGATCCTACTCTCGCCCAATGGCTCTGAATAAGGTGGCAAACAACTTTTGGAATCGTGGGTCTTTATTAGACGGTTTATACATTTCCAACCTGTGTTGTTCTTTGAAAACCTGTGCCCTTTAATGTTAATTCCTGTAGTTTACCTTTGCAGCTAAAATGATTTGGGCTTTCTCATTCCCACTGAGGTAACAACTTCTCATTGCCTTCTGTACCACCCCTTTTAAATCTCTTTTCCTTTTCAAGATGCCTGAATCAAAGACAGTCCCTGGTCTCCCCCTTTGGTTACGATAAAGAGACTGTAATTCCCCAAAAGCACCCTTACAGTTTGGCAATATTGCCCATTTGTCAAAGCAAGATCGCGCAAAGGCCACATTAAAGCTTTCTATACTGCGCAGTGTCCACCACAACCTATTCCCTTGGATGTTTACAGGGGTGTTATACATTAATCTATCAAGAAGTGGGCGAGGCGAGTACTTACTAGTCATAAAGAGCATCACAGGGTCGCCCAGCACAGAGGGCTTCAATGACAATTTAGGCACACAATCTACGTGTATTAATTTCTGCCCTCTGTAACCCAACGCTTGAAGCTGCATCTCCCCGCTCCCACCCCAATGGTGTGTCCAGCCTACAGTCAGCGTTAAAATTCTCCGTCATTATTATTGAACCCCTGGGGCATTGTAAACGCTAACTACGGATTGTCTCAGTCATCACCTTGATCATGGTGGCCAATGATTACCCCCCGGAGGGTCATATAGTGTGTCTATCAAAGCCTCCTGGCCAAGCCAAAGGTTTTTCACTCAAATGGCCAGGACGTTTTTGTGCGTTCTATCAGGAGTGTATTCAGAAAGATCAAAAACAGCCTTTACTCCTATGCAGAGGCCTCCTTTCAGACGGCCCCTCTCAGGGAATGTTTACAAACGGAAAAAAGTAAATAACCATCTAAGTAAAATGCGGAGCATAACCAGGTCTCTTGTAGGCAAAAACATTCAACACTCAATAGGTCTACCAAAGAGGCAGGGTTATTCAAAAAGGAATTATGCCCCCTTGTATTCCTGGACAACAAGCTAAAATTCTGTACCCTCTCTGAAATAGGATATCAGTGACAGGTACCGGCCACTTGGAGCCATTGCCCCTGTTGCCTCAAGGGGACCAAAGAACTCCCCACGTAGGTTGCCTCTTGTGAAGGAGGCAGCCCTTGAGTGTTGGAACTATGTTGGAGATTTTGCCTGGCCGTATAGAATACCCTGATTTCGAATCAGGAGCAGAGCTTGGGCATTTTTGCAAATCCACTCTACCACCACCGGGGAAAGAAAGGTTATCAGGGACCAACTGTCCATGCTACCCACAGCAGGCAATTCCAGTTTTAAAAAATCCCTGAATGAATCAGTACACAGATCCAGTATCAGGTGCAGGAGCTCCAAGAGCCATGTGCGGCTCAAAATGGGGCTGTTGGGCGTTGGGTTTAGTTCCACAAATGTAATGTGGACAGGATCTTTGAACACAGCCACATCCATCCCATTGGCTTCCTTAAATATAGTTTTGGGTCTCAGAGTCTCCACTCTATCCAACCACAATGCTTGATTAGTTGTCTGCTGAGGTGATGAAGAGTCCATTCCCTGACGTCTTGTCTCATCTGAGTGGGTACCAACTGACACACCAGGCTGATTTCCAAAGTCAGCCGTGGGGGCTCCCTTATAGACACACTGGGTCGGCTGAGAGTTCTTGAGGCTGTTAGCTATGGTCAAATTGGGAAACAAGGAAGGGGGGGAGAGACAGCAAAGGAGCACAAATTAGAACTCACAATAAAGGACGCTGATTGGAAGGCAGAGGTTATTTTGTTGAGGGGTACAAGAAGGAGCCTCATTGATGGGCATAGGTGGGCCAGACAACCCCAACTTAGAGTCTAGGTCCCTCTCCCAAGTGGGCTGGGCAAGCTATTCATCCAAAGGGGCCCATAGTGTCACCTTCTTAGACTCCCGATTTTTCCCATATATATCTTATAGCAGTTCTACCCGCCTCTTGTCATGCTTGTAACTGTGCTTTCCCCTTGTGGGGCAGCTTGGTCTTGCCAGAATTGACTGGTGGCTTTTGCTGCTGCAGTGTCCTTTTCTTACACTGTTTTAATTTTGCGCTTGGGAGTGGGTGATGAAATGGGAGTGATTAAGCATCGAGAGTTTGGCACATATTGCTTCCAGTGCCCCACTTTCCGAGTCCGCCACTACATAGGCTGTGACTTGGGGCGGTTCACCTGCACACGGCGAACACATGGCCCTTAGAGCGGGGGGAACCAAAGCCAAAGTTCTTGGGATAGAATCTAATTCCGGGCGTGGGGCAAAAGTCGATTTGATAGGTTGTGGTAAGACACCCTGGGCTCTAACCAGCCCATTTTTAGGTAACTCTGTGATCCCCAGGGGGCCAAGGGTGTTTTTCAGTTCAATCAAAGCCTTCAAAATTCTCGACTGGCCATGCTGGCACACAATTGTCGTAGTGCCTCAAACTTATCTTCCAAAGCTTCTGAGGAGGGATTCAGATGAGTACCTTGGATGTGTGGATCTACAGATCGCGACTCATTTAAAGTCACTGAGTCCTCTTCATCTTCACTTTCCCCTGAGGAGCACTCCATAGTTTTAATGAATTTTTCTAAATAGGGAGGGGGCAAGAAAGGTTTGTGGGCAGCACATTGTCATAGGCAAAATCCGCCTGTGTCATTCAATTCCTTTGGATACCCTTACATAATTTTCGCAAGGACCCATTATTATATAGCGATATATTACAGTCGGTAAGTTTGTCCTCTCTATTGGCCATTACTTTGACCATAGTAGCACAACTGACCCGGCACCAATACAGATCCAAAAAAGGACTTCATTTTGGTTTTTGTCGGATCCACTTTGGATGCTACTGATCTTGTCACTTCTTTCTTACATGGATCGACTCCCAACAGGCTGTTACTGTTTAAAGGGCTATGAGCTTGTTTGGGCTCAGCCCTTGTGTCACTCCGAAGGGTCGCGCGTTGGGATATGTTGGATCTCATTTAGCCGCACTGGGGTATGGGAGCCACTATAAAAGGCTATGCTAGCCACAGATTTTACAGTCCACTATCACAATTCAATAGGGCAATCTTTGTAAAGTTCCTCCTCGATCAATAACAATATAAAGGATACAAAGGAAGGGGAAAAGATAACAAAAGGAAACAAGAAAAGAAGGCACATGGAAAAAAGGGGGGAAGGCGAGGACAGAAGGGAGGAGGAGAAAAAACAAACTCAAACACAAGACCGGGGAAAAGGAGGAGTGGCAACCTCAAAGGGGCAAACATACTCTGCGCTGTCCCTCACCACTCAGAAAGTCAAGTCACCGGATAGAGTTTGGGAATGAACAGCCTTCCAAGTGTAGATGTTTTGAACTTGACAACAATAATAGTCACTGCAGTAGGCAAGCTATATATAAATGAATGGGTGGTAGCGAGCGTAATTTAGCTCACCGCTCTTGGACTTAAAAGAGAAGCAGACTTAATTTCAACCCTCATCTCACGGACCGCCCCCACACATGCACCAGGCAGGAAGTGAAATATGAAGCCACTGGCGGCTCCCTCCTCGGAACTCCCTTCTCCACCAGAGGGGGTTGAGGGACCAGTTGTATGCGTAGAAGACTTTACTTGACTCCAGGGATATTTATCAGCCAGCAGCCGGTCCCAGATGGCTAACTCTGCCGCAAATCTGACATGCCACTGCGTCCATCCGCCGAACACCGCCAAACACTTCCTCACAATTTTGCTTTGCTTTTGCTCAGGGAAGCACTTTTAAAGTCTGCCAGTAGCTGGGGCAGGAATCTGTGGTAATCCAATGAAAGTGAAAGTACAACGTGGGCTGCAAGAACCGCCAAACACTTCCTCACGCTTTCAGTTTTTGTGTGTGCATTGTAAGTTCTATCAATCTATCTATCTATCTATCTATCTATCTATCTATCTATCTATCTATCTATCTATATTATTTTTTATATAGTGCCATTTCGCCCATGGGACTCAAGGCGCTCCCATAGATAAAAACAACAGACGGTTAACAAAGAAGCCGAATGGTCAGCAGAGCAGCATCCAGGAAGGTTCAGACAGCCGAAGGAGAGAGAGAGAGAGAGAGAGAGAGAGAGAGAGAGAGGGCGAATTACATGCATGCATACTTACATACATAGATATGAGAAGCGAGATGTGGCATATTAAGGAAGCGCCTGGACACATGCAGATTTTCTTACTTATTATAATTATACCTGCATATTGCACCTTAACTAGCATAATATGACAGCACTACAGTATTTAAGGTCAATCATCTCATATTATGGTAACACCTGGGCCTCTGAGGCTGCACCTTGAATATGATGGCTATGTCAGTTTTTACCTGATGTAATATGGTAGCGCATGGCTTTTTGAGCTTTTTACTGGCATATAGGAGTGGTGACAATGGTCAAGGATGTTTCTGCTGTGTGTGCCTGGGGCATCTCATGAATGCACTCTCACGACATAGCAAGACAGCACCATCTTTAGAATATGGTTGGTTTTTAAAGTAGGTTGCTTGTTGATATTTTCTTACATTTAGTTCTGTAGGGAGCTTGACCAGTGGCACAAGTGACACAGAGTAATTGTAGTTTAAACAAGAACATTTACTCAATTTTACGTCAGTCTTTTTTTTCCCTAAAAGATCTTGAAATGTATCTTAACCAGCCTCTTTACATTAGCTAATTACTAAATTTGTCCCACCTATTGTTTTCAGAGAAGTGAAAGCACTCGGCAACCTCAGGACATGTTGAATTCTATCTTGCAGTAGTTCTAGGGAAGATGCTATTCCGCAACCTACAGGGACTGACACACAGTCTCCTGTGGCATCTCTACTCCATTGCGCACCTAATGGCCTCTTTGCTTGCACTCTCCACTCATCAAGTAAGCTCAAAACTGTAGTATAATTTATTGTGTTTTGGAGTACAGCACCACTGAAAATGATAACATTATGGCCAGCAACAATGTGGCAAACATATAGCCAGCCATATGTCGCTAGTGTAACATATGGATATGCAAATGGAGACAGGCTGCAGATTTAAAAGCACACCAGAATATATAGATTTTTCTTCCTCTGATTTGAAATGCCTCATTTACAGGAGACCACATTAGCTGTCTAATTGACTGACTTAATTAACAAATACTAAGACCGGTACTAACTCAATAACATTATAATGTGCTCTTCATGTGGGAAAAGAGGCACAAAAGACATGCTCTGAGAGTCATTTTTAAACGTGCATTTAGATTTTTCTTTTCCTTGCTCTCTCTGTTCACTGTGTTGCAGGAAGCAAAATCTGCATGCCAGGAAATGAGTTTAGATACAGTTTCTTACTGTAAAAGTTGAGCTATTGTTGAAGGAAGGAGGATACGGTCTTTTGAAACTGATTGGTGACACGTAAACATGGGGGATGCAACAGAGTTATGCTGGACAAGGTTTGACAGGACGGAGTGGAGATCGTTTTAGCCAGGCTGCCGTGAGGAGTTCGTTTTGGCTGAGCTGCTGACACGAACCTTCAGAGACTGGGCATTCCTGGTCTCACTTGGCACCGGTTTGAGAATTAAACGTTCTTGCTGTGCACTTCAAACCTTCAAGATTACAAAGAAAACCCTGGGCCCATTCCTTGGAGGCGAGCGCAGGGAGGTTGCGTGTGGGAGAGCTACAGATAGCTGGTAATAATAAAAGTGAATTGAGATTACTGTGGCTGCTGTACGAATGACCTAATATCAGGCAGGCAGAGTAGAAAAAGGGAATCCCCTGTGTTTAATTGCCACGCTGTAATGTTGCAAAGTGAATATTGTTCTTTTGCTGTACATTTTTTCTGTTTGTTTCTTTAAAACAAAAGGGTAAGATGGTGTTTTGAAATGTAACTGTTCATTATACAAAACAATATATAAAAGCAGATTGTGTAGAGTGTTTTTGTTTTTGTTTTGCTCTTTTCTTAGTGCATCTGGAATAGCACTTGCGATACGGGGAAGATTTTTAGGTAGTGCATTTGTCATGTTTCCCATACAGATGGAGTAAGTTCATTAGCAATTATAAATAGCAGTGTGCGTGTTTCCACTCAGTGTGTGTGTTTTCTGAGTGGAATATAATACCATAGTTTTTGCTGGGCCTACATGAATCAGCAAAGAGGCCTACGGAATCATAATTCACTAATGTATATAAATTAGTGATAATACCACAGGTTATGGAGAATGCTATTTATGGAATTGTGGTATTTCTGAATGTAGGTCCGAGGCCTCTAGAGATCACACAAACAGTCTAAACAAAAAAAAGGGGGGTTTGTATGTTGGGGCCACAAATAGAACAGAAAAATTATGCTCACCAAAATACCACCAACAATGATGTATACCGCTAAATTATCCTGTATACTGTAATAAGGAATGGTCCCTGAAAGGAAATAAGGCCAAACCCAATCTAAATGCAAGGAGTAGTCATTGTCAAATTACCATTATTTTTGGCTGTAAGAAAATACCGCCGGGCCCCAAATCTACACAAAATACCCAACATATTTATGGTGAGTTGCAGGCCGGGAAAGTGATCATAGAGCACCTGCTGGGCGTGGCAAGTGTGTATCACACTACCATTGTAAATTAGAGGGAACCCATTTCATAATAGCAGTGTGTCACTAAAAACAAATTTCAGAGTGCCTCAAATAGAAGCCACATTCTCAGAGCTAGTGCAATATTTATAGGCAAAGTTATATGCACATGGGATTTGTCATCGAACAGTGCCACAGAATGGCATGACCGCATTCATGGTGAAGTGCAGAAAGAACCATTAGACAACATTTTTGCAGATGGCAGCATAATTCAGGTCTGCCTTCTGAGATTATTAAATGCAGCTGATAAACATGCAGAGAAGGATTGTCTGATACGGCTATGCGCCAAGACCTGGTTTATTTTGAATAGGTCTCTGCGAATACAAGAAAATGATGCTATGCTGATTAACAGGTTAAAAGCTGACCTAGATGGGGCAAGTAAAAAGGAGGAAATGTTAGGAGCAGAATTAGAAGGATGTCAGAAAGACATGCAGTTGAAATGCAGAGATTTTGATATCCAATTGTCCAAAAGCAAGAAACAGTTTGAGGACACTGAACAAGAATTGGTACACGTAAAAGTATTGGTGGACCACGTTAACCAAGATAAAGATGAGATGGTTTCAGAAATGCAGGTTTTACAAAAAGAACATTTTGAAAAGAAAGTGATCTCCAAAATGCAGAACAGGAAATGGTTAAAATGCTTCAAGAAAGAGACAAGAAAAACAAAGAATTCAATGAATGCCAAATGCAAATGTGCAACATGCAGGAGGTAATTAATAAAATGAGTGATGAAAACAACTATTTGCAAAACGAAACAGACAGAAATAGAAGTGTAAGGATTTGGAACAGCAAATATGCATTTCCAGGTCCCAGGATAGACAGCAGGGCACCACATTCAATGGAGTTGAGGTGAATTCTAGTTCTACCCAAAGAGCCAATGCCCCAGTGATTGAGCTGGTGACTGAACTTGGTTGCAGCCCCCTTGGGGGATTTGATACACCCATTGGGGGCCGCCACCAATCCCATGCACCTGGAACCAGGATTGAATCACCAAGTAGTGCAATTCCATGCATTGCAACAAGTAGCCCCATAAAGATAATGAAATCCACCAAAGCCCTGATCAAACCATTTAAAAAGGGAGGGGAATGCTGCATAGAGGATCACTTAGAGGCAGTGCATGACATATTTAAAGCCCTCCAGATACCTAAGGAACAATACAGACAGTATTTTCATATAACTCTAAATGCTCCCACAGCCAGTATCATAAGGGGATTGAATGAACAGCAGAATAGACACTGGCAGAGTTTGAAAAAGAAATTAGGCATCATTTTTCTCCTTTCCAGTCATTGCAAGAGGCAAAGAAAGTTGCTTACACAATCACTGCTGGGCCTAATACATCCCCGCGCCAATTTTTACAAGACTTAAAAAGAGCATTTTCTCGCTTTGATGTATCTTTTGACCCCAATTCTAATGAGTCTAAAACTGCCTACTTCTATGGGTTACAGAAAGACATCATATCACAGTTGGTCCATGAATTTGATCGTGACAAGTCCCTTGAATGGAATGTACACCAAAGCACAAAACTATATGAGGTACTCTATTTTCAGGGTAGAGAAAGTGATAAAATGAAAGATACTAGACCTAAATCTAAAGAACCCTCCGCAACAGTGATGGAAATCAGGTCAGCCAAAATGTCCCTTGAGTCTGCTCAAAGTCCAGGTAAAAATAATTTGACACCTGAACATAGGGGTAATCAACAAAGGTCACCAATCCCTGCACCAATGTTTTAATCACATGATCCTAGTAATAATGAGAGTTACATTAGCCCTACGTACTATGGAGACAGACCCTGTGCAGGATATCGGCCTAATATGTCAGGTATGAATAATAACCAGAGACAAAGCCAGGATCAAGGAAATAATGGTCCCTATCAGACATTGGGGACACACAGTAGACTTGACCCTAATACCATGATATATGGTAATCAGGACAGACCCCAATATGTGGATCGGTTTACTGATAATGGGAATCAGCATAGGGGACAATACCCACAAAACGAGAGACAGGACATGAGGCAGAATATGAATTATGCTCCACGTCAATACAATGAATCACCACCACCAGGGGACGACAATAAAAGGATGGGTGCACCCCGCTCCCCTCCACATACGAATCAAGAGTTCAGGAACAATCCCAATAGAAAAAATTCCCCTGAGAGGTATCAGAATAGATCCAATCAGGGGGAAAACAACCAATATCGATCTAAGCCACAGAGAGAGGATTCTAGAGAGATGGAAAGATTCCAGTGTCTCAAGGCAAAAGTGAAAATGTTAGCTGAGCAAATAGGAAAGCTCTATACTGCACAAAAACAGTCATCTAATGAGGGGGCAGAAGGACATAGCAATGACCGGGCGGTTTCTGATAAGTGACTAAGTATTTATGATACCTGCAGTGCCAAAAAGACAGATTGCTCTGATGTAATTTTGCATAATGACTTTGAGATGCCTAATGATTTAAAAGTGAAAGTACCAGTAAATGAACATGTGACAAATTGCAAATACATCTAAAAGAGAGGTACGGTTTAACCTAGAGCTAAATCAAACATTGGAGATGTGTACAAATGAAAAAGGAAAACCTGAAATTCCAAAAGAACAAAGAGACAGATTTAAGAAAGATGACTCATGTATGGGGAATACCAGTGAACAGGGAGTAAGTGGGGATGCTATGACTCCTTCCCTGGGCAATCAAAACAATGGCCAAACACAGGCAGAAAAAAGAAATACTCAAAAGGAGGGTACAGGTCATTCACCTGAAGAATTCTTTGAGCCACATATTTTTGAAGAAGTTAAAAGGACTGGCACCATACCGAATAGCCACAAATACACAGAGTTAGAGAATGACAAATTGTCAAGTGATGTTGTTACATGTGTTCAGTTGGAGAATTGTAATGTGACCTCTGATGACACCTGAATGGATAGGCGAACAGTGGCCATAGTCCAAAAAACCTCTGGACATGGCGAAATGAATAAAGTCTCTCACACAGAAATGGGCAAAAAGGAGGGAAATATCTCTTTCAATTTACCAATGTGCTTATCCAAAAGTGAAAAAGGCCTGAGAAAGGTGAGCCCTGAAATCAGTAAGAATTCACACTTTTCATGTGTGTTAGAGGAAGTTGAAGACAGGTATTATGCTCCCATCACTGTAGAAGAAAAATGCAATACATTTGCAATGATTGACACTGGCGCACAGGCCACAATTATGTCTAAAGAATTGGTAAAGAGTATCAATGAAGGGAAATCCCCACAGAATCAGATCACAGGGAAGGAAAATCAAGGTCCAGTGCATAATTTTAACGGGGAGGAGGTGCCTATTATAGGTGTCACAGAGGTTTACATAAAGATAGGAAAACAGAATGAAACAAGAGGTATTGACCACATCTATCTGTGAAATTCCATTTCTAATGGGAACAGATTGCCTGAAAAGATTGTCTCCTCTCATAGATGGGGTGAATGGAGTTCTGTGGTCCTTAACCAAAAAACCATTGAGACCTAAGAAACTAAAATCACAAAACAGCAACATAAATGAATGTCACACCGTTGCCAAAACAAATGATGCAGTGGAGGTATATCTCCAGAATAGCTGTATACCTAGCGTCATTCTTATTTTGATATGTCAAGATAAAATGTACAGTGAAGATAAGAAACAATCTGTATATATTTAGACCCAAGGAAAAAATGGCAAACTGCAATAGATGAGCACACATAACGTTTTTATTTAAAAGAGAAGACATGCAATACTGCTCCTAAAACAGATACAGAAAAAACACATCACCACTCTTGCTATAATACACATGGAAGATGAGCAACCATAGGTTCACATGGGTATAAATAACTATTCTAAAATAATAAAAGCCACTTTAGCACTTGAACAGGAAAGGAGTTTCATTAATGAGAAATTGTTGCAAAAAATAATTGAGAGGGAGGAGATCCCGAAATTTAGAATTAAAAACCAATATGTCTCTGGTTTGGACAGTCCATACTTTGAAAACCGAATTGCAGGCAGATGCATGTTAAAAATTAGTATTGGGCAGAAATAAATTTACCATAATGTGTGGATAGTGAGCGGAACACAAAATGACTTTTACATGGGCAATGATATCATGCACAGAATGTGGATGGTGTTTGTTTCCTTAATCAAAAAATATGGTCACGCCTAGGTGGGCCTGCACCTGAATTTGACGACAAAAGAAGGGCTTATCATTGCTCACAACTGGTCCCATATGCAATTGAATTACAGCTGAGGAAGGATACTATTATCACTGCATTCACCAAACAGGTTGCAATAACACTGAAGTGCAAAAATGGACAGCAGATGGAAGATTCTGGTGCATTTGTGTGCTTGAATGAATCCATAAAACAGCAAGGCCTGGATTATGAATACATTTCATTGATAGATGTTGGTAAAGGGTCTGTAAAAATTATGGTGGATAATAAAGGGTGTCAAGATATTAATTTAGATGAAAATTTCTCATTAGGAATGGCCATGCAAAAGTCACTTTATACTGCAGATTTCAATAACATGGTAATTGGAAATATCCCTGAAAGGTGTGTAGATGCAAGGGGGGTGTTGCCAGAATACCTGGATTCTCAGCCCAAAGGGATCTTTAAAATTCATTCTGTGTAACCTTATGATTCAAATGAGTGTTGTCATCAAAAGGATTATATAACATTTGACTTAAATGAAAATGAAACAGAAAATCAACCCATTGAAGTGGAAGCTGATATGCCAAAATATTAAAAAGTGGCAGCTTTACAGAGAGACACAGCCACACAGTTAGAGGAAAGCACAGAGATTCCTCTACTGGAGGATTGTCCAGAATTTTCAAAAATGGTAGAGGAGCAGATTTTATCAGCAGATGCATGCGACAGCGATGAGGATAGAAATGAATTGAGAAAGAGATTTATGGAGTTTAAAGATGTATTTGCTAAAGACACTTATGATTGCTTTCTAACTAATTTACATGTGGCCACGCTACCAGAAGGGTGTAGTAGAAACCCAATATTTGTGCGCCAGTATAGATTACCACTGGCATGTTTAGAGTCATTGGCAGAGATAATTAAAAAATTGGAGTCTCTGGGAATTATCAGGCCTATTCATAGCACATCCAACACACCTATTCTAGATGTGTTAAAGCCAAATGGTCAATGGCGGTTATGTCCAGATTTGAGGGAGTTAACTAAAAGAGTACCAGTATCCAAATGGCCACTGCCATTCATTGATCAAGGCCTGGCTCAGGTATATGGATCATAAGTATTTACCACATTAGATCTCACTTCTGGATATTGGTGCGTGCCATTGGCAGAGGAGATTCAGAATTTATTTTCATTTTCATTTGAAAACACTCAATACGCATGGGTTAGAATTCCATTTGCGTATGTCAATAGTGGGAGTGAATTTGGAATATTTTTGAGAAAGGCCATGCCTAATGCAGCGGAAAGAGGTACCATAGTTTATGTGGATATTGTACTGATAAAAAATGAAAGCTTGAAAAACCATTTTAATGAAATAAGACATGTTCTTTGCCAATTGCAGAAAACAGGCACCAAAGTATCTTTAAAAAAAGCACAATGGTGCAAGAAAAAAGTGCATTTTCTAGGCCATGAAGTGACTGAACATGGACTAAACCAACAAAAGAAGAAAGTGGAGGCCATACAAAAACTAAAAAACCCTAAAAGTGTGAAAGGGGTAAAAAATGTATTAGGAATGACGGGCTATAACAGGAAGTTCATTGAAAATTATGCTGAAATTACTCAACCATTGACTAAACTGTTAAAGCTGAATACACCCTGGAAATGGGAAAAAGAGCAGTCTGAGGCAGTGGCTAAATTAAAGGAATGTCTTGTAAAGGCACCATGTTTAGCATACCCCATAAAAGATGGGGATTTCTTTATAGAAATAGGTTTTTCTGAACATTGTATGTCAGCAGTGTTATCACAAAACATGATTTGAATCACAAAACCATTGCCTATGCAAGTAAGGCATTTTCCCAAGTTGAAATTAAATTCAGTGAATGTGAAAAGGCCCTTTTGACCACTGTGTGGGCGCTACAGCATTTCCGCCCCATTGTTCAGGGAGAAAAGGTAATTGTTGAGACAAATCATCAACCATTACAGTTTTTAGAAAGTAAAAGAATTAGGTCAGGTAACATAGCACAGTCCAGAATCACTTCATGGAGGCTGGCATTGCAGGGTTTTCCTGTAGAGGGTGAGATATGGCCAAAATAAATACGAGCCCAGTTGCTCAAGGCTTGGCAGATCTACATGACTGTGCAGCTGAACATGTATCAAACAAGGGAGAAGTAGAATATAGTTTACAGGAATTTGGGCAATCACCACACAAATCTTTTGATGAAAAGAAATGCAAGGATTTGCCGACTGTATATGTCGACGGTTGTGCTGTTCACATTGAAAATGACACTAATAAACAATTGGTGTCTGGAATAGGAAATGTCTGGTTGAAATGTGAAGACATCCCCAGTATAGGGATTAGAATTGGAGCTAGGAGCAGTCAAGTAGCGGAATTGGCAGCCATATATAAAGCAATTACTACTGCAGTTGATAATAAATTTAGTGAATTTGTATTTTACTTGGTGAAATTTTTATTTTACTTGGTGAAATACAAATTGATGCAGTAACACGGTCTAAAGCGCCAAAAGAGGTGGATCAACCAGTAGTACAATGGAGTTACGATACACCAGATCAATATCTTATTAAGGCACACAAGGATGATCCAATTTTGGGAATATATTATAATCATTTGAAAGACCCTGAACAAAATCCTTTAACAGAAAATGATTGTGTGGGAAAAGAAGAGTTGAGGGTGCTATTAAAGAATAAGAAACGAATTAGACTACAGGATGGGCTCATGATTAGAGAGTCCATAACAGGACAAATACAGTGGGTGGTGCCCCTTTCATTCAGAGGGCTAATGCTACACCATGCACATGATGCAATAACTGCAGGTCACAGAGGTTCACAAAAAACGTTGGAGATACTGAAAGATTATGCTTACTGGCCACATATGTCCAAAGATGTGGAATTATATACTAGGGGATGTCTAATATGCGCCCAATTTAAACCTGCTTCACCAATGCATAGAGCCTCATTAATGAAAAGAGGCTTAACTCTTCCATGGTCAGATTTGCAAATAGACTATGTAGGGCCTGTAAAGAGGTCGAGCAGGGGGAACCGGTATATTTTGAGTGTGGTCTGATTGATGTCAAAATGGATAGAGTGTATTCCTGCACCAGATTGTAGTGCGCAAAGAGCAGCTACTTTACATGGTGAATCACATATTTTCAAGGTTTGGATTACCACAAAGAATAGAATCAGACAGAGGGAGCTAGTTCACAAGTGCTCTAATGAGTAAGGTATGGCAAATATGTGATTGATTATTGTAATGGAACCCAAATACTGTGACATATATAGATATATATATATATAAAAAAATGTGGGCTGAAGCTAATTGAGTTATTTTACAAAATTGAAATGTGTTAAATGTTAAATGATACTTTATGCATGTTTGTTTTTCTCTCTAACATGTGCTTAATTTCAGAAGGCGAGAGGAAAAGGGCGAAGTGATTTATAAAGTGCCTGGATATATATATATATATATATATTCAGTGAAAAAACTTTGTTAAAGGGATGTTATGGTTAAGTTGTGCTACTAAAGACCTATGAAATTCAGTAACAAAACTTTATTAAAGGGACGTTATGGTTAAGTTGCGCTACTAAAAACCTATGAAATTCAGTGAAAAAACTTTGTTAAAGGGACGTTATGGTTCCAAGTAAAACCGAAAAACCCTTGAAATTCACCAGTTATGGTAAGCTAAGCAACTATAACTCGCGCCACCACCGTGCACTGCTAAGCCTAACACCCAGGACGGTTTGTTTGCCGTTTGAGACACTTTTAATTACTTCAGGACCCTAACAGTGTCCGTAGAACATCAACGCGCATTTGCAAACCAATGTCCGTGTATTTGGTGTCCTGCGGACAGGCGCTTCCTTCACGGACATGTTCGCGAAGGAATCATGTGACCGCGGCTCTATTATAACCATTGCATTTTTCTCTGGAAGCAAGTGGTGGCTCTGAAAAGAGCCTTTGGGAGGTGTTTGTTTGTCATAAATTATAAATACTTAACACCTACTTCAAAATGGATGCTGTATTTGTAAAAAAGGTCACAATGCATTTTTGTACATTTCTCAGAAAAAAACTGCTTGCCAGCATAAGTAAGATGGACTCCATCTCTGTGAAAAATGTATGTACTACGAAACATAATATTTTTATTGTGAAAATGGATGCTGTATTTGTAAAAAAGGTCACAATGCATTTTTGTACATTTCTCAGAAAAAAACTGCTTGCCAGCATAAGTAAGATGGACTCCATCTCTGTGAAAAATGTATGTACTACGAAACATAATATTTTTATTGTGAAAAGAGGACATGCCAAAATCTCTTAGAAATGCACAAACAGCCTTATTAACATTGCGCCTTGCTTTTTCCATTTGTGGACCAAATGTAGAAGAACGAAGCCACATTTGTATCTGCGCAATCCGTGAAAATATTACTTGAGAATTAGGAAACATGTCCATGACTTTCCCAAGTCCTTCTTTCATAGCAAATTACAAAGAAATTCCATACACATGCCCTAAACTGTTCCCTCCACAATGAATTACAATTATGTCTGGATGTTGCTCTGTCTCCAAAGTACCACAGAGAGGTTGCAAGTCCAACCACTTCATTCCACGTACTCCATGCCAATGTACTTCCACATGTGCAAATCCAAGATCTCCAGCTACTCCACAGCTTTCTGCATGCACCTTCAACCAATGTATCCACGAATCTCCAAAAATCCAAACAATCTGTTTTCTGAAACACACAGCCATAGCTATCTGTTGTTCTCTCAGCAAAAAGAATATCTGAGAAACTATCTCCTGGCACAACACACCCACTAAACTTTCCTGACCAATCCCTTTCAGTGCTCATTCTCATTTGCATGACTTCTGAACCCAAAAATCCCCAGATGTAACTCCTGATGTCCGCGAACTACCGCCATGTCCGCGGACATATCGTAACATGAACAGCCCTTCTACCATTTCCACTTCACTCTCTGTGCCAATCCCTCATTGGATGTAGCTAAGAAGTCACATGACCATGCACCAATCACATTCAAGACCTCTACATCTAACTGCATCATCATAGATCAGCACTGCAAATGTACTGTGAATCTCTCTGAGTACAAGTGTCATATCATTGGCAAGCACCATCTACCAGAAATACTGTACAAGTCTCCAAGATTTCTACTTGCAGCTCCATGCATATCCATATGCATGAACACAAAGTACAGGTATGCATATTTTCTGTAAAGTACATGAACACATTTTCAAACTGACTTTTAGCTTGTGTAATCTGTAAAATGAATCTACTGTCTTTTTTCCAATTTCCTAAAATCAACTATCACTTATAAACCTTTATACTATTTACTTCCTTTATACACACACACTCAAATCATGTTAAACTAACATTTTTGAAATGAAACTTATAGACTACATATATTCAAACAAAATTGCATGCATGAACATGTATGTTTAAATCTCAAAAAATAATACTTATACAATTACATTTATTTATTTATTTATTTAATTAATTTATTTTAAGCATGACCTTGGGGCACTATTACATAGAACAGCTTAGTTACAGAAATAGTGGTATTCAGAGGTACATTATGAATTTCACAAGACATACTAAAGATATTTGGTTTTTACAGGTAGTCATTGCAATACAATTTGTTCATTAAGAACATATCATATGTATTAAACTGGTGCGACGTATCTTATGTAAATAAGATAGTTTTAATGGTTTTGAGGAAGCCGCTGAGGATTTCAATGAAAAAATCAATATCTAAATTTAAAACAGTGCTATATACAAACACAATTACTAATTTGTTTCTTTTACAATTGCAGTGAAGACCATTCTACTGAAAAGAAGCAGCCGAAATTGAAGAACAAAGAAGAACTAAGAATTAACCTGTTCATTTTACAAAAAAAGTAAGTAGAATATCACAATAATATTTGTATTATTACTCAAACATACTGTAAAGTTAATTTATGCTATTTCTGTGCCTAAAAATAGAGATTGTGCACCATTCTGTCCAAAAATCCCCATGTCTTAAACAGTGATTTACAGCCAGAATGGCGCACAAATTCCTATTTTTGCACACACAAATTACCCAACTCAACCGCTAGAATTTTCATATTATAGAAAAAAACTGTTTTAATTGTATACGTTAGATTTACTATTTTTACTTCTGCACAACACTAGCTTATTTTATTTTCTGTCATCTGAACCTGAGTTTAGTAATATTAATTGAAGAATACCCATCCCTACTAGTTTTAGTACCCAATGCACAACCACACACCATTACATACATCATCTTACTCAAAAACTCATGCACACAGCACACATACATTGCAGAACAACCCAAACCATACCATCTTTATTTTTTTCAACAGACCC
Source organism: Ambystoma mexicanum (assembly GCF_040938575.1). NCBI lineage: Eukaryota > Metazoa > Chordata > Amphibia > Caudata > Ambystomatidae > Ambystoma > Ambystoma mexicanum. The sequence continues at coordinate 276,122,286 of NC_090936.1, read as the reverse complement.
TAAAGAATGCCTGCCAAAAGTCAAGTCCATAGAAAGCAACGCAGAAGTAGAGCAAATGAAAATAAAAGTGTCCAACATAAGCATCCATCTCTAGCAGAATTTGTAAAAAAAGTTGAAACAAAACAGCTAATACAGTCATTTACTGAAACACAAGAAGTTTCAAGTACAAAAACTTTGCCTCCTCTATCAAAATGTAAAACAAACCAAAAAACAATTAACAGCAAATCAGATATCACTACAAATAAAACTGCTTCTATAAATCTTGATATAGTGCAAAGTAAGCATACCAAGAAAAATATTTTAGCCAATATGTTCCGTCACAAAGTCCTTCCAAATCTTATAAAAACAGGAGAGAAATCAGGTTCAATGCTTAAAACCTATCGAAGGAAATTAATCTTAGAAGCATTGATAGACAGTGCAATTATTCTCAAAAGAAAGTTATTTATTTTAATGTTAAACAAAATGAAACCACTAACAAAACTAATAACTAAATTACAAAAATGACTTTGCAATAAACGAAATGTCGACAGAAAGAACTTCTTAAGTATCTGCAGAGGTGAATGGAATCACACTACGAGCACAGAACCATACTTTAATGAAGAAGCGTACAAACAAAACCAAGGAAATACAATAGCCATACATAGCAGTGGTCCAGGTTATGAAAAAGTGAATAATACCATAATGGAACAAGAAGTACTCCTTACAAAAATATGCCCTGAAAACTTAGAATTACCCCTCCATTCAACTGAATCAGAATGTCTAATGTACAAATGGCCATGCACGTCAATGTGTAACATTCCCAAACAATTTTTCAAGTCTTTATACCAATTCATCAATCAATATGTAAAAAGCAAAGACAAAATCAAAATTAAACTACTGCAAAATATGGATACCTGTCCAGTGCGCAAATACACAGGACTACAAGGACATTCATTGGCCTGCAATACAGGACCTACTTGTAAAACCACCTTCCATGATATCAAAAGAATATCAACACATCATTCAACTCTAAGATTTCTATAAACTGTACTATGCTAAAAGTCCTGCTTTAGCACTAGCAAATTTAAATAACATTCCTCTACATGGTACAGCGAAAGACCTACTTCAAGAAATTGACTATATCCTGAAAAAATATTTTACAGAATGAAATAGCTTTAAATTAAATTAAATTAGCACCAATTCTACACATGGCAACCTTTTGCTAAACACATACAAAAAAGAAATACTAAAATTTAAAAGTACATCAGCTGAAGTACCAAACCATGTATGTGTATGTTGCCGCAGAACTTTTTATAAAAGTAACACAAAAACTGTAGACCTATCATATAAAATAAAAGACAATGAAGATTCTAAATGGTTTGAATTAGCTCTCTACCTTGTAGCAGAAAACAAATACGAAATAACTGACCCCTTAATACTTTGCAGTTACTGCACTAAAAAACTTGACAACAACCAAACTCCTTCACGTGCTATCACAAATAATTTGGAATTATACCCACTACCAAAACCCCTAAAACAACTTAATTTATATGAGAGCATCATAATTCAAACAGTACACTCATTTCAAGAAATAATACGCCTTCAACCAAAAACAGCAAAATTACCTCCCTCTGAATTGGTAAAAGGCATTCGTGGAAAAGTAGTTTATTTACCATTAGATCTAAAAGAAAATGTGCATGCACTAGGAGTGCAACGTCCAATGCAGCAATCTTTAATTATCTTAATAAATGGAGTACCTACAAAAGACAAAAAATAAAGCAACAGCTGGTAGATTTACATAAAGTTAGACAAGCCTTGCAATATCTTAAAGAGAATAATGAATATTACAAAGAAATTAATATTGAAGTAAACTTGAAAGATACAACTGAAATAATTCAAGAAACACAAGAAGCTGGTCAATTTGAGCTACTAGATCCTGCTACAATATCAAATACTTTAGACCATTATACAATTGATCCTTTGCACTCTAATGACACCATAGAAGATGCACTGGAAACATACCAAATGCGTCAAACAAAAGGATCACCAATCAGCATATGGGAAAAAAGTATAGAAGCACGTGCTTTTCCTCTACTCTTTTCTACTGGGAAAGGAGGAAGGTATGATGATAGACCTTTTCAAATACCAGCATCAGAATACCGCTCATTACTTATGTATTCTGAAGATCACAGATTTAGACAAAATGTGGAATACATATTCCACCTACTCTTTGAAATTGAACTAGCAACTTTATGTTACGGAGTTGCACACATATTAAAATCAGGATCACATCTTCAAAATATGACAGCTACACAATTATTACAAAAAGTGCAACAAAAGGATGAGGTTTTACAATCAAATATTACAAATCTATTAGCAAATGTGCGTGCTACTAAAGAGTACTGGTTTCAACGTTATGGAGATGTACATTGTATGATCAGAAACCTTGGCCCACCCACTTGGTTTGTTACATTAAGTTGTGCAGAATATGCATGGGAAGATTCACATGAATTCCTACGCATATCAAACAAAAATAAAACAAACATAGATATACTAACACCAGGAGAACTTTGTTCTTTGGATCCTGTTAATGTTTCAAGATATTTTCACCATCGTTTCATTGCTATGCTACATTTTATTTGTAATAAAACTGTTCCTCCCCTTGGAGAAGTGCAACACTTCTTTTGGAGAAAAGAATACCAAGCCAGAAGAGCACCACATATCCACATGCTTTTATTGATTAAAGATGCTCCTAAATTTGGTCAAGACAGTGATGCCACTGTTTTACAGTTTATTGAAAAATATGTCACTTGTGAAATTCCATCAGAATCCACAAATAGTGATCTTCATGCACAAATTTTACAATTTCAAAGACACAAATGTGGCAAATATTGTCGTCGCGAAAATATAAAAACAAAGGGAAATACTACACCAAATGCCGATTTGGTTTCCCTAGACCAGTTACAAATACAGGTCAAGTGAACAACCTCATCTCTTCAGTTAGACATAGTGTTAAAGGTAAGTCACCCAAAAATACATATTACATAAAAAGAAAAGAAGAAGAAAAATGTATCAATGATTATAATGCAATCATTGCCCACTTATGGAATGCAAACATAGATGTGCAGTACATTGCAGACAATTCTACTGCAGTTGCACGATATGTCACAGCATACTTAACCAAAGCAGAAAAGACAGAGCTCCAAGAACTCTGGAATGACCTGTCATCAGATAAAACAGTGTCTCAGAAATTATACAGCTTGGGCATAAAAATGCTCTCCCATAGAGAATGTGGATCATATGAAGCAGCTGATCGTTTAACTGGTACTGCATTGTATGGTAAATCTGAAAATATAGTATGGCTAAGTCTTGGTCCAGCTAAATCTAGAAAAAGAGTTCTAAAATCATACGAAGATATAGAAACAATAGCCAAACATGATCCCAACAGCCAAGACATTTTAAAAAACAATTTATTGGACACATACTACCCAAACAGAAGTAGTACTTGGGAAACCATGTGTCTACACCACATAGCCCAAAACTACACATACAAAAATAATATAAAACCTGATGAAAAAAAAGTAAATACAGAGTGACAAACTGTGAAGGCAGCTTAGTTAAACTCACTAAACCAAATTTAATTAATCATATCAACTTGTCATTGAAGAATCCTCAACCTAAAGAAGTATATTACATGTCCCTTCTACAACTCTTTAAAGCATGGAGAAAAGACGAAGAAATACTAGATAACTATGACTCATATGAAGATGCTTTCAAAGCAAATGAAAGCACTATAACTGATGTAAACTTTACACAATACAAAACAATGTTGACAATGAACAGCAACACGAAGAAGAACTTCAGGCCCAACTAGATAAAGACACTCCTGACAGTAGTCAACCTTCTGTAACAGGAAGCCCAGAACCACTGGGAGAACCACTAATAATAAATGAGGCAGAATTAGCGATGATAGAAGTAGAAAACACCATGTGTCAGTATGAAGATAAAGAAGACTTAACTATACTACAATCAAAACTAAACAATGAACAACATAGCATTTTTGAAGAAGTAACAAAACAAATTGCACATGGTGTACAACATGAAAATAAAAAATAAAGAATGTTCCTGCCATAATTATAAACCTATACCACTGTACGTCAGTGGTGAAGCTGGTTCTGGCAAAACATTCCTAATCAAAATCATCAGTAAATTCCTTCAACAATTGACAAACAACAAACTGTCAGCTGTTGTCACTGCCCCCACAGGTTTAGCTGCCTACAACATAGGTGGTGTCACTTTACACCGATTACTACTATTGCCAGTAGAACACCAGAACAAATTAGACTATTACAAACTTTCTGCAGAAGCTGCAATGGAACTACGCAGAGTATTGAAACAAATGAAAATGCTACTAATAGATGAAGTGAGCATGGTCCCCAACCTAATGTTGGCTTTGGTTCACCTCAGATTACAAGAAGTACTCAAAACAAACTATGAAGAGCTCTTTGCAAGAAAACACATTATTGTTTTGGAGATCTGCTTCAATTGACACCAGTAAAAGGTGAGCCTATTTTTAAAACATTAGGACACAAACTCTGCCGTAAAACTGTTGGCAGCATTGGAAATGTCAACCTTTGGCAACATTTCCATTACAGAGAATTAACAGAAAACATGCGGCAATCTGCAGATCTCACTTATGCCAACATCTTAAAAAGTATCAGAGTTGGTATAATTTCTAAAGAAGCAGAAGCAATATTGAAAACCCGGCAAATGAATGAACTTTATGGTGATAATGCATGTGCTACAGATGTTATGGAACAATTAGCCCACACAAATGTGAATTGTATGGCCTTAATGCCAACTCTTGCAAGCTGTTTCAAATTCAATGAAATAATGTTAAGTAAAGAAATACAACCAATAATGGAAATTAGTGCCACAGACAAACTAGATGTACATGGTATGGCACTACCGATGTGTGACCAAGCCACAACAAGAATAAATAGTTTAGAAAAATCAATCTCAAACACAGCAGGCTTAGAAAACATATTAAAATTATCCTTAAATTGCAGAGTAATGCTTAAATGTAACCTTGACGTGGACCAAGGACTAGTTAATGGAGCACTGGGTACAGTTGTTGGCTTTAAAACATACCCACGTGACAGCAAAATTCAGTTTGTCAATATACTCTTTGACAAACTTTCAGAAGTAAAAAGGATAGGACGCTCAACAGCTTGATTCCTTCTCTTCAAAAACATGTAGTACGCAGAGAACAATTTTATCTTACTCTTGCATACGCAGTCACAATTCATAAATCACAAGGTTTACCCTAGACAAAGCAATGATAGATATTGGTAACACAGTCTTTAAAGAAGGCATGAGCTACGTAGCACTATCACGCTTACGTACACTTGACGGTCTTTTTCTAATCAACTATGATGCAAGTAAAATAAACGCTGATATTCCTTGCATTTTAGAATACAATAGACTTTGCTCACTATACACTCCCCATCTAAACACATATTCTGTTCCACAAAAAGTAAAACGTTATAAAAGAAAAATAAATCAAACAGAAAAGCAACAGGATGTCACTGTAAATCCTCCAAAGAGAGTAAAAGAAAGTAATATGTCATCAAGTACCACAAGCAAAAAATAATCAATTAGGGAAAGTAAACCAGGTACGTCTTCAAAGAAGGAAGACAAACTCCAAAAAAAAACAGTCAGATACAGAACTACCTGGTCCATGTAAACTCTCAAATATAGTTGGTGTAAGTTGCTACGCAAATGTAGCAATGAATATTCTATTTCAATTACCACCAATAGTTGACAACATTTACTTACACAGTACAGACCCATTGTGTATGCAAATGTTAATACTTCACAGAAATGCAGCAAACAATCCTGGTAACACATATAGTGTTTATGGAATAAGACAACAATTGGACTACTGTGCTGGAATGGTGAAACTCACTATAAACTCACAGGAAGATCCACAATAATTTCTAATGTACTTACTACAAGTACTGGAAAACAAAAAGCATACCTATAAATGAAATCTTCCAGATTTCATACATGTGGAAACATACATGCACTCTCTGCAACAATGTGACACAAGAGGAAATCCCCAATGAGTGCTTCGTATATATATCAATACCTAATTGTGAATCCATTCAATTTCAGCAACTTGTACAAAATGCAAACCATGCAATTGCAAAAAGAAATTCAGATAATCACTCCACGTTAGTAATACAAACACATAGTAAATATGTAATACTAATGTTTCTACGTTACAATGCAGATGGTACCAAAAACAACTGCAAGCTGACTGGATTCACACATGGTCAAATATCACTTGGCAAGAAAACCTTCACAACAATAGGTATAATCTACCATGCAGGAGCCACAACCAATGCAGGTCACTTCACTGCATATATAAAAAAGAAATGTGGATGGTTTGAATGTAATGATAGTACCATTACTCTCAAGCAGAGATTTCCAGCAAATCTTACAAATGCTTATTTAATGTTCTTAAAACCAAAATTTGATAACTAAACTGTACTTAAACCTTAACTAAGCTTGTAGTAAAAAAATATAAACTGTAAGAATATTCCAAAAGCTATCTAACTGCCCAAAGATTCTACAACAACTAATCAGATAAATGAATACCACTAAATTAGAGCAAAAAATAGACAGTTAGAATACACCAATTGGTATCTAACTGTCCCAAAATTTAAAAATATCCAAACAAATAAATCAATACCACTGAAATATATCAATAAATAGACAGTTGGAATACACCTACTGTAATCTAACTGCTCCAAAATTTTATAATATCCAAACAAATAAATAATATGATACTGCTCCAAAAAAATGAAACAATCCAATGTATAAACCATTAGCCAGAAGCAACAAGTGAACACTGAAAACAACAAACAAATAAACTGTAGCATAACAGAAAATGTTTTTTTTTAATCCAACATGGATTTTCTTTTCTCCCACAGACCCATTAATATTAGGAATGAACACAGAAACTGAGCAAATTGCACAGTACTCTGGTTTGTAATCTACTAAATATGAGGGTCCAAAAAAAGAAATGTTAATTATACAATGTAATAAGTCATTACAAAATACTAATACTAACATGCTATTTTCTTTTATCACAGAAATGAACAAGTAATACATGTACCCCAGTTACTAAACCAAACAGTAAGTGTATTATACACTCTATACCATAGCCACAACCATTGCAGCATATCACACCCATAATATCTTATAACTTTGTTCCTTATAAATTTCTTTTTGACCCAAAGTTATAAGCATCTATAACTGTGATATGCTGCGGTGGTTGTGGCCAGGGCATGGAGTGTTGGGTGCATGACCAAATGGTCATGCACCCAACACTCCATGCCCTGACCACAACCACCGCAGCATATCACACCCATCCACTCAAACATTTCAACTATGGCCTATGGAAACTTTTAATGTCCGCGGACATTACCAGTGTTCTTAGAACACTTTCAATGTACCAGCGAACAATACAGACAGCGTCTTCAGGACACCCCCAACGAACATTTCAGAACACCGCGAGAGTTCTTAGAACACTTTCAATTTGACAACGAACAATACGGACAGTGTCCTCAGAACACCCCAATTTTGTTTATTTGCGAACATTTCAGGACACTGCGAGAGTTCTTAGAACACTTTCAGCTTGCCATAGAATAATACAAACATTTCAGGTCACCGCGTGAGTTCTTAGAACACACCCCCATTTTGGTTTATTTGCGAACATTTCAGGACACCGCGAGAGTTCTTAGAACACTTTCAACTTGACAACAAACAATACGGACAGCATCCTCAGAACACCCCCATTTTGTTTATTTGCGAACATTTCAGGACACCGCAAGAGTTCTTAGATCACATTCAGCTTGCCACACAACAATACGGACAGCGTCTTCAGGACACCCCCTACAAACATTTGAGGACACCACGTGAGTTCTTAGAACACCACCCCATTTTGTTTATCTGCGAACATTTCAAGGCACCGCGAGAATTCTTAGAACACTTTCAACTTGACAACGAACAATACGGACAGCGTCCTCAGAACACCCCCATTTTGTTTATCTGCGAACATTTCACGACACCGCGAGAGTTCTTAGGACACATTCAGCTTGCCATAGAATAATACGAACATTTCAGGTCACCGCGTGAGTTCTTAGAACACACCTCCATTTTTGTTTATTTGCGAACATGTCAGGACACCGCGAGAGTTCTTAGAACACTTTAAACTTGACAACAAACAATACAGACAGCATCCTCAGAACACCCCCATTTTGTTTATTTGCGAACATTTCAGGACACTGCAAGAGTTCTTAGATCACATTCAGCTTGCCACAGAACAATACGGACAGCGTCTTCAGGACACCCCTTACAAACATTTGAGGACACCACATGAGTTCTTAGAACACATTCACCTTGCCCCATAACAATACGGACAAAGTCTTCAGGACACCCCTACGAACATTTCAGGACACTGCGAGAGTTCTTAGAACACTTTCAACTTGACAACGAACAATACGGACAGCGTCCTCAGAACACCCCCATTTTCTTTATTTGTGAAAATTTCAGGTCACCGCAAGAGTTCTTAGGACAGATTCAGCTTGCCACAGAACAATACGGACAGCGTCCTCAGAACACCCCAATTTTGTTTATTTGCGAACATTTCAGGACACTGCGAGAGTTCTTAGAACACTTTCAGATTGCCATAGAATAATACGAACATTTCAGGTCACCGCGTGAGTTCTTAGAACACACCCCCATTTTGGTTTATTTGCGAACATTTCAGGACACTGCGAGAGTTCTTAGAACACTTTCAACTTGACAACAAACAATACGGACAGCATCCTCAGAACACCCCCATTTTGTTTATTTGCGAACATTTCAGGACACTGCAAGAGTTCTTAGATCACATTCAGCTTGCCACAGAACAATACGGACAGCGTCTTCAGGACACCCCTTACAAACATTTGAGGACACCACGTGAGTTCTTAGAACACATTCACCTTGCCCCAGAACAATACGGACAAAGTCTTCAGGACACCCCTACGAACATTTTAGGACACCGCGAGAGTTCTTAGAACACTTTCAACTTGACAACAAACAATACGGACAGCGTCCTCAGAACACCCCCATTTTGTTTATTTGTGAAAATTTCAGGTCACCGCAAGAGTTCTTAGAACACATTCAGCTTGCCACAGAACAATACGATCAGCGTCTTCAGGACACCCTCTATGAACATTTGAGGACACCTCGTGAGTTCTTAGAACACACCCCCATTTTGTTTATCTGCAAACATTTCAGGACACCGCGAGAGTTCTTAGAACACATTCAGCTTGCCACAGAACAATACGGACAGCGTCTTCAGGACACCCCCTATGAAAATTTGAGGACACCACGTGAGTTCTTAGAACACCCCTCCCCCCATTTAGTTTATCTGTGAACATTTCAGGACACCGTCAGAGTTCTTAGAACACTTTCAACTTGGCAACGAACAATTACGATCGCGTCCTCAGAACACCCCCATTTTGTTTATCTGCGAACATTTCAGGACACCGCGAGAGTTCTTAGAATACATTCAGCTTGCCACAGAACAATAAGGACAGCGTCTTCAGGACACCCCCTACAAACATTTGAGGACACCCCGTGAGTTCTTAGAACACCCCCCATTTTGTTTATTTGCGAACATTTCAGGACACCGCGAGAGTTCTTAGAACACATTCACTTTGCCACAGAACAATACGGACAACGTCTTCAGGACACCCCCTACGAACATTTCAGGACACCGCAAGAGTTCTTAGAATACTTTCAACTTGACAACGAACCATAGGGACAGCGTCCTCAGAACACACCCATTTTGTTTATCTGTGAACATTTCAGGACATCGCGAGAGTTCTTAGAACACATTTGCTTGCCACAGCACAATATGGACATCGTCTTCAGAACATCCCCTACGAACATTTGAGGACACCACGTGAGTTCTTAGAACACCCCCCCATTTTGTTTATCTGCGAACATTTCAAGACACCGCGTGAATTCTTTGAACACTTTCATCTTGACAACGAACAATACGGACAGCGTCCTCAGAACACCGCCATTTTGTTTATTTGCGAACATTTCAGGACACCGCAAGAGTTCTTAGATCACATTCAGCTTGCCACAGAACAATACGGACAGCGTCTTCAGGACACCCCCTACAAACATTTGAGGACACCACGTGCGTTCTTAGAACACCCCCCCATTTTGTTTATCTGCGAACATTTCAAGACACCGCGTGAATTCTTTGAACACTTTCATCTTGACAACGAACAATACGGACAGCGTCCTCAGAACACCCCCATTTTGTTTATCTGCGAACATTTCACGACACCGCGAGAGTTCTTAGGACACATTCAGCTTGCCACAGAACAATACGGACAGCGTCCTCAGAACACCCCAATTTTGATTATTTGCGAACATTTCAGGACACCGTGAGTGTTCTTAGAACACTTTCAGCTTGCCATAGAATAATACGAACATTTCAGGTCACCGCGTGAGTTTTTAGAACACACCCCCATTTTGGTTTATTTGCGAACATTTCAGGACACTGCGAGAGTTCTTAGAACACTTTAAACTTGACAACAAACAATACAGACAGCATCCTCAGAACACCCCCATTTTGTTTATTTGCGAACATTTCAGGACACTGCGAGAGTTCTTAGATCACATTCAGCTTGCCACAGAACAATACGGTCAGCGTCTTCAGGACACCCCCTACGAACATTTCAGGACACCGCAAGAGTTCTTAGAATACTTTCAACTTGACAACGAACCATAGGGACAGAGTCCTCAGAACACCCCCATTTTGTTTATCTGTGAACATTTCAGGACATCGCGAGAGTTCTTAGATTCTTAGAACACATTCAGCTTGCCACAGAACAATATGGACATCGTCTTCAGAACATCCCCTACGAACATTTGAGGACACCACGTGAGTTCTTAGAACACCCCCCCATTTTGTTTATTTGCGAACATTTCAGGACACCGCGAGAGTTCTTAGAACACATTCACTTTGCTACAGAACAATACGGACAACATCTTCAGGGCACCCCCTACGAACATTTCAGGACACCGCAAGAGTTCTTAGAATACTTTCAACTTGACAACGAACCATAGGGACAGCGTCCTCAGAACACCTCCATTTTGTTTATCTGTGAACATTTCAGGACATCGCGAGAGTTCTTAGATTCTTAGAACACATTCAGCTTGCCACAGAACAATATGGACATCGTCTTCAGAACATCCCCTACGAACATTTGAGGACACCACGTGAGTTCTTAGAACACCCCCATTTTGGTTTATCTGCGAACATTTCAAGACACCGCGTGAATTCTTTGAACACTTTCATCTTGACAACGAACAATACGGACAGCATCCTTAGAACACCCCCATTTTGTTTATTTGCGAACATTTCAGGACACCGCAAGAGTTCTTAGATCACATTCAGCTTGCCAGAGAACAATACGGACAGCGTCTTCAGGACACCCCCTACAAACATTTGAGGACACCACGTGAGTTCTTAGAACACCCCCCCATTTTGTTTATCTGCGAACATTTCAAGACACCGCGTGAATTCTTAGAACACTTTCAACTTGACAACGAACAATACGGACAGCGTCCTCAGAACACCCCCATTTTGTTTATCTGCGAACATTTCACGACACCGCGAGAGTTCTTAGGACACATTCAGCTTGCCACAGAACAATATGGACAGCGTCCTCAGAAAACCCCAATTTTGTTTATTTGCGAACATTTCAGGACACCGCGAGAGTTCTTAGAACACTTTCAGCTTGCCATAGAATAATACGAACATTTCAGGTCACCGCGTGAGTTCTTAGAACACACCCCCATTTTGGTTTATTTGCGAACATTTCAGGACACTGCGAGAGTTCTTAGAACACTTTAAACTTGACAACAAACAATACAGACAGCATCCTCAGAACACCCCCATTTTGTTTATTTGCGAACATTTCAGAACACTGCGAGAGTTCCTAGATCACATTCAGCTTGCCACAGAACAATACGGACAGCGTCTTCAGGACACCCCTTACAAACATTGAGGACACCACGTGAGTTCTTAGAACACATTCACCTTGTCCCAGAACAATACGGGCAAAGTCTTCAGGACACCCCTACGAACATTTCAGGACACCGCGAGAGTTCTTAGAACACTTTCAACTTGACAACGAACAATACGGACAGCGTCCTCAGAACACCCCCATTTTGTTTATTTGTGAAAATTTCAGGTCACCGCAAGAGTTCTTAGAACACATTCAGCTTGCCACAGAACAATACGATCAGCGTATTCAGGACACCCTCTATGAACATTTGAGGACACCTCGTGAGTTCTTAGCATTTCAGGACACCGAGAGAGTTCTTAGAACACATTCAGCTTGCCACAGAACAATACGGACAGCGTCTTCAGGACACCCCCTATGAAAATTTGAGGACACCACGTGAGTTCTTAGAACACCCCTCCCCCCATTTAGTTTATCTGCGAACATTTCAGGACACCGTCAGAGTTCTTAGAACACTTTCAACTTGGCAACGAACAATACGGACAGCGTCCTCAGAACACCCCCATTTTGTTTATCTGCGAACATTTCAGGACACCGCGAGAGTTCTTAGAACACATTCTGCTTGCCACAGAACAATATGGACATCGTCTTCAGAACTTCCCCTACGAACATTTGAGGACACCACGTGAGTTCTTAGAACACCACCATTTTGTTTATTTGCGAACATTGCAGGACACCGCAAGAGTTCTTAAACACATTCAGCTTGCCAGAGAACAATACGGAGAGCGTCTTCAGGACACCCCTACAAACATTTGAGGACACCGCTTGAGTTCTTAGAACACACCCCCATTTTGTTTATTTGCAAACATTCCAGGACACCGCAAGACTTCTTAGAACACTTTCAACTTGCCAGAGAACAATACGGACAGCATCTTCAGGACACCCCCTATGAACATTTCAGGACACCCCGTGAGTTCTTAGAACACCCCCCCATTTTGTTTATTTGCGAACATTTCAGGACACCGCGAGAGTTCTTAGAACACATTCACTTTGCCACAGAAGAATATGGAAAACGTCTTCAGGACACCCCCTACGAACATTTCAGGACACCGCAAGAGTTCTTAGAATACTTTCAACTTGACAACGAACCATACGGACAGCGTCCTCAGAACACCCCCATTTTGTTTATCTGTGAACATTTCAGGACATCGCTAGAGTTCTTAGAACACATTCTGCTTGCCACAGAACAATATGGACATCGTCTTCAGAACTTCCCCTACGAACATTTGAGGACACCACGTGAGTTCTTAGAACACCCCCATTTTGTTTATTTGCGAACATTGCAGGACACCGCAAGAGTTCTTAAACACATTCAGCTTGCCAGAGAACAATACGGACAGCGTCTTCAGGACACCCCTACAAACATTTGAGGACACCGCTTGAGTTCTTAGAACACACCCCCATTTTGTTTATTTGCAAACATTCCAGGACACCGCGAGACTTCTTAGAACACTTTCAACTTGCCAGAGAACAATACGGACAGCATCTTCAGGACACCCCCTATGAACATTTCAGGACACCGCAAGAGTTCTTAGAACACTTTCAACTTGACAACGAACAATACGGAAAGCGTCCTCAGAACACCCCCATTTTGTTTATCTGTGAACATTTCAGGACATCACGAGAGTTCTTAGAACACATTCAGCTTGCCACAGAACAATATGGACATTGTCTACAGAACATCCCCTACGAACATTTGAGGACACCACGTGAGTTCTTAGAATACCCCCCCTTTTGTTTATCTGCGAACATTTCAGAACACCGTGAGAGGTCTCAGAACACATTCACCTTGCCACAGAACAATACGAACAACGTCTTAAGGACATCCCCTACGAACATTTCAGGACACCGCAAGAGTTCTCACAACACTTTCAACTTGACAACGAACAATACGGACAGCGTCCCAAGAACACCCCCATTTTGTTTATTTGCGAACATTTCAGGACATCGCGAGAGTTCTTAGAACACATTCAGCTTGCCACAGAACAATACGGAGAGCATCTTCAGGACACCCCTACGAACATTTGAGGACACCGCGTGAGTTCTTAGAACACACCCCAATTTTGTTTATTTGCAAACATTCCAGGACACCGCAAGAGTTCTTAGAACACTTTCAACTTGCCAGAGAACAATACGGACAGCCTCTTCAGGACACTCCCTACGAACATTTCAGGACACCGCGAGAGTTCTGAGAACACTTTCACCTTGACAACGAACAATATGGACAGCGTCCTCAGAACACCACCATTTTGTTTATTTCCGAACATTTCAGGACACCCCGAGAGTTCTTAGAACACTTTCAACTTGCCAGAGAACAATACGGACAGCGTCTCCAGGACACCCCCTACGAACATTTCAGGACACCGCGAGAGTTCTTAGAACACTTTCAACTTGACAACGAACAATACGGACAGCGTCCTCAGATCACCCCCATTTTGTTTATTTGAGAAAATTTCAGGACACTGCGAGTGTTCTTGGAACAGTTTCAACTTACTTGTGAACAAAACGGACACATTTTGAGTCCTCAGAACACCACCCATTCAGTTTATTTAGAACATTTCAGAACACCTGCGATGTCCGCAGACAAATCAAACACAAAAAGAACGTCCACCACATAAAAAAAGCACAACATTTAACCTATCTCAAACCCTCCCCTCCTCCCCGAATACTCCCACACAACAACACACTCTACTAAATACAGATTTTGAACAAACTTTCACCGCGCTGTCCGCGGACGTCTGCGAATCCAAGATGGCGGGCGCTACCGAAAATCTGATGCGCTTCACGCTTAACAGCATCCAATCAGCGAACACGCCATATGTCCGCGACATGATGTAAGCCACTCGGCCAATCAGGACACTGTACGCGGAGCAAACAGGGAAGTGTGTCCACGGTACGGACACAGAGATATCAAATTTTCTTTGACCTTCTTTTTGGTCATTTTTAAAAAAAACTACTGGACGGATTTTTACCAAATTAGCAAAAGCACGCTTTCGGGACAAAGCCACTGCTCCTGGTACAAATTTGGTGAAAATCCGTCCAGCGGTTTGGGCTGTAGGCGCGAGCAAACATTTATTCCCATTCAGTTGCTGGGAAAAAAATACATTTTGGGACCCCCCTTATAACTTTTCCCCCCCTGGACGAATCCTCACCAAACAAAAAGAATTCAGAGTAGGCCATATACATTTTTTGCAAAGTTTGGTGAGGATTCGTCCAGGGGAAGCGAAGTTATAAGCCGCCCAAAAAGTGCTCTTCCTATGAAAACACCAACTTAACCATAACTACATGGCCACTACTGTGACATTTGTGATGTCATCTTAGCAGTGCACGGTGGCGGCGCGAGTTATGGTTGCTTAGCTTACCATAACTGCCGAATTTCAAGGGTTTTTCGGTTTTACTTGGAACCATAACGTCCCTTTAACAAAGTTTTTTCACAGAATTTCATAGGTTTTTAGTAGCGCAACTTGACCATAACGTCCCTTTAACAAAGTTTTTTTTACTGAGTT
Source organism: Ambystoma mexicanum (assembly GCF_040938575.1). Lineage (NCBI taxonomy): Eukaryota > Metazoa > Chordata > Amphibia > Caudata > Ambystomatidae > Ambystoma > Ambystoma mexicanum. The sequence continues at coordinate 276,106,634 of NC_090936.1, read as the reverse complement.
TCATAGGTTTTTAGTAGCGCAACTTAACCATAACGTCCCTTTAACAAAGTTTTTTCACTGAATTTCATAGTTTTTTAGTAGCACAACTTAACAATAATGACTTTGACTTTATGTACATGTCATATGGACCTGACTAGATCTCTTCTCATGAACTTGATGTCCGCGAACTTATTTAATGTTCGCGGACATGTTCGGAGAACAGTACCACCACCTAAAAACTCTGGGGAGGTATTTGTAATAGTTATATCATAACATAGGAACATTTAACAAATTCACAAAGAAGCACACATACAAAGTATATGTAGCAATACTTAAAAAATGTTACCCATATATGTAACACACTAACCATTCATGTAAATACAATATGTTTTAAAATGGAATATACCAAAAGAAGATAAAGTGGCTTCCACCATAATTACCTCACAGACGCTCCACAACCAACAGCAAGACCAGACGTATACACTACTGATTACATATCTCACTAGACATAGTAAGTGCACTTCTTTTTACTCATATATTTATAAACTTTCTATATAAGAAAAAAAAAACATATTACTTCTTTGTTTTCTCACAGAAATGTGTAGTACTCTGGACTGGCTAGAGGACCATTTCCCACGAGACGAAATGTTAGAAGATAGTCCACCTAATGGTACACACTTTACTGTATAAACCAATTGATAAATATTATTTTGTATACATTCAACATATACATTCTTTTTTACAGACCCTACAAAAATTGCAACTTCCAAAGAAGAAGAAGTGGTGGATAACACTCTTGAACACATTACCCACAAAATGGACCAACTTATGGCAAATTTTATGGATTTAAAGAACTTTGTGGAAGATCACCTAAAACCACCAACAACATACCATTGTCCCACCTGTACTTGTCCCCCCTCACCATATCCCATTCATTTATCCCCAAACTCTCTCCATGGACCGCAACGTTTTGATGAGATTTGCATCCCTTCTTCACCTGATCCCACTAATATTGAAAACCCTAATTCTCCTGTTTTTGTTTCCGTTTCTGCCCCACCTTCTCAGTCATAAATTGTTTATATATGTTAAATAAAGTTACTTTTTATATTGTGTTGTAATTACTTTCAGTTCCTTGTAATAAAACCAATTTAGGTGTCCACGGACACCGCGGTTGTTTGGAAATGTTTGTAAAGAAACAAAACTGTAACTGTCCTGATGACACTACATCTGTCCGTAATGTTCTCATGCAAGTTCAAAATGTTCTAAGAACACTCATAGTGTCCTGAAATGTCCGTAAAGAAACAAAAATTAAAGTGTTCTAAAGAACACTATATCTGTCCGTAATGTTCGCTATCAACTTAAAACTGTCCTAAGAACACCATTGGTGTCCTGAAATGTTTGTACATAAACTAAATTACACGTGTCCTGAAGCACACTATATCTGTCCTTACTGTTCGCTACCAAGTTTAAACTGTTCTAAGAACACACGCGGTGTCCTGAAATATTCCTTTCACGTGTGACGCACTTTTAATTACTTCAGAACCCGAACAGTGTCCGTAGGACATCAATGCGCATGCGCTAACCAATCTCCGTGCACTTGGTGTCCTGCGGACAGGCACTTCCTTCGCAGACTAGTTCGCAAACAGATTATATGACCGCACCCACGCTCATCGTGTGTCCTGAAATGCGGACACTGTTCGTGTCCCCGAACAATTTAAAAGTACATTTTCAGTTAATCCATAATACTTTTCAATAAAATCTCACCATGCCACAAGTCCCACATAGCAATCTTGAGTTTCTATATACCTTTTGAAACTTTCCGATCCTTTTTTTGTGTTCGATCTGTCCGCGCACAGTGTGCATGTCCGCGGACCGCGCACAAGCACCCCTATAAAAGACCACGCCCAAGAGTTTATTCCCATTGTGTTTCTGGCTATTCTTCAGAACACAGTGATTTTTGCTGCCACCTGCAGACTACACCATCATCGACATGGCATCCTTGGCTGCTGAACTGCCACTTGGTGCTGCACCTGCTTCAGCACCACCACCACCACCTCCCCAAGGGCCAGAAGAGGGGAACAGTACTGAGGATGCAGAGGAGGAAGAAGAGGATGATGAGAATGAGGTAGAGGAAATCCCTACTACCCGCACTAGACGTGAGTCTTGGGTGTGGCGGTTATTTACCATTCATGGGAATGGTCCTAAGGCTCGTGCGAACCATGTTACCTGCAATGAGTGCAAAATGATACTCAGTCGCGGGAAGCACGGTAACTACAGCTTTGGGACCACTACTATGAAGCGGCACCTGAGGTCATTTCACTCTGGGGCTATTTGCAGGGTTGTACCTTGCGAAGAACGTAGCAGGTTGATTTCCTCTACTTCATCCTCTGTTTCTGATCCTGTCACCACAAGGACCACCTCTGTGGGACAGCATCTTTCTCAACATGCCTCACAGGCCATACAGAATGCTGATGACCCTTACCTTTCGAGGGTCACAGTTGTATGTATGTACTGTGACACAGTACTCTGCAGGGGGGAGCAACTTCGGAGTGTTTTTGAGACTATAGTCTCAGAGCACGAGAAGACCTGCTCACTACCCAAATAAAACCCACTCTACATCTTCCTCTCTCAGCTCGCCCTTTCTTATCCCTGTGGTTGGTGTCCCCCCCTTTACCCTCCTTTACCCTCCTCTCCTAGTGTGTTGTGTCGGAAAAACCAAAAAAAATACAAAATTACAAAAATCAAAAAAAATAAGGCTCTTTTCAGAGCCGCCTTTCCCAGTTAAAAAATAGAAGTGAAAATAAATGAAGCAGGGCTCTTTGTATTTTTTAGAAGTTCGCGGACAGTTCGCGAACATTAAAAAAATTGGGTTACTACTCCATCACAAACATTGTAATTTTCTCTGGAAAGAAGTGGTGGCTCTGAAAAGAGCCTTTGGGTGGTGTTTGTAAGTCAAAAATTGTAAATGCTTAACATCTACTTCAAAATTGTTGTTGTAATTCCAAAAAAGGTTGCAATGCATTTTGTACATTTCTCAGAAAAATCTGATTGCCAGCATAAGTAAGATGGACTCCATCTCTGCGAAAAACGTATGTACTACAAAACATAATATTTTCATTGTGAAAAGAAGACATGCCACCATCTCTTAGAAAGCCACAAACAGCCTCATTAACATTGCGCCTTGATTTTTCCATTTGTGGACTAAATGAAAAAGAACGAAGCCACATTTGTCTCTGCGCAATCCGTGAAAATATCACTTGAGAATTAGGAAACATGTCCATAACCTTTCTCAGTCCTTCTTTCATAGCAAATTGCAAAAATATTCCAGTCACATGCCCTAAACTGTTCCCTCCACAATGAATTACAATTATGTCTGGATGTTGCTCTGTCTCCAAAGTAGCACAGAGAGGTAGCAAGTCCAACCACTTCATTCCACGTACTCCATGCCAGTGTACTTCCACATGTGGGAATCCAAGATCTACAGCTACTCCACAGCTTTCTGCATGCACCTTCAACCAATGTATCCACAAATCTCCTAAAATCCAAACAATCTGTTTTCTGAAACACACAGCCATAGCTATCTTTTGTTCTCTCATCAAAAAGCGTATCTCAGAAAATCTCTCCTGGCACAACACACCCACCAAACTTTCCTGACCAATCCCTTTCAGTGCTTATTCTCCTTTGCATTACTTCTGAACCCAAAAATCCCCGGATGTAACACCCGATGTCCGGGAACTACCGCCATGTCCGCGGACATATCGTAACATGAACAGCCCTTCTACCATTTCCACTACACTCTCTCTGCCATTCCCTCATTGGATGTACCTCAAAAATCACATGACCATGCACCAATCACATTCAAGACATCTACATCTAACTGCATCATCATAGATCAGCACTGCAAATGTACTCTGAATCTCTCTGAGTACAAGTGTCATATCATTGGCAAGCAGCATCTACCACAAATACTGTACAAGTCTTCAAGATTTCTACTTGCAGCTCCATGCATATCCATATGCATGAACACAAACTTCAGGTATCCATATTTTCTGTATAGTAGATGACATAGCTCTCATCCATTTTTGTTTTACAGGCGGGTGAAATCACCCGATTTTGTTTTTGGCGGGTGAGACGCCCATTGGAATGAATGGGCGTGCAGGAGGCTTGGTGGGTAAGTCTGCCCTTTACAAGGCGTGTGACACCCGCCAAAAGCGTGTGAGTTGAGAGCTATGTTAGATGAACACATTTTCAAACAGACTTTTGCCTTGTAAAATCTGTAAATGAATTTACTGTACTTTTTTCAATTTCCTAAAATCAACTATCACTTATTCACCTTTATACTGTTTACTTTCTTTATACACACACGCTCAAATCATGTTAAACTAACATTGTTTTAAATGAAATATATAGACTACATATATTAAAAAAAAATTGCATGCAAACACAATCTATGTTTAAACCTTTATAAAAATACTTATACAATTTCATATTTTTTTTTTTATTTATTTATTTACTTAATTACTTTATATTAGACATGACATTGTGGCGCTACTACCTAGAACAGTTTACTTACAGAAATAGTAATATTCACTAATATGTTATAAATTTCACAAGACATAGTAAAGATATTTTATTTTTGCTACAGTTAGTCATTCAATACAATTTGTTCATTAAGAACATATCACATGTACTGAACTGATGCAATGTATCTTATGTAAATAAATTAGTTTAATGGTTTTACAGAAGGCACTGAGGATTTCAATTAAAAAAATCAATATCTAAATTAAAAACAGTGCTATATACAAACAAAGTTACTAATTTGAAGCTTTTACAGTTGCAGTGAAGACTAGTTTCCTGAAAAGAAGCAGCCGAATTCGAAGAAGAAAGAAAAACTAAGAAGTTACCTGTTAATTTTAAAAAAAAAGTAAGTAAAATATCACCATAATATTTATATTATTAATCAAATATACTATTATATTAATACCAGCTATTTTGGTTTCTTAAAATAGAGATTTTGTACCATTTTGTCCAAAAATGTCCATGTCCTAAACAGCGATTTACATCCAGAATGGCCCACACATTTCTATTTTTGGACACACAAATCAGCCAACTGAACCACTATAATTTTCATATTATAGAACAAACAACTGTTTTAATTGTATACATTAGATTTACTATTTGTACTTTTCCACACCACTAGCTTACTTTTTTTTGTCACCTGAACCCCAGTTTAGTGACACATAAATTCAAGAATACCTATCCCTACTAGTTTTAGTTCTCAATACACAATCACACACCATTACATACATCTTTATCATCTTACTCAAACACTCATGCACACAGCACACATACATTCCAGAAACCCCAACCATATCTTCTTTATTTTTTTCAACAGACCCTAAAGAATGCCTACCAAAAGACAACTCCGTAGAAAGCAACGCAAAATTAGAGCAAATGAAAATAAAGGAGTCGAACATAAGCATCCATCTCTAGCAGAATCTGTAAAAAAAGTTGAAACAAAACAGCTAATACAATCATTTAGTGAAACACAAGAAGTTTCAAGTACAACAACTTTGCTTCCTCTATCAAAATGTAAAACAAACCAAAAAACAATTAACAGAAAATCAGCTATCAGTACAGATAAAACTACTTCTTCAAATTTTAATATAGTGCAAAGTAAGCATACCAAGAAAAGTATTTTAGCCAAAATATACCATCACAAAGTCCTTCAAAATCTTATAAAAACAGGAGAGAAATCAGGTTCAAAGCTTAAAACCTACCGTAGGAAATTAATCTTAGAAGCATTGATGGACAGTGCAATTCTTCTCAAAAGAAATGTATTTATTTTACTGTTAAACAAAATGAAACCACTAACAAAACTAATAACTAAATTACAAAATAGACTTCTCAATAAGCGAAATGTCAACAGAAAGAACTTCTTAAGTATCTGCGGAGGTGAATGGAATCACACTACGAGCACAGAACCATATTTTAATGAAGAAGCGTACAAACAAAAGCAAACAAATACAATTGCCATAAATAGCAGTGGTCGCGGTTTTGAAAAAGTGAATAATACCTTAATAGAACAAGAAGTACTCCTTACAAAAATATGCCCTGAAAACTTAGAATTACCCCTCCATTCAACTGAATCAGAATGTCTAGTGTACAAATGGCCATCCACGTCAATGTGTAACATTCCCAAACAATGTTTCAAATCTTTACACCAATTCCTCAATAAATATGTAAAAAGCAAAGACAAAATCAAAATTAAATTACTGCAAAATATAGATACCTGTCCAGTGCGCAAGTACACAGGACTACAAGGACATTCATTGGCCTGCATTACAGGACCTACTTGTAAAACCACTTTCCATGATATCAAAACGATATCAACACATCATTCAACTATAAGAAATCTAGTCTATAAACTGTACTATGCTGAAAGTCCTGCTTTAGCACTAGCAAAGTTAAATAACATCCTTCTACACGGTACAGCAAAAGACCTACTTGAAGAAATTCACTATATCCAGAAAAAATATTTAGGAAGTGAAAGCCATTTACAGAATGAAATAGCTTTAAACCAATTAAGCAACAATTCTACACATGGCAACCTTTTGCTAAACACATACCAAAAAGAAATACTAAAATTTAAAAGTACATCAGCTGAAGTACCAAACCATGTATGTGTATGTTGCCGTAGAATTTTTTATAAAAGTAACAGAAAAACTGTGGACCTATCATACAAAATAGAAGACAATGAAGATTCTAAATGGTTTGAATTAGCTCTCTTCCTTCTAGCCGAAAACAAATATGAAATAACTGAGCCCTTAATACTTTGCAGTTATTGCACTACAAAACTCGACAACAACCAAACTCCTTCACGTTCTATCGCAAATAATTTGGAATTATACCCAGTACCAAAACCTCTACAACAACTTAATTTGTATGAAAGCATCATTACACCCATTTCAAGAAATAATACGCCTTCAACCAAAAACAGCAAAATTACCTCCCTCTGAATTGGTAAAAGGCATTCGTGGAAAAGTAGTTTATTTACCATTAAATCTAAAAGAAAATGTGCATACTCTAGGAGTGCAACGTCCAATTCAGCAATCTTTAATTATATTAGTAAATGGAGTACCTACAAAAGACAAAACAATATGGCAACAGCTGGTAGATTTATATAAAGTTAGACAAGCCTTCTAATATCTTAAAGAGAATAATGAATATTACAAAGACATTAATATTGAAGAAAACTTGAAAGATGCAACTGAAATAATTCAAGAAACACAAGAAGCTGGTCAATTTGAGCTACTAGATCCTGCTACAATATCAAATACTTTAGACCATTATACAATTCATCCTTTGCACTGTAATGACACCGTACAAGATGTACTAGAAACTTACCAAATGCGTCAAACAAAAGGATCGCCAATCAGTATATGGGAAAAAAGTATAGAAGCACGTCCTTTTCCTCTACTCTTTCCTACTGGCAAAGGAGGAAGGTATGATGATAGACCTATTCAAATATCAGCTTCAGAATACCGCTCATTACAGATGTATTCTGAAGATCCCAGATTTAGACAAAATGTGGAATACATATTCCACCTACTCTTTGAAAGTGAACTAGCAACTTTATGTTACGGAGTTGCACACATATTAAAATCAGGATCACACTTTCAAAATATGACAGCTACACAATTATTAGAGAAAGTGCAACAAAAGGATGAGGTTTTACAATCAAATATTACTAATCTATTAGCAAATATGCGTGGTACTAAAGAGTCCTGGTTTCGACGTCATGGAGATGTACGTTGTATGATCAGAAATCTTGGCCCACCCACTTGGTTTGTTACATTAAGTTGTGCAGAATATGCATGTGAAGATGTACATGATTTCCTACGCATATCAAATAAAAACAAAATAAACAGATATTCTAACACCTGGAGTTCTTTGGATCCTGTTAATGTTTCAAGATATTTTCACCATCGCTTCATTGCTATGCTACATTTTATTTGTAATAAAACTGTTGCTGCCCTTGAAGAAGTGCAACACTTCTTTTGGAGAAAAGAATACCAAGCAAGAGGAGCACCATATATCCACATGCTTTTATGGATTAAAGAAGCTCCTAAATTTGGTCAAGACAGTGATGCCACTGTTTTACAGTTTATTGAAAAATATGTCACTTGTGAAATTCCATCAGAAGCCACAAATAGTGATCTTCGTGCACAAATTTTACAATTTCAAAGATACAAATGTGGAAAATATTGTCGTCATAAATACAAAAACAAAGGCAAATACTACACCAAATTCCGATTTGGTTTCCCTAAACCAGTTACAAATACAGGTCAAGTAAACAACCTCATGTCTTCAGTTAGACATAATGTTAAAGGAAAGTCACCTAAAAATACATATAACAAAAAAAGAAAATAAGAAGAAAAATATATCAATGATTATAATGCAATCATTGCCCACTTATGGAATGCAAACATAGATGTGCAGTACATTGCAGACAATTCTACTGCAGTTGCACGATATGTCACAGCATACTTAACTAAAGCAGAAAAAACAGAGCTCCAAGACCTCTGGAATGACCTGTCATCAGATAAAACAGTATCTCAGAAATTATACAGATTGGGCATAAAAATGCTCACTCTTAGAGAATGTGGATCTTATGAAGCAGCTGATCGTTTAACTGGTAGAAAAAGAGTTCTAAAATCATTTGAAGATATAGAAACAATAGCCAAACATGATCCCAACAGCCAAGACATTTTAAAAAAACAATTTATTGGACACATACTACCCAAACAGAAGTAATACTTTGGAAAACGTGTCTATACCAAATAGCCCAAAACTACACATACAAAAATAATATGAAACCCGATGAAAAAAAAGGTAAATATAGAGTGACAGACTGTGAAGGCAGCTTAGTTATACTCACTAAACCAAATTTAATTAATCATATCAAATTGTCATTGAAGACTCCTCAACATAAAGAAGTATATTACATGTCCCTGCTACAACTCTTCAAACCATGGAGAAAAGACAAACAATTACTAGATAACTATGACTCATATGAGGATGCTTTCAAAGCAAATGAAAGCACCATAACTGATGTAAACTTTACACAGTACAAAACAATGTTGCACAATGAACAGCAACATGAAGAAGAACTCCAAGCCCAACTAGATAAGGATACTCCTGACAGTAGTCAACCTTCTGTAACAGGAAGCCAAGAACCACTGGGAGAACCACTAATAACAAATGAGGCAGAATTAGCTATGATAGAAGTAGAAAACACAATGTGTCAGTATGAATATAAGGAAGACTTAACTATACTACAATCAAAACTAAACAATGAGCAAAGTAGCATTTTTCAAGAAGTAATAAAACAAATTGCACATGGTGTAGAACATGAAAATAAAGAATGTTCCTTCCATAATTATAAACCTATACTACTGTACGTCAGTGGTGAAGCTGGTTCTGGCAAAAGATTCCTAATCAAAATCATTAGTAAGTTCCTTCAACAATTGACAAACAACAAACTGTCAGCTGTTGTCACTGCCCCCACAGGTTTAGCTGCCTACAACATAGGTGGTGTTACATTACACTGATTACTACTATTACCAGTAGAACACCAGAACAAATTAGACTATTACAAACTTTCTGCAGAAGCTGCAATGGAATTACGCAGAGTATTGAAACAAATGAAAATGCTACTAATAGATGAAGTGAGCATGGTCTCCAACCTGATGTTAGCTTTGATTCACCTCAGATTACAAGAAGTACTCAAAACAGACTATGAAGAGCTCTTTGCAGGAAAACACATTATTGTTTTTGGAGATCTGCTTCAATTAACACCAGTAAAAGGTGAACCTATTTTTAAAACAGTAGGGCACAAACTCTGCCATAAAACTGTTGGCAGCATTGGAAATGTCAACCTTTGGCAACATTTCCAATACAGAGAATTAACAGAAAACATGCGCCAATCTGCAGATCTAACTTATGCCAACATTTTTAAAAGTTTGAGAGTTGGTATACTTTCTAAAGAAGCAGAAGCAACATTGAAAACCCGGCACATTAATGCACTTTATGGCGGTAAAGCATGTGCTACAGATGTTATGGAACAATTAGCCCACAAAAATGTCAATTGTATGGCCTTAATGCCAACTCTTGCAAGCTGTTTCAAATTCAATGAAATCATGCTAAGTAAAGAAATGCAACCAATAATGGAAATTAGCGCCACAGACAAACTAGATGTACATGGTATGACACTACCCATGTGTGACCAAGCCACAACAAGACTAAATAATTTAGAAAAATCAATCTCAAACACAGCAGGCTTAGAAAAGATGTTAAAATTATCCTGAAATTGCACAGTAATGCTTAAACGTAACCTTGACGTGGACCAAGGACTAGTTAATGGAGCACTGGGTACAGTTGTTGGCTTTCAAACATACCCACGTGACAACAAAATTCAGTTTGTCAATATACTCTTTGACAAACTTTCAGAAGTAAAACGGATAGGACGCTCAACAGCTAGATTCCTTCTCTTCAAAGATATGTATGTACACAGAGAACAATTTTCTCTAACTGTTGCATACGCAGTCACAATTCATAAATCACAAGGTCTTACCCTAGACAAAGCAATGATAGATATTGGTAACACAGTCTTTAAAGAAGGCATGAGCTACGTAGCACTATCACGCTTACGTACACTTGACTGTCTATTTCTAATCAACTTTGATGCAAGTAAAGTAAACGCTGATATTCCTTGCATTTTAGAATATAATAGACTTCGCTCACTATACACTCCCCATCTAAACACATATTTTGTTCCACAAAAACTAAAACATTGTAAAAGAAAACTAAATCAAACAGAAATACAACAGGACGTCACTGCAAATCCCCCAAAGAGAGTAAAAGAAACTAATACTTCATCAAGTACCACAAACAAAACAGAATCAATTAGAGAAAGTAAACCAGGTACTTCTTTAAAGAAGGAAGACAAACTCCAAAAAAAGCAGTTAGATACAGAACTACCTGGACCATTTAAATTCTCAAATATAGTTGGTGTAAGTTGCTATGCAAATGTAGCAATGAATATTCTATTTCAATTACCACCAATTGTTGACATTTACTCACACAGTACAGACCCATTGTGTTTGCAAATGTAAGTACTTCACAGAAATGCAGCAAACAATCCTGACAACACATATAGTGTTTTTGGAATAAGACGACAATTGGACTACTGTGCTGGAATGGTGAAATTCACTATAAACTCACAAGAAGATCCACAAGAATTTCTAATGTACTTACTACAAGTACTAGAAAACAAAAACATACCTATGAATGAAATCTTTCAGATTTCATACATGTGGAAACATACATGCACTCTCTGCAACAATGTGACACAAGAAGAAATCCCCAATGAACGCTTCATATATATATCAATACCAAATTGTGAATCCATTCCATTTCAGCGACTTGTACAAAATGCAAACCATGGTAGATTATGCTCTACCTGCAATTCAGATAATCGCTCCACGTTAGTAATACAAACACATAGTAAATACGTAATACTAATGCTTCTACGTTACAATGCAGATGGTACCAAAAACAACTGCAAGCTGACTGGATTCACACATGGTCAAATATCACTTGGTAAGAAAACCTTCACAACAATAGGTATAATCTACCACGCAGGAGCCACAACCAATTCAGGGCACTACACTGCATACATAAAAAAGAAATGTGGATGGTTTGAATGTAATGATAGTACCATTACTCTAAAGCAGAGATTACCAGCAAATCTTACAAACGCTTATTTGAGGTTCTTAAAACCAAAATTTGATAAATAAACTGTATTTAAACCTTTAAGTAAATTTGTGTTACAAAAATATAAACTGTTAGAATACTCCAAAAGCTATCTAACTGCTCAAAGATTCTACAACAACTAATCAGATAAATGAATACCACTAAATTAGACCAAAAATACACAGTTAGAATACGCCAATTGGTATCTAACTGTCCCAAAATTATAAATTTGTGTTAAAATAATATAAACTGTTAGAATACTCCAAAAGCTATCTAACAGCTCAAAGATTCTACAACAACTAATCAGATAAATGAATACCACTAAATTAGGCCAAAAATACACAGTTAGAATACGCCAATTGGTATCTAACTGTCCCAAAATTTAACAATATCCAAATAGGTAAATCAAAACCACTAAAATATATTAAAAAAATAGACAGTTAGAATACGCCAATTGGTATCTAACTGCTCCAAAATTTTATAATATCAAAACAAATGAAGAATCTGTTACTGCTCCAAAAATAATACAACAAAGCAAAGTATAAAGCATTAGCCAGAAACAACAAGTGAACACTGAAAACAAACAAACAAATAAACTGTAGCATAACAGAAAAAGGGTTTTTTTTTAATCCAACATGGATTTTTTTTTCTCCCACAGACCCAATGATTTTAGTAACAAATACAGAAACTGAGCAAATTGCACAGTACTCTGATTTGTACTCTACTAAATATGAGGGTTGAAAAAAAATAAAAGTATATTGCTTATACAATGTAATAAGTCATTACAAAATACTAATACTAACATGCTATTTTCTTTTATCACAGAAATAAAGAAGAAAAACATGGACTCCCATTACTAGACCAAACAGTAAGTATCCAATAATAAGGACAACCATAGCAGCATATCACATCCATAGTATCTAATACCTTTGTTCCTTATACATTTGTTTTTTTCCCAAAGTTATAAGCAAATATGAATGTGATATGCTGCGGTGGTTGTTGCCAGGGCATAGAGTCTTGGGTGCATGGCCAAATGGCAACAACCCTGGCAACAACCACCGCAGCATATCACATCCATAGAGTCAAACATTTCAACTATGATCTATGGGAAACTTTTAATGTCCGCGAACAATGGAAGTGTTCTTAGAACACTTTGAACTTGCCAGCGAACAATACGGACACCGTTTTCAGGACACCCCCTATGAACATTTCAGAACAACGCGATAGTTCTTACAACACTTTCAACTTAACAACGAACAATACGGACAGCGTCCTAAGGACACCCCCTACGAACATTCCAGGACACCGGGAGTGTTCTTAGAAGCGTCTTCAGAACACCACCATCTTGTTTATTTGCGAACATTTCAGGACACCGCGAGTGTTCTTAGGACACATTCAACTTGACAAAGAACAATACGGACAGCGTCCTCAGGACACCCCCTGTGAACACTCCCCGGACACCGCGAGTGTTCTTAGAAGCGTCTTCAGAACACCCCAATTTTGTTTATTTGAGAACATTTCAGGACACCGCGAGT